>NW_023425346.1:12851804-14270971 GCF_014108415.1 Molossus molossus
CAATCTATACACAGAGTTTTATTTAATCTTTTCAATGACAATGGTAAATATGTATATATATACATAATTTTAATTTTGCTCATGTAAGAACTAAAAAGAGAAGATAATTGACTGCCTAAAATTACACAATTTGCATGTAGCAGAGAATGAATGAATTTCATGAATGCATGAATGAATGCATGAATTTCAATCTCAATCTGCTTCATTTAACACCTTTATTTTTTTTAATTCCATTGATTATATCAGGGTGACATTAATAAAATTATATTATTTTCAGGAATACAATTCTATAATACATCATCTGGATGTTTTGTTGTGTGTTCACAACCCAAAGTCAAGTCTTCTTCCATCACCATTTATCCCCCCTTTACCCTCTTCTACCCTCCTCACCAGTGTTTCCCTCTGGTGATCACCCCACTGTTTACTGTGTCAATTAGTTATTTTTGGTGTATAATCCCTTCAACATTTTTACTCAGCCCCCTAAACCCACTCCCTTCTGCCACCTGTCAGTGTGTTCTCTGGATCTATGAGTCTGTTTATATTTTGTTTGTTTCTTTGTGTTGTTCATTACATTACACATATAAGTGGAATCACACGGTATTTGTCTTTCTCTGACTGGCTTATTTTACTTAACATAATGCTCTCCAAGTCCATCCATGCTGTTGGCAAAGGTAAGATTTCCACCTCTTTACAGATGGGTGGAATTCCATTGTGAAATGTATCATGGCTTTTTACCCACTCATCTACTGCTGGACAAATCTTGGCTATTGTAAATAATGCTACAATGAACATAAGGGTGCATATATTCTTTAGATTCAGTGTTTCAGGTTTCTTCAGTGGAATTGCTGGGTCATAAGGCAGTTCCATTTTTAATTTTTTGAGGAAGCTTCATACTGGTTCCCACAGTGGCTGCACCATTCTGAATTCTCACTAATAGTCCATACAGAAGTGTTCCCTTTTCTCTACATTCTCAACAACAGTTATTGTTTGTTGATTTATTGATGATAGTCATCCTGACAGGTGTGTCTCATTGTGATGTTAATTTGCATTTCTCTGATTATATGAAGAGCATTTCTTCATATTTCTATTGGCCAGCTATATGTTGTCCTTGGAGAAGTGTCTATTCAGGTGTTTAGCCCATATCTTATTTGGATTGTGTGTGTGTGTGTGTGTGTGTGTTGAGTTGTATAAGTTCTGTATAATTTTAATATTAACCAATTATCAGATATCATTGGCAAATATGTTTTCCCATTTAGTGGGTTGTCTTTTTATGTTGTTGATGATTTCCTTTGCTGTGCAAAAACTTTTTAGCTTGATGTAGTCCATTTTTAATTGTTTTTGTTTTGTTTCCATTGCCTGAGGAGATATATCAGAAAAAGTATTGCCACAAGAAGTGTTCAAGATTTTACTGCCTATGTTTTCTTCTAGGATCTTAATGGTTTTGAGTCTAACATTTAAGTCTTTAAGCTATTTTGAGTTTACTCTTGTGTGTGGTGCATGAATGTGGTATACTATCATATTTTGCATGTATCTGTCCAATATTCCCAACACCATTTACTGAATAAACTATCTTTACTCCATCATATATTTTTATCTCCTTTGTCAAGGATTAATAGACCATAAAGATGTGGGTTTATTTCTGAGCTCTATATTCTGTTCTATTGATCTATATATCTGTTTTCATTCCAGTACTGTGCTGTTTGATTACTATGGACTTGTAGTTAGTTTGATATCAGTTAGTGTGATAACTTCAACTTTGTTCTTTCTCAACAATGCTGTATCTATATGAAGTCTTTTGTGGTTCCACATAAATTTTTGGAATATTTATTTTAGTTCTGTGAAATATGCCATTGGTATCTTAACAGTACTTGTGTTGAATCTTTACATTGCTTTGGGTAGTATAGACATTTTAATGATGTTAATTCTTTCTATTCATGACCGTGTTATATGCTTCCACTTATTTGTATCTTCTATATATTTTTTTCTTCAGTGGCTTATAATTTTCAGAATTCAGGTCTTTTACTTCTTTGATTAAATTTCTTCCTAGGTATTTTTGTGTTTTGAAGCAATTGTGAATGGGATTTTTTTTTTTTTTTTAGTTTTCCTTTCTGATAGTTTATTATTGGTGTATAAAATTGCAATTGATTTCTGAATATTTATTTTGTATCCTGCTACTCTACTGAATTCTATATATAGTATCATGTCGCCTGCAAATAATGACAGTTTTACTTCTTTCTTTCCAATTTGGATGTCTTTTATTTCTTCTTACTGTCTGATGGCTGTGGCTAAGACTTCCAGGACTATGAAGAATAAAAGTGGTGAAAGCGCACATCCTTGTCTTGTTCTTGATTTTAAGGGAAATGCTTGTAGTTTTAGCCCATTGAGTATGATATTATCTGTGGGTTTGTCATATGTGGCCTTTATTATGTTGAGGTGTGTTTCTTTTATTCCCATTTTACTGAGAGTTTTTATCATAATGAGTGCTGGGTTTTATCAAATTATTTTTCTGCATTTATTGATACAATCATGTTATTTTTATCTTTCATCTTGTTTATGTGGTGTATCATGTTTACTGATTTACAGTTAATGTACCAACCAGCATCCCTGGAATAAATCTCACCTGATCATGTGTATGATCTTCTTAATGTATTGCTGGGTTCAGTTTGCTAACATTTTGTTGAACTTTTTAGCATGTATGTTCTTCAGGGATATTGGCCTGTAATTTCTTTCTTGAATTAGGATAATGCTGGTCTTGCAAAATGAGCTTGTGTGTCTTCCCTCCTCTTAAAATTTTTGGAATAGTTTGAGAAAGATAGGTGTTGATTCTTCTTCAAATGTTTGGTAAAATTTACGTGTAAAGCAATCGGGTCCAGGACTTTTTTGTTGGGAGTTTTAATTATTTTTATTTATTTATTTTTGTTACAGATGTTTCTCCTTTTTCTCCCATTGACACCCTCCATTTCATTATTGCTTCAATAGTTATAATCAGTCTATTCAGATATTCTGATTTTTCCTGATTCAGTTTTGCAAGATTGTATATTTCTAGGAATTTATCTATTTCATCCAGATTGTCCACTTTGTTGGCACATTGTTGTTGGTAATATTTTCTTAAAATCTTTTGTGTTTCTCTAGTGTCAGTTGTTACTTCTTCTCCTTCATTACTGTTTTTTTGTATTTGGGTCTTCTATCATTTTTCTTGATAACTTTGGCTAAAGGTTCATCAATCTTGTTTATTTTTTCAAAGAACCAGCTCTTGGTTTCATTGATATTTTGGGTTTTTTTTTTTTTTTTTTTTTTAGACTACATTTTATTACTTTCTGCTCTGATTTTTATTATTTTCTTTCTTTTATTCACATTAGGTTTTCTTTGTTATTATTTTTCTAATTTCTTTAAATATAAAGTTAGATAGTTCATTTGAGATTTTTCTCGTTTCTTTAGGTAGGCTTGTAATGCTATGATGTTCCATAGATTTTGGAGTGTGTGTTGTGTTCTAAGTTTTATTTGTTTCAGAACATTTTTTGATTTCTTCCTTGATCTCAGTGTTAACCCATTCATTATTTATGAACATGTTATTTAGCCTCCATGTCTTTGTGTGTTTTTCTATTTTATTTCTTGTGATTGATTTCTAGTTTTATAACATCGTGGTCCAAAAATATGCTTGATATGACTTCAAACATTTAAAATTTATTTAGACTTGTTTTTTGGCCTAATGCCTGGTTTATCCTAGAAAGTGTTCCATATATACTTGAAAAGAATGTATATTCTGTTGATTTGGGGTGAAATGCTCTGGAGATATCAATTAAATTAATCTAATCTAGTGTGTCATTGAAGGCTGCTGGGGCTTTTTTGTTTGTTTTTTGTTTTTCTGTCTGAAAGTTCTATCCATTTTTTTAAAAAATAGTTTTTCTTTATTGATTCTAGAGAGAGAGAGGAAAGGAAAGGGAGAGAGAGATAGAAACTTCAATGAGAGAGAACATTGATTGACCGCCTCCTGCACACCCCCCACTGGGGGTTAGGCCCACAACCTGGGCATGTGCCCTGGCTGGGAATCAAACTGGTAACCTCTTGGTGCATGGGTTGACACTCAACCACTGAGCCATACCAGCCAGGTGATCTAGCTATTGTTTTTAATGGGGGGTGTAAAATCCCCTACTATGGCTTTATTACTGCTAATCTTTTACTTTATATTTACTAAAATTTGCTTAGCATATTTAGGTGCCCCATGTTGGGTGCATAAATGTTTACAAGGGTTATATCTTCTAAATGGATTTCTCCCTTTACTATCATGTAGTGTCTTTTTTCTTTGTCCTATACTATAGTCTTTATTTTAAAGTGTATTTTGTCAGTTATAAATATTTTTACCCCAGTGTTTTTTTTTTCCTTTCCATTTGCATGAATTTTTTTTTTTAAATCCTCACCCAAGGAAACTTTTTCCCCATTTATCTTTAGATAGAGTAGGAGAGAAAGAGAGGGACCGAGCAGAAAGAGAGAGAGACAAACATCGATGTGAGAGACAGACATTGATTAGTTGCCTTCTGCATGACCCTGATCAGGGCAGGGACTGAACTGCAACTGAGGTACATGGCCTTGACTAGAATCAAACCCATGTCTCTTAGGTCCACGGGCCAATGCTCTGACCACTGAGCCAAACTGGCCAGGGCTGAATTTTTCTTTTTCACCTCTTTATTTTAGTCTGTGTGTATCTTTCATTCTGAGGTGGGTCTCTTGTGGACAATATATATATGTTGTTTTCTTACCCATTCAGTTACCCTATATATTTTTTGAAGCTGGGTAGAGTAATCTTGGTTGTAGGTTCTTGCTTTTCATCACTTTGAATATTTCCTACCAATCTCTTCTGGTCTGAAATGTTTCTGTGGAGATATCTGCTGATAGGTTTATGGGAGCTCATTTGTGGGTAACTGTCTTTCTCTTGCTGCTTTTAGGATTCTCTCTGTCTCTAACTTTTGCCATTATAATTATGATGTGTCTTGGTGTGAGCCTCTTTGGGTTCATCTTGTTTGGGACTTTCTGAACTTCCTGTATTTGTGTTCTTCACCAGGTTAGAAAAGTTTTCAGTCATTATTTTTTCAAATACATTCTCAATCCATAGTTCTCTCTCTCTTTCTTTTTTTTTTCTGGCACCCCTATGATGTAATATCCACATCGCTTTAACTGTCCTAATTTTTCTGCTTTCTTTTCTTTTCTTTTCTTTTTTTTTTTTGCTGCTCTGAGTGAATGTTTTCTGCTACATTGCCTTCCAAATCACTGCTTTGATACTCTGCTTCATCTTACCTGCAGTTTAATTATAGTGCATTCTCCACTTTAGATATTGTATTCTTTATTTTATTTATTTATTTTTTATGCTTGTTCTCTCTTTGTTTAAGTCCTCACTAAGTTCCTTGATATTCTTTTTTTTTTTTTCACTTTATTTTTTTTTTATTGATTAATTTTTGTTACAAATGATTCTCCATTTTTCCCCCACTGATTCCCCCCTCCCCCTTCCCTTCCTGCCCCTTCCCCAGATTGTTGTCCATGTCCACTGTTCATGCATACATGCATATAAGTTCTGTGGTTCATCCCTCTCTCACCTCCCCACTCCTTAGGGGATTGTCCTCAAACTGTTATGTTCATTATATTCCACAAATCAGTGAGATCATATGAAATTTGTCTTTCTCTGTTTGGCTTGTTTCCCTTAGGATGATACTTTCCAGGTCCCTCCATGTAGTCTCAAAGGATAAGAGATCTTTCTTTCTTACCGCTGCGTAGTACTCCATTGTGTATATGTACCACAGCTTTTTAATCCATTCGTCTACTGATGGGCACTTGGGCTGTTTCCAGATCTTAGCGATTGTAAATAGTGCTGCTACAAAGATGGGGGTACATATATTCTTTCTGATTGGTGTTTTATGCTTCGTAGGGTATATTCCTAGAAGTGGGATCACTGGGTCAAATGGCAGTTCAATTTTTAATTTTTTGAGGTGACACCATACTGTTTTCCATAGTGGCTGCACCAGTTTGCATTCCCACCAACAGTGTACTAGAGTCCCCTTTTCTCCACACCCTCGACAACACTTGTTGTTTGATGATTTGTTGATGGCGACCATTCTGACAGGTGTGAGATGATACCTCATTGTTGTTTTGATTTGCATCTCTCTGATGATTAGTGATGATGAACATTTCTTCATATGTCTCTTGGCCATTTGTATGTCCTGTTTGGAGAGGTGTCTATTTAGTTCCTCTGCCCAATTTTTAATTGGATTCTTTGTCTTCCTTTTGTGGAGTTGTATGAGCACTCTATATGTATTGTAAATTAACCCCTTATCTGATATATCATTGGCAATTATGCTCTCCCATACAGTGGGTAGCCTTTCCGTTTTGATGATTGTATCTTTTGCTGTGCAGAAGCATTTGAGTTTGATGTAGTCCCATGTGTTCATTTTCTCCTTTGTTTCTATTGCCTTAGGTGATGTGTCAGTAAAAATTCTGCTGCGTATGATGTCTGAGATTTTGTTGCCCACAGTCTCCTCTAGGATTTTTATGGATTCATGAGTTACATTTAAATCTTTTATCCATTTTGAGTTTATTTTGGTGTAGGGTGTAAGTTGATGGTCCAGTTTCATTTTTCGGCAAGTAGCTGTCCAATTTTCCCAGCACCATTTATTAAAGAGGCTGTCCTTACTCCACTGTATGCTCTTGCCACCTTTGTCAAATATTAATTGAGCATATTGCCTTGGGTCCATTTCTGGGTTCTCTATTCTGTTCCACTGGTCTATATACCTGTTCTTGTGCCAGTACCAGGGTGTTTTGATTATGGTGGCTTTGTAGTATAACCTGAAATCTGGTATTGTGATCCCTCCAACTTTGTTCTTCCTTTTCAAGATTCCTGTGGCTATTCGAGGCCTTTTTTGGTTCCATATGAACTTTTGAAGTAATTGTTCTAATTCTTTGAAGTATGCCGTTGGTATTTTGATGGGCATTGCGTTGAATCTATAGATTGCTTTGGGTAATATGGACATTTTAATGATGTTAATTCTCCCAATCCATGAACAGGGTATGTGCTTCCACTTTTTTACATCTTGCTCTATTTCTTTTTTCAAAGACCTGTAGTTTTCTGCAAATAGGTCCTTTATCTCTTTGGTTAAGTTTATTCCTAGGTATCTTAATTTTTTTGCCACAATGGTAAATGGGATTGTTTGCTTAGTTTCTCTTTCTGTGAGTTCATCATTGGTGTATAAGAATGCCATCGATTTCTTGACGTTAATTTTGTATCCTGCTACTTTGCCAAATTCATTTATTAAGTCTAGTAAGCTTTTGATGGAGTCTTTGGGGTTTTCTATGTACAGTATCATGTCATCTGCAAATAATGACAATTTCACTTCCTCCTTTCCAATTTGGATCCCTTTTATTTTTTCTTCCTGTCTGATTGCTGTGGCTAAGACTTCCAGTACTATGTTAAATAGGAGTGGCAAAAGTGGGCATCCTTGCCTTGTTCCTGTTCTTAAGGGAAATGGTTTTAGTTTTTGCCCATTGAGTATGATGTTGGCTGTAGGTCTTTCATATATGGCCTTTATTATGTTTAGGTATGATCCCTCAATTCCCACACTGCTGAGCGTTTTTATCAGAAATGGATGCTGGATTTTGTCAAAGGCTTTTTCAGCATCTATTGATATGATCATGTGGTTTTTATTCTTCAATTTATTTATGTGGTGTATCACATTTATGGATTTGCGAATATTGTACCAGCCTTGCATCCCTGGGATGAATCCCACCTGTTCATGGTGGATAATTTTTCTGGTGTATTGCTGGATTCGATTTGCTAGTATTTTGTTCAGGATTTTGGCATCTATGTTCATCAGGGATATCGGCCTGTAGTTTTCTTTCTTTGTTGTGTCTTTTTCTGGTTTTGGAATTAGAGTTATGCTGGCTTCATAAAACGAGTTTGGAAGTCTTCCTTCTTCTTGAATTTTTTGAAATAGTTTGAGGAGAATGGGTATTAGTTCTTCTTTGAATGTTCGGTAAATCTCCCCTGTGAAGCCATCCGGGCCTGGGCTTTTGTTTGCTGGAAGAGTCTTGATTACATCTTCAATTTCTTCTGTTGTTATTGGTCTGTTCAAGTTTTCAATCTCTATCTGATCCAGTTTTGGGAGACTATGTGTTTCTAGAAATTTGTCCATTTCACTTAGATTTTCGAATTTGTTGCCGTATAATTTTTCATAGTAGTTGTTAACGATCTTTTGTATTTCTGTAGGGTCAGTTGTTATCTCTCCTGTTTCATTTCTGATTTTATGTATTTGGGTTCTCTCTCTTTGTTTCTTGGTGAGTCTAGCTAAGGGTCCATCAATCTTGTTTATCTTTTCGTAAAACCAGCTCTTTGTTTTATTGATCCTCTGGATTGTTTTTTTGGTCTCTATGTCGTTTATTTCTGCTCTGATCCTTACTATTTCCTTTCTTCTACTTGCTCTGGGGTTTTCTTTTTGTTTACTCTCTAGTTCTTTAAGTTGTGAGGTTAGGTAGTCTATTAGAGATTTTTCTTCTTTTTTGAGGTAGGCCTGTAGTGCTATGAACTTCCCTCTCAGAACTGCTCTCGCTGCATCCCATAGATTTTGTGTTGTTGTGTCTTCATTTTCATTGGTTTCCAGGAAGTTTTTGATTTCTTCCTTGATTTCCTCGGTGACCCATTCATTGTTTAATAGCATTCTATTTAGCTTCCATGTGTTAAAATGTCTTTGTATGTTCTTCTTGCAATTGATTTCTAGTTTCATACCATTGTGGTCTGAGAAGATGCTTGTTATAATTTCAATCTTCTTGAACTTGTAGAGACTTAGTTTGTGCCCTAACATGTGGTCTATCTTTGAGAATGTTCCATGTGCACTTGAGAAGAATGTGAATTCTGTAGTTTTGGGGTGTAGTTCTCTGTAGATATCTATTAAATCCATTTGGTCTAGTGCTTCATTTAGAGTCTCTGTTTCCTTGCTAATTTTTTGCCTAGAGGATCTATCCAGTGATGTGAGCGGGGTGTTGAAGTCCCCTGTTATGATTGTATTGCTATCGATTTCTCCTTTGAAGTCCTCCAATAGTTTTTAAATATATTTTGGTGCTCCTATATTGGGTGCATATATGTTTATCAAGGTTATATCTTCCTGTTGGATAGATCCTTTCAATATTATGTAGTGGGCTTCTTTGTCTCTAGTTATGGCCTTCAATCTGAAGTCTATTTTATCAGATATCAGTATTGCTACCCCAGCTTTTTTTCCCTTTCCGTTTGCTTGGATGATTTTTTTCCATCCCTTCACTTGCAATCTATGTGAGTCTTTTGTTGTGAGGTGGGTCTCTTGTAAACAGCATATAGATGAGTCTTGCTTTCTTATCCAATCAGCTACTCTGTGTCTTTTTATGGGAGCATTCAGTCCATTTACATTTAAGGTGGTTATTGATATGTAGTTATTTATTGCCATTTTTGTTTAGTGTGGTTCTATTTTTCTTCCCATTTCTCCTGGTAATTACAGCAGTCCTTTTAACATTTCTTGCAGTGCTGGTTTGGTGCTAATGTACTCCCTTAGCCTTATTTTGTCTGGGATGCTCTTTATTTGACCTTCTATTTTGAACGATAGCCTTGCTGGGTAGAGTAGTCTTGGATTCAGATCCTTGTTTTTCATGACCTTGATTACTTCATGCCATTCCCTTCGAGCCTGTAATGTTTCTTGTGAAAAGTCAGCTGAGAGCCTTATGGGGGTTCCTTTGTAGGTAACCTGTTGCTTATCTCTTGCTGCTTTTAGGGTTCTCTCTTTGTCTTTAATTTGTGGCATTTTGATTACTATGTGTCTTGGTGTGGGCCTGTTTGGGTTCTTCTTACTTGGGGCTCTCTGAGCTTCTTGAACTTGAATGCCTTCTTCCTTCACCAAATTAGGGAAGTTTTCTGTCACTATTTCTTTGAATATATTCTCTAGCCCTCGCTTACTTTCTTCTTCTTCAGGGACTCCTATGATATGAATATTATTACGTTTCCAGTTGTCCCACAATTCTCTTAAGCTCTCTTCTTGTTTTTTAATCTTTTTTTCCTTTTGGTTTTCTGATTGGTTGATTTCTTCTAGCCTGTCTTCTAATTCACTGATCCGGTCCTCAGCTTCCCCTACTCTGCTTTTTAGACCTTCCAGTGTGTTTTTCATTTCTGATATGTCATTCTTCATTTCTTCCTGTTGGTTTTTCATTTCCAGATGGTTTATTTTCAACATTTCTATGTCTTTACTCATGTTGCTCATGTCCTTACACATGCTGTTGAGCTTCCGCAACATCATGGCTCTAAATTCTAGTTCTGTTAACTTGCTTAACTGCACCTCATTTATTTCATCTTCTGTAGAGGTCTCTTGCTCTTTCATTTGGCTTTTGTTTCTGTTTCTCACCATTTTCGTTATCACAGTGGGCTTTGGAGTCTGCCAAGTTTTCCCAGTGGTGTTGGTGTTTTGCTGTCTGTGTCTCCCTCTCCTGGGTTTGGATGCACCAGGGAGGACCCACTTTAATCCCGCCAAGTCCCCTGTTCTCCGGGAGTCTGTGTGGCTCCAGCCAAGAGTTTAGCAGGCTATAGCGTTACGAGGGCCCATGCAGGGTGGCAAGGGAGGCGGTGGGAATAATTTCCCGCTGAGTTCCCTGGTCCCGCGGAGTTCCCTGGTCCCACTGTGTTCCCTGGTCCAGCTGAGTTCCCTGGGGCCCTCAAGTCTGTGCGGCTCCAGTGGAGAGTTTAGCTGGCTACAGAGTTCCCAGGGCCCATGCAGGGTGGCAAGGGAGACAGTAGGATTAACTTCCCGCTGAGTTCCCCGGTCCCACGGAGTTCCCTGGGGGCCACGAGTCTGTGAGGCTTCAGCGGAGAGTTGAGCCGGCTACAAAGTTTCCAGGGCCGTGCAAGGTGGGAAGGGAGACGGTAGGATTAACTTCCCTCCACGTTCCCCAGTCCCGCAGAGTTCCCTGGTCCTGCCCAGTTCCCTGGGGGCCGTGAGTCTGTGCGGCTTCAACGGCTACAGAGTTTCCAGGGCCGTGCACGGCGGGAAGGGAGCCGGTAGAATTAACTTTCCGCCTAGTTCCCTGGTCCCGCCGAGTTCCCTGGGGGCCAGGAGTCTGTGCGGCTTCAGCGGAGAGCCTAGCCGGCAGGACTGAGTGGGTGTTTCCTGGTTAAGTGGTCCTCCAAGATGTCTTTCGGCTGCCCTTTCCTGATGGTTTGCCTTTATTTTCGTTGTAAATCCAGTTTGGTCTTGGGAGACGGTCTGGGTTGCTCCATTCACTTCACCGCCATTTTTTCTTCCAGAAGAGCTGCCACCATGCGTCACCCGAGGCTCGGAGCTCAAGATGACAGTCGGGGCGTCGGTGGCTGGGCACCTTCAGTCTGCTTCCCTGTCCCGCCACTGTCTCCTTCCTGCTCAGTCTTGACATTCTTATTATCAGTTTTTAACTCTGTGTCTGATAAATTGCTTGCCTCCATTTCATTTAGGTTTTTCTGGAGAATTATCCTGTTTATTTTAATTTGGGGCATGCTTCTTTATCTCCCCACTTTAGCTGCCTTCTTGTGTGTTTTGGTTTTTTTTCTCTGTTTATTAAGTAGATTTGCTTTAACTTCCAGTCTTGGTAGGGTGGCCTTATTTAGTAGGTGTCTCTATTTGTATACCAGAGTTTGGTGCTCCAGGATCTCCTTTTTGTGAATTATTTGGGCTCTCCTGTTGAAATTTAGTCTTGATTTCTATCTGCTTCTTTGTGCATGGGGTCAACCCTCAGCTTGGCTGACTTGAGTAGCAACCCATACTTTAGTGTATGAGCTTCTCTTAAGGTGCTGATCACACAAAATAAAATTTTCTTCACAGGGTCTGGCATCTGCCAAGAACTTCTTTCGGATATGCCACTTGTGAAGCTTATTGGATCTTCTCTGATGTTGTCTGATGCTGGGCACTGGGTGTGTTGTTTCTGGGACTTCTTAGAAGGGACTCAGTTACAGGCCAATATAAGATGCTGCCTGTGACTGGCCCTGGGCAACCTGTTTGGAGCTACAAAGTGATCTACAGTTTGAGGCTTCCCCTGCTGAACCTGGATGTATGTGAGAAGGACCAAGCTGAACACTAAGCCCATGTTTTACCATCTCTGGGCTGAGGGGCAGGTCAGCAAAAGTTCCAAAGCACCTCAAGATCCACCTCCATCTACCTCTTCTTGGGGCAGGATTTCAGGGTATCATTAGGGTGAGACCAGCAGTTTATCAGCCCCAAACAAACCAAGATCTGTCTGAAGACAGAGCTCTGCACTGCTTGGGCACATGAGGGAAAATAGCTCCTGTCCTAGAGTCACAAAAGTCAGTCTGTCCCAGATTCTGCCAGGAGCCTGGTCTCAGCAGGGCAGTGCTGCTAGGAGTCAGGAGGATGGGACTAGTGGATCTACTGTGAAGAGGAAATGCCAGTCAGGCTTGGGAAAAAGTAGGAGGAGTGGCTCCTGCCCCAGAGCCACACAACTGAGTCTGTTACAGATTCCACCCAGACTTCTGCAGGGTGGAGCCACTAGGAGTGAGGAGGGTGGGCTGTATTGAGCCAGGAAAGAGAGGGCAGCAGGTCTCCTGTGAGGAGTAGGCACCAATCAGGTTCAAGGGAAAGTGAAGGGTATAGCCCTACCCCAAAGCTATACAACTCAGTCACTGACATGCCCTGAGTCTACCTAAACCTGCACATCCCAAACAAGGCAGCTGACTCCTTAGCAGGGCAAAAGGTCTGCAATGTGGGGCTGCAGGAATTTCAAAGGGTAGAGCTATTGCTTTCCCCCAGGCTGATGCCATATGGATGGGAGTGTTCCACTCAAAAAAGATGGCATTGGCGGTGTGTGAGAGGGACTCAGCACAGGTATTTGGGCTTCTTTCCCCTCAGCTCTCTCCTCAGACCCCCAAACCTCAGTCTTTCCTCATATGACCCTAGTCCCCTTTGACTTTCTTCTGCAGGAGTCCAGGTGAGTGGCTGTGAATGAGATTTTGTGTTTCCCCTTTAAGAGGGTGCCTGTGTTTCTAGCATTCCCTTGTCTTTCCCGGTGGTCAGAATCCTGCTGTTTTTCACAGCCAGATGTGATGTGAGTGCCACTTTTTGGCTATGGTGCTTTGGGCTTGGGAGCCTGGCTTGGTGATGAGACCCCATGCTTCTCAGGGGAACCTTTGTAGCTGAGATATCCTTCTGGAATTGCAACCACCACTTGTGGGGGCAGGGCCAACCCTTTATGTTTCTCTGTCCTTTCTACAAGTTTCCGTGTGGCTTCTTCTGTCAATCCTTGGTTATAAGACTTCTTTCAGCTAGTCTTCAGTTAGCTATTCAGGTTAATTTCTGTATACTTTAGTTGCAGTTTGTTCCTGGGAGATGGTAAATGTGACACCCACTGTTCTGCCACCATCTTGGATCTCTAAAGTCTTTAAATTATTCCTCAAGACTCTTCACGTTGTGTCTTCAGGAATGGAAGGATCTGTTTACAGAACACAGGGACCATTTAGGGCCCAGAAGACCTCGTTTATGTTGAACAGTTCTCTAATTAACCTGTTATAAACATGTGAGCAACAACTTTTATATAGCTAGTACCTTGTTTTCTAATATGTTTTATTGATTCTAGAGAGAAAGGGAGGGGGAGAAAGAAACATCAATGAGAGAGAGAAACATTGATTGGCTGCCTCCTGCATGCCCACTACTGGGGATTGTGCCCACAACCTGGGCATGTGCCCTGACCAGGAGTCAAACCAGCAACCTTTTGGTACATAAGATGACTCTTCCAGCTGAGCCCCACCTGCCAGGGCTATAGCTAGTAACTTTAAAACCCAGACCAGGATTCTTGCTGTAGCAAGCCTCTAAATCACTTTGTAAGAATACATTAGAAGAATGTTTGTAGACTAAATAGTAATTTGAGCAAAAGCATAGAGATCATTTCAAAATGAGGTATAGATGCTTAATTTTTTTTTTCATACTATACTCTCTGGAAGTTATTCTGCATGTGCATATTGTAGGAAATGCTGACAGAGTAAATTTGACATTTCCAAAGACTGTAGTGGTATTTTGCAGGGCAGCTCCAAAAATTGGGTTTCCAAAGCATTTTGATATTTTATGACAGACCCTCATGGCTTCTATTTATAGAAACACTCTTTGTAAAGAGACCTCATTTATTATAACTTGATTTATGGCAGGGAAGCATTGTTTTACATTCTTTTTTATTTCTCCTTGTCCCCATTAATGAATGACAGAAAAAAATTTAAAGGGCTAAAGGAGAGGGTATTCTAGGTGAACATCACTAATAATTCTAGCATCATTGCCATAATAAAAAGGAAACCACAGAAATGATGTCATATAACTTAATGAATCTTCCATTTAATGTGTAGATTCTACATTATTTGTGGTCAATGGCAAAACCTGATTTGAGCATTTAAATTGAAACGTAGTGTCTGATTTAAAGAAGGCCCCCTCAGAAAATGTTGTTGCCTTTCATCCTGTCATTTCTGAATAGAAACTAATGCATTTTGACTTTGCAAACGAAGCTGCTTTAGTGGTTTCCTCATTGTGTTGGCTCTGAAAGAATCTGACTCACATTATTTTGTCACATGGTTCTCTTGTTGGACATGTTGACAGTTAAATTTTAGTCTTTTCTCTCTGCACGTTTCTACCCATCACTCACTGCTTTCATCCACTTAGGGGGAAAACTTTAGTCATCGCTTGCAATTATTTTCTGATTTTCATTATGCTTAATGGAGCCCTGACTTTTAAATACAGAAGCCAATTTGAAAAGATTTTAGAAAATTTCATTAGCGGTAATCCTGATAAGTAGTCATTGCAAATGTAACATACAGTTCTTTGATTATTAGGAAGTGTTTCAGATATCTGTGCACTCACAATAGTTTGTATCTGCTTTCTAACCACAAAATTCCAGAAAAAAAAAAGTTGAATTGAATAAGCCAGAAAACTATATTTATATACTTTTACTTCTTTTCTTGGTTGCAAACAAAATTAATTGAGTAGCTTGGCCTAAAAATTTCCTATGACTGTTCCCCCCTACTTTGTTTTGTTAATCCTCACCTAAGGATTC
Organism: Molossus molossus; assembly: GCF_014108415.1. NCBI lineage: Eukaryota > Metazoa > Chordata > Mammalia > Chiroptera > Molossidae > Molossus > Molossus molossus. The sequence goes on from NW_023425346.1 coordinate 12,866,874, forward strand.
TTCTTCCATTGATTTTTTTTAGAGAGAGTAGGAAGAAGGGAGGGAATAAGAAGAAGAGAAAGAAAGAGAAACAGCAATTCGGGAGAGACACGAGTCAGTTGCCTTCCACACGTGCCCCAACCAGGGTCAGAAACAAACCTGTAACCCAGGTATGTGCTCTTTACCAGAAATTGAACCCACAACCCTCTGGTGCATGGGGTGATGCTCCAACCACAACATCCAGAGCTACTGTTTTCCTTCTTAAAAATTGTTTAGAAAATGTCTATTACATTATTACATTGGCAGAATAGTGGTCTCAATAATAAAGTAATTTTTTTATTGAATGACACAAAAAATTTTTTGTATGTAATTCACTCTATTAATACTATCTGCTTTGTAATATTGATTCTTTTATTTAATAAAAAAGAAAATCTTTTATTTGTAAAGCTACATGAATATGAAGAAGATATAACACATTATTAAATTATTGAGGGTACTATTTATGCTTCTGTTTTCTCTCTTTCAACCACTATTTTAATAGCTTTGGAAAATAAGCAATTAAAGAAAACATAAATGCTTTTACTTTAAACATCCTCACATTGTACAGAATTCTTCCCAACTCATGCCACACTTAGGAGGAGCACTGGGGCTGTTAGATTATCCTGAGAATTCCTCTCTTCTATGGAGACTGTGCCCTTTACAGAGAAGAATAGTTACACTTCCTGGTTGGAGATGGACAAGGGTCCTTTAAAACCAAGGGTGCTGGAGGGGCACATTTGAAGATGGGCCTGAACTAGAATATTTGCAAACCCACAATCATTGCATTTTTTGCCTGCCTGTCATCAAGCTGTATTAGATGCCAAGTCATAGGCAGAAATCAGTTTTGTTTTTCCCATTGAAAAAGAAAAATACCTGTCAGAACTATATGATCTATATAACTAGTAGTCACTCCCTGTTATTCAAACTTATACTGAGAAGTAAGTAATAACATTAAGAAAAATATGTCAATTAAAAAAGGATAAATATTCCTGATGCATATCAAAACAGTTATGCTGACATTTGAAGTAGAGTATACTTCAGACAATCTATTTTCCAAAATAGGAAGGCTTTACCAATAGGCTATATTGCTTTAAATTCTATTGGTCCAACACTCTCCTCAAAATTTAGGTGAGATTGAGGTGAAGTTATTATTTATTAGACATGGATCAAGAATTCTTATATTTTTCCTACAATCAATTACCTCTGGTGTCAAATCACCATGATAGCTATAGGAACAAAACAAGTCATACAAGGGAAATTACAGTAAAAGTCATGCTTACTCATTAACTAAACAATGGTCCCAAATGGTAACACAGAATGCTAGTAAACCGATCAGGACAACATGGAGGGCTTCTTTGTCCAAGCCCATTCAGCCAAATCGGCTTACCTCAAAACAGAACATAAAAACTACTCTATTTCACTGCTTCACTCTGAACTCTACCCTAGACTAAACTTTGTCTTTGCAGAGGAAATGAAACCAGAGATAGTCCAAGGCATGAAAGCTGTGTCCTGGATGTCTAATATAAATCCAGCATAGATACAGCAGCTGTTGTCCTGCCATTATGTGGGAATGAGAGTCCAAAAAGAGATAATCAAACTGTGTAGTTATTCTGAAGGAAATCTTTTTCAGATAAAGTATTTTTAGTTGGCAGTTTTTGTCTTTCACCTTTGAATATAGCATCCCACTGTCTCCTGGCCTGTAAGTTTTCTGCTGAAAAGTCTGCTAGTTGCCTTATGGGGGTTCCCTTATAAGTTATAAGCTTCTTTTCTCTTGCTGCTTTTAAGATTATTTCTTTGTCTTTGGTTCTCAGTTTTATATAATGTGTCATGGGGAACATGTCTTTAGGTTGAATTTCTTGAATATGAGTTCCACAAACTTGGACATCCAATCTCTCCCCGGATTTAGGAAGTTTCTAGCCGATTTTCTTAAATATATTTTCTGCTCTTTTATCCCTGTCTTCTTCTGAGACTCCAATGATTCGCAGGTTCTTTCATTTGTTTGTTTGTTTTTCCTTTTGATGGTATCCAACAGCTCATGCCGGCTTTCTCACCCCACTAAACTCTTTTTAGTTCATTCTCCCCTGACTGGATAATTTCAAAGTCCTGTCTTCTAATCACAGACTATTTTTTCTGCGTACTCCATTCTGTCATTGCTATCATATTTTTCATCTCACTCGTATGATTCAGCTCCAGCATTACTGTTCACCCCTCCTCCTCCTCCTTCTTATTATTATTCTCCTACTTCTTCTCTTTTTTCTATTTCTTTGTTAGACTTCCTATTTTGTCAGTGTATCATTTTCGTGATTTTATTGAATTGTCTTTCCATGTTTTTTTGAGCTTCCTTAAAATAGTTATTTTGAATTTTTATTGAGTGTATCACAAATCTTCATGTTCTTGGGATTGGTTACTGTAAAATGCTTTTGATTCTATAATGTTATTAGTTTTCCTTGATTTTCCATGTTTCCTGAAGTCACATTTGAAGTAGCAGTCTCCTCCTTCAGTGTTTACCAGCTGAATTCAAGATAGAAATGCTTACTTTCAGTCCACTAGGAGCCCCGAGGCTTTATCAGACCGTTTGAGGGTTTCCTCTGTACTTCCTCCTCTTGTCACAAAATCCTTAGGCTTGTGTGCCTTGATCAGTCCTGTTATACTCAGGTCACGCGCGAACAGTCTTTGTTTTGCTTTCCCGTGGGAGAAAGTCTTTCAATAACCATCTTTCTTTTGCATCTCTGTTTTTCCTCTTCTGATAGAAGCAGAAGTCACATTAAATTACATCCCCACTCAATATGACTTCACCTCAACTTATTACATATATGATGACCTTATTTCCAAGTGAGGTTCCATTCTGTGGTACTGAGGGTTAGAATTTAAAAATTATACTTTTGGAGAGAAATAATTCAATTCATAACATGAATAAAAGCAAAAAAAAACACAAGGAGAAAGGAGGGAAATAGAAAGAGAGAGCAGAAGGAGGAAAGTAAAGAAAATGTAGGTCAGGCAAGCAGACAATAGTAGGAAGAATGGGGCAAAGGAAGGAAGAAAGGAATCATCCAAACAGATCAGAGTTTGTTCTTCCCATGTGGGGTTCAGGTGTTACAGAAGGAAAGATTTCTGACAGGGAAAGATCCATTTGATATTTACTTGGTTAAGAGATTAAAATGTGACTGAAAATATTAGTCCTGAAACATTAAACATATAGATTTTACAAAATTAATAAATTTATGTTTACTCATTGACTTAATGATTATTTGGTTGGAATAGGAAGCCCAGACAGTGTAAAAATCTATTTAAAATAGCTTGGAAGAACAAATATAACTTTGGTTCCAAATATAAATTTGGTACCAAACAAAATGGTATGTAGATTTATAGTAATCATACTTTTCTGTTTTTATTTCCTTATCTCTCTCTCTCTTTCTACTTATCTCTTAACCTAGGAATAAAAAATAACGTGACTACTTTGTAATTTGGGAATACATATGCTATAAAATTATAATCCTGTCCTCTTTTAAATTTATAGTCCATTTTCTGGTTGTCAACGAAGACATAGTTTCCCCATCTAAATAGCACAGTAAGACACATATAAAGTAACATATGAATAATACTGATAATATTGTTTGGGGGGGCGATTCAAAAAGAAATATATTACTTTTGAGGGCTGTGACTGAGATTAATAGGCTTAAAACAATTTGCAATAATGTATAAGAAATGTCACAGAAGATTGATCTGGATAAGCTTCATGATAGAGGTAGAAATTTAAGTGTGTAGGATTTGTATAAATAGATTTGTAGATTGTCTAGAAGGGAAATTTCCACAGGACCTCGAGTTTGCCTACAACTCCATTCATATTCATAACTTTTCACCCTTGCTGCCTGATATCTTAGTGTGAGGCTATACATGTATTTGAGTAACCATGTATAAGTGATGTTAGGAGGAAATTCCTCAAAAATCTGATGGGATTCTAAAAGTCCATTCTTTCAGTATAATGTCTGCCATAAAACTTCTCTCCACAATGATAAGGACGAGAACCTTTCATGCAATAACTAGGTTCTGTGGTTTTGGATAAAGCAGTCTACATGCTGCTTGTGGTGGCCCAGATGTGCTATCATGGTGCTGAAAGACCACTGGCTATTGGTCCAGTACCACTTGGCTCCCAGTCTGATTGTGTGAGTTAGGAATCTCTGAAATTTATCTCTGGCCATGCTTTCAGGACTCATCCCTTTTCTGACATCTACTAAAATGAAAGACACAAAAACTGTTCTTCATTTGATTGCTATTTCCAGTTGTTTCATCTAGTATGTTTCCTAGATCCTGGTTATTTGGAAACATTCCTTATGTATGGATCCTAAGCCTTCATAAATTCATGAGCCCAAAACATTTAAACTATGTGAAAGGCTGTCCTGCCTTTGTGTCTTACTGTCTCTCTGGTCTTCTATTCATTGGACTCGTCAACTTTGCAGTGTTATAAATAAGAAGCTGAATGCTCTTAGTTTTAATATTTAACTGATTTTTGGCTTTGCTAAGATAGAAATAACTTACAATAAATTGCATTTATTTAAAATATACATTTCAATCAGTTTTGACATACATAGATATTTATAAAACCATTATTGCAACACAGATTTTATATATATTTACCCTTAAAGTGTCATCATGTTCTTTTGGAATTTCTCCCTCCAACGCCTCCCCATTGATCTCTATTTCCTATTTTCCAGGTAACACTGATCTAGTTTCACGAGAGATTAGTTTTAATTTTCTAGCAATTTATATAAATGTAATCCTATAAGTATATAGTTTTTTGGTGGAATTTGTCTTCTTTCATATGACATAACTATTTTGAAATTCATCTATATTGCTGTATGCATCAATAGTCTATCCCTTTATATTGCTGAGTATTTTCCAGACCAACTTGCATATAGCAACATTTGTTGGTCCATTTATCTCTTGGTGGATATTTGGGTCATTTCCAGATTTTGGCTATTGCATGAAAGCTGTCATGAACATGGATGTAGAAGTCTTTGTATAGGCATATATTTTTATTTTTATTGGGTATATACCTGTGGGTAAAATGGCTAAATTTTAAGGAAGGTGTATGTTCAATTTTTGAAGTAACTTCATAACTATTTTGCAAAGTGGTTGTACTGTGTTACATCTACCAGCAGGGTACAGGACCTCAACCTGCTCTGAAACAATATGTTCAATTTCAGCTCTCCGGTGGTGGTGATGCACTGATAAATCATTGCAGTTTTAATTTAGCCTTCATTTTTAAAATCTGTTTTTGTTTGTTTGTTTTTACTTAATGGAAATAGATAATAGTGAAACAATTTTGGAAGAGATTAAAGTAGGAGGAGAGAAGAAAAGGTAAGAATATGTATCAAATATGTAAAGGAATTATTAAATAATAGATATATAATTTTCAATGGTTTATAAAAATAAGTGGTAGTTGGAAAGGTAGAAAATTTTTAAATGGAGTACAGACATTATCCTTACAAAACAAACTAATGTTAAGTGTGTGTGTGGAAAACAGCATAATGATAGTAGCATTTGGATAGACTGTCCACAGGCTCTCAGGACTGGTTGGAGAAAGATAAATTAGAAAGTAATTGCAACATTCTAGGCAGAAGTTCATGGGAGAAAGATTGGTGTGATAATAATAAAAACAATAAGATTTATCATAAAGACCTCCAGTGCTTGGTTATCTGACAAGAAGGAATGTGGGTTATGTTTTTGGTTTGTTTCTTTGTACTTGCTAATGTTTTATGCATCTTTTGTGATAAACATATATCATTTTTTCCCCAAGTTATGAAACCAAAAAAAAAAAAAAAGGAAGATTTGCACTTAAATGACCAATGTCAGTTGGCAACTGTTTAGTCAATGCGGTATAGTGCTGGACTGGTTGGAAATGAAGTAGAACAAAATCATGGGGTGCGTGTCTTTTTGCCTTGGTTGAAGGTGAAATGACGCTGTTGGTTCATCTCCCTGAGCCTCCACTTTGAGTATTGCTGCACCCCTTCTCCTCGGAGGGCCTGCCTCTCTGCTTTATGAGAATTAACAGCCTTGTTCTTGGCATTTCAGAAAAATGAATTGTGAATTCTCAATTACTTCATGCCTTCCAGTCTAGCTGCACTTCCCCAGGGTGTAAGTGGTGAAGTTTTTAACAGTTTTGCATGTCAAAGATTGGTAACCGTATATGTCTGAAGTATTTTGAAAGCCTGTGGCTTCCTGTCTCTCAGCACTGCAGCAAAAAGTTTGAGCTGAGCAGAAATTAAACAGAGGCAGAGTTCTCCGTGGGTTTGATCTACAGAAAGAATTTGGCTGAAAATACAATAAAGTTTGACAATAAAGTTGCTAGCAGTGGCATCTTAATGTTGGCAAGGGCAGACAAGAAGATGATGTTAATTGCACAAACTCCAAGCCAGTGTTCCAAGAGCAACTAATAAATCCTAAAGCCGTCATTTACTCAAACTGAAAAGCCACAATGTGAGAGGCAGCATTCAGCGCAGACCACATGTCACATCAGCGGGAGGGAGGGAGTGCTGGGAGCAGTTTTTAAACTGGAGGCTCTATCAGAACTGCTAGAGGAGACCAAGAATCAGCTTGGAGAGAGGCAGGTGCACAGGGCATGCTCGTGAAGAATGCATGTGTCCAGACTTTGGACGATGCTGTATGAAAAACACCTGTAGGATAATGCAAAAGCAATGCTTAGAAAGTATATGGAGACAAGTATTAAGCAATGTGATATACTTGTGAATTTCTGCTTATCATACACATCCAAAAAACTAGCTACAAAGACTAGACAAGTGCTCTCAAAGAAGACTGTGAATGTAAGAAGTACATTTTGGGTACCTATTTTTGATGTTTACAGTAAGAGAGGTGACTATCAGGCATAACTGATGAATATTCAAGCTCATACTTAGTATCTAAAGAAAGTACATGTGGTTTCTGTTGCTTCAGAAGCCTTTCTTCCCAATGAGAAAAGATTAGTGAAAGTGCCAGAGTCTGAAACAGTGTCAGCTGTCACCAACACTGCAGGTTCAGCACTCGATTTAGCCCTTTGGTCATTCATAGTGGCATGCTTGCTAAAATTAGCCCATGTCATATTAGTTCTTTCTATTTTACCATACAAACATAACCTGCTTCTTTGATTTGAATTGGGGTTGGAGAACACATATTCAGGCAGAAGGACCAGACTCGGTGGCTCTGTGACTGAAGGTGAATCTCATTTTTCTTACTTGAGAAGCTATACCAAGTGAATTTAGACATGAAGCTCTCACTGGTTGAATCTCCATTCTCTTACCTAAAAATAATGACATAAAACATTTTAGAGAAATAGTAAATCAGGTAATGCAAAATATTTAGCACTGAGTTTGATAAATTTGGGGCATGTAGGATTGACTCATTCCAATCCAAACAAGCATTTTGCCTGAAGTGGTTCTCAGCCTGATTCTGCTTTGAAAATATATGAAGGGGGCAAATTTAGCCAAAGAAGAAAACTTCCCTTCTCTGTCCCAGAGGAGGAATACAGATGGGACTATGGAGAGAAACACAAACAAGTATAATGTTGCCAATTGCTTGCAGACTATTGCTTTCAGCTTTCTTAGTTGTCTTCTAGACCCTTTGTGTACACAGACTTCCCCACCATGATGAGTTACTTGCCTCTTGCTGGAGTTTGTGGGTAAGACAGTTTGCTCATAGTATATGCCTGGGTTCATATACCTATATGTCATGAATTTCTTCCTTTTTAGTAGAGTAGATTTTTTTATAATTAGATTTTTCATTCTTTGTAAGAGAATAGTCACTTCTACCCCTTTCATGGTGCAGTTACTTCAATTACACATAAACACTGAGACTCCTTAAGGGACTGTCCCTATAGGCAGTGCATTTAGTAAAATTTCCTAATCTCTTGTATAGATGGCTTGTCTGAGCCATTTTATAGTGTCTGTGTGAGATGCCCACAGGATAAAGTCTATGAGAGTGACTTCAATGTATCAGGTGATAGAAGGACAGAGAGTGTCAGTAAATGACCTTTCTTCATTAGATTGGCAGGCTATACTTGCTTTTCCTAACCTAATAATTAACTGTCCAAGATTTTCCGTGGCTTTAGAGGTTTTATCTTTCCACATCTGCTAATGCAAAATAGTTACCCGAAGCCTTTCTATTTGTGAAAAAGACCCTGAGGACACAAATGTGGGTGGCCATCTGCTTTGAACTTTCCTGTGAAAGAACTAGAAATAGGAAGCAATTGATACCATTGTAATTAGCTTATTATTCATAATAGGAAGCAAGCAAAAGGGAGGCCAGACATTACAAGCATGGCCATCTGGGCAGCTTCACCAGGAGGCTGCGGTTTCACGCTCCCCAGGGAATCACGGGTCCATTCCCTGCAGAGCACTGGAGGAAGGGGTTGGACAAAGGGGAGATGGATGCATGTGCAGTAAAGTTGGGGCAACATAAGGAAGGTACCTAGTCTAGTCTGGAGAACCATGAATTGGCTAGAGGGGGTAGGGACACTGCAAGCTCATGAATATTTGGGGATATTTAATCCCCCAGACAAAGGAGCTTGCACTCTTGGCTTTCTTAGCTCTCTTGGTTCTTGTGACTTCCTTGTTCCTCTGGCTTTGCTACTGTGCACAATCCCTAAATAACCATGTGGCCATGCTGACCCCACACACAGTGGGCTGATGGACTACATCTGGGAACATAAACTAATCTAGCCTGATGCTGGATTGGACTGTGCAGACATGGAATGGAAACCCGGGCAATGGTTTTAATCCTAGCCCTGATAAAGGCACAGCTGGGCTTCTTCCTTGGTAGGAAAAAGGGAAACAGGGCCTTGGAAACTCAGGGATTTAACTCCACACAAATAAATGTCACGCATTTCCTCAAGTCTCAGAAAATTATTTTTCTGGTGATATTACAAGAAGCACACTCCCTGGCAACAGAAGGGGACAGGGAGAACTCCCCTGTCCAGGATTATTCTCCTAGGCTTTATCTTTCTACATCTGTGTATGCAAAATTGTTACCCAACAGCCTTTGTATTGGTGAAAAAGACCCCAAGGACTCAAATGTGGGTGGTCATGTGCTTTGCACTTTTACGTAAAGTAACTAGGAATGGAACTAGAAATTCATAAATGATAGAGTGTAAATTCGATAGATTTTTGGTTATCATCCTGTCTCCACTTGTTGTGGATATGTAATACGAACGAGCCAACCCCCCCTTGCAGGTTGATGAAGGTGGCCTAGAGATTCTAATTTCCCAAGTGAAACACTTTTTACACAGTAGTAGTTTTGGGAGACAGGTCTGAACCTCATTAAACTCACTGTGTGTTATACATGGATAACCTAATTCAATTCCTGTAAAAACAGGCAGATAGACCATCAATGTAAATTAAACCCAAAGGCAAACAAGCGTCACTATGGCACTATATCATGTGAGCACTTATCTCATAGACGGAAAAGTGAATTAAACTGTTAATTACAATATCAGTTTTAGAAAAACAGGTCTCAAGATGCAGGAGTCAAAAAAAGAAGAATTTTTTTTTTTAAATGTGAATTACAATATTCCCCAACTTGTCTCCTAATGAGGTTCACATTTAGCTTGCAGTCTCTCCCTTTTAAAATCTGATTTCCATACCTTCCTTTTTGTCTTCATTTACAATTTTGTAATTTACCTTTGGACCCCCAGGATAAAGTTCTCTGAAACATTCTGCTCACCATGACTAGTGATGTGCAAATATGCCTCTTATGTCAACATATTTCAGTTTCCTGTTCAGTATCTTTGATGACTATTTAAAAACTTCCCAATAATATTATTAAAACCTGGGCATACAAGTACTATTGTGACTGTGCACCAACTGGATCCTCCTGTGCCCCCCTCTCGTGTCTGTCTTCTCTGTCCCTCCTGGTCACAAATTTTGTCAATTTCACTCACATTGAGCTATTCAAAAATATTTGATTTATGTCATTGTGTCTTTTTTTCACTGGTAACCTTTGTCTGGGATTTTGTCTTGTTTACCTTTTTAAACTATGTGTAAACTAGAGTACAATGTTCCATCTTTCAAGATTTAACTAGCTGGTGTTGCCTTGATCATGAACCTTTCTGCCATGGAGTAATTGATTGCATTGTGGCCCCTCTGCTCCCGGCACACAACTTCACAGCACGCACTGTTGGATACAATTTCAAGACCACCTTCCTCATTACTCTTCTATCTTCATGGTGAAAAGGTAACACATCTTGCTTATCTTTCTTTTTCCAATATCAAGCGCCTTGACTTGCAAAGTATATGTTCAGTAAATTAGTCAATCATTTTGCATTAAATGACTAAAGCTTAATAAATATGAAGAAGGTAATAGATCTTGACTTTCAGTCTCAATCACTAATGTAAACTTCATCACAACCCTGATTTTTGTATGGGAAAAACTGAGTGCGTCCTAGAGATTTTGCATGAACCATAGCTTATCTGAGTCTACGTGGAACACTGTCTGCTTTCCCATGAACAGGAGAGGATGGTGGGCTACAAGGAGCTGCTAAGAGGCCGTCTCCCATCTGCCCTCCTAACTTGCCTGGGAGGCTGTTATGAGATAGTTTCTCATTGTCTCTGGGGTTCTTTCTACTTCACTCTCTTTAAAATAGAGCTATAGAATTAAAAATAAATGAATAAATAAAAATCTACTGTCTAGATATGACTCCAGTTAATGGATGTATCCCATAATTTGTGTGGTAGTACACTTTTGTTTCATGTGATCCTTTCTGGGGGGTGAGACAAGGACCACAAAAAGCACGTTTGGTTCATTCTTCTATTCACTATGTAATTAATATGTTGTCCATTGTCCATCCACATCTGAGAATAGCTCTTCTCTTCACAGGTCACATCAGGTCAGTCTTGTGAAGGTGACAATTCTTTCTCAATTACTTTCTTTTTAAATTTTTCTTTTTCCCTCTTTTATTTTTTGCTTTTCCTTCTCTCCCTTCTTTCCTTCCCTTTGTTATTTTTCTTTCTTCTTTCCTTCTCTCTCTCTCTCCATCTCACACCAATGCTATCTGGTTTAGATTCCATCGGTTTAGTGCTCAGATACAATATATCCTTAATTTTTAAAAAGGATCATCAAATGACATTCTTATCCTCATGTGCATAATAGCAATGTTAGAGAAACAAGCCTCAAGAATCAAGGGTCAGAAAGAGAAGTGTTTTCTTTCACATGAATTATATGACAAGGAAAAGATACTACAGTATAATATTTTGTTGTTTATAGGAAAACTTCAGATATTTCTATTTTATACCTTAACATAATTCTTGTTTTTCCTATCGACTAAAAGAATCTTCATTTAAGAAATAGGAAATAAAAAATAGTATTCATTAATTGTGGAGGTTTAGAGGTAACTCACTGGAACACTCAATATTGTCCATAAAATAAAGTTTGTGGGGTATTAATCACACACGAAAACAAAGAGCACAGAAGGTACCCAAGGTACCCAATATTCTTTAATAGTATCTTACTCTTCTTGTTCATTAAAAAACAAAAGTAGAGAAGAAACAATAATTGTCACTGGATGTTAATTGTTTGTGAGGGCATCAGAAATATTGCTTAATCCCTCAGCTACCTTTTTTTATAAAATGAGGATAATAATATCATATTTACTGTTTATGAAGAATAATTAGGTCACAATTATAACCAAAAATTAAATCATCTAAATTTTATGTAATGACATTACTTTCAGAATTTCTCCAATCACTATAAAAAGAAAAATTAAGTTGCACTGAGATTTCACAACACTACTCTCTCCATTTTCCTTTTACGGAATGACTGTCTTAACAGACTCATGGAAATGCCCAAAAGAGTATAAAAGCTTTTTTGTTGTTGCTGTCAATCCTCACTCTAGCACATATTTTTGCCCATTGATTGTTCGAGGGAATGGAAGACATGGGGGAAGGGGAAGAGAGGGAGAGAGAGAGAAACACCTATGCAAGAGAGACACATTGATTGGTTGCCTCCCGCAAGCTGACCAGGGCCAGGATCGAACCTGCAACACAGGTATGAGCCCTTGACTAGAAATTGAACCCATGACCCTTCAGCGCTCTGGTCAACACTCTAACCACTGAGCAACTCCAGTCAGGGCTATACAAGATTTTTTAATGCAGGATATGACTAACATTCTGGAAGGTATCTATGGTACATCAATTTAGGCCTTGTAGAAACTAAAATCACCTACACAAGTAATTAGCACCTGCTTCATGAAACCTAGAATGTCTTTATTTTAGAGAGTTAATTCAACTCAGAAATTTAGATGTAGGAAAATCATGTTGACCTTCCTTTGCCTTAGAAGCATGTTCCAAAACGTCTTGTTTTGTCCTGCTGTTATTTTAAAATTGAATATTGCAAAGAAAATGGGTGAGAAGATATTTTATTAAAAACATTAAAATATTCTTGTAAATACTCATCTTCATAGATACGTTGGTAAAGGTAATTACATTTCCAGTATAAGGATCCTCTTATAGTTAACTTGACTCCTTATCACTAGTTTGGCAGCTGAGATCATCCCAGCAGTTCTACCTGCTGACCCATATGTCAACTCACAAATTATAGGCCTCTTTTCACTTTATGAACTCTTTGGATTGTATGCCAATTGTATGTTAGTGCTGTTTCCAAGTAGATCATCAGCTAAGGGCAAGAACTCTGCCCTACAAATGTCTTGCTTTACCTGTGGATCACATAACTGCTATTCCATTAATACCACTGGGTTTGAGTCCTTTTTTATTTTCATGCTAATGTAGTTAACCTATCCATGCCCAACTATGGCAAAGACATTGTGCCATGCACAATAAAATATGACCAAGTAAATTATGGATCTGTTAAGGAACAATGTGCATGGTGGTCATTCCAGGCTTTAAGACAGTATCATTGGGAGAGGGCAAACGAGGATTTGAATAGGTAAGCTAACTAGTGCCACTCAAATTATACAATTCAGACCAGCACCTACTCTGCCTATGCCAAGGCCAGTTGTCAAGCTGTTTTTAAATCATCTTGCGACAATTCATACCCTAATCTCAGTTTATCCAAAAATAAACTATCCTTTCAGCCAGCAAATCCAAACAGTGGTGTGTTTCCCAGTTGCGGGCATGTCTGTAATAAGAAGTTAATTCCCCCTGTCAGTGTCTTGAAAGCAGCTCTTCTGCTAGAGTAGGAATTGAGAAATGTAGAAGCTACCTCTTAAACTGGTCAAATAATAAAATGTCTATGAAGTGAGTTTAACAGAAAATCCTTTAACTCATGTTGAGGTAAGTAAGTTAATGACTCTGAGATTAACTTCAAGTGCTGGTTTCAGCTCGCTGTGCTGGGCCGGCTTGTTGGAGAGAGTTGGTATCTTTCATTGGGACGGGGCTTCTTGCAACGTGCTCAGGGCCCGGGGCTGCCCTGGCCACAATCTGTCTGTTGGAGCGACGTGTGCTGGGTCTCAGGTGAATTGGATTAAGCAATTTACAGAAAACGTTGAGAGCAAGATAAATAATTACTGTCTTTTAGGATTTGTCAGAGTCAGGAAGACAAATTTCAATATCTTGTAATAATTGTAGAGAAATGCACCAGTACCACTATGCCTTGTTTCCCGTGGTGCTTAGGGCTGAAATGCCAGTGCTTAGCGCCGGGTTTGCGATCCCTTAAAGTCCTGGAACCTGATTTGGGTCACTCTTCTCCGGTTCTGCCTATCAAGTGTCCCTTCATTCTGGGCAGCTAATGAATGCATTTATTTAACTGTTTGATAGATTATACTATTATCTTCACAAAGATATAGTTTCTCCTGGACTGTAATTAGGTATTAAAGCCGGTATTCACTGAGAATAGTCCTGCACTTTATACATGTTTCTGTCTTCCAACATAACACAATCCCTGCCCCTCTTCTAATACCACTTTTGCTTCTAGATACTGTCTCAGTTTTCTTCTTTTTATTAAAAAAAAAAACAAAAACATTAAAAGACTTTCAACACACACTATTTCCAATTCCTTCCCTCCTGTTCTCCACTGGGCCACCTCCCATCAGGCTGTGTCCGCACCATTCACAGACTTCTCTTATTCAGAGCACCAGGAACCTCATAGCACTAAATCCAAAGTCCAATACTAAACACCCCTCTTACTTAACCTATCAGTTCCATAGGTTATAGTTGTACAAGTATATCATGGCTCCACATGCATTAAAAAAAAAAAAGTTTGTAAACTGCATACTAATTTGAGAGCTGCAAAAATGTGAAAAATATAACCACCAAAAACATGATTTAGAATTAATGAACTGTGCTACTAAAGGAATTATTTTGACAGTGGTGAAATAAAAACCGAGAGGTAAATTTCACCTATTTGTTTTAAAAATAACATTATTAAGATTAAATTTGTTTTTAAAATATTTATTTCTAAAAAATAGAGTCTTAGTCCTTTCTACTTTTATTTTGTTGTCTCAAATATATATATATTTTTTAAGGTTCTCTTAGGCCTTTTGTGATCTTAATCCAAATATGCTTTAACAACACATTTTTAAGGCATTTGGTGTGTTTTTTTTGCACATGTAATTGCAAGCCTGATAAAGAGAAGAAAGACCTGAATGTAACACCTGTTGGAATTCATAAAAAGCAATGAGTACCTTTAGTCAACCTACAAGCTGTCTTCCAGTTTACTAGTGTTTCAAGGGAAGCCCAGGAAGATTAGTCCAGTTTCCGGTGACAAAGACTCTCTCCGTGGTCCAATTCTACTCAGGTTTCCCTAAACGCTTTCACCTGGGCTCCACTTTGGACTTCTGTGTTCACCTCTGCATTTTCTCATTTTAGCACAGACCCTGTTAAGTCAGTTTAGCTAGGATCCCCATCCTCCATATCTGCTTACTCTCCACATCTAATCGGGTTCCTCATCCCCCACCATGCTCTTGGTGATGTCTGAGCACCCTGGTCTGCCTTCAGCAAAAACACTGTCAGGTTAGTTTGGCCAGATTCTCCCCTCACCCTTGATGTCTTCTCTTAGTGATTTCCATCCTTTGATCTCCACTATGCTCCTTGGCTACAAATTCCCATTTATCCAGGCTGATGCATTTAGATCTAAGCCTGGTTCTATTCTGAGGTCTTGTTTCCTCTGTGGCAATAGTTGTGGACAAAGTTTGTTTTCATCTCCTAACTGCTACTGTTCTGATCTGATTATTCTTTAACACTGGTGAAGACAAAGGGCAAACTTACAAAGATTTTCCTGGCAGAATAAAAAAGCCGGATATAAGAATCTATTATACGGAGGCTCAAAGGAGGTGGTGACTTCTCTGAATTTCTACTTCCTTTCCAATTTGATTTAGGCCATGGCTGAGCCTCATAAGAGATGAAGAGACTGATTGCTGTGGGTTATTATTAGTGTCCACATCTATCACAATTTTTTGAAACTGAAAATGAACTTCACGAAAAGGAATAACCCTTGTTCTCCATACGAGCAAGGAGACTAATAGCAGGTGTGCCCCACTTAAAGGCCAGTTATAAGAGAACATCCATTGCTCAGAGGCTGCCTGTTCAAATAAAGGGTGTTTTTGTTGTACTTGTGAAGCACAGTTTCAAAATAATCTTATAAACTAAATGTCTTCTTATCTTCCCTTTGCCTTCACTCATTTTATCAATTGAGAAATAATTACTAAATGATGACTACTCCTATTTTAGGTGCTGAGAAAACATAAAAACAATTTATAGAACCTACTTTCACTACTTAAAATTTTCATCAACAACAGTTCAAAAGCAATATTTAGCCCATTAAATAGAAATAATAAAAATTCCCAGGTTGCTTTAATCCTTGGGGGCTGCTAGAGGAAAAATACTATAAACTGGGTGGCTTACAAACAACGCACATTTATTTCTCCAGTTCTGGAGGCAGGAAAGTAGATCGAGGTCCCGCAGACTCAGGGCGTGGTGAGTCGGCTTTCCCAGGGGTGGCTGTCTGTCTGTCTGTTCACTGTTGCCGCACGTGGCAGAAGGGGAAAAGATGGCCCTAAGACCATTATCTGGAGAGTTAGGATGTCAAAAAATGAATTTTTTAAACATATGTTTTCATTGAGTTTTTAGAGAGAAAGGGAGAGATAGAAACATTGATATGAAAAACATTGATTGGCTACCTCCTGCACGCCCCCTACTGGGGATCGAGCCTGAAACCTGGGCCTGTGCCCTGACCAGGAATGGAACTGGGACCTCTCAGTCCATGGGATGAAGAAACTCAGTCCACGGAACCACATTGCCCGGGTTCAACATTTGAATTTTACCAGGACACAAACATCCACACCACCACAAGACAATAGTTTTCTAATCAGCTGGTCACTGCACCACTTCGTTGTTTTGTTGTTTTGTTTTGTTTTGTTTTGTTTTGTTTTAATCTAAGAAAAAGAAAATACTGATAAAATGCATATTTGCATGTAGTGTACTTGTTGCTTGGCAGGGCCATTCTTCCTCTTGTTTTCTTTAAGGAAAAACATAAGTAAGTGCAAGGCATGCTTCAGGTATCCGTTTACAGGTTTTGCTAGGGTAAAGTGATATTAGAATTTGTGTAAGAAATATCAATGGTCTTCTACTGTCAAAAAGTCCCCTTTCTAAATATAGCCCAAGGCATTCCTCTGTGAACTGTAAATGTATTCACTTCAAAAGCATCTCAGTCTCAAGCTGAAAATCTATATTTGTTTCACATAGAACTTTGGTGGAAAATGAGTACAAGCAGATGTTATTGCTGTGCAGATACACACATACAAGTAAGCGAAATTAATTGCAGCCTGTACATAAAACAAATACAAAATACTTAATCATCTCTAATGCTTCCTGCCATGTCAATTATTAAAAATCTATGAAGACAATGTTATATATTAGTACAGGGATTTGAAAAGCATCTCTGCATTTGAGAGTTATGCAGCATGGAATAAAGTTTACACTGTTCCCTACACACTGGAGTTTTTCCATTAATTTCCATACTTTTGAAAATGTCCACTGATGTATGCTACACAATCTTTAGGCAATGATGGGAAGGGACACATTCTCCCCTGTACTGTTCTTGAGTTTTTATGGCTGGATTAATAATAAAATGGACACAAAGCCAGATTAACAGCCAATTTAATGCGTGCATACAAAAGATCATAAATTATACTCCTCTGGATGAGACGCGAGCCAGCTTTTTGTACCTTTTAATATAAAACGTAACATTATTTATTTAATGAAAATAAGTCTGTGGAGGAAAAACAGGGCAAAGACATAGATTGGGTGCGCATCAGGAAGAAATCTAAACAAAGTTTGGACGTGAGTAGTCAAGAAGCAACGAGGTTAATTTATATAAACTGTTTGTCCTGGAGTCCTTAACTCGAGTGGAAAACATCCCTCTCAGGCCTTTCTCAGCCAAGAGGGCACCTTTCACTAAAGGATATTCATTTTCTGCATTCCAGGCAACAAGGCAGGGTCCACGGGTCCTTCTTGCACCAGCTGCTTGTCAAGAGAAAGTAACTTTCATTCAAAGTAATCAATATGCCATTGTAAGATATTTGGGGGCAGCCTGCCCTGGACACCAACAGTAAATACCCATAATCGGAATATAAAACTAAGTTTATGTAACTTAAACATTTAGGGTTTAAAATAAACCTCTTTGCTTATACCAAATTCTAAAGTTACTACGGATGAATTTGGGTCCAAATGTCTCATGAAAAAGTATTTAAATAGGTAATGTAGGAAGAAGAAGGATCGTGAGTGATAGCTTGTCCTAAGATTAGTGAATAAATTTAAAAAGACACATATTCTCTCTATTAGAAAATTCTCTCTTGTGTCTAAACACTTCCAGCTAACATAGATCAGAAATCTTGGGGTTCATGAATGAGATTCCTGTTCCCGATACAAATAGTTCACACACCAGTAATTCTAATAGTTATTTGAAATGTGTCAGTATGTACAAAGATGGCCTAGAGACCAAGGCTGGCCCCTCCAGGGATAGATGAATGACTCTGTGGAAGCCAGGGGATTTGTAGTGGTCCTTAAAGAGAGAACATCTGAGCCAAGTCAGAACTGATGTTGGCTTAAAGGCAAAAATTACCACCTAGAGTTGACTCTGATGGCCAGTTTGGCCATGTGTAAATGAGTAATTGAGGAAACCTGTCCCAGGAAGAGAAGATTTGAGTAGGTGCTGAAAGAGAAGCAGAGAAGAGAGAAACCAGGAGCATGGCATAGGTTTCTGACATTCCAGTTCACATGTATTTGTTTAATTGTAGTTTATTCCTGGTTCTTTGCTATTGTGAAATCACTTTATACCAACAATAAACCTTTCATTTGTTACTTCAGTTAGTCTGTGTGGGCTTATATTAAAGCATAAAAAAATAAGAATCTTGACTAGAAAAAGATCTTAGATTTTGATAAGTGAGAAAATTGGAGTAAGATACTTCATGTAGTGAGACAGAAATAAAAGACGGATACAGGGATATGGAAAATTATAAAGCATGCTTGCAAATATGAAGGGTGTGTATCTATGATGAAAATATTTCTATGGGGCAGTTTTTGACAATAAACTTACAATAGAGTTTGGAAGCAGATTAATAGCTTTGTACTCAAATTAGGTGTTTGTATTGGATTCCCACAAAGCAGAGGTATCTACTAGGGGTTTTGGAGCAGGTGAATAGCATGATTAAATTAGTTGATATTTGAAAATAAGAGGGCAAAACATTCAGTTGAGTTGTCATATTAAGATTATCTGAAAAAGAATTGCCAAGAAAAAAAATATATAACAATTATTTGAACCAATGAAAGTGAGGAAAGTTGCGTGTTAGGTAAATTGCAGTGGCAGAGAAGTAGGGGAAAAGAAACAGATATGGGAGCAAGTGATTTTAGTCAACATACACGTGACGACTTTTATTCATATGATTTTTTTTAATGTAAAGGATCAAAGAGATGGTCAATGAGAACCTGCGAAATTCTATGTTGGAAGGGAAATGAGAAGACAGATAGATAAACTGAGTTCAATTTCCTGGATTCAACTAAAGCAGTTCTATTTCATTTTTGTTTATAGGCTAAGGTTACACACAATTATTTTAATGGTTCTATGTAATTTAAAAAGTTTAAACAGTACAAATTTGTCCACATTATAGGGAGAAAATGAGGAAAACCAAGTTACTCATGTTAGAAAATAATTCTTTATGGACTCTCGAGTCCTTTGCCAACTCCCCTTCCAGCCCTCATTCCTGACTTGAGATTAATTTCTGCTTTCCCAGCATTCTTATTTACAGGTGGCATCAAGTGACAATAAATTAATTGAATATTTGGTATTTGTAATTAGAGTAAAAATTTTATATTGTCCTCTTTTTCTTAGATATGTAAAATACATTTATTTATAACACATTTCACTTGGCATAATTTTTAGTGTTTATGTGGGCAATATTATTTGCTTTCTCTTTGTAAACGAGAAAAATAAGTTGGTAAATTAAATTTACATAGGACATTACTGGCTTCCACATATACATTTTGCTATCTTTTCTTGTGAGACATAAAGGAGTAATTCATTTTCAGTTCTCAAAATCTAGGGTTTGGAGGCAACAACAAAATGATGGAAGGTGCCATTTATTTAGGTTTCCCAGAAACACATATATGGGAAAATAAGAAAAATTCTTCATGTAAATGAAATATCAAAGGAGTTTAAATGCCAGTAAATATGCTCACTTTCTATTTTTCAGTTAGGTTGTCATGCATTATGATCACAGCATATTTTCATTTGTTTTAAGAAATGAAATGCTGAAGAAAATGAGGAAGGGCAACAGACCAAATTACCTAATTTATTTTTAATACAGATGAAAATAATAGAGGAACACTAGATGGGAATTCCAGTGAATGTAAAATTATGTTTGTGAGGGTTGATAGTGATTAGAATTCTTTTTTTCCTGCCCACCTGCTCAAAACTTGTCTCGCTCAAGTCTTGCATTTTGGAAACAGCTGGAGGTTTAATAACCACGTTTGCTTCGATTTTGAAAAACATTTTTTAGCAATTTGGGGTCAAACTGTTTGCCTTGCCCTTGCCTTTTCTGATGGTTTGAGTTCCCAAATTACAACCTTGGACCTGCTTATCAAATACTTTCCATGTACCAACCTGAATGCAACTCTCCCGCATCCATCATTTGAAAGATCCATACACTTAACTCCTAACATTGCCCACAGGGGTTCTGTTCCCACTGAAGAATAAGAAAAACAGTATTGTCGCTATGATATCTCCTGTCCGGGGATTCAGGCTAAGTTTTCAAACTCTTCTATATGAAAACAAAACAAAGATGCTACCATGAATATTGTTTCTCCATCATTCTTTCTGTATTAATGACCTCTACTAATTTTGACAAGATAATCATTCAGAGCATTGTATAGTTACTCAGTTTTTATGTGTACAATTTATTCCTAGGTCAGGAATCATTTCTGACTTTATATCTTATGTTTTCTCTGATAAACCTCCAGGAGGTAACAGTGTGTTTAGCTTTCACCGACAGTCATTGCTTGGTGTTGGGTAAATCAAGTTCACTAATGCTTATGCTGTGCTTTTCCTCACAATGCTCCCTTTTATCAACTTTTTTTCTTATTTAAACATTTTCTTCTTAATCTTTTTATTTAATTTCCAGAATAAGAATATCAAAGCTATATGCCAAATATAATGAATATATAATGAGTTATATGCAACACTCCTAAAGACTAGTTATTTGATAATTTATTGGTATACTTGAGAATAAGTGTTTTGTCATAGTTAAAATATAGTTAGGTTGCCCTGGCTGCTGTGGCTCAGTTGGTTGGAGCATTGTCCTATGAATTAAAGGGTAGCAGGTTTGATTCCTGGTCAGGGCATGTAACCAGATTCTGGGTTCTATCCCTGGTTGGGGTGCATGTCGGGGGCAAGCAATCAATCTTTCTCTCTCACATCAATGTTCCTCTCTCTCAAAAATTGATGGAAAAACATGTCCTCATGTGAGGAACACACACACACACACACATTTTCAGAGTAATTTAATAACAAAAGACAGTTATTTTGGATATTACTAATGAAAATACTCAGTCTCCAAATGCTTGTGATTTACTCAACTTCCTTTTACCCCAAATGTCAAGTTTCTTGAGATACAATTTACATAGTGAGAAATTTATAGATCTTAAGTTCTTAATGTATTATCTATTGCAAAATGTTCATTCATGCCTTTTGCCTCTTTTTGTTCTTTGTTTTTACCTTATTGTTATTAAGTTCTAGGAGGTTTTATATACTCTAAATAAAAGTATTCTGTCAGATATATGTAATACAGACATTTTCCCAAGTCTGTAGCCTGTCTGTGCCTTTTCTTAATGGTTTTATTTAATGTTTAGATTTTTAAAATTTTTGAGCAAGTCAATTTATTATTTTATTTATAGTTAGTGATTTCTGTGTCTGGTTTAAAAAATAATGTTCTCCCCCCAGGTCTTGAAAATATTCTCTAATATTTTCTTATAGAAACTTCATAGATCTATTATTTACACGTAGGTTTATAACTCATCTCAAATTAAATTTTAGAGGTGATGGTATGAATTTCATTTTTTATAGCACAGATTTCCAGTGATTCTAGCATCATTTTTTGAAGAAATCTTACTTTCCCATTGAATTAACTTGGTCCCATATAAGAATAATTTCATTGGTTACGTGTGTGTCTATTTCTGGACACTTGGTTCCAAAATGGCATAAAAACCTCAACTGTCCAGTGCCTCTCTGGATTCATTTCTATAGCACCCTGAATGTGTATTCATATGATAAACTTTGGGTGTTTTCTCCTGTTAATCAGTCTTTGTTCAATTTGATTATTAGCTCTGCTAGAATAACTTAGAGACAGGAGAAAAAATGTTTCTTAAGCCCCACTGTCTTAAGATGATCTATTATAAATAGTTTCTTGTTTTCTCAGTGAAGAAATTCATGGGGATAAGTGAACGAGCTTCCCGAAGATGGTGGCGGGAAGGACTGGAGCAAGGGTGAATGTGTGAGAGTGTGAGGGAATGCAATAGAGTGTGAGTGGACGTGAGTGTGGAGGAGCAACCTTGAGCAGTGCAGAAATTGGGGTGCAGAGGGTTCCTGGGCTGTGGATGGGGAGCAGCCAGATACAATGGGAAGTGGCTTGTTAGGGTGCGTCTCCCACCACGTCCAGGAGGCCCAGACATTTTGGAAGATCCTTGGTCTTCTCTGAGAGGAGGCAGCAGGGAGCAGCTAGGCTCAAGGGACCTGAGTCCACCAGAGTGCCTTGCACCATCGGACCAGTGGACCTCACTGTGTCAACGTGGACCAGCACACAGTAGCAGCGCTATCGAGGTGCCTGCTGCAATAGCTGGAACCAGCCAGGAATTGAACACTATCCCCCATAACAGTAGGCTGATTAGGTCCAAGCACCTTCCTGCAGAGCAGCAATGTCTGGGAGGGAGTGGAGCCCCACCCTCAACAGCAGTTGAGGCTAGAGCCTAGACACACCCCAGCAGCAGAGGCTCTAGAGTGGACATCCATCCCCAGGCAGCAGCAGCACAGATCAGCAGCTGAGACTCATCCCCAGCAGCATCAGCAGAGGCTGATCAGGAGCAGTGCCCCAGCCCAAGCATCAGCAAGACTCAGGCACCTGTGACCTGCCCCTGATGACTGCAGCAACAGATTTGGAGTGGATCCCCTCCCCAGGAACAGCAAAGTCCCGAAGCTGAACATCCTCAGCCCCCAAGAGCTGCAGATGATTGGGAGCTGAGAGCACCCACTGACAATAGCAGCAACAGTAGCAATGCAAACTGGGAGCTGACACTTGTCCCCAGCACCAACTGATCTGGAGCTGAGTCTCACCAGGCAGCAGTGCAACAGTGTCACTCACACACCCCAGCAGAACACCAGTGGGACCCATGCACCCCCGCAGTGCACTAGTGGTACCAATACACCCCAAGAGTACCTAACATGACAGACCAATATCAGCTGCTAGTTGAAGATCCTCCAGGATCCACAACAGGCAAGAGACACTAAACACCAAAACAGTCTGGAAGGCACAGCAGCCTTATTTAATACATACTGACCTGCCTACACATTCCAACATCCCTCACTGGGCCTAGAACTACCAGACTGCTAATATGGTGAGATAAAAAAACAACATCCAGATGAAAAAAAAGGAGGAATCACCAGAAAATAACTACATGAAATGGACAATAGCAATTTGTCAGATAAAGAATTCAAAGCAATGATTTGAAGGGTGCTTAAACAATTTGTCAGATAAAGAATTCAAAGCAATGATTTGAAGGGTGCTTAAACAATTTAGTGAGAACTACAAGAAACTTGATACAAATTATAAAGAGCTCAGTGGGAAACACATCAGCTTCAAAAAAGGAGGTAGAAGCTATGAATAAAAATTAAGAGGAAATAAAGAATGACATAGCTGTTATGACAAATACCTTAGAAGGATTCAATAGTATATTAGAAGAAGCAGAAGACAGGTAGAAAAAAACACCCAAATAGAGCAGCAAATAAAAAAAATATATATTAAAAAGCAGGAGGAGAGTTTAAGGGAGCTTTGGGACAATACAAAACATAACAACATTCACATCATAGGTGTACAAAAAGGAGAAGAATCAGAGAAAGGAAAAGAGAACCTGTTTGAAGAAATAATGACAGAAAACTTCCCTAAATTGTTTAAGGAAATAGTCACACAAGTCCAGGAAACACACAGAGTCTCAAGCAAGATGAAACCCAAAATACACACAGCTAGACACATCGCAATTAAAATGGCAAACATTAAAGACAAAGAAAGAATCTTAAAGTAAGCAAGAGAGAGACAGGAAGTTACCTACAAGGGAGCTCCCATTAGACTGTCAGTTGATTTCTTAATTGAAACACTGCAGGCCAGAAGAGACTAGCATGACATATACAAAGTAATGCAAGGCAAGGGTCTAGATCCAAGACTACTCTATCCAGCAAGGCTATCATTCAAAATTGTAGGAGAAACAAAGAGCTTCACAGACAAAAGAAAAAAAAAAAGCTAAAAAAATTTACCATCACCAAACCAGTACTACAAGAAATGCTAAAGAGACTGTTGTAAGAAGAAGAAGAAAGAGAGAGAGAAAGAGGAACACAGGCATAAAATAAAAATGGCAACTAGTAAGTATCTATCAATAATAACCTTAAATGTAAATGGCTTAAATGCTCCAATCAAAAGACATAGGGTCGCAGATTGCATAAGAAAACATGACCCATATATATGCTGTCTACAAGAGACCCACCTTACAACAAAAGAGTCACACAGGATAAAAGTGAAGGGATGAAAAAAAATTTTCCAAGCACATGGAAATGAAAAATAAGCTGGTGTAGCAATACTCATATCTGATAAGATAAATTTCAAAACGAGGGCCATAATAAGAGACAAAGAAGGTCAGTACATAATATTAAAAGGATAAATCCAACAAGAGGATATAATCCTGATAAACATATGTACCAAATACAGGAGCACCAAAATATATTAAAAAACTTCTGGAGGACTTCAAGGGAGAGATTAATAGCAATACAATTATAGTGGGTGGCTTTAACACCCCACTGGATCCATCTTTTAGACCAGTGGTTCTAAATCTTCCTAGTGCCATGAACCTTTAATACAGATCCTCATGTTGTGGTGACCCCCAACCATAAAATTAATTCTGTTGCTACTTCATAACTGTAATTTTGCTACTGTTAAGAATCGCCATTGGAAATATGTGTTTTCCAATGGTCTTAGGTGACCCCTGTGAAAGGGTAGTTCAACCCCCAAAAGGTCTTGACCCACAAGTTGAGAACTACTATTCTAGACAAAAAATTAACAGGGACACAGAGTCCTTAAATGACAAACTAGATCAGTTGAACTTAATAGGGACATTCTTGAAGATAGACAACATGTTAGGACACAAAGTAAGTCTCTACAAATTCAAGAAGATTGAAATCATAACCAACATCTTCTCAAATCACAATGGCATGAAATTAGAAATCAGTTACAACAAAAACATTCAAACACATGGAGGCTAAATAGCATGTGATTAAACAATGAATGGGTTACCAAGGAGAATAAGGAAGAAATTAAAGACTTCCTGGAAACCAATGACAATAAACATACAATAGAAAATCTATGAGATGCAGCAAAAGCATTCCTGAAAGGGAAGTTCATAGTACTACAAGCCTACCTCAAGAAATAACAATTCCTAAGTGACTTTCTAACCCTACAACTTAAAGAACTAGAAATTAAACAAAAGAAAAACCCAGAGCAAGTAGAAGGAAAGAAATAGTAAAGGTCAGAGCAGAAATAAATGACATAGAGACCATAAAAACAATTCAGAAGATCAATGAAACAAAGAACTGGTTTTTTGAACAGATAAACAAGATCAATGGACACTTAAGTAGACACAGCAAGAAACAGAGAGGAACCAAGTAAACAAAATCAGAAATGAAAGAGGAGAAGTAACAACTGATATCACAGAAATACAAAGATTATTAAAACATACTATGAATAATTTTATGCCAACAAATTGACAATCTAGATGAAATGAACAAATTTCTAGAAATACACAGTCTCCAAAACCTGAACTGGGAAGAGATAGAAAACTTGAACAGACCAATAACAACTAAGGAAATTGAAGATGTAATCAAGAAACTCCCAGCAAAAAAAAGCCCAGGCCTAAACAGCTACACAGGGGGAGTTTTACCCATATTCAAATATCTAACACCCATTCTTATCAAATTATTCCAAAATATCCAAGAAGAAAGAAGACTTCCAAACTCATTTTATGAGGCCAGCATAATCCTAATTCCAAAACCGGAAAAAACAAAACAAAACAAAAAAAAACACTACCAGAAAAGAAAACGTCAGGCTAATATCACTGATGAACACAGATGCCAAAATTGTTAACAAAATATTAGTAAATCGGATCCAGCGATACATCAAAAAAATTATTCATCATGACCAAATGGGATTCATCCCAGGGATACAAGGACGGTACAATATTTACAAATCCATAAATGTGATATACCACATAAACAAAAAGAAAGATAGAAACTATACAAACTTTTTTTTTTATTATTCATTTTAGGAGAGAGGAAGTGAGAGGGAGAGAGAGATAAAAACACCAATGAGAGAGAACATCAATTGGCCCCCTCCTGCATGCTCCCAACTGGGGATCTGGCCCACAACCAGGCCATGTGTCCTGACTGGGAATCAAAACAGTGACCTCTTGTTGCATGGGTCAATGCTCAACCAGTAAGCCATACTGATGGACAAAAACCATATGATCCTATCAACAGATGCTGAAAAAACATTCAACAAAATCCAGCACCGATTTCTAATAAAGACGCTCAGCAATGTGGGAATACAGACATCATATCTCAACATAATAAAGCCCATATATGAAAAACCTACAGCCAACATCATATTCAATGGGCAAAAATTAAAAGCACTTCCCTTAAGAACAGAACACGACAAGGATGCCCACTTTTGCCATTCTTATTTAACATAGTACTGGATGTCTTAGCCACAACAATTAGACATGAAGAAAGAATAAAAGGGATCCAAATTGGAAAGGAGAAAGTGAAATGGTCATTATTTGCAGATGACATGATATTGTACATAGAAAACCATAAAGACTCTATCAAAAGTCTACTAGATTTAATAAATGAATTTGGCAAAGTAGCAGGACACAAAATTAATGTCAAAATACTGACGGCATTCTTATACACCAACAATGAACTCACAGAAAGAGAAACTAAAAAAACAATCCCATTTATCATTGCAGCCAAAAAATTAGGATACCTAGGAATAAACTTAACCAAAGAAGTCAAGGACCTCTTTACAGAAAATTACAGGTCATTGAAGAAGGAAATAGAGGAAGATATAAAAAAGTGGAAGCATATACCTTGTTTGTGGATTAGAAGACTTAACATCATTAAAATGTCCATACCTTGCCCTGGCCAGTTTGGCTCAGTGGTTAGAGCGTCGGCCTGCGGTCCGGAGAGATCTGGGTTCGGTTCCCGCTAAGGGCACGTACTTCGGTTGCAGTTTGTCCCCGGCCTTGGTTGGTCGTGCGGGTGGCAGCCACTTGATGTGTCCCTTCACATCGATGTTTCTCTCTCTCTCTCCCCTCCTCTCTCTCCCTCCCGCTCTATCTGTACAAAAAATGGAAAAATATCCTCGGGTGAGGATTAAAAAAAAAACAAAAACAAAAACAAAAACAAAACGTCCATAACACCCAAAGCAATCTATAAATTCAATACAATCCCCATCAAAATACCAACGACATATTTCATAGAACTAGAAAAAATATTCAAAAGTTCATACAGAACCAAAAGAGACCCCGCATAGCCACAGCAATCTTGAAAAAGAAGAACAAAGTAGGTGGGATCACAATATCGGATGTCAGGTTATACTACAAAGCGACTGTAATCAAAACAGCCTGTTACTGGCACAAGAACAGGCACATAGGTCAATGGAGTCAAGACAGCCTCTTCAATAAATAGTGTTGGAAAAATCGGACAGCTAAATGCAAAAAATAAAGCTAGACCACCAAATTACACCATACACAAGAATAAACTCAAAATGGATAAAAGACTTAAATCTGACTCGTGAATCCATAATAATCCGAGAAGAAAATGTTGCAGGCAACAAAATTTCAGACATCACACACTGCAGAATTTTCATTGATACAACACCTAAGGCAAGAGAAACAAAGGACAAAATGAACACATGGGATTACATCAAACTAAAAAGCTTCTACACAGCAAAAGAAAAAAACAAACAAACATCAAAATGTAAAGGGAAGAGCATAATGGCCATTGATACATCAGATAAGGGGTTAATTTCCAAAATCTATAGAGTGCTCATATAACCAACAAAAGGAAGACAAAGAACCAAAATAAAAAAGGGGCAGAGAACCTAAATAGACACCTCTCAAAACAGGACATACAAATGGCCAAGAGACTTATGAAAAAATGCTCAATCATCAGAGAGTTGCAAATTAAAACAATGAGGTATCACTTCACACCTTTCAGAATGGCTGCCATCAACAAATCATCAAACAAGTGCTGGCGAGGGTGTGGAGAAAAGGGGACTCTAGTACACTGCTGGTGGGAATGCAAATTGGTGAAGCCACTATGGAAAACAGTATGGTGTTACCTCAAGAAGCTAAAAATTGAACTGCCACTTGACCCAGTGGCAAGTGATCCCACTTCTAGGAATATACTCTAAGAAGTCTGTATAATAAATATATACCCCTATGTTTATCGCAGCAGTATTTACAATCGCTAAGATCTGGAAACAGTCCAAGTGTTTATCAATAGATGAGTGGATATAAAGGCTGTGGTGCCCTGGCCAGTTTGGCTCAGTGATTGAGTATCAGCCTGTGAACCAGGGAGTCCCGGGTTCGGTTTCTGCTAGGGGCACGTAGCACAAAAAAAAAAAAAAAAAAAAAGCTGTGATACATATACACAATAAAATACTATCCAGCTATAAGAAAGAAAGATCTCTTATCCTTTGAGATAACATGGAGGGACCTGGAGTGTATTATGCGAGTGAAACAAGCCAATCAGAGAAAGACAAATATCACATGATCTCACTTATTTGTGTAATATAATGAACAAAACAAGATGATGAACAAAATTGACCGAAAGACATAGAAGTAGGGTATAGACTGACATACCTCAAATGAGGGTGTTTGTGGGGAGGGATGAGTTAAACCACGGATCTTATATGCATGTATGCGTAACCATGGACATGACAATAATGCTGGGGATGGGGCAGGGGTGGAGTGGGGTGGGGTGGGGTTCGGGGGGAGGGTGTCAATGGGGGAAAATGGAGAAACATCTGTAACAAAAATAAATTAATAAAATAATTAAAAAGGTAAAAAAAGGAACTCATGGGTCGGTAAGGCATTTTAAATACTAAAATTATCTTAAAGAATTGTCATTTTGAACATATGAATTTGTTCTTACTGCTTGTGACCCACTTAAACTACATAGGGCATTTTTTTTCTGAAAGCCTAACTGGCAAGACAAAAAGATAGAATGGAGAAGAAGACAGAATTACCAAAGTATAAATAATACATTTTGTGAATAAATACAAAGAACTTATAAAATACAAGTAGCGAATAAATTAGGTCACCCAGGAAAATGGAATCAAGACTGAAAAAAACACAAAGCATGTTGCAGAATTCTACAAGGCTGAGGAACTGTTTCCACAAGAATCTTGGACGTGGTGTCGAACGTATGTGTAAGATGAAGAGTGAGCTGGGGTGGATAAGCCTTGGTGGGGATAAAAGTTCATAGGGATTGTCACATCACTGGTGATTACATTTAATTTGTGTCCCCCCAAATTCATATATTGAAATGCTAATCCTTGAACCTCAGAATATGATGGTATGTGGAGATCGGGACTTTAAAGAGTGACTAAATCAAAACGAGGCTCTTAAGGTGACTTTCATTAAATCTGACTGGTGAGAATGCCCAGACTCTGGGCACAGAACGACTCTGTCAGAACCTCTGAAACTGAGATCCCATGAAACTCTAACATGCTGTGTAGCAGCATAATTCTACATTCCTTCCATGACACCAGTCCCCCATTTAGAAGTCTGCCTGAAAAACTCAAGGTTGCCAGGAGAAAGTATTTACTCTTTCTTGCAGCCAACACCCGAGGCTCCACCTGAATTCACAATAGTAAATGCTCCAAGGATCCTATCTCAGAGCATTTACTATTGTGAATTCTTCCTCGGTCTCTTACAGTTGTACATGCAACACCTGCACCTCAGGAGTGCCTTTCTCGGGAACCTGAAAGCCATTCATTTCAAATGTGATCATCAGAAAAGATAGGACCTCCATCTCCGAGTATCTGTGGGAGGACGAAATCCTAGCTTCCACATTGGCCAAAATTATCCAGCTGCCCCAATTTCATTTACATCGACCAACCTTTATAATTACTTGAGTCCCTGCTGTCTCCCATTATTCTCTCTTTAAAAATGCAGTAATCTCTCTTTGGCCTGTTTGGCTCAGCGGTTAGAGCGTCAGCCTGCGGTCCAGAGACCAGGGTTCGGTTCCCGCTAAGGGCACGTACCTCGGTTGCAGTTTGTCCCCGGCCCTGGTTGGGTCCTGCGGGTGACAACCACTCGATGTGTCCCTTTCACGTCAATGTTTCTCTCTCTTTCTCTCTCTCCCTCCTACTCTATCTGAACAAAAAATGGAAAAAATGTCCTCGGGTGAGGATAAAAAAAAAAAATCCAGTAACCTCTGCACAACGCAGAATGGATCTCAGCTCTTTCCCCTACTGTCAGTAGTTACTGAATAAAATCCGTTTTCACTCCTTTAACTAATGTCTGGCTTTATTTTTCCTTGATCCTTGTTTCCTATTAAGAAGAAGGAATCTGGACATACAAAGACACCAGGGATGATTGTACATGTGCAAGCCAAGGGGAGAGTCTTCAGAACAAACCCAATCTCTGACACTCGATCGTGGACTGTGAGACTCCAAAAGTGTGAGAAATAAATGTTTGTTGTTTAAGCCACCCAGTCTGTGGTATTTTGTTATCTCAACCCTAGGAAATTAGCACAGGCCATGAAGCATATATTTAAATATTAAACAAAATGACCTGTTAAATAATAATATTCTAGCCCTGGCCAGTTTGGCTCAGCAGTTGAGCGTCAGCCTGCAAACCAGAGAGTCCTGGGTTCAGTTCCTGCTAGAGGCACATACCACAAAATAATGATGATAATAATAATAATAATAACAATAATATTCTATCTTCCTATCTTGACACATATGCTTTCGCAGCAAACTAGAAGACTGGATATAAATTGAGCATTGTTGGATTTGTCAGAGTTCTGCCTTGGAATGTGGCTATCAGGGAAGAGCAAGCCCTTGCCCTAGACCAGACCTAGGCTCTCTCTCTGTTCCATCACTTCTCTTCATCTCACACTTTACGTGCAAGCTCTGATTATATACGCAAGTAGCCGATCCTTAGTCCACCCTGATACCTAGGAGCATGGCCACTGGCCACACAGTCTGCCCCCACGAAGATGGGATTGAGGCCGAGGCCCAGTGTAAATCCCAGAGAGACACTAGGGCCATTTAAGCAGGAAAATCAGGGTCCTGAGAATGCAGGCCATGACTAGAAGAGGAGTCGTACACCCCAGACAGATATATCCACTTTACCCTGCGAACGCCTTACTCTGTATGAACTGATGCTGTCAGAAAAGAACAAAAGTAGAATCTCTAAGGTGAAGCCCTAGAGCAAGGGCTTCCCTGGGCAGCACTGGGTGAAGGAGTTACAGATTCCCCTTCTCTACGATTGTAAAATGCTTCTCAGAGTATTAAAAATTCACTACAGTATGTGTGGCTTCTGGACGTGGATACAATAGGAGCATTTTATTGGATTGATACAATTCTGAAACACACAATGACCCAATTAATATTTATATCTGTAGCTCCCTTTTCTTATTCTGTACTCAAGATGCTAGAAGATGTGGGAAGAATCTTTTATGAGAAATTTGATCAGGCCAAGAGAAGAACCTAAGATATAGATATCAGGGTTTTCCTCAGAAACTGTTCAAAGCTAGATCTCCCTTGTGACACCCGCCCCACCCTCAGGATAAGATTCCATGGTAAAAAGCAATGTCCAGAGGCTCAGAGCTTCCAATTAGTTGTTAGTCTCCTTTTTAAAACTCTATTTTTATTTACTTTTTTTTAGAGAGAGAGGAAGGGAGAGGGAGAGAGAGACTTTGATCAGCTACCTCCTGCACAGCCCCCTGCCAGGGATCCAGCCCACAATCCAGGGATGTGCCGTTACCAGGAATCAAAACAGCAAGGCGTTGATGTGCACAGAATGATGCCCAACTAACTGAGCCACACCGGCCAGGGCTGTTAGTGCCATTCTCAAATATGAACAGACAACCAAATATTACCATATGTCAGAAAAAAGCCATAAAAAAAGATTGCCAGCCTTTGTGGCTCAGTGGTTGAGCACTGTCCCCTGCACCAAGAGGTCGCCAGTTCAATTCCCGGTCAGGGCACATGTCCGGGTTGTGGGCCAAATCCCCAGTGGGGGGCACGCAGGAGGCTAATTGAAGTTCTCTCGCATTGATGTTTCTATCTCCCTCTCCCTTCCTCTCTCTCTAAAATCAATAAAAAAAATAGAAGATAGAGGTAAAAATTAAAAGAAACTCAATAGAACAACAACAATAAATACTTGGAAGAAACAACAGACATCAAAAGAACTAGAAATCAAACAAAAAAATTAAAAACTCTATTAATGTTCTTAGAGGATACAATTTATTACATTCATAAAACATTCTTAGGACAATACATGGTTTTTTGTTTGTTTGTTTTTTTCCCCAAGATATAGAATACAAAAGAGAGCTCTGAACATATAAAAATATAAAAGCAGAATGAAAATCTTAATAGAAAAACTGAATAAATACTCCAGAATGTACATTAAAAGAACAAATACACAGAAAATATAAGAAAACTAAAAGCCAATTCTGGGAGACCCAAAAACCAACTAAAAGTTCAAGAAAGGTGATAGAAAAGAGAGAAAGAAATTATCAAGAAAAACAAGTAATAAATCCTTCAAAATATGCATATATTTCACTGATAATTTATTCTGTTTTACTCATTAATAGTTTAGAATGTTCAATTTAGTGCTTATGTACATATTTATGTGTAAATAATTGATGTTTTTAATCTTTTTATATATGACATCTTTTTTCAATTTCACTCAAATATAATTTTTCTAGTATAAATAAATAACATTGATATCTACATATTGATCTTTTATGAAAAGATTTTTAAAAA
The DNA here is from genome assembly GCF_014108415.1 of Molossus molossus. Classification (NCBI taxonomy): domain Eukaryota; kingdom Metazoa; phylum Chordata; class Mammalia; order Chiroptera; family Molossidae; genus Molossus; species Molossus molossus. The sequence continues at coordinate 12,899,698 of NW_023425346.1, forward strand.
ATTTGCTTATGTTTAAATAATTAGCTTAGTTGATATCAGTGTTCAGTTAACAAATTATGTCATCTGAAAATAAAAATAGCTTTACTTCTTTTTTTTGTACCTAATATTTACTTTTTTGCTCTATTGGATAAAAAACATTTCCAGTGTAAGAAAAAGAAAAAGTGATCATAGTGGATATTCTTATTTTAAGTACAGCTTTAAACATTTCAACATTAAGAAAAATATAAGCCATGATTCTTTTTTATTTTAGATACCATTTATAAGACTAAGTATGAGAGTTTAATCATGTATGGGAAAAGCATTATATACTTTCTTTATATCTATTGAAGGGTTAGATAGACAGATAGATAGACAGAATAAACCTCACTTGGTCAGATGCATTATCCTTCTCAAAAATCAATGAATTCAATTTTATTTTGTTTTGTTTAAGAGTTTTGCTTTTTTGTTCAGGAGAGATATGGACTTCTAATTTGCTTTTCTCATAATACTCTTTGCAGGCTTTAGTGGCAGGATTATTTTACCACATAAAATTAGTTAGGAAGTGTTCTTCTTTTGTCTACACTCTGAAAATTTTTTGAAGATTTGTATTATTTCTAACTTAAATATTTGAAAGTATTCAACTGTGCTGCCATCTATGCTCAAAGTTTTCCTTGTGGGGACATTTTAAATTATTGATTACATTTGTTCAACATATGCATTATTCAATTTTTTTGTTTCTGTTCAAGTCAGTTTTGATAGACAAAAATGTGATTTGAAGGAATTTGTTCACTTTATCTAGATTGTTAAGATTACTGCTGCTTTTATTCATAACATCATCTTATTTTTTTAGTCTGCAGGATTTTGGGTGGTACTTGCCTTTATATTTTCTTATATTTTTGATACTGGTAACTAATGTTCTCTCTCTTGATCAAATGTACTATGAGTATATCACTTTTATTAATGTGATGTTCTCATATCACAAAAGTAGAAATGTCCAGATATTTCACAAATTTTAAACATTCTCTCATTGTTAAGATATAGGAATTTGTGAATGTCTAATACTACAATAACCATTTCAGGTTTTTATAAGGTTGTTTCTATTGCAGGCATCTGGTTTGAAAGTATAATATTTATATTTAGTTTCAGTGAACCAAACATCCAAGTTCTAAAGAAGAGTATCAATGTTCACTTCCATTTTGATGGTTAAGAACCATAGAATAAGCAGTGTTTCTGCCACCGTAGATATCAATTGTATTAATAAAGAAAGCATTGAATAGATCTAAACTTAGCATAGTAGACCCCCTTATCTGCAGTTTCATTTATACAGTGTTAGTTACTTGCAGTCAACTGACCATGGACAGAAAATATTAAATTAAAAATTCCAGAAATAAATAATTAGTAAGTTTTACATTGCATTCTGTTCTGAGTAGTATGATAAAATCTTTCAGCTGTCCCTTTCCATCCTGCTCAGGATGTGAATCATCCATTTTGTTCAGAGTATCCACATGTAGATGCTACCCACCCATCAGAGTCTTGGTAGGCATCTCATTTACATACCCACTGTCATGCATTACAGTGCTATGTTTAAGCAACCTTCATTTTACTTTAATAGCCCTAAAGCACAAGAGTAGAAATGCTGGCAATTTAGATATGTCATAAGTCATGGCTCAATAATCCAGGGTCACCCAAAGTTAATGATCCTCTTTTTCATGTATGGTCAAAAGGTCAACAGTAGCTTAACATTATATTACATGGCTACATCATTCACCTCACTTCATTTCATCACATAGACATTGTATCCTCTCACATCATCGTAAAAAACGGAGTGAGTACAGTACAATAAGATATTTTGCGAAAGAGAGAGGCCACACTTACATAACTTATTTACAACATATTGTTTTATTGTTCTCTTGTCTAATTTTATTATTGGCTATCATTGTTAATCCTTATTGTGCCTAATGTATAAATTAAACTTTAACATAGGTATGTAGAGGGAAAAAAACATAGTATATGTAAAGTTTGGTGCTATCCATGGTTTGGGGCATCTGCTGGTTGTCTTGGAATGTATCCCCATGGATAAAAGTTGCCACTATAAATGAATGCCATTCTGAGTTATTTCTATAGGCAATGCAACTATTTTCTTTAAAAATTTTTTTTTGCCCTTTATTGATTTTAGAGAGAGAAAAAGTGAGAGGGAGAGAGAGATAGAAACATCAATGAAAGAGAACATCTATTGGCTCCCTTCTGCATGTCCCCCACTGGGGATTGGGCCTACAACCTGGGCATGTGTTCTGACCAGGAATCGAACCAGTGACCTCTTGGTACATGGGTCGACGCTAAACCACTGAACCACACTGGCTGGACTGTTTTCTTAATTTTGAGAAAAAGGAGAAGTGGGCAATAGTTTGGTACTGATACATGTAATTGCAAAGCAGAATTCTTCACAGCTTTGGAATAATTCCCAATATATTCATAATCCATAAATTATGTAGTTAAGGGAAAAAAACAAATAAAAAAACCTGTGTTCTTAATATCGGCAGATTATTTATTTGTTTGTTTTTATTGGTTTAACTGCACATTTATTTATCACATATATTATATTCAAGAAGTGAAGATAGAGTTAAAAGACACATTTTCTTCTCTAGGTCATTAAGTGGAGTAATATGTCTCAAGTCTTTTAGAAATTTGAATTATTATATGTAAATGAATATTTTTGTTTGTCAGGTTTGAGTTTCTAAAACAGAAAAAATATGAATAACAGATACAGTTATATTTTTCTAAATTTGAAAAAAAAAAACCCAAATGATCCATATAAGGCACAGTAAAAAACAAACAAAAGAAAGAACCCTGTTGTTAACAGGAAGTTTTTAGGAATAACAATGCATTGCAAAATTATATTGTATTTAGTAGCAATTGTTATAACCATATGTTAGAATAATTCTTCAAACTGTTCTCACAATGAATTTCAAATAGAAACACACCCTAGTGTTTCTTTTTGTTGTTGATCTAGACCTCTCTATGTAAGCTACAACTATTTTTTTTCTTTAGAGAGACTATTAATTAGCCATATCTCAATCCAGTAAGTGAAAGTGCATCCTAAGAAGTTATTATAAACAATGTTCTATTTCTATTTTTATAATTATGCATTCATTGTCTATGGCTTGCCATGCATTCCAAGAATCCTATAACAGTCAAGGGAAGTGGGGAGGGAGACAGAGAATTAGAGAAAGATAAACAAGTGTGAGAAAAGGGAAAGGGAGAAATAAAATAAGGGAAGACAAAGGAAAAATAAGAACAATAGAGAATAAATCAATTGGGGTAGAGACTAACCCAACATTAGCTTAACAATAAGTTAATTCTTTTTTAAAAACTCAAACCAGAGTGTCAGTTTTAATTTAATGTAACATCCTCATTCCTATATATAGTAAAGGTTCTAGTACCAGGCATTGTGAATTTTGGCCCATAACCCTTGAAAGATCAAGTTTAAAGTCATACTAATTATTTACAAATGAATCAATTTATTTTTAGATTTATATTAGTTGAATTTATATTTTGCGGTCTATATATGCCTCTCACCACAATTTACAAACTCAACCCAAGATACTACACTTAAAAACCAATTTCCATTACTGTGGCAGTATCTTCCTCTTCTTATTCCTCCAGTTGATAAGGGGGAGGTCACTTCATAACAATGAATGACAGTTGTTTAATGATTATTCACCTTACTAGCTAAAACTAAAATATTTCTTACAGACCCTGTGCTGCAAGAAGGAAAACAGGACTGTAAAGAAGACAAGATGCCTTAGAGCCCAGATGGGTCCATTACTCAAAAAAAGATAAGACATTTGAAGAACAAGCAAAAGACAAGACACACTTTGATTTGGTTGCTGTGCCTGGACCCTGACCCCTTCCAGAAGTTGGCTTCAGGAATACCGACCATTCTCTAGTCCCAGGAGAAGGCAGATATATTTAACATTGTAGAAAATTAACTACCTTGTTATCAGATGTTAAGATCCTGGAAGGAGACACACAGACCACTGACCCTGCAACCTTAACCCTGCCCCTGCCCCCCTTGCATAGAGCCCCTTTCTTACTTATCTTATATAATCAGTGAACTAATTGGAAGGGTTAGAGCAGAATTAATAGGATGACATGCTGCTCTCTCCATACTGCTGGCACTATTGCAATAAACACTCATATGTGATTCAATACTGTCTTTGCTTAATTTGGCTCAAGTAGTGACAGGTGGCCTCAGACTTATTGTGTCTGGTTTCACAGTCACTAGTAATAGAGATTTGTTGCACTAAAATAGAAGTACTCCAATTTTTTTCTGATGCTAGAAATGAAAAAAAATCTAGAAGAAAAGTTGTTTCCTCAAAATGGACATGTTCCTAAGTCTTATGAGTAGAGAGGATTGTCATGTATATATTACAAAGGTATTAACTAGGTTAAGAAAACTTGAAAGTATTAAGTTATGTACTAAGAATGTTTTCAAATGGCTTCAAAATATAAGAATGCTAGATATTATGTAAGTTCAGCACATAAATTCTACATGTTTCTAGATTTGCAGATGGGAAAGATGGATAAGCTTTTAAATAGCTTCTGGCAATATTTGAATCTCAAAATACTTTGGTACAAAAATATGAGAAAAAATGTTCATTAAAAATGAATGGTTAATGAAATATCTACAAAAGATAACAGTGTTTCAACTTAAAACTCTTTTGCTCATTGACTAGCCAGATTTTTGACAATTATTATTTTTATTAATACAAAAAGAAATGAAGAAGCTCATTTTTATTAATATAAAATAAAACAATCACATATGCAAATTTAACCAGAATTTTATTTTATCATGAATTATTCAATAGAATTATATTATGTCCCCAGTCATCCTACATCTAGATATTGTGCCATCTCTTCCTATTAGGAGATTAAAGTTTTTTGTTTTTATTTTTGTTAAAAACAGAAATAATACAATTTGGAAAGAACTTTCACTAGGACTATCCCAAGAAAAAACTTTGAAAACAGGAAATGCAAAGCTAATCTACAGCAGTGAGAAGGGCAGATTGTTTAAAAAGAGGCATAGAGTACATTTGGAGGTAATGGACATATTATATATCTTGATTTTTGTGTGAATACATAGTGTATATGTTTGTTAAAACTCAATAACTGTACCCATAAAGAGGGTACAGTCAGTTTTACATAAATTATATTTCAATAATGTTGATAATATATGAGAGCTTTAAAAAATAAGCAATGTTAGGAAAGTCAACCCTCAAACATCTCTCCTCAAGTCAGTTACCTGTTCAAAACTCCATCATGTCTCCAGCCTCACAACACTCTCTGCACTTGACCTCAAGCCAAATTTATATGACTCCATCTCTCATCGTGCACCTACACAAACCCTGTTCCAGAGTGTGAATTCTTTCACTCGCTCTAAAATTTGCCTTCTTTATTCTTACCTTTTCCTTCTTCATGACATTCCCTCACCTCTGCCTAAAATCCCCTGCACTTAGCCAGGAAATACATGTTCATCACATTCTCACATCTGAAACTTCTTTTATCCCCTGAAATCCCTTAAGGCCCTCTAAGATGAGTCTTCCTTAAAGCCTCATATTTGAGACTTTGTCTCCATTGGTCTTTTATATTTATATTTATTTTATTGACTTTTAATGCATGTCTCATTATCCCACCTGGGCTTGAACCTCCTTGATCTCAAGTAGCTCATTTTAGAGCTATCAAATCTCCATTATTGTTTGCATTTGATAGGTGTTCCCTTATTATCTGTTGATTGATAACCTACATGCTATAAACAGCTTTACTTTGCATGGAAATATAAGATGCCAAAGAGCAAAGACATATTGTTTCTACTTTTGCTGATAGGAAAGGTGGATAACTATAATTAGAAATGAAAAAGAAACATAATGAATCAATCTGCTATCAAATAATAACACAAGAAGATTAGTAGGCTTTACTTTTCTCATCTAGTTCAATGGAATAATGTAAATGAAGAATGATGGAGGAAGAGATAAAAATATTGTAATTACAGTTGCCTCCAATTTCATCATATTAATTTAGAAACCCTGGCAACTATGCTCCACAGGAGACAGAAAATGATGGATATGGCAAATTACTGCTTCCTATAGCCATCTGGGGGTATTTCTTAAAATGATTCTTATTAATGGACAAAGCAGGACCAGCAAATTAGTGTCACTGAAGTGAAACCTTTCAAATTTAATTATACCAGGTAAAATGATAAAATCGAAGCCAATTATTTACCAAACATAATTTATAACTTTCAAGAGATTTGGCTGAAAAATAACTTTAGCAAGCAAGTCAGTTATACACATTGGAGGATGAAAGCCATGAGAAATAATGTAGAGGAGGTACATTATTTGGAATCATCTCTATTCTATATATATATATATATATATATATATATATATATATATATATGTATTTTAAAGAAAATGTACACTATATAATTGTCAATGAATATTCACTGAATACCTACTGTTTGTCAGAAAGTGTGTGAGGTCCTATGGTTGAGTTATAAACATGATACAGCTCCTTCTTTCAAATAAAGTTAGCGGGTGATTGAAAAGCATGAATGAGAAATTTTAATAGAAGATGAAATAGTCATATGGTCCAAGTAAGTACAGTGATATAGAAGCAGATAGAAGAGGATGAAGTATAAGTGGAGTGTCAGGAAAGTCATTGCAAAGTAGGTAAAATAAAAATGGTGTTTCCAATGGCAAATGAGACAGGCCTGTCAGAGGTAACAATATGTGCACAAGAGTAGAGCCATGTGATATTATGTTTGTTTAAGAATTATTTGTAAGCCTTTATTTACTATTATTTTTTAATTTTTTAAAATAATTTTTATTGATTTTTTAGAGAGAGGGAGAGAGAAACATCAGTGTGAGTATGATATAACAAGCGGCTGCCCCCTGCACGCCCCCTAACAGGCACCAATTCCGTGGCCTGGGCATGACACTAACCAGGAATTGTACTAGCAACTTTTCAGTGCGTGAGATGATATCAAACTAACTGAGCCACACTGGCCAGGGTATGTAAGTCTTTATTGATTTGTGTTGCAAATAAAGCAAAGCTGGCTTTGGTCATTCAAAATCTTTAAGTTCTCTTATGTTATTATCATTTTTTTATTCTGCTGTGATATGCTTTATTTATTTTTTAATGGATTTTAAAAAGGCACATCCATACAATGAAATATTGCCATTTAATCAATTTTTGTTTTTCGATTACAGTTGACATGCAGTAATATATTAGTTACAGCTGTACACCCCAATGATAAGACATTATATAACTTACTAAGTGATCCTCCAATAAAGCTTGTACTCATCTGACACCATACAAAGTTATTAGAATATTATTGACTATATTCCTTATGCTGTACTTCACATTCCCATGACTATTCTGTAACAACTAATTTATACTTGTTAATCCCTTCACTTTTTTCATCCATTTCCCTAACCCCTCTTCCATCTGGCAACCATGAAAATATTCTCTGTATCTATGGGTCCGTTTCTGTTCTGCTTGTTTATTTATTTATTTTTTCATTTATTTTTAAATATGTCTATTGATTTTTGGAGAGAGAGAAAAGGAAATAGAGAGAGAGAAAGATCTATGTGAAAGAGAAACATCTATCATCCACCTCCTGCATGCCCCCTATTGGGTATGGTGCCAGTGATCCAGGCATATGCCCTGCTGGGAATCGAACCAGAGACCTCTTGGTGCATGAGATGATGCTCAACCATCTGAGCCACACCAGTCAAGGCTATTTTGTTTTTAGATTAAATTGTTGATAGATATGTATTTATTGCAATTTTATTGTTTATATTTTTTTTTATCTTTTTTCTTTCTTCTTCTTGAAGAAGACACTTTAACATTTTGTATTATACTGGTTTGGTGATGAACTACTTTAGCTTATTCTTGTCTGGGAAACTCTTTATCTGTCCTTTGATTCTAAATGATAGCTTTTTTGGGTAGAATAATCTTGGTTGTAGGTTCCTGCTTTTCATCACTTTAAATATTTCTTGCCCACTCCCTCCTGGCCTGCAAAGTTTCTGTTGAGAAATCAGCTGACAGTCTTATGGGAGCTCCTTTGTTGGTAACTAACTGCCTTTTTCTTGCTGCTTTTAAGATTCTTTCTTTGTCTTTAACCTTTGGCATTTTAATTATGTCTCTTGGTGTGGGCCTCTTTGGATTCATCTTGTTTAGGATTCTCTGCCTTTCCTGGATTTTACATCTATATCTTTATCAGGTTAGGGAAGTTTTCTGTATTTATATTTTCAATTAGGGTTTCAATTTCTTGCTCCCTCTCTTCTCCATGTAGCACCCCAGTGATGTGAGTGTTGGTATGCTTGAATTTGTCCCAGTGGCTCCTTACACTATCTTAATTTTTTGGTTTTCTTTTACTTTTTGCTGTTCTGATTGGTTGTTTTTTGCTACCTTATATTCCAAAACACAATTCTTTTCTTGGCTTCATCTAGTCTACTGTTGATTGCTTGTAAATTATTCTTCATTTCAGTTAGTATGTTCTTAATTTCTGACTGCTTCTTTTTTATAGTTTCTATGTTCATTGTTATGCTGTTGAAGTTCTCACTAAGTTTCTTTAGTATCCTTATAACCATTGTTTTGAATTCTGTATCTTGTCATTTGCTTGTCTTCATTACCTTTACTTCTTTTTCTGGAGATTTCTTCTTTTCTTTCATTTTGGACCTGTTTCTTTGACTCCTAATTTTGGCTGCTTCCCTGTGTTTGTTTCTATGTATTAGGTAGAGCTGCTAAGTCTCACAGACTTGGTATAATGGCCTTGTGTAGTTAGGTGTCCTGTAGAGGCCCAGTGGTACAGCCTCTCCTGTCACCTGAGTTGGGTGATCTAGGACGACCTCTGTTTGGGCCGTGTGCACTGTTTAGTTGTAGTTGAGACTTGATTGCTATTAATGCCACTGGGAGGAATTTAACCCCAGGACAATGGACTGCAAGGACGTTTTGCAACTACAGTGGAGGAGCTGCTGTGCAGGAGTCAACCTTAATGAGAAAGACTTGCTTCAGTGGGGCTTTGATGATCACCAACTCTGCCCCTTAAGTGTGTCACTTGTGGAGATGGTAAGGTTGTAATAGGCATGGCCTGATGCTGTCCACTAAGTGCACTGGTTCTGGGATTTCCTAAGAAATGAAAGGTCAGCCACCACTTGTGCCCTGTCTGGGACCACCCAGCATGAGCAACAGAGAACTCTGCAGATGACCGCTACTTGTGCTTGGATCGGAGATTCCCAGGAGAGTCTATTCTACAAACTAAGGCTAGTTTGGGCCTGAGGCAACTTAGGGAGAGGTATGGGGAACACTGAGGCCAGATGCTGCTTGTTTGCAAGTTTTGGTCCTTTGAGAAGTTTTTGGAAATTCCTAGCAGAAGCCAATACAAGCAGTTTGTATGGAAAGGTAACTAGAATAGGCTTGGGTGGGCCTGTTAGTGGGTGTGGTGAAGTCTAAGGGAATCACTAGGGTGGATGAACAGTATTAGCCAGGTTGATGGAGATTCAGTTATGACACCTGCCTATTAGCTCTGTGGGGAGAGGGGTCTCAGAAAAGGAACAATGGCATGTGTCAGCACTTTTGTTTGGCGGAAATCTGCCTCTGCAGCTCTCACCCTGAGGCAGCTAGGCAATTCAATTGCTTTCTGTATCCCAGGGGGTGAGTCCAAGTAAGTCCATGTGTGGGCCTTGTAAAAGGAACTGCCTGGGACTTCATAAGTCTCCATCTCACTCAGCCACAATCCCCACTGGTTTTTTACAGCCAGAAGTTATGGTGACTTCTCTTTCTGGCTCTGGAATCCTAGGGTGGTGACCTGGTATGTGGCTGGGACCTTGCACACCTCAGTGGGCACACATCCATTTAGGAGCAGCCCATTTGTGTCTCTGGCCCTCCTGCCCTTCTCTATGTGGCTTCTTTTTTATATCTTTAGTTGTAGGACTTCCATTCAGGTGATTTCAGGTGATTTTAAATGATGGTTCATAAATTTTGATGTGGTGGTGAGAAGAAGCAAATTCCAAATTTACCAATACAACCACCCTGACTGGAAGTCCTCATGTGATACCTGATAATTTATTATTTGCAGAGTAGCAGGTAGCTATGTGTGTATTCTTACCTGACCTTACTCCAGGTAGTGTGTTAAAATGAATCCAATGTTTGGTCCACATTTTTCTACATATAAAATCATTTATTATCATTATGTACAAAACTGGCTACTTTAGGAAGCTAAGCTTGTTACAATTCCTGCTCATTTTTCTTTTTGTTCTATAACAAAGTTCTTACATGAAAAAATTTACTCCAATTCAAATGCAACAATATTCAGATGGCAGAATCAGCCAACTTTTTAGATGAATTAGGTTCAGAATTTTCCATTAAATGAAAGAGTACATTATAATATGAAATTCTAGATTTATTGTGTTGCTCCAAATGTCTTAAGTATCTAAGAAAAATTAACTTATAGACATATATATTCTAAATTAAATATTAGCCAATAATTTCTCAATAACACAATGTTTCCTGATTTCAAGGTAGTTCACAAGTCAAATAGACATGGATACCACTAACTACCACATCTGATAAATAGATAAACTCTGCATTTGACCATAGTTTAACTATACAACAAAAAAATTAAATATTAAAATTTGACTGAAAAAGAAACTGAAAGTAGAAAAGGTTTCACAAAGAGAGGTAATATTTTCATTGATTTTGCTTGATAACTGGTATTTAAGGAGAAAGAATATTTCAGACCAGGAGAATAAAATGAATAAATCAAAAGATGCAAGGACTTTAAACTATAACAGTGATAGCATAAGTGAGACTTTTGCCCATTTTATAATACTTTTTAAGTTTTCCTATTTTATTCAAGTATAATCAACAAATAAAATTACAGGGGTACAAATAAATAAAATTAATAATGCAATGATTTAATATACATGTAAATTGTGAATACTTACAAAATTATGTGCTTTGATACATTAATCATCTTACAGATTTACTGTGTGTGTCTGTGTGGTGAAATAGTTTAAGATCGACTCTCTTGGCTAATCTCAGTTATACAATACAGCATTATTAAGTATTGTTACCATGCTGCTATTTGATACTCATAAATTATTCATTTCATAAATGAAAATTTATACCCTTTGACCAACATACCTCCATTTTTAAAAAGATGAACAAAAAAGCAAGGTCATTATTTTCAAGCTGGCTTATTCCAGGTCAGGGTTGCAGTGGCCACAGCCTCTCCCTATAGCTCAGGGCATAAGGCAGAAACCACCCCGGACAGAATGCCCTTCCATCCATCCAGGGCCACTCCCACACTCACACTCACTCAGACTGGGCAATGTAGCCACACCAGACTGACAGATTTGCACATGTTTGGGACGTGGGAGTGAACGGGAGAAGCCAGAGAAGAGCCACACAGACCCCAGAGAAAACCCACGCAGGCATGGGATGAACCCGCAAAGCCTTTATAGATAGTAGTCCCAGCCAGAAACCAATTTTTTTCTCATGAATGTTATAATGAAACAACTTTGAATAAAAGCAGCATTATTTAAGTATCTGCCATGTTCCAATGTAAAAGAATGAGTGGAGGGCTTTCTCTCACATCCTATGCAAAAATAACTTAAAATGAATCAAAGACCTAAATGTAAATCAAAATGATAAATTATTAGAAGACAAAATGAGGTAAATCTTGGATTTGGTAATGAATTCTTACAAATAACAACAAAGGTACAAGTAAAAAAAAAAAAGAAGAAGAAAAATTAGATAAACATCAGCAAAATTTTAAAATTTTCAAAGAACATCATCAAGAAAGTGAAAAGTCAACCTATAGAATGGGGGAAATATTTTCAATCATATCTCTGATAACAGACGTGTATTGTTTGGGAGCTTCTCAAACGTAAACAGAGAGTCACCATTTGATCCAGCAATTCCATGCCCCACGCCTGTGGATGGATCCAAAAGAAAAGAAAACAGCCCTGGCCGGTTTGGCTCAGCGGTTAGAGCATCCGCCTGCGGTCCCGAGAGACCCGGGTTCGGTTCCCGCTAAGGGCATGTACCTCGGTTGCAGTTTGTCCCCGGCCCTGGTCGGTCGTGCGGTCGATGTGTCCCTTTCACATCGATGTTTCTCTCTCTCTCTCTCTCTCTCTCTCCCTCCCACTCTACCTGAACAAAAAAGTGTCCTCAGGTGAGGATTAAAAAAAATAAAATAAAATAAAATAGTGGTTGTTTTTAAAAAAAAAAAAAAAAGAAAAAAAAAAGAAAAGAAAACATAGCTCCATACAAAAACTTATACATGAACGTTTATAATGGCATTATTCATACTATTTAAAATTGAAATAGCCATTATCTCATGATTGCATAAATAAAATATGGTATATCCATACAATAAATACAATGCAATATTATTAATCACTGTAAATGAATGAAGCACTTGATACATGCTACAACATAGATCAACCTTGAAAACATTATACTAAGGGACAAAAGTCAGTCACAGAGAGCATTTGTTATATGATTTCATTTTTGTTTAACATGGCAAATATAGAGAGATAGAAAATAGATTAGTGATTACTTAGGGATGGGGGGATAAGATGATTTGGGGTAATAGCTAAAGTATGTGAATTTTCTTTTTGAGGTAATGAAAATGTTTTAAATTGATTGTGGTGATGGTCCCACAACTTTGCAAATATACTAGAAATTTGAGTTTTAAGTGGCCCATTGTACAGCATGTAAATTATATCTTGGTAAAGCTGTTATACATACACACCAAAGAAGTGATATAAGAAAAGTTTCGTATAAGCCTAGTATAGGATGATCAAGAAAGGGTGTTTTGTGTGTGTGTGTGTGTGTGTGTGTGTGTGTGTGTGCGTGTGTTTATAAAACTAGTACAAATAGAATGATTGAATAATCTAATTTTCAAAGCAGGGCTTCCTCTTGTTGTGTGCCTGTGTGGAAGAAGATTAGGAACCTAATATTTGTATTTGTTCTATTCTCTACTATCTGCATTGAGTTACTCTCTTTATGGATAAAAAAAAATGACATCCCAGTTTCTTTCATTTCTTTTTAATGTTTCTAATTGAATATTTTATTTTTTAGGCAAATTGGCAATATATTTATTGTCGAAAGTATTACAGATGTCCCCTTTTTTTCTTCATTGACCCCCTCCTTCCCGCTCCCACCCTGCTCTTACCTTCTGCAGCCTGGCGTCTGTGTTGATTGGTTGTGCATGTATGCTTATAAGTTATCTTGTTTATCTCTTCAATTCCTTCCCAGCCCCATCCCTCTGAGTTTTGTCAGTCTGTTCCCTACTTCTATGATTCTAGATCTGTTTTGGTTGACAGCTTATTGTGTTCATTATGTTCCACAAATAAGTGAAATCATATAGTACTTGTCTTTCTCGGACTGGCTTCATCTCAGTTTCTTGTGAGTAAAACAATGACAAGTTATTACATTTGACCAACATAATAGGAGAGATAAATCCTGCTGAGACTTCATGGTCTCTCAGGCTTTCCCTGAGCAGTCTCAGTTTTTAACCAATGTTGTCCAGCTTTCAAAATTCTTGTAACCAATATTTTAAAGGCTAATGTACATTTGGATAAGCACAGATCCCAACCAGTAAAACAAAATTCAATTTATTTATTTGTGTGGGTATTATAGTTTCTGTTGAATTAAAAGACTATCAGTCAAAATGGCCTTTGTTGAATTCCTAGATGGTTCATTTGATTCCCTGATTATAATGTGATCCATTTGAATCCCAGTTGCAACCAAGAGAATTGGGAGTGATGAGGCTACATATTGGCTGTATGTTAGTTTGCAGAGAAGGTCTGGGATTGTTTGGCATTCTCACAGTGGGCACTGAGGTCATGCCAGAGACCAAAGAACAGGACAGTTGAAGAAATAAATACATTATTATTCTTTACCTTTCTCTAAATTATGTCTTCTGTTAGCAGAGAAACAACACCATAATGTCATCAGTGATTGGATCTTGGTTCAGCAACCTTGGTACTTGAGTTCTGGCTAAGAAAGAATCCAGAAACAGGACTCAAATACAAGCTAAAGTTTATTTAGAATTTCACGAAGTGAACCACGGGAGGAAGTGAGCCAGGTGGGCTGCGTTGGCTCAGGAAACAAGATACAGAGGAAAAGAAGTGTCCTTGGAGTTTAGGAGAAAGATAGCAAAGAGACATGCCTAAAGGAAGAAGGTATAGGTGAGAGAGAACACATTAGGTTCTTCAGGGGAGGAACTCAATGGAATATTCATCAGCTTTCCAGATGTTTCCCCTCAGTGTTGTGGTCTCCACTGATTGGTTGGTGACAAGGCAGGGTGTTATTTGTCATTGCAGCTGGTTCTAATGTTAGCCATGGCATCACCCCACCCAGACTTACTAGTTTTCTGGGCCTAGAGCTTAAACACTGAGGCCTAGATATTATCTCTAGTTTGACCAAAATTCTGTCTCTGTGGTCAACAGACGTGTGGCTCTACTTCCAAGATTATTTGCTGTGAATCAGAACCTCATTGTCTTGAGGGCTTAATGCTTGAAGGATTGGTTGTCTAAGGGCTTCATATGAGGTTATTCTCCAGCTCCCTTATTCCTCCTCTAAGGGGGGGTCTACCATATGAGTAGCAATGTAAAAGATCAGGGGATCTAAACTGCATGACCAGTGATATGTTAGGGGAGCAAAGGTCACCTTGGGGGTGAGGTCCCACCCTACAATTCTTCATTGCTAAGCGCCTGGGGCTTTCTGCCCTGGTGACCTTCCATACCTGGCCCACAGTCCTTGCTGTGTTCATGCCTGTCTTACTGCCTATTATACCTCTGTCTTAGGTTTAGCTAAACTACTGCATTGGCATCCATTTTGTGTGGCCAAGTGACATTAGCTTTACTTGTGAGCCCATGCCTTAGGTAATAGTCTACAAAAATCACAATATAGGTTTACTTGACTTTCCTAATAATTCTTGTCATAAAAATTTTTCCTACCTCCCAGGGCCTTTTCTTTATGCAATCCTTAGATAAGAACCCTATATAAAATCCTGCAGTTTTTGGTTCATATTGGCCAATCCAACTTTAGGCTGGGAACCCCCAAAGCATTATAGCTTCAAACCCTAATAAAGGCATGAGCCCCAGGTCCTGCAGCTCTCTTTGCCCAAGCCCTGACTTGACCTCCATGTGCCTCATGGGTCATGCCATATACTTCCTCTGGGACCTGTGAATAGTAAATATCTCTATTTCAATTCCCTTGTGGTCTGTTGTTGAACCATCTTGCCCCCTAGCAAATGTTGATTTACCAAAGTCACAGCAGCCTCAGTGTTTCACTGGGCTATTTCCTTTATTAAAAGATGCACATATGAAGATAAATGACAGGTGGATGTGCTTTCTCCACGTGCAGAATGATACTCCAAATGTATGTATGTATTTGCTAAGTATTATAAAATTGCTTTTCAGATTCTAACAGGAAGGTGAGCTGTTAATAGACTAACCTTCAAATTTCAATGGCCTAATGTAACAAAGTTTATTTCACACTCACATTAAAAGTCTAATGTGGGCTGGGGTTATTCCACATAGAGTTAGTATAGAGGCCAATATCTCATAGCTACAGCATCTGAAATGTATGGTTACTAGTGTCCAGAAAAGAAACAGCTTAGAGGTGGTGTATCAGCTCTTAAATGTTTATACTGAGAGTAATAGAACTAACATAATTGTAGAGTATACTCTAAGCATGGAATTTTTCAAATTATACAGTTTAGGGGAGCATCGCATACCAAACAATGGTTACTGGAGTATCAAGACAAAAGCACAGTACTTTTTCAGATACTCAGACATGGCAAAACTTTGCCCTAGTGAAATGCTCTTTGGTCTCTCTGACTCCATGAAGCCTGCATTGTTCCTATGGCCTTCAAACTAATAGCTTCTGCTTTAGACATGCTAATCGTTAGAAGAATTCTGCTTGGGGCTTAAATTTTTCCCAAAACAGCACTGATGATTTTCCTTTTCCTTGGCATAAAAGAAGCCTGAACTCTATACTTTTCTAAGATGGACTGGAACATTAGGGCTCCCAACTTCTCAGCTGTCACCTTTCTTTTTTTAGTTGTCACCTTACTGAACATTTCTTTAAACGCTGATGTTTTGAGTTTAGGACTTTCGAAGCATTGGGCACACAGACTTTGGGCCAGTAATGCAATCTACAACTAAGGCTGAGGCTTCATTGGGAGAATCAGCTTTAGAAGTAAGGGATGAGTGTAGCATGGTCAAGCTCTGGCTGATCTAGGTCTATTCTTACATAGCATGCTTGGAGGCCGCCCCCATATATAAGCTTAGTAGGCCATATGGTAAGAAAATTATAAACTCTTAATGACTTGCAAGGAATTAAACCTTGCATTTGGCTTCATCAACACTATGATCTTTTCAGCTAATTTAGATAAACAATTAACCAGTTGCAATGTTCTGTTTCATTTCATTTTTGTTGTAATTCAATATTTCAAAAATACCTTTTAGAACTTTGAAATTTCAATTATTTGTCATGGGTTTTCTTTGTAACCGAATGTGAGATAAATAGAAAATAAAATGCTCTGGAAGAAAAACTACTCCTATAACTTCTTCTGTGAATGAAAATTTAAAAGATAACACTCTTCAGAAGGTTTCTATTTTGTGTGTTTTTATGTGTCCACATGTATGTCCATATGCATACTTGCAAACTGTCCTTTTTGACCTGAAAATCTTTGATCTTTCTGCTTTGTTTAAGCTGAATACAACTGTGAATGGCCTTGCATGACTCTTCGCAGAGCCATGGCTCTGAGGATTTTTCATTTCATACATCATTTACAACTGGCATAAGTGATTCTATGTCTGGAGCTATATTCTTTTATCACAGAAAGTTAAAGTAAAAAAATATATTTATCTATTAAAAAATCCAACCAATCATGCATTGCCCCTTCTTTTCCATTTCACTCCATCAAATTGTTAGCTAGCTGAAAAAAATAAAAATAAAAGCCTGAGGCTACCCCATGTTATAAAAGGAATTTAAGGTTTCACTACTGCCACTTGTTCATATAAAGGAATTTATCTCTCTCCTGAATTCTTATTTGCTGCCTCAAAACTATCACTCACACCTATGTTCACAGTTCCAGAGTCTAAGATAAGTTCTTTTCCAAGTCAACAACCTAGAACCACCATGACTATGGGATCAATCTTTCCATGTATGACTGAAGAGGTTTTAGTCCAAAAACAAGTTTTAGGAATGGTGTGGAATTGATGCTTGTTAGCAATGAGAAGCTTGGAGTTTCTTGACTCACTAAGACAGACCATTTTGTTAAACTATTTGAGATTTATGTGTACAATGAAAAGTCAAAATATTTGGCTCCAGACATGATATGGATGATTTGGTTAAGAAAAGGTAGCATAATTTTACAGGCTGTTCAACGGTTAGAGAGGCTGGTAGAGTTTATTGAAAATTGCACAATTTATTGAAACTTTTTCTCCACCTTTATATACTCAAGGACCACAAACTTATGCTTATGACCCAAGATTGGAATGCCTCACCTACAACATTGAGAATCACCTCCAGATGACAAGATTTTGTTAAATTTAGTACAGTTTATATTATAAAATGCGTATTTATTTATTTATATTTTCTATATTTCTATATTTTATAAGTAAATAATAAGAATAGTTAACATTTACATAAAACTCACTATTAGCAGGCACTATTCTATGTCACATTAATTTATTTAATCCTCAGAAAAGCTATAGAAGTAGGTATTTATAGGAACTCCATTTATCAAAGAGGAGACTGAGACTCAAAGAGGGTGTATGATTGGCTCAAATTCAATGACTTAAAAATAGTAAAGTCAGGATTTGAACCCAGGGAGTCTATTTCCAGAGATTGTGCTTCTAGGTATTACAGTATGCTGCTTATTGTAAAACTATACACATTTTCTTCCAACAGAGTCTAGTAGCTGCAATCTCCTTTCTAGAATATCATCTAACCCTCATAGCTACACACACACACACACACACACACACACACACACTCACACCTTTTGTAACATCTGTTATAACTTCCTAACCTACAAGATACTTCCTTTTTATGCTATGATTGTTCCTTTTGCTGTTTTTGTTAATGATCATATTGGAATTCAATTATTTATATGCTTGCCTCTGGCCACCCAAAATTGTGAGCTTTTTTAGGTCAAGGAAAGTATTTCATTTTTATTACTAGTATCTAGCAAAGAAACTCAAAATAAAATAGGTCCTCAATCACTGTTTGTGGAATGGATAAAGTCTATTTTCCACATTTGACATTAGACATATTTCTTACATACAGTCACACACTAAGAGAAGAAACAGTATGAATCAACCTTGACTTTGGGCAGTCATCAACAAAAATGGCAGAGTGAAAACTCTCTGTTCAATAAAAGCAAAGAGAAAACTGACAAAAACTGTCAAAGTCAGAACTCTGGGAATTAACCAGAGGGTTCAAGAGGATGTTTCAGAGGAAAGCACTAAAGAGAATATTTATTCAAGAAAATTGGCTGAATTGTGTTTTTAAAAAGTGTTCCTTATAGCTTTTTAACTTTTGTTGTCTCTCCTATACCCATCTTCCAGCTCCATGATAGTCCTGAAAAACTACAGCTCAACCATCACAGTAAAAACCAGAAGCCTGGAATTCAAAGCCTCATTCATTCCCAGAGAACTGCCATTATTTCAGCTATCTGGTGCTTCCCTAAAAGATGTTACATGCAGTTTATTTATTTATTTGACCTGTGCTTGAGCTCACTAAGTGTGAAAATCTTCTCTCTGGGGTGATTTTCAAAAAAACATTTACAGTACTTGTTTAACTCTGCAATAGTCTGAGACAGTGGATAATAGTTAGAGCAAACAGTAAGCTAACCAAAAAACCTTAAAAGGAAAAGCTGAGCAATAAGATATTCATAAAGACTTAAAAAACTCCAAGATATTTCTGAAAATCCAGAAGACGACAAGCATGCTTAAAGCTGTATGCAAACCCAGGGCTATGCACATGGTGGAGAATGACCTAAGAAAGTCCTAAAATCTTACATCTGGCTGTCCTTGAGACTCTATGCAAGCAAAAAGTTAAGGCTAAGCAGAGTTGTAAACTGCTGGTTTGAGTGTTAAAGATGTATTCCAACATACAAAAAGCAAAAACAATTCCTTAGAAAAGGTTAAGAAATTTATCAATTCCAGAAAGTAAAGAAATCTGTCCACTCATTGACTGGTTAATAAGCTGAGTCAAAACTTCAGTGGCCACACTCTTCAAACAAAGAATACAACGACTGTATACAATTAGTTCAGTTGAGTCACTAACAAATCACAATAAACAGCAATAACAAATACTGGGAAGAATGGAGAATATAATTTCCAGAGTTTCTACTTTATGTTACTTAAATGTGTGTTTTTTAATTAAAAAAATATAATAAATGCAAAGAAACAAGATAGTATGACATATACAAGAAAAAATAATAATAACCAAAAGAAACAGTGCCTGAAGAACCCAAGATGTTGGACTTACCAGATGAAGACCTTCAATCGTCTATTTTATCACTGAACTTGAAAATAGATCAATTATGATTGTCCAGTCTGAGGAAAAGAAAAAAAGAAAAAGGAAGAAGAAAACCAAACAGAGCCTTAGGCACAAATGGGAAAATATTAATATATGCATAATAAAAATCTCAGAAGAAAAGAAGTGAAAGAATGTGGCATAAACAATAACTTTTAAAATAATTGCTGAAATCTTACCACATTAATCAAAACATTAATCTGCACATGCAAGAATATCAATGAAATCTGAGTAGGTAAGCATAAAGATCTTTACTAAAAACAAAATCAAACTGTTGAGAGCCACAGAAAATATTTTTTTCCTTTTTATTAAATTTATTGGGGCAACCTTTGTTGATAAACGTATACAACCTTTGTTGATAAACGCAATTCTATAATAACACATCATCTGCAAATTGTATGATGTCTTCACTAGCCCAAGTCAAATCTCTGTCCATCATCATTGATCCCAACCATAGGCTCCATACCCACCCCCTGGCAATCACCACACTGTTGTGACCATGCGTTCTTTTTTTTTTATTTCTCAAACTCTCCACCTCCTCGGACCCAACCCCACACCCCTGACGGCTCTCAGCCTGCTCTCTGTATTTTGTGTCTGTTTCTATTTTCTTTTTAGTTTATTTTGTTCATTATATTCCACATATAAGTGAAATCATATGGTGTTTGTCTTTCTGGCTGGCTTATTTCAATTAGCATAATGTTCTATTAATCTATATGTCTGTTTTTCTGCCAGTACCATGTTGTTTGATTACTATGTCCTTGTAGTATAATTTGATATCAGGTTGTATGATTCTCTCAACTTTGTTTTTCCCTTTCAAGATTGTTGTTGCTATTCAAGGTCTTTTGTGGTGTCATATACATCTTTGGTATATTTGTTCTAGTTCTGTAAAATACACCATTCATATCTTTTTTTTTCTTTATTGATTTTAGAGAGAGAGGAAGAGAAAGGGAGAGAGAGATAGAAACATCAATGAGAGAGAACATTGATTAACCACTTCCTGCATGCCCCCCACTGGGGATTTAGCCCACAACCTGGACATGTGCCCTGGTAGGGAATCAAACTGGTGACATCTTGGTGCATGGGCCCATGATCAATCACTGAGCCACACTGGTTGGGCACCATTCATACCTTGATAGGAATTGTGTTGAATCTATAAATTGCTTTGGGCGGTATGGACAATTTAATTATGTTAATATTTTCTATCTAGGAACACAGTATATGCTTCCATTATTTGTATCTTCCTCAATTTCTTTCTCTAGTGTCTTAAAATTTTCAGAGTACAGGTCATTTTCATCCTTGATTAAATTTATGCCTAGGTATTTTATTCTTTTGTGAATGGGATTGTTTTCTTATTTTTCATTTCTGATAGTTCATTTTTGGTTTATAAATATGCAACATATTCTTCTTCTCAAGCAGGCCCTTTAACATTTCTTGCAATACTGGTTTGGTGGTAACAAACTCCTTTAGCTTTTTCTTGTCTGGGAAGTTCTTTATTTACTTCTTCAAATTTAAATTATATCCTTGCTATAAAGTAGTTTTGGTTGTAGGTCCTTGGTCTTCACCACTTTGAATATTTCATACCAATCTTTTCTAGCCTGAAATGCTTCTGTTTAAAAATCAGCTGTAAGTCTTATGGGTGCTCCCTTGTAGGTAACTAGCTTACTTTCCCTTGTGATTTGTATGATTCTCTTTATCTTTAATCTTTGCCATTTTGATTATGATGTAGCTTGGCATAGGCCTCTTTGGGTTCATCTTGTTTGGGATTCTCTGTGCTTCCTCTGCTTGTGTATTTTTTTTTTTTTTTCTTCACCAGGATAGGGACGTTTTAGTCATGATTTTTTCAAATAGATCCTCAATCCCTTGTTCTCCCTCTTCTCCTTCTAGTACCCTTATGATGCAGATGCTGTTTTGCTTCATGTTGTCCCAAAGGTACCTTAAACTATCTTCTTGTTTTTAATTTTCATTTTTCTGCTTTGATTTTTTTTCTACCTAGTCTTCCAAATCTCTGATTGAATCCTCTGCTTTATTCAACCTACTGTTTATGATTTCCAGGTATTCTTTATTTCAGATATATACTCTTCATTGCTGACTTTTAAAAAATGGTTTCTATGTCCGCTTTCATGATATTGAGCATCCTTATAATCATTGCTTTGACCTCTATATTTGACAAATTTCTTGCCTCTATTTCATTTAGCTCTTTTTCTTGAGAATTCTCTTTTTTTATATGTGGTCTTTTTCTTTGTCTCCCCATTTTGGCTGCCTCTTTTGTTTGTTTCTATGTATCAGGTAGATCAGCTATGATTCCCAATCTTCCCTTATGTAGTAGGTGTCCTGTGGACCCAGTGGCACAACCTCCTTAATCACCTGAGCTGAGCACTCTAAGAATGTCCCTTGTGTGAGTTATGTGGACCTCCTGTTATAATTGAGTCTTGATTGTTATTGGCTTATTTGTGCATGGAATCAAACCTCAGGTTGGCTGACTGTGAGGCTCCACCCCACCACTGCGTGAAAGTTACTGTGTGAGTGCTAATCACATGAAATGGAATTTGCCTCAGCAGGGTTTGGTACCTGCTGAGATATCACTTTGGAGACACTACTTTTGAGGCTTATTGGAATCTGCTCTGTTGTTGTCTGAAGTTGACCCCTGGATATGTTGGTTCTGTGCCTTTTGGGAGGGACTCTGGTGCAGGCCAATGTCAGAAACTCCTTGCGATTGGCCCTGGGCAAACTGTTTGGAGTTATCAGCAATCCGCAGTTTCTGGCTGTCTCTGCTGGGACTGTGTGCATGTGGGAAGGATCAAGCTGCATACCAAGGCTGATTTTTACCAGTACCAGGCTCAGGGACAGATCAGCAAAAGTCCCAGAACACCCAGACATCCACCTTTATGCTTCCACCTGTTAGGCTTAGTCACTGAAAGGCTTACTCCTCAACAGGGCATAAACTCCACAGATTGGAATTCCAGAGGGTGGAGCTATCACTTTTCCCCAGGCTGATGCAGCATGGAGGGGAGTGCCCCACCCAAGAAAGATGGCATCAGCAGTATGGGAGAGTGATTCAGCACAGGGATCCTGGTGGCTGACCCTTCAGCTCTTTCCCAGAGACACAAACCCCAGACTCTCCTCAGATGACTCTAGTTCACTCTGCCTTCCCTCTAATGAAGTCCAAGGTGAGTGGCTATAAACAAAATCTTGTGCCTTGGACCTTCAAGAGGGTGCTTGCTCTCTATTCATCTCTCTCTGGCATACAGAAACCCTGCTGTTTTTCACAGTCAGATGTAACATGGGCTCCTCTTCCCAGCTCTGGTACACTGGGCAGGAGAGCCTGGTTTGAGGTTTAAGCTCCACATTTCTCAGAGGGAAACCTTCTCAGCTGAAATATCCCTTCAGAAGCTTAGCCACCACCCCTGGGAATAGGCCAACTTTTTTCACATCTCTGTTCTTCCTACCAGTCTTTATGTGGTTTCTTTTGCAAATTGTTGATTATAAGACTTCTTTTCAGCTAGTCTTCAAATGGTTATTCAGAATAATTTTTCTATAATTTAGTTGTAGTTTAGTTTGGTCCTGGGAAGAGGTTAGTGTAGCTTCCATCTACTCTTCCACCATCTTAGACCTGCAAAAACAGAATTTTTTTTTTTATAGTAAGAGATCATGTATAAGAGATACTGAATAAGATAAATAGCTGATTTGTCATCAGAAGTCTTAGAGGACAGGAAGCAGTGTGATGGCATACTCAAAGTTTTAAAAAAACAAATTGTCAACCAATAATCTAAAACAAGTAAAATTACCTCCAAGTAATGTATAGTTGTAAACGCCTATATTGAAAATGATTTATTTCTATTAATAACTAATCTTCCAATGTAAAAAAATAGAAATACAAGATCAAATTAAATTAAGAGCCCACAGAATAAAGAACATAATAATAAAAGTGAAAATAAATAAAATAGAGGATAGAAAAATAATAGAGAAAAGCAATAAAAGCCAAAGTTATTTTCTTTAAAAATCAACAAAATTTACAAACTTTTAGCCAAACCATGAAAAAAATAAAGAGCACTCTACTAAATTTAGAAATAAGAGACGTCATAACTATCAGCCATACAGAAATAAAAGAGATTGTGTGTGACTATTATAATCTATTGCATGTAACAAAGTAGATAACAGATGTAATAGATAAATTACTAAAAAGATGCAAAGTACCAAAAGTAACTCAAGAAGAAATAGAACATCTGAATAAACCTATAACAAACCAAGTTATTAAATTATTAATCAGAAATTACACACAAAGTAAATTCCAGGTCCATGTGACTAACTGTGAGTTTCACCAAATAGTTGGGAAGAACACCAATCCTACACAAAGTCTTCCAAAGCATAGAAAGGAACGCTTCCCACTTCATTCTATGAGTCCAGTCCAGTTTTATCCTATTATCAGAACCAGACAAAAACAGAAGAAAGTACAGAACAGACATAAATTTTGAGTCAAAAATTCTCAACTAAATTCTAGCAAGTCAAATCCAGAAAAATATAAGAACAATTATATCCCATGTTCATGTGTGCAAAATTGCTTCACATGTGAAAATCAACCAATAAAATATACCCTAGTACTAGATTATGGAATAATAAGTACATTATTATTTCAATAAATGGAGATAAAACATTTAATAAAATTGAACATCTTTCATAATTAAAAATATTCCACTAATTAGAATAACAGGGAATTTCCGCAACCTGATAAAGTGTATCTATGAAAAATCCACAGCAAGCATCACATTTAATACTAAAAGATTGAAAGCCTTCTCCACACATTCAGAAACAAGACAAGGATGTCTGCCCTCATAGTTTATTCAATATTGAACTGCAGTTATAGCCAAGGCTATTAGACAAGAAAAATAAATGAGTGGTATCCAAACTGAAAAGGAATAAATTAAGCTATTTTCATTTGCATATAATATGATATTATATGTAAAAAATTCTAAGGGATATACACATATACACAATTAAAGGTAATAAATGAGTTCACCAGAGTGACATGATAGACAACCAGATATAGAAATCAAATATATTTCTATATCCTTTCTAAATAACTATTGAAACATTAAATTACTAAAATATTTCCATTTACAATAGAATAAAAATAAATGAAATACTTAAGAATAGATTTAACAGCCCTGGCCAGTTTGGCTCAGCGGTTAGAGCGTCGGCCTGCAGTCCGGAGAGATCCGGGTTCGGTTCCCGCTAAGGGCACGTACTTCGGTTGCAGTTTGTCCCCGGCCCTGGTTGGTCGTGCGGGTGGCAGCCACTCGATGTGTCCCTTCACGTCGATGTTTCTCTCTCTCCCTTCCTCTCTCTCCCTCCCACTCTATCTGTACAAAAAATGGAAAAATATCCTTGGGTGAGGATAAAAAAAAAAAAATGGAAAAATGTCCTCGGGTGAGGATAAAAAAAAAAAGAATAGATTTAACAAAAGAGGTGCATGACATACAAAAAACTATAAAATATCATTAAAATAAAAAAAAAAAAACTAAATAAATGGAAAGACATTCTATGTTCATGGTTTGGAAGAAACATTGTTAGAATTGCAATACTCTTCAAATTGGGTTCAGCTTCAATAAAATCTCCTTTGCAATTATTACAAAAATCTCGACTAGCTTTATTTAGAAACTGACCAGTTGATCCTAAAACTCATGTGGAAAGCAAGGAATCCAGAATAGCCAAACAATCTTGAATAAGAAGAACAAATTTGTAAGACTTATTCTTCTTGAATTTAAAACATTAAAAAGGTACAATAATTAAGACTACATGATAATGGTATAAGAAGAGATATATAAATTAATAAAATAGAATTTAGATTCCAGAAATAAATCCACACATTATAACTAATTTATTTTTAACAAAAATGAGAAAAATATTGTCTTTTCAATAAATAGTGCTAAGACAACTAGATATCCTGATGGAAGAGAACACAATTGGATCCCCTGCTTTATACCATACACAAAAATTAATTAAAAATGGATCAAATGATTAAGTGTAAGAGTGAATACTATAAAATTATTAGAAAAACACCATTATAAACTTACGCGATACGGAATTAGTGTTTTCTTTAATACAATAACTAAAACACAAGTAACCAAAAAAAAAAAAAAAATAGATAAATTGAACTTTATAAAAATTAAAAACTATTATGCTTCAAAGGACACTATTAAAAAAGTGAGAAGATAACAGAATGGAAGAAAATTTTTGTAAATCATAATAATAATGGTCTAGTATCTAGCATATGTAAAGAACTCCTAAAACTCAACAACAAATAGACAATAACCCAATTGAATGTTATCAGCAAAATGAAGTTTTAAGTCTGTCTCTCCTGCCTGGCCAGTGTGGCTTGTGGTGGAGCATCGACTCATTCACCAAGAGGTCACTGGTTCGATTCCTGGTCATGGCATATGCCCAGGTTGTAAGCCAAATCCCCATTGGAGGGCATGCAGGAGGTGGCCAGTCAATCTTTCTAATTCATGTTTCTATCTCTCTCTTCCTCTTCCTTCCTTTCTCTCTAAAATTAATCAATTAATTAATTATAACTAAATAAATAAACAAATCTGTCTCTTCTAATGTTATTTGTGACTAAGCTGGTGAATTATGCCGAAACATCTTTCTCCTTAGATATGGAACATATTTAGTCAAAATTGGAACACTCTAAACACACTTCAGGTTCTTGAAATAAGACTCAGTTATAGTTTTTCTTGAGAACCATAATAAATTTCATTCACAATAAACTTAATTGTCCTTTTATTCAGAAATAACTTAAATGTCTCTTTGGATTCATATGTTGATTCTGAATTTTTAAATTTGAAAATCTGGCATGAATCACTTTGAAAAATGTGGTCTGATATTTCTTTTGGGCCTTTTCTGTAGAGAAACTATTGACTTTTTTGCTTCTTTCTGGTCGATTTTATCCCTTAGTCAAAGACCCTGCCATCTGGATGTAATTCTTTGGAATGACAGTAATCTGAAGCATGCTTCTGGGAAAGTTGTTCATATTCCTTGCCTCCTCCCCTCCTGAGTCTTTCTCAATGTGGTCTCTCTGGGCTTGTCTGGAGGGTGAGGAGAAGGGCAGAGATGTAGATGGAGCCATCCTGTGACCCACGGGCATCTTCTTTCAGTGCACTCAAAATACCTACTAGCTTCACGGGTTGGCTAGAAGAAGTGGTGAAACTCTCAGGTGATAGTTCCCTGAAAAACAGGTTCTAGAATATCAGGGAAAGAAATGAGTCAGAATTGGGCAGAGTAGACATTTTTCAAAGGGATATGGACTCAAGAGAGAAGGCTGGTCTTCCGAAGGCCCGTCAGTTGTCTGCAAAACTTTCTTTTAGAGTCACCCCTTGACTGCTGCTGAGTCGAAATCACCGTCACAGCTGCAACTTATCGACGTGGGGCAGTTCATTTACTCAAAACTTGAATCACAGTGCCTTATACATATTTCTATAACAAACAGTATGTAAGAGTTTAAGTATAAGAAACTAAATATTTTGAAAGAGCAGGACACAATACAACTGTACACAGTAGTCTTCCCTTATCTGCAGTTTTGCTTTCTGCAGTTTCAGTTACCTATTGTCAACTGTGGTCTGAAAATATGAAATGGAAAATTACAGAAATAATGATTCATAAGTTTAAATATAGATGTCATTCTGAGTAGTGTGATGAAATTTCACACCATTCTGTTCCATCTCACACTGAAAGTGAACCATCCTTTTGTCTAGCATATCCAGGCTGTATATACTACCCACCCAGTAGTCAGCTAGTAGATGTTTTGGTCATCAGGTTGCCTGTTTCAGTGATGCAGTGCTGTGTTCAAATAACCCTTTTAGTAGCCTAATGTTACGTCACCATGCCTACGTCAGTCACCTCGCTTCATCTCAACACATAAGCATTTTATTATCTCACATCATCATAAGAAGAGTGGTAAGCACAGTACAATAAGGTATTTTTAGGAACAGAGATCATAAACAGTATATTATTATTATTGTTCTATTTTATTATGTTATTGTTGTTAATCTCTTATTGTTCCTCATTTATAAAATAAATTTTATCATATGTATGTATGTACAGAAAGAAAACATTGTATACATAGGGCTCTGTATCATCTGCTATTTCAGGCAGCCACTGGAGGTCTTGGAACATATCCCCTGCGGATAAAGGGAGCTGTGTACACACTCATGAAGGACAGCAGACAGTGAAAGTTTGTGTGTAGATACAGCTTTGAGTTCATGAGTTTGGGTGGAACACTGATTTCAGGTGGAATGGGGTATTTTCAGTTCTTGGAAACATTAAACTGTGTTTTTATAGGGTGGGAAGTGTACTGATTATTTCTCAAGAAATTACATCCTTCTTTAAAACCTGGCCTAAAGCTAGTAAAACAAATGTCTATCCATCAAACACAGTGCATGTACAAGGAAAGTGAAATACAAGATCAACTTTCTAAGGACAAAGGCATGGCTGTTGGCCAAAGAAGTCTGCTTTGTAAAATGATTATCAAGGCCAATTACATAAATTGTCTCTCTCTCCCTCTCTATCCCTCCCTTCTATTTTTCTCTAGCTTTTTCATTTGCCCCAAATGAACTGTGTGATTGTATGATTATGGGCGATTCTCTCGATCTTTTTTCATTTCTCTATTTGTGAAAATGGTGAAATTTAACTATAGGACTTTTAAAGCTCTTTTCAGTTCTACAAAACTATACTTATATAAAATATTCGGACATAGGTCCATTTTTTCCAATAACTCTAATTTGAATAGAAAAAAGCTAAAGAATTTAAATAGCAGACTGATAACAGTTCGATTCAAAAATTCTCACATTAAGCATTATAATATGTCTACTATTCTAATAAAAATAAAGAGAAAAGATAGAAGAATTCATCTCCATATTTTGAAGTATATTTTATTTCATATAGTTTTCAATGACTTCTTATATTATTACATACTAAAATATAGAAACCAAGCACTGAAAAAAAAAATTTAACATTCCCCCTTAAAAGAGACATTGTTTTTCACAGATTTTCTCTGGAAGCAGAATTTCATGACAAATTTACTCTCCAATTTGACTTAAGCAATATATATATATATGTGTGTGTATATATATATATATATAAAATTAGTTATTGTTGAGCACTTATCATAAATCACTGCAAAGGGAAATGTAAGGAATACCAGGGGGTATTAAAAAACACCCTTTCCATGGAAGTGTTGAAAATACACTTGGAGAAAGAGAACATATGATCACAAAAAACAGGAAATAACACATCTCCCAAGGAGAGATAATAAGCCCCGTACAAGTCATAGAAACAAGACACATGAAGATTGGGGATGGGGAAACCTGGATTATGTTGTCCCTGGTCCAAAGCATTCAGCAATTTTGTAACAGATTACAGAGACAAAAAAATTTTACTTGAGTTTGAAAAATCCCCAAGGAGAAATCTCTAACCTCTCTTCTTCCTCACCATCAGTGCCGATGCCAATATGAATGACATCTCTCCAGAGCTTCAAACATCCGTTGCTATAGAGTTATAGAAGTGCAGAAGACTTACCTTGAGGCACATACTGTAACTGACTGAGCCCAGGGATTAAGGCTAAAGCTACCCTCCCAGTCCCAGCATCTGCCTTAATTACAGCAGAGGGGTGTGGTGGGATGATTTGATGACCTCCTGACAGGCAAACTTCTGTCTCCAGAGGATTCAAATCAAAAGACAGAAAGACAAAAAGCTAGTCTCCCAAATAAAAAATGTTTGATTGCTGTCAACCTAGGGAAAACAAAAAGAGGGTATGAGAGCTTTCTTTCTTTTCTTTCTTTCTTTCTTTCTTTCTTTCTTTCTTTCTTTCTTTCTTTCTTTCTTTCTTTCTTTCTTTCTCTCTCCCTTCCTCTCTTCCTCTCTTCCTCTCTTCCTCTCTTCCCCTCTTCCTCCCTTCCTCCCTCCCTCCCTCCCTCCCTCCCTTCCTTCCTTCCTTCCTTCCTTCCTTCCTTCCTTCCTTCCTTCCTTCCTTCCTTCCTTCCTTCTTTCCCTCATTCTCCCTTTCTCCCTTCCTTCTTCCTTCCTACCTTCCTTCTCTCCTTTTTCTTTTCTTTTTTCCTTTCTTCTATTTTTTCTTTCTCCTCTCTCCCCTCCTTTATTTTTAATTTAAAATCTCTCATTAATCCCTGGGTAGAGAACAAAAGGCAATATTTTTAGACAATTCATTATTTCAGGCAAACCAGTCTCTTAGGCTCCAAGCACCTCCTTCAGCTTCTGCTAAAGCCAGCCAGAAAACAAAGGTAAAAAAAAATTGAATGATTTTGGAGGTCAGCGGGCCTATCAGGTAGGCACTGGGACATCAGGGACCTTTTAAATGCATTCCTGAGTTCCAGAGCTCCTTCCCTCACAGAAGCCCATAAAGCTCTTTGAATTCAATGGAAAAAGAAACTCCTATTTCAAAAATAAACTTTGAAGTGTTTTGAAGATAAAAGAGGAAACTTGTCTCTGAACCTTTGCTGAAGGGGTGGGGAGGGACTACCAGTATTTTGAAATATGCTTGGGAGAACCTTATTAGAATTTAAAAGGACTGTGCAAACAGATTCCCTATGGCTCTGTCCCACTGAAAGTGTGTGACAGGGTTTTAAGAGCATAAGCAAGGCTAAATTGATTCTGACTATTATTGAAGTCTTGTTACTCGATTATACAAAATTATTTCTCATTCAACTAAGAAGATAAAAATGAAATATTTCAGAAATGTCTCTGTGAACTTGTCTTACTCATCTAATTTAATATTAGGTAGAAAGAAGGGAGCTACATTACATCTAGTGTGACCATGGGACACCTGACATGTTACAGTTTTCCCTTTGACAATCCTTTGTTTTGACTGTTGGTACCAAAAGAAACCACCTTAACTTATAAAATGACAAACAGAACACTATGCTTTTTGGGACTAATGACTCTAGAAATCATTAAAAATTTTTCATATAAGTGCCCATTAATTGAGCACTTACTATATATGAAAATCTAGGTAAAAAATACACATACAGATACACATACATATTTCCTGCTCATATCAGTCTTGAAAGGTGGATGTTATTAACTCTATTACACAGATGAAAAAATTCAAACTTAATGAGATTAAGGAATGCCCTCCAGTACATTCCACTGTAACAATGGACCTAAAATTTTAATTCTGAATAAAAAGTACATGTTATTTCCATTCACTTTACCCTTAACTTTCACAATAATACTAGCAGATTAAAGATTGGAAATTGTCACTATATACCTTTATCTCTTATCAATGTTTTAAACTGTCAAATGATAGACTAGTCTAAGTATTATAAGGATTATCATGTATAAAACTGAATTTCCACAAATCTCATCACTTTAGAAATCATGACACCAACATGACTAATAAGAACTGTCAGGCTGAAAGTGGAGATTTGTATGGATTGGGTCACAGAAATGAGAGAGTAGGATCAGTTGGGTACTTAGTATATTGATAGCAAATCTTTTGAGTGACTAGTTTTTCTTCCTTTTTATTTTTTTGACAAAACATAGAAGCAACCTAACAATGAACAATTTTAAGAGGAGTTTAATGGTACTTAAGTACATTTGTATAATGTGCCTAAAATTTTTGAAATGTTTTTCAATGTATATTCCCTTCTTTATAATTTGGATTTTAGCCAGGTAGCCTTTGTAGTATTAGGACAGAGCCATGAGGTCAGCAGAGAAAACAAGATATGCCCTAGGTCAAGAGTGAGCAGAGGAGAAACCTAAGAGAGGAAGTCAGCTGTCAGATATCACAGGTCTAGCTTCCAAGCCTTGAGGACTACACTCCCAGAAATGGGTTAGGAACAACAGATGAGTCCTGCATGAATCCTAGGGAACATCTTTTTCTTTTGCCTCAGGGCCCATCCTAGAGAAAGTCCAAGCACCTGAGCAGAGACTTGTGTTCAGCATGGTGCAGGAACTAGCCAACCAAACGGTAGACGGGAAATGACTCAGGAAGTGTGGAAGAGGGTGGGTCCATGAGAAGCTCCCCAGAGAACTCTAACCCAGAATCCAGCCCAGAATACAGAAAGCAGCAAAGAGTTCTAGGCCTCTGAGCAGCAGCATTGACCTGGAGCACCAGATCCCTGCTGGAGGCCTCTGGCTGGGAGAAAAACAGGCTTCCAGGGATGTGGACCTGAGGACTAGAGGATGCGGCAGAGAACGTGGACTTCAGAGGTGTAGGTAACATAATTTGCAAATTCAGCAAGAGTCTCAAGACACGCAACCCAGGAAACATCACTGCAGGTCACACATTGACCAAGTAGGTCAAAGAAAATATTCTAGGAGGTGAGCAAGGCTGGAAAGAATAACACGTAGACCAAAAGCCCATTAGAATTCCCTCTCTGATATAAGCATTGATTATATTAAAGTTTCTCTTACTTCCTACCCCATATTTTACTCATAATATTTTCATTTCAATTTTTATTACATGCCTATATGCCCATACAGAAGGGCAAGTGGAAGTGAAGGAATACTAACATTTATGTGACAGCATGCCATTTGTAAATGATGGTACATGTGTAAATTAATGCTGGGACTTTACTTCTCAGTGGTGGGACTAAGAGCTTCATTTCAGTAGTTTGTTAAACTCCCATGCTTGAGGCCTCGCATGCTCCAATTGCCAAAGATTATCCCATCTTTTTCAACCCTGTCGCTCCCATCCAATATGCTTAAGAAGCTCAGTGCACCCATCAGCCTCCAGGATGTCCACGGGCTACCCCTGCTCACTCCTACTTCATCAATTAAGAAACAGGCTCAGGGTCTGCTTCGTGGACTTAGGGACTGGCTTTACCACCAGGAAAGCACTCTTTTAAACAACGTGGTTTCCAGAATCCATATCTTTTCTGCTGTTTTAGGACATTATCTATAATTCATCCCTTTGAAGACCAAGGATCACTTCATTTTCTTGTTTATTCAGTACAAAAGCTCACTCTCTGGTATGATGCACCCAAGACAGAGCTATACAGTGGCAAACAAGATCAACCCTGGATTCAATTTGTCTGAGTTCAAATCTTGGCTCAGCTATTATCAGCTGTGTCTTTGAAAGAGTCACCTAACTTTCTCTGTTCCTCAATATTCTCATTTATGAAATGGATAGAAACAGAATGTATAACAGAAAACTTTACATAAAGTTTTAAGTTAGTACATATTTTTAAAGCCTTTAAAACCACATCTGGCAACACAGAATTTTCTAATGAAAGGTAGCTAATATTGCCAATATAACAATCTTCTTTTTTAATCATGGTGATTTCGCCATTCCAGATCAGTGTTGATCAGTGGTTATTGTAACCCACTTTGCCTGGTTTGCCTGAATTTGACACTTCTGAAGATTCTAGTGTCTAGATCTCCTTTCAATGGGTTGCTGTGTTCTTAAGGAAGTTGGTTCACGCCTCTTTCCAAAGCTCTGCTTCCCAACATGTGTGAGGATAAAGAACCTTTTAAAGTCTCGTCCACATAAATGCCTAAACCCTCACGACAAAAGTTTTTCATTTATATACCTATTCTTTAAGAAAATGTATGACTATTTTTCTTGCAGGGACATTGCTGAGAAGTCGCGCAAATGATTTATGTTCCATAATGGAATACATCGTATCGTCTCTACCTCTATACAAGGAACAGAGGAACAATTTTTGTGTTTGTCCTTACATGGAGCACGACTCTGCATACTTCATCACACTTACACAGCTTTGTGAGTTGTGTTTTAATGTTTTTATTTTATAAATGAGAAAATTAGAGTTCAGATCTACAAAAGGAGAAGTTAACCTTATTAGGTACAAGTGGTATGCTGGACACTACACAATAATTGCACTGAAATTTGAAAGGCAGAAAATTTGTCCCTATTTTCAATATATGGAAACAGATTAGTGACTCAGGGTCACATGAGAATGTAGGGAGCAAAGATGTGAACCTCGGTCTTTGATATGATAAATGCAGTCCCTATATGTTGGTACCTCTCTAATGAAGCAGCCACAGTGATTTCTTGTTGTCTTTACAGTTTTTCAAACTTGAGTACTGAATGGACAATTAAATAACAATTATTATGGATATCCCACTTACATTTAAGTGACTTAATTATAATATTATTTAAATATGTATTAAAATAAAGTATAAACTAGATGTTTATATGCTTACCAAACTGTTAAAAATAAAATAATAATATAATACAAACAACTAAAGTCCAGCCAGTATGGCTCAGTGGTTGAGCATTGACCCATGCACCAAGAGGTCTCTGGTTCCATTCCTGGTCAGGGCACATGCCCAGATTGTGGGCCAAATCCCCAGTGGGGGGCATGCAGCAGGCGGCCAATTGATGTTCTCTCTCATCGATGTTTCTCTCCCTCCCTATCCTCTCCCCCCAAAATCAATAAAGAAAAAAAAAATATTATCTATAAAAATTAAATACTTAAAATAAGATTCAATTAGCTCTTAATTTAATTTAGTGTCATTGTTAATGTCATATATCATAACCCTAAGGCTTCAAGTATAAAAATAAAACTTGGTCTAAGAGACAGGTCTTGTGAGGCACCACACCTCCTGCCGTCTGATGACTCCACTCTCCCATGATCTCCAGACCGATGCAGGTACCTCTATTCAGACAGCAACTACAATTTGTCATCTTTGCCATCATTTGACCTTTATGTGATATAACAGTTGATTATGTCAGGTATCATTCAGCCCCAGATTTTGTTTTGTCATAAGACTACAGCAATAAAAGAATAGTATTCCAAAACATTATATAGCCTCAAGATGCAAATAAAAATTCTCAATTCATTAAGTTTAGAAACTGAAGTCCTAAATATGTGGAAAGGTCAATTGCACACTGTTAGTTGAAAAGAAAAAATATCTTTATCACTGCTACTGTAACTAAGAATTTGTATGAGGGAGAATGGGATAGTTTTTTCCATTAGCGGAAACTAAACTAATAATAGTTAAATATCCTGACAATATATTAGATGTTGTCACTTTAAGTGATAATTCATTTCTATATTAACTGCAAGTAACAATCCCATTTCCCCAAAAATGTAATGTCTTTCCATGATAGTATATATTTATATTGTCCTTGTGTAAATGATTTAGTATTTGCATGTGTGCACATACATGATCATGGCTTATGTATGAAAGAGTAAAAGGTTCCTATTGTTTTCTAAATTATTGTTAAAATAAAAACACAATTAATGTGACAACATCTTAGCTAGATAAATTCTCATCTATATAAAAGTTCACACTTCTGAGAACGACATAGGAGGACTCCAAACTGCAGTCTATTCGACTTTCCATCTTATTTTTAGAATTCTTCAACTGGCCTTTTGTTCTTTCCTGCTTGCATTTCTCTGCACATGTGAGGCATTGCAAGACGCCACATCTTTGAACATGCTGCTTCTTCACCTGCAATGCCCTGTCTTTCTTTACATGCTTTACTAACTCCATCAAGACCAACTAAGATGTGTGCTTTATAAAATCTTTCCTGACTCTCACTCAAACCAGAGAACCATTGAAAGCTTCATGCTTTTGATACTCTAATCTTTTGTACTGACCTACTTTGACCATCTCTCCCATCAGACAGTTTGTTCCTTGAAAATAGAGATTATCTCATTCATTTGTGTTTATGTCTCTTTAGTGCAATAGATGCCATACAGTAGGTGCTTATTAAACGCTCATGGAATGAATAGATGCACTCAGTTCTGCAAAGACCAATAAAAAAGACATGGCCTTTACCAGTAAGGAGCTCAAATCTAAATTATTTAGTGATTATGTCCTCCTGACACTGACAGTGGGCAGATGTCTACATTGATGAAGACTCAGAGAAAAATTGCTATGGGAGACTTGGAGAAAAGGCTATGGATCACGGAATGCTTTATGTTGGAGAGATATTGTAAAGCAAAATAGAGTATACAGAAACTAAACTTTTGTATCCTCACAGCTTCCATCTTTGGGCCAAAAATGTAAAATAGCAATAATGACAATAAGTAAGAGACAGAAAAAAAGAAAGAAAAAGAATTTTGTGTCTGCACATATTTGAATAATATGCAGAACTTTTGAGAAGTTTGCAGTGCATAAAATATCTATTACGACTCAACAATTCTCTCATTTAGCATAAAAAACACAGGCTCTCCATGTTATGCTGCCAATATGGTGGCACTCAAGTGGGAATACACAGATTGTCAAGACTGTTAGTTATTCATGTCTGCGAACCAGCCAAAGATAAAACATGTGCAGAGTGAGGAAGGAATTGAATTTGGGGATTCTAAAAAATGATTTTTGCTCACTCACTGAACAAAGTTGGTACATAAAAACTCATAAGCCACATAAGTCACGTCAGAAAGCAACTCAGAGCAGATTTACAGAAGTTGAACAAGGGACCTTTGGAGGGGGACTATTTCAGAACAATCTGCTTAGTGAGTTTTGCAGCCTGGGGCCTGACATCTGCACACAGCCAAATGCCTGTAGAAAACTAGTGCAGAGAACATACAAATTAACAGCACACAATCTAAATCTACAGCATTTCTTGAGACAGGTAAAAACATTATCAAAAGGAAAATGAGGGATAAAGTAGAGGAAAATTACTTCAGCATTGTTGATAGTATTCAAGTACTTCCTTTAGAGAAGGTGACATTTGTTTTTTTTCTTCTGTAATAAAGATGATACGACAGAGAAAAGCCTCTGACACCAGATTGGCCTGGGTTCAATTGCTGGTTCTATGCACAACAAATAGAGTGTCTTCCTTGAGCCCCTGATTCTCATCTGCAAAAAGAATAAAATGACCCTTAATTTTCAGAACTCTTGTAAAGATTAGAGAGAAAATTTGCAACATTTCAAACATAGAAAATGAAGCTTGGCACTAAAAAAAAAATAGTAGCTATTAGTATAATCATTTTCAATCTTCTAAGTGTTTAAGACTTTTTTAAACATTACACCAAGAATTGCAAGTCTCTAGCTTAAGCAACCCCTCCTTTTATTTCTTGCTAGAAGTGGCAGAATTTAATCTTTTGTTCTTTTTGGACTTATTTATATTATGCCATCTATTTCTGATCTGATCAGGGAACATTTGATTTATCCTTCAATTTTATTTTTATTTTCTTTTTTTCTGTTAGCCAACACCTAAATCATTTTTCTTTGTTGGACTATGTTGGTGGTCTATTTTCATGAACACTAGATATTAACATTGTTTCTACAGCCTTTCATAATAAATAGTCACTAGACAACAGCAATTCAAAGCAATTTACAGACAAACAAGAGCAATTTTAATTACTAATTTGTATTAGTGCTGAGTTCTAATTTGTTGAAGATAATTCTGAGGCTGTTTGTATGTTTCATCTACTGTACTTCCACACATAAAATGTGATCCAAGATGGTCATTTCCATCCCACTTCTTTACTTCGACAATGTTTGTATTATAAGGGGCACATGGTTAACCAGGCGTCAGCGGCCAGTTTGCCTGCTGGGAGGGGTAAGCTTTCCCTTCCTCCCGAAGTTCTTTCTACCCATTCATGAAGTATGTTCACACTGAAATTTTCTTTGGAAAATTTTTACCACAGAACTAACTGGGAATGTTTTATTTATTTTCTCCAGGTCCAGTCTGCACCTCTTGTACACACTTACTCTGTTAGACAAAGTATCTTCCTATGGGTGTGTTCAGTTTCTCCCTCATGGGCTGCTTACTTCTCTGGGGCAGGTGGGTCCTGAGTTCTCAGTGACAAACAACCAAATGCCACTGCTTTCTGATGATGAGGGTGATTGTACTGTTGGATTATTCTACAGTATATAATATTTTCCCAGAGGTCTTAGGAATTTATCTTATATTACTCTTTTTTTTATATATATATCCTTACCTGAGGACATTTTTCTATTTATCTTCAGATAGAGAAGGAGGGATAGAGAGGGAGAAAGAAACACTGATGTGAGAGAGACACATCAACTAGTTTCCTCCGACACGAGCCCAACCAGAGCCAGGGACAAACTGCAACTGAGGCACGTGTCCTTAGAGGGAACTGAACCCAGGACTCTCTGGTCCGTGGGCCAATGCTCTAACCACTGAGCAGACCCACCAGGGCTCTTGTATTACTCTTAAATGTATAATTAGGCATGTGTGTGTGGGCTTAGATTTATTGTTTAGATTTATTTAAAGCAAATTAATGATAATAAACCATTTGAAACATAGAGAGATATAAAGGATCATAGAACAAAATAAATCTCACTTTGGTACCAAAAATAAATAAATAAATAAAGGATTATAGAAATAATGCATAATACACATAGATGACTAATCCTAACATTTTCATGAGTATATAAAATATAAAACAGTGTGGTTTTCCATCGGAGGAGGAAACACACGCGCGCGCACACGCTCCAGACCTCACTCGCAAGCCCTCCACGAGCACACACCACCAGACTGGGTTCCCTACGCCCCTGAACCGGACGGCAGATTGGCATCTGGGGAGCGATGCGAGCGCGCTAAGGCTGGCGCGGCTGCGGAAGGTGCAGGAGCATCACTAGGTGTTGCCGCTACTAGAAAGCCGGGCTGCAGGATGAGTAAGAGATACTTACAGAAAGCAACAAAAGGAAAACTGCTAATAATAATATTTATTGTAACCTTGTGGGGAAAAGTTGTATCCAGTGCAAACCATCATGAAGCACTTTAAGAAATTGTCCTACAGAGACCGAAAAATGGCGGCGGAGTGAACGGAGCTACACAGACCGTCTCCCAGAACCAAACTGGAATTACAACTATAACACAGACACATCGACGGGCAAAAGCAACAGAAAAGCAGCTTGCGAGGACCATACAACGAGGAACACCGACTAGATCCCAGTAGGCTTGCGAGGGCACGAGACAGGGGCTGGGAGACCACGGTCAGCAGCGGCCTCAGCTGGGAGCAGCGCCCTCGGGTCACACTCCCAGGCGGCTCCACAGCGCAGCCGGGACAGAGGCTGAAACAGCCACAGCCACTCACCTTGGGCTCCGGCAGAGGGAGGGCGGACTGGACTGGAACTGTGTGGGGACACTCGGGGTTTGGAGGGCACCCAGAGCGTTTGCTTAGTGCCAGCCACACAGGACGGTGGCCACATTGCTTCTTCCCAGGGCTCTGAGGAGAAGCAGCAGCCCCTCCCTCGGAGATCCAACCCCATCCTGTGGGCCATTGAAGTGCTAATTGAGGCACATTAACAGCCAGCATCTGCCCCACCCTCGTGAAAGCCCCTTGTGCTGAGCACCTGAGGAGTTTTTTAATCAACTGACAACCCAAAACTCATCAAGTAACCTCGACTGCTAGCCTCCAGGCAAAAAGCTAGAGGATGACAGTACCTTTCCTGGGCTGGCAACTTTAACCAGGAAAGTAAGACTTGACAGTGGTGTTTAACATGGGTCCTTCCTCGCTCATCTAAACACAGGAGAGGGAGCCACAAACAGCAGAACACCAACACCCACAGGGAAAACTTCACAGACTCCAAAGCCCACTGTGAGAGCCAAAATGGTGAAACACAGAAACAGAAGCCAAATGAAAGAGCAAGAGACCTCCACTGAAGATGAGATCAATGTGGAGCAATTAGGCATGTTAACAGAGCTAGAATTCAGAGCCATGATCTTGAGGAACTGAACAGCATGAGTAAGGACATAGAGACACTGAAAATGAGCCAATTGGAAATTAAAAACCATCAAGAAGAGATAAAAAATGACATATCAGAAATGAAAAACACATTGGAAAGTTTAAAAAGCAGAGTAGAGGAAGCTGAGGACCGGATCAGTGAATTAGAAGACAGGGTAGAAAAAATCAACCAATCAGAAAAACAAAAGGAAAAAACTATTAAAAAACAGGAAGAGAGCTTAAGAGATCTGTGGGACAACTGGAAATGTAATAGG
The DNA here is from genome assembly GCF_014108415.1 of Molossus molossus. NCBI lineage: Eukaryota > Metazoa > Chordata > Mammalia > Chiroptera > Molossidae > Molossus > Molossus molossus. The sequence goes on from NW_023425346.1 coordinate 12,939,212, forward strand.
GATAGAGCATATATTCAAAAAAATAGTGACAGAAAACTTCCCTAATTTGGTGAAGGAAGAAAGCATTCAAGTTCAAGAAGCACAGAGAGTCCCAAGTAAGAAGAACCCAAACAGGCCCACACCAACACACATAGTAATTAAAATGCCACAAATGAAAGACAAAGAGAGAATCCTAAAAGCAGCAAGAGATAAGCAACAGGTTACCTACAAAGGGAACCCCATAAGGCTCTCAGCTGACTTCTCACAAGAAACACTACAGGCCAGAAGAGAATGGCATGAAGTAATCAAAGTCATGAAAAACAAGAATCTGAATCCAAGACTACTCTACCCAGCAAGGCTATCATTCAAAATAGAAGATCAAATAAAGAGCTTCCCAGACAAAAAAAGGCTAAGGGAATACATTAGCACCAAACCAGCACTGCAAGAAATGTTAAAAGGACTGCTGTAATTAGCAGTAGAAATGGGAAGAAAAATAGAACCACACTAAACAAAAATGGCAATAAATAAGTACATATCAATAATCACCTTAAACGTAAATGGATTGAATGCTCCCATAAAGAGACGCAGAGTAGCTGATTGGATAAGAAAGCATGACTCATCTATATGTTGTTTACAAGAGATCCACCTCTCAACAAAAGACTCACATAGGTTGAAAGTGAAGGGATGGAAAAAAATTTTCCAAGCAAATGGAAAGCAAAAAAAAGCTGGGGTAGCAATTCTCATATCTGATAAAATAGATTTCAAAATGAAGACCATAACTAGAGACAAAGATGGCCACTACATAATATTGAAAGGATCTATCCAACAGGAAGATATAACCTTGATAAACATATATGCACCCAATATAGGACCACCAAAATATATTAAAAATCTTCTGGAGGACTTCCAAGGAGAAATCGACAACAATACAATCATAGCAGGGGACTTCAACACCCCGTTGACAGCACTGGATAGATCCTCTAGGCAAAAAATTAGCAAGGAAACAGAGACTCTAAATGAAACACTAGACCAAATGGATTTAATAAATATCTACAGAAAATTACACCCCAAAACTACAGAATACACATTCTTCTCAAGTGCACATGGGACATTCTCAAAGATAGACCACATGATAGGACACAAACTAAATCTCTACAAGTTCAAGAAGATTGAAATCATATCAAGCATCTTCTCAGATCACAATGGCGTGAAACTAGAAATCAATTGCAACAAGAACATGCAAAGACATTTCAACACATGGAGGCTAAATAGCATGTTATTAAACAATGAATGGGTCACCGAGGAGATCAAGGAAGAAATTAAAAACTTCCTGGAAACCAATGAAAATGAACACACAACAACACAAAATCTATGGGATGCAGTGAAAGCAGTTCTGAGAGGGAAGTTCATAGCACTACAGGCCTACCTCAAAAAACAAGACAAATCTCTAATTGACTGTCTAACCTCACAACTTAAAGAATTAGAAAGCAAACAAAAAGAAAACCCCAGAGCAAGTAGAAGGAAGGAAATAGTAAAGATCAGAGCAGAAATAAATGACATAGAGACCAAAAAAAAAACAATTCAAAGGATCAATGAAACAAAGAGCTGGTTTTTCGAAAAGATAAACAAGATTGATGGACCCTTAGCTAGACTCACCAAGAAACAAAGAGAGAGAACCCAAATACACAAAATCAGAAATGAAAGAGAAGAAGTAACAACCAACACCACAGAAATACAAAAGATCGTTAACAACTACTATGAACAACTATATGGCAACAAATTCGACTATCTAAGCGAAATGGACAAATTTCTAGAAACACACAGACTCCCAAAACTGGACCTGGAAGAGATAGAAAACTTGAACAGATCAATAACAACTAAGGAAATTGAAGAGGTAATCAAGACTCTCCCAGAAAACAAAAGCCCAGGCCCTGATGGCTTCACGGGGGAGTTTTACCGAACATTCAAAAAAGAACTAACACTCATTCTCCTCAAACTATTTCAAAAAATTCAAGAAGAAGGAAGACTTCCAAACACATTCTATGAGGCCAGCATAATTCTAATTCCAAAACCAGAAAAAGACACTACGAAGAAAGAAAACTACAGGCCAATATCCCTGATGAACATAGACACCAAAATCCTAAACAAAATATTAGCAAATCGGATCCAGAAATACATCAAAAAAATTATTCACCATGACTAAGTGGGATTCATTCCATGGATGCAAGGCTGGTACAATATTCGCAAATCAATAAACGTGATACACCACATAAACAAAATGAAGAATAAAAACCACATGATCATATCAATAGATGCTGAAAAAGCATTAGACAAAATCCAGTATCCATTTCTGATAAAAACGCTCAGCAATGTAGGAATAGAGGGATCATATCTCGACATAATAAAGGCCATATATGAAAGACCTACAGCCAACATCATACTCAATGGACAGAAACTAAAAACATTTTCATTAAGAACAGGAACAAGACAGGGATGTCCACTTTCACCACTCTTATTTAACATTGTACTGGAAGTCTGAGCAACAGCAATCAGACATGAAGAAAAAATAAAAGGGATCCAAATTGGAAAGGAGGAAGTGAAACTGTCATTATTTGAAGATGACATGATATTGTACATAGAAAACCCTAAAGACTCCATCAAAAATGTACTAGACTTAATAAATGAATTTGGCAAAGTAGCAGGATACAAAATTAACGTCAAGAAATCCACGGCATTCTTGTACACCAATGATGAACTCACAGAAAGAGAAACTGAAAAAACAATCCCATTTACCATCGCTCCAAAAAAATTACGATACCTAGGAATAAACTTAACCAAAGAAGTAAAGGACCTATTTGCAGAAAACTACAGGACATTGAAAAAAGAAATAGAGGAAGATACAAAAAGTGAAAGCACATACCTAGTTCATGGATTGGAAGAATTAACATCATTAAAATGTCCATATTACCCAAAGCAATCTATAGATTCAATGCAATCCCCATCAAAATACCAACGACATATTTCATAGAACTAGAACAAATACTTCAAAAGTTCATATGGAACCAAAAAAGACCCCGAATAGCCACAGCAATCTTGAAAAAGAAGAGCAAAGTAGGTGGGATCACAATACCAGATATCAGGTTATACTACAAAGCGACTGTAACCAAAACAGCCTGGTACTGGCACAAGAACAGGCATATAGACCAGTGGAACAGAACTGAAAACCCAGAAATGGACCCAAGGCAATACGCTCAATTAATATTTGACAAAGGTGGCAAGAGCATACAGTGGAGTAAAGACAGCCTCTTTAATAAATGGTGTTGGGAAAATTTGGCAGCTACATGCAAAAAAAAAAAAAAAAAAAAAATGAAACTAGACCATCAACTTACACCATACACAAAAATAAACTCAAAATGGATAAAAGACTTAAATGTGACCTGTGAATCCATAAAAATTCTAGAAGAAAATGTAGGCAACAAAATTTCAGACCTCACACGCAGCAGAATTTTCACTGATACATCACCTAAGGCAACAGAAACAAAGGAAAAAATGAACACATGGGACTACATCAAACTAAAAAGCTTCTGCACAGCAAAAGAAACAATCATCAAAATGGAAAGGCAACCCACTGTATGGGAGAACATCATTGCCAATGATGTATCAGATAAGGGGTTAATTTCCAATATATATAGAGTGCTCATACAACTCCACAAAAGGAAGACAAAGAACCCAGTTAAAAAATGGGCAGAGGAGCTGAATAGACACCTCTCCAAACCGGACATACAAATGGCCAAGAGACATATGAAGAAATGCTCAACATCACTAATCATCAGAGAGATGCAAATTAAAACAACAATGAGGTATCACCTCACACCTGTCAGAATGGCCGCCATCAACAAATCATCAAACAACAAGTGTTGGCGAGGGTGTGGAGAAAAGGGGACTCCAGTACACTGCTGGTGGGAATGCAGACTGGTGCAGCCGCTGTGGAAAACAATATGGTGCTACCTCAAAAAATTATAAATTGAACTTCCATTTGACCCAGTGATCCCACTTCTAGGAATATACCATAAGAAGCCTGAAACAGCCATCAGGAAGAATATATGTACCCCCATGTTCATAGCAGCACTATTTACAATAGCTAAGATCTGGAAACTGCCTAAGTGTCCATCAGTAGACGAATGGATAAAAAAGCTGTGGTACATATACAGAATGGAGTACTATGCAGCTGTAAGAAAGAAAGATCTCTTATCCTTTGAGACGACATGGAGGGACCTGGAAAGTATTATCCTAAGTGAAAGAAGCCAAGCAGAAAAAGACAAATACCACATGATCTCACTTATATACGGAATATAATGAACATAACATTCTGAGGAATACAGTAGACCCAGAAACATGGAAGTAGGGCACAGACTGACATCCCTCAGAAGAGGGGGTGGGAGGGTGGGAAGAGATAAACCACAGAACTTATATTCATGTATGCATGACCAATGGACATGGACAACTAAGCCGGGGACGGGGCAGGGGTACGGTGGGGACGGGGATGCCAATGTGGTAAAAAAGGTAAAGTATCTGTAACAAAAAAATAAATAAAAAAATTAAAAACAAAAAAAAGTGTGTGGTGAAATTCACAAATGAAATGGTGAATTTTTCTTCATGGATCTAGTACTGAAGTTCTTTAAAAAAATATTGACAATATCACAATATTAGCACTTCTTAACATTAATAGTTCTTTAGTAACAGTTTTTGGTGATTATCTATTTTATTGTATAAATGCACCTTAATGAACTGAGTTCTTCTGTTCAGTATGGAAGGGGAACCACATTTTCTCCTGTCACCAGGGAGGACAGTTGTGGTCACCATCAGTGGAGGAGGAACACTGATATGAGCACTTTCAGTCCGTGTCTCTCAGAGGTAAATAACTGGGTCCCATTTTCAGTAAGTGCAGCCATGATGTTAAAGGTTATTGGTCCTGGAATGAGTTGTCTCTTATTTTGATCTCTCAGGGCCCACTGACACACTCTTTTCCTTCCTCCGTCCTTGCTTGAAGCACTTCCTGGGGATGGATAGTTGCCTGTTGTGCAGCTTTTGTGTGTTACTCTGGGTCACTTAGGGATTGCTGCCGCAGGTGATTCTCAAGATCAGAATGATTAGAAGCTAAATTCTCCAGTCTAGTCATTATCTAAGAATACTGCATTTTGAGGCAGTGGTAAGTGGTCACCCCCCCCCCCAACATTACTAAAGGAAATATTCTGATCTTTATTAATAACTGATTATTTGGTCTGTTCTATTTGTTAGAAATTAAAGGGAGAAGAGGCTTTCCTTTCCAGCATATTGATACAAATTAATTTCGAAAGACAAGTTTAGAACCTAATGTTATAGTTCAAAATACTCCATGATGATATCATTTATAAACAGCAAAATGCATTGTTAAGAGTACAGTTCATTGTATCCATTTGAATAACCCTCACCACTTTCATCTTAGAAAAAAGTTTCCTCAGGGCTCTTTCCAGTGAACACCCTGCTCCCAAGAAGAAGCCACTGCCCTGTTTCATGTTGCCATAAATGAGTTCCACTTGCTCTTGCAATTCATATAAATAGATTCACATAGTGTCTTCTTTCACTGAACATATCACTGAGAAGCATCCTTCTTGCTGTATATATTAGATTATTTCTTTGTTCCATTGAATACATGGAAATGTATCCATTCTTTTGTTCATGCTCATTTGAGTTGTTTCCAGTACATTTCTGTGCACGTGTTTCAATGGACACATTTTGTTTTCACTTCTCTTGAATAAACACTTAGAACTGAAATTGCTAAATCATAAGATATAGTTTTAACTTTTTGGAAGCTATTATGTAGTTTTCCAAAATGGTTGTACCATTTACATTACTACCAGTAAGATATGACAGTTGTTTGCTCCAAATGCTCATGAATATTTGTCAGTAATTTGAATTTTAATGATGTGTGTAAAGTATATTTCATTGATTTCATTGTGGTTTTAATATGCATTTCCATAAAGATTAATAATGTATGGTGGAAAAAATTGAATAAAAATTATAACCAGAAGACCTTCACAAAGTTCGAGGTTAAAGAAGTTAATAACTAATTGTATATAAAACATGGAAGAGACCAGAGATGATGGCATATTAGTGTGAAATCCTTTTAATGGGTAACAACTGGAGGGAAAATGACGATATTAGCCACTCTTTGAATAGATAAATTATAAAACCAGAAATATGAATTATTCTTTAAGAATGTATCAATATTGTTTAAAGGGGAACATGGAGCCAATATCTGGGAAATAAACATATGTGTGTAAGCCTTAGTTTTAAATCCAACGCTAATGCTATAGGATTTATGGCTTGCAATAATATTTTACTTTATACATACTATTAAAAAAACTAAGTAATTTTTTTTGAAATGGCTGAAATTTTCTCTCTCTTGACTTTCCGCTCAGTTGTTTGCAACGAGCTTATACCAAATACAAATATTTCTGATAGTTTCTAATGCAAAAAACCAATGGGAAACTTTGTTTCTTAAACAATACGGTATCCAGATTGCATTCAATTAGGAAGTAATTACGCAGCAAAAACATCAACACAAGGAGGCTCATTTTATAATTTTTCTTCCAAATGAATTTTGAAGGCATGTATAAAGATTTGAGTGCAAAATTTTGCATATCTCAAAATATCCCCTGGGTGACGTGCGTGCACACCCAACACACAGGCAGTCTCAGCAGCAATATCCACCTAACCATGCAGAGGAAAGGAACCATCCTCTATGCTGTGGTATCAGTCACGTAGATGAACATTAATGGCTCATTAGCATGCTGTGAAATGTCAAAGATTACCCTGGTTCTTCATTTTTGGAAGAACACTTATAAATTAGATGTCTAGTAGAATCAGAAGAGTCATGAAATTGTTTTGTTTGTTTTGTTTTATATGATAATTTTTCCTTTCAGGATAGGGGAAATAAGCAATCTTAAGTGGAAACAGGAAGGATACATTAAAAATGCTGAGCAGATGCCCTGGCTGGTGTGGCTCAGCTGTTTGAACATCTTCACATCGCCAAAAGGTAGCGGGTTCAATTCCTGGTCAGGGCACATGTTCGGGTTGCAGGCTCGATCCCCAGTAGGGGATACACAGGAGGCAGCCAATTGGTGTTTCTCTCTCTCTCCCTCTCTCCTTTTCTCTCTCTGTAAAAAAAAAAAAAAAAAAAAAAATCAATAGAAACATTTTTAAAAAACACTGAGAAGACATGATTTAGGAATGAAGAGATGAAGAGGCTGGAGAAGAAAAAAGGAATAGACAGGAGTCACATATAGAAGCAACTGGAGAAGGCATTTGGAGTTGAGTGTGTAGGCCATTTTGACTTTGATTTTCTAATACATAAATAACTATAATATGACTAGTTTTTTTTGTTTTTGTTTTTGTTTTTTTTTTTAATTGCTGTGGCTATTACAAATATAATTTCTTAATAAACCAGCTAGGAATGAGGTTATAAAATAAGAACTCAGTGTTTTATTTTATGAAATATGTATGTATGTAGCTTTATCAAGAATAGTATATAGAGAATTCTCAGAAATTTAGTATACACACACACACACACACACACACACATACACACTTTCTCCTGCATAGTGTTAGACTGGAACTAGGAGCTAATCTGCATCAAGCAAGTATATATATAAATAGTTAAAGGTAATTTAGAAGATGGGTTTTATTTTGGGTAATACACTTTTTCTCATTTATAGTCATCGTCTAAAATATTGAAAAATATCAATTTTGTTAAAGAATAAATACAGATACACAATTGCTAATTTGCATTGAAGAGACCAATTCTACTTAATTTATGACATGTGCTACTTTGTTGCTGTTGAGACAGGGGTCCTGGGCAGAGATAATGAAGAAAATAATTTAAAAGATATTCTTTGGAAGATTTTGTGGTTTACTAGAGCCAATGTGTTTCAAATAGTGTAATTGTAGACTGCCAGGATAAAAATACAAGTAGTGGTTTGGATAAGGAAAGACAGATGTGGTCTAGAATAAAATTAATTCAAAGTCACAGTAGGTAGCACTGCCTTAGACGACTCAACTCTCATCTGTCTTGTGATTATACTAACTAGTTTCAAAATACTCTGCACAGAACTAAGTAATGTTTTTAATGTATTATTTGGATACTAGGTCATTCCAACCAGAAAACTGGAGAAGGAGATCTTAGAGAACCTTACCCTCAACATCACAAAGTTCACACCTAAGATCTCATTTATTTTCTTGTAAATCTCAGACTCTTTCAAAGACTATGTACCTTTGTTTTTCATAAAATACTGATAGGCCTATTTTTCTTATCCTTGACGAAACCACATTAAAATTACAAGGTATAAAGCTATAGATACATTAGTGAAAGAAACAGTAATATTAAATATCTATTTAAACTGCATGTGAATCTACAGTTATCTCAAAATAAAAAGTTAAAAAGTATTTACTAAAGGAAGTAACAAGTGAGGGAAAAAAGTCAATGAAAATAAAACCAAAATTATTACAAAGATCACAATTTAAAAAGATGAGATAAAAGCATGATAAGATACGACTGCATGTTCATCAAAATGGCTAACGTTTATGTAGAAGAACTCAAGACTGGCAATGCAAAGTTATTGGTAAGGACATGGAAATGCTGGAGCTCTAACACATTGCAGATGGAAGTAAAAATCATTACCGACAAGGAAGCAGGGAACAAACTGCTTGATGAACCCAGAGCAAAGTGGGTTGGAGCAGGGGGAGAAAAAACAAAGAACGTATCTGCGTGTATGTGTAACTAATAGACACGGACAAGAGTGTGGGGAAGTGGGAGGCAGGAACAAGGAGGAGGAAGGCAATGAGGAGAAAAGGAGGGGACATCTGTAATACTTTCAATAATAATGTTAAATTAAAAAAAATCATTACAGATATTTTATAATACTGCTTGGCGAAATTTATTAAATGCTACCCATTTCTAGGGTATGTGCTCAAGAAAATAGAGTGCACATGTTTACCAAAATATAGGTACCTAGCAGTTTTATTTACAATATTCAAATATTGGAAACAATAAAAATCTCTATCAAAAAAAGAACAGAAAGTTAGAATAATGATGACCTCTTGGAGATATTAGTGATGATAAATAAGCTCAAGAGAACATTCTAGTGTAGTTTCGATCTAGCTTGTGGTTATTTTGCTATACAATACAGTTACATGGCTTACATCTACAGACCTAAGATTTGTAAATTTTACAAAACTGTATTGTATGTGTATTACATATTAAAAAAAAAAACAAACTTTTTTTTAAAGAATAAATATGCTATACCTAGAGACTAAACACAGAAAAAGTGCCATTTTCATGAAATCAAATACCTTACAGCCCTGTTGGTGTGTTTCAGTTGGTTGAGCATTGTCCCATGCCTGTTCAGTTCCCAGTCAGGGAACATGCCCAACTGTGGGCTCGATCCCCAGTAGCAGGCAGGGAGGAGGCAGCCGTAGATATTTCTGTCTCACATCAACGTCTCTCTCTTCCTCTCTCTCCCTTCCTCTCTAAAAATCTATTAAAAATATTAAAAATACTTTATAAAATGCTCACTATAGCAATTTTTCTTGCATCCATTTAATTTTTTAGTAATTTCAAAAGATTACTTTTAAATTGTAGAAAAATGCAAATTTCTATGTGAAAAGAATCCACCGTGTGGGAATGCAGTAGGGGCGGGGAAGCTCTACCCTGCTCGGTTCTTGAGAGCACCCTCCACTGCACATTGCAGCAAGTGTGCTCGCGCCGGCAACTCTGTCTCCGGAACATTCATTTTTTAACTGCTCAACTTAAGAAGGTAAAAAATGATGTAATGCATTTCAGAAACATTTTCATCCAAAGGAAAAGATAGTTCGAGGGGTGTGCGTTAGTGTCCCAGAATGCTTACTTACTTGCATTCTTTCTATGCTGGTGAATAAGGTTTCCTCAGGGTTAGCTTCAGCTCAAAAAGCCTGTTGTTTGGAGAAATAGATGCTATTGCTAAACTTCCTGGGAATTCGGAACACCACTATTGTGACATGATTACCCTCTGGGTTTCTACCTTAGCCATGTGGAGGGTTCCGAGTGACCTTTGTATAATCTTGTTTACTGTATTTGATCTACTCTGCTAGACAGAGTTGTTACTATCATAACTAGTTAATATTCATGATAGGAAGAGAACAGTAATAGAAGGCAATCTTTTTGGTATTGTCAGATAAATAATATGACACTTTCTTGATTCCCCTAAGGTAGCTGGCAGAACGTTTCAATAACATGTATCTGCACATTAATCAATTATATATGCATTTATAGCAACAATCACATTAGGGATAATAGAAGCAGCCTAAAGAAGTACACTTACAAATTTTACCTTTAGCTAACACGCATTTAAACAAAACAAACCCTAAATGTAACATTAGTATCATGTTCCATACCTTGCTTCTGCCTCCAAGCAGTTATCTTGAAATGACTACATATATTAAATCAACTTTATTGAGTATGCACTTTGCACCTTTTTCCATTTCCCACTTTTTTTTTAAGTGTGAAATAATTTAATATTTTAATTATTCCATTTCCAAGTAAAAACTGATCTATCATGCTCTGGGAAAGAAAAGACTTAATTTTGAATATGTATTCTTTTGCTTTACAAAACTAATGTTATTAAAGTATAATTTACAGATTATAAAATGGACACATTTTAAATATACAGTTTGATGAGTTTACAGACCAGTATACCCATGTAACCACTGCTTTGCATCAATCACCACTGCCCTCCACCCCAGGCAACTGATGTGATTTCTCTTGCTATAGATTACTTTTGTTGTTCCCTAACTTCATATAAGTGCAATTATATAAGATAGATTTTTCTATGTCTGGTTTCTTTTGCTCAGAGTAATGGTTTTTGAGATTTGTTCAAGATGCCGTTACGTATAAGTAGTTTGATTCCTTTTTCTGCTGAGTATTATACCATTGATAACTACACCCTAATTTGAAAATCTATTTGCTAGTTGATGGGCATTATTTTTGCATTAATCCAGTTTTCAAATAAAATATGATGTGGCTTGGAAGAGCCTGCGGATTCCCTGTCTGGCTCATTCTCTTCCCGGATTCTCCACTCTGTCCCGTGTACAGTTTCCTAGCTTCACTTTTCCAATCCCTGGTCACAGTGCAAACGCTTTTTTTTTTTTTTCTCCCCTCTTCTGTATCCACTGGAATCACTTTCTTGCAAGATAGAAATACTTAGTATCAGATGAAAAACTGTAGGCGGAGGAAATTACTTGTGTTCTCTGACTGACTGCCATCATTAAAGAGTATGTGCAGCCCCAACCCCCTAATCTCTGCTTTTGTTTACTCTGCAGTATTTTCAGGTAGCTGTTGCAGTATCAGGTCCAGGTTTTTCAGTTGTCATTCTCCAGTTCTAATTCCAGAACACTTGGATGTGAAAGTACCTGTGCTCATTTGGTTTTTCACCTTTGGTTTGGTTCAAAGGAGCAATTATTTGGGAAAAAACTGTTCTCATCTTTATTCATTTTATCAGCATATTCCTCAGAAACTTGAGGTTTATAAATGCTCAAACATTCAGATATGGGGGAAAGATTTTGAGATAGATATAAATATAGATATAGATATATATCATATATAGATCTCTCTATCATATATATATATATATATATCTCACATTCCCCCTCAGAAGTTTAATTAGTAGTTATCAAACCCCAGTCAAAAGCTACTAATCCTCTCTATCGATTGTGGTACAATCTTAGTTATGCACTTTACTAGTTAGGTAGCCTTGGGGATTTCATTTAACATCTCTAGACCTTAATTTTTCAACTGTAAACAGTGACAATAATACTACATATTGGATAAGGGTGCTGCTAGAATTAAACTAGTTAATAGATTTAAAGGGCTTAGAATTGTGTCTGGCACATAGTAAATACTCAATAAATTTGAGCATTTTGATTTCCTTAATAGAAAGTCAGAAAGACATACAAGTAAAATAATTAAAAACAAGTAGATCTATTGGTAGGATGTCTTGAAATTTTGACAGGAATAATCCAGCCAAACAAATTTTTAAAAATTTGTGAAAAGAACTTTAATATTAAGACTGTATTAACAACGTCTGGTGGTACCTTATTTTATTTTTATTTTTTGAATGGCTTTTCCTTCTCTGTGCTAGTGGTTGTCTCCTTCTCTGTGCTCGTTGGAGAGGGGAGATGGGGTTGGTAGTATCCCCAGCATGATTTATAAATATAGATGTTAATAGTTATTTTATCAGTCAAAATAGGTGAGGTTATGTGGTGATGACAAATAAGAACTAAACAAATGAAAACAATGCTTAGTTATGGTCATGTTACTTCTCTCCTAATGATGAGCTGGGCTCTGCTGTACAGCTTTACTATCTTTACTCTAGAATCTAGACTGATAGAGGAACTCCCGCCTACAAAACTGTGGCAGAGAGAAAGAGAAAGTGCTGGAATAGCTTGCAGTTGGCAATTAGTTGTGTAATTGAAAATAATACTCATCAATTGTGTACCTAACTCATTGACCTGAACTCACAGGTCTTATCTGACCACAGGAGGCCAGGCCGTGCAATGTTATCATGAGCCGAGATAGTACACAGCAGGAAACGTTACTGAGAATGGGTATTAACTACCTCAGTTATCAAAATATTAACAGATAGCATATTATATATTTAATTTAGAACACAATAAAAACAGCAGTCTTCTAACATTCAAGACTTAATACATCTAATGATTGAATTTTAAAAATCATAATATTGGTGAAACTTAGAAGATATTTTTTAAAAATCTATTGCTCCAAGATATTAAAGTAGGCATAAAATTATCTTAAGCATCTTTATTATATTATTTTCTACATACTACCTCTTTTATAAAGTAACGATGAATTATATATTCTGAAGAAATGTTAATATTGTTTGAAGAATATTAGCATTGTGTTTAAAATATAAATATATTAACACTCAGAAAAATTATTAAATTCTTTTAAGCATATTAATGAATTATAGGACAAATTTCCAGTTCAGCAACTATAAACTTACAGGCATGGTTTTTCCACACCATTGGAAGTTTGGTGTTTATGGTAGAAATGATCATGTGAAAATCATTTCTAAATAAATCTTGGAAAATAGTAATATATTAATCATAATGATAAAAATTGTGATCCAAGTATGTTAAAATCCCAGCATTTACTCCTTATTCCTCCTCTGAGTGCAAACTCGCCATTGTAAACCTAAGGACAGGAGGACAGAGACATGAGCAGCTTCAGGGGGTGTAACTTCAAGTCCCTTTCAGGGCTGTCCCAGAAAGAGCTTCCTCCACGTCGCCATCCTGGGGTTTCTTTCCAAAAGGTGCTGAAAAAAAAGAGAAGGGTTGAGTCAATTTGAATTATTGATATAGATTTTGAACATTGGTTGGTAGGGGAAATAAAAGAAAAAAAAAATCTCTGGTATCAGAAGTTACCTTAGGAATAAAGAATTTTTTAACTTCTCTCTCTCTCTCTCTCTCTCTCTCTCTCTCTCTCTCTCTCTTTGTTTTTAACATAAAATGTCCCTATCTGTGGCTTCATTTTGTGTGGTCCCACCCTTCTTAAATTCCTTCCCAAATCTTCACCCAAGGAAAAGCTAGCTGCACAATTTGCATGTCTGCCTCTTCTTTTGCTACTCTATTGTTAGAGGATTTTATCTATATAATGTTATTACCATAATCTGGGTTTTCAATTGGCTGCACAATTAGTGATATAGTGATATAGTGCAATTTTAGCTGAGAAAGTAACTCTATTTGGTTCAACGGCCACTGTGCATTTTGGTCATCTCTATTTGGAGTCACAAGGAAGTAGACATTCTTGCATTGTGTGTGTGTGTGATTTAAATATTTTTGAAATGTTTTAATTTTGGTTTTCTACTACCATTTCTACTAAATTTACTAAAGCAACACTATTGATTTCTACTAACTAAACTTGATATCTTTAATTCTCCTAAATACTAAGTAATAGATTCTCCTTCTGAATAACTTTTCTAATGAGTATTCAACATTCCCTATTTCCTAAAATGTTATCTCCTTAAAACTGATGCTAATTAATGACTTTCTCCCTGTCTGACTTTCCAGTCTTCTTTTTTCTCATATTATGTCTACTATTGTATTAATAAAAATGTTACTCATTTTATTATTACAATTCCTCATACTAAATCATACGAAAAAATTACTAAATACCCCTATCCTTTCTTTCAAGGTTTTACATTCTCATTTCCAGGCCAAATTACTGCATTCAAAACAGTATGTTTTGGCTGCAAAAATAGCTCCAACCTTCCTCTTGTTCAATTGTTCTAAGGTTTTCCCAGTTTTTAACCTAGCTCCCAAATTTTACCTTTGTCTACTCAAATAATAATGCTATACCAAATTTTTCCACATACCTACTTAGTGCTCAGTTTTTTCTGGTTTGCTTGTTTTTTTTTTTTTTTTTTTTTTTTTTTTTTGTTTTGTTTTGGTTTTGTTTTGTTTTGTTTTGTTTTTGGCTACTGATCACTAATCTGTTCTGAGGCAGAAATTCAGATAGAGGTTATCTAGTTGAAATGAACCTGCTTTATGAATTCCCTCTGACCAAGTGGGTTGCATGTTGCAGTTTTTAGATATTTGCATTGTGCCTCTCCCCAGGTGCCAGACACTCTGGGGTTAGGCTCACTATTCTAGTACCCATAGGCCTATCATAGGGCCTTTGTTTATACCTAGAGGTTCTAAATTCACATCTCTAAATATTGGATTCAAAATTATAGTACCTCCTGCCCAACCACCATTTCAGGCTTGATTACGTGAGAGTTTTATGTCCTGTAAGAGTGACCCATGTTATATTTCCTAACATTGTGAACATTTGTCCTAAATGGAGTTCCATTATAGTCAACCAATGAAAAGCTTACAAAACAACCACAGTTTATTATAAGAAACATAGGTATAGCCAAACAATACATAACAACCATCTCAAATACCAAAGCTTTCATGTTAGTATGTTAAAATAAATTATACCACAGACTTAAGCCTACATTAATTTAAACTGTATTAATTAATTTCAAACAATGGCCAGTAGGCTAGCCTCTGTGCTAACTGCAATAAAGTTGTGAACCAGAAGGAAACCAAGTTTAGAGGGAGATTGAGAACATTTCTACTTAAAGTAGTAATTAGGGAAGTTTTTGTAGAAAAATATAACATAGTTCTTCTGAACTATTGCTTTAAAATGTTAATAAGACTGATTTTTTTTAAAAATCAAAACAGCATTAATGAAAAGTCAATGTAGTTAGATGTAAAAGCTACTGGATTTGGAATCATATCACCAAGGTTCTGGTTCTGATTCTTCAACATATCAGTTGTGGATACTTGGGTAAGTCAAATGCACTACCTGGATTCTCCCTTCTTCATTCATAAAATCTGAAAGTTAGACCAGCTTATACCCTATGTACTTTTTAGCTTTGAAATGTGTGATTCCATTTTATCCTAAACATTACATCTATTTAAGCCATGCACATAGCAAAGCCAATGAAATAAATATTTACGAATTAAACTCAGTGACTACTATATGTTAAAAGCTTGTGTCCTCCCAAAATCCATATGTTGATAACATAATGCTCTTGATGATAGTGTTAAGAGTGGAATTAGTGCCCTTACAGAAGAAGTTTGAGAGTGTCCCCACCCCTCTGTCAAGATAAGACACAGCAAGAAGATGGCCATTTATGAATCATGAAGCAGAACATCACCAGGCACAGAACGTGACCATATGGGCACCCTGATTTTGAACTTCCAGACTCCAGATTGTGAGAAATAAGTGTATGCTGTTTATAAGCCACCCGGTCTGTGACATTTTGCTATAACAATATCCTAATAGAGGAAGACAGAAACCAATATCTTGGATAGTCTGTTCAGTTACTTTTATCAGCCTTGATAAATAAAAATCACCTCCTTCTAGTATGTGTATTCATAACCTAGTCTTTCTAAGAAAAACAATCTCCCATTTCAGTTATAAAGGGAGGACACTGGCAAAACATTGTATTGGAGCACCGGCCACATGACCTTTTTAACATTATATGGGACAACCTGATGCTTTATCTTCCTTGAGTATGTTCATTGCTTCTAAATGTTTTGCAAGTATTAAAACTACTTTAGCAAGTGACTTTCTTACAGCAGGACTTCTTCCTCAAGCACAATAGGTAATGTTACATGGAACATAAATGCCACTATTATAGCACTTATGGATGGTTATTACTTTTGATTAAAATTAAATTAAATAGCACTTGAGAAATAAGGAGAGATTTAATTATGTTGTAAAAACTGTCAGCCTTTCATTTTTAACATCTGTTAGACATGCATGCCAGTATCACTGATCTGGAGTATTTGCCAGACACCTACACAACAAGCCCTGTGGATCATCTGAGGTGAGGAAATGTGATTTCACACAGTATGCTTTCCAAATATCATGACTAGATCCAAATTAAATATATTTAAGGACTTCCTGATTCTAATTTTTCTTAATTTTATGACGAAAATAGTGCTTCCAGGCTTATTTATTTTTCTGTTCATTATGATGCATTTAATCTGGCCTGACATGTCTGCTACAGCGCGGAGCTGGGATTCTGCAGAGAGAGACGCTTGCTTCCCTAAAAGGTGCCAAACGTGAAGTGTTTGGTTACTGCTGTGCGATGTTCTGTAAAAGTTACTTTTAACTTTGATATTTAAACCTTAAATCACTGGAACTCTCAGCTCTAAAAACGTCTTGAGTCTGAACAGTTTTGGATCCCTGCTGACTACTTAGCACACAGGAAGGAGGAACCCAGGCAGTAGCTGGCGGTGCATTTCTGGTAAGTAGACTTTCCTTTCAGTAATTTTTTTTAGTCCAATATATGGATCAGTGAACTGGAATGTGACTTTGTAACAGTTAGAGCCTTTCTGAGCTTCTGTTTCTTCATATATAAAAAGAGGATTTGGAATAGATAAGCATTCCTAGTTTTCATCTTTAAGAGTCTTTATCTCAAGATGGTGGAGTTCATGATTCTTATTTTCTTCTTCCTGCTTAATTTTTTTCTTAATTTAGGGCCTTCCTTTCTCTTTCTTTCTTTCATTTTCTAACAAGCTTATGTTGCCTTAAAAAATACTATTCATTTCCCTTTTGTAAAAAATAATGTTTTAATTTCTGAGTTATTCTACCTTCCTATTTTGTTTCCAGGTATACCTAAGAGACATCTGAAGTCCGTTTCCTCTAAGGGCCTTCATCCCATTACTGCAGATGAGTAACCCAGGGCCTTTGAGAATCATGAATTACAGAGAGGGCCTTCCCTGTGTGGCAGTCGATACTACCCTGGAGGAACATATGCCTGGGAGGTAACCTGTGCTTTCTTGTGCCCTGAGACGTCCTGTGCCATCACGACAGTCATACGAGGCACAGATTCAGTGACATCCATCAGAGGTGTGTTTGAATCTCATTTTTACTCTCTGGATCCCTGGACTTAAAAAGTTTTCAGGCCATTTATTTACTATTTCATTTAGTAAATATTTACTGAGCATCTTCTGCACAGCATTGCCTGAAGCCTGGGTGTAGAGCGTGATCCATGTCCTCCTGGAGCTGCTGTTCCAATTCTGAAATGATTTTGTGACGCCACCGTCGTGCCATGTATGCTCCCTTTGATAAAAGCTGAACCAAGTGGAAGTCACGGGCCTCTGTACATTTCTGCAACAAGAGCCAACAATACCTATTTGTGAAATGATGATAGAGGCTGTCATTTATTGATTTATTCAAATGTGTAGAAATTGTTGGGACTTACAGGGCAACATAATTCCTAACAGCCAAGTTGACTCCCACCACAGGACAACAAAGATCAAACTTCCCACCAAAGGACAACTGGCCAGACCAGAAATGGCAATGGACACCAGGAACCAAAGACATGCCCAATCGCACTTCCAGATTTCTTAGATCCAACCCCTGCCCAACCTGCCCAAACCACCAACCAAGACCCCAAACCCACTGACTGAAAAAAGCTTCCCACCAGTGGAGGCATATAAGGAAAAAACTCCAGCTCCTTGGGGCTGCCATCATCAACCCAATACCCCATGGCTTGGTGACGGCAGCCCCTCCCTTTGTATGTCCCCACCCCCTAGCCCCTTTTCTTTAAATGAACCCAGTTTTTCTTATTTATTTATTTACTTATTTACTTACTTATTTATTTATTTATCTATTTATTTATTTATCTTTGCGTGTGTGTTTTATTTTATTTTATTTTTTTAATTTATTTATTTTTGTTACAAATGTTTCCCCTTTTTCACCCACTGATTTCCCCTCCCCGTCCCTCCCCACCCTGTCCCCACCTTTGTTGTCCATGTCCATTGTTCATGCATACATGCATTATCAGTTCTGTGGTTTATCTCTCCCCACCCCCTCTTTAGGGGATTGTCATTCTGTACCCTACTTCCACGTCTCTGGGACTACCCCATTCTTCAGACTGTTATGTTTGTTATATTCCACAAATAAGTGAGATCATATGATATTTGTCTTTCTCTGCTTGGCTTGTTTCGCTTAGGATAATACTTTCCAGGTCCCTCCATGTCGTCTCAAAGGATAAGAGATCTTTGTTTCTTACAGCTGCATAGTACTCCATTGTGTATATGTACCAAAGTTTTGTTATCCATTCGTCTACTGATGGACACTTGGGCTGTTTCCAGATCTTAGCTATTGTAAATAGTGCTGCTACAAACCTGGGGGTACATATATTCTTTCTGATTGGTGTTTCAGGCTTCTTAGGGTATACTCCTAGAAGTGGGATCACTGAGTCAAATGGAAGTTGAATTTTTAATTTTTTGAGGTAACACCATATTGTTTTCCACAGTGGCTGCACCAGTCTGCATTCCTACCAGCAGTGTACTAGAGTCCCCTTTTCTCCATACCCTCACCAACACTTGTTTGATGATTTGTTGATGGCAGCCATTCTGATAGGTGTGAGGTGATACCTCATTGTTGTTTTAATTTGCGTCTCTCTGATGATTAGTGATGTTGAGCATTTCTTCATATGTCTGTCTCTTAGCCATTTGTATGTCGTTTGGAGAGGTATCTATTTAGTTTCTCTGCCCATTTTTTTAATTGGGTTCCTTGTCTTCCTTTTGTTGAGTTGTATGAGCACTCTATATATTTTGGAAATTAACCCCTTATCTGATTTATCATTGGCAATGATGTTCTCCCACACAGTGCGTTGCCTTTCCATTTTGGTGGTGGTTTCTTTTGCTGTGCAGAAGTTTTGGGATTGATGTAGTCACATGCATTCATTTTCTCCTTTGCTTCTGTTGCCTTAGGTGATGTATCAGTGAAAATTCTGCTGCGTATGATGTCTGAAATTTATTCACCCTCTGAATTATCATGCGCACACACTGCGAACCAACAACTTCCACCTTTCAAAAAAAAAAAAACACAACTTTTTCTAATCCTCAAGATAATGTAGTCAGATTTGAGTCATTACATTGAAAAGTTTACCACCTTTTTACACAGGTGAGGAAACTGAAAGTAATAAAACTATATCACTTGCTCAAAGTTGCACACCATAGAAGCTCTGCAGTCACAATTGGACCAAGGACTCTCAAACTTCAAAACAAATTTTTTTTATTTTTATTAATTAATTAATTTATTTTTATTAAAGATGTTTCTCCTTTTTCCCCCACTGATTCCCCCCTCCCGCCCCCTCCCAGCCATCCCCAGCTTTGTTGTCTATGTCTATTGTTTATGCATACATACATATAAGTTCTGTGGTTTATCTCTCCCCCACCACCCCCTCTTCTGGGAATTGTGTGATGATTTGTTGATGGCGGTCATTCTGACAGGTGTGAGGTGATACCTCATTGTTGTTTTAATTTGCATCTCTCTGATGATTAGAGATGTTGAACATTTCTTCATTTGTCTCTTAGCCATTTGTATGACCTGTTTGGAAAGGTGTGTATTTAGTTCCTCTGCCCATTTTTTAATTGGGTTCTTTGTCTTCCTTTTGTGGAGTTGTATGAGCACTCTATATATATTAGAAATTAACCCCTTATCTGATATATCATTGGCAATTATGCTCTACCATACAGTGGGTAGCCTTTCCGTTTTGATGATTGTATCTTTCACTGTGCAGACGCTTTTGAGTTTGATGTAGTCCCATGTGTTCATTTTCTCCTTTGTTTCTATTGCCTTAGGTGATGTATCAGTGAAAATTCTGCTGCGTATGATGTCTGAAATTTTGTTTCCTACAGATTCCTCTAGGATTTTTATGGATTCATGAGTCACATTTAAGTCTTTTATTCATTTTGAGTCTATTCTTGTGTCGGGTGTAAGTTGATGGTCTAGTTTGATTTTTTGCATGTAGTTGTCCAATTTTCCCAACACCATTTATTAAAGAGGCTGTCCTTACTCCACTGTATGCTCTTGCCACCTTTGTCAAATATTAATTGAGCATATTGCCTTGGGTCCATTTCTGGGTTTTTTGTTCTGTTCCACTGGTCTATATGCCTGTTCTTGTGCCAGTACCAGGCTGTTTTGATTACAGTGGGTTTGTAGTATAACCTGAAATCTGGTAATGTGATCCCTCCTACTTTGTTCTTCTTTTTCAAGATTGCTGTGGCTATTCGGGCTCTTTTTTGGTTCCATATGAACTTTTGAAGTATTTGTTCTAATTCTGTGAAGTATGTTGTTGGTATTTTGATGGGGATTTCATTGAATCTATAGATTGGTTTGGGTAGTATGGACATTTTAATGATGTTAATTCCTCCAATACATGAACAAGGTATGTGCTTCCAATTTTTTTTATATCTTCCTCTATTTCTTTTTCAATGACCTGTAGTTTTTTGCGAATAGGTCAGTTATTTCTTTGGTTAAGTTTATTCCTAGGTATCTTAATTTGTTTGCTACAATGGAAAATGGGATTGTTTTCTTAGTTTCTCTTTCTTAGTACATCATTGGTGCATAAGAATGCCATTGATTTCTTGACGTTAATTTTGTATCCTGCTACTTTGCCAAATCATTTATTAAGTCTAGTACATTTTTGATGGAGTCTGTGGGGCTTTCTCTCATGTCATCTGTGAATAATGACAATTTCACTTCCTCCTTTCCAATTTGGATCTCTTTTATTTTTTTCTTCCTGTCTGATTGCTGTGGCTGAGACTTCCAATACTATGTTAAATAAGAGTGGCGAAAGTGGGCATTCTTGCCTTGTTCCTGTTCTTAAGGGAAATGCTTTTAGTTTTTGCCCATTGAGTATGATGTTGGCTGTAGGTCTTTCATATATGGCCTTTATTAGGTCAAGATATGATCCCTGTATTCTCACATTGCTGAGCATTTTTATCAGAAATGGATGCTGGATTTTTTCAAAGGTTTTTTCAGCATCTATTGATATAATCATGTGGTTTTTATTCTTCATTTTATTTATGTGGTGTATCACGTTTGTTGATTTGCGAATATTGTACCAGCCTCGCATCCTTGGGATGCATCCCACTTGGTCATGGTGAATAATTTTTTGGGTGTATTGCTGGATCAGATTTGCTAATATTTTGTTCAGGATTTTGGCATCTATGTCCATCAGGGATATTGGCCTGTAGTTTTCTTTCTTTGTAGTGTCTTTTTCTGGTTTTGGAATTAGAGTTATGCTGGCTTCATAAAACGAGTTTGGAAGTCTTCCTTCTTCTTGAATTTTTTGAACTAGTATGAGGAGAATGGGTGTTAGTTCGTCATTGAATGTTTGGTAAAACTCCCCCATGAAGCCATCCTGGCCTAGGCTTTTGTTTGCTGGGAGAGTCTTGATTACATCTTCAATTTCTTCTGTTGTTATTGATCTGTTCAAGTTTTCTATCTCTTCCTGGTCCAGTTTTGGGAGACTATGTGTTTCTAGAAATTTGTCTATTTCGCTTAGATTGTCGAATTTGTTGCCTTTTAATTGTTCATAGTAGTTGTTAACGATCTTTTCTATTTCTGTGGTGTCGGTTGTTACTTCTCCTCTTTCATTTCTGATTTTGTGTATTTGGGTTCTCTCTCTTTGTTCTTTGGTGAGTCTAGCTAAGGGTCCATCAATCTTGTTTATCTTTTCGAAAAACCAGCTCTTTGTTTCATTGATCCTTTGAATTTTTTTTTGGTCTCTATGTCAGTTATTTCTGCTCTGATCTTTACTATTTCCTTCCTTCTACTTGCTCTGGGGTTTTCTTTTTGTTTGCTCTCTAGTTCTTAAGTTGTGAGGTTAGGTATTCTATTAGAGATTTTTCTTGTTTTTTGAGGAGGCCTGTAGTGCTATGAACTTCCCTCTCAGAACTGCAAAGCCAAAATCCTAACTCTACACCATATTGTAGCTAAGATAAACAGCTGGCTGAATCATGTAAATTGGGATAAGTCTGAAATCTGCCATAAAATATTTTTCTCATTCATTTGCTTAATCCTGCAGTTACCCATGGGTTGTTTATTATTTGGATTAAGGCATTTTCTCTTATTACTAAATACAATGCATAAAAGGGATAATGAATTAAACTATTACCATTTACTAATATTTGGTGAGTATTTATTATAACATTTTCTATTACGCATAATGAAAGAGAATACTAACTTTGAGGTTCAGTGATCTGTGTTCTTTTCTCCCACTTTTCTTAATAATGGATGAACTATAAACATACTTCCCAAGACAAACAACTTTACTTTGATGTTTGTTGTAAATATGCATTGGAAGACTTCCTTGTTTTGTTTCTTTGTTGTTTTTGTTGTTGTTGTTGTTGTTTTGAGAGAGAGAGAGAGAAACATCCATTTGTTGTTGTTTCACTTATTTATGCATTCATTGGTTGCTTCTTTTATGTGCCCTGACCAAGGATCAAACCTGCAACCTTGGTGTATTCGCATGACAATCTAACCGACTGAGCTACCAAGTCAGGGCTTAGAAGATTTCAATGTTGCAGCTGTGAAAGGTTTGAGTTATTATTCTTCTTGCAAGCTAGCAAGATAACCTGCTGAAGTTTCATGTATACATACATATGACACAAAACTCCTGGGTCAGAGACAAATGACTCTCTTCCTCACAGAAGAGCAAGCCAACAGCATCAGCATGGTTGGCATTGGTTTCCCAGCCTCAGTTTCTTCAAGGCCCTATCAAGAGGAATAGATGACTTCTGCACATACTGTGGGTTATGTTACAGAATGGAAACCTGAGTTTAAGGAAACTGGATATTTTATACTCATTGTAAGCATGCCTTCCTTTGCTCCATT
Source organism: Molossus molossus (assembly GCF_014108415.1). NCBI lineage: Eukaryota > Metazoa > Chordata > Mammalia > Chiroptera > Molossidae > Molossus > Molossus molossus. The sequence goes on from NW_023425346.1 coordinate 12,962,478, forward strand.
AAAAGGATAGTATCTCCATCTTCCAAAGTTCTTCACATGTCTTTGTTCTAGAACAAAGACAGTACCCCTTCTAGGAAAACATGCAGAAATGTGAAAGCCCCATGGACAATTGCTTTCTGACATTCATGAGGTGACAGTGGCCCTTCTTCATGGAAAGGCATCTCTCAGGTGTCTCTGACTTTTCCTAAGTATCTCATATGCTTCTGTTTAGGCCACTGTGAACCATATATGCCCAGATATGAGCCTATATTTTTCCCTACCTATACGTATGCTTTTATTTTATTTTTTTTACTACTTTTACTATTTTCTTCATCAATGTTTTAAATTATGTTATTTGCTTTTTAAAATTTGTATACATTTTTTGTAAGCCACCTGAAATGTCCTTATTTTGGGAAATCAATGAACCTCTATGCAACACACCACCCCCAAATTTAATGACATAAAAGAACAATGATCTGTGACAAGAATGTGACAGGCACCTCTCACAGACACCAGAAAATTGTTATTGGACAGCCCCCTGAATCAGAAGGAGCAGGCTGTCTCCAATCTTGATCCTTGTCTTCTCATATAAAAGAATTTATATAAGAGATTCTAGATAATGTTTGCATTGTGTTCTGTGAATTTATTAAAACATTAAAGCATGCATATTTATTAATAAATCAAAGCAAGCAAACCTATACATCTGCCTTATGTAGCACAGATGGGCTCTCAGCTAATCTGAAGAGCAAGTATATAAGGTTTCTGCCTTATATACCCTTCTGTCTAAATTTTTTTAAAAGTCCCTTTGCTAGATATCCTGGTACAGATTAACTCTAAAAGTCTCTCCTTTTCTTTGTTATGGCTTTTCCATAATTTATGAGAGGTACCTGGCAATTAAATCCCGACTCCTGCCTTTTTCTGTTTATATTCTTCTTTTCTCCTCCGCCCTGCTATTCTAACAACTTCAGGATGACTTGTACTAAATGGTCTTTGATTTCTCCTCCTCCTTTCTCTCTTCTCTTCCCCCTGTTCTGCATTCTTCTGAGAGAAGGAGAGGTTTTATCCTTGTGTTCTCAAGATAAGACACTGCTATAAGTGGCCTGCAAAGCCTTTTGGCTTTAACTTTCCTACCTCAGTTTCCTTATTCCTCTTGTCCCAGAATTTTCCTAGCTTTTTATTGTCCTACAACAGATCTATTAATTCTCGTAATTCCAAAGATTAGTTGATAGTTACTTTGCATCTTTACCTGGGCTCATTCCATGGTGTTGTATGTAGCTTGAGAGCAGGCTGGTCTGGAATGTGTGGGGTGGCTCCGCAGGCATGTTGGGGAGTTGGTGCTGGTCCTGATTCTCCCACTCGTGGTCTCTTATCCTCCAGTAGGCTAAGCTGCCTTCCTTACCTGGTGTGCTCAGGACAACATTATAAGAAGGAAAGGGCAGAAGCGGAAAGACCTGTGAATCCTAGATTCTGGAACTTACACAACACAACTTCTATCATATTCTATTGATCAGATCAAGTCACAAGACCAGGCCAGATTCAAGGAGATAAAGAAACAGAACTCGCCCTGGCCAGTTTGGCTCAGTGGTTAGAGCGTCGGCCTGCCGTCCAGAGAGTTCGGTTCCTGCTGAGGGCACGTACCTCGGTTGCAGTTTGTCCCCTGCCCTGGTTGGGTCGTGCGGGTGGCAGCCACTCGATGTGTCCCTTTCATGTCGATGTTTCTCTCTCTCTCCCCTCCTCTCTGTTCCTCCCATTCTATCTGAACAAAACATGAAAAAATGTCCTCGAGTGAGGATTTAAAAAAAAGAAAGAAACACAGCTCATTTTTTTTTTTTTTGGATGAGAGGAGCTACAAAAAAATATGTCCATAAATATTCTATCCAAGGTGACGTTCTAATGAATAAACTTACTTCCCTTTGACTTTCCATAAATCAGTTCACTCTTTGGAATTTAGTTCCACCACTAATGAAATTCAATATAAATTTAAATGACTCGCAGAGTTTGCTTCAGATCTCTCAATATCTATACTTCTAAGATGCTTTCTAACATGCCATTTTCTGAGGCTAATTAAGCTGAGGAGAAAGTATGTGTGTGAGTTGAGCTGAGGAGTGTGTTTAAGCTTGTAAATAGATGATAGCATGTATCTGCCTTAAAGGAAAGCTGAGGCAGAGGGTCACTGAACGGGGACCTAGAGGCAGAAATTAGACGAACTACTTACGTTAATCATTGTGTTCAGATCTTAGCTATTGTAAATAGTGCTGCTGCAGAGACGTGGGAGTGGGGTACACACTGACAATTCCCAGAAGAGCGGGTGGTGGGAGAGAGATAAACCACAGAACTTATATGCATGTGTGCATGAACAATGGACATGGACAACAAAGCTGGGGACAGGGCAGGGAGGGGGAAATCAGTGGGGGAAAAAGGAGAAGCATCTGTAACAAAAATTAATTAATAAAAATAAATAAATAAAGACCAGCAGAAATTACATTTAAAAATAATAATAATAATAATTGTGTTCATAGTGAGTTATGTAAGTTAAATCATGCCTAGATGGTTCTATGGCAATTGCAAAACCAGAGTGTTTGGATTCTGTATTTTTCTAATGGGAAGAATTATATTTAAAATAATTCAACATCCAAATTATTTGACAAAAGGCCCTGAAAAATAGCTGAAAGTCCATATCAAGGCCTCAGTGACTAAAATTCTGTGTGTCAGAAACTTCACTTGCGAACACATAAAAATAATAAGAATAAATTCAAGTAAAGCCAATTCATTGAAAAACCAATGTGCCTGTTTATTAAAATAGCAAATAGCAAAAGAATAGGTTGACAAGTTGATTAGGATTCTTTTTCAACATTTAATTATTCATTGCCACTCAGCATTTGAGCTACATAGTTCTGAGTGTAGTCAGGATCATGGGTGTTGCCTGTTCCAGCAAGCACATTTCATGTTCAAACGGGCTTTCCCATATGTGCAAGTGCCTAACTTTTTAAAATATTTTTAAGCATTTTTTTTTCTTTTTTCTGTCACTTCATTTGATAACAGAAATTGTTCTAGTTTCTCTTTAAGGTATTTGATGTGTTTTGTAAGCAAGGTCACTTGGGAGTTGATCATGTGGCACATTTCTTTTTGAAACTCACCTTCTAAAAAATTGGCTTTTAACAAATTTGTCATCTTGTGAATAGGTTATTTGACATATTTATTATTTGATGAGTTGGTCATTTGCTGAGTTTGCTATTTATTAAAATGGCCATTCCAATAATTGGCTACCATTTAATTGACCTAGAGCCAGGGTGAGCTATTCCATGAGACCCAACTATGCATATCTTGCAAATTTCAGATTCAGTGACATAAAATTGTCTATGAAGGGAGTGTTTAGATTCCAGAAATCTGAAAAAAATACAAATAATGGCTCCTTTCTTTCTGGATAACCAGTCTACCAGACTACCGTTGCCTAGAATCCATCCATTCTTAATAGTAAACAGTTAAAAATGAAACTTTCTACAAAACTTTCTGAAAATAATAAAAATATTCATGGCACTTAGAGAATTACCAAAACAACAAATTTGGTATATTTCTACCAGAGGTGGTAATAATTTCAATTAAATTATAAAAATATTAGCTACCAGTGTTAGCCTCTACTCTCTATCAACTAGAAGAGGGGTCACTTTGCATGTGTTCTTCCATTCAATCCTAGAATGCAGATAGGGAATTGGTAAAATCATTCGCATTATATGAATAAAAAAAATTGCAGCTCAAAAAGAACCAAGACCTAATTTCACAAAATAATTTTCTACTGTGCTTCATAGCATTCTGTGGCTGAAATTCAGAGTTTTCTTTCTTTTTTTTTTTCCTCCAATTTTTATTTATTTATTTTTGTTACAGATGTTTCTCCTTTTTTCTGGCTAGTCACCCTTCTCCTTGTCCTGCCCCCGCCCCACCACCCTATCATTGTTGTCTATGTCCACTGGGTATGCATACATGCATATAAGTTCTTTGGTTCATCCCATCCATCCCTCCTGCTCCTCTACTCTGAGATTTGTCAGTCTGAACCATACTTGTTTCTATGTCTCTGGGTCTGCTTTGTTCATTAGGCCACCTTGTTCATTATATTTCACAAATGAGAGAGATCATGTGGCATTTCTTTCTCTGATTGGCTCTTTTCACATAGCTAATACTCTCAGGGCCCTTCATGTTGTCTCAAAGGATAAGAAATATTTCTTTCTCAGAGCTGCATAGTATTCAATTGTATATTTGTAACACACCTTTTTATCCACTCATCTATTGATGGACACTTGGGCTTTTTCCAGATCTTAGCAACTGTAAAATGTGCTGCTATGAACATAGGGGTATATATATTCTTTCTATTGGTGTTTCAGGCTTCTTAGGATATATTCCTAGAAGTGGGGTCACTGGGTCAAATGGTAGTTCAATTTTTAATTTTTTGAGGAAACACCATATTGTTTTCCATAGTGGCTACACCAGTCTGCATTCCCACCAGCAGTGTACTAGAGTCCCCTTTTCTCCACACCCTCGCCAGCTCTTGTTATTTGGTGATTTCTTGATGGCAGCCATTCAGACAGGTGTGATGTGATACTTCATTGTTGTTTTAACTTGCATCTCTGTGATGATTAGTGACATTGAGCATCTCTTCATATGTCTGTCCTTTTGTATGTCCTGTTTGGAGAGATGACTTTTTAGGTCTTCTGCCCATTTTTTAATTGGGTTCTTTGCCTTCGTTTTGTTGAGTTGTATGAGCACTCTATATATTTTGGAAATTAACCCCTTACCTGATGTATCATTGGTGATTATGTTCTCTCATACAGTGGGTTCCTTTTCCATTTTGATGTTTGTTTCTTTTGCTGTGCAGAAGCTTTTGAGTTTGATGTAGTCCCATGTGTTCATTTTCTCCTCCGTTTCTGTGGCCTTAGGTGATGTGTCAGTGAAAATTCTGCTGCGTATGACTTCTGAAATTTTCTTGCCTACATTTTCTTCTAGGATTTTTATAGATTCATGAGTCACATTTAAGTCTTTTATCCATTTTGAGTTTATTTTTGTGTATGGTGTAAGTTGATGGTCTAGCTTATTTTTTTTAATTTTTATTTTTTTGCATGTAGCTGTCCATTTATCCCAAGACCATTTATTAAAGAGGCTGTCTTTACTCCATTGTATGCTCTTGCCACCTTTGTCAAATATTAATCAAGTATAATATTTTGGGTCAATTTCTGGGTTCTCTGTTCTATTCCATTGATCTATATGTTGGTTCTTGTGCCAGTACTGGGCTGTTTTGATTACAGTAGCTTTGCAGTATAACCTGATATCTGGTATTGTGATCCCACCTACTTTGTCCTTTTTTTAAAGATTGCTGTGGCTATTTGGGGTCTTTTTTTGGCTCAATATGAACATTTGAATTATTTTTCTAGTTCTGTGAAGTATGTCATTGGTATTTTGATGGGGATTACATTAAATCTATAGACTGCTTTGGGTAGAATGGACATTTTTTTTTTTTTATGAATTTTTATTTATTTTTTTGTTACAGATATTTTATCTTTTTACCCCATTGGCACCCCCCACCCTACCCCCCCTCCACCCTGTCCTTGGCTTAGTTGTCCATGTCCATTGGTCATGCATACATGCATATAAGTTCTGTGGTTTATCTCTTCCCACCCCCCACCCCCCATCCCCTCTTCTGAGGGATGTCAGTCTGTGCCCTACTTCCATGTGTCTGGGTCTACTGTATTCCTCAGACTGTTATGTTCATTATATTCCGTATATAAGTGAGATCATGTGGTATTTGTCTTTTTCTGCTTGGCTTCTTTCACTTAGGATAATACTTTCCAGGTCCCTCCATGTCGTCGCAAAGGATAAGAGATCTTTCTTTCTTACCGCTGCATAGTACTCCATTGTGTATATGTACCACCACTTTTTTATCCATTCATCTACTGGTGGACACTTGGGCTGTTTGCAGATCTTAGCTATTGTAAATAGTGTTGCTATGAACATGCGGGTACATATATTCTTCCTGATTGGTGTTTCAGGCTTCTTAGGGTATATTCCCAGCAGTGGGATCACTGGGTCAAATGGAAGTTCAATTTTTAATTTTTTGAGGTAGCACCATATTGTTTTCCATAGTGGCTGCACCAGTCTGCATTCCCACCAGCAGTGTACTAGAGTCCCCTTTTCTCCACACCCTCGCCAACACTTGTTGTTTGATGATTTGTTGATGGCGGCCATTCTGACAGGTGTGAGGTGATACCTCATTGTTGTTTTAATTTGCATCTCTCTGATGATTAGTGATGTTGAGCATTTCTTCATATGTCTCTTGGCCATTTGCATGTCCTGTTTGGAGAGGTGTCTATTCAGCTCCTCTGCCCATTTTTTAATTGGGTTCTTTGTCTTCCTTTTGTGGAGTTGTATGAGCACTCTATATATATTGGAAATTAACCCCTTATCTGATACATCATTGGCAATGATGTTCTCCCATACAGTGGGTTGCCTTTCCATTTTGATGATTGTTTCTTTTGCTGTGCAGAAGCTTTTTAGTTTGATGTAGTCCCATGTGTTCATTTTCTCCTTTATTTCTGTTGCCTTAGGTGATGTATCAGTGAAAATTCTGCTCCGTATGAGGTCCGAAATTTTGTTGCCTACATTTTCTTCTAGAATTTTTATGGATTCACGGGTCACATTTAAGTCTTTTATCCATTTTGAGTTTATTTTTGTGTATGGTGTAAGTTGATGGTCGAGTTTCATTTTTTTGCATGTAGCTGTCCAATTTTCCCAACACCATTTATTAAAGAGGCTGTCTTTACTCCACTGCATGCTCTTGCCACCTTTGTCAAATATTAATTGAGCGTATTGCCTTGGGTCCATTTCTGGGTTTTCAGTTCTGTTCCACTGGTCTATATGCCTGTTCTTGTGCCAGTACCAGGCTGTTTTGGTTACAGTCGCTTTGTAGTATAACCTGATATCTGGTATTGTGATCCCACCTACTTTGTTCTTTTTCAAGATTGCTGTGGCTATTCGGGGTCTTTTTTGATTCTATATGAACTTTTGAAGTATTTGTTCTAGTTCTATGAAATATGTCGTTGGTATTTTGATGGGGATTGCATGGAATCTATGGATTGCTTTGGGTAGTATGGACATTTTAATTATGTTAATTCTTCCAATCCATGAACAGGGTATGTGCTTCCACTTTTTTATATCTTTCTCTATTTCTTTTTTCAATGACCTGTAGTTTTCTGCAAATAGGTCCTTTATTTCTTTGGTTAAGTTTATTCCTAGGTATCGTAATTTTTTTGGAGCAATGGTAAATGGGATTGTTTTTTCAGTTTCTCTTTCTGTGAGTTCATCATTGATGTACAAGAATGCCGTCGATTTCTTGACGTTAATTTTGTATCCTGCTACTTTGCCAAATTCATTTATTAAGTCTAATAGATTTTTGATGGAGTCTTTAGGGTTTTCTATGTACAATATCATGTCATCTTCAAATAATGACAGTTTCACTTCCTCCTTTCCAATTTGGATCCCTTTTATTTTTTCTTCATGTCTGATTGCTGTGGCTAAGACTTCCAGTACAATGTTAAATAAGAGTGGCGAAAGTGGACATCCCTGTCTTGTTCCTGTTCTTAATGGAAATGTTTTTAGTTTCTGTCCATTGAGTATGATGTTGGCTGTAGGTCTTTCATATATGGCCTTTATTATGTCGAGATATGATCCCTCTATTCCTACATTGCTGAGTGTTTTTATCAGAAATGGATGCTGGATATTGTCGAATGCTTTTTGAGCATCTATTGATATCATCATGTGGTTTTAATTCTTCATTTTGTTTATGTGGTGTATCACGTTTATTGATTTGCGAATATTGTACCAGCCTTGCATCCCTGGAATGAATCCCACTTGGTCATGGTGAATAATTTATTTGATGTACTTCTGGATCCGATTTGCTAATATTTTGTTCAGGATTTTGGCGTCTATGTTCATCAGGGATATTGGCCTGTAGTTTTCTTTCTTCGTAGTGTCTTTTTCTGGTTTTGGAATTAGAATTATGCTGGCCTCATAGAACGTGTTTGGAAGTTTTCCTTCTTCTTGAATTTTTTGAAATAGTTTGAGGAGAATGGGTGTTAGTTCTTTTTTGAATGTTCGGTAAAACTCCCCCGTGAAACCGTCTGGGCCTGGGCTTTTGTTTGCTGGGAGAGTCTTGATTACCTCTTCAATTTCCTTGGTTGTTATTGGTCTGTTCAAGTTTTCTATCTCTTCCGGGAATAGTTTTGGGAGACTGTGTGTTTCTAGAAATTTGTCCATTTCGCTTAGATTTTCGAATTTGTTGTCATATAGTTGTTCATAGTAGTTGTTAACGATCTTTTGTATTTTCGTGGTGTTGGTTGTTACTTCTCCTCTTTCATTTCTGATTTTGTGTATTTGGGTTCTCTCTCTTTGTTTCTTGGTGAGTCTAGCTAAGGGTCCATCAATCTTGTTTATCTTTTCGAAAAACCAGCTCTTTGTTTCATTGATCCTTTGAATTTTTTTTTGGTCTCTATGTCATTTATTTCTGCTCTGATCTTTACTATTTCCTTCCTTCTACTTGCTCTGGGGTTTTCTTTTTGTTTGCTTTCTAATTCTTTAAGTTGTGAGGTTAGACAGTCAATTAGAAATTTTTCTTGTTTTTTGAGGTAGGCCTGTAGTGCTATGAACTTCCCTCTCAGAACTGCTTTCGCTGCATCCCATAGATTTTGTGTTGTTGTGTGTTCATTTTCATTGGTTTCCAGGAAGTTTTTAATTTCTTCCTTGATCTCCTCGGTGACCCATTCATTGTTTAATAACATGCTATTTAGCCTCCATGTGTTGAAATGTCTTTGCATGTTCTTGTTGCAATTGATTTCTAGTTTCATGCCATTGTGATCTGAGAAGATGCTTGATATGATTTCAATCTTCTTGAACTTGTAGAAATTTAGTTTGTGATTATTAATATGTACTTATTTATTGCCATTTTTGTTTAGTGTGGTTCTATTTTTCTTCCCATTTCTACTGCTAATTACAGCAGTCCTTTTAACATTTCTTGCAGTGCTGGTTTGGTGCTAATGTATTCCCTTAGCCTTTGTTTTGTCTGGGAAGCTCTCTATTTGACCTTCTATTTTGAATGATAGCCTTGCTGGGTAGAGTAGTCTTGGATTTAGATTCTTGTTTTTCATGACTTTGATTACTTCATGCCATTCTCTTCTGGCCTGTAGTGTTTCTTGTGAGAAGTCAGCTGAGAGCCTTATGGGGTTCCCTTTGTAGGTAACCTGTTGCTTATCTCTTGCTGCTTTTAGGATTCTCTCTTTGTCTTTAATTTGTGGCATTTTAATTACTATGTGTCTTGGTGTGGGCCTGTTTGGGTTCTTCTTACTTGGGACTCTCTGTGCTTCTTGAACTTGAATACCTTCTTTCTTCACCAAATTAGGGAAGTTTTCTCTCACTATTTTTTTGAATATATTCTCTATCCCTTGCTCATTTTCTTCTTCTTCGGGGACTCCTATGATGCGAATATTATTACGTTTCCAGTTGTCCCATAGTTCTCTTAAGCTGTCTTCCTGTTTTTTAATAGTTTTTTCCTTTTGTTTTTCTGATTGGTTGATTTTTTCTACCCTGTCTTCTAATTCACTGATCCGGTCCTCAGCTTCCCCTACTCTGCTTTTTAAACCTTCCAATGTGTTTTTCATTTCTGATATGTCATTTTTTATCTCTTCTTGTTGGTTTTTAATTTCCAATTGGCTTATTTTCAGTGTCTCTATGTCCTTACTCATGCTGTTCAGCTTCCTCAAGATCATGGCTCTGAATTCTAGCTCTGTTAACAGGCCTAATTGCTCCGCATTGATCTCATCTTCGGTGGAGGTGTCTTGCTCTTTCATTTGGCTTCTGTTTCTGTGTTTCACCATTTTGGCTATCACTGTGGGCTTTGGAGCCTGTCAAGTTCTCCCTGTGGGTGTTGGTGTTCTGCTGTGTGTGGCTCCCTCTCCTGTGTTTAGATGAGTGAGGGAGGACCCACGTTGAACACCACTGTCAAGTCTTACTTTCCTGGTTAAAGTTGCCAGCCCAGGAAAAGTACTGTTATCCTCTAGCTTTTTGCCTGGAGGCTAGCAGTCTAGGTTAATTGATGAGTTTTGGTTGTCAGTTGATTGAAAAACTCCCTCTGGTGCTCAGCCAAGGGGCTTTCACGAGGGTGGGGCAGATGCTGGTTGTTAGTGAGCCTCAATTAGCACTTCAATGGCCCACAGGGTGGGGTTGGATCTCCGAGGGAGGGGCTGTGCCTCTCCTCAGAGCCCTGGGAAGGAGCAATGTGGCCACCGTCCTGAGTGGCTGCACTCAGCCAAAGCTCTGAGCGCCCTCCAAACCCCGCGTGTCCCCACACAGTTCCAGTCCAGTCTGCCCTCCCTCCGCCGGAGCCCAAGGTGAGTGGCTGTGGCTATTTTAGCCTCTGTCCCGGCTGCGCTGTGGAGCCGCCTGGGAGTGTGACCCGAGGGCGCCGCTCCCAGCTAAGGCCGCTGAGCTGCCGACCGTGGGCTCCCAGCCCCCGTCTCGCGCCTTCACAAGCCTACCGGGGTCGAGTCGGTGTCCCTCGTTGTATGGTCCTCGCAAGCTGCTTTTCTGTTGGTTTTTCCCGTCGATTTGTCTGTGTTATAGTTGTAATTCCAGTTTGGTTCTGGGAGACGGTCTGTGTAGCTCCGTTCACTCCGCCGCCATTTTTTTGAGAATGGACATTTTAATGATATTAATTCTTCCAATCCATGAACAAGGTATGTGCTTCCACTGTTTTATGTCTTCCTCTATTTCTTTTTTCAATGTCCTGTAGTTTTCTGCGAATAAGTCCTTTACTTCTTTGTTTAAGTTTATTCCTAGGTATCTTAATTTTTTTGGCACTATGGTAAATGGGATTGTTTTTTCAGTTTCTCTTTCTGTGAGTTCATCATTGGTGTACAAGAATGCCGTCCATTTCTTGACATTAATTTTGTATCCTGCTACCTTGCCAAATTCATTTATTAAATCTAGCAGATTTTTGATGGAGTCTGTAGGGTTGTCTATGTATAATATTATGACATCTGAAAATGACAGTTTTACTTCCTCCTTTCCAATTCGGATCCTTTTTATTTTTTCTTCCTGTCTGATTCCTGCGGCTAAGACTATGTGGCTAAGTACTATGTTAAATAAGGGTGGCAAAAGTGGGCATCCCTGTCTTGTTCTTGTTCTTAAGGGAAATGCTTTTAGTTTTTGCCCTTTGAGTATAATGTTGGCTGTAGGTCTTTCATATATGGCCTTTATTATATTGACATATAATCTCTCTATTCTCTCATAGCTTAACATTTTTATCAGAAATGGGTGCTGAATTTTGTCAAATGCTTTTCAGCATCTATTAATATGATCATATAATTTTTATCTTTCATTTTGTTTATGTGATGTATCACAATTATTGATTGCATATATTATACCAGCCTTGCATCCCTGAAATGAATCCCACTTGGTCATGGTGAATTTTTTTTTAATATATTGCTGGATCTGATTTGCTAGTATTTTATTCAGGATTTTGGCATTTATGGTCATCAAGGATATTGGTCTGTAGTTTTCTTTCTGTATAGTGTCTTTATCTGGTTTTGGAATTAGAATTATTCTGGCCTCATAAAAGGAGTTTGGGAGTCTTCCTTCTTCTTAAATTTTTTGAAATAGTTTGAAGAGAATGGGTATTAGTTCTTTGAATGTTCCGTAAAACTCCCCTGTGAAGCCGTCCGGGCATGGGGTTTTGTTTGCTGGGAAAGTCTTGATTACATCTGAAAATTCTTTAGTTGTTATTGGTCTGTTCAAGTTTTTTATCTCTTCCAAGTCCAGTTTGGGAGACTATGTGTTTCTGGAAATTTGTCCATTTTGCTTAGATTGTCCAATTTTTTGCCATAGAATTTTCATAGTACTTGTTAATGATCCTTTGTATTTCTGTGATGTCAGTTGTTACTTCTCTTTTATTTCTGATTTTGTGTATTTGGGTTCTCTCTCTTTGTTTCTTGGTGAGTCTAGCTAAGGGTACATCAATCTTGTTTATCTTTTCAAAAAACCAGTTCTTTGTTTCATTGATCCTTTGAATTGTTTTTGTTTGTTTGTTTTTGTTTTTATCTCTATGTTGTTTATTTATGCTCTGATCTTTACTATTTCCTTCCTACTACTTGCTCTGGGGTTTTCTTTTTGTTTGCTTTCTAGTTCTTCAAGTTGTCATGTTAGATAGTGAATTAGGAATTTTTCTTGTTTCTTCAGGTAGGCCTGTAGTGCTTTGAACTTCCCCCTCAGAACTGCTTTTGCTGCATTCCATAGATTTTGTATTGTTGTATGTTTATTTTCATTGGTTTCCAGGAAGTTTTTAATTTCCTCATTGATCCCCTTGGTAACCCATTCATTGTATAATAACAAGCTATTTATTTATTTATTTTAATTAATTATTTTTTGTTACAGATGTTTCTTCTTTTCCCCCCACTGATTCCCCCTCCCCCAGTCCTGTTTCCAGCTTTGTTGTCCATGTCCATTGTTCATGCATACATGCATATAAGTTCTGTGATTTATATCTTCCCCCCACCCTCTCTTCTGAAGATTGTCAGTCTTTACCCCACTTCCACATTTCTGAGACTAATAACGTAATATTTAGCCTCCATGTCTTCAAACGTCTTTGCATGTTCTTGTTGCAATTGATTTCAAGTTTCATGTCATTGTGATCTGAGAAGATGCTTGATATGATTTCAATCTTCTTGAACTTGTAGACTTAGTTTGTGTCCTAACATGTGTCTATCTTTGAGAATGCCCCATGTGCACTTAATGAGAATGTGAATTTTGCAGTTTGGGGTGTAATTCTCTGTAGATATCTATTAAATCCATTTGGTGTAGTGCTTCATTTAGAGTCTGTGTTTCCTTGCTAATTTTTTGTCTAGAAGATCTATCCAGTAATGTCAGTGGGGTGTTGAAGTCCCCTGCTATGATTGTATTGCTGTTGATTTCTCATTCACTGATCCGGCCCTCAGCTTCCTCTACTCTGCTTGTTATTCCTTCCAATGTGCTCTTTATTTCTGCTATTTTATTTCCACTTGGTGGGTTTTCCATGTTTCTATATATTTACTCATGTTGCTGATGTTTTACTCATGCTGTTGAGCTTCCTCAAGATCATGGCTCTGAATGGTACCTCTCATAATTTGCTTAGCTGCATTTCATTGATCTCATCTTTGATAGAGTTCTCTTGTTCTTTCATTTGGGATTTATTTCTTTGTTTCACCATTTTGGCTATCTCAGTGGGTTTTGGAGCCTGCCAAATTTTCCTTGTGGGTGTTGGTGTTCTGCTGTTTGTGGCTCTCCCTACTGGGTTTGGATGAGCCTGGGTGGGCCCACATTAAACAGCACTATCAAGTCTTACTTTCCTGGATAGATTTACAAGTCCAGGAAAGCTTTAGTTATCCTCTAGCTTTTTGCCTGGAGGCTATAATTTTCAGTTACTTGATGAGCCTTGGGTTTTGGCCCTCTGATGAATGAAAAACTCCCTCAGGTGTTCAGTGTAAGAGGATTTCCAAAGGGTGAGGTGGAGGCTGGTTTTTAATTCCTCTGGCCCAACTGGCTGGGGTTACATTAATGAGGGAGGGGCTGCTGCTTCTCCCCAGAGCTCCAGGAAGGAGCAAGATGGCCACTGTCCTGTGTGGCCATGACTCAGCAAAAACTCTGAGCACCCTCCAAATCCCAAGTGTCCCCCCACACAGTTCCAGTCGAGTCTGCCCTCCCTCTGCTAGAGCCCAAGATAAGTGGCTATAGCTAATTTAGTGCTCTGTCCTGGCCCTCTGCACTGTGGAGCCGACTTAGGAGTTTAACTCCGAGGGAGAGGTTCAAAGCTAAAACAGTTGCTGTTCGTGGCCTTCCAGCCCGCCCTCTCATGCCTCCACAGACCTACCAGGCTCGATTCAGTGTACTTTTTTCCTGTTCTTGGTTATATGGTTCTCTAGCTGCCTTTCTGTTGCTTTTTTTCTGACAATTTGTCTTTATTTTAGTTGTAATTCCAGTTTGGTCCTGGGAGATGGTTTATGTACCTTCCATTCACTTTGCCGCCATTTTGGAATCTCTGCAGAATTTTCACCACTAAAAGAAAACTATCTCATTTTTAAGGTAAGATTAAAGAATTGGGAGGTTAAATGTCATTATGACTGCATTGATTACAATTCCTAACATTAGTGGTATAACCTGTATAAATTCATATAGACCGAGAGTGCTGTGCTTCACAAAAAATGCAAAGAGATTGACTTTTGGCTTCTTTGCTGCAGTCCATTAGGAAGTATATCTTGATTTGGGTCATTAGTCATAATTTTCTAAACATATGACAACCTTCCCCACCTCCTCTGTGATATTTCTGCATCAGAGAAAAAAAAATCAGAAAATGATTTCTGCTCATAAAAGCACATTTGAGTGTTAAAAGGTACTTTTGTATTTCGACATATGTTTGGCAATAGGACAAATGTTAACTCCTCTCCATTGATTTATAAATACATAACTCCAAGCACTTCAGTAAATTACAAGCCATTTCCTACAGAGAAAGATTACCTCAAGTTACCTATATCTGAGGACAAATGACATTTGTAGTGAACTCTGGAATCTCCAGTTGGTTAAAATATGATACAGCATGCCTGAAAGTCAGGAAATTATTATAGGCACCATCACCAAATTACACTCCACATGCAGGCATGATGAGCCAGAGCATTTGCTGGTAGCCTATGTGCGTCTAGTTAGTTTCTAGGGAAGAGATTAAGAGCTGGGCATGATATGTAGGCTGACTGGAGCAATTCATATTCTAAAAGGCTAACTCTCGAAGTTTCTCTGTGGTCTCCCTAGTTGGTCTTTAAAATCTGTGATAAACTTGTTTGATATCACTGTTTAATTTTGATACTATTATTTCTTATACAGATTAAAATGCTCAAAAAGAAAAGGACATTACTCTCTAAAACTTAAAAAACTGATGACTTTCTAAAGCAATTAATAAATAAATTTAACTAATTTATGCAGGCTTTTTTTTTTTTCCATCTATATATAAGATTAACCATAAATTGTTGAGTAAAGTATAAGAAAGTGACTTTGATACTGTTGTAATTAACCTGGTTATTAATAATATAAAAAGAGCAATATAATAATATAGGCATGTCATTTGGGCAGCCCTGCTAGGAAGATAAAAGCCTCACACTCCCCAGGGAGCCAACCTTCTATTCTCCTCAGATCTCTGGAGGAAGGGTCTGGACAGGGGGAGAACAGACGTGTGCCCAATAAAGCTGAGAGATTATTGAAGGGGCTTGTTGTCAGTCACACCTGGGAACAGGTCTTTGGCCAGAATAAGTGAGGCTACTGCAAAGGCATGAAATTTGAGATATTTCACCTTGGCCTAAATAAAGGAATTTGCACTCTCTAGGTTGTCTTCTAGTGCCCTTGTGTGTTTGTCGCGCTGTGCTCTCCTGCATTCACTCAAATGGCTCTCAGCCAGGTGCACCGCCCGCACAATGGACTAATGGACTGCAACTTGTCTGACGTTAAATTGGACTTGGCTGCAACATAGAAAATAAACTTTGGACACTGGCTTTGCTTTTACTCTACTTCTATGACTGGAATGGGACTTAGAAACACAGAGATGTAATTCCAAGAAAGTAAAAATCACTCATCCTCCTGTTTGAGTCTCAGAAAATTCTTTTTTTTTTTTTTGAGATTATTGTACAACTCCACCCCCAGCACTCACTGGGGAAAGAAATACCTCAGCTTCTCCAATAACAGCTTGGGGTGTAGTAAAAGAGAATTGTAGAAAATATAGCCTCAGATTATCACCACATTATTGTTTTGTTTTTCAGAAGATGAAAGAAAGAAATTTAGAAAATAATTATCTAGGGAAATTAGCAAGTTTCTAAAGATGAACATCAGTTGGCAATTTGGGGAAATTGTAAATATTAATAATTTGGCAATCATGCTTGCTATTTCAATAAAAACTTAAATTTTAATAGAAATTTATTTTTATTTTTAAGTAAATAGTGTCCTTTGTTGTTCATTCAGTTTCCTAATTAAGAAAGAATAGCCTAACATTCAAAGACAAGACACATTTGGTAACATCTAATGGCATTGCTGATGCAATGCATGGAAAGAAGTGACATAGGACAAGCTTGCAAATTGTAGTCAATAAAACTCCAAGATAGCCACTCAAACTCTTTTTTTTTTATTTTATTTTTTTTATTAATTAATTTTTGTTACAGATGTTTCTCCTTCCCCCCCCACTGATTCCCCCTCCCCCTCCCTACCTGCCTTGTCCCCAGCTTTGTTGTCCATGTTCATTGTTCATGCATACATGCATATAAGATCTGTGGTTTATCTCTCCCCCACCACCCCCTCTTCTGGGGATTGTCAGTCTGTACCCCACTTCCACGTCTCTGAGACTACCCCATTCCTCAGACTGTTATGTTCATTATATTCCACAAATAAGTGAGATCGTATGATACTTGTCTTTCTCTGGCTTGTTTTACTTAGGGATGATACTTTCCAGGTCCCTCCATGTAGTCTCAAAGGATAAAAGATCTTTCTTTCTTACAGCTGCGTAGTACTCCATTGTGTATATGTACCACAGCTTTTTTATCCATTTTTCTACTGATGGACACTCAAACTCTTATAGCACTGATTTGATTTAGATGATATTTTGCATTTACTATAACGCATATGAATTTTATTCCTAGTCACTAAATAAAATTTGGAAATGACCATATTAAAAGAGAAATAGAAAATAATCCTAAACGACTTTATAAATTTTGAGTAATGAGAATATTTCTATTTTTTTTAAATATTTTCAAAGATCTAATATAATGCCTTAAAGTTATCAAAGGATTAATATACCTTTATTGAAGATTTTCTTAATTTATTCCTCACATTTCTATATTGCATTTGATTATTTTAATAGCAGAACCCAATTTCTGGGTTTCTTCCACAAATAAATTTAGTGAGTTGCATAACTGGAAAGGGGTTGTCTCAAAGTATATAAATAATGGGAGGGGGGTAGTTAAAAAAATAAAGAATAATTATTTTGGTAATCAACACATAAATAAAAATTTGTGCATCAAAACCATATCTACATATGCATATGATATTTTACATAAAACTGAACTAAAACCACTTTAACAAATATATATTTAACAAATATGAAATGCAATGTTTAATAATTTAGAAATAGTTAATCATGACATATGTATTGATTAATCAAATGCAAAGGTTATGCAGTCTATATAAATAGGAAATTTATATGACACAATGTTAACAAACATTATGAAATTACATACATAAAGCCTGAGAAAGAATAGCAAAAATAACTTTGTTGGAAGTTTTGTGGTGATTTATTGTTTTTAACATTTTTATTTTTCTTAAACTTCCAGTTTTAATGCATTATTACATGAATAAGGATTATGTATTTTAAATATTAGCATGCCAGTCTAGGGTGGGAATCAAAGAGCTATAACAAGATTGGTCATAATTTGACAGGGCGGGGAGGGAGGAGGAAGGGGGAATCAGTAGGGGAAAAAGGAGAAACATCTGTAACTAAAATAAATTAATTAATTAATAAAATAATAATAATAATAAAGATTGGTCATAATTTTATTATTTTTAAACCTAGATCATGTATACATGAGAGTTTATTTTACTCTTCTTTGTGCTTTTGTTATGTATACTACTTTTCATAAGAAATATATACATAAGTAAAATTGGATGACTTTAGGTTGTAGCTTCTATAAGCAAACACATGATAGCAAATGAGAAAGTTGTGCCTCTGAACTTAAACATTTTTTGTCTCAATTTGCCAATTACCAGCTTAGCTATGTGGTATTTGTCAAGCTATTTACTATTTCAATCTTTATTTCAAAAGAGAGATAGTTTATGACAAAGACAATACATTATATATATATGTATATAAATATGTGTATATATATATATATGCACAAAAGTTACTTAACACCAATTGTGAGATATATTAGATATCAACTAATGTTAACTCTTTTTTCTTTTCTCTATCTAGCACTCTCTTGTTTATATATTTTCTTCTCTTTTTCATGGCAATTATCCTAAATTAGTCAAAATATTTAAAATAGAATTCATCAATTTTTTTAAAGGTCCAGACAAGCTTATGAATTCAATTTGAAGTACATTATAATCGGATTTTTCTCATGAATTACTTACAGGGGCAAGGTGAATAAAATACATAGACATAAATTGCTGTATAACTTTAGAAATAGCAGTAGTATTTATGAAATACTTGTATACTATGGAAGGCAATATTTAGTATTTGGAATGTATTAATATCTTCAATCCTCAAAACAATCTCAGGACTAGCTAGGGTAAATTGTTTTGTTGACACTCTTTTATAGATGAGAGAAATTGTAAGTTTAGGTGGCTTGACTGAGTCACAGAATTGGCAGGTGATGTGACAGTCTGTCTCTAGGAGGGAGGATGACAGTAACTACAGCTTCAGCCACATCTGGCCTGCCATTGGTTTTTGTATGAGCTACGAGTTAAGAATTGTTTCTACATTTTTACATGAGTGAGAAAAAAATCAAAAGAAAAATAGTACTTTGTGACAGGTGATTTTTAGTGTCCATAAAGATTTGTTGGAACAAGCCAAATCTTTTAATTTACATAAGGTCTATGACTCAACATCAGAGTTGGGGAGTTATAATAGAGTTCTTAAGGCCTAAAAAGTCTAAAGTATTTACAATCTGGTCCTTTATAGAAAAAGCGTACCAACCCGTTCCTCTAGGCAGTATGACTATAGAGCCAATGGACTAAATCCTTTATTCCAGAATGACCCACTAAAGTCCTAACACAAATTGTACTTTTGAAATTTATGTACCAAATAAATAATTGAACAAGGAGGAGGAGGAGGAGCCTAAATGACTTAAGCAACTTAAATCTTGTTAAAATTACATGGATGCTCCCATCTTGCTGGTACTCGCCAGCCTTTTATGAGGCTTGCTATTCAGGAATGGGCAAAAGTAGGTTTAGAGTCGTTTGTCTGAAAAATAATACAATAATTAATAAATAATAATATAAGAATATACTCTGTGTTTTGTGCATTCACAACTGTAAACTTACTTTTTCCTCACCCTGTATATTCTCTTTCACAGCAGAGTCAAGATCCTGATTCAATGACCTACCTATTACCTCTACTATCAGAGTTAGACTATTTTCTCATGGGAAAGTGACTATGCTGTTGTTTCAAAAAAAAATGTGCTTCTTGTTTCTGTCACTTCTATTTTTAATTTTGGAAATACACACACACACACACACACACACGTATAATTTGTGAGTGTGCGTGCGCACGCGTTTCCAAGGGGGAAGTGAAAAATTTGCGTGACTACTTAGATTTACCTTGAGGAAGAGAACCTCACAGGTAGCTCAATTGCTTCAAGAGCAACCTGTCACATTCTTTTGTTTTCTGTGTTGCAAATGCGATCACTACAGTGAAATGTGGTTTTCATTTGGGTGGCCTGAGGCAAAGCCTCTAAAATTGTTCTCCTTCTGTTCACTCACATAAGCCTTATGGAATGGATGTCACCCCTTGGGGAAATCCAAGATCCCTGGAGTTTGTCTCTTGATTAGCAAGCTCCGGAATGTTAAACAGCCTTTGATCTGGTGACACCTGCCTACACAGGAAAATGGGGAAGAAAGAAACAAACAAACAACTTTATTTGCTTTCAGATTAAGTTTATTGGTAGTTTAAATTCTTTACCATGGCTCAAATATTACTGTTAGGGACTCTGCTTCCTCTTAGTGACTTTTGCAGGTTTCAGATGAATGGCTTAGAGTTCTGATTTTATTTACATCTCTATTTTGACTTGGTCATTTTACGTATCATTTGGGAACTCTCTTCTATCCACTCTGTAGTAAGTCTGCTGAATAAGGCTGGGTCATTATTATGTTCTTTAAAGGCTAATGACTGCATCTGGCTGGCGTAGCTCAGTGGTTGAGCATCAGCCCATGCACCAAGGGGTCGCCAGTTTGATTCCCAGTCAGGGCACACGCTCAGGTTTCCACCTTGATCCCCAGCAGGAGACATGCAGGGAGCAGCCTATCGATTGATGACGTCTTTCTCTCTCTCTCATCAATGTTTCGATTTCTCTCTCTAAAATCAATACAAACATATTAAAAGCAAATAAAAGGCTAATGAATGCAGCTTTCCATGCCCAAATCCTGTTTCAGTGTCCAAGTGTTAAAACAAT
This sequence comes from Molossus molossus, assembly GCF_014108415.1. Lineage (NCBI taxonomy): Eukaryota > Metazoa > Chordata > Mammalia > Chiroptera > Molossidae > Molossus > Molossus molossus. The sequence goes on from NW_023425346.1 coordinate 12,982,721, forward strand.
CTTCTGACAGATTGCTCCTAAAAATGAGAGACAAAGCTGACAAAAGCTGTCTGGTACTTGAGTAAAAAGGTTTTTGTTCTTATTTTCTGAATTTGCTGTTATATTCCTGTCTTGGGTGACTGTTTTTGAGCAGTCTACAGGCTGACCTGGCTGGTATTTTTCACTTTATTTACACCTGGAACCTTCCAATGATTTTCACACGATACTGCGGATTCCTAGATCAGTGATGGGAAATTTGATTTGTTGTGGATTCCTGCTTTTATTATTAACTAAGAAGTTGATAATAACTCCTTAGTTTATTGTATTGTGAAAGCTTCTGAGATCACGACTGACATCAGTAGCGATGTTCCGTGATTATTTTTCTATGTCTGCCATTAAGCAAGGCTTTTGAAATAGCAGAAGTCTGCTCAGATATTTGTTGGTCCTATCCAATAGAACATTTTAAATGTTCTATTTTAAAGTTTTTTTTGTTTTTTTTTTAAGTTTTTGAAGAGAAAAAGAAAGCCCTCATACCTTTTAAGTTTAGAACTCTTAGGATTACTATTATTATTTTTTTCATGTCTTCCTCTTGCCCATTCTAATTCTTTGCATTTAAGACAGACAAGTTTCTGCATGGAGGGGAAACTGAATGAATGGGAACACTGTCTTCTGAAGCCCCACATGTGCAGCTCAAAAAGAAATATTAATACATTAAAGATTTTTGGGGACATTTATTCATCACTTTTCACATGAAATCTATGTATTATTCATGGTCCAATGGAAAAACAGATAGCATACTTATAAGTGGGATTTGAGACATAACAACTAAACCCAATACGTTATTCTGCAGTAGAGCCTGTACTAAAAAACAGCTGCAAAGAACACTGTCCCCCGCCCCCACACCCCAATCTGGAGCATATGCCTCAGGGAGTCTGAGCAGAAGCTCACTCTGAAAACACTTTTGGGCAGCTGAGAATCTGGCCAAGACATCTGTCCTTTTTGTTTGTTTGTTTTTAACCTTTCACAATATTGTTCAAATTTGGAGGTGAGTTACTCAACTGTAATGATACAAATTAACTTTCTACTTTTACAAACCAAAATAAAATATGTTCCAGTTTTTTAGCCTCCTACTTTCCAACCTGACCTATTTTCCCCACATTTTTATTATAAAAAGTTACAAAAATAAAAGAGACATTATTAAAACAATTGAAAAATAAAAGTAATATGAACTGCAGACCACTGTTTCAATGCTAAATTTCCTGAATTTAAAAACCTTAGTGTGGTTACATAAGAGACTATGTTTGTTAGAAAGAAGACACATTAAAGTATTAGGGGCAGCCAGGCTGGTGTGGTTCACTGGTTGAGCATCAACCCATGCACTACCAGTGCCAATTTGATTCCCAGTGAGGGTGCATGCCCAGGTTGTCAGCCCAATTCCCAGTGGAGGGCATGCAGAAACTAGCCAATCGGTGTTCTCTCTTATCAATGTTTCTATCTCTCTCTCCCTCTCCCTAAAAAATCAATAAAGAAGAAAGAAAAAATAAATAAACTATTATGGGGAAATGGTTTATATAAATTAATTTTATAAATATATATTCATATATAGTATGAAGTAATACATGATCAAACAAACATTATAAGATGATAAATTGGTGAATTTAGATAAAAGATCATAAGATTTCTCTAAATCAAGTTTTAAAATTTTCTGAAATTTTGAAATTCTTTTAAAATTAAAGACAATGAAAGTGGGTACAAGTGAACAGAGTTTAAAGAAGGGATTGTTATGCTGAATCAAAACTAAAAAAAGTAGTAAAACAGACCCTGGAAACTGGGTGGCTTAGTTGGTTGGAGCATCGTCCAATGCACTGAAAGGTTGTGGGTTTGATTCTTGATCAGAACACATACCCAGGTTGTGGGTTTGGTCCTCAGTCAGGGTGTGTAATGGAGGCACTCAATTGGTGTTTCTCACATCAGTGTTACTCTCTCTCTTAACAAAAAAGAAGGAAGGAAGGAAGGAAGGAAGGAAGGAAGGAAGGAAGGAAGGAAGGAAGGAAGGAAGGAAGGAAGGAAGGAAGGAAGGAAGAAGGAAGGAAGGAAGGAAGGAAGGAAGGAAGGAAGGAAGGAAGGAAGGAAGGAAGGAAGGAAGGAAGGAAGGAAGGAAGGAAGGAAGGAAGGAAGGAGGAAGGAAAGAAAAAGAGAGAGAGAAAGAGAGAGAGAAAGAAAGGGTGCTCTTTTCGGCAGCACGTATACTAAAATTGGAACAATACGGAGAAGATTAGCTTGGCCCCTGCGCAAGGATGGCATGCAAATCCTGAAGTGTTCCATATTTTTAGTAGCAGGATACAAAATTAAGGTCAAGAAATTGACAGCATTCTTATAAACCAATGATGAACTCACAGAAAGAGAAACTAAAAAAACAATCCCATTTATCATCGCAGCAAACAAATTAAGATACCTTAACCAAGAATAAACTTAACCAAAGAAATAAAGGACCTATTCATAGAAAACTATAGGTTATTGAAAAAATAGAGAAAGATATAAAAAAGTGGAAGCACATACCCTGTTCATGGATTGAAAGAATTAGCATCATTAGATTATCCATACTACTCAAAGCAATTTATAGCTTCAATGCAATCCCCATCAAAATACCAATGACATACTTCACAGAACTAGAACAAATACTTAAAAGTTCACATGGAACCAAAAAAGACCTCAAATAGCCACAATAATCTTGAAAAAGAAGAACAAAGTAAGAGGGATCACATTACCAGATTTCAAGTTATACTACAAACCCACTGTAATCAAAACAACCTGGTACTGACACAAGAACAGGCATATAGACCAGTGGAACAGAATAGAGAACCCAGAAAAGGACCCAAGGCAATATGCTCAATTAATATTTGACAAAGGTGGCAAGAGCATACAGTGGAGTAAAGACAGCCTCTTTAATAAATGGTGTTGAGAAAATTGGACAGCTACATGCAAAAAAAATGAAACTAGACCATCAACTTACACCATACACAAAAATAAACTCAAAATGGATAAAAGACTTAAATGTGACTCATGAATCCATAAAAATTCTAGAAGAAACTGTAGGCAACAAAATTTCAGACATCATACGCAGCAGCATTTTCACTGATACATCACCTAAGGCAACAGAAACAAAGGAGAAAATGAACACGTGGGACTACATCAAACTTAAAAGCTTCTGCACAGGAAAAGAAACAACCACCAAAATGGAAAGGCAACCGACTCTATGGGAGAGGATAATTGCCAATGATACATCAGATAAGGGGTTAATTTCCAATATATAGAGAGTGCTCATACAACTCCACAAAAGGAAGACAAAGAACCCAATTAAAAAATGGGCAGAGGAGCTGAATAGACACCTCTCCAAACAGGACATACAAATGGCCAAGAGGCATATGAAGAAATGCTCAACATCACTAATCATCGGAGACATGCAAATTAAAACAACAATGAGGTATCACCTCACACCTGTCAGAATGGCCTCCATCAACAAATCATCAAACAAGTGTTGGCGAGGGTGTGGAGAAAAGGGGACTCTAGTACACTGCTGGTGGGAATGCAGACGGGTACAGTCACTATGGAAAATAATATGGTGTTACCTCAAAAAATTAAAAATTGAACTCCCATTTGACCCAGTGATCCCACTTCTAGGAATATACCCTAAGAAGCCTGAAACACCAATCAGGAAGAATATATGTACCCCCATGTTCGTAGCAGCACTATTTACAATAGCTAAGATCTGGAAACAGCCCAAGTGTCCATCAGTAGACGAATGAATAAAAAAGCAGTGGTACATATACATAATGGAGTTCTATGCAGCTGTAAAAAAAGATCTTTTATTTTTTGAGATGATATGGAGGGACCTGGAACGTATTATCCTAAGTGAAACAAGCCAAGCAGAGAAAGACAAATATCACATGACTTCAATTATTTCTAGAATATAATGAACTAAACAAACTGATAAATAAAATAGACCCAGAGTCATAGAAGTAGAGTACAGACTGACAATCCTTAGAAGGGGGGAGGGGGAAGGGATAAACCCCAGAACTTATATACATGTATGCATAACCGATGGGCATAGACAACAAAGCTGGGGACATGGTGAAGGGGGGATTGGGGAGGAGGGTGTCAATGGGGAAAAAGGAGAAACATCTGTAACAAAAATAAATTAACAAAATAAATACATACATAAATAAATAAAATACATAGCCAAGAGAAATCCGTGCATATATCACCAAAAGACACAGACAAGTAGGTTTATACCAGCTTTATTAAGAATAACCCATATGTGAAAACAACCCAAGTATCCATTAGTGGAACATGGAAACACTAATTTCAGTTCATTTTTATAATGGGACACTACAAAGCAACAAATATAGTATATTACTTATAGAATCATTCACATGGATGAATTTCACTGTCATATTAGTCAAATGGCAAAATAGTATATATTATAGGACTCCATTATACAAAGTTTAAGAGTAGGCAAAACTAATTGATGATGATAAAAGAAAGAAGAATGGTTACCTTTCAAGGAGTTAGGGAATGTAAAGTACTTTAAGAAATTTGGGGGGATAATGTATATGATATATATCTGGATCTTGACTGTGGTTAAGTGACTGTATATCTGTGAGAAAATTTATTGAGCTGTACACCTAAGATTTGCTGACATGATGCATTGTGCTAAATGTAGTTTAATCCACAATTTTAAACAATAAAAAAATTCAATATAAAATTTAGGGTAAACACAGAAATCGCAAACAAATTTCTAATAATTGCAATTAAAGTGCTAGAATAAAAAGAAAGTTTAGGGCTTATCTCTTTTAGTGTCTCACAATTACTGTGCTTGTTTAGCCGAGGGCTTGACACCGGTGCCTCAAGTCGCAGGGCTTTGTGGGCTGGAGCATCAACCAGATAGGCCTCTTCCTCCCCTTCACGCCGTCATTAATTCATTTTTATCTACTTTATATTTTGGAGTTCTTCAGAAGATTTGATGACAAACTGTTAAAAAAGACTAAAAATCACAGATTTATTTAAATATCTTGGAGGTCTTTGCATACAGATTTAGATTTGCTCAGTCATACTGACCTTGAACATGGCAGGGTTTCTGTAACTGTTGATTGGTCCACCGCTTCCTTTAGCAAGAAATCCTAATGGAAGGGACTCAAGACAACCAAATTAGATGGGGTTGGAATAAAATGAGGATGCTTTAATAAATTATAAATATATGTGGAAGGATAATTACCAAAATTATCTCTCTAATAGAGAACATTTTCTATTCATCCAAGGAACAAAACTAGAAGGAACAGCAGCCTCAAAAAGACTTGATATGAATATAAATATCTAACAAGTAGATATTGAACATTTAGTATAAAAGCCAATGGATTGGTGTTATTAAAGTACGGGGTTTATGAGACTTTAACAGTCCTTTTGCATTTATGAGACTTATGTCTCCATATCTTTGTGGATAATTATAAAATTTTATTATATAGATAAATTAGTTTATTGAGGTAGAGAATGAGTTATGTAAAATTAGTATATGAGAATAAATTATTTAGTTCTTGAGTAAATCAATCTATCTTCTACCAGCACCGATTCTAAGTAAGATTTCTACTTCTCATTTAATGTATAATTTTATTTAAACCTATAGAAGACTATTATATTGGCCTGGAAAATTTGAAAATGGTACACCATAGTGTTTATTTTGGGGATTCTTGAAGGTCTTCAAGCATATTCATTGGACGTTTTGAAGAGATCCTGTAATGGAAACAATATACTAATGCCAAAGATTTGAGTCATTATGAATTATTGTGGGTTTTTGTATATATATTTTGGTGATGGAGATTAAACCAGGCATAAGATGGACATCGATCAAGCCTTTCAACTTGCTATTTTATACTGAGAGCAGACAGAAATAAATACAGGTCACAGACAATTTCAAAGCTATTAGTTGTATCAATCTGGTTATTTTCTTTATAAGTCTAGATAATCATAGATTGGATCACCAACTCTTTGAGTTCCTATAAGTGGTTGCCTTACCAATCAATAGCCATGTATTTTTGAAGTTGACATGACAAACCTGAAAATATATTTTAATGATATGGTAGCATGACAAAGTTAAGTTGATTTAAATAGGACAAGATATCATAGATCGCTTAATCAAATCTTATAATCACAATAATGAATCAAATCTGGAGAATTATGAAAACCACTTCATGGTTTTATAGCCTGTTCTTCATAGACAGGTAATAAGAATAACTCTAATCAAGTAAAAAACTACAAGAACAATAATTATGTGCATGTGACCAGTCTTAGGTTAAAAGATTCTTATTACCTGTATGTTTTATCTGCAGGTTGAATACTCATTATACTCATCTCTACTGATATACACAGGCTCAGACACACCATATAAAGGCATCTCCTTGTGTTGCTTGTCCTTCAGTATGCTGATTCAGCATATCTGAAAATACTGCTTTGGAAATGCATATTTCTGGAAATATCGTTGGCATAGCCCAGAATGCTGATTCAGCAAACTGATGATCAAGTGTGAGTGGAAATGTGAGAATTTATTGCAGCTTTTTAGATGAGGGCCAAATCCTCAGGATGAGGTAAGTGGGTATTTGCTTGTGATTAGTCCGTGTGCCCAGTGTACTGCGTATGTGGGGTGACAGTTCAGCTAGATGTGGTTACAAGTTCTGAAGAAGCTACTGGAAAACAAGTTTCTTATTTTAACTATGAAATACATTTCATAGCTTAGATCTTTGCTTTTTTGCAATTGCATTTTTAATAAATCATAAATTATTTTATACTTTTTAGAAATGTGTATTTTTTTCACATTTGACAATCATCTATATTACTAAGTATCCAAAACATACATTTTTTTGTTTCTGAATGTTAATTTTACCTATGTCAGATTTCCTTAGCATAATTGTACCTATAATTTTGAACAATAAAATGCAGAAAATATCTTAGAAAATAGGATATTATGTGAATAAGTGTGTGGGAATTAAGATAAGAAACAAGCCAGTGTGTTCAAACAGTTTAAGAAAGTCATAAGGGAGTTGGGTGGGATTTTATGCTGCAATGAATGAGAATTTTTCAATTTAATTTTTAAAAATCATGTTGTTGCCAAAGTGCAACTCAAATTTTCTGCACAAGATATAAAGCAAGTAAAATGAAATTGATATTAGCACTACAAAGAAATATTTAAACATTTAAAGACAGATGACATAACATAAGACATTGTAACATAGATACCACCAATTTTAAAACATTTTAAGAGTCAAATTCAAAGTCTAGTTTTTCTTGGTAGAAACCAAAAATAATGAGGAGTTGCTAAAAGACCAGCAACAACCAGAACACACTGGATGGTTCAGTGTGAAAATGAGAAAATCTGCTACAAACCTTAGCTGGGTACAGTTACGAGCCATTAGCAGGAAACAGTGAGAAGCTAAATAAAATATATTTTCAAAAACTATCTTGTAGAGCATTATAACTGAACCTAATAGGAAGAGCCTGGGGACCTCTGCTAACTTTATGAGTTTAGAAGCTAAATGGTAAGTGAAGAGTTAGAAAGCTGATTTGAAGAAGAAATATAAAAATCAATGCTGGAGAAAACTGAGAATTTAAAATGTTAGGCAGGAAGTTTATTTAGAATCCAGTTTAGAGATGACCATTGGAGAAATGGGAAGAAAGTAAAGAGTAGCATAATATGCCTCCAAAGAATACGCCTTTCTGGCATAAGGATTTTTTGGAGAAATTGCAGATACAGAAGCAGCTCTAAAAACAAGAGAGGTTACCCTTTGCAAGAAACTTTGCATTTATATAGAAATGTTTTGTTTGTAAGAATCTCTCTCTCTCTACCAGAAGGAAAATGATAACTAAGTCCTAAGAGAATCTCCTCAACAGAGAAGGCGACTTAAATCTGCATAGCAAACCTTATCCTTGCTTGCCATGCTTTTGCTGGTCACCTCTACTAACTGCCCCCCCCCCCCCCTTAATCCAACGTCTTTGTTTTTTCTTAGCTGAAGATGATCTTTAAGGTGGTAGATCGGCCATCGAGGGAGTTACTCAGTTTCCCTGGGTATCTCCCATGTGTACTTGAGGTAGACATGTTAATAAACTTTTGTTACTTTTCTCTTGCTAATCTATGTTTTATTACAGAGGGTGTCAACTAAGAATTCAGAAAAGTAGAGAAAAAAATTAATCTTTCTTCCCTGTAAAAAAATATATATATATTGAGAAAATATTTTCAGGGAAAGACAACTGCTATAGCAGCTATTTTTAGCTAAAGCATATGGTCAATACCTTTATATTCCCCCTGATAACATATAACAACAGAGAGGCACGTTCAGTGCTCTTGGTGGAAAGGCAGATATAATTGCTCTTTTCTTCCTGGTGCTCAAGCAGGGGCGGGGAACCTTGTTTCTCCCCAGGGCCATTTGGATATTTATAATGTCATTCGTGGATCATACAAGATTATCAACTTAAAAATTAGCCTGCTATATTTGGTCAGGCTCATTTGGTGAGGCGTGTGATGTTGGCTGGAATGGATTTTGCACGCCCTATAAGGCCCGCAGGCCAGATGTTCCCCACCCCTGAGAGAGAAGCATCTAAAACAAGTTTTTGATTTTGTTTTGTTTTGCTGTAATTATTATCCAACCCAGCACTGAACCTCTATAATCAAGTGGATATAATCACATCAGTCTCTTTTTAAAGACAAGTTCAAATTCTGAACTTTCTAGATGATTTCAGGACATCCATCCTGCTTTCTACAACCCTAAATTACTTACACTGTGTCTGTACTCCATTTGCTCTAATACTAATTTTTATCCCTACTCTACTGCTCTCCAGGATTTGGTTCCCATCTGAATCTGGCATCATGTAGCTCAGTGGATAGAACCTCCAGGCTTCGGAGTTAATGAAACGTGCATCAGAATCCTGTGGTTTATGTGCTCTTTCTGTGTGACATCAGAAGGAGGCCTGAATTTCTCTGAACTTCATTTAGTGTGTCTACAAATTGCAGATGTTAATAACATCTTTCTCAAATTGTGATTAAGCAGACTAATGAGATAACCTCAATCTTAATCAGAGAAAGCGCTGTGTTCACAGTAATTATTATTTTTAATGTTATGTTGATTTTGAATTCGTTAACAGTTTTTATGTTGCCCTCTTTATGATATATGTGGTTCTTTCATGAATAATTCCTATGTTAGTCCTCAATCATATGGAAACTTTCCCTAAGTTTCCCCAAGCCATTGTCTAGAAGGGTCAATAAAATCCAGCCCTTTATCATGGGGAAGATAATTCCTTAAAATTATTTAACATTTATCACCTGTCATCTATCATCTATCTATCTATCTATCTATCTATCTATCTATCTATCTATCTATCATCTATCTATCATCATCTATCTACCTATTTACAAATCATCTATTATCTTTTTCGTTATATAACTACCTGTTACCTCTAATTACTATATTTCTAAAATATGTAGAATGTTTTATTCATTGTCAGACTCCGAACAAAAAGTGTAAGTTTAGAAGGACTTGCTGATGCTAGAAGTTCATTGATGGATTTTTCTCTGAGGCTGCCATTTATCACCAAGCAAAAATCTTTTTCAAGGCATCAGAGAGGATCCATTTGACCCAGCAGTCAGCTGAATGAGATGTAGAACAGTCACTGTTTTTAAGACATGTATATCAAGTTCTTTGCCTAGTAGAGAAAGTTACTTTGTGGTTGTCAAATTAGAAGTAATTTTAAGTGGACACAAATAAGTGGCTTATGTGTTTACTGAATAAGAAAACAATGTAGTGCCCTGGCCGGTTTGGCTCAGCGGTTAGAGCATCGGCCTGCGGTCCGGAGAGACCCGGGTTCGGTTCCCGCTAAGGGCACGTACTTCGGTTGCAGTCTGTCCCCGGCCCTGGTTGGTCGTGCGGTGGCAGCCACTCGATGTGTCCCTTTCACATCGATGTTTCTCTCTCTCTGTCTCTTCCTCTCTCTCCCTCCCACTCTATCTGTACAAAAAATGGAAAAATGTCCTCGGGTGAGGATAAAAAAAAAAAAGAAAAAGAAAGAAAACAATGTAGTAAAACACCTTTTAAAATTCCAATGTGTTTGATTGACTTTTGTTTGTAAAGAAAAGAATTTCAAACAGACAGTCTTATAATAATTTTTCAGTGCCTTTAAAACATATTATACATGCATGTCTCTTTGTCATCTGCTACTGGTATAGGCAACAATAAAACACTTCCTTCTGGATAAAGGGGTAGAAATATTTTCACAAATCTTTAATTCATTTCAAAATAACAACCTCTGTGCCTGAGGCCATATAACCAACCTTAACGAGACAACAAAAGTAATAAATATATTCTACTTTATTCACAAAGGAATGTTTGTCAAGTTCCTGGTTAGGAATTACTCTCAGCACAATTCGAATATTAAATCCAGCTTTATTTTGGTTTAAAATTTGAACAAATGCTAACATTTGCACAGTTAGATGTAGTAGATGAAATTCAACTGTACAAGAAATCAGACTTAGCTTCCAGACTTTCTTATTCCAGTTTGACTGGAATAAGAAACGCTGAGGAAGACCGAAACGTGACGTGAGTAAACCCAGCTTCCTCGGCCCCCAACAAAGACCATTGATTGGATAGCTAGCCTCAAACAAAGACCGCGCTGGGGAACATCCAGAGTTCACTTAGGAAATGTTAGCAACACATTGGAACAAAAAAATCAGAGACTAAGTGCTCAAGAAAAGTAGAAAGTTATCAACAGTTTTGATTGTATCATCCCATTCCCAAACTGACAGTCTTCAACACCAAAAAAGGAACGGCTCAGCTAGAGAGAATTTCCCTCTTCAGAAAATTAAAAGCTGGGTGAATTACCAGCTTCTCCAACCAGTCCAGGGCATGTATGAAAGTCTCTTTTTTAAATTCACCCCAGTCAGACTAATAAAGCTGAAATGTATAGGATCAAGAACTAGAAAGAGAAGCAGAGACTATTACAAACACACATGCAGTGAACACACTGTGTTCACCGAGGCCTGCTCTGTAGACAATCTGCAGATTTCACCACTGATTAAGCCAACAACCCTGCAGTACTGTGACCCCTGCATATTTGACCAGTTTTTGCCCCATAAGTATTTGTTTATCATTATTATTATTTTTTTTAATCCTCACTCTAGGATATTTTTTTTATTTATCTTCAGATAGAGTGTGTGTGTGTGTGGGGGGTGACAATGACATGAGAGAGACACATTGAACGGTTGCTTTCTGCAGGACCCTGACCAGGGCTGGGGTCTGAACCATAACCAAGGTACATGCCTTTGACCAGAATTGAACTTGTGACTCTTTGGTCCTCGGGCCGGCACTCCCACCACTGAACCAAACTGGCCAGGGCTGCCCCATAAGTATTTGGATCACTAATGCCAGATGCCTGAGTCTCTCCCCAATCCCCCCTTTCACCCTTTCCCCTCAGGAGCCCTGGAACCAAACCAGCAGCCACCCCAGGCTTCTGGGTCTATTCTAGTGTAAGAAGCTGGCCACCAGAGACCCTCACTGTCCCTACAAGAATGTAGCAGTTTCCTTAGGCCTCTGTGGCCATGCAAGTACAAGATGCTGACCTAGCCCGGCCGGTGTGGCCCAGTGGATTGAGTGATGTCCCGTGGACTGAGAAGTCCCAGTTCAATTCCCAGTCAGGACATATGCCCAGGTCATGGGCTTGATACCAAGTAGGGGGTGTGCAGGAGGCAGCCTAAGGATTCATCTCTCTCACATTGATGTTTCTATCTTTCTCTCCCTTTCCCTTCCTGTCTAAAAAATCAATAAAACATACATTTTTTTTTTTTTAAATCGATGCTAGCCTAGACACTGTGGCTGATCCTCACAGCTGTGCCTGTATTCAGGGTTAGCTCCTCCAGCTGTACATCTGAATCCCATTAGCCTAATGCTCCTCATCAGTCTCCACTGCAGTGCACATGCTCATGGGAGAGCACACCAAAAACCAGGGTTCCTGAAGCTGCTTGTGGGCTCCCATCAGGCTTTCTGTTATTAGCCAGCACCACCATGCCCACCTGTGCCAAGTCACTCCTACTATGCATCTGCACACCCCCAAGTTCAATACCCATCAAGAGCCTCCATTGCAGTTTGCATACTTAAAGGAAAAGTGTGAAACCCCTGGACAGCATGTGGAAAGTCAAGCATCTGCAACTGCAGGTGACCCTGATACTATATGCATGCCCTGGCCCCTTCATGTGTCACTACATAGCATCTGCACCTGAGACCACTGGCTCTGATTCTATTTGCCCTAATTCCTAGTCACTGGACCTGGAAGTGCTGCTGAAGACCACAACAGTCCTACAGTCACTGTAGACTTCTCATATTGCTTGCTAAAAACCACACGGTTGTTGATGTTATGGACTCTAACAGCTTGAGCTGAAGAGATATCACATTCCCCCACACATGGTGCTACAACACTCCCCACACATGCCAGCCTCTGACACTAGACTTGTGGTCAGAGCATGCCCCAACATGCCCCACTCCCTTCAAGAGGAAGGCTTCTCCTACTAAAATCAGTCCATAAGGTCTGGAAGAGGTGACAATGTCTTTAAATTCACAGAAAACTATACATGTCTACAGAGATAAAAAAGGAACCAGGGAAAGATGACTTCACTAAAAGAGTACAGAAAACCTTCTGTAACTTACCCCAAGACATGGACATATAGAAATTGCTTGATAAAAAAAGTCAAAATAATTACTTTAAAGATAATCAGAATGCTATAAAAGCACACAGATAAATATTTTAACAATATCAGGAAAACAAAACAAAAACAAAGAATGCAGTGACTGAACTGAAGAATTCAATAGGGAGTGACAACGCCAAACTTGAACAAGAAGAAAGAATCAATGAATTATATAAAAAATCTATTAAAATTATCCAACCAAAAAAGCAATAATTAAAAAGAATAAAAAGCAATGAAAAAAGTCTTTGAGACTTATGGAAAACCATCAAGAAAAATAATGTATGTATCACTGGAGTCCAAGAAGGAGGAGAGAAAGAGAAATGGGTAGAAAGTTCATTTAAAGAAATAATGGCCAAGAAATTTCCAAAGCTGGGGAGAAATTTGGACAACCAAATTCATGAAGCTAATAAGTCACCTACAGATTTCAATCTGAAACCATTGTCTCTGTACATATTATAATAAAATTGTCTAAAATCAAACAAAATTTTAAAGCTGCAAGTAAAAAAAATCTTATAATATAAAGATTAAAGAAAAAAGTATTAAAATAACTATAACTTCAACAATTTGTTAATGGATACACAAAATAAAAATGTAAATGGTAATATCAATAACATAAAAGGGGGGGCAAAAGAATAAAGTTTTTGTATATTATCAGAGTTAAATTGTTGTTAGGTTAAAACAGACTGATCTATCTATCTATCTATCTATCTATCTATCATCTATCTATCTATCTATCTATCTATCCATCTATCTACCTATCTATCTATCATCTATCTATGATGTTTTATGTAAGCTTCATGGAAAATAAAAAACCTACAAAATATAGATAAAAGATAAAGAGAAAGGAATGAAAAATACCAATACAGAACATCATCAAGTCACATAGGAAGGCAGCAACAGAGGAAGAAAAGAACAAGTCAACTACTAAACAGCTAGAAAACAATTACGTTGACATTGATAATTCCTTACCTATTAATAGTCACTCTAAATGTAAAGAGATTGAATTCTCCAATCAAAAGGCAAAGGCTGTCTGGATGGACAAAAAAGAAGACACAAAGAAGCCCATAATTATATGCTGCCAACACAATTAACAAAGTTTTAGCATATATCAACTCAGAAAAAAGTCAAATAAATCATCAATGAAAGAGAAGACATTACAACTAATATCACAGAAAGGCAAAGGATCGTGAAGACTACTATGAACAATTGTACACCAGCAAATTCTATAACCTAGAAGAAATGGTTGGGTATATTCCTAGAAACATAAATCTCACCAAAACTAAATCAGAAAGAAATGGGAAATCTGAACAGACAGATAACAAGGAAATTGAATCAGTACTAAAAAAATCTCCCCACACAGAAGAGCCGAGGCCTAGTTGATTTCATTGGTGAATGCTACCAAACATTTCAAAAAGAATTAATGTCAATATTTCGAAAACTCTTTAAAAAATTTAAAAAGAAGGAAAACTGCTAACCAATTTTACAAAGCCAGCATTACCTTGAAGCCAAAGCCAGATAAGGACTCTACAATAAAATAAAAGTACAGATTAATTTCTCTGATTAGTGTGGATGTAAAATATTTTCAACAAACTATTAGCAAAGTTAATTCAACAATACATCAAAAGAATCATATTCCATGATCAAGAGATGTTTACCCCTGGGATGCAAGGATAGTTCAATACATACAAATCAATGAATGTAATACACAATATTAATATATAAAGTCAATTAGTATTTGATAAGATAGCCAAGAATACTCTGGCTGGTGTGGCTCACTGGTTGAGCATTGACCCATGCACCAAGAGGTCTCCAGTTCAACTACTGGTCAGGACACATGCCCAGGTTGAGGACCTAATCCCCAGTGGGGGGTATGCAGGAGGTAGCCAATCGATGTTCTCTCTCATCAGTGTTTCTATCTCTCTCTCCCTCTCATTTCCTCTCTCTCTAAAATCAATAAAGCAAAAAAAAAAAAAAAAAGACAGCCAAGAGTACTCAGTGGAAAAAAGATAGTCTTTGCCATAAATGGTGCTGAGAAATTGAATATTCATGTGTAAAATAATAAAACTAGGCTGCTATTTTTTACCATTCATAAAAATTAATTCAAAATGAAGTAAAGACTTCAATGTGATAAGCTGCAACCATAAAAATCTTAGACGAAAACATGAAAATCCTAGGAGAAAACCTTTTTGACATTGGTCTTGACAATAATTTTTTGGACATACAGCCAAAATCACAAGCAACAAAAAGAAAAATAAGTAAGTGAAAAAAATGGGCAGAAAAACTGAATAGACATTTTTCCAAATGACACATACAAATGACCAAAAGATATATGAAGATATGTGGTATATTCCTAATCATCATGGAAATGCAAATCAAAACTACAATGAGATATCACCTCACACTTGTTGGAATGGCTATGATAAGAAAAACAAGACATAACAAGTGTTGGTAAAGATGTGAAAAATAGAGAACTTCTTTGTGCTGTGTTTTGGGAATATTAATTGGTGTACCCACTATGGAAAATAATATAAGTTTTTCAAAAATTAAAAATAAAACTGCCATATGGTTTAGCAATCCCATTTGTAAATAAAAGTAGCAAAAAAAAAAAAAAAATGAAATAAGATATTAAAGGTATATATGTCCTTAAGAGTTTATCACAGTTTTATTCACAATAGCCAAGATATGGAAACAACTTTAGTGTCTGTTTATGGATGCATGGATAAAGAATCTTATACACACACACACACACACACACACACACACACACACACACACTAGAACCTTATTCAGCCATGAGGGGAAAAAATTCCTACCATTTGCTATTACTTGCCTGGAAATTAAAGGCATTATGCTAAGTGAAATAAGTCAGAGAAAGACAAATACTATATGATATCAATTATACGTGGAATCTAAATGACCCTAACTCATAGAAACAAATGGTAGAATGGTGGTCATCAGGATTGGGGTCTGTGGAATGAGAAGCTAGTGGTCAAAATGTGCAAACTTTGTTATAAGATGAATATATTCTTGGCATGTAATGCCCACCATGATGACTATAGCTAATAATACCATACTACGTAGTTGCAGGTTACTAAGAGAGTAGAATTTAAATGTCTTACCATGGAAAGAAAAATAGTTACATGACATGTTGAAGATGTTAGCTAACACCATGGTTGCAATCATTTTCCAATACACAAGTATATCAAATAAACACATTATATACCTTAAAATTAAAAAAAAAAAAATGTTGTCTGTCAATTATACCTCAATAAAATTGTAAAAGTAAATTTTCAATTTAGAGATTGAAAAAGGAAGTGTTGAACCTGAGCGAAAGAATGTCACCTAGGGAAATATGTTGACTACTTAGATCTTAAGAAGATTATTACTTTAGTGAATTACATACCATAGTTCTAAGTCTTTTTACTCTAGGCCTTTCTAATAATTATATCAGAATTTGACTTAGAGATGAATGCTAAGCTAACTAGAGACCTGGGCAAAGCATATTTGCATGAGGGACTCTAACAGTATGAATTATGTGATGGTAAGTTTCTTGTATGTCTGTTACATTTTCTTCTTCCTATTTCTCCCAGTCTGGCATCAAAGTCAGAATAAATCCATCAATGTGCACCAAAAGTGGATAGAAATATCTCCAGGAGAAGCTCTCATCCTGAATCCAATGAATGGAAGGGTTAGTCTCTATGCGACAGTCCCGTTGCGGATGCTGCAATTCTGTGGCAGCAGTGACCAGGCAGTCACACAAAATCCGGAGATGCCAGAAGCCTTCTCTCTAGCTGGAGAAACTGTGACCCAGAAAGTTTTGTGGGAGATCCCTGTTTTCTTCCTCTCTCTATCCTCCTGCCACTTGGACACAGCCACATCTAGTCTGAGGAACTGCACAACAGAGTGGTGAGAATACAACCTTGGTTTACTAGCCGGAGAACCAGGAAAGAGGGTACATGGGATCTGGAGAATGTGGGGCTGATCAAAGAAAGAAGGGAGTTTAAAAATAGAATTTCATCTTGGGACTCATGGGGGAGGGGGAGTTATCTGAAACGGAAATAGGTCCATCAATTCAGCAAAGAAAACGTGCCATATAATTTATCAAATAACCAGAAAAATTGGCTTAAAGTGCTTTATTAAAGTTTTGGGCTGAAAGGTGCCTCTTAAAATGCAAATACTCTGAAGAAAATATAAGATAAATTTTTCCACTATCTTTTCATTAGATATAAAAAATCCATCCTTTTGCACAAGACGACAGTGCAATGTAGAAAAATGACTTAAAATTGACAGCTATCTACATTGTTTTCTTTTGTTTTTTTAAATCATTTCTTTTATTTTCAATTACATACATATTATATTGGTTTCAGGTATATATCCCAGTGATTAGATATTATGTAACTTACTAAGTAATCATCTCAATAAATCTGTACCCACCTGAAACCATACATAGTTACTAGAATACTATTGACTATATTCCTCATGCTGTACTTTACATCCCCATGACTATTCTGCCAAAACCAATTTGTACTTCTTAATTCCTTCACCCTTTTTAAAAAATTGAGTTGAGAGAGAGAGAGAGAGAAACATTAATATGAAAGAGAAACATCCATTATTGCCTCCTACATGTGCCATGACTGGGGATGGACCGTGCGACCTTTTGGTTTACGGGATGATCCTCCAACCAACTGAACCACGCTGGCCAGGATTTTCCCTTCACTATTTTACCCATCCTCCCAACTTGTTTTTCATTTGGCAACCACCAAAATGTTAACTGTATCTAAGTGTCTGTTTCTGTTCTGCTTGTTAATTTATTTTGTTTTTTTTTGACCCAATTGTTGATAGATAATGTAGTTATAGCCACTTTATTCTTATATTTTTGATGTTTTCTTCTTATTATTGTTAAAGAAGACCCTTAACATTTCATGCAATACTGGTTTCAATGTGATGAACTCCTTTGACTTTTTCTTGTCTGGAAAGATTTCTTTAAAACTTTAATTGTTAACTGTTATAGTTGTCTCAATTTTCCCTCCCTTCTGCCCACCTCCACATAGCACCCCCTTCCCTTCCCTCTGGTGACCACCTCACTGTTGTCTCTGTCTATAGGTTATTCATATGTGTTATTTTGCTACTCTCTTCATCTTCTTTCATCAAGTCTCCCTCACCCCCTCCACTCTGACAGCTATCATCAATCTGTTCCATGTATCCATGCTTCTTGTTCTATTTTGTTCCTCAGTTTATTTTGTCCATTACATTTCACATATATGTGAGATTATATTTGTCTCTCTCTGACTGGCTTATTTTACTTAGCATAATAATCTCCAGGTCTGTCCATGATGTTGTAAAAGGTAAAAGTCCTTTCTTTTTTTATGGCTGCATAATATCCCATTGTATAAAAATACCAGGTTTCCATATCTTGGCTATTGTAAATAAAACTGTGATAAACACATGAGTGCATATATACCTTTAATATCTGTTATACACTCATCAACTAATGGGCATTTTGGCTGTTTCCAGATCTTGGCTATTATAAATAAGACTGCTCTGAATATAAGGGTGTTTATATTCTTTCATATTAGTGTTTCAGAATTCTTATAATATATTCTTGGAATATGACAACCTGGGTGAATTGGACAAATTCCTAGAAACATATAATCTTACAAAACTAAATAAGAAAAAAATCATAAAACTCAAATAGACTCATAAAAATTAATAAAATTGAAATAGTAGCAAAAATACCTCCCAGAAAACAGAAGTCCTATGCTGAATGGCTTCACAGGAGAATTACACCAAGTATTCAAAGAACTAACACACCTATCCTCCTCAAACTATTTCCAAAATTTAAAAGGAGGAAAGAGTTCCAAGCTATTTTTATGAGGCCAGCATTATCCTAACTCTAAAACCATATCAAGACACTACAAAGAAAGAAAATCTCCCTGATGAAAATCCCAGGCCAATATCCCTGATGAAAATAAATGCTAAAATCCTCAATGGATCCATCAGTACATTCAAAAAATCAAACACCATGATCAAGTGGGATTTATTCTGGGGGTGCAAGGTTGGTATAATATTTCCAAATCAATAAATATGCTACATCACATTAAGAAAATGTAAGAAAAAAATCACATGATCATATCAATAGATGCAGAAAGAAAAATCATTCAATAAAATCTATCACCCAGTTATAAAAAAAAATTTAGCAAAGTGGAAATAGAAGGATCATACGTCAACATAATAAAGGCCATATATAAAAAACCTACAACCAACATCATATTCAATGGGCAAAAATTAAATGTGCTTTCCTTAAGATCAGGAACAGGACAGAGATGTCTACTTTTACCTGTTATTCAACATAGCACTGGAAATTCTAGCCACAGCAATCATACATGAAGACGAAATAAAAGGCATGTAAATTCTAAAGGATGAAGTAAAACTGTCATTATTTACAGATGACATAACATTGAACATAGAAAACCCTACAGACTTCACCAAAACCTACAAATCTAATAAATAAATTTGGCAAAGTAGCAGGATGTAAATTAATATTCAGTAATCAGTGGCATTGTTATACACCAGTAATGAACTATCTGAAAGACAAACTAAGAAAACAATCTCATTTACTATTTTAACAACAAAAAATATATATATTAGCTAGAAATACATTTAACCATAGAGGTAAAAGACATGTACTCAGAAAACTATAGAAAAAACTTGAATAAATAAATTGAGGAATATACAAATAAGTGCAAGCATATACCATGCTCATGGATTGGAAGAATTAACATAATTAAAATGCCCATACTACTCAAAACAATCTATAGATTTTACATGATTCCTAATAAAGTACCAATGGCATATTTCAAAGATCTAGAAAAAATATTTCCAAAATTTTTATGGAAACAAAAATGACCCAAAATGGCCACAGCAATCTTGAGAAAGAAGAACAAAGGTGGAAGGATAACAATACCAGATATCAAACTACACTACAAGGCCATTGTAATCAAAACAGTCTGGTACTGGCACAAGAATAGACATATAGCTCAATAGAACAGAACAGAGAGCCCAGAAATCAACCCTCATCTTTATGGTTGATTAATATTTGACCAAGGGGGCAAGAGCATAAAATGGAGTATAAACAGTCTCTTTAATAAACGATGTTGGGAAAATTGGACAGGTACATGCAAAAAAGACACAAGGAAGGAAGGAAGGAAGGAAGGAAGGAAGGAAGGAAGGAAGGAAGGAAGGAAGGAAGGAAGTTAACTCAAAATGGTTAAAAGACTTAAATGTAAGTTGTGAAACCATAAAAATCAGAGAAAAAAACATAGGCAATAAAATCTCAGACATCTTGCCTAACAATATGTTTACCAATATATCTCCTAGGGCAAGAGAAACAAAAGAAAATATAAACAAATGGAACTGCATTAAACTAAAAAGCTTATGATCAGAAACAAAACAAAACAAAACAAAAAAAAAATCAACCAAATGAAAAGGGAATTCACTGGGAGAACATAATCACCGATGATACATCTGATAAGGGGTTAATTAGCAAAATATATAAAAACCTTATACAAGTCAACACCAGGAAGAAAAACAATTCAATTTTAAAATGGCCCAAGGACCTGAATAGACACTTCTCCATAAAGGACATAAATATGGTCAATAGGCATATGAAAAAATGCTCAATGTCACTAATCATTATAGAGATGGGAAACTCTTTATATGTCCTTTGATTTTAAATGATAGCTTTATTGGGTAGAGTAATCTTGCTTGGAGGTCTTTACTTTTCATCTCTTCGAATAATTTCTGGCCTGCAAAAACTGTCAGAAATCAACTGACAGTTTTATGGGAATTCCCTTGTAAGTAACTAACTGCTGTTCTCTTGCTGCTCTTAAGATTCTCTCTTTGTCTTTACCTTTGCCATTTTAATTATCATGTGTCTTGATGTGAGCTTCTTTAGGTCCATCTTGTTTGGGACTCTCTGCACCTCCTGGACTTGTATGTCTATTTCCTTCTCCAGGTTAGGAAAGTTTTCTGTAACTATACTTTCAAATTGGTTTTCAGTTCCTTGTTCTCTCTCTTCTCCTTCCAGAATCACCATGATGCAAGTGTTGGTGTGCTTTAAATTTTCCCAGAGGCTCCTTACATTATTTTCATTATTTGGAGTCTTTTTTATTTACGCTGTTATAACCATTGTTTTGAACTCTGTATCTGGTAGTCTGCTTGCCTCTATTTAATTATTTCTTTTTCTAGATATTTCTACTGTTCTTTCATTTTGGACCTTTTTTATTGTTTCTGCATTTGGCTGCTTCACTATGGTTGTTTCTGTATATTAGGTACAGCTGTTCTGTCTCCAAGACTGGGTAGGGTGTTCCTATGTAGTAGGTGTGCTGTAGGGCCCAGTGGTGCAGCCTCCCTAGTCACCTGAGCTGGGCACTCCAGGTATGCCCTTGTGTGCTGTGTTCACCGTCCTGTTGTAGTTGAGACTTGATTGCTGTTGGAGTCATTGGGAGGAATTGACCACCATGCCAATCGGCTACTAGAGCTGGGAGCGACTACAGCAGGGAAGCTGCTGTGCAAGTGTTGACCTTATGGAGCAGGACTTGCTTCAGTGGGGCTTTGGTGCCTGACGATTACAGCCCTTGATTGTGTCACTCGGGAATGGTAGGGTTGTAATCCACTGTGGTCTGAAGCTGTCCACCTAGTGCACTGGCTCTGGGGCATTCTGGGAGGCGTAAAGTCAGCCATGACCTGTGCCCTCCTAGGGCCACCCGGAACCAGCTACAAAGAAATCTACAGATAGCTGCTGCTTTGATTGGGCTTGGAGGTGTCCAGGAGAGACCAAGGTAAAAACAAAGTCTGGCTGCCACTAGTGCTGCACCTGGGGCCACTTAGCAAGAGGTACAGGGTATCCAGGGACCAACTGCTGCTTGTTTGGGAGGTTTTAGGAAAATGTGAAGCATGAGGCAAGAGATGCTGTTTATATGGAAAAGCCACTGGAAATGGCTTGGGTGAGTCTACAGTTTGGGTATGGTAGAATCTCAATGAATCAACAGGGTAGGGTGAACAGTTTGAGCCAGATTGATGTAGATTCTGATATAGTTCCCGCCTGCCAACTCTGGAGGGGTGGGCACATCAAAGGAATACTGGCCTCTGCCAGCACTTTTGTCTGGCACAAAGCTGCCCTCCCAGCTCTCACCCTGAAGGCAGACAATTCAGTTCCTTTCTGTATGGCATTGCTTCCTTTCAAGCAGCTTCCCCAGTGCTGGGAGCTCAGAGGGAGTGAGTTTGAGTAAATCAATGTGTGGGCCCTTTAAGAGAAACTCCCTGGGACTCCAGAAGCCCTCCATTTAACTCAGTCACAATTCCCATTGGTTTTCACAGCCAGAAGTTACGGGGACTTCTCTTCCTGGCCCTAGGACCCTGAGCTGGAGGGCCTGGTGTGGGGCTGGGACTCCTTACTCTTCAGGGGGGAACCTCTGCACCCAAGATATCCCTCCCAATTTTTATCCACAGCACATGAGTGTGGGACCAGCCCTTCCCACATCTCTGCCCCACCTACCATTGTCAATGTGGCTTCTTTTTTAAATCCCTAGTTGTAGGACTTTTATTCAGCTAGATTTCAGGCAGTTCTGAAAGATGGTTTTTCTGCAGTTTAGATGTAATTTTGATGTGATTGTGTGAATATTCAAGTATCATGCTTACAGATGCCGCCATCTTGACCAAAAATGCCCCATTGTTTTATGTTAATAATATAGGGTTCATGATAAACATAATTGTTTAAAAAATTCTTGGATCATATAGTAATGAGAACATAAATATTCATAAACCTATATACCTTGCAGGAATGGTTATGCTTATCCTTAATGATTCTTGATTTTTCATTATAATTGGATAGCATTTTCATATGTATTAACCCATTTTATTCAAATATAGCTCCAGGGAGATAGGCAAAAGTAATGTCACATTTGCATATTATCTTTGAACTTATGTAGTGTCAACTCATGATTTTATTACAGTCTTCCTACTGCTTAGTGAAAGAGATGGGAAATATTATTGTCATATTTTACAACTGAGGATACTGAGGGTCAAACAGTTTAACTGGGTGGTATGTCCAGGGCTGCATTTTATAACATGAAGCAAAACTAAAGACAAAGAATACTTTGTCATTGTCAAGTGCTCTTTCTTCACACCAGGCTGCTATATATCGGAAGATAAAACAATCTACTGAAGATTTTACTAATTCTATTGTGAATAGAATTCAGTTGCCCTGCCTCCTAGCCAAACCCCCTTCTGCATTTCTAATAAATGTGATTTTTCCACCATTATTTAATCACAGGACCTTGGGCAAATTATAGTCTCTTTTAGAGCCTCACATTTTAGGTCTATAAAATATGAAGACCAACATCAGACTTGCAGGCTTATTATAAAAATTGGAGTTAGTATGAGGAAGACACCTTTATAGTGCTTGACAGAGCTGCACAGTACTATAATAAATCTTATTACTTCATTATTGTTATAGTGGTGAGCTATTTTATATTGCTTTCATGGCTGTTGAGGCAGTCAAAGATTTATGGGCACTCTGCTTCTTAGGCGTATTCTGTCAACACCAGCCTTGGATTCCTCTATCCAGACATCCTGGTCATTTGTACTCACACCTCTATGAACTGAGACCCGTCATTCACATCCTGCACTGCTGGGCTGTTCCCGAGGACCTGCTGTGGCCAATAGTCTTTAGTGGAGAATCACAGACACATCCAGTGCTCTCAAAGCCTATCTGGTCACTGCCACGATCCAATATGCTTGCTCTTTGCCTTGAATGTGTATTACCTGCAACTTCCTAATCGTAGCATGTCTGATATTTTATATTGGCTTGTGTGAAAAAAAAAGAAGAAAAAAAGGACTTTAAATCAGACAGACACAGGATCAAATGCTAACTCTGCAAAACACAATAACAATGTAAAATTGGGTATATTATTTAATTTATCTGTTTCTCAAATTATTTTTTTGTTGTTAAAATAAGTTACAAAAACATTTTTCTTTAAATGGTTTGTTAGAATTCAATGTAATGAGATGATGTGTGTCACCATTTCTCCCCCCTTTGATCACTGGGTGGCTTTTTTGTTTGTTTTACTTTCCTGGGATTCTGCACGCTCCTGCGTGTTCCCAACTCTAATCACTTTGCTGTCCTTAGGTCACACGGCCCGCCAGGATACTGCCAATCTTAACCATGGTGAACAATCATTTATATTTAGTGACGGATTACTAAATATCAGACATGGTAAAAATTTCATTACTTGTATTAACTTTTTAAGTACTCATTACAACCACTTAAGGTATAGGCTGCCATTATTTCCTTATATGACTGAGAAAATAAAGCTTAGAAAGTGAAATAGATATCCCGGCTGGTGTGGCTCAGTGGTTGAGCGTTGACTCATGTACCAAGAGGTCGCTGGTTCGATTCCTGGTCTGGGCACGTGCCCAGGTTGTGGGCTAAATTCTAGTGAGGGGCATGCAGGAGGTGGCTAATCGATGTTCTCGCTCATCGATGTTTCGCTCTCCCTCTCCCTTCCTCTCTCTCTCAAAACAATAGAGAAAATTTTTTTTTCAATAAATAAAATAAATAAAGAAAAAATTTTTAAAAAAAGATAAGTAAAATTTAGATCGTCAATAAATGGCAGAGCCAGAACAGAAACCTGTTTGTGTCTAAATAAAATTGTGTGTGTAAACTACTAAGCTAAATGACTTCCTCTAGCAAATATGAGCAGTATTCTCCACTCTTCAAATTCTGGAACCTGCTCAGGGACCCCTAGAACACTTAAGGACATATCCTCAGCACAGTACTTTACTTTCAGATAACAGCTAGATAATACAAGGCTATATGTGCAGCATAAAGAGCTCCCTAATTTTGAAAAGAGAAACACAGGGTGAGCTTGGCATCTCCAATTACCATATGAAAATGATCAATGAAGAAAGATGCCTAATAGTTCTTACCTGGCTCTCATCACACCACGTACTTTGAGAAGTAATTTCTTAGCCATTTAGAAACATCAATAGAACAGCAGAGACAATTTCACAACGAATGTGTCATGATGGTTTTGTTAGCTGAGACTCCTAAATTGTTTGATTTCCCACATTTGTTATAGGCGCTGGAGACGTTTCCTCTTCTGATGTACAAACATCTAATTGTTCTCTAACTTCCAAAACAATGATAATTTGTTGTCTTTCTGTCATTGTGCAGTTTAATTTCAGAATAAGCAAAACAATGAAGCATCATCCCAATTCATATAATTTGAGCAAGCAAAACAGTTGCATTTTAGAGTAAGGAAAGCAAGATTAAAAAGGAACTTTGTGTAGTGAAAGTTAATAGAGAGAGAAAAGTAACATCGTGGAGGGCATGTGAGGGGGCTGAGAGTGGAAGTTGTTACAAATTATATATAATAGTTTCCCCCTTATCCACAGGGGATATGTTCTAACACCCCCAGTAGATGTTGGAAACCATAGATAGTACCAAAGCCTATATATACTGTTTTCTTCCTACACATGCATACAATACTGTTTTAATTTATAAATTAGGCCCAGTAGGAAATTACAGCAATAGCTAAAAATAAAATAGAATAATTATAATATTACAATGTACTACAAGTAATGTGAATATTATCTCTTTTTCGCTCTTGCACTATGATGTTGATATTCTGGACAAGAGGATAATTTGCAACCCTGGCAGGACCGCAAAAGATGGACAAGATTTCATTACATACCCATTACATAAATGATGAGCATTTATGAGTTGTTTATTTCTGGAATCTCTATTTAATAGTTTTGGATCACAGTTGACTTCAAACAATGGAAACTGTGGAAAGAGAAATTAAAAATATGAGGGGGCTACTGTACTAATTCTCCTTTGCAAATATGGTCACATTTGATCTGTTCAGTATATTATATACTAAGATTATTTTGAAACTCTGGAGTTAAATATTAGGACTAAACTATATATCAGTCAGTGATGTGCTAATTAAGATCTTTTTTTCCCCCTCACCTGAGGACATTTTGCCATTTTTTGTTCAAATAGAGTGGGAGGGAGAGAGAGAGAGAGAGAGAGAGACATCGACATGAAAAGGACACATTGAGTGGCTGCCAGCAGCACGACCCAACCAGGGCCGGGGACAAACTGCAACCGAGATACGTGCCCTTAACGGGAACTGAACCTGGGTCTCTCTGGACCGCAGGCCGACACTCTAACCACTAAACCAAACCAGCCAGGGCCTAATTAAGATCTTTGAATAAAGCTACATAATGTGTATATTGCTTTAAATTTTACAAACCACTGCTTTATTTTATTTAATCTGCATGTCCTTAGTAAACTTGTGCATAATGTAGTCTCAGTAAATGCTTCTTGAATCAATATAAGAATGTTTTCACACATTATTCTACTCATTTGTATAATAACCATGTGAAGTGTGTATTATTACCACTTCTTACATTTGGGAATGAAATAAGTAGTCTGATTAAGATAATAGGAGTTGCTCAGGTCACCCAGTGGCAAGGGAGAACTTGAACACAGTAAGTTCTCTAACTTCAAAACAAAAACCAGGTTCAGAGAAAGACAAGTACCATATGATTCCACTGATATATGGAGTCTAATAAACAAATAATATAGAAGCAGACTCATAGACACAGGGAACAGATTGACAGCTGTAACAGGGAAGGGGTGTTGTGGAGCTGGATGAAACAGGTGAAGGGGTTAAGCAAAAAGAACAAAAAAAAGATGTCAGGGGGCAGGACCAGAGCGAGGGTGAGTGTGTGACAGTGTGAAAGGGTGTGAGTGAGTGTGAGTGTGGATGACCAACCTTGAGCAGTGCAGAGACACGGGGCAGAAGGTTTCTGTGCTGTGGACAGAAAGCAGCTGGCTACCGTGGTAGCAAACTTTTCCCGTGTGTCCGGGAGGCCCTGCCATTTTGAAAGATCCGAAATGTTCTCTGGGAGCAGCTAAGGCTGCGTGACCTGAGTCCACCAGAGCCCCTTGCACGATGGGTCCAGTGGACTCAGCTGTGTCAGTATGATTGGCACACAGTAGCAGTGCTATCGAGGTGCCTGCTGCAGTAACCAAAACTGGCCAAGAGCCAGAGCCCCACCCTCAACAGCAGCAGTGGCCCACCCAGGCTCCCAGTGGCTCCCACAGCACTAGCATCAGCTTGGGAGCCCAGCACCTACCCCCACAGTAACAGTGACTGGGCAGGAGTAGAACCCCACCCCCAACAAAGATTAGCAGTTCTGATTGGCATCTTAAACTCATCCCCTGTGGCATCAACAAAGGCTGATCAAGAGTGATTCCCCTGCCCAAGCAGCAGGGCTAGTGCAACTGAGACCTTCCCCTGACAACTGTAGCAGTGGAATTGGAGTGGAGCCCCTTCCCCCAGCAGCAGCAAA
The DNA here is from genome assembly GCF_014108415.1 of Molossus molossus. NCBI lineage: Eukaryota > Metazoa > Chordata > Mammalia > Chiroptera > Molossidae > Molossus > Molossus molossus. The sequence goes on from NW_023425346.1 coordinate 13,009,896, forward strand.
GTCCCAGGTGCAGAGCATCCTCAGCCCCCAACAGCAGTAAAGGATTGGGACCTGAGAGCACCCCCTGGCAACAGCAGTAGCAGTAGCAGTGTAACTGGGAGCTGACACTCGCCTCTAGCAGTGACTGATGAGAAACTGAGCCCCAACAGCACACTAGCAGTACCCATGCCCCCCAGCAGCACACCAGAGGGACCCATGAACTGCAGCAGCGTACCAGAGGGATCCTGAACCCCAGCAGAACACCACCTAGGTCCATGTACCCCAGAAGCATATCAGAGAAACCCACAGACCCCGGCAGGATGGCAGTGGAACCCACGCACCCTAACAGCATACAAGCAGAACCCCATGTACTCCAGAAACATACCAGTGTGACCCACACACCCCAGCAGTGCACTAGAAAGACCCATGCACCACAGGCAGCAGCAGCACATATTGGCAGCTGAGACCCATCCCCAGCAACGTCAGCAGAAGCTGATGAGGAGCAATGCCCCAACCCTAGCAGCAGCAAGTCTTGGGGAGCCAAGACCTACATGACAGACCATTACCAGCTGCCAGGTGTCAACCCTTCAAGACCTACAGCAGGCAAGAGGAGCCATACACCAAAACAGGCTGAGGCACAGCAGCCTTAGTTGATACACACCAACCTGCCTACACACTCCAACATCCCTCACTGGGCTTAGAATTACCAGATTGCTAAAATGGTGAGACAAAGAAACAACACCCAAATGAAAAGAGAGGAATCACCAGAAAAGGAACTACAACAATTAGAAGAAAGCAACTTCTCAGATAAAAAATTCAAAGCAATGATTATAAGGGTGCTCAAACAATTTGGTGAGAACTACAAGCAACTGAATAAGAATTATGAAGAGTTCACTGGGAACTACTTCAGCTTTAAAAAAGAGGTGAAAGCTATGCAAAAAAATCAAGAGGAAGTAAAGAATGGCATAGCTGTTATGAAAATACCTATGAAGGGTTCTATAGTAGATTAGAAGAAGCTAAAGACTGAATCAGTGACTTAGAAGACAAGGTAGAGAAAAACACCCAAATAGACCAGCAAATGGGGAAAAAAATTAAAAAGCTGGAGGAAAGTTTAAGGGAGCTGTGGAACAACACAAAACACAACATTTGCATTATAGGTGTACCAGAAGGAGAAGAATCAGAGAAAGGAATAGATAACCTGTTTAAAGAAATAATGACAGAAAACATTCCTAAACTGGTGAAGGAAAAAATCACACAAGTCCAGGAAACATAGAGTCCCAAGCAAGGTGAACCCCAAAAGACCCACAGCTAGATACATCATAATAAAAATGGCAAACATTAAAGACAAAGAAAGAATTTTAAAGGAGCAAGAGAGAGATAGAAAGCTACCTACAAGGGAGCTCCCATTAGACTGACAGCTGATTTCTCAATAGAAACACTGCAGGCCAGAAGGGAGTGGCATGAAGTGTACAAAGTAATGCAAGGCAAGTGTCTGAATCCAAGGTTACTCTATCCAGCAAGGCTATCATTCAAAACTGAAGGAGAAATAAAGAGCTTCACAGATTAAAAAAAAAGGCTAAAAGAATTTAGTGCCACCAAACCAGCACTGCAAGAAATGCTAAAGGAACTGTTGTAAGAAGAAGAAGAAGAAACAGAGAGAGAAAAAGAGAAACACAGGCATAAAACAAATATGGCAACTAACAACTATCTATCAATAATAACCCCAAATGTAAATGGCTTAAATACTCCAATCAAAAGACAAAGACATAGGGTAGCTGATTGGATAAGAAAACATGACCTGTATATATGCTGTCTACAAGAGACCCACCTCACAACAAAAGACTCACACAGGATGAAAATAAACAGATGGAAAATAAACTTTCCAAGCAAATAAAAATTAAAAGAAACCTAGTGTAGCAATACTCATATCTGACAAGATAGACTTCAAAACAATGGCCATAATAAGAGACAAAGAACATCACTACATAATATTAAAAGGATCAATCCAACAAAATAATATAACCCTGGTAAACATATATGCACTAAATATGGGAGCACCAAAATATATTCAAAACTTCTGGAGGACTTCAAGGGAGAGACCAATAGTAATACAATAATAGTGGGTGACTTTAACACCCCACTGACACCACTGGATAGATCTTCCAGACAAAAACTTAACAAGGACATAGAGTCTTTAAATGACAAACTAGATTATTTGGACTTAATTGATATTTACAGAACATTTCACCCCAAAGCTACAGAATATATATTCTTCTTAAGTGCTCACGGGACATTCTCAAAGATAGACCACATGTTAGGACACAAAGCAAGTCTCTACAAATTCAAGAAGATTGAAATCATATCAAGTATCTTCTTGGATCACAGTGGCATGAAACTAGAACTCAATTACAACAAAAACACACAAAAATATTTAAACACTAGGAGTCTAAAGAACATGTTATTAAACAACAAATGGGTTACAAACAAGATCAAGGAAGAAATTAAAAGCATTCTGGAAACCAATGAAAACGAACACACAACAACAAGAAATCTATGGGATGCAGCAAAAGCAGTCCTGAGAGAGAAGTTCATATCACTATAGGGCTATCCAAAGAAACAAAAAAAAAAGTTCTAATTGACTCTCTAACCCTACAACTTAAATAACTAGAAAGAAAACAATAAGAAAAACACAGAGCAAGTAGAAGAAAATAAATAATAAAGGTCAGAGCAGAAATAAACAACATAGAAACTAAAGAAAATAGTTCAAAGGAACAATGAAACAAAAAGCGGGTTCTTTGAAATGATAGAAAAGATTGATGGACCCACCAGAAAATAAAAAAAGGACCCATATAATCAAAATCAGAAACAAAAGAGGAAAAGTAACAACTGACACCACAGAAATACAAAAAATAATCAAAGCATACTGTGAACATTTATACACCTACAAATTGGACAATCTAGGCAAAATAGACAAATTTCTAAAAACACATAGTCTCCCAAAACTGAACCAGGAAGAAATAGCAAACTTGAACAGACCAATAACAACAAAGAAAATTGAAGATGTAATTAAGAATTCCCAGCAAACAAAAGTCCAGGCCCGAATGGCTTCACAAGGGAGTATTACCAAACATTCAAAGAAGATCTAATACCCATTCTCCTCAAACTCTTCCAGAAAATCTAAGAACACAGGACACTTCCAAACTCATTTTATGAGGCCAGCATAATCCTAACTTCAAAACTGGATAAAGACACTACAAAGAAAGAAAACTACAGACCAATATCCCTGATGAACACAGATGCCAAAATCCTTAACAAAATATTAGAAAATCGGATCCAGGAATACATCAGAAAAATTATTCACCATGACCAAGTGGGATTCATCCCAGAGATGCAAGGATGGTACAATATTCGACAAAATCCAGCACCAGTCTCTAATAAAAATGCTCAGCAATGTGGAAATAGAGAGATCATATCTCAACATAATAAAGGCCATATATGAAAAACCTACAGCAACATCATACTCAATGGGCAATAATTAAAGCACTTCCCTTAAAAACAAGAACAAGACAGGGATGCCCACTTTTGCCACTCTTATTTAACATAGTACTGGAAGACTTGGCCGCAGCAATTAAGCATGAAGAAAAAATAAAAGAGATCCAGATTGGAAAGGATGTGAAACTGTCATTATTTGCAGATGACATGATATTGTACATAGAAAACCCTAAAGACTCCAACATAAATCTACTAGAGCTAATAAATGAATTTGGAAAAGTAGCAGGATACAAAATTAATGTCAAGAAATCGATGGCATTTTTATACATGAACAATGAACTCACAGAAAGAAAAACTAAAAAAAAATCCCATTTACTAGCATGGCAAAAATATTAAGATACCCATGAGTAAACTTAAGTAAAGGATCTCTTCACAGAAAACTACAGGTCATTGAAAAAAGAAATAGAGGAAGATATAAAAAAAAAAAAAAAAATGAAAGCATATACCATGTTCATGGATTTGAAGAATTAACATCATTAAAATGTCCATACTACCCAGAGCTATCTATAGAATCAATGCAATTCCCATCAAAATACCAATGATATACTTCACAGAACTAGAACTAGAACAAATACTCCAAAAGTTTATATGGAACCAAAAGAGGGCCTGAATTACCACAGCAATCTTCAAAATGAAGAACAAAGTAGTTGGGATCACAATACCAGATTTCAGGTTATACTACAAAGCCACTGTAATCAAAAAAGCCTGGTACTGGCACCAGAACAGGCACATAGATCAATGGAACAGAACAGATAACCCAGAAATTGACACAAGACAATATGCTTAATTAATATTTGACAAAGGTAGCAAGAGGATACAGTGGAGTCAAGACAGTCTCTTCAATAAATGGTGTTGGCAAAATTGGACAACTACATGCAAACAAATTAAGCTAGACCACCAACTTACACCAGACACAAGAATAAACTCAAAATGGATAAAAGACTTAAATGTGACTCTTGAATTCATAAAAATCCTAGAAGAAAATGCAGGCAACAAAATTTCAGACATCATGCACTGCAGAATTTTCACGGATACAATACCTAAGGCAAGAGAAACAAAATAAAAAATAAACACATGGGGATACATCAAAGTAAAAATCTTATGCACAGCAAAAGAAACAACCATCAAAATGGAAAGGGAACTCACTATATGGGACAGCATAATTGCCAATGATATTTCAGATAAAGGGTTAATTTCCATAATATGTAGAGTACTAACACAACACAACAAAAGGAAGACAAAGAACCCAATTAAAAAATGGGTAGAGGACCTAAAGTGACACCTCTCCAAACAGGACATACAAATGGCCAAGAGACATATGAAAAAATGCTCAACATCACTAACTATCAGAGAGATGCAAATTAAAACAACAATGAGGTATCACCTCACACCTGTCAGAATGGCCGCCATCAACAAATCATCAAAAAACAAGTGCTGGTGAGGGTGTGGAGAAAAGGGGACTCTGGTACACTGCTGGTGGGAATGCAAACTGGTGAAGCCACTATGGAAAACTCTATAGTGTTACCTCAAAAATTAAAAATTGAACTACCATTTGACCCAGTGATCCCACTTATAGGAATATACCCTAAGAAGCCTGAAACACCAATCAGAAAGAGTATAGGTACCCCCATGTTCATAGCAGCACTATTTACAATAGCTAAAAACTGGAAACAGCCCAAGTGTCCATCAGTAGACGAGTGGATAAAAAAGCTGAGGTACATATACACATGGAGTACTATGCAGCTGTAAGAAAGAAAGATCTCTTATCTTTTGAGATGACGTGGAGGGACCTGGACAGCATTATACTAAGCAAAATAAGCCAATCAGAGAAAGAAATATGTCACATGATCTCACTTATTTGTGGAATATAATAAACAAAATAAGCTGATGAATAAAATAGACCCAGGGACATAGAAAGGAGTATGGTTCAGACCGACAAAACTCAGAGAAATGGAGGGGTGGTGAATTAGATAAAGCTAAGAAATCACATTCATGTAGGTGTGACCAGTGGACATGGACAACAGTGCCTGGGGCAGTGGGGGTGGCAGGATGGGGAGGAGGGTGTCCATGGGGGAAAAAGGAGAAACATTTGTAACAAAAATAAATTAATACAAATTGAAAAAAATAAAATAAAAAAACAACATAATAATAAAAAAAAAAAAGAACAAAAAGCCCTGGATTGTTTGGCTCAGTGATTAGAGCTCGGACCAAAGAGTTACAAGTTTGGTTCCCAATCAAGGGCAAGTACCTTGTTTGTAGGTTCGATCCCCAGCCCTGACAGCCCTGCGGGAGGCAATGAATCAATGTGTATCTCCCACATCAGTGTTTCTCTCTCTTCCTCCCTTCCATTCTATCTAAAAATCAATGGAAAACTAATCTTGAGTGAGGATTTAGAAAAAAAAGAAAAAAAAAAATCAAACCCATTGACAGACAACTATATGGCGATTACCAGATTGGACATGGAAAGGGAGAAGGGAGGTGTGGGGAGGTAGAAGAGGGTAAAGGGGGATAAATGGTGATGGAAGGAGACTTGACGTGTGGTCGTGAACACACAGTACAATATACAGATGATGTATTATAGAATTGTACACCTGAAACTATATAATTTTATTAATTAATGTCACCCCTAAATTTTTAAAAAGCAACAGGTCTTTTCCATTACACTTTGACAGCTTCTCTAGGAAGAGAGTGTGACCTAATCTGTAAAATATTAGACAGAAAAAATACATAGTCTTACTTTTTCATTCTAGAATTCCCACGTAAAATAAAATTTTCAGATACCTTTCATTATCTTTTTCAAAGCTTTAGAGAAATCCAAGGAAGTAGGGATGCTAAAAACAGGATGAAAAACCCTTTAATTATAACTTGGATAAAAAGACTTCTCTCTGGAAACTCACTTAAGAAAAAGGATTAACTAGTTACATATAGTTGTTCATTGTGATGCTTGACCATAGGAAAATGTAAAAATTGGTATATATTGTTTTCAGGTATGCACAAATCCTTGAAATAATGTTCAATCGGCTGCTTATTAAAATTCAGTTGCGGTAAATTCACTCTATTTCATGAAGTTATATTTTCTGATCCAAGAAATTGCTTCAAGTTTCAAACATGATATAGTAAGTTTTTAAATAAATACATGGTATTTGTTCAAGGATATAAATACCATGAAATAATAAAACTGTGAGGCTTAGGAAATCACGAACACAGAAGACCAAGGTCTCTAGTTGCACTAATAATGCAAGTTACTTGAGGAAATTGAGTGGAAAAATAATTTCTGTGAATACATTTGTAATTAGGATGGTAGAATTGATCACAGAAAAAGAGTAGCTGGTGAAAACAATCATTGTGCCTTTATATCAACCTGGATTTCTACTTACTCAAAATGTCTTCCATCATGTTTTCTTAATAAGAAATAATCAAATGTCCAATCATTGTTCTTTTTTGGTTTAAGTTTATCTTGTCCAGGTGTCTTACCTTAAGACAAGACACTTTACAAATAAGATAACACGAGAATCCCTTTTCAACTCCTAAAATACACTGCGTTTACCTCATAGTACCTTGGATAGCAGCTGAACAGCCTTTGCTTGAAAATATCCTGGTGGAAAATACCACTAGGGTAAGAAGAGGCTTACACTGAGTTTTGCTTTTATTGAATACACCGCCTTTCTGAAATTTCTGCCCATTTGTCCTGGAAGAGTTCAGGACATGCCATCCCAAAATATACCACTTTGGCATATTGATTCTTTTGAACTGAGGGAATTTGAAAAACAAGAAACTACTGTAAGTAGAGGCTTTCTCTGAATACTTCTTATCTACTTAAAATCTGAACCTCCAAAAAACTCAATTGTCATCCATCCTCTACTCAGGAATTTCATCAACCAGGAAAGATCTGCTCATCACAGGAGAGGAGACAGGAAGCTGACATAGCACCCAGACAAACTCTGTCACAAACTATCCCATCTCCCATCTATTCTTCTAAGGGCCCATTCCTCTTTCCTAAAACAAGTCTTTATTTTTTCCCTGAGTTGCCTACATTCCCTCTCATCTTCCCCTATTAAAATGATTAAGTTCCCAAATCTCACTGCTATGCTGGGTATTCTCTCTTTTTTTCCTGTGATGTCTCTGTGCACATAACATTGAAAAATAATAAATGTACATGCCTTTCTTCTGTCGATCTACCTGCTCTCAGCGTATTTCACAGACTCAGCTACCAGTCCTGGGAAGACAGAGGAAATGTTTTTTCTTCTCTACAGTCCTAATTCCATTATTTTAAGAGCACAGAGGCATTTGTTTTTGTTTTTTCCTTCATGGGATGATAAGAAAACAAAACAAAACAAAAATGCACAAAATGACTGATACTTATAAAAGCACTTGGAATATTATCTGGAACCTAGTAAGCTTCTGATAAAAGTTAACTATTATTATTACCAGTTGCCTGATTTGAGGCAAGGTACAAAGTGCTCCTAACCCTAGGTTCTAGTGTAAAATATTCATTCATCATTCATTCTAGATATCTTTGGGAGTTTAATAAGGATCAGCCCTTATGTGAGACACTGGGGACATTATATATATTTGATCTTAAAATCTCTCACCCACTCATAGAGTCTCTTAAAGGTAACTCCTCAGATTATTTGAATTACTAAATTAAAAAGAGAGCAAGTAACAAACAAAAAGAACATAAGTGACTTTCTGATGACAGAAGAACCACTGTAATTTCTTTGTAATGCTAGCATCCAAGGACAGATGTAACATCTGTGATATAAATTCATTGTGCAATATTTTTTAGCTTCCAAAAGGTGGTAATAGATATTCACAGACACACTTAGAAAAATGTCAAATCCTGTCTACCTCCTAAATTTTTTAGAAAAGTGACTATTGCCCAGCTGGTGTGGCTCAGTGGATTGAGCGTTGTCCCATGGACTGAGAGGTCCCAGTTCATTCCTGGTTAGGGTACATGCCCGGGTTGTAGGCTCGATCCCCGGGGTGTGTGTGTGTGTGTGTGTGCAAGAAGCAGCTGATTGATGTTTTTCTCTCACATCGATGTTTCTATCTCTCTCTAAAAAAAAAAAAAAAATCAATAAAACATATTTAAAAATTGAAGAGTCATTATTACATCTAAATATTAACTATTAAAAAAAATCCATCAAAAGAAAGTTTTCTCTTTCTCCATCATTTTCTTGATTCTTGTCAGTCTCAGCCCTACCAACATGCAGTGGTGCCTGAGGCTTTCGCCATCATTGCCTCTAATATCCTAGAAATGTGTGTGTGCAGCCTTGTTGGACCATTCAGTGGTGCTGTGGGGAGAAACCTGGGCTGCTGTGTTAGGGGACTCCCTTTGGAGGGGGAGAAATATAAACTGGTCAGAATTACTGGCAGTCACTTCTGTGCTTCTTGATTTCTGTTCTTCCTCTAGTTTTGAGCATTTGGGGAGGCCTGTGAGTCACAATCAAAGCAGAAGACAATGCTTTGCCTACATGTGCTCAGTCTGGCCTCAGAATTGTTCACCTTATGCAAATAGAAAGCATACATTTCTCCAGCTAAACGGGGTTATTCAGGAACAACATGGAGTCTAACGGTGAACCACATGCATGTCTAGAGAAACAAAGGAGAGGGTTACTCCTTTAAGGACTTGCCAGGGGCTGTCACAAATGAAGAGTCCTGAGGAAACTAAAATGTTGAAGTATAGTGACTTTCCATTGGCTGAGCTGGCACTTGACAAGGAGGGATCTTCTTCCTGCTGACGAAGGACAGTAGTGCTACTTCCTGTCAGAGACAAGGCACCTCTCTTCCTGTCGGGGTCAGGATGGTGCCGACATGTGCATGAGAATTCTCTCTTCTAGGCTCTGGGATTTATTTATTTATTTATTTATTTATTTATTTATTTATTTATTTATTTATGTATGTATGTTAATCCTTCCCCAAGGACAATTTTCCATTGATTTTCAGATAGAGTGGGAGGTAGAGAGAGAGAGAAACACCGATGTGAGAGGGACACAGCGACTGGTTGCCTCCCCCACGACACTGACCAGGGCTGAGGACAAACCACAACTGAGGTATGTGCCCTTGACTGGAATCAAACCTGCTACTCATTGGTCTTCGGGCCAACGTTCTAACCACTGAGCCAAACCAGCCAGGGCCGGACTCCATTTTTTTTTTTTTTTTCCATTTTTTGTACAGATAGAGTGGGAGGGAGAGAGAGGAAGGGAGAGAGAGAGAGAAACATCGACGTGAAGGGACACATCGAGTGGCTGCCACCCGCACGACTGACCAGAGCCGGGGACAAACTGCAACCGAGGTACATGCCCTTAGTGGGAACCAAACCTGGGTCTCTCGGGACCGAAGGCCGACGCTCTAACCACTGAGCCAAACCAGCCAGGGCCGGACTCCATTTTAAATGAGGTTTCTGTTTATTAATTTTTTCAAATAGTAAAGTTAGGTGTTCAGGGCCAAACAGCAGGTAAACTGTATTGTATGTACTTCTCTGAAGCCTGTGGCAGACAATTTGGAGATTCAGAAGTCACTGTCAATATTTTTACTCTTTATTTTTATTTATTTATTTATTTATTTATTTATTTATTTATTTATTTATTTTCTGAGACTCGACGTGAAAATCATTCTCAGTTTAACCTGATCCTGCGATCATTATTCTGCACTCTATACGAAGGGCATCTGTCACGACGCTCCTCTGTCTGCAAGTGTTAGCTCACAAAGTGATGGCCAGCTGGGTTCCAGAGGTTGAGATAAAATCAAGCAAACACAGAAATTCTTTTTAAAATATAATTTTAACTTCATGTGATTATAAGAGGGAACATTATTGCCATGGGAGTAAGAAAGAAAGCAATGGTAGGAATACTTTTATGTTTGTTCATTTTCAAGTCAAAGAATAGGGGCAGGGGATTCTCTGAGAGCGGCTGTGATTTGGCTTCACGTGGACTCATTTCATGCTGGGTTTCCGACAGTTTGATGGATTCTGCTGCTTGCTTGAAAATCTGAGCCTTTTGATGGCATGGCTATAGTCCTCCTCTGGGAACATCGTTTCTCTCAAGGCCGTTCCTGCTGGTGACCTAACATAGGTGTTTATGTATTATACGTGTTTCTGCAAAGTGACCTAGCTAAACTAGTGACATATGGATGAATTCCACAGAGGGCTCCGGAGGGCAGTAGGACACCCTGCATTCTGGAGCCATGAGCTGAGCTGGGTGACATTCAAAAGCAAGAAGGTGAAACCCCTATGAAGGCAGGTCACAATGGAGGGCACCATTCTCCTAATTCAACCAGTAACATTACACATAAAAATCATGATGTGCCCCACCGCCTAGTGGGCTGACATGTACACATTTTCCGAAACAATCTAGACAATCAAGTGTGTGAAAGATTTTTTAGCATGTAACCCCATATAGGATTAGAAAGAAAAAAGAGACAGAATACCCAGAGATGACCCCTTTGCAAATCCTAATCACATCTCACTGAAATAAACTATTTGCCTATTTCCAAAATAAACTGTTAATTCCTTTCAGATAGAATGTTTGTTTCATCACTCTATTTGTAGCAATTTTGGTACATGATAGACATCCACACACTGTGATTTCACTGATCAAGAAACACAAAATAACCCATAAAATGATTTAGAATAAATGGGAAAATAAATTACTTGATAAAAAAAAATATTGAGTTGAATATGTTCCTTATGTGAAAATGGATTTCAGCTAAACTAAAGATTTAAATGAAATATTGTGGCCTTAAAACAAAACCAGAAAGAAATGCTAGTATTTGATTTGGGGACAGAAAGTTTTCAAGGATTTTCTATGCATGAATATACCAACAGACTCTACAATAAATAAAAACTAATGCCTGGCCGGTGTTGCTTAGTGGTTGAACATTGACCCATGTACCAAGAGGTTGCTGGTTCAATTCCTGGTCAGGGCATATGCCCAGGTTGTGGGCCAAATCCCCAGTGGGGGGCATGCAGGAGGTGGCCAGTCGATGTTCTCTCTCATTGATGTGTCTATCTCTTTCTCCCTCTCCTTTCCTCTCTCTTTAAAATCAATAAAGAAAAAAAAAATTAAGTAAATTAATACAAAATAAAAGTAATAAATTTGCACAAAAAATAAAAATTGCAAATTAAAAAATGGCAATAATCAATAAATAGTAAATGATAAAATAGAAAACACAGCACATGCAGAAGGTCAAAAATTGATATTCTCAATTTACAAAGAAACTTTGCAAATTAAGTAGAGCAAATATTCTAGTAAAAAAAATAGACCAATAGAGAAATACAAGTGGTCAATAATTGTGTTTTAAAAATGTAGTATCTGGCAGGCAGGCGTGTGGCTCAGTGGACTGACAATCGTCCCATGCACCAAGAGGTCACGGGTTCAATTCCTAGTCAAGGCACATAGCTGAGTTACAGGCTCAATCCCTAGTAGGGGGTGTGAAGGAGACAGCGATTAATGTTTCTCTCTCACATCACTGTTTCTATCCCTCTGTCCCTCTCTTGTCCCCTCTCTCTAAAAAAATCAATTTTGGCCCTGGCCAGTTTGGCTCGGCAGTTAGAGTGTCAGCTTGTGATCCAGAGAGACCCAGGTTTGGTTCCCGCTGGGCACGTACCTCGGTTGCAGTTTGTCTCTGGCCCTGGTTGGGTGCGGGTGGCAACCTCTCGATGTGTCCCTTTCATGTCAATGTTTCTCTCTCTCTCTCTCCCTCCCACTCTATCTGAACAAAATATGGAAAAATGCCCTCAGGTGAGGATAAAAAAAAATCAATTTTAAAAAGCATATTTAAAATAAATAAATAAAAATGTAGTCTCTGGTTTCCCAAGCTGCCTGTAAGGTGCTTGGTCCTGGTCCTTCTGAGGAAGCTAAGGCCACCTTGCGGAGAGGCCCTCACCTGACTCTGTGACACGTACCTGACCCTGTAAGGTTTGCCTAATCCTGGCCCACTCCATGGCCTCTGGCTGGGAGCTTGCCTGCTTCTACTGGGCCCTTATGCAGTATGATGATGACGTGATGGTGATGGAGAATAAAGCAGCTGATGTAAATGTTAAACCTTGCTGGCCGGGCTTATTTGCAAAGGCTCTGGCCAAAGTCAACATTGGGAGCCTCATCAGCCATGTAGGGGCTGGAGCTGCCCATGCGGGGGGTCCTGCCCCCTCCACCACTGCTGCACAGCTGAGCAGGAGAAAGTGGAAGCAAAGAAAGAAGAATCTGAGGGGTCTGTTGATGACATGAGTTTTGGTCTTTTTGCCTAAACCTCTTTTGTAACACATTCATTAAAGAGCTGAACTCTGAAAATAAAAGTAATCCCTATAGTAATCAAAGAAATAAAATTTTAAATAAAAACATTGTAACATACGAAAAAAAAAAGGTGAACATAAGCTATCCAGTGGCAGCGAGAGCAGAGCACAGGGGCTATTTAAGATGCAGCTGGTGGGAATGCACCTTTCGTGAAGGCAGCTGCCTAGGGGATAAATTAGAAATTAAATCGTCCATAGCAAAGCTAAAGGGGTAGTGACTTGAACAATTTAGGTGTTTTATTTTCTCACATAATGAGAAAACTGGAGATGGAGATCCGGGGTAGAGTGGCAGCTCCATGACGATACATTCTCAGTCTCTCTCTTTTCTCCCCTGCACTTCCTGTGTGTCTGAATGCCAGTCATCCTACGTCTCTGTTTACGTTGCACTGCAGTTGCTAAAATTCCAGCCATGGTACAACATTTTGTCACAGTTCAATGCTAAAGGCAAAAGGGAACAATGCCAGGAGGGTCAGCCTTCTTTGAACAGAATGCTTCCATGGGTCCCTCTTCAGTTAGGTTTGCCTGTCAGCTACAGGCACGAGTCTGCAGCATGAGACAGAGTCGAAGTAGACAGACAGTTGGCAGTCTCTATCATAGTCTCAAAAGTTCATGCAAAGGAGGCACATCAGTATCTCAATATCACTTACCAGTTATATCATCAGATATATAATTTTAAAAAGGCTTTTACTAATGTTATTCAAAATAGTACTTACAACAATGAAAACTGTGATTGTTCAGTAATAGTGGAATGGCTAATTTAATCAAGGTATGCCCACACAATTCATATACTAAAATATGGTTTACAAATATTTCAGCAAATAAAGCTAACAAACTGCTTAATATTGTGGGGGGAAAACCTTAAATTCTACCTATTGATATTTATACACATACACAAAATGCCTCATATAAAATGTTAACAGTGATTATGACTGATTTGTGCGGTTGCATCAATTTTTATTTACTTTGCCTATTTATGTTTTCCAAGTATAATGTAACAATTGTATTACAGGGTAGGGTAAAAGTAGGTTTACAGTTGCTTAAAACTATGTTTCATATACTCACAACTGTACACCTACTGTTGCTCCACCCTGCACGTTTGTGTCAAACATGATAAATCTATTTCTAATGAAAAGTAGTCAATGTTTATAACAGGTACACGTGAATGGGAACTCCCAGTGTGAGAATGTATACAGGGCACTTTTTGTGGATGCATGTTTGAGAATATTTATCTTTATCTTTAAATGTCACCACCCCTAGCCCAGCCAAGTGTGGCTCAGTGGTTGGGTGTTAACCCATGCACCAAGAGGTCGCCAGTTCGATTCCTGGTCAGCACACACGCCCAGGTTGTGGGCCCGATCCCCAGTGGGGAGCATGCGGGAGGTGGCCAGTCGATGTTCTCTTTCACGGATGTTTCTATCTCTCTCTCCCTCTCCCTTCTCTAAAAATCAATAATAATAAATAAATAAATAAATAAATAAATAAATAAATAAATAAATAAATAAAAACACCCCCTGGTCTTCTTGACAAACTTTCTTCTGTTCCCTATTTATACAATGTCCTCTAGTGATGGGACCTGGTCTGCTCTTCCACAAATGGCCTTTGGTTTAGCCTCGTGACTTCCAAATCGTAAATGTTTTATATATGACTTGCTTTTCAACTGTAAAATAATTTTACTTAACACAGCATGAAGTGCTTGTGTTTTAATTATCTGCAATAGAAAAAAATACAATTTGTTGAAAACCCCATGAATAAAAAATATATAGCTTAAAGTGAAATTTCACTTTATCAGTGACAAAATCTAAATATGTTTGAAAATGGTAAAAATATAAGGCAAACTCATTAGGTGGGAAGATGAAGAAAAATACATTGATAATTTTTTAATTAAAAAATAACTGATAAGGAAGTGATAATAAAAATCAGGCAAATGTTTTGTTTTTAAATATGGAAAAATAATAAAATTAAATTACTTATATGATATAGCTTATGAGAGTTATTCAAGTTGCGTTTGGAAATATTTTGTATTTTTTAAAACATAAATATGCAAGCATTATAATTCAGAGGGCATGTCTTATTAAACAAGAATATATGGTTGGAAGAGAATATGAGACTCAGTGAAAGTATCAACAAAGATGGCATGTGTTTTAACATTCCTGGGGTGCTTTTGAAAAAAATCTTTTCAAAGAACAATTGTTGGGATTTTATAGAAAAAAATGTGATGAGGATAAAATAAAATGAGTCCAGACTATTTGTTTAATAAAGTCATGGGTACAACGCCTGCTTACATTTCTCTCACCGGCAGACTTAACCAGAGTACTTGAATCAAATATTTAATACATGTCTTGCCTGTTACCATCTATAATTTTAATAAATAGGGTTATAGAGTTAATACCTCATAAATACACTGAAATGTATTAATTATTCAGCCAAGAGAAGATGTATCATAGACCTGTGGAATCTCAGACAGCTCTTATTAACTCCCAGGGAACCCCAGGTCTATCGCACACAGCTGCAAACCACGCCTAAGCTAGTTTCTCCTTTGTACGTTCAGTTATCACCTCTTGGTGTAATATCCTCAGGGCCTTTTATAATCCAACACATTTTTTAGTTCAACAAATGAGTTTGAATACAGTTGTTAATAGCAAAGGCAAGTTACAGGTTGTGGATTCCAGTAGTAATTTGGCATAAGTACAAGCACAGATCTCTTTATTTCTCCTTCCATACCCTTGAAATAACCGGAGGAATAAACGAGGCCCCTGACAACTTACACCTTCACTGATACTGGGAGAGAAATTGTGGAAGTCACAGAAACCAAATATTGTGTGAATTGGGGGAAATTTCCTCCAAACCAATAAAATTGGAGCAGGAAACCACAACAATACAGTGGGCTAGTGGTGGAGTGGTACATACTGCTTAGTGGGGACAATCTAGAAGTGATAAGGGAACCTGGGGGAAGGATTTCGAACACACAGGAAACACACACCTTTGTCAGAAAGAGGCCCTGTCCCGGGTAGACAATACTATGGGCATATCTAAGTAGAAAAAGGTTAGATAGTGCATGGGTGCTAGGAGTGATGGAGAGAAAAGAGGATAAAAAGTTAAGAAAAACAACAATGTTGATAGTTGTCATAGCTCAAAGAAATTTCCAGTACACTGTCACAATAGCAGAGGCAGCCCTTTCAGGGAGAAGCCAGGAAGCTGTCCTAAGCTGTCCTCCCTCTCCATGGCCTTCTGCTAAGAGGTGGTCTCACACTGCTAACAAGATTATACAACAGAAGTATTATTCTCAATGACTTTGTAAAGTGAAAGTTTGACTCTCACGCCTTAGTGGAAAATGTTATAAATATAAAAGGAAATAAGATATTTCAAGATTTCCTCCCAATTTTAATTTTAGTAACATTGATATGTTATTTTTAAATCATTTTTTTGTGTTGTCAGATATATCAAAGAAGTAATTATGTTAATAATATTAAGACTCAAGATTTTTCAAAATAAGAAAAAAAATACAAATACAAAATAAAAAATAAGGAAAATCCCTGTAATGTTAAAATTAAATTGAAAATATTATGATGAACTGGTAATTTTTTAAAAAGTCAGAACTTCCTCTATCTACTGAAATAGCTGAGAAGCAGAGATACTCTAGCAGCATAAGCATCACTGGTGCCCAGATTTGGTCTTTAATATGACTCCACACTAGAGGGGGAAAAAAAAAAGCTTTCTTGAAAAATGGTTGATCCCAGGTTTGGAAAGTGACAAAATGAGACTGAGACATGCAATTTTGCCAGAATTCAAGGGAATTTTAAAAACTAATAGAGAAAATGATGAAAGAGGGTAGTAGTGACAACGTAAGTTTTTAAGCTCCTTGAATCCACCTATAAAACAAGCAGGAGAGCAAAACTAAAACCAATGGATATCTCCAACAAGATTATATAACAAAATATCCTCATTATCCAACATTTAGTCTTTATGAGAGTGTAAGACTCACTTAGTCTGAGCTTCGATGGGGGAAGTGGGGAGAAGCAAAGGGTGTTCAATAGACCTAGAAGTGCCAGCATGTGCTCCCTGGGAATCATGGCTGGCTAATTTAAGAATAATTGCTAAACTGGGAAAGGTTTTTGCAATTTTCATTACCTAGGCATCCTGAGAAATAAACAAAACCACCTATGACATAATGTTGCCAAACATATTGAAGTAGACCATGGGAAGTGCTACAGGATAAGTGACCTAATTTCTTCAACAACAACAACAACAAAATTTAAGAGGGAAAAAAATGTCAGGAGGGGATTTGCAGATTTAAAGAGATTTAGAAGACATGGCAATCAAGTGTTCTGCATGACTTTAATTTGGACCCTGATTCAAACAAACAAGTAAAGCCTAAATGTGTGCACGCGCACACACACACACACACACACACACGCACGCACGCACAAAACATTAAAAAAAAAAACAGAGGGAAATCCAAGATGGCAACAGAGTATGTTGATGTTACACTCACCTCTTCCCAGGACCAAACTTGAATTACAACTAAAATATGAACAATTAACCTAAAACAAAACAAAACAAAAAAGACCAGCTGAACAGAAGTCTTATATCCAATAATTTACAAAAAGAAGCCACACTGAGACTGGGTGGAAGGGTGGAGACACAGAAAGGGCTGGCCCTACTCCCAAGGGCGGTAACTGAAAATCTGGAGGGGATATCCCAGGGGCAGAGATTCCCTCTGAGGAGCCTGGGGTCTCAACCTCACACCAGGTTCCCCAGCCAAGAGCACTGGTCGGAACAGACATCCATATAACATCTGGCTGTGAAAAATCAGTGGAAATGCTGCCTGACAGGGAGAGATGGGAGTCTGCTAGATACACAGGCACCCTCTTAAAGGGTCAATGCGCACAACCTCATATGTAGCCATCACCTGAGCTCTCATGGAGGGAGGGCAGAGCAGACTAGAGTCTTGAGAGGAGAGACCGAGGTTCGTGGTTCCAGGGACAGAGCCAAGAGGACAGCCACGAGGGTCTCTGTGCTGAGTTCCTCCTCAACACTGCACACATGTTTCTTGGGTGGAGCACTCTCCTCTGTGCAACATCAGCTCGGGAGAAAGCAATTGCCCCACGTTGTGGATTCACTATTGCCCCACCCTGCAAGCTCATGCCCTGTGGAGGAATCAGGTGCCTGGGCCCTGGGTGTAGAGGCCAGGACAGACTCAGGGGGTGTCCATGACAGAGTTGTGTGGCTCTGTGGTGTGGCCCATTCCTGCCACCTTCCAGGGAGCCTGCCCAGAACCTCCCACTCATAGGAGATCTACTAGCCCAGCCTTCCTGACTCCTGCCAGCCCCACCCTCCCAAATCAAGGTGGTCTCTCCTCACTGGGCTTGGGCTCTGCAGGAGGTCCAGGAAGAATCAGCCAGAGACAAAAGTTGTGTGGCTCTAGGACTGGGTCCATTTTTCCCTTGCACACTGGACCCAAGCAGAGACCTCCCTTTACACAGCCAAAACCTGGTCTGCTTAAGCCCGATAAACTCTGCTGGCCTCACCTGTGATGCCCTGAGACCCCCACACCACTATAAAGGTTTTCAGGCACCTAGCAGGTATATCCTGATAAACTTGGTATATCCTGATGTTTTTGCTGAGTGGCCTCTGACCCAGCATTGGCACTGAGTTTAAATCTGTATAAATCTGGTGAACAACATTCACCCCTACCTGGTGGCTCAATGGAAACCTACCTTATGCAACTAAAGTACCAGCAGAGGCTCTTTTAGTGACTGATCCTAACAGGCAGATGGCAGGCAAAGACAGGCAGAGGCTCATCTCAGGGTGCTTCAGGCCTTTTGCTGACATGCCTCCAGGCTTGGTGGCTTGGTGCTAGTAGAAACTAGGCTTTGTATGCAGCTTAATTCTTCCTGTGCAAATCCAGGCTCAGCTGGAGGCTGCCACAACCTATAGATTGCATTGTAGCCCAAACAGGTTGCCCAGGGCCAGTCACAAGCAGCATCTTTCCTCACCTGCACCAGAGTCACTCCCAAGAGGGCTCTAATTGAAAACACCAGTTGCCAGATTCATACATCGGAGAAGGATCCAATTAATCTTCATAAGCGGCATGTTCCAAAGATAAACTCAGCAGGCTCCAGACCCTACTGAGGCAAATGTTGTTTTGTGTGGTCAGTACCTGAGCAGCATCCTGTATACTTTGGTGGGGGTCAATCCTCACAGTCAGCCAGTGCAAGGGTTGATTCCATGCATGAACGGGCCAATAACAATCAGGACTCAATTACAACAGGAGGGTTCACATAACACACAAAAGAGACAGTCCTGGAACACTGTACCATTGGGTCCCATAAGACACCTACTACATAAGGCCACTCTACCAAGACAGGGAGACATAGAGTTCTTCAGAAACAAACACAAAGAGGCAACCAAAATGAGAAGACAAAAATACATGCACCAAATAAAAGAACATAATAAACTATCAGAAAGACAAACTAAGAAAACAATTTCATTTACAATTGTATTAAAAAATAAAGTAACTAAGAATAAATTGAAACAAAGATCTAAAAGACTTGTACTCAGAAAATTATAAGATACTGAAGAAAGAAACTGAGGAAGATACAAATAAATGATAGTACATACTGTGTTCATAGATTGAAAGAATCAGCATCATTAGAATGTCCATACTACCCAAACCAATCTATAGATTCAACACAATTCTTATCAAGATACCAATGATATATTTCACAGAATTAGAACAAATATTTCAAAAATGTATATGAAATCACAAATGACCCTAAATAGCCACAACAATCTCGAGAAAGAAGAACAAAGTTGAAGGAATCACACTACCTAATATCAAACTATACTACAAGACCATAGTAATCAAAACAGCATGGCACTGGCATAAAAACAGGCATATAGGTCAATGGAGCAGAACAGAGAGTCCAGAAATAAACCCACACATTTATGGTCAGTTAATATTTGGCAGAGAAGGCAAGCACATGCAATGGGTAACGGCAGTCTATTCAGTAAATGATGTTGGGAAAACTGGGCAGATATGTATGTGCAAAAAAATAAAACTAGACCACCTTCTTACACCATACACAAGAATAAACTTAATATGCATTAAAGACTTAAATGTAAGACTCAAAACCATAAATATCTTAGAAGAAAACATTGGCACTAAAATCTAGGACATTTCATGTAGCAATATTTTTTTCTGATATATTTCCTTAGGCAAGGGAAACAAAAGGGACTACATCAAAGTAAAAAAGTTTATGCACATCAAAGACAACCATCAACAAAATGAAAAGACAGCCCACTGAATGGGAGGATATGTCTGTCAACGATATATCTGATAAAGGGTTAATATCCAGATTTTATACAACTTATACAATTCATCACTAAGAAAACTAACAATCCAATTAAAAATGGTCAAGGACCTGAATAGATACTTTTCAAAGAAGACATACCAATAGATATATAAAAAGATGCTCGATGTCACTAATCATCAGAGAAATATAAATTAAAACCCCTTTGAGATATTACCACACATTTGTCAGAATGCCTATCATCAATAAATCAACAAACAACAAGTGTTGGTGAGGTTGTGGAGGAAAGGAAACTCTCGTGTGTGCACTGTTGGTGGGAATGCAGATTGTTGCAGCCACTGTGGAAAACAGTATGGAGTTTCCTGAAAAAAATGAAACTGCCTTGCCCTGGCCAGTGTGACTCAGTTGATTGGGCATTGTCCCATCCACCCAAAGGCTGCCATTTTGATTCCTGGTCAGAGCATATGTCCAAATTGTGTGCTTAATCTCTGGTAGAGGGCGTGCAAGAGGTAGCCAATCAATATTTGGCTCTCACATTGATGTTTATCTCTCTCTTCTTCTCTCTCTAAAAATCAATAAAAAATAAATAAAAATGGAACTACCTATGACCCAGAGATTCCTTCTGGGAACTATTTGAAGAAACAGGAAACACTAATTCAAAAAATATATATGAACCCCTATGCTCATAGAGTGTTACTTACAATAGCCAAGACTTGGAAGCAGCCTAAGTGACCAGCAATAGATTAGTGGATAATGAAGCCATGGCACATTTACACAATGGAATACTACTTAGCCATAAAAAAGAAGGTAATCTTACCTTTTGCAACAGCATGAATAGACCTGGACAGTATTATGCCAAGTGGAATAAGCCAGTCAGAGAAAGACAAATACCATATGATTTCACTTATATGTGAAATCTAATAAGCAAAATAAACAAACAAAATAGAAACAGACTCATAGAGAACAGACTGAGAGCTGTCAGAGAGAATGGGGTAGGGGAGACTGGGTGAAAACTTGAAGGGATTAAACAAAAAAACCAACAACTCATAGACACAGACAACAATATGGTGAATACCAGAGAGAAAGGGAGGTGGTAGAAAGTAGAAAAGGGTAACGGGGGTATAAATGGTGACGGAAGGAGACTTGACTTTAGGTGGTAAACACGCAATATAATTGTACACTTGAAAGCTATATATTTTTATTGATAAATATTACCCCGATAAATTCAATAACATTGAAAAAAGATAATTAGAAATTTAACCACTGACAACATATTTATACTATTTAAGAAATTATTGTTAATTCATTTTTAGGTATATAATGAGGTTTGGTAGTTGTCTTATGAGTCTTTGCATTTTAGAAGTACACTGCAATGTTTATGAATTAAATAAAATTATATATTTGGAATTTACTTCCAAAGAATATAAGGAGGGGAATGGTTAAGATTGTAGAAGAAACAAGTTTTAATGTGTGTTTAATTGTTGAGGCTTGGTGCAGAGCAGTGTGGGACTCATTATTCTATTCTATTTTCCATACATTTAAAGTATTCCAAAACAGAAGTTAAGAAAAAATAAAGCAACCGAGTTTAGTTAAAAGGACACAATAAACAACATGAGACGGCTTATCAACTTTGAATTATACTGTTTAAATTGTAAAAAATTTGAGAGTAAAAATTAGTCAAGTAAAACATTAAACCAGTGGAATTTAAAGAGTCCAAAATGTTAAAATGAGAGCGCATGCACGCAAGAGAGAGAGAGAGAGAGAGAGACAGAGAGAGAGAGACAGAGAGAGAGATTGCTATTTGAGGAGGCAACGAAACCAACCCACCTATTTGAATATTGGTAATGAAAAGGAAAAGATAAAGCATGTATCCCAGTGTTGAACTAAGAACTATAACCCAATACACTCATGATGAGTGAAAGCTCTACATTAAGGAAGAATGACAGCTTGAAAATGATAAGAACAACAACAAAAATCATCATTCCACAATCCCCTTTAGTGACTATATTAACTCAGAAAAGAACTGTCAATGAATGTTAAATCCATTAGGCATATAATAGGCGAAAAAACTGGAAATTCATGTGGTCATATGGTGATACCAATGTTATACGACATTTTCGCTTCTAGTTGTAAGAATGGAAATGTTTGGGGACAATTCAGGGCTCAGCCTGTCATCATTCTAATCAAGCAGTGAGTATCATTGATCTTAATGGTGGGACAAACCAGGTATTATGTGTTTCTTGATGAAATAGAATATAAACTAAACAATATCACTTAGGATGTATTTTAGCAAACTTGCTTAACTTAAATCTGCTAGCCTTTAGATCTAACTTTCAGATTACAGGATCCACAAAAGCCAAACCACTTGAGTGACACCATGAGGAAACACCACACAAATGCAGAAGGACTGACCTTCTGCAAGACATCAGGCCAGGTCTTGTCAACAAACAAGTGTTATTAAAAGTGACTTCACTAGGGTAAAAGGAGCTGAGAGAACATGAATATCAAATGAAATATATGCCTCTAGAATGGATTTTCTTAAGAAGAAATCAGTTGTAAAGGACATTTTGCGGATATTTGCAAAGATATGTTTTTGCAGAACTGAGTGAAATATATGGGGATGAAAATGGTTTTTATTGATTTCTTTAGAGACAGAGGAAGGGAGAGGGAGAGAGAGAGAGAAACATTGACATGAGAGGGAAACATTGAATGGTTGCCTCCTGCATGCCCCCTACTGGGCATAGAACCTGTGGGCATATGCCCTGACTGTGAATCGAACCTGCAACCTTTTGGTGCAGGGAAAAATATTCAACCAACTAAGCCACCCCTGCCAGGGAAAAATATGGTGTTTTTGTATATTCATGATCTGTATCCTCAAAGATTATGCAAAGCAGAATTTATTGTTGTAATAAAAACATTTTATTAAATAAAAAAATATTATCATTCCTATATGAGACATTAGACTATCAAGAGAATGTTTCACTTATACAAAGTGGTGACTAATTTTGGACTAAATAGATGCCATGGAAATCTGTATGAAGATTATTCTGAGAAAATAGAAAGGAGGCATTTGGACATGTGTGAAATCACAGTTCATAAATAGCAAAAACTGAAAACAAACAAAAATACATATACAGCTGGCTCCAGCTACAATTTTCTTTATGGACCTTTAGAGCATTAAGGGTCCCTAGGATATTGTTGCTCATGGTTATTACATTAAGTGCCATAAGTTTGTTTGTATGCTTTAATCATATCTTTGAAGACTGTGTTTCAGGGGAGGTAAATTCTGACACCTTCTGAATGGTGACAGATAATACAATATTCAGGATTGAGACATCATACCAGTACTTCCTCAATCTCATTAACACTTTCTGTTGGCTTTTATGGCTCTGTGCCTCTGGACAGCTTTTTGTTAACAGGAAGGAAATATCTGTACTTTCTGATTGCCAATGCAATAGAAAACAAATACTTCTATTGGTGTTTCCTCTTTGGGCGGTTTCTGTCTATCCACTTATATTAGTATATTCCTTTATTTATATTAATCTGTTTTTTAAAAGATTGTTCATTGTGCATCTGGGACAAGCAAGTTGATAATAACACCTAGATTATCTGTTCCTATAAATAACATACCTCAAGAATTTAACTTTAAATCGGAAGCAGTAGCAGGAGCCTGGAGCTGCATATACCTGGGCCACACGTGTCCGTGTTGCTTTGATGGAAGTCAGAGCAAAAATAATTCACCGGAAAAGGTACAAAGACATCGGAAGAAAAATCAGAATTTATGAAAACGATTCTCGTTCTTCAAAGACATTCCCAAGAAATGTTGTTAGGGAAGGTGGACCTAAATAACATCTAAGAAATTTCAAAAAAGTGACACAAATCCAGGAAAACAGGTGTGAAGCAGTTCAAGAATAAGCCGCAAGGGAATAAAATGCTAAAGAACAAATTCCAGAAAGCAAATAGACTCAACATGAAGAGAAAATTTCCGCCAGATAGTAAAAATGTTGACTCAGCACCCAGGAAACACAAATGGGATGACTTCAAAAAGAAGAAGAAAGAACTGAAGCAAAGCAGACAGTTCAGTGATAGAACCAACTATGACTCTGTTGCTCGGGCAAAGCAGATTTGGGGGATCTTATGATGAAAAAACTGTGACAAAGAAAAAATAGTGAAGCTGATGAGTGATTTGCAGAAGTTGGTTCAAGGAAAGTTTAAAACTATTGCATTTGCACATGATTCAACTGGTGTGATCCAGTGTTACATTCAGTATATTAATGAAGAACAGAGAAAACAGGCTTTTGAAGAACTGCGAGATGAGTTGGATGAATTAAGTAAAGCTAAATATTCCAGAAATATCGTTAAGACATTGCTTGCGTATGGGATGAATCTCAGATCGCAGAAATGTAAGAAGTTTTGAAGGCCGGTGAGGAAGATGCTCTGACACGCGGAAGTGTCAGGGGGGCGAGTAAAGTGCAATGACAAAGCCGCTTTGGAGCAGGGGAGCATGCTGACGGGGGAGCTCTGTGGGAACACATTTCAGCGTTACCGTCAGATCACCGGAGGTACAGCCAGGGAAATGAGAGCTTATCAGTGTTGAAATGAAACAGATTCTAACTCCAATGGCCCAAAAGGAAGCTGTGATTAAGCCCTCATTGCGGTATAAAGTATTTTTGGACGGTTTTACCTATGCGCCCCCAAAGCTAAGATCAGAAATGATCGAAGTAGTGGTATACCTGGCACACACACGCGACGGCGCCAGCGTGGACATGCACTGTCTGTGGCATGCAGCCCAAGCACGAGAAAGTTACTGTGAAAACAATGAAGACATGTTGAAAACGTGGCTAATGGCCAATACTCTCATTTGGTTTTACTGGCGGCATTTGATTGTATTAGTGATACTAAACTTGTGAAGCAGATAATCATATCAGAAATTATTAATTCCTTGCCTAACATATTAAATGACAAATATGGAAGGAAGGTCCTGTTGTACCTACTAAGCCCCAGGGATCCTGCACATGCAATGTGAGAAATCATTGAAGTTCTGCAGATAGTAGATGGAAACACACACAGTAAGAAAGGTACAGAGATTGGTCGCTGAGAGCTCTTAGAATCCGTCTCTCCAGCTTTGTTAAGCTACTTGCAAGGACGTGTCCTAGAAGCGGTGCTAAATAAGTCTGCATGTGTGTTGGTGTCTGACATTCTGGGAGCTGGCATTGGAGACATACAACCTTCCATGAATGCCATGGTCAGCGTGGCAGCAGTAAAACTGCCTCGGGGTGGCGAGGATGGAGAGCTTCATTTTGTAGAGCATCGCCTTGTCCTGTGGCTGATAGAGCAAGATTCAAAAAAGGAACCAAAACAGAATACAAGGTTGTTTCGCGATAACACTCAGTGAGCATGTTGGTATGAAGGATCTGAAGTCCTGGGCCCGTGTAAATCAGGTGCCTGTATTCTAGCCTCTCCAGAGTTCTGACCAACAAGTTGCAAACAAAGTCAAAGCTGGAGTGAAAAACCTGATTACCACATTGAGGGGTGGGGTGGAGGGGGACACCAGCAAAAGAATAGAAACACTAGTTGAAAAACTTTCTGCATAGATGGAAACAATGAACAAGATGGAAGAGCTTTTTTATCCTCTGATCTCTTGTTCCAGTGTGAAAAGGGATGGCTGAGGGTCCACCTTACTGGTAGTTTGTGTACTCTGTATGTGTTTCTCCTAGTTATTTGAATTTATGTATCAAATGCTTTCTAAACAAAAAAAAAAAAACAAAAAACTAAATTTACAAAGTTAATCTGCACATCTATTTGCCTATAAGAAGGAAGTAAAAGTCCTTTCTGAAGCCTTTATTTTCTAAACTAATACATGGACCTCCCATAAACAATAAATATATCTTAATGGTTCCATAGAATCTTTATCTTTGAAAAGGGAGACATTTGTTAGTTTTTCACTGTTCCAGAAACATACATTCTAAACTTTTCTTTCTGAAGAAAAATGCTCTCAGGAGGATTTTTATGGTTTCGTTAAGATGCCTAAAAATCAGCAAATGGTATCTTCCCAAGTAAATTGCTTGCTCCCAAGTTTCAGAGACATCTGCAACAATGGGAAAGGGTTTTACTTTTATTTAGATAAGTTTTTAGTATAAAGAATCCTAATGGTTTTGAGGATGCTGAAATTATAGATCTACATTTTTAAAATTACTATAACTTCATAGTTTAAATTTTAATTTTAAAAAGTCTTATTTATGTATTCCCTATTGTCTTATTCCAAGATTATGAGACACAGTAATATTTAACACAGCATTCTGATTTTAAACTTTAAACCAAAATTATCATTCAGCGTTTTATAATATTAAAAATAAGAAATAAATCAAATATTCACTGATCAAGGAGTACTTAAATACATCTTAATACCAGTATAAGCCATTGGGGAAAATGAGATAGATAGATATCAGTGTGTCTCAACAAGCAGCACTTTTTGCCCCCAAACCTTGGTAATGTCTTGGAGACATCATGGGTTGTCAAAGTTGAAAAATGAAGGACCAGCTGGCATCTAGTGGGCAAAGCCCAGGGATGCTGTTCGACATCTTACAATGCACTGGACAGTCCCCGACAACAAAGAATTATCTCACCCAAAATACCAATAGTGACGACCGAAAAAACTTGATCTATAGCTGTACTGACAGAGAAAATGTGCACCTTATATGTTTAAATAAAAGCAAAGAGCAAGCCAGTATATTTTATAAGATCTCTTATTAGAAGTTATACGATCACAACAAACTAAAATCTTCGTGAAGACAAAATGGAGACATTCTAGGCACTCTGCCTAGAGTTTTATAGCTATGATTTTCTTAGATCCTCATAACAACCCTCTGAGGTATGTATTGGTTCAAATACTGGCCCCTGTGCACCAAGGACATGGAGAAATGGATGAAAGACGAAGACCACACAGCAGGAGGTAGCAGGTTTAATAAGCAAGAGAACTTACATATGAGGTTTGTCTTGGTTGACCTTAAAATGAGTAGATCTCTGTACCCACCAGCCAGACTCTTAAAAGTTGATATAGTGGCCTTCACTGGGCTCAGTCACTTACACTGCCCAGATGTTCACAATAACACATTGTTCTCTCAAAGCTGTGTCCTTGCAACAGCTGCTGGTATGGGCAGGAGGTACACTCCAAGGACCGGGGAGGGACGAGGAGCCTGTGATTCTGATTGCCTGAGTCCAGCTGGTGGGGCCACCTAGGTCACATCTTCCTGATTATCTCCTTCAACAGTGTGTTTACTAATTAACTTCACATAAGGAAACTGTTTAAAAACTGGCCTAAAAACACTAACTGATCAACTGAACTTACATCTAGCCAGGGTATGGAATTTATGCAAATGGTTAAAAAGTGTTATCTCTAAGGAAAGGATTAGAATAAATACTCATTTTTTAAAAGTTTATTAATTTTTATTAGTTTAGCAACTGAACATATTTTTACCACTATAAGAGGTAATCCTTTTTCTCACTCCCTCATCTCTAGGCCCTACCCTTAGAAACCATTTTAAACTTGTTTAAAATGTTGTATTTACTTCCATATTCCTAAGTAATATCATAGCTTTATTTATGGACTTTCTGCTACAGAATATAAAGATTAAACTCCACTTGCCCCTCTGCAAACAGTAAATACCTGTCTCTTGGCCTTCCACTGTAGTTATATTACAGTTTTTATTAAGTCAATATTATTGTCTTTATCATATTTATTAATATTACAGGTGAAATTTACTTTTAAGAACTTTGTGTTAAATCTCAAGTTAATAATTAATTACATTATTGGCTTTTCTTTTTTATTATCACTAATTTATCTCCAGACTCTCAACCAAAATATTTATCTTAATATCATTAAGTACATCAGGTAAATTATCTGCATCATTTTTTTTTTTTCCAACATCCAAAATCTTTTTAATACGAAGGTAGGACTGGGGTTAGTTTGGTCGACGGGGCTGGCCCCTCGGCCTCTCATGTGCTTGAACTTCCCGCCCTCGGAAGGTACGTACGTGCTGGTTGGCGGGGTATCCCTGGGGCCTTGCTGAAACGCCAGTGCACTCTCCCCGGGGAGGACCAGAAAGCAGGACGGTGCCGCCGCCCTCTGCGGAGCCCAGGGCCAGCTGCTGGAAGGGGAGGATCTCGCCCCGGCCTTGAGGATGCGGCTCTAGGTGCGGCTGCTCACACAAAGTGCGCACACCTTCGGTTTGGGCACCTCCTGAGCACACTCGTCATGGATGACAGTCCCCACAACCACAGCCGTTTTACCCTCCTGGCCAGGAAGCTTCCTCTTCTAAATCATCTGGGACAGGGACAGAGGCAGCTGGTTGGTGGCACTCATGAACAACCTCTTCAGCGTCACTTAGTGGAAAGTGGAGTTGGTTCCTCTGGCCAGAAACCTGTACAGCTTGACCAACAGCCTTAGGTATATGTCTTGGCCCTGGGGTTCTTTGCACCTAAACTTTCGACCTTTGTTGTGACGGACGTCACCTTTCAGGATGGCACTTCCTGCTCCACCATGTCTGGAAAGGAGGCTCCTCCCACCTTGAAATCTTCTCTCCTTAGGTTCTTTCTTCTCTTCTCCTCATCCAATGGATACCGACTGTTCTCTATGCCAGGTACAGATCATTTACGTACCTCAGTCTATCCCTCCCCATCATCCTGAAGATGATCTTCTCTCTCTTCTGTTGGCACCCACTCATTTCCTTGACATCTGACAAACTTTACCGGTTCTAATGCAAGAGTTACTAGAAACTCAGTATGCATGTGCAGGTCATAGATGGTGAGATAATCTCATGAGATGTATTTATTTTGTTGGGGAAAACTCCAAATATCACTAAACGTAGGTGCCTATCTCCAGTGTAATCTTGAAACTACATTTCAGGAAGTAAGAAGAACAATTAAAATACAGTATTGAGGATAGGTTTTACACAAACTCTTTATTTCACTGGGGAGCCTCATTCCTCCCTCCATTTTCCTTGCAGCCTCGTGTCCAAGGCCTCTTGAACATCTGTCTCAGCTTTCTTTCTGGATTTCTGGGGAGAGACATGGTTTTTATATAAACAAAGTGCATTATTTCCAGAAAGTAAACCTATAGGCCTTCTAAAGGGCAAGAAAATGGTAGCTGCCTGGCATAAAGTAGTACAGTCGTGAAGTTTGCGGATACATGGATTCCTTAAAAGTTTCTGAGAACAGCCTCCCTTTTTTATTACTCCCAAAGGCTGTGCTTCCAGTTTGTTGTGCTTTCTGGTGTTCTGTGACACAAATTAGCCTCTGTTTTCCCTTCCTTTTCTCAGCCTTTAACATCAGCTTTGCTTGATAAAAGTCACAATGGTTTTAGGCTGAGAGGAACAATCAAATTCAGAATGAAGTTTATCTAGTACCAAGTTTACTGAGTTTAAAAAAAAAGAGTATAGGACAGGGATAAGAGGGTGCACAGCAAAAGCTAGCAGATGTCTCATGGTCCCCAGGGTCACATTCCAAATGTCCTAGTCATTCCCCATTGGATGCAAGTAGTCATGTGAGATGAAGCTAAGCAAATCTAGACCCAAGGTATGTTTATACCTCATTAGTCATGTATCACTCTCAGTGTTACTTGACTAACTTTCACTCCCCAGTGAAACTACATCTCATCAATTGCACATTACTCCTCAATTACAGCATATTTATCAATTTCAAGTTACTCATCAATAATAGGTTACTTAATAAATAACATTAATGACCAGGTACAGGATCTTAGTCTGATACAAAGCAAACTCAGCAAAACCTTCATTTATCTTGGAGACAGAATACCCCTATAGTTTCCTTGCTTGATCTTTCCAGAAGGGTTTATCTAAGGGTCAAATCCTCAGGCATCCCTAGGGCTAGAGAAAAGACTACAGATTAGCTACTAATCCTGCCACAGGCACTTAATTGATTGTAAAAGCTAAAGCATAAATTTGCAGCTACTTATCCATCCAATTTTTATCTTCTAAACTTTTTGACATTTTTCCTCTGCCTGCTATCCTCTACTCTTCAATTCTTATGTCCTTGTTGATTTAATTCCTCTGCTGTCCTTTTATTGGAAATTAATGGAGGGAGCAGAGAAACATGTGCATGTTTAATCTGTCACATTTAAATATAATGACTATATCAGTGCTTTGGCTACACATTTTAAATGTAGAGAAAACAAACAGAAGGGAAATATCTCATAAGCTTATAAGTAAACTTTATAGAAAAAAAAATTTATAAATCATGTTATTTTACCAGTCACCCAGTAGTGATTTTAAAGCAATTTTAAAAGAAAGACATTTGGTTGGTGTAAAAAACATATCTAAATTAGAATAATATAGTGTATATGTTCTACTATAATATAATATCTACTAATTCCTGAATGAATTGTGCAATCATAAAATAAAAAAATAGCCCCAGTTAATGTTGAAACATTTTTTAAGTAATTATATATAATATGATCCAAGTTGTACTGTACTTGTAAACACCATTAGAGATATATCACTTAGATGATTTGTTTAATGTTTGCCTATAGAATAACTTCTGGTTGTTAATATCTGAACTTTATAGAATTTATATACTTCATAGAGGAAAAAAAACATATTTATGCCTGATATTCTCAATATAATGTTTTAAGAAAGTGAAGAACATGGAAAATGTTTGAGTAATATTCTAAATATAATGAGAATAGACATTTTTCTCAAGAAGATATACAAATGGCCAATAGATATATGAAAAGAGGCTCAACTTCACTAGCTGTAAAGAAATGCATATCAAAACCACAATGATATACCACTTCACACCTGTTAGAATGTTTATTCTTATTCAATAAGACGAGAAATAATAAGAGTTAGAGAGGATGTGGAGAAAAAAAAACCCTCATTCACTGCTGGTGGGAATGTAAAATGGTACAGCACTATGGAAAAGAGTGTGGAGTCTCCTCAAAAAAATTAATACAGCTACCATATAACCTAATAATCCCTCTTTTGAATATGAACCCCAAAATAATAAAATATTTATTCATAAAGATATATATGCCATTATGTTCATTGAAGCATTATTCATGGTAACCAAGATATGGAAACAACCTAAATGTCCTCTGATGGATAATTGGATAAAGAAATGTGGTTCCATATATATGATGAAATACTATTCACCATAAGAAATAGTGAAATTCTGCCATTTGCCACAACTTGAATGGATCTGGAGAGCATCATGTTAAGCCAAATAATTCATATGGAAAAGAATGAACCATATGATTTCACTCATGTTTCAGATATAAAATAGAAAGCAACAAATGAACTAACAAAACAAGCAAATGAACTCATAGAGGCAGATAATATGAAGGTTGCCAGAGAGGAAGGGGAATAGAGGGAAGATAAAGAGAGTATAGGGGGTCAAATATATGGTAATGAAGTAAGAGTAGACTATAGGTGGTGAGCACACAATGCAATATACAGTTGATGAATTTTAGAGTTGTACACTTGAAACTTACACAATGTTATTAACCAATGTCATCCCGATAAATAAAATATAATGAGAAAAAAGAACATCTGAATCATTTATAAGAATCTTGAATTAAATGTCAGTAAAGGGAGATTGTGTTTGAATGTTATTGGTACTAATGTTACCATAGACAGTCATTCAGAACATCTTGGAGTTTCCCCTACTGGCCAAGATGGTAGAGAGGAGCGATTCACACTAAGCGCACCAAACACTAGAATATAAATGGACAGAGACCGAGCACATTGAAAGCTAAGAAGGTGAATGAATAGGGTGTCCAGTGTGCCAAAAGCTAGCCAAATAATTGGATTAAAAGCTCTCCCCTCATTTGTATAGGAACAGTGGGCTTGAGTAGGAAGGAGAGGAGGTCTTTGAGAAGGGAATTCACCACTCTCCTAGGTCGTGTGACTCTGAATAAAAGTTTGCTTTTGCATCAACTCCTGCGTCGCATGTTTGGCTTTCATTGCAGCTGAACCCCATATTTTTGTTCATAACATTAGGAGGGATCATAGCATCAGTTTTTGTGGGAGGCACTCTGCCATGATATTTGTTCTAATCTCTTTTCTACTGGTGCTTTTAAAAAATTTAGTCTTTGCTGAATTCTCAGTGTTAAAGTGAATTATCAAAACATATTAAAGAAAATTATAAATACAGAAGTAAAATAAGTTTTTAATGAGATTATGTGCACACACACACACACACACACACACACATTTTCTGTGTTTTAGTGCTATTTTAAAAATTGGAAGTTTGTGATTTGGGAGTTTGGAGGGTTAACTTCTAATGCATTATGAATTTCTTCAAATGAGGGCAAACAGATTCTTGATTAGTACTTTTATTTAGAACAGATTGCTCATGCTAAATGGGAAATGCTTTGTTGTATTTCAGTGAATACTAATACCTAATAAAACAAACTGTAAAATAAAGTTGAATTAATTCCCAAATAGTACATGCATTTAAAACTAATAAAGAAAAATAGTACAAAACAAGATACTTTTATTATATCTGAGAAATTCTTTTATATTATAAAATTTTATTTCAGTAAAATCTTGTACAAAACATTGAATGAAATAATACCTTCTTTATATCTTATAAGAAGATTTCATCTTTAAGATCATGCTAGTTCACTGTAATTCAACACTTTTTATCCTAACTTTTATTGCTTGATCTACATACATGCCTACTGCAAAAACATATTTAAAATCTTTTACTATAATAATGAAATTTTAAAGTTCTCCTTGATATACTGCTATTGTATATAGTTCATACATATCAGTATGAAATTTTCATGTTATCTTGACAAATTGTTTTTTGTTTTATAGAAACTATCTTAATGCTTTTTGCATTTTTTGCTTAATTATTTTCGCTTAATTCTTTGTGCTTTTGCTTTAATTTATATTCTTTCTGATATTAAGATTACTATCCCAAATCTCTGTTATATATAATTGGTATTTAATATTTTTCCTGTCTTATTTATTTATATTTTCTGTGGCCCTCCTTTAGATGAGTATATGATAAGCAATATAAAGTTCTCATTTTACATTGTTATTTTGATCTAACTTGATGATCCATGTATATTTAATATGTTTACTAATATAGAAATAAATATTCTACTAATTTTGTATTCTCCGTTTACCATCTGCTTTGTTTTCTTTTTAATATTTTCTGTGCCTTATGTTCTAGTAAGACATATTTCTCCATTCCCTTTCTTTTCTTTTCCTGATTTCTAGGCTATTAGTTGTATTTCCTTGTGTTATAACTCAGTGCCATTGACCTAAACTCCCAGAGGCCTTCACAACAACCAAAGGGGTTGTCAGTTACTCATCTACTGAAGAACATTCTTCACTAACTAACCCCTGAGTAATCGCTAACCCCGGGGTAATAACTAACCCTTGAGTAATCCTGGGCTCAGCGCCAGGAATAATCTATTGAAAACATCTTGACCTTTGAAATGTCTGGGAAACTGAGTAACAGATAATTAACTAACCGCTAAATTCCGCTTCTGTAACATGCTTGCTTACACGTAGCATCCCCCTTACAAAATCCTATAAAAAGGAGCCATTTTAGCTCTCCGGGGCCGCAGTTACTCCTGTGTGAGACATACTGCAGGTGCCTGCGGACTTAGCTCAATAAACTCATTTTATTAAACCCCATCTCGGCGTCTGAGTTTGGTCGATATCCTGGATTACAACACTTGGTTTCACTTATTTTTAAGGTGCACACATAATAAGTTTGTTCAGCTAAGCCCATTGTTATATCTATTCTTCTGACAAGAGATGAAGATCTTGGCAGTTTACTCATAGAATGGCTCACTTCTTGCCCTGTATCTTATCTATTGTTATGTAGAGTTTTTCCTTTTTCCTTAAAAAATATTTACAAAATTATTTATAGCTTTTAAAAATCAGTGGTGTTTTGTCCATTTCTTTGCTCATGTTTTTATTATCCCGGCTCTTTCATCTGAAATCACTTTTCTTCTTGTTGAAGTGCAAAAGTTCATGATACTTTTAAATAAAATCTGTGATAGAGTATGTCTTTTGCATGTAAAAATGACTGCATTTTGTGTTTCTTGAATAATTGTGTTTGAGCATATGGTTCTGATATAAGTTTACTCATACCATAAAGGGAAAACACAGGGCCACAAAATATACATTGTAAAGGTAAAAGTTAATCCTGACATTTTTCCACTCTCTATTTCCCCATACCAGCAATTTTCCATAGAAACTACAAATATAAGCTCAACCTCTAGAGATGGTTGGGAGCTCTCTTCCTTCTATTGTGAGGCACGTCCACTACTCTGTCTCTGTCCTCTCTGCTCAATAAAACCTGCTTTTCCACTTGAACCTCTTGTCTGGCTCACGTCTTGAATTCATTCCTGTGTGAAGCTAAGGACCTTCTTGGCTTGGGACTCAAGTCTCCACTGGGGATGTGCCCCTCTAGCAACATTCACCTAATATTTTTGCTGATGAAAATGTATCATTGGCCTTACTGTTAACTGCTTGGTAAATAATCTTGTTTCTTTTCTCTGGAAGAATTCACACCCCCTTTATTCATCATCTTATTGGCTATCCAATTCTGACTCTGACTGGAATTTCCCTTGCCCTAAGGACATTATATAAGCATCCCAAAATGTATGGTGTTAGAATGGGGAAAGGGCCTGGTCTTTAGTCCACACCTGTAGCTAGACTCACTTTTGCTGTTCCTGCAGTTGTTCACATCACCCCCTTCCTAATTTTTACATCTATAGGGCTCCCAGCATACCAATGCAGAAAATCTCAAAAGGTCCAATTCCTTTATGGTATCAACATTAGAAATATTCTTGGCTTCTGCTAAAGCTGTAGTACTCTCACTGAGAGCCTGGGTACGGATAGAATTTGAGTGGGAAACAGAAGCATTTCCCACAATGTATCACCTCTTTTTCTTCCCGGGCTGAGGAATTCTTTCTATCTCAGGGTCAACCAGAGTTTATTACCTTGATGGGCTAACACAGTAGTTTTTCATCTATCCTTTAAAATCAGTTTTAAAGTCTACTCTTGCCCAGGTTCCACCCCAGACCAATTAAATAGATTTAGCGGTAATATCTTCTTTAAGCAGGTCTGAAATCTCCCACATGATTGTAAAGCACAGACAGGAATGAGAACCAAGTGCTCTAAATAAAAGCCTTCTTTCTTGGTTCTCAAATATTAGCAGGCATTGAAATAACCTGCACGGCTTATTCATTTGCAAATATTTGAGCCCTACCTCTAGAGTGCAAGCCAAACAAAGCAAAAAAAACAACAACAACAGAAAACCATTAAAATGTTCTGGCCACAATGGTGGTCTTTTGAATATGTAAATATAATCAAGTTACCCAACACCACCCAAGTAATTAAATAGGTTGTTCTTGTTCTAAAGAACGATGACTTTATCACCAAACCCCATTCAAAAAATTCCATAGATTCCTGTTGTTCCAAATACCAGTGTTTTAGTAACAATGCTTATGAGAACCCTGTGTTTCTACCCAGTCTCCCTCTCTCTGCTTTCACCTCGCATTTCTAGACACTGAACTTACTGTCCCTTAAACAAGATCGACCTCCCCATGGGAGCCTCCTTGGAAATTTCCATCACTGCCACAGTGCCTGGCAAATAACACATACTCC
Source organism: Molossus molossus (assembly GCF_014108415.1). NCBI lineage: Eukaryota > Metazoa > Chordata > Mammalia > Chiroptera > Molossidae > Molossus > Molossus molossus. Next base: position 13,045,682 of record NW_023425346.1, read on the forward strand.
TCATGTAACCATGATAGCATATGCAGAGAGAAACCAACGCAGTTTAAACTTACTGTATTTTGCACCACAGAATGCATGCAGCTAACATTTCTAATAGTTTTAGGCCCAGTATCTACATGACAGTGCCTAGATGTATGGACTTGCATACTTCCTTAAAGTTCTATGAGGTTTACTGTACTTAAAGATGGAATAAGAATAATGCTCACTTTGGAGGATTGTTTTGTGAATTTGACTTGGGAGCAACTGTACAGAAGAGTCATTGCTTTCTGTGATTCAAAGGGATTAATATAAAGCAAATGTTTAAATCTTCTAGGATAAAAATGAAATTTGTTATGAATATCAAAGAATGTCTTTGTCATCAGATCTGGCCCAGAGAGAATGCAGCGTCTCAACAGATGATGTGACCTCATCAGTAGACTTGTTTGAACGTAAATTAGTTGACCCCTTACAGGAGAGACTATAGGCTATCAGCTAAGAGGTTGCTGCTTAGGAAACCTTCAAAGATTTTACATTTTTGTAACCCTGTGAATTTAATTTATTAAACAAAAATAACTCTTGTTGTTTGTTTATAGTCATACTACCCAATCCATTGGTTTTCTTTTGTTTTTTTTCAACTGACTATTTTATGCCCTTTAAAACCCTGCCACTTTGCTTCAATACTCCAACACCTGTGAAGCTCACTCCTGCTGTAAAGGATCAAAACAAAGAGGTCTGACAATTTACACTCTACACTTAAATATTGTTGTCAGCGAATTATTGGCTTTAACCTTAATTCCATCATTTTAGGATCAAACAATATCCTTAGAGTGTTGTTTCTTAGCTGCCCAGAGGGCGGTTCTTTTTTTTTTCAAAGAAAAGACTCTTATAGCCAATCTGTTATTATATGAAACAAAGAAACTGACTAAAACTATTGAGCCCTTCTTTGTAATTTGAATGGAGGCTGAGAATTATGGAGCCCAAGGAAGAATGTTTCAAAATAAGAATCATGATCTTAAGTGGTATTTCTTCATTACTTTTTTCAAAATTTTAATTTATTTGTGTGACAATCCTTAAGGGAATTCACATTCCCTGCAGAGAGGAGAAATGGGAAGCAAGCTCTATTGTGATTCTCCTGAGGGCACTGATCCCATTCTGAGGGCTCTGACCTCAGGGCCTCATCCTAATTCCTCCTCAAAGGTTTCACTTCCTAATGCCATCACCTGGGGGATAAAGAAGTAAGGGGTGGTATGGTTCCAACATAAGAATTTTGAGAGGACACGCACATTCAGCCCATAATAGTCAATAGGATCTAAATGTCTGAGAGCGTCATGGATAAGGAACTAAGTCCACTGCACCAGGGTTCTGGCATCCCATAACTATCAGACTCAGACTAGGGGAGAGGTGTTCCAGTAAGAATAATTATTAACTTACATCGATACCATTGTATTTAACTAGTTATTAATAACAGGAAAGGAGCAAAGAAAAGGCCAGACAATATAGGCCTGTTCCCTGCAAAACACTGGGGGAGGGAACCACATAGCAAAGATAGATGCATGTCCAGTAAAGTTGGGGTGACATAGGGAAGGTACTACTTGCCTGTCAATTACACCTGGAGATAGAAATGGTTGGCCAGAGTGGGAGTGGCCATTGCGAGTATGCAAGAAGATCTGGAATACATAACTCCCTCACCAAAGAAGTTTCTCTTTTTGTGCTCTTGTGCTTTTGGGACTTTTGTTGTTCAAGGCATACTCTCTTGAATTTGCCCCAAGGACCCACAGCCATGTGGAGCCCACATGCAATGGACTGCAGCTAGCCTGATGCTGAACTGGACCTGGCTCCAACATGAAAAGAGGACTCTGGACATTGGCTTTGTTTTAGCTCTACTGCAACCCCAGCTACACTTCTTTTATGACTGGACTAAGGAAAATGAGACTTTGGCAACCCAAGAGTGTAATTCCATGGAAATAAAGCTTTCTACCATACCTCATCCTTTTTAGAGAACTCCAGAAATGCTTATTCTAGTGATACATCAAAAACCCTACTTCCATGAGCAATCCGGAGAGATAAGGCACCGCCTCCCTCTGTTAACAATATATCAGAAACAGTATAAAAGAAAGGTCAGCTAGAATGTTTGATCAGGTCTCCTGCCCCTGTTTCTCAGCCATTGTCTTAGTTTTAACCTCCTTCATATCTGTTCACACACTAACAGGAAGGGGTCACATTTCCTCCCTACATCCCTTGAAAGAAAATATCATATTTCATTCAGATTTGATGAACCTTTTCTAATCACCTTGCCGAAGAATATCTGTCTTCTCAAGTCTTCATTTATATTATTTAGCAAACATTTGTAGCTTTATTCCTGGGTCTTTAACAATTTTAGTAATGTTTATGGTAATTCATAAGTACTATACAATTTGTTTCTATAACTATAATATTTGTCTTTTAAAAATATTTTATAGAAGTACAACACCCATAGATGAAAGTGATTTTGTCATCGTATGCATTATAAGAATCAATCAACATTAAGGAAGTATGCATACCTATGTAACCAAGTAACCCAGGTAGAGACGAATACTCCCAGGAAACACACAGCCCCCATCGATGGCAATCCCTCTAGTGCTTGACTGCTTTCCAATGCAGTACCACTGTTCTGACTTCCACCCCATCATTTGCCTGTTTTTGAGATTTATGAAAATGCAAACACACAATATGATGGCTTTTGTTTTCAGGTTTTTTTTGCTTACTATGTTTGATATTTATCCATAATTGTTCTAGCTTTTTTTTTCCTAAGAGAAAGTAAATTTTAATAGAGTTTATTTGATGTGGTTTTTTTTTATTTCTTGTTTTATGCATTTTAGGTTTTTGCATTCTGAGCTTTTTTATGTTAGTTTGTATTTTATTATTGTCTATCACTTGTAAAATTGTACATGCATTTCCCTATAGTGTCTTGGAAAGTATACATACTTTAAAATTCTTTTGGCAGTTATTAAAATCAAATGTTTTTCTAATTATCAATGTCGAAAATAAAAAGATATTAAATTTAAGACATCTCCTTAAATAATACCAGGGAATGATAATAATGTACAAATTCTCATCCGCAATATAAACTGGTTCATACTGCAGTTTTCTGTCCTGCTTTTACTTCAAATTATTATTAATTAAAAAAATCAATAATTTAAAAAGAAGCACAAGGGAACAAAATCATTAAAAATGAATAATTGCTCCAGCCAGTATGACTCAGTGGTTAGCGTGTCAGCCTGTGCACCAAAAGGTCTCAGGTTTGATTCCCAGTCAAGGGCATGTACCTGGGTTGCAGGTTTGATCCCAGCTCTGGTCAGGGCATGTTCAGGAGGCAACCAATAGATGTGGCTCTCTCACATCAATGTTTCTCTCTTTCCTCTCACCTCCCTTCCACTCTCTCTAAAAATATCAATGGGAAAAAAATATCCTTGGGTGAGTATTAAGCAATTTTAATAATTACTGATGATATTTATAATCTTTTAAAAATAAATGTTACAGAAGCTGGCTTCTTTTTTTTTTTTCACCAAATGCTTTTTGCTTAGCTGCTGTTCACAGAAGTAAGTTTTATTTTCAAGACAGGTGTAATAATAAGAATTATGGCTAATAGAAATCAAGTGGATATCAGAGTTTGCTTTCCAGGTACTGCTAATAAGAACTTTGTGTGATTTGATAATCTTCATCTTTTCCCATCATCCATTAGAACACAGAAAACCCAACAGAAGATTCTGAAATCTTAAAAGATAAAGGAATCACAAGACAGAAAGACACTTACCAATCACCTGCATTCAGCCATTTGTGAACCACAAACCAACTTATCTTGCTGCCTGCTTTACCACTACCCCACAGATAGCCTGCTCTGACTTATTAACACAGTTACTTAAAATTAAGTATACCATTCAGAGTTGTCACTGCTCACTGATCATTCTATTCATTTGATTTGGGATATATATATATTTTTATGGCTTATGTTTTTATTTTACTTATTTTTTTTACATTTATTTACATTTTAATTAATTAATTTTTATCAACTTATTTTTGTTACAAATGTTTCTTTTTTCCCCCCAATGACACCCTCCTCCCAATCCCACACCACCTCCCTCCCCCAGCATTGCTATGTCCATTGGTTACGCATACATGCATATATGTTCTATGATTTATCTCTTCCCTTGCCCCTGTCTACCTATTCTGAGGTTTGTCAGTCTGTACCCCACATCCATGTTTCTGGGTCCATTCTGTTCATCAGTTTGTTTAGTTCATTATATTCCACAAATAAGTGAGATCATGTGATATTTGTATTTCTCTGATTGGCTTATTTTGCTTAGCATAATACTGTCCAGGTCCCTCCATGTCATCTCAAAGGGTAAGAGATCTCTCTTTCTTACAGCTACATAGTACTCCATTGTGTAAATGTACCACAGCTTTTTTTATCCACTCATTTACTGAAAGGCACTTGAGCTGTTACCAGATCTTAGTTATTGTAAATAGTACTGCTATGAACATAGGGGAACTTACATTCTTCCTGATTGGTGCTTCGGGCTTCTTAGGATATATTCCTAGAAGTAGAATCACTGGGTCAAATGGCAGTTCAATTTTTAATTTTTTGAGTAAACACCATATTGTTTTCCATAGTGGGTGCACCAGTCTGCGTTCCGACCAGCAGTGTACTAGAGTCCCCTTTTCTCCACGTCCTCACCACCACTTGTTTGATGATTTGTTGATGGCAGCCATTCTGACATGTGTGAGGTGATACCTCATTGTTGTTTTAATTTGCATCTCTCTGATGATTAGTGACCTTGAGCATATCTTTATATGTCTCTTGGCCATTTATATGTCTTGTTTAGAGAGGTGTCTCTTTAGGTCCTCTCCCCATTTTTAATTGGATTCTTTGTCTTCCTTTTGTTGAGTTGTATGAGAACTCTATATATTTTGGAAATTAACCCCTTATCTGAAGTGTCATTACCAATTATGCTTTCCCATATAGTGGGTTCCCTTTCCATTTTTTTTTCATGGTAGTTTCTTTTGCTGTGCAGAAGCTTTTTAGTTTGATGTAGTCCCATGTATTAGTTTTTTCTTGTTTCCTATGCCTTAGGCATTGTATCAGTGAAAATTGTGTTATGTGTGATGTCTGAAATTTTGTTGCCTATATTTTTTTAGGATTTTTATGGATTCAGGAGTCACATTTAAGTCTTCTATTCATTTTGAGTTTATTCTTGTATATTGTGTAATTTGGTATTCTAGCCTCATATATTTGCATCCAATTTTCCCAACACCATTTATTAAAGAGGCTGTCTTTACTCCATTGTATGCTCTTGCTACCTTTGTCAAATATTAATTGAGCATAATATCTTGGGTTCATTTCTGGGTTCTCTGTTCTGTTTCATTGATCTATATGCTTGTTCTTGTGCCAGTACCAGGCTGTTTTGATTACAGTGGCTTTGTAGTATAATATGATATCTGGTATTGTGATCTCTCCTACTTTGTTCTTCTATTTCAAAATTGCTATAGCTATTTGAGGCCTTTTTTGGTTCCATATAAACTATTGGAGTATTTGGTCTAGTTCCATGAAATATATTGTTGATATTTTAATAGAGATTCATTGACTCTATGGATTGCTTTGGGTGGAATAGACATTTTAATAATGTTGATTCTTCCAATCCATGAATAAGGTTTACACTTCCACTTTTTTATATGTTCCTCTAATTCTTTTTTCAATGTCCTATAGTTTTCTGAGAACAGGTTCTTTACTTATTTGGTTAAGTTTATTTCCAGGTATCTTAGTTTTTTTGCTGCAATGGTAAATGGGGTTGATTTTTTAGTTTCTCTTTCTGTGAGTTCATTGCTGATGTATAACAATGCCATCAATTTCTTGATGTTAATTTTGTATCCTGCCACTTTGCCAAATTCATTTATTAGCTGTAGTAGATATGTCATGGAGCCTTTAGGGTTTTCTATGTAAAATATCATGTCATCTGTAAATAATGACAGTTTCACTTCTTCCTTTTGATTTTGGATCCCTTTTATTTTTTCTTCTTGTCTAATTGCTATAGCTAAAACTTTCAGTACTATGTTAAATAAGAGTGGTGAAAGTGAGCATCCCTGTTTTTTCCCGTTTCTAAAGAAAATGCTCTTAGTTTTTGCCCATTGAGTAGAATGTTGGCTATAGGTTTTTCATATATAGACTTTATTACGTTGAGATATGATCCCTCTATTTCAACATTGCTGAGTGTTTTTGTCAGAAATGGGTGCTGTATTTTGTTGAATGTTTTTTCAATGTCTTCTGATATGATCACATAATTTTTTATATTTCATTTTGTTTATGTGGTGTATCACATTTATTGATTTGTGAGTATTGTACCATCCTTGTATCCCCAGGAGGAATCTCACTTGGTGATGGTGAATAATTATTTTGATGTATTGCTGGATCTGATTTGCTAATATTTCATTAAGGATTTTGGCATCTATGTTCCTCAGGGATATTGGCCTTAAGTTTTCTTTCTTTGTAGTGTCTTTATCTGGTTTTGGAATGAAAATTATTTTGGCCTCATAAAATAAGTTTGAAAGTCTTCCTTCTTCTTGGATTTTTTGGAGTAGTTTGAGAAAAATGGTTGTGAAATCTATGAATATTTGGTAAAACTCCCCTGTGAAGTTTTCTGAGCCTGAGATTTTGTTTGCGGGGAGTTTCTTGATTACATCTTTAATATCCTTAGTTGTTACTGGTCTGTTCAAGTCTTTTATCTCTTCCCAGATCAGTTTTGGAAGACTGTGTGTTTCTAGAAAGTTGTCCATTTCATCTAGACTGTCCAATTTGTTGGTGTAAAGTTGTTCACAGTATTTTTTAATGATCCTTTGTATTTCTGTGATGTCAGTTTTTACCTCTTCTCTTCCGTTTCTTATTTTGTTTATTTGGGTCCTCTCTTTTTGTTTCTTGGTGAGTCTGGTTAAGAGCCCATTAAGCTTGTTTATCTTTTCAAAGAACAAACTCTTTGTTTCATTGATCTTTTTAATTTTTCTTAGTATCTATGTTGTTTATTTCTGCTCTGACCTTTACTATTTCTTTCCTTCTACTTGCTCTGGGTTTTTCTTTATGTTTACTTTCTAGTTCTTTAAATTGTAGGGTTAGAAAGTCAGTTAGAAATTTTTCTTATTTCTTGAGGTGGGCCTTTAATGCTACAGACTTCACTCTCAGGAAAAGTTTGGCTGCATTGCAAGGATTTTGTGTTGTTGTGTGTTCATTTTAATTGGTTTTCAAGAAGTTTTTAATATCTTCCTTGATCTTCTTGATAACCCATTAATTGTTTAATAACCCGCTATTTAGCCTCCATGTGTTTGAGTGTTTATGCTGTAATTGATTTCTAATTTAATGCCATTGTGATCTGAGAAGATGCTTGATATAATTTCAATCTTCTTGAACTTGTAGAGACCTAGTTTGTGTCCTAACATGTGGTCTATCTCTGAGAATGTCCCTTGTGCACTTGAGAGGAATGTAAATTCAGCAGTGTTGGGGTGCAATTCTCTGTAGATATCTCTATTAAATCTATTTGATCTATTGCATCATTTCGATTCTCTGTTTCCTTGTTAATGTTTTGTCTGGAGGATCTATTCAGTGATGTCAGTGGGGTGTTGAAGTCCCCTGCTATGATTGTATTGGTATTGGTTTCTCATTTGATGCCCTCTAGAAGTTTTAAATATATTTTGGTGCTGCTATGTTGGGTGCATATGTTTACCAAGGTCATATCCTCCTTTTGAATAGATCTTTTACATATTATGTAGTGGCCTTCTTTGTCTTTAGTTATGGCCTTCATTTTAAAGTGTATTTTTTCAGATATTAGTATTGCTACCCCAGCTTTTATTTTTCCTTTTTGTTTGCTTGAAAAAATTGTTTTCATCTCTTCATTTTCAACCTATGTGAGTTTTTTGTTGTGAGGTGCGTCTCTTGTAAACAACATATATGTGGGTCATGCTTTCTTATCCATTCAACTACTCTGTCTTTTGAATGAAATGCTTAATCCATTTACATTTAAGATTATTATAATATGTACTTATTTACTGCCATTTTTGTTTATTCTGGTTATGTCTCTCTTCCTATTTCTTCTGCTTAGTACAAGAGTCTTTTTAACATTTCTTGGAGTGCTGGTTTGATGCTGACAGCTTTGTGGCAGTTCCTTTGTAGGTGATGTGTTTTTTATCTCTTGATGCCTTGAGGATTCTCTCTTTGTCTTTGATTTTTGGCATTTCACTTATTATGTGTCTTGGTGTGGGCCTGTTTGGGTTATTCTTACTTAGAGCTCTCTGTGCTTCTTGGACTTGTATGCCTTTTTCCTTCACCAAGCTAGGAAAATTTTCTGTCGCTATTTCTTCAAATATAGTCTCTAACCCTTGCTCATTTGCTTCTTCTTCTAGCATTCCTATGATGTGGATGTTGTTACATTCATATTGTCCCCCAGCTCTCTTAGGCTGTTTTTCTGTTTTTTAATTGTTTTTTCTTTTTGATTCTCTGCTTGGGTGATTTTTTTCTACCCTGTCTTATAGTTCACTGATCCAGTCCTCAACTTCCTCTACTCTGCTAGTTAGGCTTTCCAATGTGTTCTTTATTTCTGCTATGTTATTCTTCATTTCCAGTTGGTTGGTTTTTTAATTCTTCTAAATCTTTACTCATGCTGTTGAGTTTCCTCATAATTATTATCTGAACTCTCCCTCTGATATCTTGCTCATTTCCCTTTTATTTATTTCATCTTCTGTTGAATTATCTTGTTTTTTATTTGGACTTTGTTTCTTTGTTTCGCCATTTTGGCTGTCTCAGTGGGTTCTGGAGCCTACCAAAGTTTTCCTGTGAGTGTTGGTGTTCTGCTGGTGATGGCTCCCTCTACTAGGCTTGGATGAATGTGGGAGGATCCACATTAAACACCACTGTCAAGTCTTTTCTAAGTAGATTTGCAAGGCAAGGAATGGTTCAGTTTTCCTCAACTTTTTGCCTTGAGGCTATTAGTCTCAGTTATTTGATAAGCCTCAAGTGGATACTTGCTCACTCCTTAAACTGAGATATTAATAAGCCTCATTTTTAATTTATCTGGCCTGGCCTGGTGGTGTTGATTTCCTGCAGGAAGGACCGTTGCTTTTCCCCAGGACTCTGGGAATGGGCTCTTTGAGTAATATGGCTACTGCCTGTGAGGGAGTGATTTAGTACAGACCTCCAGGCATCCACCCTTCCCAAGCCAAAGTCCTGGACTCTTTCCAATCAGTTCAAGTCCAGTTCACTCTCCCTATTCTGGAGCCCAGGTGAGTGGCTATAGCTGGTTTAGTGCTTTATAAAAACCCCTGCTTTCTAAGTTGGAAGTGCACACCACTAATACAGCTCTCCACTGCTGTCCGTGGGCTCCCAGCCTGTCCTCATGCAACTCTGCAATTCCTACCAGGCTCAATTTGGGGTCCCTGATTATACTGGTTCTGTCCAGCTGTTCTTCTGTTGGCTTTTCCCAATAATTTGTGATTATTTTAGTTGTTATTCCAGTTTGGTCCTGGGAGACTGACTGTGTAGCTTCCATTCACTCTACCACCATTTTTTCCTCTTCTGAATTAGGAATTTTTAAAATAGATTTTTTAATTAATTTTTAGAGAGATAGCAAGGGAGAGAGTCTGAGAGAGAAACATCAATGGAGAGTGAAACATCAATCAGCTGCTTCCCCACACCACCAACCAGGGATTGAGCCCAAAACCTAGGCATGTGTCCCTCCTGGTAATTGAACTGACAATCCCTCCATGTACTGAATGACACCCAACCAACTCAGCCCCACTGGCCAGGGATGATTTGAGATTTATAATTACGCTTAACTTGTGTTAATTTGAAAACTTCTTTGAAGAGTATTATTTACTATTAATAAGTAATTTTTTTTAATTTTTACATATAAATTACTTGTTGCTTGAGTGAAATTTGAATGTATCTACCTGTTGATTACCATTTTCATATGTCTATACCATCAAATTCTCTTCAGTGTAGATACTTCTGATATTTTTTGTAATAATCCTCCAGGTTTTACTCAGAAAAAATATATTTAGGGATCCAGGAAGGGATGAGCAGAGAACTTCAAAAAGTGTGGAGAGACAGCTAGCACAGTGGCTGAGCAGACTGATTTTGAAAGATTTTCCACCCTGTCTTCTCCCTCCAACCCTGTATTAGGGTTGACTCAGACTCAGGGATTCCACAGGGAAGGTAGGTTCTCTTCAGACAACTGCTTCATCTTCACATTATTTCATGAGGCTTCTGCTATCTGTTGTTCTGCTGTAAGATTATGGAAATATCCTATGCACTCATGGTCTATCTCCTTTAAATATTTTCATTAAAGATAATGAATTTCATTGTTTAGTATAATTTTAATGGAAATTTACCAGGAAGAAAAGATAAATGTTTGTTGTGTCTTGAACTGGAAACCTCCTCTCTGTTCTTAGCCTACAGAAGTAGTTCACATGGTTGCCACATGACTGCTATCATGACAAACATTTACATATATTATTTTAGAAGCTAATTTACATTGACTTTTTTTCTCTCTCTCTCCTAAAAAATTTGTCATATTTAATAAACTTCTTTAATAATATAATGTAAACATTTGAACTCATTAAATTTAGATCATAATCAGTACTTAAAAATATTTCATATGTTTTTGCACTTTGGCTATTTAAAATTTTTTTAATTATTATTTTTTGATTGCTGTTATCTTTTTTTCACACAAGAATGATATTAAGAATTTTATTATTTGATTTATTTTAGAAAAATTGCATTTATGTGGGGGGTTGTTTTTTGTTTATTTTTCTGTAATAACTAAAGTTTCTTTGAGTCTTATCTCTTAAAGTATATCCCAGTTTTTTCCTTCAAATATCTGTAGCTAATATTCCTTTGTAATCTACCATGGACAAAGTTAACATCTACTTCATTTCTCTTCTTCTACAGGCTAGTGAGTCATTACTTATGTATATAAACATCCATTTCTACCTCAATATGACTAGATGGAATCCTCTAACTAGCTTTTTCTAAGACTCAGTGAGCACTTATTATTTTGAAAACTATTAGAAAAAACATTTAGTATGTACTTCTCTAACTCCAACATCCAATCTCTGTATATATTATATACATCCTTGATAGTTTGAACTCTGTCAATTCATGGGTTGCATAAAAATTTCAACTTTGTTCTTTATTTAATTATCTGGCCATTCCATAGAATTTAGCTTTTCCAATGTCTTTTAAAAAATGTTTTTGTGGCTTTTGTGTCTCCAAATTTATTTCTTTCCTATGATCTTTCCTTTCTCGTGCCTATTCAAACTAATTCATGGAAGCTATATCTTCTGGATTCTCTTTGAGAGCATATATCATAGACAGCGTAGGTTTACAGTTGTTTGTATGGAAAATAATACATAATTATAAATAGTAATGCAAGAACACACTCTGTGTTTTGTGTACTCAAAACTATAAACCTACTTTGTCCCACCATATATTTTCAATAGTTTCTGTTAGGACTTACATGGCAATATAATTCCTAAAGGCCATGTTTCAAGCTTCCCTGCCACATGAGAACAAAAACCAAACTCCTCATCAAAGGAGAACTGGCTGGACGAGAAATGCCACTGGACACCAGGAATCAAACCATAGAAGGAACTAAATCTGCCAAAGAAAGACTCAATTGCACATCTGCTTTCCTGTAGACCCATCCCCTGCCCAAACCCACCCACCAAGACCCCAAACCCACTGACAAAAGCTTCCCGCCAGTGGACACATATAAAGATGAAACTCCTGCTCTTAGAAGCTGCCATCATCGATCCAGTCCCCATGCCTTGGTTCAGTGATGTGTAGCCCTTCCCTTTGGATATCCCCATCCCCCACCCCCTTTTCTTTAAATAAAACTATTTTTCTTTATTCACCCTCTGAGATTGCTATTTAGCATGCCCGAACACTGAGAACCACTGTGTTTAACCTTTCATTTTCTACTGAACCCTTGAGCAAATACCTTTTTAAGGAGAAAATTACGATAATTTGTCATAGATTTGGTGGTCTTTTCTGGCATTGGAAAATTCTCCATAGTCTATTCATTCTCGCTGAAGGAAGTATCTGTTCAGAATTGATTTATAATGCTGTAGGAGTGGACTTGGATTTAGTATAATACTATTTTACATTCTTTTCAAAGAACTCCCCAGTGAGGCACAGGTCTAAGTTCTGAATAGCTCTTGTTTTTGCTCTGGAGAAGGATAAGGAAAATTAGGAGGTGCCCAAACAGAATTTGCATTGCTATTATTTTTCTATCAATCTGATGCTATTGTAATGGCAGAAATTAAAAATGTTTTCAGATTTTGCTATTTGATTGATTTCTCTATGTAGATTTTGATCTCCATTAAAGTTTTAAAATTTGTACGTATTTTATATATCAGTATACATATAAATATAACAAATGTGCTGGAATAAATAGAGAAAAGCATCCAAATGTTTATAAACATGTGGTCATTATATGTAAATTACATTTGAAAGCATTTTAATTGAAGGCCTTAGTTTGTCATAGAGTGATCAGAAGTAATTATTAGAACAACCCTGAACTTGTTAGGAAAGACATAGACCCAAAAATAATATCCTGGCATAGAAAATTCTATCCCAGGAGTTTGGTTATATTAATATAAAAAAAGAATATAAATAAATGAAAAAGTGTATTCATTTATAAAGTGGGGTTCTGCATATGTGATGGCTAAAAATGGTATCCAATTTCAAAATGTGTTAGAATGATTGGATCAAAGTTAATTTCTATTGTAGGCGAATATGTGCATTAGTAGTTTCGTAATAATAGTAAATAAGGCTATTAATGTTTAGAAATGTAAACATATTTAAAAATTTTAAAACTTACAGTGAGCATGCTGAAGAGATGAGAACAGTTTGTTAAGCTCTTTGATGGCAAGACTTTTTATTTGTCTGTATAATTCAAGGCCCAATAAGACTCATTCTATTTACATAGTAATTGTTGAGATACTTTATTTACTAACAGTATATAGCAAAAATAATACCATAAAAATCATGTGCTTTGTTTTCAGGTAGATTTGGGTTAGATTTTAGGTGCCGTCACTTCCCAGGTGTGTGGCCATGGCCAAAACACATAATACCTGTAAGTACAGGCTTCTCCTCTGTGAAATGTGGTCTCAGCACCTACTTCACAAGATATTCTGAGGCCAGAGAAATTTTATGCAAGCTTGGTGAAACAGATCTGGAAAATTGAAGGAGGTCAATAATTGGTAGCCATTAGTATGATTAATTTGTTTAGAAATTTATTTCTTTAAAAGCAAAATGAAAATATGAGTCATTTTCTTTCTGAAACAAAAATTACTTATTGGACCATAATTTAATTGCACTTTGTGTTCAGAACTTGTCAAGATTGCAGAAAGCCAATACCATGCAAATCAGATTAAAAGAAATAATAAGAAAGAGAGAGAAAAAAAAAAAAAAAAAAGGCAAACTGGCAATATCTCCTAGTGATTTGTCCTGACTTAAAAAGTTTCATGTTAGCCTAGACTGTCACTTAGAAATAAAGGGCCCATTTTAATATCTGTCACTCTGTCAGTGTTCCAGAATAAATTTACACTCTGAAAATAGATATCACATTTCTATTCTGTTGAAGTTTGAAATTATATTTTCAAAATCTGTGAACATAGGTTTTTATTCTGGCATATGCATTACACAAAATCTGACTTGTATGTGATAGATGTTTCAGTGACACATCTGGAAAATATTTGTTAACAAATATTCTGCAGTTTTTAGAATAATGGGATTTTTAACTGCAGTTTATATTATTCATAGATCACACAGCCATTTAAAAATGTTGAAAAAATATTATCTATGTGGTAATACTTGAATATTAAAAAAATAAAGTTAAAGTTGATTGTATGATAGAAGGAATAATTTTTTAAAAAGGACTTTGTTTTTTCCTCAATATATTTACATTAGGAAAATAAATAAAATGTCACTTCCTCAATGAATAGCACAATGGTCACATCTACAATCACAGACATGAATATGCACAATCATTTGTGAAATAAAGATAACCAGATTCTGCTATGCAAATGTAAAGAATGCTGTTAGGTCTTCTCTCTCTTAACTCATGAAGTTAGAATTGATAGAATGGAGTTTGAGGGAAAGATGAAAAGGGAGCTCTTGGGAAAGAGATGAAGAGACATTTAGTTGGGAGCATCTTGAGTAACTAAAATATTCATTAAGGGTCTTGACAGAATGGGGCCCAGAGTTGCAAATAATAAAGATTCTTCCACGGAGTGTGTATTAAGGGACATGGTTTTGGGTCTTTTCTGGCATTATATTAAACCCAGGCAGTGTTGGAATGGATTACTTCTCTAGTCCTCTTTCCCCAAGTACACAGACTCACATATGAGCCACCTAGCACCTATCATTTGGAATTCCTGGACACCTGAGAGACCTGTGGATGATGTACAACCCCCTCTCCTCTCCCCCTCCCCCAATCTCCTGGCACTCAGGCTGCTGTTCCCAAAACACAAGTATTCAGCCCTTCAGAAAGTTTGTATAGCTCTTACCATGATGGTCTCAGTTTGGAGTCCTTATTTGTTAGTGCGTTTCTAATTTTACTCAAAATATGTAATTAAGTAGATTTCTTTTTTTTTTTTTTTTTTTATCCTCACCCGAGGATGTTTTTCCATTTTTTGTACAGATAGAGTGGGAGGGAGAGAGAGGAAAGGAGAGAGAGAGAGAAACATCGACGTGAAGGGACACATCGAGTGGCTGCCACTCGCACGACCAACCAGGGCCGGGGAGACAAACTGCAACCGAAGTACGTGCCTTATCGGGAACCGAACCCGGGTCTCTCCGGACCGCAGGCCGACGTTCCAACCGCTGAGCCAAACTGGCCAGGGCAAGTAGATTTCTTGATAATATGGATAACACCTTTAAACATTTGATTTTATTTTTCTGTTAACATTTTGACTTCATATAGTGACCCCTAAGGCAAGTAAAAAGAATGAATAAATCTGTCCCTAATCTAAGACTAGGTTACTTGAAGGGTTTTTTTTTTTTTTGTATCTTGAAGGGTTTTTCTGTTGTTGCTGTGTGTTTTCTTGCTTTGTTTTTTGTTTGTTTGGTGTGTGTGTGTGTGTGTGTGTGTGTGTGTGTGTGTGTGTGTGTTTTAATTTGGACAAGGGGAACTCAGTTATTTAGAATTTTTTTTAAATTTGTTATTTTATTTTTATATTTTATTTATTGATTTTATTTTATTTACTGATTTTCGAGAGAGGGAGAAAGATCAATTTGCTGTTCCACTTATTATGCATTCATTGTTTGATTCTTGTATGTGCCCTGACCAGGGATTGAACCCCAACCTTGGGATGATGCTCTAACTAACTGAGCTACCAAGCCAGGGCTCATTTTAGATTTAAAATGTAATATTTTAAGAACAAGACAATGGAATTAATTTTTTAAAAAATACAGCCAGTCAGAGTGCTTCCTTCTAAAACATGACTGTTTTCTCTGTATCTCTTATTTTTCTTATTTTTGTATATAGGGAGCCTTTGTCTCCCTATATAGGCTTGGCTAACTTTCCAAAGAAACTGGAAATATTTGTTGTCCCAGATCTTACTAAGACGGATTCAAAAGCCAGACAGAAATGAACTGGGAGGTCGTGGTTTAGAAGAGAAGTTCAGAGCCGGATAGGTCTGTACGGAATGTTGAGTAGAGAAGATCCGGTAGGAGTGAGGTAGGTGTGGGGAAGCGCCAACATACAGAGAAGCAGTTTGTAAAGCTCTGGGAAGTGGTTTCTGGAGAGAGCATGAACAGCACCGAACCCAGGAAATCTTAAAGATGCATTCTACTTCCCGCGGAGAGCTAGAGGCTCTCTGTGCTCCTGGGTATCCCTCAAGGATGGCTACAAAGAAGCTCGGGGTTATTTTTATAACTAACCGGAGAGAGACAGGCTAGAGGTTGAACTGTGGAAGTTAGGAGCAAATAGGACTCCTACAGATTCTTAAAAAATAAGTTGGTTGTAAAATATGACTTAGCTCAGCACAAATTATGAAATAAAAACACCACCTTAAAATCATACTTGTTTTGGCCCCCCACCAAGCTTTTAAAATATAATTGATTTTTTAAAAGAGCTCTTATTTATTATTTGTGTTTGTTCATTTTGTGATTTTCAGCTTCCATTTTTATTCCTGTTCTTAGCCCATGCTCTCTCTTATCTTTTGTATTCTCAGATGATATGAATATCACAATTCTTGCTCACAAATATTTAGCTATTTTAAATGTTAGAACACCTGAGATACAACAACAAAAAATAAAGTCATTCATTTAGATATTGTAAGTTCACCTCCTACAGTGAATTGTCCTCGGCACAAATGTTCACAGGGCTTTATTCCTTTATTTCCTCTTCAATCTGAAATTAGATATTTATCCACAGAGTGGGGGAAGCTAGGGAACTTTTCAGGTTGGCCTACTAAAGTGAGGAAGGTCTGGTGACCCATCACTAAAACGTTAAGACTGATGTGCGTTAATTATTACTTGATTTTTTTCTTTGCAGATTTATATAAATGAAGATGTTTAGTTGTATTGCAAAACAGAAATAATTGTACTTTAACAGTATTACAGTACAGTTCAAGGGGAACCCAAAAGATGTAACTGACCTCTTTTATATTCTTTTATTATAAAATTAATTATTTCTTATTACATATAATTCTGGAAAATACCAAACATTAGAAAGAATTTGAAAGGTTTTATGTGTTTCTCTCCAAAAATTAATAGTTTTCTTCATTTTAAAATAATTTTTTCTTGTATACTTCTGTATTTTTCAATTATACATCTATTACTCCAAAACCTGTGAGTTATCTTCCTTTTGGGATCACCCCAAACTTTAATTTTAATTAATAATATTAAAATTTCCCATTCTGTCTTTATTCTGATGCCCTTCACAAACCATGTAAACATTTCTGGTTGTGCTTGTCCTCACTCTCCGCTGGAGTTCTTCTTCCGCTGTGTTCCCATTACACGTTCTTCTTTCCTGCAGTTGTTAGTCATTTCCTCTCTCTCCATCGTCCCATGTGTGATCGCTACCTTACCCCATTCCCCAGTGCTACACGTTCTTCTTTCCTGCAGTTGTTAGTCATTTCCTCTCTCTCCATTGTCCCATGTGTGATCACTACCTTACCCCATTCCCCAGTGCTACACGTTCTTCTTTCCTGCAGTAGTTAGTCATTTCCTCTCTCTCCATTGTCCCATGTGTGATCACTACCTTACCCCATTCCCCAGTGCTACACGTTCTTCTTTCCTGCAGTAGTTAGTCATTTCCTCTCTCTCCATTGTCCCATGTGTGATCGCTACCTTACCCCATTCCCCAGTGCTACACGTTCTTCTTTCCTGCAGTAGTTAGTCATTTCCTCTCTCTCCATTGTCCCATGTGTGATCACTACCTTACCCCATTCCCCAGTGCTACACGTTCTTCTTTCCTGCAGTTGTTAGTCATTTCCTCTCTCTCCATTGTCCCATGTGTGATCGCTACCTTACCCCATTCCCCAGTGCTACACGTTCTTTCCTGCAGTTGTTAGTCATTTCCTCTCTCTCCATTGTCCCATGTGTGATCACTACCTTACCCCATTCCCCAGTGCTACACGTTCTTCTTTCCTGCAGTAGTTAGTCATTTCCTCTCTCTCCATTGTCCCATGTGTGATCACTACCTTACCCCATTCCCCAGTGCTACACGTTCTTCTTTCCTGCAGTAGTTAGTCATTTCCTCTCTCTCCATTGTCCCATGTGTGATCGCTACCTTACCCCATTCCCCAG
The DNA here is from genome assembly GCF_014108415.1 of Molossus molossus. Lineage (NCBI taxonomy): Eukaryota > Metazoa > Chordata > Mammalia > Chiroptera > Molossidae > Molossus > Molossus molossus. The sequence goes on from NW_023425346.1 coordinate 13,063,494, forward strand.
TGCTACACGTTCTTTCCTGCAGTAGTTAGTCATTTCCTCTCTCTCCATTGTCCCATGTGTGATCACTACCTTACCCCATTCCCCAGTGCTACACGTTCTTCTTTCCTGCAGTAGTTAGTCATTTCCTCTCTCTCCATTGTCCCATGTGTGATCACTACCTTACCCCATTCCCCAGTGCTACACGTTCTTCTTTCCTGCAGTAGTTAGTCATTTCCTCTCTCTCCATTGTCCCATGTGTGATCACTACCTTACCCCATTCCCCAGTGCTACACGTTCTTCTTTCCTGCAGTAGTTAGTCATTTCCTCTCTCTCCATTGTCCCATGTGTGATCGCTACCTTACCCCATTCCCCAGTGCTACACGTTCTTCTTTCCTGCAGTTGTTAGTCATTTCCTCTCTCTCCATTGTCCCATGTGTGATCGCTACCTTACCCCATTCCCCAGTGCTACACGTTCTTCTTTCCTGCAGTTGTTAGTCATTTCCTCTCTCTCCATTGTCCCATGTGTGAGCGCTAACCTTACCCCATTCCCCAGTGCTACACGTTCTTTCCTGCAGTTGTTAGTCATTTCCTCTCTCTCCATTGTCCCATGTGTGATCGCTACCTTACCCCATTCCCCAGTGCTACACGTTCTTCTTTCCTGCAGTAGTTAGTCATTTCCTCTCTCTCCATTGTCCCATGTGTGATCACTACCTTACCCCATTCCCCAGTGCTACACATTCTTCTTTCCTGCAGTAGTTAGTCATTTCCTCTCTCTCCATTGTCCCATGTGTGATCGCTACCTTACCCCATTCCCCAGTGCTACACGTTCTTCTTTCCTGCAGTAGTTAGTCATTTCCTCTCTCTCCATTGTCCCATGTGTGATCACTACCTTACCCCATTCCCCAGTGCTACACGTTCTTCTTTCCTGCAGTAGTTAGTCATTTCCTCTCTCTCCATTGTCCCATGTGTGATCACTACCTTACCCCATTCCCCAGTGCTACACGTTCTTCTTTCCTGCAGTTGTTAGTCATTTCCTCTCTCTCCATTGTCCCATGTGTGATCACTACCTTACCTCATTCCCCAGTGCTACACGTTCTTCTTTCCTGCAGTAGTTAGTCATTTCCTCTCTCTCCATTGTCCCATGTGTGATCGCTACCTTACCCCATTCCCCAGTGCTACACGTTCTTCTTTCCTGCAGTAGTTAGTCATTTCCTCTCTCTCCATTGTCCCATGTATGATCACTACCTTACCCCATTCCCCAGTGCTACACGTTCTTCTTTCCTGCAGTTGTTAGTCATTTCCTCTCTCTCCATTGTCCCATGTGTGATCACTACCTTACCCCATTCCCCAGTGCTACACGTTCTTCTTTCCTGCAGTAGTTAGTCATTTCCTCTCTCTCCATTGTCCCATGTGTGATCACTACCTTACCCCATTCCCCAGTGCTACACGTTCTTCTTTCCTGCAGTAGTTAGTCATTTCCTCTCTCTCCATTGTCCCATGTGTGAGCGCTAACCTTACCCCATTCCCCAGTGCTACACGTTCTTCTTTCCTGCAGTTGTTAGTCATTTCCTCTCTCTCCATTGTCCCATGTGTGATCGCTACCTTACCCCATTCCCCAGTGCTACACGTTCTTCTTTCCTGCAGTTGTTAGTCATTTCCTCTCTCTCCATTGTCCCATGTGTGAGCGCTAACCTTACCCCATTCCCCAGTGCTACACGTTCTTTCCTGCTGTTGTTAGTCATTTCCTCTCTCTCCATATTCCCGTGTGTGATCGCTACCTTACCCCATTCCCCAGTGCTGCACGTTCTTCTTTCCTGCAGTTGTTAGTCATTTCCTCTCTCTCCATTGTCCCATGTGTGATCGCTACCTTACCCCATTCCCCAGTGTGCCTCTGGCCCAGTCTGTTGCAGGCGGCCTATCCAAGAATCGTGGAGAAGATGAGGGAGAGTACAGCCCTGTCGGAGAAAGATGGACTCTGAAGGTCTGTCTCCCTGGTTCTTTGTCCTCAGCAATATAATAAAGCAGCAGAACATTTTAAGTTAGCATTTATTTTTTCCTGATTAATTTGAATTTTTTGGTGTAGGCTCTTTTGGCTTTTTATCCCACCTCAACCCTCCACTGACACCTAAAGTTTTGTTACTTCCAAATACGAAGGAAGTAGAAAGCATAGGCCCAGATAGTAAGAATATTTTTGAAAAGAATGAACTTGTATTTTTTACCTGTAATGATAGTAAACTAATTGTTATGAGCAAAATCTGAAGCTTAATTATTATCAGAATTACGGTGGATAGCCTAGGTGATGAAAAAGCAAGAGGTACCTGGCCATCAGATGAATTGTTTTTGTAATTCATTCCTTCTTAACTGACATCCTTCAAAGAGAACAATGTATTGATGACAAGTATGCAAACAATAATACAAAACAAACCTGTGGAACATTTGGACAGGATATCTTTCAACTTTGTTTTCATTTTTAGAATGTCAATTGGCCAGATATCTGTTGGCTCTTGCCAATGCCAGGATCATTGCCAGCTGCCTACTGCTTCATTCATAGTAGAAACTCGTCATATTGTGCTTGAAGAGACAAAAATAATTCTGTTACTTTCTTTTGTTTCCAAATACCCTATGTCTTTATTTTTATTTTTTTGAATATATACACCTTAAGAAGGGATTAACTTGCTAAATTCCATCAAGCTTTCAAAGAAGTGGAAAAAGAATACAAACAAACAAACAAAAAACACCAGGAGACGTTTTTAGGAAAAATAATATATGATGTAGGCTTTAAAGGTTTGTTTGGTAGTTATTTAGTTTTCCTCTTCCAAATATTTTTAGACAGATTTTCTTGAACATGAAACCAAGATGAGGTTATCAGGCAATGAGTTTACCTGGACTCCTCAGTCTGCCAAAGGCACAGCATGAAAGGGCGGCTATAGCCCGGGCTCTAACTCTGCCCCCACGAGGTACACAATTCCTCTGGATGGAGTTCGTTCTCAGGCTATAGATTATAGAGCCTCCCATTTTTCCAGACTGTAAATTGAGAGGACTCTTTGATTTATATAATCCAAATGCTAAAATCTCACCAGTATTTGGTTTTCACTTTTAAGATCCCTTGAGACTTGGTTTTCTTTCCATCAAATCTCTCTCTCTTTAGAATAGTTTATTGATTTTTAGAGCGAGAGGAAGGGAGAGGGAGAGATAAAGAAACATCAATGTGATGTGGAGATAAAGCCTGAAACCTGGGCATGTGTCCTGACTAGGAATAGAGGTGGCAACCCTTCAGTTCACGAGATGATGTCCAATCCACTGAGCCACACAGGCTTGGGGGTTGGGAAAATTATTGTCTTTTGATGTCTTGAAATATAAGACCCCCATCATATATTTCCTGACTTGTACAGCTCCTTTTTTTACTTGCCAGATGTTCTTCTAGGACGAACTTGACCTAGCTGGCATGAGTTCTGTGGGACTAGAATGTGGGACACCCAGCCTCTTAGTGACCCATGTGAGTGTGTGTACCAGCTCAGAGTTGGGTGGGGAAGGTGGAATCTGGAGGATGGCTTGAAAGGCAGCTCTCAAGTCATTTGAGAGCTGAGTGGAGATCTAAGATAGTAGAGACCCAGGGAGAATTCAAGCTAAAAACAAAACAAAAACCAGGCTGAAGAGATCAGTATGGCTAATCCAGGTGAATAAAAAGTTGTGTGCACGGTTAGGGGCTACAGTGGCCCTTCCTTGTGACTGGTGTTTTATCCGCACTTTGAAGCAAACTCCGTGTAGGCTGGCTGCATGTAAAGAGCTGAGCATGAAGCAAACACCATTGCTGCCTCCACACCTTGGAGCTCTGGGTCTGACCTGTGCCGAGCCGCCGCAGTCCCTTAACAGGCCACCTTGCTTCATCTCCCTGCTTTGCACACCTTATTTCCTTCCCTGTGATGGCCTTTCTCCTGTGGTTCAAAAGACAAAATTACATGTAAAATTCTTTTTTTATCCTCACTGGGGACATTTTTGCATTTATCTTCAGACAGAGTGGGAGGGAGAGAGGAAGGAAGAGAGAGAGAAACATCAACGTTAGACACGTCGACTGGTTGTTACCCACACGACCCCAACCGGGGCCAGGGAAAAACGGCAGCCGAGGTGCGTGCCCTTAGCAAGAACCGAACCCGGGTCTCTCTGGACCACGGGCCGACACTATAACCACTGAGCAAACTGGCCAGGGCACATGTAAAGTTCTTAAAATGTCCTCAGATTCTTTCTATTATGTCAAGCCCTCACATTAGTTTCCTGTGGATCCTTTCACACATTATGCCAACTGGGTGACTTAAGCAAGACACATTTTATTTCACAGGTCTAGAGACCAGAAGTATAAAGGCAAGGCATTGGCTGGGCCAGGCTCTCTCCAGAGGCTCAAGTGGAGAGTTCTTCTTTGTTTCTCCCAGTGTCTGGTGGCTTCCTGTGTCCCTCAGCTGTGGCAGCACCACTGCAGTGTCTGCCTGCCTCACATGGCCTTCCCCCCTCTCTGTGGATTTGTGTCCCTGGGTCTCTGCTTTTTCTTCTGAGGAAACCATTGATCAGATTTAGAGCTCACCCTAATCCTGCATGACCTTTTCTTAACTCACATGTTAACCACATCTGCCAGGACCCTTCTTCCAGGTAAGGCCCCATTCACAGGGGCCTCGACACAAATTTGGGGGTGACGCTATTCGACCAAGTACGTCTTCTCATCAAAGTTTGCCTGTTTCTGCGATCATTTCCCCTTCCTCTTGTGTCACAGCAGTACTCAGCATACCTCTCTTCTTGTAATTATTACGCTGCATCATAATTTATTACGTCTTTCTTTCCTACCAGCTTGACAGTTTCTAAATACAGAACAGGTGTATTATTTATGTTGGCAGCTCTAGCACCCCATACAGAGCCTAATTCACAGTTAGTGCCAAATCAATGTTTAATTATTTCATTGACATTCTTCAAGAACTCAAGAATGGAGCCTACATTGTATTCTGACCTTTTCAGAGGATCATTGTTCCTACAGCAACCCGATTATATCATTTCCCAATATAAACCCTTTTTTTCAGTAAATGTTTATTCTAGCGGAGTGATAGTCCCACCTCTCTGTCCTCTGTGTCTTCATATGTAGCACTCCTTATTCTAGCAGCGTAGGTAGTGAACGATGCTATCTGTCACATATTTTTCAAAGGAAGTCATCTTATTTCATGAATTAGGAAAGGTATTTCTTGCTTATGCTTCTCTTTTGAGAAACTATATATAAAATAGTTTCTAAAATAATTGTATCTGATTTACTTTTTTAAACAAAGGATAATAACCATTGTTTAATATGTTCTTGATACTCAGGGCCTTTATTATGAGCATATGTTATTTAACTGAGTTAAAATAAAATGATACACTCAGAACCTCTGCATAAGTTTTTATGTTTAATAACTTTACATGGTAAAATAATAATTGACAGCATTGGTATAGACCTAACTATGTAACAAAGTTTTTAGCACTTTTTATTATTTAATCTTTACAAGGATTACGTTGGCATTATGAATCCCATTTCACAGATTAGAAAACTGAGGTATATTGTTAAGTGATTTTTATGAGGTTATGCAGCTAGTAAATGGCAGAACAAGGATTCAAAACTGTTATGGTGCAAGAACCAGCAGTTTAATAACTAAACAATATCACATTTGTGGCCTTTCCTCAGCATACACCACCAGCTGGTCCTTACTTTGCATCTTTTATATAAAAACCTCACCTTCCCTCTTTGTCCATGGCTCCAGATCTGTCAGTGTGGTTCTGCACCAGGAGGAAGTCAGGATGGCAAGGTCAGGAAGCCGTGACCACAGCTCTTCTCTGGCTTTGGTGAGCGTGTCATGTGTCATACACCTTTCTCCAGCAGAGTCCCGGGATGGAAGCTGTGTGCTGTTGGTTCACCAACATCTTTCTTTACTTTCATATTCAAATGGACGATACTCAATTAAGGAAGCTTCATATACAATTTCCAAAAGGTGCCTTAGTTCAAGGTCTTATAAAGAGGATGGAAGAATGTATAGATACGACTAGTGAATATAAATTCTAAGAGTCATAGAGCAGCCTGATTTTAAAGACAGGGGGAATGAACACAACGCGATGGGTGAACTCAGGTAGGCACTGGTGGCTTTATTGCTGATTGGTAAGAAATCAGAAAATGTTAACAGTATTTCTTTTTCACAACTTTTTTGCAGGTTTCACTGTCTCACTTTTTCTTTGTTTTCTCATCTTTTTATCATCCCTTCTTCTCTTGCCCAGTCAAAAATTAATTAGAAATATTATTCCCAGGCAGTTCTAGAAGGGTGGAAGACACACACACACAAAGAGAGAGAAGTTAGAGTCCACAGGAACTGAAAGATGAAGACAGCCATGTCAAGTTTTAACGAGTTCTGAAATGCCTTTGGCTGCATTACAGGCTGTCAGCAGTTTGATGAAATTTGGAAAGGTCAGGCTAGTTGAAAAATACAGAATTATAATATAACCTAGGTTTGGGATTTATTCCAGCTAATTAAGACTCCCTAGTAAATTGTTTCAGACACTACTTGAGGAAAATAAATATGTAACCATATAAACGCTTTCTCTTTTGGTCAGATAGCCTAATTTTTTTATTTATAGTAGAAATTTTTCTTTATGCTATTTGTAGTCTTATTTTTCTTAATTTTATTTATAATTAGATTAATGCCAAACAGTAAAAAGTATTTCTTGAATTTGTATGTCACAATAATTAATATTAGCTTAAGTTCTCCCAAAGGGCATGTCAGGAATGACTTATTTTTACCTTTTGAATTTGGCAAGGATAGAGGCAGAGCATACGACACAATTTCATCAAGCCCATCAGTCGTGGGTGCACACACAATGCCTGTTGAGTTGTTGACATCTGGAACTCCTAGTCCTCTTATGTGAGTTGACCCTTTACATTTTTTTTCTTTTATTTTCTTTATTGACTTTAGCTCAAGAGGAAGGGAGAGGGCAAGAGATAGAAACATGGATGAGAGAGAACATCTATTGGCCACCTCCTGCATGCACCCTGCTGGGGATTTGGCCCACAACCTGGGCATGTGCCCCTACCGGGAATTGATCCTGCAACCTCTTGGTGCATGGTTGGATGCTCATCTACTGAGCCATACCAGTCGGGCTCGACCCTTCAAATTCTTTATCTCCTGCATCCTCTCTGGTAAGCCGGGCTGCTCGGTGTTTGTTTTCAGAGGCTGTAGATTATTCAGGAGCAGTTTTTTCTCCTCGCTCCAACCTCAGATTTCACTGACTGCAATGAACTGCATATCTGAGGATTTTTCACCACAAATAACTGCCTTAGAGAATGCTCTGAACTCAGAAACCAGTGCAGAGAAAAAAATATTTTAATCGAGTCTAGGAATGTCCAGGCTTTCAAAGTTACCTGTGAGACTCATCAAGGTGGAGGGACTCTGAAATAGCATGAATGTGAAGGACATATGGGTGGCAGTTATTAATATCAGGATGATTGATGTCATATCCTTGAAATGTACCAAACTTTAACTCTAGGCTCGGCAACTCCATAATTTACATAAGTACAGTCTTGGGTCAGTACATTAACAGGTCATTAGTAAGTCTATGGAAGATGTTCTAAAATGTTCTCAGGAAAATCACAAGGGACTACACCAGAAAATAAAATTCTGTTGAAAGTTGACCTTTAGAGAAAGGTGTCCATGTGGATGTGAACGTTTGCGTTTTCTTTCATAGTTAATCTACCTACTTCTTTAAGCAGTGATTCTGTTCAGGTGTACATGGGTCAGCATTTATCCTGGAGGAAACAGATAGGTTAAATTTTGCTAACTGATTTAGATACACATGGGTTTTATCTTTTTGTGTTTGAACTGCATCACACAGTTATGTGCTTTTTACGTGATTTAATAGTTACTTGACTGTACCTTATACATTTGATGTTCAAGTTCACTTTCCTTCATTGTGGGCACACACAAAAGTTAGGGACCTAGGTTAATATCTGTCCCACACAGAGACTTTCCTTGAAGTTCAAATTGCTAGATACAGAGAGGACTTCTCCTCCAGGTCTTTGCATGTAAGCAGCAGCTCTCAACTTGTGGGTCGTGGCCTCTTTGGGGGTCGAACGACCCTTTCACAGGGGTCACCTAAGGCATAGCAGTAGCAAAACAGTTATGAAGTAGCAACAAAAATAATTTTATGGTTGGGGGGGTCACACAACATGAGGAACTGTATTAAAGGGTCGCGGCATTAGGAAGGTTAGAACTACTGAAAGGCGTCATGCGCACAGGTAATAGGCTCCTACAGGCAGAAAATAACCAGGTCCTCTGGCTATTGAAGTTACATAAAAGTTTAGCTGCCAAAAACTAAGAAGAAATTGATGGACTGAGACAATAAAGGAGAGTGTTGAGGGAAAAGGAAACAGAACTCAATAATTCAATATCTCAATAACAAAATGCCATAAATAAGTAGCAGTGCTTTTCTGAATACCCCCTTTAAAGATTGCAAATGCTTAGAAAACCCCATAAAAGAAAATAGGTTTCTTTCTTCTTATTAGTTCAAGGATGATCATATGGACTTTTACTGCAGTATTTACTTTGGCAGCAACACAAAGGAAGAAAATGTCAAAGGTACAGTGTGGGAGAGAGGGGATAGGTTTGAAGGCATGTTTAAACAAGAAACTTCCAGAAGTCATGGTCAATATGGGCAGGGCTCTGATTCTCCCTGTTTTCAACAAAGTGACTGACTCCTCCTGCATACCCAGTGAGCAACAAGGAATACACACTTTTGATTCTGCATCCAAAGTTACGACCTTGCTATTTATCCATTTTTGTTTCAGGCTTTCTATGGGCAATGGACGTTTTCACCATGCCTGAACCCATAACTGTGTTAGCCTTATTTCAAAATATTGAACTCAGACTGCCAAATCCATACTAAATACAGTCTTTATAATGTTTTCAAAGGTTTCTAAGGCTTCACAGTCTTAGGATCTGGGTCCGTAGTACTCATACTTCTCCCTATTCGAAGTGGCTGGTTATTTGTTCATTCCAGATGCAGCTTGGGGGCATGAACCTCCCTCCATCCTTCCAACTGAGTTTGCTGCCTCCGGCCAGAGTCTCATACCCTGTTGGTCACCAGCCCGCAGAGTCATCACCTCACTAATATTTGCTGAGTCCTGTCTTTATGTCTTCTGCGAATATTTGATGTGTGATTATACAAGTTATGGTAAAAGTCCTGAGGAGATCTGACTGGCAAACAAAATTAGGATTTTAGCAAGCCAAATAGACAGGTGTGCAAGCATTTTTAAACACTTTTTTTTTTTTTTTGTAGTTTTCTAAATTTGCTAATTAAACATATTTAAGTGTAACTGTTCCATACAGATAAAGAATATAAATCTTAAGGTCCTCCCGGCCAACTTGCTTCCTAAAGCAGAAATCCCTTCACAAGCTGCACCTCAGGGAGTGACGCAGCCCTGAATTTGAGTACATCCGGTCTCCCGGATCACCTTCCCGCACACAGACTCCCCAGGCTCCCTGCCTGACTTCCAAACAGGTCTCCAGTGAAACAGAAATCTATTTTCTCTTCATATGAGATAAACTGGTAGTTGTTTTCATATAACTTTAGAGATTGAATTCTTAACTGTTTGATTTGAAACCACTGTTAAATCTAACAAGCTTGAGCTGTCTATGGACTTTTTCAAACACAGCTTTGATTTTTATTTATTTATTTATTTATTTAATCCTCACCCGAGGATATTTTTGCATTTATCTTGAGAGAGAGAGAAACATCGATGTGAGAGAGACACATTGAGTGGTTGCCACCCACACGACCCCAACCGGGGCTGGGGACAAACTGCAAGCGAGGTACATGCCCTTAGCGGGAACTGAACCCGGGACTCTCTGGTCCATGGGTCAACGCTCTAACCACTGAGCAACACAGACCAGGGCTAATTTTTAATGATTTAGATCCAGTGTCCACTGTCTTAAAGTGAAGTTTCAGTCTCTTAAGATTTGGTATAGTGCCCATTCTTCTACCTCCACCATAAGTAAATTTATTAAAAATCTATTACATTAAAGTTAGAGAATTAAAAAAATTTAAAAATCACAACAGGAGATTTCACAGGAGGTAGAAGGAAGAGAGTAGGCCTGAGAACAGATGCTTTACTGGGCAACATTGTGGTCCCTGGTGAGACAGAAAATGATTACAGAGTAAATGAGGTAAAGAACTGAAAATACGCCTGTCTGCCTCCTGGCTTGCAGGTGGGCTAGTCCCACTTGGAATCTCAGTTTTGAGGAAGAAGAAAAAGTATTATACAGTCTTTGTATGTAATATCTTTATTGTGCTAAAGGAACAAGGTTTTATACAGTGACTCTTGTGTTCCTTCTATATAAATACCCCTAACGTCACCACTGTGCCTTTTGCTTAGGGTTTAGTAAATAGTGTCATTTCTTGTTCTTGTCTTTCCTGGGATATCCCACAGAGCTGATCTGAGGACTGTCTTCATACGAAGCATATATTCTCCTGCCTTAGATCAGTTTCCCAGGGGGGCAATTCAATCAATTTCTACACCTTTCTATTGTGACCATATATATATTTTTCTCTCTGGTGGAGAATTACAAGCATATAAGTAGTCTGCAATTACATGTGGAAAATTTTCACCAAACTGTGTCCACATGATTTTTCTTTTTCTACTTTATTAGACTATATTTCTTTCTTCTAGGTGTTTATGGGATTGAAATCACCAGCTAAGAATGGCTCTTGCTGAAGTACTGCACAGCAAGGAACATAAGCATAATAATGTCATACTTACTAGTGTTATTTATTCTGAGTCCTATAAAAATATTTTATTTATTAATGAGTGACAATGTACAAATTGAATGAATGCCACTTTTAGACACATGAGAATATCTGGTGAAAATTTCCAGTTTATGCAGTTCTACCTTGCTTTGCGAGACACCTGGAGGAGGTGCCATGCACACTGCAGACTATGTGAAGGCCACTCTTTGGCACCACTTGAGAGAATGGCATTAATACAGGATCTTATACTAATGCCTTTTCCCCATGTTGTTCTAAACTGCAGGAGTTTATATTATGGGCAGAGATAGTACATTTATGAAAAAACGGGTGAGAGCCTTGGTTAGAATATTAACTGGCTGACACCTATAGGTTATATTGTCTGAGATAAATTACCTAATTTCTCTAAGCTCTCTCTCCTAATCATAACAAGAATTAATAGTATTGTTTTTCTTATAATATTTTTGTGAAGATCACAGGACATAATTTATCTTTAGCCTTTAGTGTATTGACTTATATAAAAATATTATCATTATAGTTAAATGTATTTATCTTATAAAAATCACTCATTATGATAGTATATAGTTTGTCTGCTCGTTGAAATAGATAATATGGTGATAGTCTTGTTAAAGTCAACATATTACATAGACACTAACTAAATTCTATCATATGGGTGCATGTCTTTCTTGTTTTCTTTGTCTTTTAACCCATAAAAGTATTTTGACATCACAATATATTTCATGACTTTAGATCAGTAATTAAATATTTGCCATTTTGAAATGCATATACTGGTCATAAAAGTACCCTCATCCTGTCCTCAAGAGGCAAACATCCCTGAGCTTTATTCCATCCCTGGCAATTCCATCCTTGAACCTCGTTGTGGATTTCAGTCTTATTCCAATTAACTGGCGAAGTATATGACTTGAGATTGTTATAGAATAAGAGTACACAATGTTCTCAAAGCTCATCTATGGACACAATAAACCTTGTTAGCTGATAGCAAAGTCGTGATGTCAGCCTTGGCAGGGTTTGAATCCTGGTTTTCTCATTCCAATTTATGAGAATTTAGGTAAATCACTTAATCTCAAAATAGTTCAATTTCTCATTTATAAAATGTTGAAAATAGTATGGATTATAGTGCTATGGGCCTTAAACAAGATAATACATATAAAGCATTTGAAATTGCTTACTTTACACAGTGTATAGCAGGGCAGAACTTCTGCAAGTATAACAACCGTGATTCCCTGATCTGAAACACTGATTTATTAAGATTTGGTTCACGTTGATTGCAATTAAGCAAGGTACTGCCGATCAACAAAAATAACAACAAAAATAAATAAGTAAAGTATTGAATTTCAGAATATATATCAATCTAATCCTAAATTTAAATAAATACTGGTCTATAATAATGTCTATAATAATAGCTAATTGACAATAATTAACACTAGAACTACATTTGAAATGGAGGTTAAGCGTAGAGTAAGGGCCAATAACATAGTTGAAAAAGAATACAAAAATAAGGTGACATGAAGGAGAAGGTGCGTCTTGTATATATGCTTTATTATATTAAACTTGCTGAGGATGCAATTGAAAATATCATTTGCCTGTTGTTTAAAATGATAATAATAATGAGTATATCCAATAGTGACCATGTAGACCATGTAAAAGTGTGTGCTTGGAATAGTTTAGTGAAACTTTGCTGAAGACAAACATTACCCTAAGAACTATTAGGGTCAGTAACTTGGTTTGAGGCTAGCAGGAATCACTGGGCATGGCTCCAGGGTCCAGGTTACGTCTAGGACCCCCATGTTACATCCTCCTTGGGTCAGTGGGCAACCTCTCATAGACCAAGAGGAGTGAACAGAAAAATGCAATGCTACTTAGGGCCGAGGCTCTCATTGTCATAATCACTACCCAAATTCCATTGTCCGAACAAGATCAATATCCACGGGGCAGAGATGTAAGCTCTGCCTCTAGTCACAGGAACTATCGATCACATGGAAAAGGTCATGGATATAGTGAGGAATAAAAAATTGAAACAAAAACGAAATCTTTTTTTCATATTGTAAGCTGAAAACTATTACTTCCACCCAACTTTTGAGGTCCTTATTTTTGAAGCAAAACTGGACAAACACATTGGCAGCCATTCAAATATTAGAAGATAATTGTTATAATTACCTTGGTCTTTTCTAAGCTAGATATCATAAGCTCTTAAGCTTTCTTTTTTCTTCATGTTATAATGACTAGATCCCCTCATTATCATGTATACCCTCATCTGGATTTGTGAACATGGTGTGGCTTTGCCATGTTTGCTCTTAATACTTGAGCCCTGCTATTGAATTGAAACGCTTAATTAATAAGAGTGCTCTGGAGCCCGAGTTTCCACAATGTAACTAAGGATAGTGCTGCTGTTTGAAAGTTCATTGAAAACCTCAAACTCTTTTTTTATAAGATCTGTTGCCAAAGCAATTTTCCTTTGAGCATTATTTGATGGGTTGATACTGTTTTTACATCTGTTTGAATTATGTTGTGATTCTTGTGAGCATACCTAGAAGACAAGAGAAAAGAAAATAGAAAGGTGTGAATAACAAAGAAAGCCTTTCACTGTATTTCATTCCAAAGTTATTGTTTTTTTTTATCACTGCAAGATGATGGAACATCTTAACCTATTCATGCTTCATTCTTACTATGATTTGAAGTTTGAATTATTTCACTGTAATAAAAGCTGCAGAAATGTTTCCTTTTGATGTGTTATGAAAGTTACATTTATTATTTAAACTTCAGTTTTCTTTCATCCTGGTTAATTGCACTTTTTAAATGTTATATGATTTACATTAAATTAGATTTTATTTTATTAAAGTATAAAAACACAATTTTATTACCATTCCAGATTATTTATTGAAAACTATTATTAGTATAGAATTGTGCTACATGTTTTATTCACCACATACTTTGCAAATATGTAGGTGTATTAATAAGGATATGGAAATTTATTGATTAAATATAGTGACATCAAATCCAATGCACAAAGCTAGGTGAATTCTTAAGTGTAATAAAAAAAAATAAAAACTCAGGATATAACTACCATTTTATATGAGTTAAATCCTTTGAATATCAATAAGAAACATTACCTGTACAATTGATGATGTAGGAAAAAAAAATACCTGGAAAAAATTAAGTTGCAACAATGTTTCATTACTATTTAGTAATGTTGAATATCTATAAAATTTTTAGCTAAGATATTCATTCAGTAATGTCTTTATTGCCACGTTATACTTTTTCAACTAAAAATGATATATGTCTTATAGAAAAAGATGAGTCAATATATTTCAAAGATTATCAGTACATTTGTTTAATATTACCCTTAGAGTGAGTTTTTAACTTGGAAAGGTGACCTATGATATTATTTATTTGTAAATGTTTCTTCGCCCCCTGTATACCCATTACACTCACACACCACATAATGATATTTCCATCAAGGAAGGACTGCATATACTGTGGTGGTTCCATAAGATTATAATGGAGCTAAAAAATTCCTGTTACCTAGTGACACTGTAGCTCTTATCACATCATAGCGCAAAGCATTAGATGTTGTGGTACAATTATAGTAGCAGGCTTTGCCGTCTAGGTCTGTGTAAACATACTCTGTGATCACATAACAATGAAACTAGCACATGATGCATTTCTCAGAGTGTAACCCGCGACATTCTGAGGTGCATGACTATACCATGCGAGACCCTGGATGAAAAAGCTGGCCATGCCTTCAGAAGTGATCATCATTACATTAAATTACATATGAATCCAGGAGCACCTCCTTCAGCTCAATTCCTCCATGGAGTTGCTTAAAACATAATTTTTACAATCTTAATAATTTACATGACAATGTTTCAGATATATTAAAAGAGATAAAATATAAAATAATAAACTATCACATGCCAACCATCCACCTCAAAAAAGAAAACATATTTAAGGATGCCTGTGTCAGAACTGTGTTGGTTCTCTATTCCTTGCACTTTTTCTTCATAGTACTTGCATTTCTTCATAGGTTTACTTCTATCTATCTATCTGTCTATATCTCATATATATAGATATGAGAGAGAGAGAGAGAGATGGAGAAAGAGAATTGATATATATATATGACTTATATAAATCTTGTGAAAAACTACAAAAGTGGGCAAAAATAGGTTTATAATTTTAATACAAATAAAGAATACAATAATTAATTAATAATAATATAAGAATAAACTCTGTGTTTTACGTACTCACAACTGTAAGTCTACTTTTACCAACCCTTGTATAAAACAATATAATATCTAATTAGAGTCTGCATTTATGTGTATGATAAAATATGTAGTTTCCATCATATTGTTTTCCATGTTTTTAAACTTAACATAAATTTATAGTATCATGCTTTATGAAACTTTTTTAACTTGATTTTTATTCACTCAATCTTATATTTGTGAGTCACGAATATTGATATATGTGCTTTATTGCATTTATTTCTTCTGCTTGGCATTCCATTGTGTAAATATATTACACTTATCCTTTCATTTGTTTATTGACAACCAGATTACTTTCAGTTTCTGATTGTTACAGAATAGCTCTTCAAATATTTTAATATATGACTTCTATTGCATATGTGTGTAAGAATTTCTTCAGGTTATATAAGTAGGAGTAGACTTCCTGGAGAACAGGGTGTATTAGACATCATTAATATTCAAAACCTCTTAAAGTGAAAGTATGTTAAGCTGGCATCTAATATTAGAATATGTGCCTAATAATGTCATTGATTTTATCATGTCCTTTTTGCATCTAGAGTTTAATTGGGTAAAAAACAAACAAACAAACAAAAAACCGTAGGTGTATCAGAGACCCAGTTACCTCAGGGATATGGATTGAAGAGCTAGAGAATAAACAAAAGGACACAGGTGGACTATGGTCTCTAAAACTGATCATTTTTATGTATTTTATGATTCATGACACTCTGGATTTACTTTTGCCGAGCTGATAGCGCCAATAACTTTCTTGTACTTTTTGTATGTAATTATGTCCAGATGGCAATTTACCAGTAAATGCTTATTGCTTATTTCCTATAGTTGTTCCTCTATACTTCTACAAACCAATCTTATTTACCTAATTTTAGTCAACCAAAGATACTTCTTACTGTATTAGAAACTAGTGCAGTTAGCTGACATTATCACAGGGTCACACTAATACACACTCACGACTAGAGACATATTTGTGAGAATTATACAATGTTCAAACTATAAAAAAACTTTAGAAATAATTTAAAGTAGACCCTTGAACGACAAATGTTTGAGCAGCACAGGTTTACTTATACATGAATTTTTTCAATAAATACTATAAATGTATTTTCTCTTTCTTATGCTTTTCTTATTAACATTTTCTTTTCTCTAGCTTACTTTATTGTAAGAATACAGTATATAATTCATATAACAGTCAAAATATGTGTTAATTAGCTGGTTATATTATCAGTAGGTTTTCAGTCAAGAGTATGCTCTCAGTAGTTAAGTTTTTGGGGGATCAAAAGTTATATGCTGACTTTTGATTGGGGTAGGGGTTGGCATCCCTATACCCTGCTGTACTTTTATTCCTCATTTTATAAATGAGAAAAAATAATGCTCAGGGATAATCAATCAGTTTTATCAATAATGTCCTTGGAGAGAAAGGACTAGGGCTTTAAAGCCTAAAATGACTGTTCTAGTCTTCATTCTATTCTGTTGTATTAAAACTTTCACTTTTCACAGTATGGTGTCCATTATCACTGGATGATGTCTTTCTTGTTCATAGTTTTGTTTCTACTCAAATCATGCAAATGTCTAACTTGGTATATTTAGTATTTTTTTTATCCTCGCCTGAGGACATTTTTTCTTTTTTTTATTCAGATAGAGTAGGAGAGAGAGAGAGAGAGAGAGAGAGATCAACGTAAAAGGGACACATGGAGTGGTTGCCACCCGCACAACCCAACCAGGGCCAGGGGCAAACTGCAACCAAGGTACGTGCCCTTAGTGGGAACTGAACCCGGGTCTCTCTGGACCGCAGGCCAACAGTCTAACCACTGAGCAAACCACAGGGCTATTTAGTATTTTTAATGATTTTTATCTTGAAAATTACATTTCTTTAAATCTATGAAGGATACTACTAACAAGAGATTTTTTAAATATGCTATAATAATTTGAATGTGTAAAAAATGAGATATATCAGGAAAATAATCAATTCAATCCACCTTCTGTGATGGAAAAATATAATGAAGACTGCAGAAAAATTAACTAATTAGATGTTAACTAATTAGAACATCTTCTGAAATCTGACCCCTTCCTGACCATGTCCCATAAAGAAGCAGAGTAAGCTATAACATTGGCCAATCCCCGGGTGGGGTCTCGATAGCTAAAGTTGATGCAGCTTGCAGACAGAAACACTGGGGAAGTACAAACTGTGTCTTTGGGAACACTGGGAAGAAAACCAGGAAACTGAACTCTGTCCTCATGTCTAAGGATAAATGGGGTCATGGTAAAAAGGAAGGCAAAGCCAAGAGATTCAGAAGCTCAAAATGAGACGGAGTAAACAACAAAGACATACATTTCATTTTTGAAACGTTGCTCTATTCATGATAAAATGAGGACACTTTTAGCACTCTGAAAATTATCACTGATGGTTACAGCAAAAACAAAACAAAACTTTCAAAACAACTATAAACCCAGCAGCTAGAAAGCTGGAGGTGATTTTGTTCAGGTTCCTTCTAGTGTTTTATAACTTGGTAGATAGGTTGTGGATATTAGTACAAGTTAGGGCCTGCAGGTTGCATTGTGAGATACTGTATAATTCAATTTTTTTTCATAGTATCTAGCATAAATCCTGGAGAAGTATGATCAACAGATTTTATATTCCAAAACACTGCAAGGAGGAAATAGATCATTGTCTTTGTGGAAGAATTGTTACTATTTCAAAAGGACAAGACTCTGTAGTATCGAAATGAATTTTAAAACATGGGTCGATAAACTAGGATGTTTCGGTGATCAGAAACCATTGTTCCTGAATGATTAAACCACCAGCCAGATAGTAATATTAAGCTCATGCCCTGGAACTTAATAATATTAAGATTGTGGCCTGGGATGTAATAGAATGTTCTATCAAAAATGGAATATCCCGTAAAGTTCTACTGGTGTTTTTCTCTATTAGAGAACATCTGTGATGATTTTAAAAGAGGAAACCTACCCAAGGTGACACTTCTCAAGGTGAGAGCATATTTTATGTCTGAAATCTGGAGCCATCTGGATTTCTTAATTAAAGTAGTGATTCTAGCAACTTTTACTTAATTAGACTGAAAGTTATAAATGTGTTACTTACTATGTCTTTTTTTATTGTTGACACTATTCTAGGTGTCCCCCATTTTTCCCCTCATTTGCCCATGTCAACCCAGCCCCTACCCCACACTCCCCTGGCCTTCACCACATTGTTGTCTGTGTCCATGAACTATGCATGTATGTTCTTTGGCTAATTTCTTCACCTTATTTTATTGACTCCTCCCCACCACCCACCTCTCCTCTGACACTTGTCAGTCTGTTCTATGTATCCATGCCTCTGGTTCTCCTTTGTGCATCAGTTTATTTTGTTCATAGATTTCACATATTAGTGAAATCATACAATATTTGTCTTTCTCTGTTTGGCTTATTTCATATAGCATAATAATCTCTAGGTCCATCCATGCTGTCACAAAAGGTAAGAATTTCTTCATTTTTATAGTCGTGTAGTTTTGTGTAACTGTACCACAGCATTTATATCCACTCATGGACTGATGGGCACTTGGGCTGTTTCCAGATCTTGGTAATTGTAAATAATGTTGTTATGACAATAGGGGTACATATATTCTTTCTGATTGGTGTTTTGGGATTCTTAGGATATAGTCCCAGACATGGGATTGCTGTGTCAAAATGTAACCAGGACCAAGGTTTGACGGCCTGCTGCCATAAAAGCCAAACTAGTGAGACAGATGCTGGTAGAAAAAAAGAAAGAGGTTTATTCAAGTGCCAGTATCCTGAGAAGATGAGAGACTCTCATCATAAAGCCCATTTTAGCATCTCACTGCAGGCAGGGTTTTCAGAGGGAGGGAGAGGGAAAGCAGACAAAGAGATCACGAGGAGTGGCTGTGGATGTGCAGGCAGTGTCCGTGCTGGTCCCGACATGGATTTTTTTTTCTTTATTGATTCTAGAGAGAGAGGAAGGGGAGAGAGAGAGAGAGAGAGAGAGAGAGAGAGAGAGAAACATCGATGAAAGAGAACATTGATTGGCTGCCTCCTGCATGGCCCCCACTGGGGATCAGTTCTAGCCAAATTCCTGCAGTTGGACAATCTTTATCAATCAAAATTGTGATCCAGGCCATTTTTTGTAGAAAGAGTAACTGGAACTGCTGATACTTGAAATATGCTTATAAGAGAAGTGTCAGTATGTGAGTTCCTTTTATCAGTTTGTTAGTACATTTTATTCTAATTCCATTTCATGATTAGAGTAGTATAAAGTTTTTATTCCATGTTACAGTTCCCCACTTCCAGTCTTTCTCCATATCTATGTAGTTATTGATGTCTTTTGAATTGTATGGAGAGAAGAAAAACTTGAGTCTATTGTAAAGTAAAATCTCATGAGTTAAATGCAGATATATTTTTTAGGAGCACCTGTCAGGCAGATACAATTTTGCTAGTGTAAAACAATAAAACAATAAAAACAGACATTATAAAGGAAAGAATGATTAAACCTAAATTAAAATTCTTCCTAATATGGGCCTGAGAATACACTTGCAAACCAATCTCAGGTTCCTTCAAAGAGTGGGGTGTGATGGTCTAATGTTTACCGAAGCCAGTTAGCTTGCTATGTGATCTTAGTGATGTTTTTCTCTAACTGAGCAGAAGTGTTGATGTCATCTTCTTATTCTGCCAACATGTAATATAAGGCAATTTGATTTTCTAAGACAAATTTACTAGAGAATGTAAAAAATTTTGTAGACTGGCAAGCAAAGTAGCAGTTTTGTTAACTACAATTAATAATGTTTTAGATAGGTTATGTACAATTTAAAATCTCCTAATTGACACTCCAGGGGTTGGAAAAAAGGTCTTTTGTTGCATCTGTCTAATAACTCTCACTACCTGGATGGTTTTCTGACTTCTTTTAGTCATTCTTGAATTTAAAACTGTGTCTCCAGTGTCAACTGAAAAATCAATCAATTTGTTCCTGACTCTCAATTGTATTCGAGATTCTTGTAGGAAAATAACAGTTGGTTTTGAAAAATCAAGAGGAACTCCCAGGCCTCTTTATTCATCATCAGAATCACCATTCTTCATTTCACCATTCCCTTATGTGCCTGTTTTTATTCATTTCTTCTTCTTCTTCTTCTTTTTTTTTTTTTCCTCATGCCTCTTGCCAGACACCCACCTTGGTAATCTTTTGTACTTGGCCTATTGCCCTTGCTCCAATCTTATCTGTCTGCCTACTTTATTTTCCCCTCATGGATCTTCTCTGAATCTTTTCAGGGAAAAGGGGGTACAGGGGATTTTTTTGTAGCTGCTTCCTGCTGCAGAGCAGCAATGTTTTCTTTCAGAGCTAAGAGATCATTGTTCCCTGTCAGAGGGACAATGAGGCCTGGGTACTGACCGAAATGGTCATGGTGTCCAGGGCTGGTATTCCCTGAATACAAGTAG
This sequence comes from Molossus molossus, assembly GCF_014108415.1. Classification (NCBI taxonomy): domain Eukaryota; kingdom Metazoa; phylum Chordata; class Mammalia; order Chiroptera; family Molossidae; genus Molossus; species Molossus molossus. The sequence goes on from NW_023425346.1 coordinate 13,083,977, forward strand.
GGCTTGCAACCTGATGAATACAAACTGTGTCACAAATATCCATATTATCGGGGAAAAGGTTTAAAAAGTTCAGGATTCCATTCTGTTCATAAGTGCAGAATAACACTTTGAAGACAACTGAACTGGAGTCTAATGTTTACAACTGTGTATTATAGAGTCTACTGGAACACAAGTTTTTCCCCTAAAATCACCCTCATTTTATTTAAAAAAATCTTTTTAAAATATGTTTATTGATTTTTTTAGAGAGAGAGCAAGGGAGAGATAAAAACATCAATGTGAGAGAGAAACATTGATCAGCTACCTCCTACACGCCTCCTACTGGGGACCAAGCCTGCAACCCGGACAAGTGCCCTGATGGGGAATCCAACTGAGACCTCTCAGACCATGGAACAACACTCAATTTACTGAGCCACACCAGCTGGGGACCCTCATTTTTATCAAAGAGACAAGTCAAGACCAATCTATTTACTGCATTAAATCTCACTTCAATTGTCTAATTTCAATTTGGCCTGATTATTTGCATAAACACAGCAGGAATAGCAGTTGATTATACAGACTTTGTTAATGCTTTGCTGGATGGATTCTTAAGAGAAATCTCCACATTGAGCGTTTTAGTCCCTCAGGGTGGAGAAGCCAAACCACTCTTTGGGCAGGTTTCCTCAAGTTCTCAAGATCCCCAAAATATCTTGAGATTCTTCCTTGTTATCTCCCTGAAAATACTGCTATGAACTCTATGAATAAGCCAGGTACCAGACCACTTTTCCAAGGGGCTTTTATTGGCTTCAAAGTCAGTCTTCATTCCTTAAATCTTTCTATGGCAACATTCAGAGCCTAGGCATGTCTTCCTCACACATGACATGCCAGTTGAAGTCTTGGCTAATAAAACCACAAGTGTAAACTGGCTTTATGTGTCCTGTTATAAATAAATTAGATTCTTATGGGATCTATGCAAACAAACATTGTCATAAGAACAATAATATTCACTCATTAAGAGTTTCTAAATTCTGGAGGGATCAGGAAGGAGAAAAATATAAATGTTTCAGTATCGCTTATAAAAGTATAATTTACCAAATTGCTATAAGAAAAAAAAAGCAAGTTTCTTTATGTCTGGAAAATGAAAAGATAAAAAGTCAGTAATACTTTTAATAAAATGTTACAAAAATTAGTCATTTCAGTTCACGCAGTCTCGTAATCAATATTTGGTTAGCCTAAATATTTGCCAGTTTTTCTGTAAATCACATTATTTCACAGAGTTTTAGTTATCTTCAGCCAGTTCAAATGTATAATCTGAAAAATTTTTCTCAAAAATACACAATTTAGAATAAGTCAGAGGACTTTCTGTGGATCTTTCTGAAGATGTAACATACTTGTAAATGTATCAGAGCAAAATAATGACTGTCTTTAAAAAAAAAAAAAACCCAAAACAAAAAACAACAAAAACTTAAAATGACATGGTTATAGATCTGAAAATAATGCCATTGACAAAAAATTTGCTTTTCTGTGACAACATTTTAAAATAACAATTAGAATTACAAATAAAAGTATATCAGAACTTTGTAGGCTGTTAGAAATTTTTCTATAATCTCTAGAACATCCACTTTTATAATAAAAACATGTGCACACAAATGGAGCAAAGTTATTATTTCTCTTCTTTTTTTTTAATCCTCATCCAAGAATATGTTTCCATTTATCTTCAGATATAGTGGGTGGGGGGGGGAGAAAGAAACATCAATCTGAGAGAGACACATCCACTGGTTGCCTCCCACACAACCCTGACCAGGGCTGGGGACTGAACCACAACCAAGGTATGTACCCTTGCCCAGAAATGAACCTCTGACTCTTTGGTCTGGACCAGCTGTCTAACCACTGAACCAAACCGACCAGGGTAAGTCAAGTTATTTTTTATTTGACAAAGTTTCCCATGTATATCAAGAATATCAAATATATCTAATCTGCTCAAAATTTCTTATTCACAAGGAAAAAGAACAAATCCCTGAGGCATTCCAGGGGCTCACTGGAATGACTCAAAGCCAATTTTAGGTTAAGAAAATTTCTTACAATTTAAACCCTGGGAAGGTTGTCAAACATACTTGACTAAAAGATCACATATCATCATAAAACGATATTAAATTATTTATTTATCCAAAGTGACAATAAAAGATATCAAATATAAATACAGAGTAGCAAAACTTTATTTTTTAGCATTAGGAAGATGACTTTTTAAGTAATCGAGTACCTGATTAACACAATAGTTATGACACATAACTATTTAAATAATACTTAGAATGTTTGCCTTCTAAACAGTGTAAAACAGAAAACCTTTTTCCTTCTAAGATGCTGAAAAGAACCAAAGAAATTCTTTATTAACTTACTTTTGATATTTACATTCATTTGCCTAATTAAATTCATTATTCAGCTTATCTCTATGTTTCTTTCTTTTCTTTTTGCTTCTTACCTCTACACAATCCTTCTTTAACTTGCACAGACCTTTTGTAACTTGCTTGAAACTTCTGAAACATTCCTTGTACCTTTCAGTTTGTTTCTTGTTAAGTCATTCAGAAATAACCAACTTTAGAATAACGTACTTTCAGTTCTATATTACAAAAATCATACAATTTCTTTCTAACTTGATTAGAATTCTTAACTCTTAGAAACCTTGATTTTTTTAGTGACAAGTAAGTAATTAACATTTGTCTGATTGGTAAAAATATTTCATAACTTCCAGAAACAGGTTATTTCATTGGCAAATACACCCACATTTCAAGAGACATATTTCAATAAAATGTAAGATATATTCATTAACAGATCCATATTCATCCTCTAGCTTCTCTGCAATAAGAAACCAAAAGAAAGCAAACTCAGATCAACTACTATTTCAGTATTCTGTTATTTCAAAATATCTAGATATTCAAAAAATTTTTTTTCATTTAGCCCAGTAAAACTCCAAGTTTTAAGTTATCAAAGACTTTGGGAAACTATGTTTAAATATTTTTAATTATTACTAAAAAGCTCCATCAAAACCCCTTCATTTCAGTTGCATCTATCTATCTATCTATCTATCTATCTATCTATCTATCTATCATTTCTTTAAAACATTATGAGATTTTAAAGTCAGTTATTACCAAAGCCATTTTCTTGACAAGTTTTGTAACAGAAAAATAACATGAACTTATTCTTGCAAACCCAGGAAAAATAAACCTATATTTTATGTTAACAACCCTAAAAGACATTAACCAGACTTAAACCAGCTTTAATATCAAACATTTTCTCCAGACTACATAATCCTTAAAACAAACAACCACACATTTGAGACAGATATTATTTTATACACACGGACAGTTTATTAATAACCGTAGAGAAGACAAGTTTCTTTTGGTCTTTCCAACTGTTTAAGGAGGCTGGAGAAAGAGGCAGGGGAGACCTAGGCTTGGGCTGCTTTTGCTGCTTCAGTTTCTTGCACATTGAGGTGGGGCAGTCATTCTTGCTGTTCCACAGCCTGTACAGGGTTTGGGGGTTGGTGTTAATTTCCCCATTGTTCCCAGGATTACAACAGCTCCTGGACCTCCAGGAAGAATATTTAAAGTGCTTAAAAGACTTATTTTCTCCCATTTTTCTCTTTGCATTTTGTTGTCTAGTTGTGGAGTGTGATCTTTTCCCCCTGTCTGAACCATCAATTTTTATTTTCTTGAGTAGAATTCTTATGATGTAACAAGATGAAGCTTGCATATAAGATATCTTATCCCATTTCAAAACAGAAACAAAAACATCTAAAGCAAACAAATGAGTACACTCAAAAGAAAGGACTGGGACATGAGCCTTGGTGTCTCATAACAACCGGTACAGCATATGATCTTCACAAGATCTAAATGGCACAAAGCCCAGATGTGGGGGCAGAGGATTTTCTGTGTGCATAAAACAGCAAAGAGCAAACCAAGCTCCCAAATGATGAGAATCAAGTAAAGAACATCTGTAACCAAAGTTTCATGTCAGACAGATGAGAGCTCTCAGAGAACTCTCAAACAAAACAGAACGCAACACAAGAGCTCTCCAGCAGAAACTGACTTCCTCCCACAGAACTGGATTGGTACAGAAAAGCAAATCAAATAGACAGTTAAAGAGCAGTCAGATTCCTATGCAGATTTCTTTAAGCAACAATACCCCAAGTTAAAGACACAGTTATTCAAACACACACAAGATGTAGACAACAAGAAAAGTAAACAATAACAAAAAATACAAATACCAAAACCAAAAGAGTGTTCCACACAGGAGAACTGGGATTTATTTTTTGTCACTTAGCCATAGCTACTACCATGTGGGGCCTATTGATTTCTACAGAATCCCAAATGGTTCAAAGAACCCCAAATGATGGCGCAGGGGCTCCTGGTCATGCATACCAGAGACTTTACCCAGTTTGGGCTCATCAGTCCACCAATAACCCTTTTCCTTCCCCAAGCCAGGTGTAGCAAGGGACCAGCACTGGGAGAGTGAAGCACAGTTTCCGAGTAAAATCACTCAGCAGCTGCTACGCACTCCCAAGTTCTCTCACTAGGTCAATCAGCTACAGGCAGCCTGGGGAACCCCCTCCAAAATCCAGGGACGCATGAGAGTGAGGGAAGGATCTCACTTGCTCCTGGCTGGCTTGCCAAAACTGTAACCAGAACCAAGGTTTGACTGCCTGCTGCCACAAAAACCAAGCTCATGCAACACATTCTGGTGAAAAAGGAAAGAAGTATGTATATTCAAGTGCTGGTAACCTAAAAAATGAGGACTCTTGTCTCAAAGCCCATCTTTGCATCTCAGGGCAGGCAGGAGTTTTTATAGGGAGTGAGAGGGAAAAAAACACAAAGAGATGAGGAGAGGGGGCTGTGGATGTGCAAAAAGTGTCCCTGCTGGCCCTTATATGAATCTATATGTCAGCAATCTGGAACTGGTCAGTGCTAGCCAAATTCCTACAGTTGGTCGATCTGTGTCAACCAAAATTGTGGTCCAGGCCATTTCTTGCACAAGCAGGAATAGAACTGCTGATGCTTGTAATATGCTTATAGGGAAATTGTAAGTATGTGAGTTCCTTTTATCAGTTTTTTATTAAATTTTATTCTAATTCAATTTCAAGGTAGTCAGAGTAGTATAAAGATTTTATTCCCTGTTACAAAAGGCAGTTTCATTTTTTGAGGAAACTCCATGTTTTTTTCCACAGTGGCTGCATCATTCTGCATTACCACCAACAGTGCACTAGGGTTCCCTTTTTTCCACATCCTCACCAACATTTGTTGTTTATTGATTTATTAATGATAGCCATTCTGGTAGGTGTGAAGTGTTGCCTCATTGTAGTTTTAATTTGTATCTCTCTGATGATTAGTGACATTGCACATTTTTCATATGAACACCTGTATGTCCTCTTTGTAGAATTGTCCATTCAGGTCCTTTGTCTATTTATTTATTTATTTATTTATTTAGTTAGTTAGTTAGTTAGTTAGTTATCTTTATTGTTAAAAGTATTACAGATGTTCCTCCTTTTACCCTCCACTGACTCCCTGCATCCTGCTCCCACGCACCCTGCTCCCACCCCACCCCAGGCCTTCACCACACTATTGTCTGTGTCGTGGGTTATGCATAATGCATATAAGTTCTTTTTTTTTTTTTATCCTCACCCGAGGACATTTTTCCATTTTTTGTTCAGGTAGAGTGGGGGGGAGAGAGAGGAACAGAGAGAGAGAGAGAAACATCGATGTGAAGGGACACATCGAGTGGCTGCCACCCGCACAACTGACCAGGGCCGGGGACAAACTGCAACCGAGGTACGCGCCCTTAGCGGGAACCGAACCCGGGTCTCTCAGGACCGCAGGCCGACGCTCTAACCGCTGAGCCAAACCAGCCAGGGCGCATATAAGTTCTTGGTTAATCTTTTCCCGTTCCCCCTGCCCCTTCCCTCTGAGATTTGTCAACTGTTTCATGATTCTAAGTCTCTGGATTTATTTATTTTTTTTTCATTTTTTAAAATATGTTTTTATTCGTTTCAGAGAAAGGAAGGGAGAGGGAGAGAGAAATAAAAACATGGATGAGAGAAACACTAGTCAGCTGCTTCCTACATGCCCCATAATGGGGATCCAGCCAGCAATCTGGGCATGTGCTCTGACTGGGAATTGAACCAGTGACCTCCTGGTGTATGGGATTTTGCTCAACAAACTGAGCCACACTGGCTGAGCCCTTTGCTCATTTTAATTGGATTGTTTGTCTTCCTGATGTTGAGTTGTATAAGTTCTTTGTATATTTGGTAATTAACCCCTTATCAAATGTATCATTGACAAATATGTTATCCCATACATTTTGTTGATGTTTTCTATTGCTATGCAGAGCTTTTTTGTTTGTGAAGTCCCTTTTGTTTAATTTTTACTTTGTTTTCCTTGCTATATTTTTAGTTATTAGATATTAAATGTTAATATCATATTCAACTTGCATCAATACTGATAGTTCTATGCTAAAATAAAATATTTGGGATTTACCATCCTGGCCGTTTTTGCTCAGTGGTTAGAGCATCGGCTTGTGGTCCAGAGAGATCCTGGTTCGGTTCCCACTAAGGGCACGTACCTCGGGTTGCAGTTTGTCCCCGGCCCTGATTGGGTCAGGCGGGTGGCAACCACTCGCTGTGTCCCTTTCACGTTGATGTTTCTCTCTCTCTCCCCCTCCTACTCTATCTGAACAAAAAATTGAAAAAATGTCCTCGGGTGAGGATAAAAAATATATATATATATATATTTGGGATTTACTGACTTTTATGGTTATAACTAAGAGGATCTTAAATTTATTTTATTTTATTTTGTTTTGTTTTTCTCAAAATGATTTTTGGTTGATTAATAATGTCACCTTAGAAGTTTGATCAGCTAAGTCAACACCAAATAGAACTCACCAACTCTTGTTTTTGTTTTAGTGTTTGTAATTATTATTCCACAATTACCAACTTTACAATTGATTCTAAGTATATAAACACACATAGTCAATGAAGTGGTTAAAATACCTAGGTATTTTAAAAATATCTTATATACATCAATTAAAGTGGCTTGATCGCAATCATTTCTATCCAACCTCTTGGGAACAGCAAAGCATATTTAAAAACAATAGAAAATGTCAAGACCAATAATCTAATTAAGTGGAAACCTTTGATTCCTTAGTTTTACCTCTGGGATTTGCAACAATTAGTGAATGTAGAGCAAAGAACATAAAGCTGATAAAATTGGAGTACTTCCCTCAGTACAAATTGTATTATACATTACTATATATTACTCTATGGTAAATGGTAATCAATTTCCTTAACAACTTGTTTACTTCATTTTACAAAATGTGTAATTCATCTGAGTTGCATATTAGTTAAAAGTGATTTAAAACTAATTTAAGGGGCAGGTGAATTTAGAAGTGTTTGGATCAGTAATTGTCATTAGACCTTTGTTGAGTCTCTAAGTCTGATGTTTGGCCCAAGTGAAACTATTTAAATTATTTATCCAGTATAAGTCTAAATGAGGACAAGATCATATTAAACTAGAATTACTGAAGCCTTTCAACTTTCAGGATAGTTTTAATGACTATTGTATTACCAACTCAGGTAAATGTTCAGTTATAGAAAATTTGGAGGGATATTTTATATTATAGTCATGAGAGCTGAAAGGTGGAAAGCAACAGAAAGGTTATTATTTTTTTTTTTTTTCATCATTCTTGAAATTGGAGTTTGGTAAAAAGAAACTGAATTACAGATTTTAAAAGGAAATGAATACATTAATTATGAACCACTAAAAATGCAGAATTATATGCCATTCCAGAATCAGCCTATTTCTTTTGATTATACACTTTCCCTCATACTTAAAATACTTTATAGTTCTAATACAACTGACATCAAAAAGGTATCTTGAAACTTTATAAACAAATTAGATGAGAAGCCATACTCCTTTTGACAACTCCTAAAAACATACATTTCATTTTTTCTCTATGTTTTGAAGATTTTCTTTTCTTTTTTTAAATATGCAATGTATAATATTGTTTTCCATAGATCATTTTTTTTCCTGGAACTTTAGGGAATTTGTGACAATTTTGGCCAATAATTTCTGCCATTGAGTCATTAATTGAAACAGAAAGGATCATATAATCAAATTCTTTTTTTCAGAGACTAGTTCTTTTACCTCTTAGAAACATATCATAATGACAAGAGTTATATATATTTCAGGTTCCTAGAATGTAATTTTGATTTTCAAACATATGATAATTCATCCAAGTATATCCATTTAAAAAAAATTTTTAGCCCTGGCCAGTTTTGGGTTAGCGGTTGGAGCATTGGCCTGTGGACAAGAGCATCCCGGGTTCGGTTCCCACTAGGGAACTAAAAAAATAAATACATTTTTGAAAAATAATTTTATGAAATCTTGGCTGAAGACTGGGGATGTAAATATAAAAGGTTTTTCCCTGAAGGATCTTCTGGTTTATTGGAGTTCACAGAAAAATGTTGGTATCTATCTGTGGTATTTGTCATGAATGGTCAGAGATAAATAACAAAATAGCATGACAAGTACTATGACAGAACTCGGGTCATCAAGGGAAATCATATCATAGGAGGTAATATCTGAACTGTACCCAGAATGACAATATGGAAAGGTCACATTTCATATTCAAATTGCTCTGAAATTAAATCTCAGCTGTGTCAACTGTGTCAATACAATTTGCTATGTGTACTAATTAGCCTCAATTAAGCTGCCTTAGCCTAAATTATGTCCTTTGTAAAATGGAGATAAAATTACCCACATCATAGTTTTGTTAGGAAGATTTTTAAAATTAAGATAATGCCAAAGATTAAGTAGCTTGCCTAAATTCACGCAGATAGTGAGTGGTGAAACAAGAATCTGAACCCAAGGAAAATTGACTTTGGACTTTGCTCTCTTACCCATTGCTCAATAACTGTCACACTAGAGGTGCTTAGAACTTCCCTCTTGACAGTCTTTGAGAAAATGGACCTCTTGATTTTTTCAGGGCTCTTTAAGTTGTATCCATAAACTATTTTATTTAGAGCCAATATTTACCAAACTCATGAATAATTTCAACAGTTCAAGTTCAAACTGTTGTAACCTCTGCTTTTCTTTGGTGATTTATAGGCCAGAATGATAAACCACACTTCAAAAGAACCATACCCTCTGAATGGAAAACTGAAGTACTTCATTTAGATTGAGGAGTAGAAATTGTGTGTTGTAGTATTTGGGAATATACAAGCCAATACTGATTTCATTTCTGACCCTAAACTTTCTATTCTCTGTTACTTCAACAGTGTGAATGCTTAATTTCAGTTGCAGCATCACAGGGAAAAATTCTCAGAAATGTGATAATTAAAGTCATTTAATTTTTTTATCAAGCTTTTTATTTCTTTTCTTTTGTGAATGACATTTCAAATATATGATTTAGTTTCTTTCTATCCTATTATTGAATTACAATACAAATATGCAATTGCAAACAAAGTATACAGTGAATTATCACAAAGTAAACAAATGTACATAATCATCACACAGATTAAGAAATGAACATCAGAAGTCACTTTTGTGCTAATCATTATATCCTTTTCATCTTTGAATAACATTCCTATCTGGATATTTAACACCACATATTTATTTTGGTTGTTTTTGAACATAAATAAATGGAGTCATATAATATGTACTTTCTAGTACTTGATTTCTTTCACTCACATCTATGGTTGCTCTTGCATGTGGCAGTACTTGACTTAGTTTTGTTGTTGGATAGTATACCATCTTATGTATTTGACATGATGATTTATCCATTTTGCTCTTGATAGATATTCGGGTTGTTTCTTCTTCAGGCTTTAAATTAGATTCCTAATCTTCTGTAACTAAGAATAAAAAACTGGGTGTTTTAAAACAACAGAAATTTATTGCTCAAAATTCTGGAGTCAAAAAGTCTGAAATCAAGGTGCTGGCAGGGACATGTTGTGGAAGAGAAATGGACCCTGCCTCTTTTAGCATCTGATGTTTGCCAGCACCCTTGACACTCTTTGGTTTGTAAATGCATCACTCCAACCTCTGCTTCCATGGTCAGATGGCCATTTTCTCCCTGTGGTGTGCTCTTCTAGAGACACCAGCCATATCGAGTTAAGGACCCACTGTACTCCAATATGATATTGTCTTAACTAATTACATATTGAACAACCTTCTTACCAAAGGAAGTACAATTCTGAGGTACTCTGGGTTAAGGCATCAAGAAATTTTGGGGGGAAACAATTCAATATGTAACAGATATATTACAAGTAAAAACCACTATGAACATGTTCATGCATGTCATTTAGTGTATGCATGAATGAATATCTGTTGGGTATATGCCTAAGAGTTCAATTGCTGAATTAAATAAATGTAAATATATCCAGCTTTAATGGATACTGCCAGGGGTTTGTACCAGTTCACATGGTTAGCAACATCAGATTAGGATTCTAATTCTCATGCCTTTCCCAAACTTGGAATTCTCCTTCTTTTTATGGTTGTTGTTGCATGTAGCAGTACTTTTAGTTATTTTAGCCCTTTTCATTTGTAAGTAGTGAAATGTCATTGTGGTTTTAATTTTAATTTACCTGTTATTAATAAGATATACTTTTCATTATATTTATTGGCCATTTAGATATGCCTGTTTATGCTTCTTGCTTTTATTTGTTGTCTGATTTTATTTTATTACTGAATTTTGACAATCTTTAACTTATTATGCAATCTATTTTCTCATATATTGCAAATACTTCACCCCATCCCTAACATTTAAACTCTCTTACTAGTGTTCATGCAGGACTTTTTAAAAATCTTAATGTAGTTCAATCTATGAATCTTTTCATATACTCAATTATTTTTTTGTTTTGTTGAAGAAATTTTTTCCTAACTCAAGGTTTTACCGATATTTTCTAAAGTGTCTCCTAGAAATTTCATTGTTTTATTTTTCACATTTTGATTTACAAGGTACCTGGCATTAATTTTAGTATATGATATAGTTAGGAGTCAATATTAATTTTCTCTCTCATTTGTGTATTCAGTGAGCCCGTCATTATTTAAAAAAATATGATGCTTTTCCCATACTCTCCAATGCAATCATTTTCATCAATCATTTGTGTCAGCAGCGATAGTCTCTAGTCTCCATTTGCATTTCATCACATCTCACCACCAGCAATAATTTCAGTAATCATAATGCCATCATCTATAATAAATCACCTGTGTCCCACCTATGTCCCATTTATGTCCTCTCTTACCCAGCAAGAATATTATCCTGTATTACTCAGATATATGACTAACACAACACCGGAATCTAATTTTGAAGACCTCTTTCCTAAGGCCATTTTAGTACAAATTACTGTAGCAGTCAGGGAGCCAGCAGGAAACAGATGGCCCACTCAAATTAGAATGCTTGGAGGGATTCTATTTGCAAAGTGACTAATTACAAAGGTGTGGCAGAGGAGTGGCCAAGCCAGGGGAGAGAGCTCAGGAAGCAGGAGGTAGAGAGCCTCAGAGCTGTCCCCATTAGCTCTGAAGAGATAAAGGGACGAGGGGAACCAGTCAGCCCGAGGTTACCTCAATTAGAGACAGCCAGAGGATAAATCTTGTCACTGCTGTCCTAGCCTAAGGATTTCCTCCTGGCCCATTCTCTCCAGGTCTCAGCTAGAACTCATCTCCGCAAAGACCTTCCTCTTTCTGTCTATATAACATAGCTCCACCATCTCTCTCTCCTCAAGAACTTTCTATCCTACATTTTTATGGCATACATCAGTTTTGGGCATTATCTCATGTCCTTCTTTACCCAGTACAATCTTACATTCTTGTGCAATTCATGGCTGCAGGAATCGAGTCTATCTTATTTTTTGTAATTTCCTCAACAGCCAGAAGAATATCTAGGATATACTAGATAATAAATATTTGGCATGTGGTGTAAATGGACACTTGATTTAAAATATAAAATAAAAAGAACGCCGAGGGCTGAGGTTAATAGTGGTTATGGACTGGAAAAGAAAAGGTAAACTAGAGAAAAGAATAAAAACAAATTAAAACTAGGAAAAATTGAGAAAGAAGATAAAGATAATACCGCCATTTCAAATATGGGAGAATGGAACAATTGTAATGCTTTTGCAGATAATTTGGGAATAGCACCTTTTTGAGGAGATCGTATGTTTAGTCTCGAAAATCTTTAGAGTTCTTCCTTAAAACTTGAGGCTTCCAAGTGAATGTATAAAAGATATATGGAAATAAAGTGGTTGAGGGCTTGCTTTAAGAGTCAACCACACAAAAGTTATATAGGTAACAATAACCACTTATACTAAATGCCTCAAATGTCTAACAGTTTGTTTAAACCAAGTCCTTTTAATTATCAATCAGCACGTATTTACTGAAAACTCTCTGAGTCCAACTTCACTTCATGAGTCACCCAAATTTTCTCATAATGTAATAAGAACAAGTTTACTTGAGAAAACTTTAAGATCTAGTCCATCTACTTAGGTAGACAACAAATTTAATAATTCATTTTTTATATCAAGCGAGCAAAATAAAAAAATAAACAGTTCAGTAGATAAAATGAAGACAAGATAAAAGAAAAAACGGAAGGAGCAAGAACGGCAGAAAATGTTGAGGCTTTGTGATAGGTCTCCGTTAATCTCATTGAATTCTCGCACGCCCCTGCAGCTAGGTCTCATTACCTTCTCAATTTGAAGCTTTTAAAAGTCAGGGCGAGAAAGTAGATTCATTTCCTAGTCATTTTGTTCCTAGAACTAGAAATCAAATTCTCATTTGACTCCAAATCTCACGAACCGTCCATCACTCCCTGGTTCTTCCCCATGAGAACAAAAGATGTGAAGCATCGTTCGTTATGTTTATACTGCATTTGAGAATAGGGGGCTCTTCCTGACAGAATGGCTAGAGCTGATGCACTCCACATCTTTCTACTTAAATAACGAACAAATAAGAAATACATAATTTCCATTTGCTTGTCTCCTACTGTGTGGATTCTCATATTTTAATAGGATTTAACTGTGTTTTATTTAGATTTGTTTGAACTGGTATCCAAGTCTTCCTCGAATTTATTTCTCACTCAAACGTTTTTCTTTCCGGTCACCGTCCTCCTCCCATCTCTTTGGCTTGCTTCTCTTTCGCAAGTCATTTCTTCCTTTCTGTCTCTGTGTCCCAAGATGATGTGGAACTGCACAGGACTGGAGATGGCTTCCCTCCCTGGTTGCCCAGGATGAAAGAAAAGAGTGAAAGTCAGAGCGATGCCTAGAACTTGAAAGGGCTCTATCATTCGGACTCACATTTTTAAAATCCCACTCACTTAATCATTTCATAGCCCATTTAAAGTGTAGAATAACTTTCATTCCAAATAACATTTAATTGTTAGCACAGTGTTTGTCGAAGAGCATAGAGGCATTGGGTTGATATTGAGAAATAGGGTCATTTTGGTCCTTAAAGAGTTACAGTACCGTTGGAGACAGAGACAGACTTGTGTGGGTGGGTGTTACAGAAGCACTGGGGAGGTGATTAATTCATCTTGCGAGTGTCAAAGGAAGTCTTCATGGAGAAGATGAAACCTGGATTGAGTCTTAAAGAATGATTAAGGTTTGCTGGGCAGTAAGGCAGTGTAGGGAAAAAGGAAAGGAATAGCAAATTATACAGTAAAGTTAGATTACTATCTGTGAAGGCAGGAGGCATGCCAGAAAATGTACTGTACGAAGGATAACTACTGCATCAAATGGTTTAATCAGTGTGGTTATGACTGCAGCCCAACACTCTGGTTGCTTAATAGGTTAGGTTATTCAGCCCACAGATACTCCTTTTTTGGTAGATCTGTTGAAACTATTTATGTTTTGAGATGTGAAACTTCCCCTATAGTAAGAAGCATTTTGGCATTTTTCTGAAAAATTAACATTTTATTCAAGTTAGATTTTTCTTTTGTGTCTAGCTCTGAAATGTAGCTTTTGGATCAGGAACCTCAGAAGGATAAAATTTTTTGGTAAGAACATACTACATTGGAATCCAATCCAATCCTTGTTGTGTTGACCCTAAATCATCTTCCGTCTATTCATTCCCTCATCCACTGATAGTTTCCATTGCCATGGCAAATTAGCTATCTTCTTGTGTGATCTTGTTGCATTTCCTCCTCTGTGAAGCACATTATGGTGTCCTTATATTCTCCCTGATGTTTTAATGCTTTTGCTTGCCATAACCCCCAAATGTAGTAGCAACTTGATCACCCTTGTAGTGCAAACACTTTATTGTGTGGAGATAACAGAATAGTTATCCTTCATGTACACTCACTGCCATGCACTTTCTTTTCCTCTGTAAATGCCGCTTGGAAATATGACTCCAGTGGCTAGTTACTAAAAAAAATTTACAGCATGCTCTCCAGCAACCTATAAAAAAGACGAATCTCACTGCGAAAGACTGTGGTTCTGCTTTTCCTGCGTTGTCTGTGTTTTATAGGTTCTATTTTGTACTTTGTGATCTAAAGTATAGACCAACATTGTAGCAGATGTCACATGATTAAAAATGGCATGGAGAGATAAGAAAATATGCCAATCTAAGTTAAACTTGTCTGACATATTCACAGAGACTGTAGGAAAGTAAGTTTTTTCCTGTCAGAATGTGACACCATTTTGTGAAAGTTGCTTAAGAGAACTGTTTATTATCTAACTCCCTTTGAATGCTTACTTTTGTTCTCTAAAAATCGAATAATAAAACTTTTTATAACCAGTAAGGAGTTTTTATACAGCATGGGAATGATATCCATAATTCATCTAAATATCAAGTTAAAAAATATTCTGAAAATAAATGTTTAGTTAGCCACACTAGTTTTGACCATTTGGCTCATTTCTATGTATACAGGTATAACTAGTATAAGAATCTGAAATAATGAAGGTATAATGCTGCCAATACCCATGTTAGACACATTCTAGCTTGTGTGTGATTTAACCTTCAGAACAACCCACTGAGGAAGGTATTATTGTCCCTACTTCATGGATGAGACAACTGAGATTTAGAAAGTTTAATTAAGTTACTTAAGATTGCATAGCTACTAAATTATAGATAAAGAAAATGAATGGGAGCCTTTACATTTTGTCTAATTTATATTGCTTTTCATAGGTGAGGTTCAATTTTAGAATTTGAAAGGATCATTTCCACATATTTAACCCATTTGAAAATATCAATGAGACTGTTTTCCTTGACTGTCAGACTTATTCTTACTTTAGGTAGAGGATAAGTTAGTAGATTGGTATCTAATTAGTAAACTGCTTTTAATATTAATGAAGAATTGTTATCTTAGGAACAACCTAGCAAAAACTCAACATATGGACTTATTAATCACCAAGTAAAGTAACTCAAAAAATGGTTTGCGAATAAATAAGTGATGAAGATGTGGTAAATATAAGTTCTAATTCAGTTCACCAGGAAATATAAAATGTAGCTAAAGAAATTTGTGACAAAATAAATTGTTATTACCTACATGAAAAAAAAAAATCAGAGTGGTCTTTATGGAGACTAAAAATTAGGAGATCAAAGCAGACTGAAAGAACTTATCTTTTAAGATCATACATTTTCTTTCTTTCTTTTTTTTTAATATACATTGCCCTGGCCGGTTTTGCTCAGTGGTTAGAGTTTCAGCCCGCAGACTGGAGAGTCCCAGGTTCAGTTCCCACTAAAGGCACGTACTTCAGTTGCAGTTTGTACCCAGCCCTGGTTGCGGTCGTGTGGGTGGCAGCCACTTGATATGTCTCTCTCACATTGATGTTTCTCTCTCTCTCTTTCTCTCTATCTCCTCCCTCTCTATCTGAATAAATGCAAAAATATCCTCAGGTGAGGATAAAAACATAATTAAAATATATATATGCTCTTAAGCTACCAAATTCATTTAGGTTTCAATTAACGTATTTAAATTTATTAAAATATAAATCTTTTTAATCATTTTTTAATTTTTCAATTACAGTTGACATATAATATAATATCAGTTTCAAGTGTATACTCCAGTGATTAGACAGTATAAAACTTATTAAGTGATCATCCCCCAAAATTTTATACCCATCTGACACCATACATAGTTAATAGAATATTATTAACTATATTCGTTATGTTATACTTTATGCCCCCCATGATGACACTATAGCTACTAATTTGTACTTCTAAATCCTTCACCTTTATTATCCATCTCCCCAAACTCCCTCCCATCTGGATACTGTCAAAATGTTCTGTGTATCTATGAGTCTTTTTCTATTAAAATAAGTTGCCCGCCCTGGCCGGTTTGGCTCAGTGTTTGGAGCGTAGGCCTGCGGTACAGCGAGACCTGGGTTCAGTTCCCGCTAAGGGCATGTACCTCGGTTGCAGTTTGTCCCCGGCCCTGGTTGGTCGTGCGGGTGGCAGCCACTCAGTGTGTCCCTTCACGTCGATGTCTCTCTCTCTCTCTCTTCCTCTCTCTCCCTCTCACTCTATCTGAACAAAAAATGGAAAAATGTCCTCGGGTGAGGATAAAAAAAAATAAAAAATAAAAAAATAATGTTGCCCAGCCAGTGTAGCTCAGTGGATTTAACATCATTCCATGGACTGAAAGGAGCCGGTTCAATTCCTGGTCAGAGCACATGCCTGGTTTGTTGCCTCAATCCCCATTAGGGGGCGTGCAGGAGGCAGCTAATCAATGTTTCTCTCTCACATTGATGTTTCTATCTCTCTTTCCCTTCCTCTCTCTAAAGAAATCAATAAAAACATATTTTTAAAAAAATTTTAAATAAAATTAAATAATGTTAAGTTTAAGGAGGTTAGAAAACATGAAGAAATATACAGACATAAAAATATAGTCACTGCCCGGCCAGTGTGGCTTAGTGATTGAGCATCGACCCATGCTCCAAGAGGTCGCTGGTTTGATTCCTGGTCAGGGCACATGCCCAGATTGTAGGCCAAATCCCCAGTGAGGGGCATGCAGGAGGCAGCCAATCGATGTTCTCTCTCATTGATGTTTCTATCTCTCTCTCACTCTCCCTTCTTCTCTCTCTAATATCAATAAAGAAAAAAATTAAAATTTTATCACTGACAATATATAAACATATACTTAGGAGGTATAATACTCTCTATAAATTTTTGTTTATATTTTTCAGTCAAATTTATATCATCCTATATGTTATACATCATTAAATATTTTACTCAAAAACACAATTATAATCATACATAAAATTTCATCCATGCACATTTATTTGATGGCTCTTGTACAAATGAGCATTTGGATTGTTTTTATATTTTTATAAATGATTATAAATATGAGTGCCACTGCCCTGAAATCTTTATGCATATTTCTGATTATTTCCTTAGGAAAATTTTATAAATACAGAATTACTAGATGAAAACATAGAAACATTTCAGTGTTTTTTTTTTGTTTTTTTTGATAGATTCAGCCATAGAATTGGTAATAATTTATTTCCATCAGTAAGATATTGGCCTATACTGTAATTATTTTGAATACATGTGAGACTAAATCTTTTCATATATTAGTTAGCCAGTATGTTTTTATTTTATGGCTTTATTGTTTATATTTGTTGAAAATTTTGTCTCTCAGATGTTTAGTTTTTTATTGTAATTTTTAAGGTTTTCCATGGATCAGGGATATTAATATTTTTGTATTTTAAATGTGTCAAAATTTGATCCAATTTTAGTTGTTAATAAAAATATTTAAAACATTTTAATAAAGTTTTTAACAAGGTGCTCAAATCTACTAGAAATTTTTTATGTTGTATTGTTCATTTGTGCTTAACAAGACATCTTTAGCACAAGTGCAGTTTTATTTGTGTCCCTTATAGTTTGTTTCATTTCTTTAATCAGTCTAGAATTTATATTGATCTGTGTTAGATTTAACATTATTGATATAAAGTATATTGATGAGTGGATAAATTAAATCATCTACTTGGTTTTCTCTACAAATACTTTTTTTTGCCAATCTAATCTCAACATTGCAAACATAGTAATTTCATATTTATAGACTTCCATTTTTTCATGTTTAAAATGTGACCACAAAGAAGTAATAAACATAGACTCAAATTCTTTGTTTATCATAATTTTATTTTGAAGCCAGGGCAAATGTATAAGTGCTGTTCAACAACATTGGAAGATGACAGTTCAAAAAATGTTATCTCGCAATATTTGTTAAATAGCAAATGAGAGACATCACCAAACACAGATAGATGTTCAGAAGAGAGTGCTTAAGAGAGCTGGGATGGCTAATAGAATACTTAATAAGCCAGGGTGACCTTCGGTTACACCTTGCATTATAAATAACAAACCTATTAAAATTAGATTGTAAAAAAAGAATTGGTGGCAAAAAGTAGCTAATAGTTTTGGTAATATTAACCATTTTGGAGGAAAATGTGTATAACAGACCTTGCTTTAACAAATAACTATTTTGTTGTTGCTACATACTCACAGAATATCATAATAGGATTTGATAATATTTAATTGATAGCTTTGTTGTGCTTTGGATTAGCTACATGACCTATACAATTTTACTTCATTTTTCTGGGTCTCTTTTTTCTCATTAATAAGATGAAGTAGGTGCGCTAATGAACTTCTTCATTTTTTTTGTTCAGATAGAGTGGGAGGGAGAGAAAGAGAGAGAAAAACATCGATGTGAAAGGGACACATCAAGTGGTTGCCACCCGCATGACCCAACCAGGGCCAGAGAAAAACTGCAACCAAGGTACGTGCCCTTAGCACGAACCGAATCCGGGTCTCTCTGGACCACAGGCTGATTCTCTAACCACTTAGTGAACCGGGCAGGGCAGGCAAAGGAACTTCTAAGGTCACTGAACATATCAAGTTCTGAGTGCATGAGTCTATAAATGCTTAGAATTTTTGTCCCCTGGGTGAACTAAAAAGGGATGGAGGAACCCATTTATTAGCTCTCAAATTATTCACATGGCAGATGCTTATTCTTTTCCTAACAAAATAGGAAAGCCATTTTTATTTATTTTATATTCTTTTTTTCTTTCTATTTTAGCTACTTCATCTTATATAGACTCTTTTTTCACTATTCTACATCATGATAAGTAATAGTTGTTATTAAATATTTGTTAAGTATTAAGTATTCATTTTCATTATCTATACCACTTGGACACAAAAATAACTTAAAACTAGCAAGAACTACCCTTAAAAAAAAACCTAAACTATATGTATGCCAAGGCTTATTGGCCCAGAGGTTAAAAAAATAGTTTGGTGTAGAAAGAAATTACCGTGAAAAATAACTTTCAGTAACTTCTGCTGGTCAGTATTATCTTAGATCTGTGTTTTGCTGAGTCAATTTTGCTTCCTATATATTTCACTCAGTTGTCATGCCAGCCTCCTAATTCTTCTTAATGTGAACATGCTTGGATGTTAACCTGGGCATTTAGAAAGATAAGTTGTTAACTTTCAAACAGAAGTTATGATTTAGTATGCATTGAGTGAGTTGCCAAATGCTGTTCTCATCATTTCAGTCTTCCCAAGTTTATAAATCCTTCAGATCATGTACTGCTTCCTTCCAAGAATATAAATTTGGGCTTCCTACAATGACTGCCGAAAAGCACTACATGTTTTAGTATTTCTCACTGGTAAAAAGTTCCAGTAAATTTTGAAATTCATAGGTACAAGCCTCTTGCTAACATCGAATGGATCTTTAAGCATATTATTTAAATAAATTAATAAATCAAATTGTCTTAAATTATTCAGATAGGAGAGAGAGAGAGAGAGAGAGAGAGAGAGAGAGAGAGATTGGCTTAGTTCAAAAATTACTGACCACTTTGCAAAAGAAATCTATAAAATGTTTCTCTCTCTAGCTTTTCAAAAAGGCAAACTAACAGAAATTGAAATGCATAATAACCTGAGTTCATTCAATTTGGAATACAATTTCTCTCAATGTTGATTTAGTTATGATTGTGTTCTTCCAAGTTTGGTAGTTTTTCACTCTTCAATCCACTATCACAATACAATGAACACAAATCATGCTTCTGCAGACAAGTCTGTGGAACTCAACCTTGGATTCTCACTTTATTCCTGCTTTGACCTGTTGCTATCTTGCCTCATTGTCTTTGAGGCTTGTCACCTCCTTATCTACAATTTCTGAGCCCTGTTTTACCTCTTCAACCAGTAAGAATTTTCATTTTCTATATTTTGACCCTCATTACTACTTCTGGATTATTTGCTCACAAAATACTATTCATCTTTGATGCTCCAACCCCCAGTTATAACAACTTAGATGTCAGCTCAGCTAATGTTGCTGAACCTTAGATTGTGTTTCTATATTACATGTGAGCTATTTATTCTTTTTATAGTTGCAATAGAAGACCATGCTTTTTGTAGGAATTTGCCAGAATATTTTGATGTAAGGAATTAGGAATGAAGCTTCAGTTTGAAACATAGCTCTGCTATATGCCAGATCAAAAGTATGAATATCTCACTTAAACTTTCCATAAGTTATTTTATATGAAATCGGGATTTCAGAGCTTGCTTTAACAAGTTGTAGCAATGAGTGAATAAGATAACATATGCCAATGCCTAGTATTATGTCTGCCCATAATATGTGTGCATTAAATGGTAGAATACAATTAGAAATACTGAATCTTAGTTTTATTTTTTAAAGATTAAGATAATTGGAGATTTCCTTAACACTACAGGGCAGTAACACTTCATTGCACACCACTAAAGAACAGAGCAGCCACTAACTATAACCTAAAAACCCCAAATCCCATTCTTTGTAAGCTTGTGAGCAATGTAATCTTACCCATTAAGCTCAACTCAAAGTTGACCTCACCTTTAAGAAAGTAGACACTACAATTATAGCCTCATTATGCTCTGTCAACATTAAATCAGTCCTATAGAGGAGACTATTCTTCTAAATATAGGGAGACTTTATTCAAAGAAACTTGTTTTCAAAAGACATTGATTAAAGTATTGTTGATTTTGCATAAAAGAACATTAGTCTTCCTAAAGTGGTGTGTTATACGTATTTCTATTTTGTTAAAATTATAAGGTAAACTTCAGATCCAAAATAGTTTACGAGTTACGTGTTAATTTTTTTCTCCATTCTACCCCAGTACCTCAAATTCTTAAAGTAGAAAGTTCTGTACTCTGCCATCAATCAAAGTAAGCCAGCCTATTTATTTGTTTTACCAGCTTCTACTTACTTAATATGATAAAAAAAAATATTTAATATTCCTTTTTTTAAATCTGAGGAATGGACTCTGTGTGTGTGGGGGGGTGCAACTTGGTGGGAAAATAAGTAAAAGAAAAATGGAAAAGTTTTTTTTTCTAATTCTCTAATAAAAAATAAACAGAAATGATAAGACTTCTAATAAATACAGCAACGTAGAATATTTGGCCAATCTGAAGAAAAGTCCCTGAAAACTAAGAGAGGAAATACTTTTACTAATTTTTATGAGAAAATCGTGGCAGAAACTCTCAAAAATAGTGGGTAGGAAGAAACGGCAACAGTGAGCAGGGTGCCCCAGGGCAGCAGGGATGACTGTCCTCCCTGTCTAGGAGAAGGTCAACACTGTTGTCATTTTTCAGATGGAGGCTGTCCACTAGACCAAGGCTCAAATAAACATAAGTAACTTTCTTTCAACATAAATAATACACAGAAAAGGCTGGAGTGATCATGATGTAACAGGATAGAGGGCCACTCGGTGATCATGCCTGACACGGTACAGAGGAAGCTCTGCAACCACAAGAAGAACTAAACACCCCCCCCCCCTTTTCACATGTAACATGAGCCATTGTTAACTTCTATCAATGGCAGTTCCAGTCCCTAACGCAGTTTTCTGCCACCTACTTGTGACAGTCAAGGTGCTGAAACACCTCATTGCCTCGGCTCCTTGGCAGGGCTGCCCACAACAGAGTGCCCTCTGCTTCTGGGGTCACAGAGAAAGGAGACCCGCTCTAGGAAGCACCCTGGGAAAAGGTATCAAAATTTACTTTTTCAAAGGTCTGCATATTTACCAAAAGTAACATTCCAAGGAGCATGGGTCAAGAAAGTTGGTGAATGTCAGTAAAATTGGGAGCTCCTCCAAAGCCGCGCACCCAGAGACCTGCCATCTCTCGGCCCGTGCGGACGCCCCGGGAACACCCTCAGTGTGGGTCTGAGGGGCGCAGGCTCAGCATCAACAGCCGTTTCCCTTGTGCGTTTTTCAACAACAGTAACAACAGCAAAACCGTGGCAGTTACTTAACGCCACAGCGGTGCGTGGCAGCAATGATGGTGTGGCAAACTAGAGCCCCGTGAAAAAATGAAAAAGGAGAAGCCGGGAATCAGGTGCCGACAGAGGGTTGGTTCTGAAATGCGACAACACATGCCTGGGAATCTGGATGTTCAGGCGCATGTGAAGGCTGTGGGCATGTCCAGGAAAGATGTGACAAGGCCCTTCTCTCTCACCTGTGGAGACCTCGAAGTCTGCACAGGCAGGGAGTGAGGACTAGCAGAATTGCAAGCTGTTGGAGTATTGAATGTACACACACACACACACACACACACACTCCCTAAACAAAGGCTGCCAGACATGACTCAAGGTCTTTAAGAAATTCCCTGTCTAGTTGTTAACTGACCACAGAGCAATCTGCGAAACAGCTTTGGTGGACACACATGGCAGAATACAGACTTTACAGAATTAACTCAGCATTGTCACTACATAAATGAATAGCAGCAGCAACAATAACCCTGGGAGAGAAGGGAACCTGATTTTCAGAGCTGCCACATTATATTATTTTAAAT
Source organism: Molossus molossus (assembly GCF_014108415.1). Lineage (NCBI taxonomy): Eukaryota > Metazoa > Chordata > Mammalia > Chiroptera > Molossidae > Molossus > Molossus molossus. The sequence continues at coordinate 13,106,746 of NW_023425346.1, forward strand.
ATCGAATTTTTAATCAAAGTTATGAGATATATAAAGAGTCAGAGACTATGGACATTATAAAAAAGAAAAAAAAAGAAAACTCCATAGAAACCATCCCTGAGGAAGCCAAGATGTAGGTCTTAAAGAAAAGAAGCTAAAATCAGCTATTATTATGTTCAAAGAAAGAAGGTAAACTATTCCTAAAAAATAAAGTAAGAGAGAATTTTTTTTTCCAACATAGAACATGTTAACAAAGACAGAAATAAAACGATGAACAAATAGAAACTTTGTATTTGGAATATGTGACATAATTGAAATGACAATTTCACTAGAAAGGCACTATCGTGGATGTGAACTGGAGGGACAAAGAAACAGATGGATGATGGATTAATTGGATTTATCCAGTGTGAGAAATGGGAAGAAAAAGCCTAAGGAAATGCACACTGAGGTATGACCATTTGTCCAAAGTTCCAGAACTTGTTGAGGTGGTTTAAGCCCTTGAACCCAAGTCTTCAGATTATACAATTTTAATTTCATTTTGGGTTTATTCCAAGAAAGAGTCAATTTGTTTTAATTTTTCAAGATACGAAGTGACCTTTATTTTCCTTAATGAATAAACCTGTATTTCCCTGGCAAAATTACTGAGGGTTTAATTTTTTTTTTCTCAATTTATTTCATCCTTTAATGTATAAGACATAACTCCTGCAGCTTGCCTTGGTAACAAGTCATAAAGAGGTAATTTATGTTGAAATGCCATATCTATTAATAGGAAGACATCATACTGTGTAACCAGGAAAAGTGACATGTTTATATATCTTTTATTTTTCTTCCAGAATCACTGGGCATGGTGACTATAGCTCTAACTTAGGCAGGCAAGAGAATCTGGACTGTATTCCTCCAACATGAATTGCAACCAACATTTTTAAAATAACAGTGTTGTTTGTAGCTTGATATTCCCTTTTCAATTTTATTTTATAGAATCTTAAAATACAAATTGCAAGTGGCCCTCCTCCTTGCTGTTCCAAACAGTTCTATTGCCCAGTTATTCATGCACTGACTTACGGCACATATATTTACATTTTACAAATTGCATTGTCTCTAAGTTTTTATTTTATTTCAAAATTTTCTTTTCTTATCAACTAAAAGTCTTTACTAATCTACATTTGTTTTTGTTGTTGTTGTTGTTGCTGTTGTCTTTTTGTTTTCTCTTTAGCCTACTACTGATGCTAGTCATTTATTTGCTTTGTATATTTTTTTCACCATGGTTTTATTTGGCTTTTCTTAAATAAACATGTTAATTACCTTTTCCTTTACATTTTTTCCCAGTAGGAAATTATGGTCAGGATCCAATGTGACAGTATTTGGAGAGAGAGCTATGGGCACTCTTCTACTTTATGTATCCAGTTCCTTTGAGTCAGCACTGTTTTGGAAAGAGCTTGAAAGTAGAAGTGAGACATGCAAGATGTCTTAAAGTTGACCATGTATTTGTGGTGGGACTCTGAAAAAAACTACTTTTGTAAAGCCAAGATTTTCTTTTTTGTATGATAGAGATATTAATACTAGTCTTGAGGAATCCGAGGAAGAAGATAATGAGATAATGTAAGGGAGTGGGATATAGAAAAATTTTACAGATGGTGGTTAATGCTTATTATTTGCTGTACTGTTACTGTCATTAATTATTGTCTCTGATGCAGAGCAAAATGAAGGTATAAATGATGTCTAGTGAAATCAAACTGGCATAGAGCTGGGCATACTTTGGAGAAAAATAGGCTTTTGTTTTGTAGTCTGTGAGTTACCTTGCTAATTTTCTACTTTTACAGGCAAGATACAGGGAAGAAAAAAAGAGATAGATTCCTGAATCTCTATGTTTTCTCATGGGAATCTCCCCATATTTCCTCAGAATGACTCTGCTTATAACCGATGCAATCGTTTTTTTTAGCTATCTCATTGTGTGAACAGCTACGAGGATGGAAGTCCCCAGTGGTATGAAAATCAAGAGAGCAATGATGAGTAGGTCCAATTCTGCCACCATACTTCCTACACACTTTATGCTATTAGCCAGAAACTGCCAAATTTTAAGTTTGGACTCACATAAAAACAGATTGTATTTAAGCAGCACCACCTACTCTGAAAATTCCAAGTTTTTCCGTAGCCAGTGTTTCATTTGTTCTCCCAATGACCCTCTGAGTTATTTAAAACAAACTCATGATGTTATCATCCTGTAACGCACGCAAAGAAACTCAAGAAGAGAAGAAAAGGAGGCAGCTTGTGAGACTGGATGTGGACAAGACAGGCGTGCAAGCCCGTCACCCTTACATGGTCACAAAGGGTGTGTCTTGGGGTCTGGAACATTTCCTTATGTGGAGATAAAGAGCCCTCACAGCTGTGATGGTTATACTGCCGTGACTGGGAGTTTCTTCTCCCATTCCAGATTTGGTGTGCACTTTGCTCTGCCTAACTCTGTGTTATGTGGCATCTGGCTGACCTCACTGCTGCATCTGTTCTAGGTGGGGAGTGAATGTGGTCCTTTGCCTGAAGCACAAGGTAGGTTCATTGAGACCATTTCCCTGCATTGCCTGCAGGGTGGAACTCTGGCCATAGGGACCAGTGTTCACCATAAAAGCTGATCTCGCTCTGTCTATTCTCTAACTAAAGTGTTGTTTCATCCAGTGCCACGTGAGCTGTATTTTTTATGGTAACCTCTGAGCTGGCAAGTCGCGCGGTGGGTTGACATCCTGAGACAACTGCTCTTGGTGGTGGGCATTGCTATGTTGTTTGCCATCCTCCGTGCACTGGGACCCCCCCCTGGGGTTGGTAACACATGCCACTTGCTGTACACTGAGTGAATGGCTGTGTGTGAGTGACAATGCTCATTCTTACTGCCCTTGGTGCTACCATTATTAACTGGGGTGTGACTAATAACTTCCTCATCTCTCATATTGCTGTCAATCCACATATTATTACTTATTGTTAGATAAATTAGGCAGGAATTTTGGGTCCATATTAAGAGTTGATAGGCTCTGGCAGGGTAGTTCAGTTGGTTAGAGCATTGTCCCAATTCAGCAAGGTTGTGGGTTCTGTCCCAGTCAGGACACACACAAGAATAAACCAATGAATGCATGAATAAGTGGAACAGCAAATCAATCTCTCTCTCAAATCAATAAATAAAATTTTAAAACAAAAGTTGATCTATCTTTTTTTTTTTTTTCCAAATCTTTATTGTTGGATGTAAAATGTATTACAGATGTTCCACATTTTTCCCCCATTGACCCCCTCCTCCCCACCCCCGCCCCCCTCCCACCTTTCCCCACACTATTGTCTGTGTCCATTGGTTATGCATATAAGTTCTTTGGTTTATTTCTTCCCACCCCCCAACCCCTTTCCCTTTGAGGTTTGTCAGTCTAGCAATGAGTTTGTGCTTCTTAATCCCTTCACCTTTTTCACCCATTCCCCCAACCCCCTTCCCAACTGGCAACCAACAAAATGTTCTCTGTATCTATGAGAATGTTTCTGTTCTTCCTGTTCATTTTGTTTGTAGATTCCATTGTTGATAGATATGTATTCATTGCCATTTTGTTTGTTCATACATTTTATCTTTTTCTTCAAAAAGACCCTTCATCATTTCATATAATAACGGTTTGGTGGTGATGAACTCCTTTAACTTTTTCTTGTCTGGGAAAGTTTTTGTATGTCCATCGATTCTAAATGACAGCTTTGCAGGATAGAGTAATTTTGGTTGTAGGTTCTTGGTTTTCATCACTCTGAATATTTCTTGCCACTCCCTTCTGGCCTGCACAGTTTCTTTTGAGAAATCAGCTGACAGTCTAATGGGTACTCCCTTGTAGGTAACTAGCTGCCTTTCTCTTGCTGCTTTTAATATTCTCTCTTTGTCTTGAACCTTTTGCATTTTGATGATGATGTGTCTTGGTGTGTGCCTCTTGGGGTTCATCTTGTTTGGGACTCTCTGTGCTTCCTGGACTTGTATGTCTGTTTCCTTCACCAAGTTAGGAAAGTTTTCTGCCATTATTGTTTCAAACAGGTTTTCGATTTCTTGTTCTCTCTCTTCTCCTTCGGGCACCCCCAAGATGCGAATGTTGGCACGCTTAAAGTTATCCCAGAGGCTCCTTAGTATATCCTCATTTTTTTTGGATTCTTTTTTCTTTTTGCTCTTCTGATTGGGGATTTTTTGCTTCCTTATATTCCAAATCGATGGTTTGCTCCTTGGATCTAAATACTCTATTATTGAAGCTGTGTAAATTATTCTTTATTTCAGTTAATGCCTCCTTTAATTCTAACTGTGTATCCATGATTTCTAACTGGTACTTTTTTATGCTCTTGATGCCCTCCCTAAGTTCACTGAGGTTCTCACTGAGTTCATTGAGCATCCTTATAAGCAGTATTTTGAACTCAGTATCTGTTAGGTTGCTTATCTCCCTTTCACTTAGTTCTTTTATTGGGGTTTTGTTCTGTTCTTTCATTTGGGACCTGTTTCTTTGTATCCTCATTTTGGCTGCCTCCCTGTGTTTGTTTCTGTGTATTACTTAATGAGAGGTATGGGGCTCGCTGAGACCTGGTGCTGCTCGTTTGAAAGAATTTAGGAAAAACCTGAAGCAGGATCCAAGACCGGCCAATCCTATGGTTAAGCAAGTGGCAACAGCTTGAAAGTTGTGTGGGGCGGGGCGGGGCCTCAGGGAGTCAGCAGGGCGGGGCTACCAGTGTGAGCCAGGTTGCTGGAGTCCCAGATATGGCTTCTGTCTGCCGCCCCCGGGAAGGGCTCACCAAAGGAACAAAGGCCTCTGACAGCACGTTTGTCCCCGAGGAAGCCCCCTCTCCAGTTCTCGCTCCAGTGCCAAACAGCTCAGTTCTTCCCTGTATGTCTCTGGTGCCCCTCAAGCTGCCTCCCCTCTGAGCTTAGAGGGAGAGAGTCCGATAAGTCCGTGCGCGGGCCCTTTAAGGAGCTGCCTGGGGCTCCAGCCACTTCAGCTTCCCTGAGCCTCAGTTTCCGCTGGTTTTTCCAGCCAGAAGGTATGGGGACTTCTCTTCCTGGCACTGGAACCCTGAACGGGACACCTGGTGTGGGACGGGGACCCCTCAGTCCTCAGGAAGGACCTTCCCAGCCGCGGGATCGTCCTGATTTTTATCCGCCACACATGGGTGTGGGACCAGCCCCCCCTCGCGCCGCCGCCCGTCCTACCGGTCTGGATGTAGCTGCTTTTTTTTTTTTTCCTTAGTTCTGTAGTTGTACGACTTCCATTCAGCTTGATTTCAGGCGGTTTTGAATAATGGTTGTTCTGTAGTTTAGTTGTAACTTTGATGTGGTTGTGGAAGGACGCGATACTGCGTTTACCTACCCGCCATCTTGACCGGAAGCCCGATCTATCTTTTTTGAGCATCACTCAATGTGATTTTCCTTCTTAGACACGTGCTACGTTTGAAGATGAGTTTTAACATTCTCACAGTAGTTTGATTCCTTCAGTAAAGTGATTTTGATCATTTATTCTTATTTAATTAAGGCAATGATTTCTATATTTCAAATTCTAGACAATGAGTTTTAGTATGTGTTAACCTTTTTCTGAATTTTATTCATTGTTTCCAATTTTAGAAATGGTGCTTGAATACTGACTACTCCATTTGACTATTTGTCAATGTGCTCAAGAAATCCTGATGCAATATTGGATTTTAAGTTCTGTGCACATCAGGTCTAAACATCTTTGTACTTATCACTCGGAAACTAATTTCAGAGTTCTGTGACATGCCCTTGAAATCTATTAAAGAACAATAGGGATAATATTGAATTAATTCTAGGGAGCAGCATACAGGTGTGTTTACCTTCTTTTTGTGAATATCTTATATCCTAAATCAGGATTTCTCAATAGCATTTTCTACAATGATAAAGGAAGCCCATGACTGTGCCGGCCCGTGGTGTTAGTCATGGGCTGCTTGTGGCGACTGAGCATTTGCAACTTGGCCAGTGCTAACCGGAATCTAAATTTTAAATTTTATCTAATTATTATCAACTTAAATTTAGATCTAAATAACCATATGTGGCTAGTGTTTACTATATTTACAGAGCAGTTCTACATCTCATAACTTATTTTGTGTGCTTTGTACAATTTTTTAACACTACTTATCTCCCCAGTTATAAGTAGATAACACTACTTATCTCTCTCCCAGGGCATGCAGAAGGTGGCCAATAAATGTTCTCTCTTATCAATGTTTCTATCTCTCTCTTCCTCTCCCTTCCTCTCTCTCTAAAAATCAATCAATAAAAAAAATAAATTAAAAAAAATATTACTTATCTGGAGAATGGTTCATCCAAAGTCAAAGAGTTATAGGAAACTAGTAAAAATTCAACAATATAGTAAAAGCAACATGAAATTTGAAGTCATACAGAATTTGCTTTACATTGAACAGAAGCCACTTCATCTTGCTTAAACTCCATAAAAAAGGTTAGAGTACATTTCTCTATGCGTGTGTGGAGTTAAATCAAATCAAATATGGATGTAAACTCCAGCAAAAACGAGAGAAGCAGAATTCGTTTCCTTAAATGTCCCCTAGTGTGAGAATTGAGAGGTTGCCACAGGGCGTGTCCCACTGCTCCGTTCAGGAGTCCTTCTCCATCAGAGACGTGAATACTTGCATGCCTTTTTTCAAAAACAGATTAATGATAATATGTTGTTAGTATGCTAAGTATTTTGACGAATATTTCTTTGTAAATAGAAGCACACATTTATATGACAAACTGAATAGCTTTAGCATTTGCTTCTTGCTCAGAGATCTATTTGTAAAATGATGCATATTTGGATTTGTTTTAACAACATGTAAATGAACTAGAAGAGAAGGGAGCTACCTGTTGTTACCTTTGTCTAGTTTTTCTTTATTAATGTTCTGTCAGGAAGACTGATGCTACTGTAAAGAAACCTAGTGGCATGTGTTGGAAGTGTGGAGAGAGAAAAGGTGCAGCGAGTTAACGCGGATGTTAGCATCTGCCATAAGCACCAGCCCCCTGCCCCTGCAGCCCAGCGGGGCAAGTTCAAGGAGAGGAGAGCCTTCAAAGACCGAGGAGAGCCCATAGCCAGAACTGGAATTACAGGGGTGGAGCTACCGCTTTACTAAAATGAAGAAAGTTGAGTTCTGTGGTTAAAATGAGAAATTATTAAACAGATGCACACATCTAGAGATGCTGTCAAACAAAAAAGGAAGTGGCTTTGCCCATTCTCATGCATGTGATCTCCCATTAGTGGCTCTATTGGCACAAACTAACAAGAAGCCAGCTGTCAAGGGAGCCTGGGAAATGTGATCTTCATGCTCTTAGTCACAGCGCTGAAGAGCAAAGAAGATGCATGGGAAAAAAAAGTTTGTAACTGGAATAGCTTCTGTCAAAGTGATGTAAACTTATAAGAAGAATCTAATGATTAATTTGCTTGCTGATTTTAAAGTTTCTTAGATCTGTGATTTGGTATCTGGCTATAATTTTAAAACGTTTTTAATTTTCTTTTTTTTCCAAATATTTCTTCTGTCAATTTCTCCATCTTCTCATTTCCAGTATTTGAATTATGTATGAGTGTATTAGACTACTTGCTATTGTACTGAAGCTCTTGGATGCTCTCTCATCTTCTATTTTATTCATGTTTCTGTTTGATTATTTTGTTGACCTCTCTACAAATTAACTTATTCTTTCTTTGGATTGAGTCCACTCAGAAGCCTGTTGACGGCATTCTGTAACTTCATTACCGTGTTTTTATCTTTTTCTCATTTCTATTCATTTTTTTTCCATATAGTTTTGATATCTCTGCTAAAAGTTCTCATCTGACCTAGTCTCTGATCTACCTTTGCATTAGTGCCTTTAAACTATTAATCATTTATTTAAATCTTTGTCAGTTAATCTCAACTTTTGTGTAATATTTAAGTCTTATTTTGATGATTACCTTGTCTTTTGGCAGTATATTTTCTTGTTTTATTTTTTGGTCTTTTCATGTGCCTTATAATTCTTATTCTTTAAATCCAGATCTCTTGTATGGGGCAGTAGACACTGAGCCAAACAGGTTTTATGCCTGAAATTGGACACACCTCTCTATATGCTTTGTCTTTGTTCAGGGGTTTGGTTTGATTTATTCAGGAGTCGGGTGGGGTTCAGGTCCTAAATCTGCTATGGTGACTCTGGGCCCACAGCCTCCACAGTGACCCTGTAATACCTCATGTTCAGTTGGCAGCTTGGTGGCCAGAGAGTTCTTCTCAAAGTCTATGCATCTGGATTTTTAGGTCTTTCCTGGCACTGTGGCTCAATGGGGTCCTATTCGCCCTCCTGAAATTTTCCCAACTGTCCCTTTCATTTATTCATTCAGCAGTAATTTACTTAGTTTACATTCTATATATGACAGGTCAAGTCCCTCTCTACTTTATATTTCAATGTGGGGGAATTAATATTTTTTGCAGTTACAAATCTTTAGGACTATTTTGAATAGTTAGAAAAATAGTAAAACACTTGAAAATTTGATTTCAGTTAAATTTCATTCACAGATTAAATTGGTGTGAGCATAACATTTTAAATAGTAAATATTCTCATCCAAAAGAAGAGAGAATTCACTTTTTTCAACGTTTTTTTGCCCTGAGGTAACATTTTATAATACTATATGAAGAGATTCATTATTGAAAGCAATATATTCTTTGATTTGTTGGAGTATTTTTTTATACGAGTGATTATTGGATAAAGACAGTTACTGAATAAAGAGGAAAAAAGTAATTAAAATATTACATACTTTATCAATATGGTGGCCCCAAAACTATTTGCATGAAGCTAAATAATTAAATAACTGGTGATTAGAAATATCAACTGCTACTGTTAGGAGAAAATCACTTTTTTTTTCTCTCCCATGTAAGCTTTTCAGTCTAGATCTGAGCACAAAATAGAACCATTCAAAAAAAAAAAAAAAAGACAAAATGCTTTTAATTCTACAAAATTATAATATATTCATATGTTCTTTATAATACTTTTTACTTAAACACATTAAAATATTATTAAAATAAATTCATGTTAAAAATAATTTATAAATGTTATTCTAATTTTTATTTTATTCTAACATATTTTTCTAAATAATTTGTAATTATATAGAAATTGTATTCATGCCTTCAGATTTAATTATTACTTTTTTCCATGTGATGTCCATACCTTATGGAATATACACACACACACACACACACACACACACATACACATACACATATATACATATTTATACATATATCAAAAGCCTCTGAGCTGAATCTATAATATCTACATTTATCTGTCTATCTACCATCTGGAGCTACAGAAATCTGTAAGTTAAAACTTAGATATTTCTGGCATCCAGCATTGCATTCTGAGCTACTGACTTGATAGTTTGTCATGTATGAAGCTAAACAGATCCTAAACTTAAGATTTTCTTCTGTGGACTCAATAGAAACATTTCTTTTGACCCCATTTATTCTAATGGTAGCACTCACTTCAAATCTGGGAATTGTATTTAATTCAATTTTTCAGCAACCAATGGCTCTAAACTTTCAATCTTATAAATAACAAGACTTTCGTCAAATTTTGCTATTTCCTGCAAAATCTTTACTGAATCTCTGCCTTGAATTATGACACATAAATGCAGTCTGTTATATTTTAACTGTCCATTTGACAGATATTATTAAACACCTACTCTATGCCAGACAATGAGAAACCAGGAAGGGATAGGCTGATATTCATCCTGTGCTCAACGATCGTTGAGTCGAGCTGAGAAGATCGATATTAATAATTACATTGTGATTCATTGGCACCTGTACAACTTTAAGTTATTCTATCCCACTTACCCTGCAAGAAAAACTAAAACATCACCTTCCTCCAAGGAATGTTTTTGGCCCTATTCTCAAGTCCCCATAGACTGGTGGTTTACACTGTAGTTACAATACCAACCGTTTATCCAATTTTAAATTGTTCCATACTACTTAATTGATTGTAATCTTATGAAGAATATTCAATTCTGAATATCCACAATTCCTAGAACTAATATAAAATCAATAAAGGTGGCGAATTTAAATGTGTATAAAATTATGAAGTGCCCATGTTTTATCACAAAGAGAATGTTTCAAATTCTTTTCTGCTCTGTTTTCTTACTGTTTTCATTCTTCATTACCAAGAAATTATAGAGCTTTCATCCTACCTTTTAATTATTCACTAACATGATGTGGCACATGTTGGATTATTTTATTCCATGTCATGAGGATAACAATAAATTCAAGCAAGACACATTGTAAACAAATGTATCCTGAGAATACTTCAGAGTAATTCTCTCCATCTTCTTTGTGAATGCTTGTAATAGGTGAGCATATAAAAGTAGGAATTGTCTAATGCCCTGGTTATGCTGTGTGTGTGTGCTTCAAGTTATGGAAGGTATTGACTAAAATGAAAATAATAAATTCAGACTACATGCTATGTAAATGTATATATTTTAAAGATAAAAATGGAATTTCATTGCTTGATCAGTTTTATAATTATTACACTAAAATGTAAATTGCAACTATCCCTCCAATGCACATCCTACTCAAAGGGTAATCACTGTAGACTATTTAAAGAGTATGTCACAAAATAACTAAGGTAACAGAAGTACAACCTTTTTCTCTTGGAAATTCAATTGTAATGGATTGCTTTTTGAAATTCTCAAGTCTCCAACCTACAAAGGAGTTAAGCGTTATTGGTGGACTGCTAGATAATCATGTTGTTATTCTTAAAATAATACACTTTGAAACATGCTTAGTTTTAATGACAATCCTAGTTATTTCCATGGATGAAAACAGTATTCGGTGAGCAAAGACGGTATGTTGGGGAAGATGGAATTTTTGTATAAACTGGAGTAGACTTGTAAAGCAGTTACTCAGTGACATGCAGCAAGTAATTTTATTCTTTTCTTGGTTGATTGTTATTGTTTGCTTTTCCAAATTCATTTAAGGAAAATGTCAAGTCATACTCTAAAGTTGACTTGGTTTTCACAGATGTCCTAAAATGTACATATTTATCTATCAGCAAAATGGTCCATAAATTAAAAATATATATTTTTACAATTATTTCTTCCACTCCTCACCTTACCTGACTTAATTTATCCTTCCCCTGAAATTTCAATATTCAAATAAATATTTTAGCCAATTAGCTAAATAACAATTAAGCAAGTTGGCCAGATTAACCACATCTTTGATTCTGTGCCCATGTAGAAAGAACATATCAGTTAAAAATTAACAAAGCACGCAGCCGGTGTGGCTCAGTGGATTGTGTGTGGTCCCATGGACTGAGAGGTCCCAGTTCTATTCCCAGCCAGGACACATGGCCAGGCTGCAGATTCAATTCCCAGTAGGAGGCATGCAGGAAGCAGGTGATCTATGTTTCTCACTGCAATGTTTCTATCTCTCCCTTCCTCTCTCTAAAAAATCAATAAAAACATTTTAAAAATTAACCAAAGTTTACGATTAAATAGGTTGGAGTCATGCGCTTTACGACCCCTGTAATCCGAATCTGGCTGGCAATTGCAAATTTGAGAGATACAGACTACAGCATGGGGATAAGCGAGTGTGTTTGCCTCAAAAATTGTCCTATGTGCCCCGATCACACCAATCTGAAGTGCTCAGCAGCTGTTTTTAAATTGACTGTGACTTGTTTGGATCATGTGATAAGATCATGTTAGCAATAAATACTTTCATAATGTGCCAGAGTGTTTAAGTAGATGAGCATTCAGAAAACACACATACACACAAATGAATGGAAGTTCTAGAAAATGTGCAATATCAGAGTTTTCATCATAAAATGACTGCAGATAACAATGTTCTAATTTCAAACACACATGTACACATAATTATTTGCATAAAGATTATTTTTTCAAGTTTAATAACATCAGAAAGGATATTTTAAATAATTATCATATGATATATGTAGTTTGATGAATAAAAAAAGAAAAGAAAAAAAAAACAAACAGCATTTATAGTCTAAGGAAAATAAAAGCCAAACATTTGGGGATAGTGAATTTTATTTTGAACATACCATCAATGATATGGAAACACACTTACAACCTGGGTATTATGCATAGAACCTCTATATTCTCTGCCATTTGCTCTTAGTTTCTACATATATTTCCATGGGATTCAAATGATTTTCTTGAGAAAATGTTTACAAGCGATTTCTGAATGTGGAACTACTATTGGTGGTTTTTCCCATAGCAGTAGGAGTGGAGTTCTTGGGGTACTGATGAAATGAGCATTTCCAGAGACCCCCATGGGAGGATGAGATATGGTAGAAAGCTCTGTTCTAATGGAATTATATTCCTTCAGTAAAGCTAAAAGCAAAGCCAGTATCCAGAGTTTTCAGTCCATGTTGCAGCCAGATCCAATTCAGCATGAGGCTACATGCAGTCCATTGGTCTACTGTGTGTGGGGTCCACGTGGCTGTGCGCCATGTAAGCAAACTCAGGGAAACCAAGAGAGGGTACCCTCTGTAACAAGTGTCCCAAGAGCATTAGCGAAACCAACAGCCCAGGGCACAAGAAAGAGAACTCCTTTGGTTAGTGGATTAAATATCTCAAATTTTGTACCCTTGCAGTGGCCATGCCCATTCTGGCCAGTGACCTGTTCCCAGTGGGGACTGACAGGCAAGTGCCTTCCTGAAGTCACCCCAACTTTAATGGGTATGCATCTATTTCCCCTTTGCCCAGGCCCTTCCGCCAGTGAGATGTGAGAAATGGACCCATGGTTCTCTTGGGAGTATAAAGCTGTAGCTTTTTGTCTATGCCTCCCAAATGACATGCCTATACTAATGCCCTTGTTCCTTTCCTGTTCTTAATAACTAGGTTAATTACAGCGGTATCAGAATTAGTCACATATTGAGGTGTTCTTTTATGTTAATGAAATGGTTATAGTATGACTTTCTTGTTTATGTCTTTCCTTGGTAGCTCAATTTGCTAGCATAGCTGAAAATACTGAACACCTTGAATAGAGTTCAATTAAATTCCCAGTTGGGGAATGAGTGTGATTATGCCAAATTGTTAAAGTGAAAATTTTAATCACCCAAATCCATAAACTGGCTGGCTTTTAAGAAATTACTTTTTTTAACAACAACAACAACAACAAAAATATGCCTCTTTTTATAGGGTAAAAAAGCATTTTAACCATTAGAATGACTCTGCATATATCTGAGATCTGTATAGTAAACTGAAATTTGAGTTTGAGAAAATAGTAAGAACATGTCATCTTCTGAAACTGTGGCTAATAAAACCAGTATCAGAGGGGGCAGAAGAGTCCTTTTTAAGAATAGATGGTTTCTTAGCATGTTGTCAAAGGAACAAGAATACTCACCGTAAAGATTCAGTGTGATGTGTAATGTTACAAAAGGAAGCATGGAGAAGGGGGACGGAGATGCAACAGATTCGTATATGTCATTTTGTTTTCTTCATCTTGTAAGAAATGGGGAGTACTGAGTAGACAAAACAATTTCCAGTTCTTAACTGATGGCTTGATTCTTGTCAGTTGCTGGGGTGGGCGATGAGAGGAAGTGTAAGCACACCCAGCATGAATCACAGGTTAGAGCCAAGAGATTGCAATGTGTCCTCAGGTTTCCTGAGGTTGATGAGGTGCTAGTGCCAGGAGCAGTCAAGAGCACAGAGCAAGAAGAAATAGTGTTGACCTTGTCTTAGGGAACAAAGGTCAAGTTCTGCCATCAAGCCTTGAGTAGGAGCAGAGGATGTTAGACAGAGACATCAGGGGCATTAATTGGCTAGTTATACGAGTAAAGAGCAGGGTGAAGGAGGATGGCTACATAATTCACAGAGCCCATGAAGATGAAAATGCAAGCCCTTGTTCACACATATGAAGAATTTCAAGGCAGTGACAGAAGTGTATTAAACAAAGCATGTACCTCTCTGTGTGCAGGGCCCTATACCCGTATACAGTCACACACACATAAAGGTAACCCTGGGGAAGGGGACAAAGCAAATGCATCAAAGCATCTTTTTATCCTTAAAAAAGACAACAGACTGGGAATCATGTTATTCATATTATTGTCACCTATAAGGAATTTCCCCCCAGTTAGTTTTATATAAGTTTTAGTACCCTACAGCAAGAAAATGCACAGGTGATGTGATCTCGTATGACCAAGCAGAATTAGTTTTTATGTCTCATTGTTTTTACTTAATTACTGGGGGTACAGTGCAAACTAGTGATTTCAGATACATTTTACTTTTTAAAAATTAATTATTTTTTATCATAACGTGTAGTCTAATTTTGTCCATAGGCCAATTAGTTTCATTACTCAAATTCAGAGAGATTGCCTGGCACATTGAAAATTATATTTGGTTTATTCCTAACATATATGTGGCTGTTAGTGAATTCATTACATTACAAGTCTAAATTGTAAAATTAATATTATGTGTGTTGCTGGATGTGAATCAAGCTATTTGAAAGACAATGCATGTTTTCCGATTTGTACACCACAGGTCCATAATGTCCCTCTGTACTGACATTGACATCATGTATGTGTATAGGTATTTGTGCATGTGCACCTGTTTTAGAGAATTTTTCTAAAAGTGGAAAGATCGGGCAATGGACCTGAGCCTCTCATAGTTGCTATTTGTTAACCAAGTGAAAAGTCAACTATAGTAGTGAACAACAAAAAAATTCTAATTTATTATTTTCTAATTCTAAGGCTATTAAACCATGTCTGGCAGCTAGATACTTATATATTTCCAAAGCGAATAAAGGTCCTCCCTGGGGTTAATTACAAAGTAATGAAAGTGGTATCTGTTCTGATCATATCACAGTTGTCATTTCTCTAACAACACATTGCAAATTAGAGGGGACACAATGCCGCAGAATTATTGTAGGGGCCAGAACCTTTTCAGATTACACTTTCTGTGCCTAAGAATTACTGTTACAGACAATTTCCCCATGAGTTTTAGGATTTGATCTACTCAACTTTTTTCTTCAGAAAAACATTACAGAAGATTGTGTTTGGAAGTCTAGTGCTGCGCATCTCGAGCCCTGCCACACGTGGGGATGACATGAGGAGGTGTTCGCAAGGACAGATTTTGAATAGCTGATATGCATTTGGGGACACTTGCTGAAATTGTTTAAGTTCCTTAATAATATCAGTGTTTTGAAAATCACTAGTTGCGGGTCTCAATATTTTAATTTACACTGTCTTTTGAGATAGAAAGGAGAGGAGAATCTGCTTTAACAGGGAGGGCACAAAGTGCTCTGAAGTCCTACCCTTGGCATTCTATCCCTGTGTGTGGCTTGAATGTCTTAACTCTGGGGACTTCAGATGTGGAGATCCGAGCCTGCTGGATCCCATTTCTTCTAGTGCAAAACCCTGGCAGGAGATGGCTCATGACGCTGGGAGTAAGGTCACAAGGTGCTGTGTTTGTGGGTGTTTGGTGAAGGTACCAGTGAACCTGCATCAAGTGAAAGGACATCATTGAGGGGGTTCCCTAAATGTTGCCAGTGTGGGCTCTCTGAGATAGATAATGGTGTTTAAAAACACTGCATAGTGACTGACTCTGAGTTAAAACTTGTTTGTGGAATCAAGGAAGTTTCTGTCTTCGGTGTCTACAACAGGTCCTGGTAAAGAGGAGTTAGAAAACCCACAGGATAACAGTTGTGTTGGAGAATCCAACACCACTACAGTAAATAGCCACCTGCAAGTAAAAAACACCAAGGGCTTTTTTAATGTAGCACATAAATAGTGGTTAACAGCATGGAGGTCAAAGCCAAAGCGCTTGAGACCAAATTTTGACCCTACTGCTTACAAACTCTGGAACTGTTGGCAATTCACTTTCATTTTTCCAGGCTCAATTCCCTCACCTGTAAAACGGGAATATTGAAATGACCTAATTTGGGGGGTTGTTTGGAGGCTTCATTAAGTTAAAACAAGTATACTGTCTAGTATGTAACGCATACTCAATATATGTCAGTGATTATAATTATTTTCGTGCATTGAAACTTGATAGTCCAGAAAAGATGGAGAGCGTTGCTGGTAATTTAGCACTTACTATGTATGCTAAACAGCTTATAACTCAGAGCCAGCGGGACAGATCGCCAGCAGGAGTGTGAAGGGGATGACTTAACCACCAGGCACACATCCATCTGTTGCTGTTGATTAAACATGCTGTCGGAATTAAAGTTGTCACACACAAATTATACAGCCGGCGATGGCTAATTCATGTGCCTTTGAAATATACTCCCAGAGTAACAGGTAAACAGTGTCAGCAATTATAGTATCTCATTAATTTTGTAAAAAGTGATAATATTAGCTTGAATTAGGTAGTTGGTAGTCCCCTTTTTCAGAAAAAGCGAAAATTGTGTAGGGTTGAAAATCTTCCCACTGCTATCAGATGTGAAATTTAAATAGAAAGGAGCAGCTTAGATTTTGAAGCAGGGAGGTTTTTCTTGGCAAGCCAAACCTATGTCGAGTTCAGTTTGCTAACACAAATACCACTTGGATAATAGAAAAGCTCAGGTTGTTTAAGGTTCCAAAGAAATGATTTCCCAGAAGGGCAGACAAATGGAGAAATCTTTTGTACCTCTACCTTCAATGTCACCATTCTGAAGGTCACCGGGCTAGGGCAGCAAACCAGCACCACTTAAGAAAATTCCAGGGCTTCCCAGGATATTCAGGCTAGTTGTTCAGTGTGTCTCATTGTCCAGGTGATTAATGCAGCAGTGGTTACTGGGAAAGACACAGATAAGAGGGTCATGGAACATTCTTTCATGACTTATTTATGGTCAAGCATGCTTTTCACAGTTCTTTTAATGCTGGGAGCATTTCTAACTCCTTCGACCAACTGGCCACTTTTATTATATGTTTTCTCTCATGTTTACATCAGCAAATTTTAGAATCCTCAGAGTTTATAGATGCTTACTAAGATTCCTTTCCAAAAACTATTTGTTATAGAGAAAAAAAATACCCCTTACTTTCCTAGAGTATATGTATTTGCCTTAAACATAAATGCATGAATTAATAAACTCAAAGGCAAGATCTATCTGTTGAAAAAGAAAATTAAAATAAAACTACTCATTGTTCCCTTTATCTTTACAAATAATTTATGACAAAATTATGTTTGTATTTTATAAAGCCACCAGTGCATCTTTTTTAAAAGACAATTTATCATTGATTAAAAGGAGAAAGAGTACTAGCATTTATTGAGTATCGCTGCTTTCCAGTCTCTTAAGTTATAGTATTTTATTTAATATTCATTTTTAAGGTGGATATTATGATCCCCATTTTAAAGAAGAGGAAAGAGAGGCTCTTAGAAGCTAAGTTGTCCAAGGTCACAAAATAAGAAGGTTGACTCCAAAATGAGAAAAGTTTCCAGTACATTTTGTTACTTATGGTCTCTATTGTTTATATATGTGAACAAACAAATAATAAAATAAAAAGAAGCAGAATTATGATGTTTGGTGTAATCTAAGAATTGGATTCCAAACTTTGTTGATCAACAAAATCAGAAACTTAAAACATAATTTTATTTTGATTGATTCTTTGAGTATTACATTTTTTATTAGGGAATGTTTAATATATTTGTTTAAACTAACACTTTGCTTGCTCTAGGATGTTAAGATAAAAATCACTAATGTCATTTGAAAGCAGTATGCTACAGTTAAAAGATTATTGAAATAAATCAATCTGAACTTAATACTTTCAGTATAAAATGAGGAAAGTAATATTTGAATTTCCAGTGTAACCTAATACATGCCCAGTTCATTATGATTTATGTAAACCTTCAAACCTCGCCTTGGTGAAAGTATCACATAAATTTCAATTTTCAACACATCGGTATTAGCTATAACCTCTCCTAAATTGCTTGTTCAAATCTTCCCTTGATCTGCATCCTGTTGTTTCTGCATCTTCCATAGCTTGAAAATTCAATATTAATTTTCTTTAAAATTATTTTGCCTTGCTTATTAAGGCTGAAGCTTGATAGCAATTCCTTGGCTCTTACCTCAATGTCAACTCAGCTATTTATCCAGCACATAACCTCAAGCAACTCAGGATAAACATGACCAGCCTGATGACCTTGTCTCTAGAACTCTGTAACCCATTACATCCCCCTACATGTTCCATCCACATTTAGGACTTTACTTATGTTGCAAAGGTCAAACAGATTAAATTATATCATATAGAAGAAATTTGAAAAAATATCGAGTGAAATATACATGCTAAATGTATAGCATTCTAGCAATAGCATTTTAGTTGACTTTTTAGTAAAAATGACTATATCCAGAATATAGAAAACTATACAGGATAAATGATATAGTTTCTTCTATAAACATATTGCCTTGGGTGACAATAAAAGCAGATCTTATGCATTAAAAAGCATTTAAAAACATTACAAATATCAGGGAAAACTAATGAGAGATGTTAATACAAAATGAATATTATTAATGCTATTTTACCCTTAAATATTAGAGGTATACAAAGTCTTTATACAATATTGATGTGTTTTTTAAAATTATTTTGATTGAAAATGCTAGAATGATTCTATACGCAGCAGGTTTGAGATAACAAAATTATATGTGAGGGCTAATGGAGAGGGTCTAATATTAATAATACTCAGGAATACTGTGGCTTACGCAGACTAGCTAGATTGTCTTATCCCAATTACCTCTGTTTTTAAATAGTTTTCAATGATTAATTCCATGATTCACCTCTGCAATATTTATCAATTTGAATAGAAAAAAACATATTTGGTCAGTCAAGGTAAACCAGATGTTTTGTAGGCAAGTATTTTAGAATCATAGCCAAACAATTGAGTGGCCCTTAGAGATCATAACTGAATTTCCATAACTCAATTTACTTTTTTTTTTTTTTTTGCTATACAGTCTCTCAAACTAGTGTGTATGTATAAATATACTCATGAACTGGGTTAATTTGTTACCAAGGCAGATTAGACCCTCATGCCATCTCCACAATATTGTGAGAAATTTGTGATGGGATATTGATCTGTTAGGGTGATTTTGCCCACCATGATGGGGTTCTTTCTCATTAAGAAAGTAATCATTTTATTTTATTTCAGCATGTGTGTTGGTAGACAGTTATAGTAACATGATGGAAGGTTTTTAATTTTGTAAAAAGCTCTATTTTGGGAAATTACAGAATCCTGCAAATTAATGTATATGATTGAAAAATGTGAGAAATTGAAATCAAGTAAGACTGCTATCAAATAAGCTAAACATTTTTCAGGCCTCCTTTTACTCTCTTTTCCATAGGAAAAGCAAAACAAAACCTAAGCCTTCCTTCAAAAAAACTTATTTTTGTTATACGGCTTTGGAAGTGTTCTAAAGATATACAAGTTTTAAATACTGTATTAGAAATGCTCCACCCATCCTACTTCCTGTTAACAGATATAAGGGGACCAGGGGTCCAAAATAAAAATGAAGTACATTTAAAAACAACAACTGTTCAATGTTAGGTCAGAGATAAGGCCCATTTATCAGTAGCATGCTTAGGCAGCAAGCCAGTAAATTAGTTCACCCACTGAAAAGAATAATGAAAAGATTTAAAAAGAAACAGCATGGGGAAAAGACACCGTTCACACAAGAATGTAGAGAAAGAAGGCAAACTGATATGATATGAAGATCTTGGTTTACCCTTTTCTTTTGATGCCCTTCAGTTTTCTAAAAAAAAAAAAAAATGTGTTTAAATTTTTACTTGTAACATATTGCACCTTATGTTACTCATTTTCTTAGTACCAAACTGGGGTGGAGTTAAGCTAAAAATAGACATAGGGGTTATTATTAGATTGACTTGTAATGGGTATGTATGTGTGTACATATGGATGTGTATGTGTGTGTGTGTGTGTATTTTTTTCATGATGATAGTACACCTGCTTAAAACTCACTTAAGATAGAAATATTAATGCAAAAAGAGGATAAATGAAATTTTATAATTTGTAAGGATATGCATACTTCTTTTTGAAATAAATAAAATAATTGATTTTAGCTAGTTTGAAAAATTTAGACAATAAATGAATATTTGGTTATTTTAAAATAAGCAATTAAGATTTAGAAAGAGAGATACACAGAAGCCTTCCAGTGGTTCACAAAATTAAAGTTTGGATTTGTTATTAGTTTCTTGCTATTTTTCACTTATTTTCAATAGTGGTGGTAGATGTAGTACAAGGCAGGTATTGGGAATTAGTTTTTGGAAGCATGATATGGGACTTGGAGGCTCATGATAGTCCATGTGGACATAGGAGTCCTTGAGATTTTCACTGCTCACACATATCTCCTGACCTGATAGAAAACGTCCACAAATAAAAGGTGTCATGGCCATCTCTCAGCTACATGTGCAAGGCTCAGGGAAAGGACTGTGATGCCTTGGAGAACTGTGCTGTCTTTCCATAGCAGTCTTGTATCTGTTGCCTTGTCATGTTTGCTGGAGAGATGAGTAAGAAGTATTACTTGAAAAGACTGTAAAAATTTACTCGCAGACTCCTCGTTAGAACACATGCTAACCACCTAAAGACTTCAGTTAATCATAATGACAAGAGGACCAAATGAAAGCTAGACTTATGTTGGGACTCTCAGAGACACAAAATTCCACATATGAAGTTTTTTGTGCTTCAGCTCCTTAGTCAGATGTAGAAATAGCTTCACCTTATATCATTTGGAAATTAACTCCCTCAAATTTTTTACTCCTGAAACAATGTATTCTGTAGTATAAATTTTCTCTGATTCTTCTATAATTACAGGAGAGACTACTACTACATATCATAATTGAATTGGCTTTCTAAATATTTTGTTATTGTTGTTGTTATTGGTGGTGGAGCAGATGACCTCTTTAGATGAAAACATCTACAGACAACAACAGTTTAGAGAGAACACCAATTATATTTCTAGTGTGAGGACCTACATTTTGGTTTTACTGTCTCATAATAACTTGTATAACCTCATTCACATAATTTAATATTCTTTGTATTAGATTGGATATACTATGATAATTGTTTTAGGCTGAAAATAATTAATATAATATTGTATGTATTATATACATAGTATGTGTATTATATACATAGTATCATATACAAAGTATTATATACACAGTAATAGTATACATTGTATACATAGTATATATAAAGTATTATATACATAGTATTATATACATAGTATTATATACAAAGTATATACATAGTATGATATATATACATGTGTATATGTGTGTGTGTGTTTGTGTGTGTGTGTGTATTTTGTTGTGATTGTTGTTGTTGTTGTTGTTCTTCTTCTTCTTCTTCTGTTAACCCATGAAGCTGAGGTACAGGCTGGACGAGGGAAGGAAGAATGGCAGGAGTAGGGACCATGAACATTTGGGCCACTTCTTCTTTTGTTTAATCTTCACTTGAGGATATATACTTATTGATTTTATAGAGAGGGAGGGAGAGAGAGAGAAACATTGATTTGTTTCCTTTGTATGTGCCCCAATCTGGGACTGAAACCACAACCTTTGGATGTGCCTTTATCAAAACCAAACCTGCAACATTTAGTGCACAGGACGACTCTCCAATCAACTGAGCCACCTGGCTAGCATGAGTCATTTATTCTTGTAACTTGTGCCTTCAGGATCTGCTCAAGTCTGATCACTTCTATTTGATGATAGAGTATTGATATGTAGGCCAGCTATATGCTTGGTACGTCAGTTAACACCCATTTATGACGGAAAGTTCAGATTGCATAGTAGCTTATGACCCATCATTAAGCCTTCAGTACCTACAAATGCTTCTAAGCAAGCCAAAAGATGCTTCTCAAAAAGAAGTAGTTATCTGCAGAGGATGGCAGGGCCTTGCACCAAAATTATAAAGGCCTGCACTACAAACACACATAGAGGCCTGCCACAGGCTCCAAATAGCATCCCCATCTGTCACTGATACTTCAGTGTCATTGGGTATGTTGGATCATATGGCCCAATTGGCAGATTACAAGACCCTGGACTGACGGCAGAGCTTTCTCTTATTCTGGGTGCACTCAAAACAAACAGTTTTTTGGGTCACTTTATAAATAGACTGTTGTAACACATTCAAATGATGAACATGTTGCCTTCAAAATCCAGAGTCCCTCTAGACCTTATGCCTTTTTCTTGATTGTAGAAGGGGCCAGATGCAATAACTTATGTTTCACCTTAGAAGGAATACCTTGACATGCCTGACACCACCAGTCTGTAAGTAATTTCACTGAGATAGAAAGCCCCTCAATTTTAGTAGGACTTATTTCCTACCCTCTGATGTGCAAACATCTTACCAATAAGTCTACAGCAGTTGCTACTACTTGCTCACTAGGTCCCCTCAGCATAATGTCATCGACATAATGGACTTGTTTGATACCTGTGAAGGGGAAAAGACCATCAAGATCCCTGCAAGCTAAATTATAACACAGAGCTGAAAAGTTGATATACACCTGAGGGAGGATTATGGAGGTGTTTTGATGGTTTTGCCAGATGACAGCAAACTGCTCTGGCAGGGATGGAGGAAAGGACACTAGATCAATAGCTGTCTAGGTATCAGGGAATGTGTTAATTTGCTTAAGCAATAAAACCATATCTGATACAGCACCTTCATTTGAAGTCACCACCTGGTTAAGTTTACCATAGTCTACTGTCATTCTCCAAGATTCATCTGATTTCTGCACAGGCTGAACAGAAGTGAATGAGGATATGGTGGGAATCACCACCTTTGCATGTTTCAAGTTCTTGGTGGTGGCCCCAATCTCTGCAGTTCCTCCAGAAATGCAGTGCTGCTTTTGGTTTACTATGTTACTAGGTAAAGGCAGTTCTTATGGCTTCCTGTTGGTGTTTCCCACTATAAAACCCTCATTCCACAGATCAGGGAACTGTTTCCATAGTGTAGCAGTTACCACACTTGTCTCACAGGTCAGGGAACCAGTGTGGGATCCTGCCAGCTGCTAAGTATATGTATTCCAATAATGCATTCTGGCATGAGGGAATAACCCCAGATGGGTTCAGAGACTCATTGTATCCACTGTATGACAGACCTGAGCTGAAACACCATTGACCACCTGACCTCCACAAGATGCTGATTGGACCACGATGACATGTTGTCTCTTCTGGAATCACATCAGTTCAGAGCCGGTTCAGAGCCAGTGCCCATTTGTCCTTAAGAAGTCTAGTTGTTAGCTTTTCCCTAGTGTAAAGTTACACTGGTAAAAGGCCATAGGTCCTTTTGGGGAAAGCTAATGGGAAGATTGACAGAATAAATTTTTAGTAGGGTACCAGAATTATTCCTCAAGGGACCTAGCCTCCCCTTTATTTAGGGTACTTTTTATCCATAAACTGGCTCAGGTCTGGGAATTGACAGTATTTCTTGACAGTATTTTTTTTATGATTTAGGTTAAATTTTTGTTCATTTGCTAGAACATTTCTGCTTACACAGATCAAGTAAGAATTTTGTAGACTTACTATGCATTTCACTTTTAGGAATATCATAATTAACTGTCCAGTGTCATAGGTCTGCATGAGTCAGAGTTTTCTGATTGCTTCTATGATTCTGCTTATCCATTATGCTAACCACACCCACCTCACCTTTGGCAGTTGTATGTCCCCACTTGGTCTCCAACATCCCAAGATCCAATTACTCCCACTGCATTTTGATTGTCTCACATAGTTATAGAAGCTGAAAAGTCTCATGATCTGCCATCTGCAAGCTAGAAATCCAAGAAAGCTGGTGGTATAATGCAGTCCTGGTCCAAGAGCAGGAGAAGATAAAGTAAGATGTCCCAGCTCAAACACTGAGACCGGGGAAAAGAGAAAATTCTTCCTTCCTCCATCTTTTGTTCTCCACAGCTTCTTCACGGGTTGGATGATGACCACACACCTTAGGAAGGACAGTTTACTGAGTCCACCAATTAAAATGCTAATCTCATATGGAAACACTCTCACAGACACAGCAGCAGTAAAGTTTAATCTGCGTACTCTGACAAGTCAAGTGTACACATATAATTAACCATCCTAAGTAAGTTTTCCATGTTTTAAAAAAAGTCAAGAAGTAAAAAAAAAAAAAAAAAAAAAATCCCAGTGTTAATCCTGCTTGAGTCAATAATAACCTACATTACCAAAGGAAAGGCCTTCAGCCTTTTGGATCTTGACCTTTGATTTTCGTGGCAAGCATATTATATATAGGAGATGTGTCTTCTTTCAACAGTAGGGGTAAAAAATAAACTTATTTAAAGCCAGTGTCATTATTTTTAAAACAATAATTTTGTTGCAGTGATTCCTTTTATTTTAGAAGTAATTGTGTTTAACCTGGCAGTGTTTGCATGTGCTGCAGTGTATCTCTTAATGCTTTAAAGGAGAAAGAAACTCTCCATTATGGACAAATACATTTGAAGGCATATTTAAAAGTACCCAACTGACATTTCCATTCTTTAGTTGAGTAAACCAAAGATCAAAACAAGGAATTGACTTTCTCTATATCTCCATTCAGTGAAGGTCAGATTTCCTGACTATGTACTAGACTTCTGTCTTATTGAATTAATAGATGGTCTCAGAATGTGTTGCATTTGTCCTCTCTGTGGATATTTAGCAAGTGCCCAAATGCTTGCAAAATATTTGTTGAATAAACAAACAAATAAGTAAGTAGATGAATGATTTGTTTGTAGGAGATAATAGGTAGTCCAGTAGAATTTAATAGAACATTCATTTTCTTAACAATGTTACATCTACTTAAATGTCTTCTCCTTAAGAACTGTTCTGGTGAGAAAACAAATGGACACGTTTACCTGGGTTGACTACACCAATGGAAAATACTATGTGTATTACTTCTCCAGATTTATAGATATTAAAAATGGTATTATATTTTATTATGATGCTTTTTGTGTTTCCTCCAAGTACTGAAGATTTCATTGGCTGAAAGTGTCATGTAGTAATAGCCCAGCATGTATCAGTAAGTCAACTTACTGGCAAATTTCAGACAGCTATCCCTCTTATTACAGCTCTACAGAGAACCAATATACAGATTGGTTCTGTGGGTTTACAGTTGTAATACAGATAAATAATATAATGATTAATAAATAACAATATACTCCATTTTATGTACTAACAAATATAAACTTACTTTTGCCCACCCCTGTGTAAAGAAGTTCTGACAATATTTATAGTCCAAGTTATAAAAATATCTGAAAATTCTAAGCATTAATAAATATTTTATATAGCTTTAATTGTTATCAAAAGTTTATTAAATATTATGCACAAATGCAGTAGAAAAGGGGGGAAGGGATGCAGACATACCTGAGAAAAATATAATTCTTAAAGATGTAAATTATGTATGTCATTTTTCCCCAATAGGATCAATGGACTCAATGAATAGCTTTACATTACATGTTAAATATATTCCAGAAGACTTGATGTTCATGAGCTGTTCTCAAATAAATGGAATAAATGGTTTGTGAAATTAATATCATAGACATAATCTAGATCCTTATAGGGATCATAAATATTTGTCTTTGGGCTTTTCCCCCCTAGACTTTTTACTCTTTCAAAAAAAATTTGAGGTAAAATTCACGTAACATTAAATTAATTATTTTCAAGTTACAATTTTGTAATATATAGTACATTCACAGTGTTTTGCAACTACCACATCCATCTAGTTCCAAAATGTTTTTAGCACTTCAAAAGGAAATCCTACATCCACAAGGATATAGATTCTCCATTCTCCCCTTCCTCAGTCCCTGGAAACCACCAATCTGCTTTGAATCTCTGATTTATCTATTCCAAATATTTATTATAAATAGAATCATACAATATGTGACATCATCTATCTGACTTCATTTCCTCAACATAATGTTTTCAAAATTCAACCATTTTGATGAGTACTTTATTTTTTTTTTATGGCTGAATAATATTTTATTGTATATTACACTTTGATTATCCATTCATCACTGACATTTCCTGTGTTTCTACCTTTGGGAAATTGTAAATAGTGTTGCTATTCACTTGTATATATTGTACTTGTTTGAGTTCCTGTTTTCAGTATTTCGGAGTACATGCCTAGGAGTATTGAGAAATTATGTGGTAATTCTATGGTTAACTTTTTGAGGAACTACCAGACAATTATCCAAGTTTCTGAACCATTTACTTTCCCCTCACCAAAATATGAGCATTAAATTTCTCCAAATCCTCAATAACACATGATATTTTTCTTTCTATTTTTAAAATTATAGCCATCCTATTGGGTGTGAAGTATTTTCCCTCATGACTTTGATTTGTATTTTCCTAATGACTAATGATATTGTGCATATTTTTATGTTTATTAGCCATTTGTATGTCTTCTTTTGTGAAATATCTGCTTAACTCTGCTACCCATTTTATAATTTTTTTGTCTTTTTGTTATTGAGTTATAAAGATTTTCTATATAGTCTAGATACTAGATCCTTATAATATGTACAAATTACAAATATTTTCTCCCATTTTATAATCTATCTTTTTACTTTACTAATAATGTTATTTGATGCACAAATAATTTGATTTTGATGAAATCTAATTTATCTATTTTTTTCTTTTGTTGCCCATGTCTTTGGCGTCATATTTATGAATTTATTAGCAAATTCAATGATTATCAACATTTATCCATATGTTTTCTTCTACTAGTTTTATGATTCATATTTAGGTTGCTGATCAATTTTGAGGTTTTTGTTTATTTGTTTCTTTGCTTTGCATATACTTGGACTAGGGATCCAAATTCATTGTTTTGCATGTAGATATGCAGGTGTTTCAGCACATGTTGTTAAGAAACAATTCCTTTACCATTGACTGGTCTTCACATCCTTGTCAATCAACAAGAGATGTATAGGTTTATTTCTGGACACACAATTGTATCCCAGTAGTCTATGTATCTATCCTTATGCTAGTACCCCACTATTTTCAAGCTGTTGTTTTATAGTAAATTTTGAAACTAAGAAATGTGAGTCATCCAACTTTATCTTCTTCAAGATTGATTTGATTATTTGTGCCCTTTGCAATTCTTTATGGATATGAATATCACTTTTGCCATTTCTGTGAGCAAAGCTGTTGAAATTCTAATGGGTATTGCATTTCCATCTTAATTTTAAGTCTTCCAATTCAAGACTATACTATGTCTTTTAATTATTTAGGTTTTTATTTTCTTTCAGCAATGTTATGAAGTTTTCAGTATACATATCATTCATTTCCTGGGTTAAATTTATTCCTAGGTATTTTATCATTTTGGTGCTATTGTAAATGCAATTGCTTATCAAATTTGGATTGGTTATTTTTGTTAGAAACACAACTAATATTTGCAGGTCGATCTTGTACACTAAAACTTTGCTGAATATATTTATTAGTTCTAGTAGTGTGTGTGTGTGTGTGTGTGTGTGTGTGTGTGTGATATTCCTTGAGATTTTTCTGTTTGTAAGGTCATGTCATCTAAGAATAAAAATAGTTTAGCCCTGCTGGTGTGGTTCAGTGGCTGAGTGTCAATCCATACACCAAGAGGTCACTGTTTCAATTTCCAGTCAGGGCACATGCCCAGGTTATGGGCCTGCTCCCCAGTGGGGGGCATGTAGGAGGTGGCCAACTGATGTTCTCTCTCATAGATATTTCTATCTCTGTCTCCCTCTCCCTTCTTCTCTCTAATATCAATAAAGAAAAAAAAATAGTTTGGCTTTACTTTTTCTAATTTGATTTCCTGTTTTGTTTTTTATTCCCAATTATTCTGGCTAGAACTTCCATTCAATGCTAAATAGTGATGTTAATAGTAATAATTAAAACAGCCACACTTGCCTTCTCCCTGATCCTGAGAGAGAATAATTTTAGATGTATTCTTCATAAATATCCTTATCATGTCAAGGGAGATTCTTTTTATTTCTTGTTCTCAGTGTCTGTGTGTGTGTGTTTTATGATAAAGTGGTGTTGAATTTTGTCAAATACATTTTATGTATCAACTAAAATTGATTATGCTCTTTTTCTCCAATCTAATATATGAATTAATTTTTTTACATTGAAACACTGTTTTCCTGGTATAAGCCTCAGTCATGGTATATTAGCCTTTAATATGTTGCTGGATTCATTGTTAATATTTTATTGAGGACTATTGCATCTGCATTCATAAGTGATATAATTCTGTCATTTTCTTATGCTTCCATTTTTTATTTTGGTATCAGTGTTGTATTGGCCACATAGAATGGGTTAGAAAGGTTTATCTTTGATACCACTACCCACCCAACCCTTTTTTTGGATGAGTTTGAAGATTAGTGTAAATCCTTTAAATGTTTGATAGAATTCACCAATGGAGTCAACTAGACTTCTATTTGTTGAGAAGATATAGATTATTGTTTCAATATTTTGTTTATGTCTGTTCAGATTTTTATTTCTTTTTGAATAAGTTTTAGTAAGTATGCATTTATAAGAATTTATATTTTGTCTAGCGTTTCTAATTTGTTGGTGTATAATTGTTCACAGTATTCTCTTATCATCTTTTTTTACTTCTATACGGTTGTAGCAATGCCTCCCCTTTTTTTTTTTCTGAGAAGTTGTTTAGTTTCTTCTTTCATTTTTCTCAGTCATTGCAGCTAAATACCAATTTTGTCAATTTTTTCAAAGAATGAATTTCAATCTCAAAAATTGCTATTGCTTTCATACTGTATTTTTTAATGTCTGCCCTAATATCTATTATTTCCTTTCTTCTGATAGTTTTGGGTTTAGGTTGCTCTTCTTAGTTTTATAACTATACATTTTTATCTTAGCACTAATTTCACTGCATTCATCCCTAAAGTTCTGGAATGGTGTGTTTTCATTTTAATTTTTCTATATATACTTTCTAAATTTTTTTGTGATTTTTTATTTGACCCATTTATTGTTTGAAAATGTATTGGTTAATATCCATATATATGTAAATTTTTCAATTTTACTCATTATTGATCTTCTGTTTCATTCAATTATTATCTTAGAGGTCTTTTTGTATGATTTATATTGTTTTAAACTTGAGACTTGTTTTGTGACCTAATATATAATTTATCATGGAGAATCTTCCATGTACATTTGAGTAGAATGTGTATTTTGCTTTTGTTTGTTAGAGTGTTTGTTTATATAAAGTCTGTGGATCTGGTTGTTTTATGGTGTTTTTCAAGTTCTCTATTTTCTTATAAATCTTACATCTGGTTATTCTAGCCATTATTATAACAATAATGCTATTGTGGGGAATTGAAAACCTTAATTATTAATGTAAAACTATCTTTTTAATGCTTCAATTCTGTCAATGTTTGCTTCATATATTATGGACCTATGTTGTTTGGTGCATATATGTTTATGGTTGCTATATCTCCTTTAGAAATTAACCCTTTTATCAATCTTTGATGTTCTTTTCTCTGCAACATTTTAACTTTAAATCTATGTTCTCTGATATTAGTATACAAAACTCAGTTTTCTTTTAGTTACAATTTGCATTAAATATCTTTTCCAGCTTTTTACATGCAACTTATTTGTGTCTTTGGATCTAAAGCAAGTCTCCTATAAATGACATATAGTGGGATCAAATATTTCTAAAAAATTTATTCTGGCAATCTTTGCTTCTTGCTAGAAAAGTTTAATCTAATTATATTTAAAGTAAGAGAGATGTGTATTATGAAGGTATAAGTTTTCATTTTTGCTGATAGCTCTATATACTATTACTTGAGTATATATACTCAAGCTATATATAACTTGAGGTTATTTTATTAGTGCATACATACTCCATAAAAATTCTTCATGTATTGAATCATATTACCATTGCATAATAATTATTTCTATGCCTAAGAGTACTTTTGACTTAAAATGAGTTTATTTTGATATATCACTATACCAGATTACCTTTAGTTAATATATTTCTTAATAATATTTCTGACAAAGAAAAATAATTACTGATAGAAAAAAATTACTTCTGACATTGTACTGTACATTTTTTGTGTTTGTTGCTGATTTTATTAATCACTGTCTTCTTTTGGTTTTAATTGATTATTTGCAATATTTCACTATAATTTTCATATGTATATCTATGTAGAAACCTATATAGATATATATTGTCTTAGTAGCTACCATGGGGATTAGCCTTAATATCCTAACTTTGTAATCATCTAGTCTGAATTGCTACCTTTTAAATTTAATAGAATTCTAAAATGCTGTTCCTAGATAACACTATTCCCTTTTATGTTGTTATTGTCAGAAATTACATATTTACACATTGCATGTCAATTAATGTACATTTATTTTTATTTTTATGCATTTTATTTTTAAATAATATAAGAACTAAAGAGAGAAATTGTAAGTCAAAGTAATCATATTTATATTTTTATATTTCTCCATGCAGTTACCTTTATTTTTTCTCTTCATATGACTATAGAATTTATAAAAATAGTTTTAAAAGGTCAATAAACAATAAGCTACAGCTACAAAACAAACTCTAATGAGGGGAGAAAGTATTATTTATCTCCAGAGTTACCAAATATTCATATTTATTCTTATACATATTTTTCATATTACTTCAAACTTTTAAAATTTTATTTTATTTTTATTAAATTTATTAGGGTGACATTAATTATAAAGGTTTCAAGATTACATAGGTTTCAGGTGTACATTTCTATCATACATGATCTGTATATTGTATTTTGTGCCCAATGCCCAAAGTCAAATCATCTTTCATCCATACATTTTACACCCTTCTTACCCTTTTCACCACCCCCTTCCCTCTGGTAACCACCATACTATTGTCTGTGTCTATGAATATCAGTTTCATATCCCACATGTCAATGAAATCAGATCATTATTAGCTTTTTCTAATTTATTTTACTTAGCATAATAGTTTCAAGATCCACCCATGTTGTTGCAAAAGACAGTATTAGTATTCCATCTTTTCATGTGACTGAGTACTATTCCATAGTATATATGAATTTATTGTTTCAGACCTTATATTTAGGTCTTTGGTTCATTTTGAATTAGTTTTTGTACATGGGGACAAACTGTAACCTAGTTTTATTATTTTGCATGTGGCTCTCCAATTTTTCCAGCACTATTTATTGAAGAGGTTTTCTTTCTTTACTCCATTGTGTGTTTTTGGCTTTTTGTCAAAAATTATTTGCCCATATACATGTGATTTTATTTCTGGGTTCTCCATTCTGTTCCATTGCTGTGTGTGTGTGTGTGTTTCTGCCAAAGTCATGCTGTTTTGATTATTGTAGCTTTGTAATATAATTGCAAGTCAAGTAGTGTGATGCTTCCAGCTTCATTTTGTCCTCATCGGGATTGCTTTGGCTATTTGAGTTCTTTTTTGGTTCTGTTCAAATCTGATGATTTAAAAAAAAAAAAAAAATGACATTGGGATTTTAATGGGGATTGCATTAAATCTGTATGTTGTTTTGAGTAATATGGTCATTTTAACTATGTTGAGTCTTTCAATCTATGAACATGGAATATCTTTCCATTTCATTGTCTTTTTAAATCTCTTTTAATAATGTTTTGTAGTTTTCAGTATAAAGGTCCTTCACATTCTTTTAAAAGCTTATTCCTAGATATTCTATTCTTTTTGTTGCAATGCAAAATATTTTTTTTTTTTTAGTTTCTTATCTAAAATTTGATTGTTAGTATATTGGAATGCAGTGGATTTTTGTACATTAATCTTGTATTTTTAAAAATAAATATAATGGAAGTCCATTTAACTGATCTTGATAACTTTCTTCTCTCTGAGTCTTGCAGACTCAAAAAACCAATTCCTCTTTTTATACATTTTTCAAAGGATATTTTAAATAATTAAAATGGGTCTTTTAAAGTTCTAAGTCAAAAGGAAATATCTGTTGATTCTTTGTGTTTATGAGTATATCTCAGAAAACAGTTCTCAAAATATTTCAGAGAAAAAAAATATTCTTTCCCTCTTGTTATATGTTTAAGTATAGTTTTTTTCCTTTAGACCTATCAAAATATATAAGCATACATAGAGAACAATGTCACCTAGTCTACTCTTAGGGTGTAGCAGGAGGATATTACTGCTTGCTTATGATGATAGTGGACAAAAGATTAAAAAACCATGGAAGAGTGAGAGTCGCCCCACAGTTTTTTTGGGTATGTGTGGTGAGGAGTCCACACAGCTTCTGTCTAGTTCTACATGATATGAGAAACCCAAGCTACATACACACATGTGGCCAATTTGGCTGACATTATTTTCAGCTAAGCCCACACATCGAATATCCTATAGCTGCCTCAGACATTTGAGTAAAAAAAGTATTCATATGGTTCCAGCCCCCTGACATTCAAATTCTTCCAGCTAAGTCATGGAAAGAGAGGCAAACTGTCTATTGTCCAAATTCCTGATCCACAGAATCAGTGATCGTCATAAAATGGTGTTTACTAGGTACCACTAAATTAGGACAACTTGTTACTCAGCAAGAGATAACTGATGTGGTAAGCTAGAAATGAGTATTTTCTCATAGAGTTCTAAGAGTTAAGTCAGAAAATGAGTATAAAGGATATGGCACAGTTTCTAACAAATAACAAGTACTCAACATTGTTAGACTCTCATCTGTAATGCCCAAGGAGTTTTTCTCAAATTGATCTTATATGAATTGCTGAGATTCATTCCCATTTAGCAAATAAGATACTTAGGTCCTACCAACATCTAATCTCATCCATGTCTCCACCAAATGGCTAACATGCCTGACTGTATTAAAAAATAAATAAATAAAGGTTTTATATACCATACATCTCATACTTACATAAAATTAATAACCCTATAAACATCTTTGACACATTAGTTTATATGAGCAGTTGATCATGCTGAAAAGAAAAGAAGAAAAGAAAGAAAGACATCTTTAGGGAAAATAAATCTATCATGGATTTTTATTGAATAGTAATATTTTAATTTTAAGAGAAATGCTAGCCCACTTCTGGAAAATATCAGTTTTGGTTTTGTTTATTTTTTACATTTTATGTGTTCTTTCCAAGGGAAAAGACTATGATGATAATTTTATATTTTATAACTACTTAACTTTCTCTCAGAATGTTACAGTATAAGAGGTCTGCCAGAACATTTCTCTGACAGCCCTTAATCATATACTTTACTCTATAGTAAAGAAGAATATAATTTTTATAAGGCCTAAACTTTTTATATTCCAGTTACTATTTAATGTAGACCTAAGAAATAAGATACAGATAAGTCTGAAATATATAGTTTTATTAAAGTTCACTTGGATATTTTCAGTGAAAGAAACCATCAAAGAAATAGGAGATTAAAAACTGAGTCAAGCCCCGGCTGATTTGGCTCAGCGGTTGGAGCATTGCCCTGCAGGCCAGAGAGTCCGGGGTTCGGTTCTCGCTAGGGGCAGGTACCGAAAAAAAATAAAATAAAATAAGAATTGAGTCAAAAACACTCATTGGGTTCCTATGGTATATGCACTTGTACTAAACAAAACCAGGAGAAACAAAAGATAGCCCATTAAAGTATATCCATCCACTATTTATTGAACATTTCATAGGTCCATTATATGCAGTACAATAGGAGGAGATAAAATGAATTATATGTGTACTTATGCTTTCTAGAAACTTTTAATCTCATTGTAGAGAAAGGACAGATGAAGCAGTTAATATAAATTTAAGTGCAGCCTAGGAATAAGAGATAAGAGATAAAATTTATATGAGCTACTTCAAGCAGGATGTTAATGGCTTTGAAAGAAAGGAGCTCGCTATGCAGAAAGAAGTAACCCCATAGATTTCATGGTGAAGGTAAAATTGGAACTGCATTTTATTATTATACTCTTGTGGAGCTGACTGTCAGATATTGTTGAAAGAAAATATATAGAGAGAAATCATTATTCTGTGAATTAATGAATCACACTTATATAAAAGTATTTTTTTCTTTTCTTAAGAGAAAATTCTTCCCATTCTCCTGTAAGATATTCTAATACCAGCACATATCTTAAAATTGTATTTTCTTAAAATCATCTACTTGTGCATTTTTTCTTTATTTCATTAGAGCATAGACTTTTTTTTTTTTTTTCCTCACCCAAGGACATTTTTCCTTTTTTTTTTTCCATTTCTTGTTCAGATAGAGTAGGAGGGAAAGAGAGAAGGAGGAGGAGAGAGAGAGAAAAAAAACACCAATGTGAAAGGGACACATCGAGTGGCTGCCACCCGCACAACCCAACCAGGGCTGGGGATGAACTGCAACCAAGATACGTGCCCTTAGCGGGAACCAAACTCAGGTCTCTCTGGACCGCAGGCCAACGCTCTAATCACTGAGCCAAACTAGCCAGGGTAGATCATGGACCTTTTGAAAGCAAGGACCATACTAAATTCACAATTATGTATCTAGTGCTTTCTATGGATTTTGGAATTTATGTAAAAAACATTATTTGAGTAAATTATCAACAAGTGTATTGTTAGTAAAAGGCAGAAGTAAGACCTAAACTCAGAGTACTTTGGACACTAAAGCCCATGATATTTTCAATAAAATGTGCTGCTACCACAACACAGATACTTAAAATATAGAGATACTAAAATTGTCTCCTATAGGCCTGTTGCCTATAGATTATGTGAATGACTTGAATGATGGTCTCAGTAGAAAGCCATGGGTGACTGAACCAAGTTGTACATGAATAGATGAAGAAGGGGTATCCAGAAGTATTTTTGTCCCCTTAAAAAAGAGTAGGACCACAGAGAAAAATAGAAATTATAGCAGATGAAAGTCTGTAACTCACTCTGTGTTGTAGAAGAAGAGGACCAATGTCGACATTGTAGACCTGTGAAACACATCTACTTCCCTGAATCAGTATATTGAAGCCTATGTTCAGAGGTATCTCTCTCTCCATTCAAGTATTTGTTTAGAAAGAAGAAAATAATCTGAGTTTTTAGCATTGGTAGTATTTTTTCCCTATCCCAGACTAGTGGAAGAATAACAATTAGACTGTGGTTCCTATTCCATGGGTAATGTCTTCAAATGTCCCCACCTCTGGTATCAGCCTCATTTGGGGGCTGCTGCATGCTTGGAAGCC
This sequence comes from Molossus molossus, assembly GCF_014108415.1. Taxonomy (NCBI): domain Eukaryota; kingdom Metazoa; phylum Chordata; class Mammalia; order Chiroptera; family Molossidae; genus Molossus; species Molossus molossus. The sequence continues at coordinate 13,141,750 of NW_023425346.1, forward strand.
AAATAATTAGGAGCTTGAAACAAAGCCAGAGGAGGTCACCCAGTCTGTGTCGTATGCTTGAAAATTCTTATTTCTAAAGTCCTGTGGTTGAGCCCTGGCTGGTTTGGCTTAGCAGTTAGAGTGTGGGCTTGCAGAGCAAAGAGTCACGGGTTTGATTCTGGTCAAGGGCACATACCTCGGTTGCGGTTCATCCCTGGCCCTGGTCGGGGTTGTGCAGGAGGCAACCAGTTGATGTGTCTCTCTCAAGTTGGTGTTTACCTCTCTCTCTTTCCCTCTTTCCCACTCTATCTAAAGATAAATGGAAAAATATCCTCAGGTGAGGATTAAAATAATAATAATAAATTAAAGTCTTATATTGAACAATTGTAAATTAAAGCACAAGGTAGACACAGAGCAGAAGTCTATTAGAACCTTCCAGCCTTCACCCAACCACTTTTAAAAAAGAAAAGCGATACAAAACTTTTAACAGAATGTAAATAAGCATCATTCAGGGTTGCTTCTGGCCCTGCCAGAGAATTCAGGGGACACACAGACGTATTGAATTGCTTGTCCCTTGACTTGCATAGGTTGTTCAGTACCTTTGTGTGAGGTGGTTTGGAAGGAAACATCTGTTATTTTTGGCTTTGAAAAAACCTGATTTAGTGGCATATCTTTTTGGTATAATAATAAAATAGGTTAGGCATTGAGAAATAAAAAGATGAGAAAAGCTTGCTTCCCTCTGAAAACCTGCCTTCATGTTCGTGGCGGAGCGGGGGACACACAGGCCCACAGCTGTTCCCCAATTAGTCACAAGCGCCAGCTTGCATGCTTAATAACTCCCGCTGGAGAGTGGCCGTTTGTTGCTCTTCCGTCCCTGTAGTCAAGTTGCAAATTTAATTGTCATTGAGTTAAAACACATGACACATTTCAATGTAAAATGACACCTGGATATGACTGTTCTTCAAAATGGAATTTTTGTGTTTGCCTCCTTGGCTTCTGCTACATGAAGTATAAGGGGATTCACAGATACAATTTATTAAAAGGACCGTAGAATATAGGCTATCGGAGTCATAGAAAAACCTGAAGGAATACTTACTGTTTAATGCCACACACATATTGTGCACCAGCAGTGTGCCAGGCAGTGACCAGGCGCTGGGAGAGAACCATGAACAAGACGCCCTCAGCCCTGACTGGGCTGCCTTCCCGCAGGTCAGGGGAGACAATGGGTGGAGTAACACGCAGATGCACAAAATGATCTCAGTTAGTTGTCAATTCTATAAAGAAAATGGAAACCGTTAGTGGAATAGAGAGGAGTAACGAAGAGTGGCTGCTTCCAGCTGCAATTCGGTAAGGCTGCTGAGGACTGACCACTCTGCCTTTGTCGGCCTCTTCCCTTGACCTTGTACATCACCCTACCTCACATCTCTGCCCAAGTTTCACGGACCCCACCCGATCCTGGACTTCAATAGTCCGGATCATAAAATATATACCACTATGAAAAACATTATGGCGTTGCCTCAAAAAGGTAAAAATTGATCTTCCATTTGACCCAGTGATCCCACTGCTAGGAATATACGCTAAGGAGCCTGAAACACCAATCAGAATGAATATAGGTACCCCCATGTTCATAGCAGCACTATTTACAATTGCTAAGATCTGGAAACAGTCCAAGTGTCCATCAGTAGATGAGTGGATAAAAAAGCTGTGGTACATATACACAATGGAGTACTATGCAGCTGTAAGAAAGAAAGATCTCTTATCATTTGAGATGACATAGAGGGACCTGGAGAGTATTATGTTAAGCAAAACAAGCCAAGCAGAGAAATACAAATATCATGTAATCTCACTTATTTGTGGAATATGATGAACAAAACTGACCCAGAGACATAGAGGTAGGATACAGACTGACAAACTCCAGAAGAGGAGGGGTTGTGGGGGAAGAGATAACCCACAGAACTTATATGCATGTATGCATAACCAATGGACATAGACAACAAAGCTGGGGAAGGGGCAGGGGGGATGGGTAGGAAGGTGTCAATGGGGGAAAAAGAAGAAACATCTGTAACAAAAACAAATTAATAAAAATAATTTTTTAAAAAAGAAAAAGAAATATATAGCACTTAATTACAGTTATTTGTCTACATATTTTTACTCTCAGAAATTATGTCTCTAAAAGGAGAAATCAGCCAAACCTGGCTGATTCAATGTTGTTTCCTGTCTGTCCAACACAGGTTAGTAAAAAGCATGTAATCCTTTCACATGTTTAAAGGATGAATGAGTGAGAAAATGAGATATTAGCCAGCCGTTATATTTTATGCACAACTCTATTACTTAGCACATTATTCCTCTACTTACACTTCAAGTTTTCTCTCCACATCTTCCCTCAGAGCCTGGTTTTGCTCTCTCAGAAACCCACGAAGGAGTCCTCTAAAGATGTCATTCTGTCTTCGCTCTTGTCCTCCCCTGTGCAGCTACATATAAGATTTTCAGTCTCAAGAACCTCTGTGGATTTCCTCTGATTATAATATCTTAAGTCGCACTGTCTTGCCAGCATTTTCAGAATTAACTCTAACATTTTAGTGCTCTTTTCAAAGAAAGAGTCTTAAATAATTCAAGAGATCAGCTGTGTTCTGGACATTCTAAAGTCCAGTGGTACAATTACCTCTCACTGTAAGTAATGGTGGGTGTTTTAAATGCCAAGTTAAGGGACTTGACATAAAATTTTATAACACGAAAATTAAGTAAGTCCACATGCAGATGTGGTGCAACTGGTATTAAGATACATTTGTTTATTCATTTAAAACCATGTAATGTCCTCCTCTATTCTAGGCCCAGATCCTTTGTCATCTGCCACTTTTTCCCCAGAAATCCTCCAGCTGACATCCGTGACCACAGGAGCCATCCTATGATAGCTGATGCAGGTGGAGAAACAGCATGCTTCTTCAAGGGTGAGTCCGTTTGAACTTTGGGTTCGACTCAAAGTTGCACCTCAGCTACATTACGCACTCACACAAGGCTGATGGAAAGACAGCAGTAAGGGGAAAGTAGAAGCAACTTCATCTGTGTACATAATATGCCATTTTCTATGTACAAAGAAGTGGCCTGAGGTGATTTGTGTGTGTGATATACACAGATATATAGATATATACCTACACACACATACATATGTACACACACACACAGTTAACACATCTACAGGATCTACAGGGAAATGGTGAATGCTTGGCTGCTTAATATGGGCCTGTAAGAAGGTAAGGTGAAAATGTGAAAAATCAGGATCAAAAAAGTTTGGGGCAGAAGCATATAATTGGATGAACCTATTGGGATTTAATATGAATATGTTTCGCATGTTAACACATACCAAAATATATCACTTACAGATGAAATACTAAACCACCCAGCAAATATCACAATTTTTCCAGATGATGTCAGCCTTTGTCAGCACCACCCCACTGCTGAGACAATGAATGCACGAAGGAAAGACCACAGTGGCGGAAATGAAAGCCATGCACTGGCCCAGCAGCAAGGTTTCCCCCTACCAAGGCTAATCCAGCTCCTGCTAAAGCCAGATGATCATTCCATCCGTATCAGAGATCTCCCAAGGATACCAACCAGTTATCTGGAATCAAGTTGATTACAATGATTTCTTCTACCCTTGAAGAGGCAATGATTTATCTTAACCAATTAACACATATTCCAAGTATAAGTTTTTCTTTTCTACTTGCATATCGTCATCTAAAGACTGAAAAATACTCGATCCATTAACACAGGATTCTGAATAATATTACATCAAATCAAAGGACTGACTTTGCAGCATGAAGTTGGAACATAGGGCCATGACCATGGGGTCCACTGGCCTTACAGCACAAGACATTATTCAGAAGGTGCCAGCCTGACAGGTATATGGTGCAGCCCAAGTCGTGGCTGAGAGTGCCACTTGAAGATGTTAATCTTGTGTAGATACGTTGCCATCCGGCAGGTCTCAGCATATAACCCAAACTAATACAGGACGCCACCCATATCCACAGTTTCACTTTCTGTGGTTTCAGTTACCTGTGGTCAGCTGTAGAAAATCCACGCCCTGGTGTCAGAAGTGAAGTGTGGGGGTAGTGTGGGAGCAAAGGAGATGCCCACAGCAAGGGTGTGTTTTTCTCATACAATGCCAAACAACTAGATTATTTTTCTAAACTCAAACCAACTCCCTAAAAAGGGCTGCCTACTGCTCTAGAGTAGCATTTAATATTTTCTACCTGCTCTTCATTTTCTTCTTTATATTGCTGTTGGCTTTGCCGCTCTCTTCTACAGGCGAGGATGGCATGCCTTCCCTTCAAGGCATGGGAACTGAGGCCTTTCTGTACCCCAGGGCCTACTGCCCACTGTCCCCTGCTGCTCTGAGGGCTAGCCTCACCAAAACACACACAGCTGATTATAAGAAATCACCTTTCTAGTATATGACCTATAAATAAACAATTGAAAATATGTTCTTTGGCCCTGGCCTGTTTGGCTCAGCGGTTAGAGCTTCGGCCCACAAACCAGAGAGTCCTAGGTTTGGTTCTTGCTAAGGGCACGTACCTTGGTTGCAGTTCATCCCTGGTCCCAGTTGGGGTTGTGCGGATGGCAGCCAGTCGATGTGTCTCTCTCACATCAATGTTTCTCTTTCTCTTCTTCCCTCTGTCCGTCCTGCCCTAACTGAAGATAAATGCAAAAGTGTCCTCAGGTGAGGATTATATATATATATATATATATATATATATATATATATACACACATATATATATATATATTCTTTGGTTACTGAAGAAATCTAGGTGGAAATGTAAATTAAGGCAAAAGCTCAATTATTAAATGCTACCTTTTCAAACTTTAAATGTTTCATGAAAGCACTACTTTCTAATTCAATCAACCAAATTCAATTCATTTGAACTCATTTTGAATACCTTTTTGGGACTGCATTCCCTTGAATATATATATATATATATATATATATATATATCCATATATCTATCTATCTATCTATCTATCTATCTATCTATCTATCTCTCTCTATATATATATATATATATCCTAAGAAGCCTGAAACACCAATCAGAAAGAATATATGTACCCCTATGTTCATAGCAGCATTATTTACAATTGTTAAGATCTGGAAACAGCCCAAGTGTCCATCAATAGATGAGTGGATAAAAAAGCTGTGGTACATATACATGATAGAATACTATGCAGCTGTAAGAAAGAAAGATTTCTTATGCTTTGAGACGACATGGATGGACCCGGAGGGTATTATGCTAAACAAAATAAGCCAGTCAGAGAAAGACAAGTATCACATGATCTCACCTATTTGTGGAATATAATGAAAAAAATAAAGTGATGAACAAAATAGACCCCAAGACATAGATATAGGGTTCAGACTGATAAACTTCAGAGGAGGAGGCAGGGAGAGAGGAAAGGGATAAACAAAGAACTTATGCATGTAAGGACAACCAGTGGGCATAGACAACAATTCTGGGGGCTGGGGAAACAGGAGAAGGATGTCAATGGGGGGAAAAGTAGAAACATCTGCAACAAAAAATAAATTTAAAAAAGTAAAAAGATAGGACTGTTACACAAAACGGGGAAAATCAATGTCTAAACTACTTCTGTGCAAAGCTCTCTAAGTACTATCAAGTCTGGAAATAATACAAACTCAATTTCTGCTTCTATCAGTAGAGTCAAGTTTACTTTTGATCTCCCCAAAAATTGCATATGCAGGTAGAAGCAATTATGAAACTTCGAACAATTTTAGCACTCGCACAAGGCATTTTTTAATATGCTAAGTAGATGTAGATTTGTTTTTAAATATAGACTTTTACATACCTTATGCTGGATGTTCTGACTTAATATTGTTTGAAGTGATTTAGCATGTGCAACAACTTCTCAATAGTATTATTTAGGTATCGAAGGAGATTTTCAGTTTGTGCACTGCCATTACCACTTATTAGTTTCTCAGGGTGTCCTAGGCTGAGCATGCCGATGTTAGGCAAGTTGCTGGCTATATGGATACATATACACATGCTTTCACAACACCTGGTGACTTTTTCCTGTTGTCAAAAGAACTAGGTATTTGAATGAATCATCTTTTTCTCCAAAATATAAGTTTTCATGTGGAGAGACAAATATAACTGGTCTAGTTTTAGGGAAAACAGTAGAAAGTAGAGGCTTAAGACTGGCAGAAAAATTAACTAGATGGGTTCACTCCATGCAACTGACAACCTGTGAAAATTATATCTTCACCCTCAAATTGGGTGTGTTAATACACATCTAACAAGGTTGTGGAGAGAAATGAGAAACAGATAAAATGTCTAGAACAATTCATGGAAAAATAAATGGAAGCTATTAAACTGTAATGCAGCATCCATTAGAGGTTCCTGGACAATAAGTATTTGCAGGCAATAAATTTAATACCAACTCTCAGCATAAGAAAGGCAAAGCAAAAAAAAAAAAAAAACCTTACCAAAGAAAGGAAGGAAAATCTAAATTGAAAGTTTCCAAGGAAAATCATGTTTATTTATTCCCTGGAAGATTTGGAGCAAATTGGCATCTACATCCTCATTTGTTCATTCATTCATTCAACAAAAAATGTTATTTGCTAAAAAGAGAAAATAAAGTGAATCTAGGAATAAGATTTAAGGAACACCAAAATTTAATGTCTAAGTAGAGGGCACAGATATTTGAAGTACACTGAGAAGGCGAAGTCTTTAAAGAGGACAAACAACGGAGAAATTGTTTCTTCGGGAAGGGCTCTCAGAAAGAGTGTGGACGATGGTGTGGAATGCTGAGAGGCGGGAGTCAGACAGGGGCTGAATGTACTGTGCATGTGCAATGACTGAAAAGGGAGCAATGTGGGTGGAGAAAATGCCTATATTAGAGTATATTAAGGTGTGAATGTTCGTTGAGGATATGTTAAAAGGCATGAACAGCATCTTAAAATTTTTAATCTTAAAAATATTTGGTGAAGAAAGTATAAAGGGAGATGGGAAAGAAACACAATTAAAGACCAACTGGACGTTGCATTGAGAGGGAGATGTGAGCCCATAAGAATCCATTTGATTGATGACGAGCGCATCCGGGAGCTTGTTGGATGACAGTAGGAGAGAGGGCAGAGTGAGAGAAGGGGTCAGCGAGACGGTGTGGTGCAGCCTGAAATGATCACAGCTAGCATCGTAAAGCATCTTCACGTGAATGCATTAGGTTGGACACTATCTGGACTCTTCCTACTTTCACCACGTTTTCATAGAGCAGGCATTTTAAATGTCTTCATTGTATAGAGAGGAAAGAGTGACAGTTTCCTTCAAACCACACAGTTGGAAACGGGAGGAGCCAGAGTTTGAACCTGGGCAGACTGGCTGCAGTATAATCATCCTTCCAACAAGGCAGGGCAAAGGCACCAGCATACTTCCAAATGGCGAGAGTCTTAAAGTGCAAGGTTGTTTGTTTGTTTCTAAGAAGTAAGTAGATTTCATGCCATTCCAAATTTTCCCTATGGGTGTTGGTGTTCTGCTGTTTGTGGCCCCGAGTACTACGCAGCTGTAAGAAAGAAAGATCTCTTATCCTTTGAGACTACATGGAGGGACCTGGAAAGCATCATCCTAAGTGAAACAAGCCAAACAGAGAAAGACAAGTTTCATATGATCTCACTTATTTGTGGAATATAATGAACATAACAGTCTGAGGAATGGGGTAGTCCCAGAGACGTGGAAGTAGGGTACAGACTGACAACCCCCAGAAGAGGGGGTGGTGGGGGAGAGATAAACCACAGAACTTATATGCATGTATGCATGAACAGTGGACATGGACAGCAAACTGGGGAAAGGGCAGGGAGGGCGGGGGAGGGGGGAATCAGTGGGGGAAAAAGGAGAAACATCTGTAACAAAAATTAATTAATGAAAAAAAAAAAAAAGAAAGAAAAAAAAAAGAAGTAAGTAGATGGTAATTCCTTTGAAGGATTAAGAGTATCAAGTTGTATGCAAACCTCATCTCTTTCAAGCTACCTGAGAAATGAATAAATAAATTAATTGACTAATTAACTAATAAACCAGTCTCATGTGGGGGTTTCAGGGGAAATAGCAGGAAGGCAGCAGGAGGCAGTCTATTCCTAGCTTCCTTTCCTTGGTCTTATTTCTGAATATTTCATTGAATTCCTATTATTTAAAACTGATTGCTCTCAATTTAAAAACAGGCAAAAGACTTGAAAAGACGTTCCTCCAAAGAAAATACAAAATGACCAGCAAGCACATGAAATATTCTCGACATCATCAGTCATTAGGGAACCAAATTAAAACCACAATGAGGTAGACAAACATATGGAGAAATTGAGTGGAATCCTGCTGCACTGATGGTGGACATGTAAAATGGTTTCATTCTTGAAAACAGTTTGGCAGTTTCTCAAATGTTAAAAATTGAATCACTATATAACCCTCTTAAGTATATTACACTCAGGTATATATGCCAAATCATTTAAAACTGGCACTCAAAACAATACATGCACACACATGTTCACAGCAGAACTGCTCACAAGAGGTATAAGCCAGAAACAGCATAAATATCCATCAGTGGTTGAATGTGTAAATAAATGGTGGTATATTCTTGTAATGAATATTATCAACCATAAAAAGGAATGAAATATTGATACATGCTATATAGCATGGGTAAACCACCTAAACATTATGCTAAATGTACAAAGCCAGACACAAAAAAATCATGTTTTTTAATTCCATTTATGTGAAATAGTCAGATTAGATAAATTCATTGACACAAAATGCAGATTGATGGTTGCCAGGGGCTGGAGAAAGGAGAATGCAGAGAAACTGTTTAACAGAAATGGGTTTTCTTTACTTATCTATTTATTTATTAAATATTTTTAGTGATTTTTTAGAGAGAGAGATAGGAACATGAATGTGAGAAACATCAATCGGCTGCCTACTGCACGCCCCCTGCTGGGGATTGAGCCTGAAACCGGAGTATGTGCCCTGACCAGGAGTCGAACCAGGACCTTTCAGTCCATGGGATGGTGCTCAATCCACTGCGCCACACCGGCTGGGTGAAATGGGTTTCCTTTATGAATGATGAAAAATTTTGGAACAAGGTAGAGATGGTGCTTACACAACGTTATGAGTACTCTAAATACCTCTGCCTTTAATATGATGCGTTTAACAATGTTAAAATGATTAATTTTATGTTATGTGATTTCACCTCAATAACAAATAAATGGACTGCTTTGGATTTGGGATCTGCTTTGTAAACATGGAAACTGGGCAGACACGGTACCAGATATCAGCCATTTACAACGACTTAGTTTCCACTGCTCTTATTACCAGGTGGAATGTATTTTACTGCCCTATGGGAGTTTTAAAAGGGAGGAGAACAGGTCATTTTAGTGTGAAGCCCATTAAGGAAGGAGTCATTGAAGGAGCTATTGATCATCTGAGTAGCACATATGCCCAAGGAGATTTGGATAGCAGAAATTAGGCAAAGAATATTTGTGGGTATGGCCAGAAGAAAGAACAGTATTGAGTTCAAATGTCTCTGCAATTTTAGCAAATTTCTCATTGTAGGTAAATAAAACTCTTTATTCACATATGACCTTTTCTTGGTAATGAGTTTTCCTGGCAATCTGTCTGTCAGATATGTTTTCAGGCTCTTTCTCGTGTGTGTGTGTGTGTGTGTGTGTGTGTGTGTGTGTGTGTGCGTGTGGTGTGTATAAATCATTTTGAAAGCACTATCGACCTGCTTCACATGGAAGCTGGAGGGAAAGGTGTAACCAGAATCAGAATCAGAGTCAGTGGGTGGAAGGCCCTTGTTTGTGAGGACTTGATTACCCACCGTGTAAAGCGCAGCATGTTTGACACGGTCTCCATGTGCCAACATCCGTTCGCTAGTGCTAGTCCTCACTGGTCATCTTAAATATTGAACATAACTTTTTAATTGAAAATTTCTGGCAGGTAACTCAGTCCAGCTGGGAAAGAATCCTTTCCCATTTGTTTAAAAGAATGGATTTTTATTAACACACTTGTGGGGAAATGTATTACATTTTGCAGTATATCAGTAAAATATAATTTGGCTTCTAACAAGATACTTTATATTGATTTTCATGGTAGAGCAAGAATGAGAGTGGTTGTTATAGGACTGTTTCTATTAATAGAGAACAGGGACAGAGTCATCCACTTTTCTTTTAATTAATTAATTTTATTAAATTTATTGAGGTGACATTGGTTAATAGGATTATGTGGGTTTCAAGAGTATATTTCTATGATACATGCACTATATATTGTGTTGATCATATATTTGGCAGTAAAACATGTGGAGACCAATGGAACAGAACTGAGAACCCAAAAATAAAACCAAACGTACATGGGCAAATAAATGTTGACAAAGGAACCAAAATAATACAATAGAGAAAAAAAAAAAAAAAAAAGACCTCTTCAATAAATGGTGCTGGAAAAATTGGAAAGCCACTTGCAAAAGAATGAAACTAGATTACCATTTGTCCCCTTGCTCAAAAATTAATTCAAAATTGATGGAAGACATAAATATAAGATCTGAAACAATAAATTACATAAAAGAACACAAGGTACTAAACTATGGCCCTTGGTTGTAGAGAACATTTTATGAATTAGACCCCAAAGGCAAGGGAAATAAAGGCACAAATAAATGAATGGGATGATCTTTCACCTTTGTGACAAAATTGACCTTGGGGCAACAATTATTCTGTATGCCACTTCTGTGAATCTTGAAGCCAAAGAGATTTTTTCTGAGGAAAGAGTCAAATGTCAAAATTAAATCTATTACAGAATTCACAGGGTTTCAACAATATCAAGCTAGACTCTTGATAAAAATATCCTTTGGTGAGCAATCTTACCTGGAATTTAATTACTGTAGATTAATCAGTTCTGATAAATACGCAAGCATAATAACCTCATTTCCAAATCTGAAGAAGTTGTATTCTATAAGTAGTGCATTTCTGGAATCAAGAGTAATACCTAGCTCATTTCCTAGACTTGGTGAAGAGATACACTAATGAACAGATGAACATTCCTCATGGAATTCCTAGCTCTAGAATAGTCTCTCTAATTTTATATTACAGTCACCATATTAAACTTCACTCTTCCTTCCTCCTCCTTGTCACCTGGTATTTGAAGTGCATTTTAAGTGAAGATTGCATCTGTTATAACCAGCCATCCATAATTTGAAGCATTTTACCCATCCAACTCTATTTTCTCTTGTCTCAGAACTTGAACCTTCTCCAGTCCACTCAAGTCTTCCCAGAGGTCCATACCTGATCTCACTGTTATGCCTCTTCCTGTCTTCTTATCTACTAGAACATTTGTATAAAACATAAGACACGTGGGTCAACTGAAATCAAATGAAAAATATATAGTGGAAATAGCTTGTCTGACAATGGACACTTGATTCTAAGAGTTAAGGTCCTCTCCCATCCAGTAATTGCTATATAATCACAAATAAAAGGATTACTCTAGCTATTTTGATGTCATAAACATGTCCTGACTTTGATGACTGAGCATTCTGTTAGAACTGTGTTCATTAGTGTGTTGTCCAACAGTACATATGAGTTCATGTGAAAAATAAATGGCTTTACCTTCCCTTTAACTAGATTATTAAAAGCTGAACATGCACTATTTTACTATGGGCCCTTAATAAAATGTGCCATTCATATTTTCCCCTTCTCATTCTCGTCTGCCATAGATCTTAAAATTATATTAAATCTTTAGTTTTTACTTTGTTATGAAGTGTATTAAAATTATAGAAATCTAATGCAAAAAGTTTTCATTTTCTTTCCAAACTAATTTATAGTTTCTGTTCAAGATTGGTGGTTGCCAGAGGTGAGGATGAGGGGGTGGTTGAAATAGGTGAAGATGGATAAAAAGTACAAACTTCTAGTTGTGAGATGGATGAGTTCTGGAGATGCAAAGTACAGCATCGTGACTAATTAACAACACTGTACTGTATATTTAAAAGTTGCTAGGAGAGTAGATCTTAAAAGTTCTCATCACAAGAAAATAAATTTGTAACGATGTGTGGTGCTGGATGTTATCTAAATTTATTATGTTAACATTTCTTAATATATACATATATCAAATCATTATGTTGTACACCCAACACTAACACAGTGTGACATCTCAATTATATCTCAATAAAAATAACAACAAAACGATTTCCAGTTTATGTGCATTGTATTTATTAATATTTACTCTGTTAAACATTAAATATAAAATATAGGTACATATTTATTAATATTATTATTATTACTATTTGTTTATAACAATAAACTCATTGTAAATTAACATAAAATATTGTTTAAATTTTATTTATTTCAGAGAGAGAGGAAGGGGAAGAGAGAAAGAAACAGCCATTTGTTGTTCCACTTGTTTATGCATTCATCGGTTTGCTTCCTGTATGTGCCCTGATTCGTGATCAAACCCACAACCGTGGCATATCAGGACAATGCTCTAAGCAACTGAGCTTCCTGGCCAGGGCCAACATAAAATATTTTTATAATGGACAACTTTCTCCAAAAAGTCGTGAGAGAAGTTGTATTATTTGTTGTATAATATTTAGACATTTAAGAGTAAGATGTATATACCTGCTTCTATGTTCAATCTGTTGTAATATTTTACAGATGGTGGTATCACCAGATACACCACATCATCTGTGGAAAAGCCACTGTAATAGCCCAGAGAGAATGAGAATAAAAAATAACTAATGACAGTATTATTTGTCAACAGTACTGACTTCCCAGATTCCCTGCGAGTCTTGGGGACTGTCAGAGTTCCTCAGACCACATTTTGAGAAATGTAAACTAGATAATGATAGATAGCATGGGCTACAAAATAACTTCATTTTCTCTTGACCCGTATTCTACCAGTTTTTTATCCCTTCATCAAAATCTGCCACTTTTGTGAAGACCTTTGTGCCATAATTCCAGCGGGCCCTGTACTGACCTGGCCTGTTTGCTGGAAATGCCTGCTTGATCAAGACATGAAATGTCCTAGTAATGCTTTGTATCCGAGGGGCTGAGAATTTTCTGGGAGATGTATACTAGCTTGTTAGCATTGTGTATTATGAGAGTGAGATTAATGACTTGCCCCTGGTCTTGATGAGCCCCTCAGAAGGGTCCGCTATTGGGGCTGGTTACAAAGCAAGAATATGCCTATAGGACCAGCAAGATATGAGAAACACGGGTCGAGATGTAATCGTGCACTCCCTGGTGTGAGGTGCTCCACGCACATGGTGGTGGTTCCTAATTCAGAGAGAAAGTGTTTGGTGTGGCCCTCGTGGAGGAGAAGAACTGGTGCTCTGGCCTCTCTGACACCTTGCTGGGAAGCAGGAAGATGGACTTTAATGCTATTGTTATATTTTTTTCCCTGCAAATGTGTGTAACTTGTAAGCATTGCCATTTTGCGTCCTGTGAGTCTTACTCAGTAATTGAACCCTGTCTGATGGCCACTATTAGTGCAACTTCCTTAATCATTACAGCTCATTCTGGTCTCGCTCGTCTTCGAGCTCCAGCAGCATGTATTGTGCTGTATGCTGGACTAATTGCTCTGTGCACTGTGTTATGCTTAAATTGTTTCCCAAGTGCCGCTCATACCTTTCCATTTAATTGTAAGCTCCTTGAAATAAAAGAATATGGGTTGCTTTTCTTTTTTTAAACCCCACATTACCTAGCAGAGGTCAGGCTCTCTATTTGTCTGTTCGGTCTTCCAAAAATACTGCAGTGATGATAGCTTACTGGGTGGCTTACACAACACACATTTATTTCCTCTGAGTTTTGGAAGCTGGAAGTTGAAGATAAAAGTGTTAGCAGATTATTTTCTGGTTAGGACACTGTTCCTGCCATGCAGAAGTCCACCATCCTGCTGTGCTCTCACATTTTTACATGCCCTCTTCTCTATGCAAACTGAGAGACAGAGAGAGAGAGAGAGAGAGAAAGAGAAAGGGACAGAGAGAGAGAGAGAGAGACAGAGAGAGAGAGAGAGAGAGAGAGAGAGAGAGACAGAGAGACAGAGAGAGAGAAAGACAGAGAGAGAGAGAGAGAGAGAGACAGAGAGAGAGAGAGAGAGAGAGAGAGAGAGAGAGATTGTGTCATTTCATCATTTTATAAGGAAATCAGTCTCTTGGATTAGGGTTCCACCATTTCGACCTCATTTAAAAAGTCCTGTCTCCAAATATACTCACATTAGTTAAAACTTCAACATAAAACTTTGAGGTGAACACAAATCAGTTCAAAGCAAGCTCCAAGGAAACTCATATTGAATAAAATTGAGCCTAACTTGTTTTGCAAAAATAAATGGCTCATTTATATACTCTACAACAAAATGGTCACAATGATTTTGGTGGTTGATAGGTAACCAGCCTCACTGTAATTGTTAATATTCGAATGTCTGCTTCTTTCACATCATTGAATCAATGGAATGATTTTGAAAAATCATCACAGGAGTTGTGTTTTGATATGCTACTGTTTTATTTGTTGTTAATAACTAAGATGACGTTACCAATCATTTAATCACATAAATCACCCATTCTAAGATGATGATGTTCTTAGAAAATGAATGACTTGTATACAGGATCTAGCAGCTTTGCAAATCGTTGACAACATTTAACATAGATCCAGAGAGCTCTCCATTATTATCTTTAGAATGAATGTATCTTTTTTTATTATTAATTAATTTTTGTTACAGATGTTTCTCCTTTTCCCCCACTGATTCCCTCCTCTGCCTCCCTCCCTGCCCTGTTCCCAGCTTTAGTGTCCATGTCCATTGTTCATACATACATGCGTATAAGTTCTGTGGTTTATCTCTCCCCCAACACCCCCTGTTCTGAGGATTGTCAGTCTGTACCCCACATCCACGTCTATGGGACTACCCATTTCTCAGACTGTTATGTTCATTATATTCCACAAATCAGTGAGATCATATCATACTTGTCTTTCTCTGTTTGGGCTTGTTTTGCTTAGGATAATACTTTCCAGGTCCCTCTATGTAGTCTCAAAGGATAAAAGATCTTTCTTTCTTACAGCTGCATAGTACTCCATTGTGTATATGTACTACTGTTTTTTATCCATTCCTCTACTGATGGACACTTGGGCTGTTTCCAGATCTTAGCTATTGTAAATAGTGCTGCAACAAACATGGGGGTACATATATTCTTTCTGATAGGTGTTTCAGGCTTCTTAGGGTATATTCCTAGAAGTGGGATCACTGGGTCAAATGGCAGATCAATTTTTAATTTTTTGAGGTACCCCACATTGTTTTTCATAGTGGCTGCACCAGTCTGCATTCCCACCATCAGTGCACTAGAGTCCCCTTTTCTCCACACTCTCGCCAACTCTTGTTGTTCGATGATTTGTTGATGGCGGCCATTCTGACAAGTGTGAGGTGATACCTCATTGTTGTTTTAATTTGCATCTCTCTGATGATTAGTGATGTTGAGCATATCTTCATATGTCTCTTAGCAATTTGTATGTCCTGTTTGAAGAGGTGTTTATTTAGTTCCTCTGCCCATTTTTTAATTGGGTTTTTGTCTTCCTTTTGTTGAGTTGTGTGAGCACTCTATATATATTGGAATACAGTGGGGTAAGGATAGCCTCTTTAATAAATGGTGCTGAGAGCATTGGACAGCTACATGCAGAAAAATGAAACTAGACCATCAACTTACACCCTACACAAGAATAAACTCAAAATGGATAAAAGACTTAAATGTGACTCATGAATCCATAAAAATCCTACAAGAAAATGTAGGCAACAAAATTTCAGGCATCATATGCAGCAGAATTTTCACTGATACATCACCTAAGGCAATAGAATCAAAGGAGAAAATGAACACATGGGACTACATCAAACTCAAAAGCTTCTGCACAGTGAAAGATACAATCATCAAAACGGAAACGCTACCCACTGTATGGGAGAGCATCATTGCCAATGATATATCAGATAAGGGGTTAATTTCCAATATATATAGAGTGTTCATACAACTCAATAAAATGAATGTATCTTTTAAAGACTGCATTAGGAATACATTTTAGTTCTTACTCAGCTATCACAAATGTAAAATTCTCTATAGCTAGAGTTTGGCTAAATCAGCTGTTCTCAAAGTGTGTTCCCTGGGTCAGAAGCCCTCCTGGTGATTTGGTAAATTCAAAAGTTTGAGAATATCAGCTTGATCAATAGCCTAATTTCTGCTTTCACGTTAAAATCTCTGGAAAAACCTTTTAAAAGTACTAGTATAACTCACAAATATGATTTATTGTTATAGGTTTGGAATAAGGCAATTTGATTTTTAAAAGTTTCCCAGGTGAGTCCAATGTGCA
Source organism: Molossus molossus (assembly GCF_014108415.1). Taxonomy (NCBI): domain Eukaryota; kingdom Metazoa; phylum Chordata; class Mammalia; order Chiroptera; family Molossidae; genus Molossus; species Molossus molossus. The sequence goes on from NW_023425346.1 coordinate 13,158,092, forward strand.
TACATGGTTGAGAATCACCATTCTAGATTAATTTGCATGCCAATCTCATAAGGGAATACTATCCAGCCAGAAGCAAAGATGAAATACTGCCATTTGTCTCATCTTGGGAATATCATGCTGAGCAAAATAAGTCAGATGAAAAATGTCAGGAACTACATGTGGGGATATAAAACTGAAAGCAACAACCAAACAAATAAATGAAAACTAATAGACTCAGACAACAGTATGGTGGTTACCAGAGGGGGTGAAGCATAGTAAAGTATAAAGGGGTCAAATATATGGTGACAGAAGGAGATTTGACTTTGTGTGGTGAACACACAATGCAATATGCAGATGGTATATTATAAAATTGTACATTTGAAACCTATATATTTTATTAACCAATGTCATGCAAAAAATTAAATAAAAATTTAAAAAAACAAATGAAAGAAAATCTTTTTATTAAAAAAAGCTTGAAGTTCTAAGATTATAGCAGAGTTATAAATGAGGTCAGGATTCTTTTAAGATTAGGCTTATTTCTATTCTCTATCTTCCTTTGACAGTTTTTAATACAGTTGCATTAAAGTATTAATAAAATACAATAACATTTATCCTTTGTAGGTGGACACTTGAACTAGTTTTGATAAATGTATATGGTCATGTAACCAAACCACAAAACAAAATATTTCCAGTCACCTCCAAATGTTTCTTCTTTTTGCTTTCTCATCATTGTCTGTCCCCACTCCCAGTCACTGGAGACCACTGTTCTGATTTCTTTCTTTACAGTTTTACCTTTTCCAGAATATCATAAAAATTCCAGGAATTATACAATATATAACCTTTTGCATTCTTCCTTCTTTTACTTCCTTTACTTAACTTAATGATTTTGAGATTTATCCATGTTGTTGCATGTAACAATAGCTCTTTCCTCTTTATCGAGTGTATCCTTGTGCATGTGCATACCACTATTTGTTTATTTATCTATCATTTAATAGGCATTTGGGAAATTTCCTGTATGGCACTATTAGAAATCAAACTGCTATATACAATTGCACATAGGTCTTAGTGTAACATAAGATTTTTATAACTCTTGAATATGTATCTAGGACTGTGATCAATGAGTTGTAAGGTAAAAATATGCTTGATTTAAAAAATAACTGAGACATGGTCTTAAAGAGATCATATAATTTTTGTTATAAGCAATAATTAAGAGTTCCAGTTGTTCTGCAATCTCTCCGGTACTTTGTGTTTTGTCTTAGCATTTTATTTTGTTTTTGCCACTCTAATAACTATGTAGTGGTATCTTATTGCAATTTTAATTTGCCTTTCTCTAATGACTAATAATATTGAGCACATCTGCCATCCATATCTCTTTTTGCGTAGTATCTCTTCAAATCTTGGCCAAAATGTTTAAAGAGTTGTTTTATAGTTATAGAGTTGGAAGAGCTTGCTATATAATTTGGACACTTGTCCTGTATAAGCTATATTTTTGGCAACTATTTTTCCTGTTCAACAACTCTAAAAAAGTTCTTAACAAATATCTTTCAAAGAGCTGACATTTTTATTTTGATTCAGAACAATTTATGACTTATATACTTGAGAATTAAATATGTAATTCATATTTGTTTCTGTCCCATAAAATCAATGCCTAAATGAAGATCACAAACATGTTTCTCATATGTTTTCTTTTAGAAGTTTTATAAATTCAGTTTTACATTTAAGAGTAAGTTTTATTTTTATTTGATTTTTTGGATGCAGTGTGAGCTTTCAATTTATGTTTTGCTTTGCTTTCTTTATTTTGTTTTGTCTATGGGAACCTAAATGTTCCAATATATTTTGTTGAACAACTATCTTTCTCTATTGGATTACATTGACAACTTTGTCAAACTCAATTGAAATATATATGTGGGATTATTTCTTGATGTTCTATTCTGTTCCTCTGATCTACATGTTTAACTTTATGACAATAATTTTCCAAAATTAATAGAAGTCAACAAAATACAAGAAACTCAAAGAGTGCAGCAGGATAAATACAAACACATACTCAAAAATACACATACATACCTAGAAACATTATAATCAAGTGACAAAAAAACAAAGTTAAAGAGAAGATGTTCAATGTAGTCATGAAGGGAACAAAAGAGGAACAGTGAATATAGAGCAAAATTAAGAATTGTGCAGCAGGACTTCCTGTCAGAAGAAAATGGCTAAGTGAAATAAATCAGTTCAGAAAGACAAACACCATATAATTTTACTTATAATCTAATAAACAAAATAAACAAACGAATGAAATAGAAACAGACTCATGGGTACAGAAAACAGACTGATAATTGTTAGAAGAGAGGGAGTTTGGGGAGGCTGGGTGAAAAGGTGAAGAGATTAAACAACAACATCAACAATAAAAACTCATAGACACAGACAACAGTATGGTGATTACCAAAGAGAAAAAGGAGGAGGTAGAAGAGGGTAAAAGGGAATAAATGGTGGTGGAAGCAGACTTTGTCTCCATAGACAGTCAATCGGAGTGCTGGGTAATTTCCCTCATTGACCAAGATGGAGGCAAGGGGAGATTCAGACACTGAGCAGGACAAAAGCTAGAAATACAAATGGATAGGGCCAGAAGTGCACCAGAAGCTAGGAAGATGAGTGGTTAGGGCCCTGAGCAGGTCAAATGTTAGCAAGATAATTGGATATTTTAAAAAAGGAGAAAAGAGAAGCCTTCCTTTCTCTATCCCTATAGCAATGTCAGGCTTGAGCAGAAAGAGGAGATGGTCTTTGAGATAGAGGGTGATGGTCTTTGAGATAGGAGTCCTCTATGTTCCCAGGTCATGTGTTTCCTGAATTAAACCTTTCCTTTTGTAACAGCACCTGCTTCACACATTTGGCTTTCATTATAGAAGGCATTTTTTTTGTTCAGTTATAGTTTTTGGTGACCCAGATGGGACAGCATGAACCTTGGTAAGCCCTGGAGGGCTCAAGCTAGAGTCCCAGCTACCTGTGGCAAACTAACCCCACAGACCAAGACTTTGTGAACTTTCGGGAAGCTGCCAAGAGATTTTCTTGGAGCCTTTCCCTGTACTCCTTCACAAGACATCAGCCACCTGAAATACTGCTTGGGCTTTGTGCCACAGGTATCGGTTGACAGGTGATAAGACACTAAACCTGCTTGTGAGCACTCTTTTGGAATAATGAGATTATAGATCCAAGTTTTGTTTATGTTTCCATTTTGTCTGGGGTCTTGCTATGGTTATAGTTTTGAATTTGTACTTTCATGCCATTAGGGGTTGTTCTAATTTGACTTTTAAAGGGAGCCTACTGGAACAAATTTTAGCGGATTGGTCCATGTACAGCTATAATTCAATAGAAACAGACTCATGGGTACAGAAAACAGACTGACAATTCCTAAAAAGGAATAGGTTTCTATTATAACACTACTTGGCTTATGTATACTTTAGACTATAAGGAAAATGGCCTTTAAAAGTTTCCCTAAATTACTATATCATCATAGAATTGAAATTATTTTGCTAACAGTCAGGGAAATGGGACAAAATCCCTTATGTCCAGGCATTTATGTGTTTACACAATAAGGATTCGGCAAAGAAAGGGAACAACTTAATAATGTAGAGAAGAGAATTAGCTTCAAAACCCCTCCCTGATAGTAAGACACAGAAAGAATAGGAAAATGAAAAAAATGAGTCTTCTTAATACCCTGAAGAACCCAGGGGGCTCAGGATTAATAGCAGGAATATTTCCCCCACCATCAATTCCATTGCTAGATACCCATGAAATAAGGCCCAGAGGGGTGACATCTCCACCAATGTATGATGGAGGAATGGTCTCCCCCTTGAAGAACCTGCAGAGCACCCAACGTGGGCAGGGAGCATATCTATTCAATGTATGACAATTCCCTTTGAGGCAATAACCTATAGGTAGAATAAACCAGGAAGTCCAGCCTGCTGGCTGCTAGTGGGTCAATACTCCATTTTCTACTTCAGATTTACTGAATTGGAGAAATTCCAACCCCTCACATAAGGAGACTCCTCAGAAAATGGCAGATCTTATCACCTTCATTTTTGCTCCTCAGCATCCAAACTGGGAAGATGTACAGGCTCTCCTTAACATCCTGCTAACATCAGATGAAAGGCAGCTAATTATAAATAAGGCTAATGAAGAGGCTTATCACCTCCATCGAGAGAATTCTAATGGGACCCTCAACCCAGCCAGGGAAATTCCTTTGACAGAGCTCATCTGGGACCCAAATGGTGGGGACCTAGCCTTCCTAGAACATTACAATAGGTGCATATAGGGATGGCTTAAAAAAGGATTGCCTAAACAAAAGAGTCTGAATATGATATAGGCCATCCAACAGAAACAAGTGAAGACCCTTCTGAATTTTTACAAAGGATCTATCAGGCCTATCAAAAGCACACTGATGCTGACCCACACACACCAGAAAATGTCCAGATGGAAAATATGACTTGTATTGGGAAAAGTACCCTGGATATCAGAAGAAAGCTCCAACATTTAGATGAGGCATTGGGAATAAATTCTTCCCAGCTGGTCAACATTACCTTAAAATTTTACCATGCCCAGAAAACAAAGAAATTAAAGCAGGCCACTGTTTTCTTAGAAACGGTACAAGGAAATCAGAAAGAATGGTAGGCCCTGAAAAGAAAAAGAAAAAACCCACTAGGCACCAAACAATGTGCCTATATCAAGGAGGAAGGCCATTGGAGAAAGGACTGCCCAGAACTCAAAAAGAGAAGTGAAAGGATAGAAATCCTCACCAAGAAATGTTTTAAAGAAATGAGAAATCTAATGAGGAATGAGGAGGACCAGGGGCTCCTAGACACCTCCTGATCTATTACCATTTCCCCACAGGTCTAGGGTACAATTGATAGTGGAAAACAACCTAATTGACTTCCTCGTAGATGCAGGAGCTACATATTCAGTGCTAAATACAAAACTAACCAAGAAAAGTTCAGCTGTACTGTTAGTTACGGGAGTGACATGACAGTTACAAAAACAGGTGTTCCTTCAACATTTAGAATGCCTACTTGAGGATTAAAAACATATGCATACTTTTCTCTACATCCTAGATTGCCCCATTCCATTGTTGGGATGAGATTTACTCTCCAAATTTTATGCACAAATTACTTTTCCCCTGAGAAGTAGCAATTATGTTTAGCACTCTCACTGAAACATGCTCTCCAGCTCTAGGTGCTCCTGACTTTCCTGGAATGACACAATTGTTATACTTTATGCCCACACATGTACTGATAATGCTTTTGCCTACATTTCCCAGACAGCGACTTCTTTGGCAAACTTATCTTGCTGCTGGGTGAGCCACCTAAAGCCTTGCTCAGCATTAGATCATGAAGTTCTTTTAGTCTCTCCAGTTTCTGCTTTCATTACAATTCCCTCTGCACTACTAGGCATACCCCTCACTAGATACTTGATTATTTATCTGCACAATAGGTCTCACCTTGGAAGCCCATTGGCAACCCTCTCTCCTAAAATATGAGGTAGTCTATCAGCTTTGCTTGTTCAGCAGTGCCATCCTCTAGACACCACATACACTGCCTTCCAAAGACAGAAGTCCTTCTCCTTTGCACAAAAGCTGCTCTCTTTTCCTGATCCCCCTCTTCTTTTAGTAGATAGCAAGAATCTCTGGCCCTAGGGTAAGTAAGACTACATTCCTTGATAGCAAGAAGAAACTGCAGAAGATGAGACTTTCACCCATTTATCCGTGTAAGATTGCAAAGGTCCAGAGTGCTGAAAGGAGCAGTTTTTACTGTAGACAAAGCACATGGAAATCTCCCACATTGGTCAAGAGGGAGGTAGGGGGAGGTTCTTACACTGAGCATGGCAAAGCTAGCAAGATAATTAGATAGAAAATAAAGCCCTCTCCTCCATATCCCTATAAGAACAGCAGGCTTGAGAAGGAAGGGGAGATGGTCTTTGAGATGGAGGGAAATAAAATTGGTCTTTGACAATCTAAGTGAAATGGACAAATTTCAAGAAACACATAGTTTCCCAAAACTGGACCAGGAAGAGATAGAAAACTTGAACAGACCAATAACAAGAAATTGAAGATGTAATCAAGACTCTCCCAGAAAACAAAAGCCCAGGCCCGGATGGCTTCACGGGGGAGATTTACCAAACATTCAAAGAAGAACTAACACCATTTCTCCTCAAACTATTTCAAAAATTTAAGAAGAAGGAAAACTTCCAAACTCGTTTTATGAAGCCAGCATAATTCTAATTCCAAAACCAGAAAAAGACACTACAAAAAAAGAAAACAGCCGTGGCCGGTTTGGCTCAGTGGTTAGAGCGTTGGCCTGCGGTCCAGAGAGACCCGGGTTCGGTTCCAGCTAAGGGCATGTACCTTGGTTGCAGTTTGTCCCCAGCCCTGGTTGGGTCATGTGGGTGGCAACCACTCGATGTGTCACTTTCATGTCGATGTTTCTCTCTCTCTCTCTCTCTCTCCCTCTCACTCTATCTGAACAAAATATCGAAGGGTGTCCTCGGGTGAGGATAAAAAAAACAACAAAAAAAGAAAACAACAGGCCAGTATCCCTGATGAACATAGATGCCAAAATACTGAACAGAATACTAGCAAATCGGATCCAGCAATACACCCAAAAAATTATTCACCATGACCAAGTGTGATTCATCCCAGGGATGCAAGGCTGGTACAATATTCGCAAATCAATAAAAGTGATAAACCACATAAACAAAATGAAGAATAAAAAACACATGATCATATCAATAGATGCCAAAAAAGCATTCGACAGAATCCAGCATCCATTTCTGATAAAAACTCTCAGCAATGTGGGAATAGAGGGATCATATCTTGACATAATAAAGGCCATATACGAAAGACCTACAGCCAACATCATACTCAATGGGCAGAAATAAAAGCATTTCCCTTAAGAACAGGAACAAGACAGGGATGCCCACTTTTGCCACTCTTATTTAACATAGTACTGGAAGTCTTAGCCACAGCAATCAGACAGAAAGAAATAATAAAAGAGATCCAAATTGAAAAGAAGGAAGTAAAACTGTCATTATTCGCAGATGACATGATACTGTACGTAGAAAACACCAAAGACTCCATCAAAAATTTACTAGACTTAATAAATAAATTTGGAAAAGTAGCAGGATACAAAATTAACGTCAAGAAATCTATTGCATTCTTATACACCAACGATGAACTCACAGAAAGAGAAACTAAGAAAACAATCCCATTTACCATTGTGGCAAAAAAAAATTAAGATACCTAGGAATAAACTTAACCAAAGAAATAAAGGACCTATTCACAGAACACTACAGGTCATTGAAAAAAGGAATAGAGGAAGATATAAAAAAGTGGAAGCACATACCCTGTTCATGGATTGGGAGAACTAACATCATTAAAATGTCCATACTACCCAAAGCAATCTATAGATTCAATGCAATCCCCATCAAAATACCAACGGCATACTTCACAGAATTAGAACAAATACTTCAAAAGTTCATATGGAACCAAAAAAGACCTCGAATAGCCACAGTAATCTTGAAAAGGAAGAACAAAGTTGGAGGGATCACATTACCAGATTTCAGGTTATATTACAAAGCGACTAATCAAAACAGCCTGGCACTGGCACAAGAACAGGCAGATAGACCAGTGGAATAGAACAGAGAACCCAGAAATGGACCCAAGGCAATATGCTCAATTAATATTTGACAAAGGTGGCAAAAGCATACAGTGGAGTAAGGACAGCCTCTTTAATAAATAATGTTGGGAAAATTGGACAGCTACATGCAAAAAAAATAAAACTAGACCATCAACTTACATCCTACACAAGAATAAACTCAAAAATGGATAAAAAACTTAAATGTGACTCATGAATCCATAAAAATCCTACAAGAAACTGTAGGCAACAAAATTTCAGACATCATACGCAGCAGAATTTTCACTGATACATCACCTAAGGCAATAGAAACAAAGGAGAAAATGAACACATGGGACTACATCAAACTCAAAAGTGTCTGCACAGTGAAATACTATACAATCATCAAAACAGAAAGGCTACCCACTGTATGGCAGAGCATCATTGCCAATGATATATCAGATAAGGGGTTAATTTCCAATATATATAGAGTGTTCATACAACTCAACAAAAGGAAGACAAAGAACCCAATTAAAAAATGGGCAGAGGACCTAAATAGACACCTCTCCAAACAGGACATGCAAATAGCTAAGAGACATATGAAGAAATGCTCAACATCACTAATCATCAGAGAGATGCAAATTAAAACAACAATGAGGTATCATCTCACACCTGTCAGAATGGCTGCCATCAACAAACCATCAAACAACAAGTGTTGGCGTGGGTGTGCAGAAAAGGGGACTCTAGTACACTGCTGATGGGAATGCAGACTGGTGCAGCCACTATGGAAAACAATATGGTGTTACCTCAAAAAATTAAAAATTGAACTTCCATTTGACCCAGTGATCCCACTTCTAGGAATATACCCTAAGAAGCCTGAAACACCAAACAGAAAGAATATATGTACCCCCATGTTTGTAGCAGCACTATTTACAATAGCTAAGATCTGGAAACAGCCCAAGTGTCCATCAGTAGATGAATGAATAATAAAGCATTGGTACATATACAAATGGAGTACTATGCAGCTGTAAGAAAGAAAGATCTCTTATCCTTTGAGACTACATGGAGGGACCTGGAAAGTATTATCCTAAGCAAAACAAGCAAAACAGAGAAAGACAAGTTTCATATGATCTCACTTATTTGTGGAATATAATGAACATAACAGTCTGAGGAATGGGGTAGTCCCAGAGACGTGAAAGTAGGGTACACACTGACAATCCCCAGAAGAGGGCATGGTGAATGAGAGATAAACCACAGAACTTATATGCATGTATGCATGAACAATGGACATGGACAACAAAGCTGGGGACAGGGCAGGGAGGGAAAGAGAGGAGGGAATCAGTGGGGGGAAAAGGAGAAATATCTGTAACAAAAATAATTTAATTAATCAATAAAAAATAAATAAATAAAATTGTCTTTGAGACAGGAGTCTGCCATTCTCCCAGGTCGTGCAGCTCCTGAATAAAACCTCTTTCCTTTTGCACCGGCACCTGCCTCACGAGCTTGGGTTTGGTTGTGGCAGGCAGCTGAACCTGCATTTTTTGTTTGGTTACAACTTGACTTTGGGTGGTGAACACACAATATAATATACAGATGATGTATTATGGAGGTGTAAACCTGAAACCTATGTAATTTCATTAACCAATGTCACTGTAATAAATTCATTAAAAATTAGTAAAAAAAGAAGAAAATGGAGTAACTTTTTTTAGAAAAAATACTGAAAGAATAAAAATTTATCAACTCAGCACTCTAAGTTGAGCAAAATATTTTTCACAAATGAAGATGAAATAATTACTTTTTCAGGCAAATAAAAACTGTGAGAACTCAGTACTGAATAATATATGGATGTACCATAATTTACTTATCTACTAAGGTACTGAAAGACATCTTAGCTGCCTCCAAGTTTTGGAAATTTTAAATAATTCTGTTTTAAACATCCATGTACAAATTTTTGTGTGGACATAAGTTTTCAACCCATTAGGTAAATACCAAGGAGCATGCTTGCTAGATTTTATGGTAAGAGCACATTTAGCTTTGTAAGAAATGACCAAACTATCTTCCAAAATAGCTATACCATTTTGCAATCCCATTATTCCTGTTGTTCCACATCTTTACCAGCATTCACTGCTGTGTTCTAATGCATTAAAATTAATTTTTTCTTTATTGATTTTAGAGAGAGATGAAGGGAAAGGGGGAAAGGGAGAGAGAGACAGAAACATCAATGAGAGAGAACACAATTAGCTGCCTCCTGCATGCCACCCACTGGGGATCAGGCCCACAACTGGGCATGTGTCCTGACTGGGAATCGAACCAGCGACCTCTTGGTGCATGGATTGATGCTCAACCACTGAGACACACCGGCCGGACTCTATGGTAGATTTAACAATCGGCTAACACAATCTTAAAAAATAAGTTAACAATTGGCTTTTATGCACCCGTAGTAGCAGCCTCTCTCCAAAGACTTCTCTCTGGTACTCATGAATCTTTCTACCTTGGATCTGAGTGCTCTGCCTTTCTAGAAGCTCTTTTTCCAAGTCTGTTTTCCCAAGCAAAGCTATAGTTGCCACATTTTTATTTTGACCTGTTCTGTATATATGTGTTTTCTGCCATTAATCCTTTTTGTTCTGAGATTTCTGTCAAGACTTCAGAGGATGCACAGAGTATCAGGAGTCTTATTAGTTTCTCCAGATACTTAACATCTTCTTTTGGATTAGATACTGAATAAACCTGAGTTTAGGTGGTGTGTTGAGCACCACACAGCTCAGTGACAGAGTTGGGGCCACAACTGACTGTGCTGACTTTCATGTCCTTAGGGCTGGTAGTGCAGCCTGCCACTTGAGTGATATGAGCCAAAGCCATGGGGGAGAATGAGGCCCCATTCCTTCTGTCTGTGGCCTTGCTTTCCTCAAGGTGACTACTTTAGCAGCATTTAGAAGTTGTTCCCAGCCTTGTGAGATTTTTCAGGGCCAAGAGTGTCCCTTTTTGAGGTGAATAATCTATGACAATGAATATTGATTTCCAGTAAACTAGACCGAGATGAAGTGTGTTGGTCTAGGTGAGCCAGATGTGCTCCTTAACAGCTTGAGAAAAGGATCCAGAGTATCAAATAAATAAGCACCAGAGAGAAATTAAAAAAGGCACTGTGTTGCTAGGATACCTGGCTGGGTACTTGTTTCATGATCAAGTCAGTAAGTGTGAAACAAACAATGGCAATTGGTACCTCAAAGTAATACAAAATGCTTGCTAGAAAGTGACATTAAGAAAAATAAATAATCTCTGGAGAAGGGAGACCTTGCTTCTTGCCACACATTAAGTTGAAACAAGTGCTAACTATTTTTACCTAGTCTCTCAGAGACTTGAAAAACTTGCAGCAGCCATGGAGACATGTAATTATAGCAATAGATGCAATATCACATACAATTGTTCTATTGTCATTTTCTTGTTCTTTGTGTATAATCAACAGACAAGGCTTTTCTGTGGCAATGATCCACTAAGGACCAGGGTTCATTTAGCTTGTGTCTTCCCAAAATCAGGGCCACTGATCAATTCAGTCAACCCAACAGAAGAATGAGAATTCATTAAAACTCCTTTTGGAGCCTAGCAAACAAAACTGATTGTTTGATTTCCCTGATTGTTTCACTGAATTTTAATCACCTAATTAAGTGAAAATATTTAAAAATTGCCTTTATATGCCCCTAAATTATGGCTGGCTTCATGAAGGTTAAACACATAATAGAAGAAGCAACTTGCTTCCACAGATTAAGATGTTTTGACAGACAAACTAGTCAATTAACCCAGCCTTGGCAATTAACTCAATTCTAGGGGCTGGGGTCTGATAACTTAGATAGTAGCCAAGAAAGATCAAACTTCAAAGAAAAACTTTATGAAAGTGGTCAGAGTACTTAATAATAAGAGTGGAAAGTCAAACATGTCATTGAGTCTAAGAGTTGATTCCAGGTGCCTGGAACATGTAATCAGGTCAAAACCTGGTTAGTAGAGATTTTGAGGTGGGGGAGAGTACAATATAGAAAATGACCAACAGAACACCACAACTCTCTCTACATATTAGTGGACACCCACAGTTTTTTCTCATAGGAGTCTAGTGCTCTGATTTATCTATCAGTGAGTTAAACTTAAAAGCCAAAGGGAGAATTTCTTACAATGGAAAAACAAGAAGGCACCATGAGAAAAGGATATACATCAAATTCTGGGTAATTCAGTGTAAGCTTTAAATTGTTGGGAGAAAGTGCAGATCAGTGAGGGCTACACTGATAGGGTCTAGGAAATAACATCTTGAGTTGGATTTTGTAGCAGATAAAGAGTTTAGATCAGCAAAGAGAGGAATGGAGTACTTTCCAGAAGCGCCTATTTTAAAACCACTGTTTTGTTATGATAGAGATAACATTTTCTATCTATAATACTAGCTATATATATATATATTTTTTCCCTAACAAAATCAAACAACCACTGAGTGCTAACACTTCTTACCACCTTTCCCCTGGGACCTCCATCTTGGTTTGAAAGGACAGTAACGAATTGCTGAGTGGAAAATTCTACCGCTAAATCCCTTCGGGCTTGCTCTTGCCAGCTGAATTATTACCTTAGAGAAGGCAACAGAATTATTTGTTTATTCGTTAATTCATAGAACAATATTCTTCAAGCCTGTCAGCCTTTTTTTTGTATTCCTGAACTGACCTAATAACGTCAGTGTTTAACTGTTATTATCTCCACAAAGTATCAGGCACTTGGAAGATGCACATTTTTACCAAAAAAAAAGAATGTGTGACAAGCTATGAGGTCAAGATTCAAATGACAGGTTGAAGAGTCCATGTAGCTTTCAACTTCTAAATACTGATCTCTTTCAAGCATGCCCCTGAAATATAGTTCTTATTTGAAAGGGATTCCACCCTGGTAAGTTGAAGTTTTCCTAACCTGGATCTATAGGATCAATAACAATTTATCTTCTGTGGCTGCTGCTGTAGGAGGAAGAATTGGTATCTTCTTTTATTAATGTTCATTCTTCTCCATAAACTTTGATTGAATGCAGCTTGCTATAATGCTCTACAATCTTTTCTGCATTCATTCTTATTTTCTACTGTGTTTCCATTTTCACTGCCCCACAATGTGGGAAGAGGTAGATAAGGTGGTAAATTAAGGTCCTCTCTCTAACCTGTAGTGTTACCCCCAAGTCCTTCATTCTCAGTAATAACATGACTTTCCAGAAGCAAATCTTGCCACTTCTAATAGTGTCCTGCCCTGAATATTTTGCCTACACAATGCAATGTTTAAACCATTCTGTGATTGCTTGAAGGTTGTACTACATGAGAATCTAGGGCTAGAGAGAATTTGCAAATAATAGACATTTATGCAGGATATAAATGAAGAAAGCAGCACACCCTCTTATTGCCTTAATTAGAGTATCTTTTTTTTTTTTTTGGTACGTGCCCCTAGCAGGAACCGAACCCAGGACTCTCTGGTCCGCAGGCCGATGCTCCAACCGCTGAGCCAAACCGGCCAGTCTTTTTGCCTTGATTATAGGCTTTTGAGACCACGAACATCTAGTGGTGGGAAGTTTGTTATAAGGCATTCCTGATATTGACCTCTGTGAGAGAATGTTAAGAGCTCAACTCTCATATATATACATGCTATATTTGATATATATGATTTATATATATAAAATCACAGATGATAGTTGTATTAAGATAGTTTACATAATATACATTTTATTTATTTAAGGCATCTAATTCAACAATTTCTAGTGTATTTACAGAATTATGCAACTTATCAGAATCACCCCCCCAAAAAAAAAATTTATATTTTTTTGTTGTCTCCTCTCGGCTCCCCATCCTCCTAGCCCTAGGCAAACACTAATATGCTTTCTATCAATTTAGATTTGCCTAATCTAAATATTTCATATAGCTGGACTCACATAATATTTGACCTTTTTGTGAGTGGCTTCTTTCATTTAGCATAATAATTTAAGGTTAATCTTTATTGAATAGATTCTTAGTTTCAATCTCCTTAGCTCTCCTAACCCCACACTACAAATCTGTTTACAGAGCTGTCCACTGCCTACAGGAAGAAGTCAAATCCTCTTGACAAGCAGACCAAGTTCTTTTTTACAGAAATTATTATTCTCTTCACCATTTTTAAGGGTACAGCTTAGTGGCATTAAGAACATTCCAAGGTTGAGCAACCGATCTCCAGAACTCTTTTCGTCTTGCAAAACTAAAACTCTATGCCCATTAAACAACAGCTCCCCCATTCTCCACTCCCTCCAGCCTTTGGTAATCATTATCAACAGATACCATTTCTTTCTCTATTAATTTGATTAATCTAGGTACCTCACACAGGTGGTATCATAGAGTATTTTTCTTTTTGTGACTTGCTTATTTCACTTAGCACAATGTCCTCCAAGTCTATGTAGGTTGTAGCATGTGACAAAACTTCCTTCCTTGTTAAAGTTGAATAATATTCTATCGTATGTATAGAATACTCTCTGTCTAGCATTCATCCACCGGTGGATATTTTGGTTGCTTCTTCCTTTTGACTACTGTAAACAATACTGCATATTAATAATGCTGTACATGAGAATACAGATATCTGTTGGAGACCCAGCTTTAAACTATTTTGGGTATATAGTAAAGAGAATCAGGATATGTCACCTTAATATATGTTACTTAGACATAGGATTATTTTGAGATTTAGGCAATTGAAAATCAGTAGGTACAGGACACTTTCTCTAATCTACCATTATTTGCCTAAATAAGGGCATATGTTTCCATTTGTGAGATGGCATAAATTTTCTTTGTGAAGGTGTCCTTTTGCTCTATATCAGGTTGTGGAGTTCTTTATATATTTTGGCTATTAACTTCTTATCACATATATAATTCACAAATATTTTCTCCCATCCTATGTGTTATCTTTTGATTCTCTTGATTGTGTCCTTTGATGTGGAAATCAAAATATTTTTTAAATATCTTGATAATGTGGATATGACACAGTTATAATAACCTGGTTATTAAATAAAAGAAAAGTAATGAAGGGAGACTAGATAATACAGGCATGCCATTTATACAACTTTGCCAGAAAGCTGCAGTTTAGACACATGCTCAGTAAGGTGTGAGTGATCTGGGAAAATGCTTACCTGTCAGTCACACCTGGAACAGGTCAGCGGCCTAAAAAGTTGTGGCTACTCCAAGGGCATGAAAGCTGAGATATGTAAGCTCCTAAATGAAGCAAGTTCCTTCTCATGTTCTCTTGGCCTTCTTACACTCTTGGGACTCCAGTTGAAGGGGGAGCATTCCTATGCATTCACCCATGTGACTCACAGCCATATGGGACCCACACAATGGACTAATGGACTTGAATTAGCCTAATGCTACCTAGGACCCAATTCCACCATGGAACTGAAACTCTGGATACTGGCTCTGCTTCCAGCTCTGCTAAATTCCTAGCTGCACCTTTTCCAGGACTGGACTAAGAGAAATAAATGAAAATGGAGGAATATATCTCCATGAAAATAAAAATCATTCATTCCCCCTTGTGAGTCTTAGAAAGTTCATTTTCTCAAGATATTGCAAAAAGCCCACTCCCACTAGTGATGGAGAAATTGGACTCACCCATTTTTTTGGCAACAGATAAGTTTCATTTCATAATAACTGTTGTCCATCAATATCCACAGAGGATTTGGGGTACTAATTTTAGCACTCCTGGCCATATCTAAGGGGGAATGGGCCATTGTCATTACCTCCCCCACATCCCACCCAAGTACAGTTTACCTTGTGGGAAGTCCTGCTGATTGACTTGTACCGTAAGCCTCTTCCTAGATATCAGTAAGGCAGCCTTTCAAAGCAAACCAGAGACTAAGGCCCTCATTAGTTCATTAGCAGTTATTCTTTCTTAACTCTGCTTTCAGACTCTGTTCGTTGTCAGTCTGGCCTGGCTGCTACATTTCTGTGAGTCCTGCTTTGGACTTTGATTGTGCATGTTTAATGTATCTGTCCTGATTATACCACAAAGTATACCTGACACTATATCTGCTACATGTCTCACATCTGCCTGATATGTGAGTATCCACTGCAGACTTCAAAGCTTCTGCTTAGGAACATGCCCCATGTATCCATGAGGATCATAACCATAATACTTTTTCCCTAGAGTGTTGTTGTTGTTTCTAAGATTAATGGATTTATTGTATGTAAAGAATTCAGTAACTCCCTGTTAAAAAGTATAAATGTTTACTACTGCCAATGCTACCAAAACGCAATCCTCATTGTGCTTCCCAAAGTTAGCAGCTTCTTTGGGCTGTTGCATCACTAATTAGTTGTTTGTTGTATTCCTGATATGATTGTTGAGCATTTTCACTGGTCTTAGGGTACCTAGATCTAGCTCTAGTTTTCTTTTTACAAGGGAAAATAATTTTATATATATATATATATATATATATATATATATATATATGTGTGTGTGTGTGTGTGTATCTATCTATATCTATATCTATATCTATATCTATATCTATATCTATCTATCTATATCTATATCTATCTATAGAGAGAGAGAGAGAAGGAGAGAAAGAGAGAGAGAGACAACCAAGAAATCTTGCTTGACATCCTGTTCATTGTACTTGCAATTTATTTCCTATTGAATGTTATCTTGACTGACATATTTTTAATAATAGAGGGGTAAGTGTCTATACCACATGTCTGTAATCTTTGTAACAAATGGATTATAAAGAACAGCTTGGTCTGCAAGACCTGGGGAAGCCTCTTGCATCCTGCTGTTAAAATGCCTGGGTCTTGGTGACACCTCTTGTTTGATTTTTCCACTTAGAGGAAAATGAACACATGGAACAGAAGAAATCAACACCTACTGTCTACTAATGGAGGATGAATGTCTTAGTTTCCTTACCAATGGTGTCAAGAATTGTAAGAGAAAGAACAAGCCTCGCTATGCCCAATTATGGTGAGCTAAGAGATGTCAAGAGATTGAAGGTAGTTCCCCACACCTGGAACAGTCATTGACACTTACACAATATCCGGGGATTTGAAAAACCTGATTGGCCAGTCCTCCATATTTAGAAAAGCCTTATTCCAGAAGGTAGCCAAAAAGAGCAGAATTTGGACAGAAATGTATTTCTTCCATTGGCAGAAGTAAAAACGCAGGTAAAAGAGGCAGATTTTTTATTCTTCAAAAGGCAATAATGAAAAAACAAATGGTGGGGAGAAAAAGTTAATAAATATCACAATTCTTTAGAGTTCAGTTATTATCATAATGGTACCTCAAATCACATTTAACTTTTTTCCCCAAAATATAAAGTTTTTCCAAATTATTCAAAAGTCATTCATCTCCTGTCTTTTGTATTTATTTGTAAAGGTTATTACAATGTAAAGAAACTATATTTTCTATACATTTTACCTAACTTCAGTCCAGAAAATGGGGCAGAAACTTATTTGGACTGTCCCTCATGAATTATGTTTCACATTTGAGAGTCCAGCCTAAATTCAATCCTGCCTTTCTCATAATAGAAGTGAATAAATTAGAAAGTGTGTTTCCTTATTTACCCTAATGATAAAAAGCTTTAAGGTTATGATCAGAATTATGTATGCATAATCAATGGACATGGACAACAAAGCTGGGGATGGGGTGGGGGGAAGGGGGGAGGGTGTCAATGGGGTAAAAAAGAAGAATCATCTGTAACAAAAAAAAAAAATTGGGGGCCTTGACAGGAATTGATAGACAATATTTATTATTTTCTTGGATCAACATTTCTGAAAGATGTTGGTCATGCTATTTTTAAAACTTTGATGAAGCAGTCAGGAAAAACTTTGATGAAGTAAAGGAAGACTGCTGCTAGTTACCAAAGCTTTTAGAACATGCCGAGGTCTCAGTCTGTTTTCTTTGCTATTGTGAGCGGGAAGCACAGTTCGTTTCCCATCCCACGGCCACTTATCTCCTGGACATCATTGATACTGCCTGTCTTCAACATGCAATCAAAGGGTTTCGGTTTTCTTTTCTCGCCACCACCATTACAAGACAGAGTGGTCATTTTATAATGGAAGATCACTGGGGGTGGGAGGAGACCACAGTGGGTCAGTCACCAGGCCTCTAAAATCCCAGTGCTGAACAGATTCCCACCCTGTGTTTTTATCCACGGGTGGAGCGTCACTTCCTGCTTCCCTTGTTTATATAACTCAGAAGTTTTATACTTGATCAGATAGAAAAAATCCCATATTTCCATCTATTTTGAAAAGGTTTAATTGGGATTGATGCAGAAGTCATTTTAGAAGAGCTGGCATTACCAAAAATATATGATTATCAGGGTTTCCCTACAGCCCTGACAATTCCTAAGACAAGCACATGAACTCATGCAGTAGTCTTTTGTTTGCCAAACCTTTTCTCTAAATTAATCAGGGAGCATCGACTTTAGCCTTGTGAAAGTTTGAATGGATGTCATGTCACTCACTCTGCTTAAATAATCACACAACTTCGTTAGACTTTGGAGGTATGTCCATATTAACTTTTCTTGCAAGCACACAAGAAATAGCAAAAAGAGGCAATTAACAAAAGAATAAATACAATTGAGTAATTTTTTAAAGTTTTTTAATCTCATTTATAATAAAAATAATTGAAAATAAACAAAAATATCAGTGTTTGACTATTAAATCACAAAGATTTTACATAATTAATTTATTAATTGGGATATGTGTATATCATATATTAATGCAGTGTTAAATTCATAAAATCTTTTGACAATCAGTGTCAAAATTCTTAAAGGATGTGTGAAGTTGATAAAGTGATTCCACATTTATAAACTTATCCTAAGGAACTCAGCAAATGCACAGAATCTGTATATAAGCATTTTTAATAGTGTAAAAACAGATAAGTTTTATGTGCCCTGATTTCTTGTGCTAGTTACGTAAGCTGTGGTATTTCCGTACAATGAACCACAATCTACTTGTCTTATTCTACTCGAGCTGCCGTAACAAATACTGGAGTCAGCTGGTTTGGTAATAGAAATTTATTTCTTTCCAGTTCTGAAAGCTGGGAAGACCAAGATCAAGGCGTTAGCTAGTTTGGTACCTGGTGAGAGCTCTCTTCTTGGCTTGTAGATGGCCGCTTGCTCATTGTGTTCTCACATGGACTTTCCTCTGTGGATACAGGTGCAGAGATCTCTCTCTTCTGTTTATAAGATCATTAGTCTCATAGGATTACAACCTCAGCCTTCTTAGGCTTCAACATATAAATTTGGGCCAGCGGGAGTAGTGGGGGGTGGAGGAGGGCACAATTCAGTCCATAACAGGTTACTCAAAAGAAATATAGACACATTGTTAAGTGAAAAACTAATAAGAAAAAAAAATTGTCACTTCCAAACGGTTATGAGGGAGTGAGAAAAGTGAAAACAAATCTTAGACATGATAAAATTTGTGGCCCTCCAAAGAGCAACTCCACCCAATAAAATTGTATTTCATTTCTGTCGTCGGGTTTCCTGACCTCTTTTGTTGTTGCTTCAGATGAGATTCTCCAGGATACATTCCTACTGGACTCTCTCTGCGGCTGGTTGACCTGGAAGCCTGTTTAACACAGGGGTTGAGGGCGAAAGAGACTCACCTGAGAAACAAAGATTCTCTATTGGTTGAAAGAAGTTGCTTCAAAAGATCATTCTCTATATAACAAAGAAGAAATGCAGCCCTTTGCTTAGGAGGATGTCAGACCAGATCATTCAATACTTCTTGTCATCTTTGAACTCACAAGAAAGATTAAGAAGCTGAGTACCGGAAATACCAAGAGAACGCTTTGCAAACTATATGATAGTCTAGTCCCTGTGCTGTACACCTGAAACTAATACAAAATAATATTGAATGTAAACTGTAATAGAAAAATTAAACATAAAAATATGTGTGTATATATATACACACACACACACACATATACTATATATATATATGTATATTGCAAAAATAGAAGTAAGGAAGGAGCTGAGGTTTCTTATAGAAATTATTATCATTGATGAATGTATTATATCACAGGTCCACATGTTTATTCACTTCAAAGATAAATTTTTGCTATAGCCATGACTAAATTGATTAAAATTTGTCAAACATTTTTGAGAGCATTAAGCAACATCATGTTCATTCTGTGGGCGCTACTACCTCAGGGATGACCATGGGGATGTCTATGTCTATCTGTCATCTTCATTACCATTATTTCTCTATTTCAATCTAGCTACGTAATTTAACTGTTTATACTATTTAAATTATTTTGTTTATATAGGATTCTACACACTCTTATATTATGCTTAATATAAAATGTGTTAACCTTTATATTTATTATTTTTATTGTTCAATAAACTTTTACTATAATTTTTGTAGTTTATTTCTTTTTTTTTTTCTTTTTTTATTGTTCACCTAAGGATATTTTTCCATTCATCATCAGGCAGAATGAGAGGGAGGGAGAGAGGGAGAGAGAGAGAGATATATCGATGTGATAGAACCACATCGACTGGTTGCCTCCCGCATGACCCAACCAGGGCCGAAAACAAACTGCAACTGAGGTACATGCTCTGGACTGGAATCGAACCTGAGACTCATTGGTCCGTGGGGTGACGCTCTAACCAATGAGCCAAATTGGCCAGGGCTGTTGTTTGTTTATTTATTTTTTTGTTAATTTATTTTTGTTACAGATGTTTCTCCTTTTTCCCCCATTGACACCCTCCTCCCAATCAACCCCTCCCCACCCCGCCCACTGCCCCATCCCCAGCACTGTTGTCTATGTCCATTGGTTATTCATACAGGCATATCAGTTCTGTGGTTTATCTCTTCCCTCCCCTCATACCCTTTCTTCTGAGTTTGTCAGTCTGTACCCTACTTCTATGTCTCTGGGTCTGTTTTGTTCATCAGTTTGTTTTGTTCATTATATTCCATAAATAAGTGAGATAATGTGATATTTATTTTTCTCTGATTGGCTTATTTCGCTTAGCATAATATTCTCCAGGTCCCTGCATGTCGTCTCAAAGGATGAGAGATCTTTCTTTCTTGCAGCTGCATAGAATTCCATTGTGTATATGTACCACAGTTTTGTTATCCACTCATCTATTGATGGATACTTGGGCTGTATCCATATCTTAGTGATTGCAAATAGTGCTTCTATGAACATAGGGGTACATATATTCTTTCTGATTGGTGTTTTGGGCTTCTTATGGTATATTCCTAGAAATGGGATCACTGGGTCAAATGGCAGTTCAATTTTTAACTTTTTGTGTTAACACCATAGTGTTTTCCGCAGTGGCTGCACCAGTCTGCATTCCTACCAGCAGTGTACCAGAGTCCCCTTTTCCCCACACCCTCGCCAACACTTGTTGTTTGATGATTTGTTGATGGCAGCTATTCTGACAGGTGTGAGGTGATACTTCATAGTTGTTTTCATTTGAATCTCTCTGATGATTAGTGATGTTGAGCATTTCTTCATATGTCTCTTGGCTATTTGTGTTTCCTATTTGGAGCAGTGTTGTTATTTATTTCTTAAAAAAGAAACTTCAAACCTGATTGTAAAAGAAAATTAAACAATAGGTCCTGCAACTGAAAAATAAAGAGTATACAAATTAGTACGCCTTTTGGTAAACCAAGTAAATTAACTATATATAGAAAAAAGCTGAAAATATATTATACATATATGTATATATATATATATACATACACACACACACACACACACACATACACACACACACACATATATATATCATTAATCATCACTTGAGGATTTTTTTTTTTTTCAATTATTTTTAGAGAGAGTGGATGGGAGGGCGGGAGGCCGAGAGAGAGAGAAATATCTATTTGAGAAAGAAACATTGCCTGGTTGCCTCCCACAGGTACTCCAACTAGGGCTAGGAATTGAATATTCAACCCGTGTACATGCCCTTGACTGGGAATCAAACCAGTGACACTTCAATGTGCAGGCTCTAACCACTGAGTTACCGGCCAGTGCACAGTATGTAAATATTAACAGTGTTTATCTATGGGTATATTTTCCTTCTTTTGTGTTTATCTTTGTGTTCTATAGTTCATTTTATAATCACTGGAAATTATATTTCCCACCTCTTTTGAAAGGATAGGTATCTCTTCACTAATACCTCTTTATACCTGGTCACTCCTGATTTGTTCAAACCTCATATGGGTCTGTAGCTTTCAAGAGGTACACATGACAACCATACAATATTATTTCTCTGTTACCAGTGGTTATGCATGAGTCCCCCAAATAAAGCTATCAGCAACTCTGAGCTGTTCACTTAGTTACTTTATAGCCATAATAACAATGTTGTAATTAGGCCCCTGCTAGCTACTCAAAATTGATGTTTTGCCTCTCTGATGTGTGTTTCAAAATATAATAGTCACTCCCCAGATAATCACACAATACTGCTTCTGGATCTTTAGAACTAATGTCTTTCTGTCTAAAATTCAGTGTTCTCTCTTGCATTCTGGAAGACACATGTACTCTACAAGAGTAAAGTCAATAATTACCCACTCTCTGTTTTTATAAGTTTAACCTCTTTTTTTTTATTATTACATAAAAAAATGATACCACAGTACTTATCTTTCTTTGTCCGGCTCATTTTTAAAAATATGTTTTATAGATTTTTAGAGAGAGAGGAAGGGAGAAAGAAAGATAGAAACATCGATGTGAGAGAGAAACATATATTGGCTACCTGCTGCACACTGCCTGCTGGGGATGGAGCCCGCATCCTGGGCATGTGCCATGACCAGAAATTGAACCAGGACCTCTCAGTCCATGGGACAATGATCAATCCACTGAGCCACACCAGCCAGGCTCTCTGGTTCATTTGATTTAACATAATGCAGGTTGCTAAGGTGTGTTGTATGTGGTGGGGAGGGGGTAGAGTTGGGGAGATGTTAGTCAAAGGGTATAAACTTTGTTAAGAGATAAATTCTGAGAATCTAATGTATGTATGGTGAATATAGTTAATAATATGGTATTATACACTTAAAATTTCCTAAGAGATAGCAATCTTTTATTCTGATATATCTCCTTGGGTAAGGGAAACAAAAGAAAAATTAAACAAATGGCCTACATCAAACTTAAAAGTGTTTGCATAGCAAAGTAAACCGTCAACAAAACAAAAAGACAACCTACTGAATGGAAGAACATATTTGTCAGTGATACATTTGATAAGAGGTTAATGTCCAAAATTTATAAAGAACTCATACAACTCAACACCAAAAACCAAAGAAGCAATACAATTAGAAAATGAGCGGAGGACCCAAACAGACACTTCTCCAAAGAGGACATTCAAATGGCCAGTAGATAGATGAAAGGATGCTCAATAATCATCAGATAAATGCAAATTAAAATCACAATATGATATTATCTCACACCTTCAGAATGGCTATTATCAATAAATCAACAAACAACAAGTGTTGGCAAGGGTGCAGAGAAAAGAGAACCCTCATGTACTATTGGTGGGAATGCAGACTGGTGCAGCTACTATAAAAACAGTATGGAGGTTCCTCAAAAAATTAAACACAGAACACCATTATGACCCAATGATCCCACTCCTGGGTATATGTCCAAAGAAACGCCAAGTACTAATTTGAAGGAATATATGCACCTCGTTGTTCATTGCAGTGTTATTTGTAATAGCCATGAACAACCCAGATACTCGTCAATGAATGAGTGGATAAAAAATTGGTGGAACATATATAAGTTGGAATATTACTTAGCCATTAAAAAGTTTGAAATTTTACCATGTGTAACAGCATGATTGAACTAAGAGGGTATGAAGCTAAATAAAATGAGTCAGACAAAGAAAGACAAATATCATATGATTTCTCTTAAATGTGGAATCTAAAGAGCAAAATAAACAAACAAATCAGAAACATACTCATAGATACATAAGTTAGACTGGTGGTTGCCAGAGAAGAGAGAGGTAGGAGACTCAGTGAAAAGGTGAAGGGATTAAGAAGTACAAATTAGTAGTTACAAAATAGTCCCGAGGATATAAAGTACAGCATAGGAAATATACTCAACAATAAGGTAATGACTATGTATGGTGCCAGGTGGGTGAAATATTGAAAGGAACACTTTGTGAAGTATATGAATGTTTAACCACTATGCTATACACCTGAAACTAATACAGAATAATATGGAATGTAAACTGTAATTGAAAATTAAAATTTAGAAAAAAATAAATTGGCTAAGAGAGTAGATCTTAAATGTTCTCACCATATACACACAAAGCACGTGAGGTGATGACTGGGTTAATTGACTTGATTGTGGTAATTATTTCCCAATGTACATGTCAAACCTCAGTTCTAGAACATCTCCTATCTGAAACCATTCAGTTCTCGACCAAGTCGTTCATCGAAAAATATTTCAGTTGTCAAACAAAACTTCAGTTCTTGACTGGACAACCCTTTCATGTTGACACCTGTATATGATCAGTCACATGTCTCTCAGGTGACAAACAAAGGAGAGAATGTAGCAGTATGAGTCAGTGTACTGCTAAACCTCACCTTGTTAACATCTCAGGAAACTGTGCTGTGACTACTTTCACGTCTTTTGCTTTTGTTGCTGCTTATTATTATTAAATAAATACGGTAAGTCACCATGGGTCCTAAGAAGGTGACTGATAGAAACAAAGTGAAAAGGAAAGTTGTGAGAACAATAAAGCTTAAAAAAGAAATGTCTGCAAAGTACGAGAGAGGTGTTCACGTGCCTAATCTGGCTACCAAGCATGGCTTGGCGAAATCAACGATTAGCATGATTTTAAAACATGAAGCAGCCAGAGTGCTGACGTTGGGGAGGCTGCAAAAGTGCTCTCGAAACAACATCACAGGCAACCGAGGCAAGTGAGAAGAGGGGGTCATTTGGGGGTGTGGAGTCGATTAATTCAGTTTACATGATTTCTAATGCAGAAAAAGTTATTCTGTTTTCCAACAGATCGCTCCTCGAACAGCCTTCGAGAACAAATTAAGTTCGAGAACTGAGATTCCACTGTGTATGTATATCAAATCATCACACACGTTAAATATATTCAATTTTATTTCTCAATTATATTTTAATAAAACTAGAAAACTAAAGTCACTAATCATTTTGGGAAACTTTCAATGCATGGTCTTCCACCTGTCCTCGCACCCAAAGGCTGTCCCGTGCCTCTTCATCCCCGCAGAACCTCAAATACGCCTTCACTAAAGCGCACGCCACGTTGCTGTGAATTTTTATATTTTCTTTATTTGCTTTCCCTCATGTTATACTGGAAAACGAGTGACTTGATTGAAGACATCTGTCTTTTAAATGTATGTGCCCCATACACTGCCACGGTGCTGAGCATGTGAATATATGTAGAATTATAACTGGTCTAAAGAAAAAATGAATTATTGAATCATTCTTGAATGAATGAACCTATCTATCTATATTTATACATATATACAGTTTGTGCTACTTGTCACTTAAGCAAACAGTTTAACATACATTATTTTATTATATTTTGAGAAAATTGGTAGAGCCATTACTAAAGGTAAAGTTAAAGCTATTAGATTTGAATTTTCCCTCTCTACCTACATGTGAGCCTTGTTCATGCCCCTGAACTTTTCTATTTCAATGATATAGTTTAAGCCTATTCATTTTAAATTTTATGTTAGAGGCAAATAGTCCAGTTTAAATTAACTCTTCACTTAAGTTATATTTAGTATAAGTCCAATATTTTTGAATTTTGTTTTTAACTCTAGTTCCCAAATACTTATTTAATCCTCAAAAATACTGTAAGTTGTTATTATAAAGTCCAGAATAGTTTTCAAGGTTATATAAACTATTTTAGAACACCTACCACAGTAGACTGCATGTGATATTTTTGTTGAATATAATTAAAATAAAATTCAAGTGAAACGGTTAGTGTAAATTTTCTGTTTCCCATTTGACAGTAGTGAAAACTAAAGCACAAGAGAGTTATTTAACTTGCCAAATTTTTCACAGCTACTTCATTAATTTTCAGTTGAATGTGCTTCTAATTCAACTACGAAATTCCATTCATGAAGATAACGGCCCCACCTGGCCAAAGTGAAAATGTGTAGCAGTTTATTTTTTCTCTCTAAGTTTTCATGGTCACACCATTCTTCTGAGAAGTGCTTAGGTTCCATTTCCACTGACTGTTCCTAAAATGTCTACTTTTCTTTTGTCTTCCTTCTTTTCATTTTCCTTTCATATCACTGCAACCTAAAGTTAAAGAGCAATAAGCCTAAAAAAGCATCCCCATTTTCTCTACATCACTCCATCATAAAATTAAATAAAGTCGATGGGAGAAAAGGGGCCCCATGACCTAGGGGGGATCCCTTGTACAGTAACCAGGTTTCAACTCTCCTCTCTTCTGAGATCCAGAGTAATTTACTTTGAGAAAATAACTATTCTGGTGTCTTGGTCTCCATGCTTTGCCTTTTTTTGAAACTTGACATACTCTGAGACCTTTTATTAACTTAATTAAAATGAGTCCCCTTAGAGACCCATTTTGCAGTTTTATAAGTTTTCACTTTCCCCTGAAGGGTCACAAACATTATCAGTGGAAGCTGCGAAAAGTATATAGCGCTGTTATGTCCTGTAAAAATTATGTTCCCCAAACAACTTCTTGCTACAAATAAAGCTCAGTGAGTGTTGTGGTTGCTGAACATTGAAATGAGAAAGCAGCTTCTCAAATTGTAAAATCTGTTGCTGCTTTTCCCTTTGCCAGGGAAGCTCTCTGCAAAGAACTAAATAAAGAATAAGAACTTTGGGGGTGGGAGGGAGAAAAAAAAAACTATTGTGTATCTTTTAGTTTCTAATCATCCAAGTCACACAAATAACCAGTGAAATCTATCATGAATAATCGTGACATTGTTCTCACGGAACTTCCCACTGACCAGGCATTCCTTTGCTGTCTAGGGTCAGGCATTATTCATTTATACCCAGAAGCTAGTTATCTATGACACCAGGTGAAACAGAATGGCCATTTTAATATCAGAAAGATGATATGAGGGAATCTTAGAAATGGTGCTCAAACTAATTTTAACTGTATTCATCTCTGAATGTTTTGTTGCTGTTATTGGTGGTGGAAGTGTTACCAAATGCCTACTTCAAAAACTTACATAAAAAATAGACCCTGTTGTAAAATGGTGTGGATACCGCACCACATTCAGGGTCAGAGAGATTTAGTTGTTATTGAAACTAAAACCAAAGAGCTACACTTGAGCGTCCCTTTCTTGGGGATTGTGTAGTCCTTTATTCTCTTCAATGTTCCCTATAGATCGGTCGCCTTTATTCTCCAGATATGTAATAGAAGATGACCACCAAGCGTTCACATGCATCTCAGCCCAAACTGTGAAGACAGATTCAACAGAATCTCTAGATCCCAATTCCTGTCGTCTGGGACAAACTGCCTTCGCAAACTCAAATGCTTCGCACAGCCCGTCACTGAGAGATCAAGGCAGTGGCTCCAGGGCTTATTCCAGAGGTGGTTCAATAGTGATTCAGAATACATAACCATGAAGAGATTTCCCTGAAATTGTAAAAATGTTCTGTGTTCATAGTAAAAATTGATTTAAAAACGTCCACTGACACAGCTTTAAGAGCTGCCACTTCAAGGGCTTCTCGCCTTCTTCAGTGCTGCTTCTGCCGGAGAACAGTCGAGTCACGGCTCATGGGCATCTGATGTGTGAGCAGCAGGAGTTGAAGGCGCTCCTCTTCCTAGGAAACTAGATTCATCTCCATTTCCTAGATCATCTCTGCGACAAGTCCAGGGAAGCACATGTGTCAGCCTTGTTACTTTGCCCCATTCAACACGTTAAAGCTTGTTGGTCTTTGGCTGTTAATCTCCAGTAATTATCACTTAGGAGTACTGGGTACCTCAGGATACTGGTCTTAATTAGTCAGTTAGAGGCCAATTCCCTGCAGCTAATGAAAAATGTAAAGGGAGCCAACTGAGCAATAGAAATATTTAAGGCAGTGCCTTTATTTTCACCTCTCTGTCACAGTAGTAAAACAGCAAGTGACAGATTTTGTTCTTCAAAATATCTGGCATTTGATCCAGTAGAATTAAACAGCCAATCCAGTCAGTAACAAGCAGATGTGTTAATATCACAGTCTAAAAAATGAGCAAAAATTGAACAATTTCATTTATATCTATACTCATTGTTCTTAACAATTTCTTAAAAGTGGTAAATATGTTTGGTGATGAAAGAAATATTCTCAATGGAGATAACATGACTAACAATCATATGAGGCATAGAAACAAATGGGAAAATAAATATCTCATTTATCTTATCAGCCAGGCTGGTTCAAGCTCTGCTATAATAATAATCACCCTCTACATTTCAAAGCTTAACACAACAAATTTGTATTCCTTCTTGACAGACCATCATTCACCAGAGAAGTATCCTCAGTGATTCTCCTGTGTAGGGTGAACAGTTGGCCAAGACAGTTTGTACTTTTCCATGACATTATATAAAACGCATGGCTTCTATGGTAACAAAAGGAAAGAGCATTACATGAATAAATTTTAAGGTTGGGAGTGGAAGTAGCTTACAGTTAACTTCCCCACATATTAATGGCCAGAATTCAGTCATATGTCCCTCCACTTAAAGTACAAGGAATAACTGTAGTTGTCAAAGGAGTGCAGCAGGGAGGACTGGAAGGGCTTAGCCAAAGAGCATATATTCATAGAGGCATAGCCCATGGACACAGACGCAGACAACAGTGTGGTAAAGGCTGGGGATGGGGGGTGAGGGTTGGGTGAAGGGGGACAAAGGAGAGAAAAATGAGGGGCATCTGTAATAGTGTCAACAATAAAAACAAAAATAAATAAATAGATGAATAAATATATAAAATAAAATACTCTAGACCAGATTTATACATTCCGCATTCAGATTTTCTCCTCTACAAAAAAGGAAAAAGAAAAAAAGTCCTAAATGGATGAACATATAAGATGCATAGTAGGCTTCTCTTATTTGGCATTACACTCTAGTTGTTAGAGTATAGTTGAGTTTTTATATTTTTGGGGGGTGGAGGGGTGATTTTATGATCACCACCTAAAATCAAGTTTTCTTCTATAAAGTCATTATTTTCATTCCTTGAATAGCTACTTTACTAGGAAAGAAATAATTAATGTACACATTCACACAGGTAATCCCAAATGATTAAAGGCATTATATCTATACTGTTCTGGGTGCAATGAACAACACAGGGAGTGTTTTTCCTCATAGGGTTTATATTCTGATATTAATTTTTAAAATAAGATAAAATAGTCAATGTATTTTATTGTATGGTCACCTTGCCAAATCTGGAGAAACTTCCATCCCAAATTAGATTGCGATGTTGTGACCGATGATGTCACACACACAGAGAGGATAAGGGTGAGGTCCCCTGAGGAGAGCAGAGCGCAACTCTCCAGCAGAGCGCAACTCTCCAGCAGAGCGCAGGGGCAGGAGCCTGGCCTGGGCTTGTATTGTTAAGGTTTGGGGCTGGGTAACAATTCCCACGTGTGGGCAGGGCACTGCACGTTTGAATCTCCTGCCAGTGCCAACAGGAGCACCCAGGCTTTCTTATCAGCTCGCCCAAATATGGGGCAAGAGAAGGAGGTTTTCAAGCTATGAGCAGTTAAACATCACAAAGATTGTGTTAGACTTCCCATTACTTTTGTATTATTTTATGGCATGTGCTAAGAAGAAAAATTTAGTAAGGCAGACAGAGTAACCTAAGTTTTGACAAATTTGCAATTTAGATAGGATGACCAGAAGTAATCACTAGCACCTCATAAGTACCAAATCCTAGTTTCCTGGGCACATTGCATCCCCATGTTCTCAATATAAAGCCATCAGAAATGACCATAGTGGTATTTCAGAGACCAATTAAAATGCTCTTGTGGACCACAAAGTAATATCTAACTAGATATTACTGCTCTTGTTGAGCTTTCTAACTCTGAAATTGGAATTGGTTAATTTTTTCAAGGCACCAGATTTCTCAAGAAATTCGATTTGTTAGAACCCTCTAAAATTTTCTAAAAGAAATAGTCTAGATGGCCTTCTCTAAATTGCCTCACAGTGTTCTTTGTCTAGGCACTGAATGTACCCATGTTCCCAGAATACGCCCCTGTTTCAAGGTTAATTACTGGCTTCTTCTGCTCACCTTTTCAAAAAAATTACACCTTTAAGCTCATCATTTGTTCCATGACACTTCAGATACAGGAATATAGAGCAGAGTTCAGATATCAGTACACAAGGATGAGCTACATATATAAATTGAGGATCAAGAATTGTCCTAGTTATTACATGATTATACTAAATTAACTGATAATTAGCAAAATAATGAAAACAAGAAACACAGTACATACTATATGTCAACTGTATTAGTTTTTCATTATTGGAATAATAAATTGCTACAAATTTAGAAGCTTAAAACAATATAAGTGTGTGACATTATAGTTCTGGAGGTCAGATGCCCACAGTGGGCCAGCATGATTGCATTTGCAGTCCTTTCTGGAAGATTTAAGAGTAGTCCATTTCTTTGTCATTAATGACAAAGTTTACTTTCTTGTTGTAGAAATGAGTGTTTGATTCCTTGCTGGCTGTTGGCTAAGGACTGTTATCAGTTCACAGAGACTTCCCATACTCCTTCTTAAATGCAACCACAGTGGATTGAATCGCTCCCACTTTGGATCTCTCCTGCCATTTCTTCCCTTCACAGGACTTGTGTAATTACATTGAGTCTATCTGGAAAATCCACGATGATCTCTCCAGCTCAAGTCTATAACCTGAATCATATCTTAAAAATCCTCCTTTCTGTGTAAAGTATGTACAGATTTGGGGGGTTAGCATGTGGCATTTTGGGGAGGCCATCGTTTTCCCTACTACATCAAGCGTTAAAAATTACTATCCAAATTATGCAGATAATTTAAGGTCTTCCTTCATGATAATTTATCAGACACTTTGTACTTTATTATCATTATTCGTGTTTGGAACACTGATAACTACATTTTGAAGAAAAAATGGCAATAGTATTTCTAGTGGCCATAAGAAGAAGAAAACTGAGATAGAATCTATGACAATATATTTGCTGACACACCAGAATTGTGGATAAAACTGAATAAGTGATCATAATTTACAGAATATGCAATATATAGATAATTTCAAAATCATAACTTCTAAGCGATTTTTTTCCAGCAGAAGGTGGGCTTCAGAACAGAAATGAGTGAGTCCTTTTAGTCATGGTGTACTTGAACTTAAATCCCACTAAAGAAGGACAAAATAAATAGTAACCTTCACTTCCACTTATATTATTATTTACGCTTCAATTCCTGGTGGCATATATTGTTATATATTCTTCCCCTATCTCTTACGCAGAAAAAATAAGACATATATTAGACAAGAACAACTATGTTCATAAGACATATAAAAGATCCTAGATCTCTGAAAATGTAGAGCAACTGACTGACAGACTGAACTTTCCAGTAATAAGAGCTAAAATTATTTAGTGTTCATCATCTGCCAAGCCCTGCTCTAATTGTTTTAAATACATGAACTGATTTTAATTCAAATAAAGTGTATTATTATTTACCTACTTTATATATAAGGGATCTTAGGCAGAGAGATATTAAATAACTTTCCTAAGAGAATGCAGCTAGAAGGGAACATGGCTAGAATTTAAACCCTGGTGGTCTGGTCTCTTAACTAGAACTCGCCGTACTACAATTCCTACTCAGATTTTTATTTCATTCCTTCTTCTCCCTGCAGTTTCTGGAATCATTCTTCCTTAATTTCTTTCATCCCTCTGAAGACACAGAAGAAGGGAAACTATCTGCATCACTCATCGAGTAGCCATCTCTGTCTCTCCAGGCTGCAGCTGCTGGCACATGTAAAGATAAGTGACAATCTTTCTTATCACACTGTTTACATCCCTATCTGCCTCCGGAAGGTAACATCTTTATTTTAGGTTTCTTCCCTAGACTGGAGATGTGGAGTAACTGTAAGAACGATATACATGTGACTTTAATCACTGTGAATCAACTGATCACAAATCTTTAAGGGCCATATGGTGGTAAAATACTTCAAAGGATACACAAACTGTAAAAACAGATTTAGGAGTGTATTCTTCCATTAACATGTCAGCCTAGACATGAATAACTGTCATTAGCATTAAAAAGAATTTCCAGGTTAAATCTCCCAGGAGAAAGGATCCAAACCCTGTCATCTATCTCACAGACATACTAAATTATTTCTTATGGAGCATGCGGAATGGCCCAAATCAAACACCCCAATGGAGGCAGTAGAGTTTTAGTGGTGATGGTTTTTAAGGGGGGAGAGGGTGGAAGCTGTTCACAACCATTTAACAAATTAATGATCCAATATAACCAGAATCTATTCCTTCCCTATAAACTAAAATCGTGTCCATTATTCCCTCAGTTGCAGGCAAAACAGTTTGAGGACAACTGAACCCAAAATCTGGATTATCACAGAGATGTTTTAATACATATCAGATGCCACAAGTAGGAATCATCTTATTGTAGAATATGTAGTTTTATTGTTAACACTTTTCTCAAATAAAGAATGCTAAAGATGGTATTTGTCCTTGTCTCTGCTGTTTCTGTCAGAGTCTACTTGACATGAATAAGATCCTATTCCAGCCAGACAGGCTGCTGACGTGTTGAGAGTATAGATGTGGTTCCCATCAAAATAAAGTTGCTTTTAAAATTCTGCTCATACCCAGCCAGTGTGGCTCAGTGGTTGGGCATCGACCCATGCTCCAAGAGGTCGCCAGTTCGATTCCTGGTCGGGACACATGCCCAGGTTGTGGGCCTGATCCCCAGTGAGGGGCACACAGGAGGTGGCCAGTCAATGTTCTCTCTCATTGACGTGTCTATCTCTCTCTCCTTCTCCCATCCTCTCTCTCTAAAATCAATAAAGAAAATAACTTCTTTTAATTCTGTTCATGAATTTGACATCCTCAATGAAAGGGCAATTGCTGAAATTTTGGAGGTTTTATTTAAAAAATCTGTTTGATTTTTTTATTTTAAAAATAAAGAAAATAAATAAATCTGTAAAATTGACAGAAGGTCATTCAAGCATGGTTGATGAAAATTAGATAAAATTATTTGTCTCTAAGATTACTCTTGCCTAAGAGTATGGCTTCTACTCTGTGATTACATAGCTTTTTTTCCTTTTTGTTAATTCTTTTTTGGTAATTATATTCTTCTCCCAATAGCATGAGTTGGACTTGCTCTGTGATCCCTTGTTCAGCTCAGCTCTCTAAATATCTGACAGGAGTCCGGCATCAGTGTATAAAGTAATATCCTATGATTTTAGTACTCAGTGATTAGAAATCAGTTTCCCTCCGCACCCCTAATTCAGGTCTCTGGCATTCATTCAATTTCATAAATATTTTTATGAAGCTAAAATTACTACAAGTCTTTCACTGTTAAGATTCGAATCAAAGAAGACTTGATTTATAGTGGCTTAAGCGACAGGCAGTTTCTATTGATTTCATGGTGTTAGAGCCATCACCCCTGCAGTTGTCCTTACCATGACATGACAACAAGGTGACCACCCCAGCTCGAAGCATCATTTTCCCATCTGAAGCAGGAAGAAGGGGGAAGTGATAGGGTGAAAATCAAGAAAACAACCTTACACGGCAGTTGAATCTTATAGACTTAATCCTTTTCTTAAGCGCCCAAACTGAATATACAGGCTATGCATTACTGTAGACTAGGAAATACAAAGTCTTCTACTTTAAATATCTGTAGTTAAAGGCAGCAGGAGAAAAATAGGTTGAAATGGCTTTGGGGAAGCAAATCACAGTAGCTGTTTGGAATATGAACTTCATTTTGTGTATATTAAAGTTCTTTCTTTCAATACTTAAGAACTCATTTAACTATCCAGAGATTTTGATAAAACATCTTGGATATTTACTGTCCATACTATCCTTGCAGCCTTGGAGTAACTCTCATTTTTTCCCTCCTAATACCCTGAATTATTAAGCTTAACTTGTTAGTTTGAGTTTATATAAAGACACACTATCTCTTTTGTAGACAGCACTCTCCTAAAGCATATCTACACACAGAGGTAGATTGGATAGGAGCTGAGTTCCAGGGCTATTTTCCCTGTGTAAGTAGTTTTGTAAAATTGGCCTTAAAACTTGATTGAATCCTCTCTGGCGCCTGAAATTGTCGACTAGTTGGGAAATGCCACAGTAGAGAATTTATGCATATTTGTTATTTTAAATGAGTTTAGTCACTCCTTCTACCAAGATCTTTCTAGATGTATCTTATTTTTTAATCTACTAGGTAAGAAAATGTAGTATTCTTAGCTTTCTTTCTTATCTGGTTCATCATAAATAGAATATTTTCTCCACTTGTCTGTTTAATCTCTAATTGCATTGTGGTACAATGAGTTCCATAATGTATTTGTGAAAACAATGCCTTGTTCCTCCCTCCCATCCCCTGAAAATGTAAAGGTTGTCTATGTCATAATCTCTGGAACCTAAAAAACACGTTACTTTACATGGCAAAAGAAACCTGCAGATGTAATTAAGATTAAGGACTTTGGATTTTGGATTTAACCCTCAATGTGTTGAGACTTTTGGAAACCTTAGGGCAGGATGAAGGTCTTCTATGTGTGAGACAGATGTGAACTTTGGGGGTCAGAAGGCAAGCTGTGGTAGGCAGAATAATTGCCCCCCACCGAGATGTCCATGCCCTAACCACAGGAACCTTTTTCCTTATATGGTAGAGGGTCTTTGCAGTTGTGATTAAGGTTAAAATCCTTAAGATGGGACAATTATCTTGGATTATCTAGGTGAGATCAATTTAAAAGTGGCTGAATTGTGAGCCTAACTATAGTAATGTACAGCAGGGCAGGTAAGCTAAAGACCCAAGTTTCTGTGCAGAGGACTGAAAAGGAAAGCCTCCAGAAACCGCGAATTACTAAGAACATCACACAGAGGAACAGGCTAAGAACATGGACATAATAAAGTTTTTATGTACTCCAGAGCTCACCTCCAAACTCTGGATATGAGAGTGAATCCTAGTATGTATGCCAAAGACTTTGAGAACTGAATTTGAAGATAGACCACCACTCCAATCTGAAAATGACCATTAGACAGTATACCCTGGGACAAATTAAAGATCACTACAAAGGTTTATGCATAGATATGATGTTGGAACCACAAGAAGGCAGGTTGGAACAAGTGCCTGAATCTAAGCAATTCAATTATCGGCCAAATATTAACATTTCCATAAGATTGAAAGAACACTCAGAAGCTCATGATAGCATTCAAAACATGAAGAATATAATTCAAAATGACTCTGTACCAAAGTAACATCAAAAATTTAACTTTTATGCCTCGGCCGGTTCACTCTGTGGTTAAAGAATCGGCCTGCGGTCCAGAGAGACCAGGGTTCGGTTCCCGCTAAGGGCGCGTACCTCCATTGCAGATTCTCCCTGGCCCTGGTTGGTCATGTGGGTGGCATCCACTCGATGTGTTCCTTTCACGTCGATGTTTCTCTCTCTCTCTTCATCTCTCTCCCTCCCACTCTTTCTGAACAAAAAATGGGTAAATGTCTTCAGGTGAGGATAAAAAAAAGAAAAAATTAACTTTTATGGAAAAAATTTTAATAAATGCTAACATCAAGATGACTCAGGTATTGAAACTATCTGATAAAGACTTTAAAACAACTATTGAACAAATGCATTAGCTACTAATTATGCATATTTTGAAATAAATGTTAAGATAGAAAGTCTCAGAATAAATTATATACATACACATGCACACACACACACAGTGAATAATTATAATTTCCATTGACTTAAATCTAAAAGAAAAGAAGCACAAGTTGAGCTATCAGCTGTTAAATGTGTATACATTTTTGGGGACACTATTTAAATACATGTACATATAAATATATATATGAAGCACCAAAATAAAATTTTAGAAATTATTAAAAATATATTTTCATAATAAAAGGTTTACTAGATGAACTTAATAACAGAATGGAGATGACCAAAATAGATTCACTAAATTTATAAATAGATAAATGGAAATTATGCAATCTGAATAAGAAAAAGTATTGAAATAAAGAAATAAACAGGAAGAGGAATAAAAGTTTACTATTTGTGTTATCAGAGTCACAGAAAGAGAAGACAAAAAGAATGGGCTATATATTTGAGAAAATGATGGGTGCAAACTCTCCACATTTAGCACGAAACATAAACTCACATATTTAAGAGGCTGAGAAAACCCTACTTCCTAAGTAGGAAGTCGACAGTCAGACACATTATAATGAAACAGTAAGAACTAAAGACAAAAAAATCTTGAAAGCACCAAGAGAACATGATGTGTTGTCTAGGAAAACAAGTGTGCAGATGGCTATGGAATTCTCATAATTAATTAATCATTGGGTTCAGAAAGAAAGGACACGTGGTATGTGTGTGTGTCTGTGTGTGTGTGCGTTTAATTGTTGAGAAAAACTAATCTTGAATCTTAAGTCCAACAATTATGCCCTTTAGGAATAAATACAAAATAAAGACAAATAAAAAGTAAGCCAATTGATGGATCACAGAGCGAAAATTGAAGAAACTTGGAACATTAGAAATAAAGGGAAAGCAAAATAATTGGTAAATATCTGAATAAATATGGTCTACTGTTTTCTTGAGTTATTTAAAGTATACTTGCAGTTGAAATCAGAGTATAGCCCTGGCCGGTTTGGCTCAGCGGTTAGAGCGTCGGCCTGTGGTACAGAGAGAACCGGGTTCGGTTCCCGCTAAGGGCGCGTACTTCGGTTGCAGTTTGTCCCCGGCCCTGGTTGGTCGTGCGCGTGGCAGCCACTCGATGTGTCCCTTCACATCGATGTTTCTCTCTCTCTCACTTCCTCTCTCTCCCTCCCGCTCTATCTGAACAAAAAAATGGAAAAATGTCCTCAGGTGAGGATAAAAAAAAAAAAAAAAGAAATCAGAGTATAACTGTATTTACATAGAACATATATGACAACTATGGTAGCATAAGTAGGCAAAGCATAGGGGCCTACATGGTGGTGATATTTCTACATTCCAGATGGTATAGTAAATTATTAATTTTGAATAAACTTTGCAGGCCAGAAAGGGAGTGGCATAATATATGCAACATGATGAAAGAAAAAAATAACCACAACCAAGATTATTCTACCTGGCAAGGTTATCACTCAGAACTGAAGGAGAAATCAAGGGTTTCCCAGGCAAGCAAAAGCTAAAGGAGCTCATCACAACTAAACAGGCATGACAAGACATGTTAAAGGGAATTCTAGAAGTGGAAAAGAAAAGGCCAAAACTAGAATTAAAAATATATATATATATATGAAAGGGAAAAAAATTACTAGTAAAGGCAAACACATACTAAAGATAGTAGACCACTACTTATAAAACTATTATATTATATAAACAATTAAAATGGCAGTAAGTACACACCTATCAATAATTACTTTTTAAAAAAATTTTTTTCTTTTCTTTTTAATTTTATTTTTGTTACAGATATTTCTCCTTTTTAACCCCATTGACACCCTCCTCCCCATCTCCCCCACCCCATCCCCGGCTTTGTTGTCCATGTCCATTGGTTATGTGTACATGCATATAAGTTCTGTGGTTTATCTCTTTTCTCCCCCACCACCTCCTCTTCTGAGGGTTGTCAGTCTGTACTACTTCCATGTTTCTGGGTCTACCCTATTCCTCAGACTGTTATGTTCATTATATTCCACAAATAAGTGAGATAATGTGGTATTTGTCTTTTTCTGCTTGGCTTGTTTCACTTAGGATAATACTTTCCATGTCCCTCCATGTCATCTCATAGGATAAGAGATCTTTCTTTCTTCCAGCTGCATTATATTATACAAACAATAAAAATGGCAGTAAGTACACACCTATCAATAATTACTTTAAATGTATGTAGACTAAGTGCTTCAAAAGACATAGGATTACGGAATTGATATGAAAATGTGACTCATATATATGCTGCCTACAGGAGACTGCCTTCAGATCAAAAGGCACACAGACTGATAGTAAAGGGATAGAAAAAGATATTTCATAAAAATGGAAACAGAAAGAAAAAAAGCTGGGATAGCAAAGCTTATATAAGATAAAATAATACTTTAAAACAAATGTGATAACAAGAGACAAAGAAGGACCCAGCAATTCTACTTCTGTGCATTTACCTGAAAAAATATGAAACACTAATTTGAAAAGATAAGTGCATCCATATATTCACTATAGCAGCATTTATAATAGCCATGATATGAAAACAATCTAGGTGTTCATCAATAGATGAATAGATAAAGAAGAATTGTGTGTGTGTGTATATATATATATATATACACACACATATATATAACTTTATTAGCCATGAAAAAAGAATAAAATCTTACCATTGCAACAACATGGATATATACTTAGAGAATATTATGCTTATTATGCTAAATGAAATAAGTCAGAGTAAGACAAATACTGTGTCATTTCACTTATATGTGGAATCTAAAATACTAAATGAACAAACCAAACAAGCAGACCATAGAAAAAGAGAAAAACTGGTAGTTGCCAGAGGGTTAGGCAGTGGGGAAGGAGGGCAAAAAGGTGAAGAGAATTAAGATGTATAAACTTATAGTTATAGTATAAATAAGTCATGGAGATGTAAAGTACAACATAGAGAATACAGTCAATAATATTGCAATAACTTTACACGGTGACAGATGGTTACTAGACTTCTCATGGTGATCACTTTGTAAGCTATATAAATGTCAAATCACTGTTATACACTTAAAACTAGTATAATATTGTATGTCAACTATAGTTCAATTAAAAAGAGCTCTACATTTAAAGAAAAGAAAGAAAATTTGTTGAACTGAATAAAATAAAAAATTTGGAGCATGCAGCCAAAACAGTGTTTACAAGGAAGTGTATAGCTTTCAGTGTTTATATTAGCAAATAAGAAAGGGTTGAAATAATTAATCTAAACTTTCACCTAAAATGATTATAAAGGGAATAGAAAAGTAAATCTAAATTAAGGAGAGGGAAGAAAATGACAAGGATAAGAGCAGAAATTAAGAAAATGAAAATATGAAATTATTAGAGAAAAGTCTAAACAAAAAGCAGGTTATTTCAAAAGATAAAAAAAATTGATGAATTTTTAGAAAGGCTAACAAAATAAAATAAATTGCCAATATTAGAAATAAAAGGCAAGATAATCACTGCCAACATTACAGATACTTAGAAGATATTAAAAGGATGCTATAAACAACTCTATACACTTAAATGTGACAACTTTGATAAAACATCACAGCTCTAGTTCAAGCTCTTGCCAAATGAGTCTTGACAATTTTAATATTTTTCTTAATGGAAATATAGTTCTAGTTTCACCTTGACTCCCACCATTTTTCAGTATATAATTGGCACAGCCAGAATCTCTCTCTCTTCACTTTCTAAAGCTGACCAAATAACTCTTCTGCTTCATATTCTTGCATTCCTTCCAATCATTTAATAGAAAAATCTTTAACATCAAAAGTCTACATGTCCAGCCTCTTTTTGTATGACTCATTCTTTAGTTTTAAAAGACTACATAATATATTTTTACCGTAATAATTAGTTCTCATGTATGCCTAGAATGCCGTCATAAGATTTACAACTGCAAAACTCCCACTCCACTCCCTAGAAATCCAGTTCACTTCATCTTTGAGAACTTATTTCTCCCAGTTAATTCATGTGTTCTTTTTCACATGCACCTGTTGCCCCTCGTTTATGCTTCAATTACTGCATATATCTCACGTGTTTGCATTATTTGTAGGTCAGCCTTCAATCTTCCATGCAGGGTCCGTGTCTCTTTTGATTTTTATCTTTACTGCTTTGCACAGTTCTTGAACATTTCAGGTATTCACTAGCTTTAGATAAACAGGCATATAAATGAGGCAAACAAATTTATAGAAGAGTCCAATAGCTGTTGGTCCACTTGACTAATTGCTACTGTACTTGTCAGTGAGCTTCCAGAATGGAAAATTAGTTAGAGTTAAATATATGTATCACATCATTCTTTAAATTTCCCAAAGTGATTACTTAAATCTCATTTCATTAAAAAAAAAAAAACACACACATTACTAATGTAATACTGAGCTACTAAATTTGACTTTAAGTTATCAACTTGACACAATATCATCTCCTACCACATCTATAATAAAATGTAGCTAATTTTTTATTTTATTTTATTTATTTATTTTTTGGTACATGCCCTTAGCGGGAACCGAACCCAGGACTCTCTGGTCCGCAGGCCAATGCTCCCACCACTGAGCCAAACCAACCAGGGCTAATTTTTATTTATTTTTTTATCTTTATTGATTAAAGAGAGAGAGGAAGGGAGAGAGAGATAGAAACATCGATGAGAGAGAATATCAATTGGCCACCTCCTGCATGCCCCCCACTGGGGATTGGGCCCACAACCTGGGCATGTGCCCTGGCCTGGAATCAAACCAGCAACCACTGAACCACACAGGCCAACCTGTAAAAGTATGTTGACACTGACTCCCACACATGCAATGAAGTCTTCCCT
The DNA here is from genome assembly GCF_014108415.1 of Molossus molossus. Lineage (NCBI taxonomy): Eukaryota > Metazoa > Chordata > Mammalia > Chiroptera > Molossidae > Molossus > Molossus molossus. Next base: position 13,198,309 of record NW_023425346.1, read on the forward strand.
CCTCCCGTTTTCTGTGCATGAGTGCACACAACATATGCTCACATAGCATTCTTTTTATGGGACAATACATTCAAACTATAATTATAGCACTATTAAGCATGAAATATTATTAAAGACAAACAGATGAAGGTATCAAAAGATTGATGCCACACAGTATTGCATCTCCATTATTTCAAAGGTTAAAGCTCTCTCTATGAGGCTGTTATAATTTATAATTTGCTTCCAACAACCTGTTTTAGATCTTCTCTCTTGATGTTTGGCTGGTCTCTTAACCTGCCTCTTGTGCCATTTTTGCTCCATTTTAGGATACTCAGGAATAAACACTCTGGGAAGTGGCAGTCAGTTAATTACATTACAAATGGGTTCATGTCACAGCTGGGTTTAAGGCGGAGGTGGGATATTCTGAATGAGGGACATGGGTCTGTTCCATTAGGTAATGCGATGTACCAAAGTGACTTATCTGAAGGAAGAGAAACCGGAAGTGACTTAATTCTGGTACTCTTTTTTTTTTTTTCCTTTTTCTTTGTTTACCCGCTTAAAAATTAAACTAGCCAAATTAGCTCCACTGGTTGGAAGGTGTCCACTCTGTCAGCGCATCTCTTTTGGATTAGAAAAAACAGCAGGTGTCCTGGGCAAACTTTCATTTCTCCAAAGGACAGCAGGGGCATTCTTGTTGAATGCTTTTCCTGCAGAGAACCAACTCTTCTCTGTAGGAACATGGCTCTGTCTCTTGAAAGGTTAGCCTGCCTTGAATCTGGTCATTCGCAGAGACCCCGGACATGCCCAAGCTGACCCACCTCCAGGCGGAGGCGCCGTGGTTCTCGGCCCGCGTCCCCCGCGCTCCCAGAGCCCAGCCGCCCGGGAAGGGGCCCTGGGGAGCACGGGTGGGGCTCGCGCGAGGCTCAGAAGCGCGTCTGCTGCAGTTGGCCTGCACTGCGGTGCCCCCCAGCTCTGAGAGTCCCAAATGCGCCAGGCTCACCGAGGAACAGGGACTGTGCCCGGGGCGGAGTGAGGAGTGACTTCCCGCGGGAGAGGCTGCCTGATGCGCACCCACCGTCGTAAGCGCACAGGGGCCTGACGTTCCTCGGGATGGCGGGGATCAGAGTGGAAGGGCTCCCTGAGAAAAATACTGGGCGTCCCTGGGTCAGCCATACGCTGCCCTGTGGAGGCTGCTGGGAATTACTTCGGAATTCTCTTTTCCGCGGGAGACATGGCCTAACAAGGAGGGCCGGACTTTACACAAGTGGCTTGGATGGTGTCTACTCTTGACTTACCCATGAAAACGCGGTTCTCCCCGCAGTACCTCGCACGCCCCCGAGTCCCCCACCCACGGTTGGTTTCCCATTTCTCTCTGGCTTGGCTGTGGGAGAGAAAACAAAGGCTCTCTGTGGCTGTCTTTCTGCCTTGTTTCGGTGCTTGTTTTTGCAGACTGTCAGAGCACAGTTCTCTTCGAAAATGCCCAGACCCCTTCCAGGAAAACAGTGGGTGTAGTTCGTCTTCCGGTGGAAATGCTCAAGGTTTTCATCAGTGGTTCAATCTACCTCGCGGTTCTACCGAACACCTTTCCTGATAAAGCCTGAGGAGGAGGCTCCTTCCCGCGGTCCTGCTCTCACGTCGTCAGTATCCATATGAAGTGACACGCATTTTTCAAGTGAAAGTGACTGTTTCTGAAGAGTTTCCCAGAAGGGTAACTTAAAATTTAATTGCAGCAAAATGATTGACATATGAAAGGTTGCTCGATCTCATCAGTAGTTTAGGAAAATAAACGTTAAAGTTATAGTGAGACACAATGTTGTCTTATAAAATTAGAAGAAAATAGAGCAAAATCTAATACGGGAGAAGGTGTTATAACATGGGCACATCACTAGAAAAAGCATTAACTGTGGATCTTGAGAAGAAAGATCCATTTCATGTGACCTCTGAGAAGAAATGTACCTGCTGAGATGGACTCCTTATGATCAACTGAGGGTGTAAAATTTACGAATAACAAGAGTTTAGTAGACATTTGCTAACAGGGGCTCCTCAGCATTCTGTACACTGGAAAGAACTACAGACCGAATCCTCCCTTGGCTCCTGCACCACCCCCCTTGTTTATGCCACAGGGACAACCATGGCAGAGAAACCCCATTTTAATCTTTCTACCAACAGACCGAGACCTGCTGCATCCAATCAGAATTGCACAGTGTGTCCTTATTTGCATCTATAGTGACCAATAGAACTGCACAGTTTGGATATCATATTTACATAATATGGATTTAATTAGGACCTGGGTGGTAACTTTCACTACAAAAGGTGGCCTTCCCTTTACCTTGGTGAAACACAATTTAGGGTGTTGGCCTGAATCTGTGTCTCCTGGACTGCAGCTATTTTTGCTCAAATAAGTGCTCTTTTTTTTCTTTATTATAGTCTAAAATTGATTTTGGCTTATATAACTTTTAATAAACTAATTTAGAAGACACATTACAGTTGAAAACTTAAATACTCTTTAACCTACATTAACAACAACTAATCAATGGAAAATTAAACATTAGTCTTTAAAAATATATGTAAAAATAATTTAATGTAGCATGGTTTCTCTTGGCAAAGCATAGGTGAAAACCTAAATATCCATTTATAGCTAAAGAGTAAAATAAATTGTGCTGAACACAAACTCTAAAATATTAAAAGTAATGAGATAAAACTACATTAGATCATCTGATATCAGAGAGGAATATCCATAGGTACTATCAATTAAGAAAAGCAAGTTCCAACACAATGTGTACAATACGTTTCCAATTTAAAAAAAAAAAAAAAAAAAAGCAAAATAAAAAAACCAAAGCAAACCAACAAACCAAAAATATCTTCTTTGTGTGTATACATATTACATGTCAGGCTGTAAGCTTTTTTTTTTTTTTTTTAATAAAGAAATAATGGATGGAAATCGTTATATTAATTACTTATATATTTTATTAATTATAAATTAATTGGTTTTACTAATCACGTACAACTTATTATTTAAACATTTATTTAAAAAAAATTTTTAAAGAAAACACTAGAGGAGTTTGAGCAAGACAGCCAATATCCTCAGTTCCTGATGGAAACTTTCCAAACCTCTGTTTTACACCAACAGAGATTTGCTATTATTCTTTGCCTGACTAGGGAAGGTACAGGTAGATAACTATTATTGTACTGCACAAGTTTATTCAAGTTACTGAGATTAATAAACTAAAAACAAAATAAGCCCATGAGGAAGGAATGTCTTACAGCCAAAAAACGGCAATTTGGGGTGGAAGCTACTACCTCAGCTCACTGTAAGTGATGAAGGTTAAGCGTACTAAGGAGCACATGAATAGATGATTACTGATTAACAAGCTCTACTCCAGCTCACTGTCTAGTGTCACCATGTGTCTATTCTTCAACAAAAAGCTTAATTATTCTTATTTTGTATTAGTTCCCTTTGTATTATTTGCTACAAAATAATAAAATGCATAAGAACAAGCCCTGGCTGGTTTGGCTCAGCAGTTAGAGCATCAGCTCTAAGGGTCTTGGGTTCAGTTCCTGGTCAATGTCACATACCTGGGTTGTAGGTTTGATCCCCGGCCCCAGTCAGGGTTGTGCAGGAGGCAACCAGTCTGTATCTCTTACCTCTCCCTCTCTCTCTCTCTTCCTCTATCTCTCTCTCTTTCTCTCCCTCCCCTCCCTTCCACTCTGTCTAAAAATCAATGAAAAAATATCCTCAGGTGAGGATTAGCAAAAAAATAAATTAAATTAAAAAATGCATAAGGACATTAAATAATTGGACAATTGAAGCTGATACTTATTGAGTACCTACAATGTACAGCCTCTGTTCTACGTGCCACGGATATATTAGTGAACAATTTTGACAAGATTGTGTCCATACAAATTCCACATTGGCCTACTCTCAAATACTATAACCAAATTATAGATTCTACATTTTACACTTATTAAGGAGAGTCCATTTCTAGAGCTAAAAGAGACCTTAGGTGATAATAAACATTACTTTGTTCATAAATGAAAGGAATAGAGCACTGGGTCTCAATATTAAACAAATAAAAATGTTCTTGTGAATATTATGAAAATGCCAATGCCTGCATTCCAAATTCAGAAATCTAGTGGAGAGCCCAGTTATTCACATTGTACAGAGCCTCTCCGACAACTCCTTGTAAGATATTTGGCACCACTCTTTCAGGAGCAGTAGACTGGAGGAGCTGGAATGATGACCCATCGCTGCTTGACTAGAAATTTTCCCTACTATCCAAGTAAAGGGAATCATTTGCCTGTGTTCATCAAAACCCAATAAGATGTGAACAGGAGTTTGCAGCAAAGAAAGCAAAGTTTTATTTAGGGAAATGGTGCCAATCTAGAAAGCACAGGTGAGCTTTTGCTATAAAACCTGGCTCCCCGAAGGCCTCTGGGTAAAAAATCATTATTCATGGTAGCTAAGGAAGTTGGGGTTGTGGGCTCTAATAATATGTGAGGGCTGTGGTAGGAAGTAGTTAATCATTGTATCAGGTCCACATGTCAGCCATGGCATCAATATGCCTGATTTCCTGAAGACATAGTTGGTTGAGTCTGCTTTCATGGGTCTGGGGCTGAAACACAACTGAGGGCAAGATGTCACCTTTAGTTTGACTGAACTCTGTTTTCTTGGTCCACAGAGCTGAGCTTTGTTCTCAAGATAGCTTGATGCTGACCATAACCTAATGTCTTCTGGGCTTAATGATTAAGGGACTGGACATGTACGTAGTGTGTGCAAAGGTGAAGGATAAGGTTGAAAGGAGGCAAGTCTAGCTCAAATTAAGGAGAAAATTATATTAAAAAAATGAAAGTCCCTGTGCATTTATATTACCTCTATTTATATAATATTACAGGGTGGCAGATAGAGAAATTAGATTAGATATTATACCTACTTCCTCACGTATTTTATTTGCTCAGAAGTTAGTACCCACTCAACATTGATCAATTTATTGGTCAAGACTGGGGCAGGACCTGGGGAAACAGTGTTTTGATGAAACTCCAACCCCTTATTTTAGCTCTTCCACTATCAGGTTTTTATTTTCTGTCTTTTAGGCTCCAAAAGACATAAACCATTATTATACTAAATTTATCTGCAGTGTTGTAAGTTATAAAATATTTGGTCTTCATCTACAGTTGCTGGTTACAATTCACCAAACCCTTAGAGTTTTCTAAGTGTTAAGAGTGATAAAGGTGTATTTCATTATGTTAATGAGGTGACATTTGCATCCCACCCAAGGGTGGGGGCTGGTTGCCAGGAGAACCAACCATTTTATTAGAGGTTTAGAACTTTTAGTCCCACCTCCTATTCACCTTAAGGAATCTGCACTAAGGGAAAAGGGACTGGAGGTTGTGTTCAATTGTCAATGTCCAGTGACTTTTCCAACCATTACTATGTAATGAAGCCTCCATAAAAACCCAGGACAATAGCTCTTTTGTCCAAAAGCTTCCCAGGGACAGAAGATTTTTTGTTAGGACCTAGCCTTATGTATCTCTTCATCTGGTGGTTGATCATAGCCTTTAGTATCCTTTGTCATAAATCAGTAATTTATTGAGTATACAGAATTTCCTGAGTTATGAAAGTTGTTCAAGCAAATTAATCAAACTCAGGAAGAGAGGGCATTCGACCTTCTAATCAACAGCTAGTGGGTCAGTAGCACAGATAAGAGCCTGGGCTTGCTACCGGCATCTGAAGTTGGAGTTGCGGGGAAAGGACAGACTTGTAGGATTGGACCCTTAACATGTGGAATCTTACTCTGTCTCTGGGTGGAAGTTTCAAAATAGAGTTGATTTGTTGGAATTGGGGCTGGAAACTCTCCATTTACCATCATTTCTTCAAGCTATTTTAGTTGATTTTCTGTTTCATGATCCCAGACTCCCAACTAAGTACCAAAGTCCCAGGCCTTTCCTAAAACGACCAATAATAAGCAGCAAACATAGAAGTGACTCCAAATTCAGCATCCTTTCCTCCTCACTTCCCTTTCCCACATATCTTAATATCTCATTTGGGTACCAAATTAGCCACAGGCCCTACGGTTTCTTGAATCCGTTGTCCACTTATCCCTCCCCTTTAATTAATGTGGTTCTTCAGTTGTAAGGAACCAAAGCAGATTCTACCTCCGTTTCTGCGATAATAAGCATCTACTTCTTACTTAAAATCAGCCAATTTTGTTAGCAAGGTAAAAGAGTATTCTCTAATCATGTTGAGGAAAGGGGGAAGGACTGTTGGTTCACCAGTCTGAATAGCTGGGAAAGTGGTAGTGTTCTAGTTTGGCCTCTCCATTCCAGCTAATGGTTAAACCTTGGAGGAGAAAGTATTTGCTGTTGATCCTCAGGGTAAACCTTTACTTTGGGGGTGAGTTGTTACTCTGCTGCTACATGGAATTTAAATTTCTTTGTGTGGCTGTCTTTCTCTGTGGGAAAAAAGAGGCAGCATAAATATCCATGCCACTAAAGGAAAGTAATCTGTATGGTGCCACATGTCTGCTTTGAGTGCCTTCAAAGATGACCTGCTAGCTTGTCTAATTTAACATCCCTGGGGAGAAAGTTTATAGGAAGAAATAAAACTAACCTATTGTTAGGTTCTCCAAGAGCAGCTCACTTACAGTAGTCTGGCAGATGTTTTGTTGGTATATATTTTTAAGCATTTATTATTTTTCTTTAGGAAAAGAATAGCAATAAAGATACAAAATATAAAACTTCAATGCATAGACAATTATCCTAGGGAGGTTTGACCCTTTTCTAAGAATGAAAAAGAAAAGCAGCATAAAGAGTATGACACCTTGGGATATAGCTTTTTGGTACAAAGCTACTTAATGGGGAAAATACCATGAGCTGTTTTTAAAGTATCACACAATGTAGGTTCAGAGAAATGCACCTCAGCATTTTTTTTTTCTTATTGATTTTAGAGAGAAAGGAAAGGAGAGAAAGAGAGAAACATCTACGAGAGAAAACATTGATTGGCCACCTCCTGCATGCCCCCACTGGGGATTTGGTACACATTCTGGGCATGTGTCCTGACCAGGAATCAAACCAGCGACTTCTTGGTGCATGGGTCGAAGCTCAACCATTGAGGCACACCAGCCGGGCACCCCTCGGCATCTTAATGTCTGCTAGAGAGAATGCTTGGTTAGGAATCAGAAAACCCAGAATTGATCCTGGGTTTTTGTTGTTGTTTTTGTATTCAGTGTTTCATTCTTTACTTAAGAAATAAGGAGGAGAGAATGATATCTACCAACTAAATGGTCTGAACATCAAATTAATGATATATGAAATGCATATTTTAAATCATGAAAGGCTGAACAAATATAAGATTTTTTTTTATTGGGGTATAATTTACATAGAGTGAATGCCACTCTTTTCAGTGTATTATTGAGGGTTGTCACCAACCTGTATTAATGTCACTATTACCACAATCAAGATTTAGAACATTCCGTCATCTCCATGGTTTTGCAGTGAATCTGTCTTCTTTCAATCACAGAACGCAGGTGAAATCATCCAGTCTGTGGCATCAGGAGCCTGTTCTGTTTTACTGCTGCACTTATGACAGCATGTTTACATGTTTGCCAGTTGGAAACATTGGAATCTGTGCTCTGAAAGGTGAAAGTCAGTGGCTCGAGGTGCACGGGAATGACCAAAAGGAAGGTCTACACATCACTGAGTCGTGGGGTATTGGGTGGATGATGGCAGCCCCAAAGAGCTGGGGTTTTGTCCTTATATGCGTCCACTGGTGGAAAACTTTTGTCAATCAGTGGGTCTTGGGGTCTTGGTTGGTGGGGTTGGGAAGGGGGTTGGATCTGTAGGAATACAGATGTGTGATTGGGTGCTTCTTTGGTATCTGGTGTCCAGTTGCTTTTCTTATCCAGCCAGTTCTCCTGTGGTGGGAAGTTTGGTTGTTTATTCTCCTGAGGTGAGGAGGCTTGCAAATGACTATTAGGAATTATATTGCCTGTGTGACTCCTAAGATTTCCCTTCTCTTTCTATTTGTTAGTAATTATTCTTACGGAATCGGGGTGGAGGTCTCTTTCTTCTGTAGCTACTTTCTGCTAGTTTGTGGGTATAGTGCTTATAACATGGCCTATAGCGCTAAGCCATATTAGTATGTTGGGGAATGGGGGGATAGGGTAGGGATGAGTTCTACAGGCTATGTTCAGGGCGACCAGTTTGCCTGTAATAGTTTGTATACAGTTTTGAAGAAAGGAAAGGAGGGCATGGATGGGCTTCCAAAGTGAGACCATTATTGTGTAAACAATTCATCAGGTGTTTAATAAGAAATATGCCATGAAAATAAGAGGGGGAAAAAAAAGGCTAATCATCACAGCAGATTATAAACCAGTTTCCAAGTCTGTAAGACTGTCATTCTAGAAGGCTTAAAGTTTCTTTCGCTAGAATGAAAGCAAGCAGTGACAATTGGACAGCATCTCATGCACAGGTAAATTCTGTACGGTTGACATTGAATTAGTAGTTTTTGACAAATCCAAGTCAAAAGATGGGAGAAAAAATTAAAACATTAATTTGGAGGGTTGAAGACAACTAGAAGAATTTGAGAACCAGTTAGTTCACAGTTAAAAATAAAACTTTAAACTTTGAAGACAATTGACTGTGCTAGAGTCCAGTATTTACAATTGGACATTGTGGTTTTCATTGAAACAAAATTTCTCTCCCTAAAATCACCCTCATTTTTATTAAAGAGACTGCATTTGGTCCGGTTTTCATTTGACCTGATTATTGGCACAAATATAACAAGAATAATCAATTGATAAGCTTTTTCAAATTTGGCTGGAATGGCAGTTATTTATACAGAATCTTTGCATTGAGCTCTAAGGAGCAGTCAGCAGTCAACCCCACAGGGCAGAGAAGCCGAAGTCACAATTGCCATCAGGTTGTGCCTGGAATACCTGCCATTTTGGGTCATATCCTCAAGTCCTTGAGGTTCCCAAGATGTTGAGGTTTCTTTTCTGCCATCTTTCAAGAAAGCAACCTTCATTCCTTACCAGGAAAGATTGCCATGAACCATTGACCAAGCATGGTAGCAGGCCATTCCCTGCAAATGGCGTCTGATCAGCTTTGATTACTCTTGAGTCAATTCTAATTTTAAGGCCTTTGGTGACATCCAGAGTCCAAGCATGTCCCTTTTGACTATGACTTTCCAGTCAAAGACTCAGTTAACAAAACCATGATTGGAACCTGGTTTCATGTGTTCAAAGAGAATAGATTCTTCTTGCATTTATGCAAGTAAATATATAATCATGAAAATAATACTCACACATTGAAAGTTGTAAAGTTCTGGAGAGATTAGGTAGGGAGAAAAATATAAATGCTTCACTATTGCTTGAGGATATACTTTACCAAATTGTTTTAGGGAAATAAAAACAAGCTTCTTTATATCTGGAAAACAAAAAGATTTTTTTTATAAATCCAGTTATTTATAACATATTTTTAAATGCATTAGAGTAAAACAATGACTACGTATAAATGATGAAATTTAAAATGACATTGTTATAGACCTGATTTTAATACAATTGATAAACAACTTTGTTTTCGTGTAAGATATAACATCCCAAGATAACTATTTCTTGGTAAACAATAATTATTATGAAATGCCATGAAAGAACACTATACAGCTCACAGTTTCAAATTCAATATATAATTTCAATATATATAAAGAACAAATAACATATGTCAGATTTTAAAGTGCTGTACATGGCTCATTGGAAGTGTGCACTGAGCACTGGAAACAATTCATAAACGTCCCAGTGTGTGGGTCACAGACACCTGGAGTAACACTGCTGGAGACCCCCACAGGGAACCAACACTTTTTGCTTGCCTGGTGTCTCTGACTGGACACCTGCTACCCTGAGAGTTTCCTGTTTGAAATTGGTTTTGAATCTCTGTAAATTCCTTTCTAGAACAGACTGAAATTTCTAGAACATCCATTTTAATAAAATACAAATAGAAATTGTTATTATTGCTAATTTTTATTTGTTAAAGCTCCCCATGTAACTTCAAGTGTAGTAGCGAGGCCTGATTAGTTTTTAATTTATTTTATTTTTTTAGAGAGATAGAGGAAGGGAGAGATAGAAACATCGATGTGAGAGAAACATCATTTGGCTGTCTCCTGCAACCTGGGCAAGTGCCCTGGCCAGGAATGCAACTGGGACCTCTCAGTCCTTGGGACAACACTCAATCCACTGAGCCACACCAGGCAGGCTAAAATTTTTTATGAGGAGAGAGAATAAATCCTTGAGGTATTCCAGGGCACATAGGAATAACTCAAAGTTACTCCTCTGTTAAAAGAATCTGTTAATATTTTACTTTGGGAAGGTTTTCAAATATACTTAACCAAAAAATCATGGCATAAACTCTTTGTGAATCTAGATAATACAAACACATATTTTATGGTAATAACTCTAAAGACAACAGTCAAATTTAAACTGGTTTTAGTATCAAATGTTTTGACCAGACCACAGGATCTTGTTTAACCTATGCAAGTATTTAATCTCTTTAAGCCAATAAATATCATCCTTTAATAAGAAGGCAGAGAACACACCACATATAATATACAGAGAAACATGTATTACATTAAGACCACACACACAATGTGAATTACTAACTTTTGTAAAGATGCAAAAAAATTTATTTGCTTTTGATGAGTTTTAAGAAGGCTGGAAAAGGGATAGAAGGTCCTAATTACCAGCTCTCAATGGAAGTGTCAAGGGCTGTGAACCAGCAGTGGAAATTAAGGAATTAAGTAACAGGAGAGAGCCTGGGAGGGGCGCTTTGGCTCCTAGAAATGATAGATAAAAGAAGTGAGCCTGGGAGGGGCTGCTTTGGCTCACTGAAAAGTCAGAAACCCTGGTGACTTAAGATGTGACATGACATGAGTGTGGTTGTCAGAACTGATGTAATAAATGCTCCAGATATGAGCAGACTGTGGGAGTGCTTACCCCTTGCCCTGAGGGTGGCCTTACCAATGACCAGGACATCAGCCAGGTACCCTGGGAATGGATTTTCCCCACTCAGGCAGAGGACTCAACTCCACACCAGTCAAACAAGCAGGAAAGAAGGACTCCCTTCCACATCGGGGGTGATCAGGTAGGCCCTGACTCGCCGGAACCCTGTCACCTGGGTGTTGCCTGAGGATGGTCATGTAGGTGGGTGACTCTGTGTCCAGGGGGCAAGTTACCTTCCATTTCAGCATTGATGCATCTTGAGGAAGGACTTACACCACAGTTAGCAGGTAGGTTTCCAAGAAAAAGTATAATAAAAGCAATTCTAGGTCCATCAGAGAGAAATTAGGTAGAGGTGGGGGACTGAAGCCTAACTTGGGTTTTTCTATAAACTTAAAACTTTCATGAACTTCTACGACCTTCACAACTTCCTATACTTTGCACAAACTTCTTTTTATCCATTCAGGAATAACCATCATTAGAATAACTCAATATCAATCCTTGTCCTGTAAAAAATAAAATGTATTTTTATACCTTATGCCTTCTATTATCAAAGTTACATGATTTCTTTCCAACTTAATTTGAACTTTAAGAAACCTCAGTTCTCTGCCCTGGCTGGTTTGGCTCAGCGGTTAGAGTGTCCGCCTGCGGTCTGGAGAGACCCAGGTTCGGTTCCCGCTAAGGGCATGTACCTCGGTTGCAGTTTGTCCCCGGCCCTGGTTGGTCGTGAGGGTGGCAACCACACGATGTGTCCCTTTCACATCAATGTTTCCCTCTCTGTCTCTTCCTCTCTCTCCCTCCCACTCTGTCTGTACAAAAAATGGAAAAATGTCCTCGGGTGAGGATAAAAAAAAAAAAAAAGAAACCTCAGTTCTCAATGACAACAAAGTAAACAACCAGCACACATTTTAAACACATTCTCACTTTGAAGAAACACACCTTTAACAAAACACAAGACATTATAACAACTTCAAATCCACTTTACAGACTTTCTGCAATAAACAGCCAAAAGCAGGCAAACTTAAAATTTTTCTAGCAACCAATGTTTCAGTATTTCCTGTTATTTCAAAACATCTAGATATTCAATAACTTTTATCAAAATTTGTTAATTTAGAAAATAATGGTTGAAATAAATTAAATAGATCTACTCCCTTTTGATAAGAATTATTTTTCAGAAAACCTCGTGGGTGGGTGAGGGGGAAGAGATAAGCCAAAGAATTTATATGCATATATATGTAACCAGTGTACATGGACAACAATACTGTGAAGGGAGGGCAGGAGCGGAGAGGAGGGTGTCAGTGAAAACAAGAAACATCTGTAACAAAAATTAATTATTTAATAAATTAAAAATTTAAAAATTTGCATTTTAAAAGATGGTCCAGACCTGAGCTCTTGGTGAAGATCAGGAATTTGCATTTCAAAGGACCTGGGACTTTGGTTTCATAAAGCCAATGATCTACAGGCCTCTTGTGATACATATGGGAGGTTTTAGAAAAGTAAGACTTTTGGCTTTGAATTGTTTCTGGAGCCACACCTCTGGCCTTGTGAAAACTTCATTTGTAAAACAGGGACAGTCATTTTCAATTCCTCAGGGACTCAATTGCCTTCCAAATATTGGCAATGGACTGACAAATCTATTCATTTTTGAAATATTTTTTCCCATTTGGATACATTTTTTGTTTTAGTTTACAGGCAGCATGTAGCTGAGGGTTGCCATAAAGATTTGGATATATGGGACCTCCATCCATTTCCCTTGGGAAAGGTAAAACAGGTCTAGTAGCAAGATAGTATTAAAAGTAATGGTGCCATTATCTGGCCAAAACTCTCTATTGCCCACTTTATATTGGGGCCAGACTGTGTTAACAAAAGTTTAGCAGTTTTCTTAAGGGATTCAGGGTCTAATTTCTCCTAGTGAGCACGAATCCCAAAAGGGGACTCTAAAGCATTGTGGACTGGTTCCCCATCTATGGAGTGACAGATAATTAGCAAGCCAAGAGTTAGAGGCATCTCTGCAAGTCACTGGGCTGTTTTGGGCCATTCTGAGCAGGGTGGTACCCTGTTTTGCCATCTCTGAGGCAATAATGAAGAAAAGATGCTTAGCATATATTTAATCAGTTTCCTCTTCGGAAGTTCATTTAAAATTATTTTCCCCTTTGGTTCAGTATCTAATTCATTTAGTTCTAAATTCATATTACATTTCTGCAAAAAGCAGATGGGGGCATCACTAATTTAGAAAAGGTCACCCTATCAGGTGAATCAGGACAGATTTGATTAGTGATAATATATATTTTCCCATAATGCACCCTAGTTGGAAGTAGACAGGTTCTGCTCAAAAAACAGACGTTGGGCATTGAGACTTCCGGTCAAGATGGTGGCATAGGTAAATGCAGTACTCACCTCCTCCCACAACCACATCAAAATTACAACTAACCTACAACACAGCCATATTCAAAACTGCATGAAATCGAGCTGAATGGAAGTCCTACAAGTACAAAATTAAAGAAGACACATCAAGACTGGTAGGAGGAGTGGAGGCGCAGACAGGCTGGCCCCACACCCACATGTGGCAGATAAAAATCAGAAGGGACACCTCAGGTGGGAAGGTCCTCCCTAAGGACTGAGGGGTTCCTGTCCCACACCAGGCACCCAGCTCAGGGTTCCAGTGCCCCATCACTTCTGGCTGGAAAACCAGTGGTAACTGAGGCTGAGGGAGGCTGAGACTTCTATTGCTCCAGGGAGCTCCTCTTAAAGGGTCAACGCATGGACCTACTCAGACCCACTCCCTCTGAACTCCAGCTCAGATGGGAGGCGGCTTGAAAGGAACTAGAGACATATGGAAAAGAACTGAGCTGTCTTACCTTGGAATGAGGGCTGGAGAGGGAGTTTTCTCCTAGACAGATGTACTGGTGGAGGCCATTGTTCCTTTGGTGAGCCCTTCCCTGGAGCAGGCAGAGAGCCACCATATCTGGGACTCCAGAAACCTGGCTCGCACTGTTTGCCCTGTCCTGGTGATTCTGTGAGGCCCTGCCCCACTCAACTTTTGGGCCTACCCAAGCTGTTTGAGTGGCTTTACCATAGGATTGTCTTACCTTGGATCCTGCTTCAGATTTTCCTAAAATCTCTCACACAAGCAACATCTGGTCTCAGCGAGTCCCATACCTCTTATTAAGTGGCCCCAGGCCTGGCACTAGAAGCAGCCAGCTTTGGTTCACAACTTGGCTTTTCCTGGGCATCTCTAAGCCCAGCATAAGAAGCAGCCATTGGCAGAGCACTTTGTAGCTTATGTAGGGTGGCCCCAGTAGAACAGAGGCAGTGGCTGACCTTGCTCCAGATCCACTGCACCCAGTGGACAGCTTCAGACCACATCAAAACACCACCACTCAACCACCTCCACAAGTGACACACTCAAGGAATGGACTCAGGGGTACCAGAGCCCTAATGAAGTAAGTCTTTCTCTGTGTGGTGGGCCCCTGCACAGCTGATCCTACAAGGTAGTCAGAGGCCAGTGGTCAGTGGGCATGGCCAGTCCTTGCAGCTCATCAGCCTAAGTAAATTCCTCCCACTGATGTGCCAACAGCAATCAAAACTCAATTATAACAGAAAGGTGTACAGTCCACACGACTAGGGGTGCACCTCGAGGGCCCCACTGAGGTGATTAGTAAGGCTGTGCCACTGGACTCTACAGGAAACCTACAACAATAAGCCACCCTATGAATCTGAGGAGACATAGCAACTTGACATAATACATAGAAACAATCACAGGGAAGCAGCCAAAATGAGGAGACAATCTATCAAAACACTGATTATAAGACTGCTCAAGAAACTTAGTGAGAACTTCAAGGAACTTAGTGAGATCTTCCTGCAACTTAAAGAGAACTTCAAGGAACTTAGTGAGAACATCAACAACATAAGAACTAGTCAGAAATGAAGGAGGCACTAATTGAAATAAAGAATAATTTACAGAGAATCAATAGCAAAGTAGGTAAAGCCAAGAAGCAAATCATTGATTTGGAATTTAAGGAAGCAAAAAACATCTAATCAGAACAGCAAAAAATAATAATAATAATCTAAAAAAAAGAGGATAGTGTAAGGAGTCTCTAGGACAACTTCAAACATGCCAACATCTGCATCATGGGGTGCCACAAAGAGAAGAGAGAGAGCAAGAAATTGAAAATCTATTTGAAAAAATAATGACAGAAAACTTTCCTAAATTGGTGAATAAAACAGACATACAAGTCCAGGAAGCACAGAGAGTTCCAAGCAAGAGGAACCCAAAGAGGTCTACACCAAGACACTTCATCATCAAAATGTCAAAGGTTAAAGACAAAGAGAGAATCTTAAAAGCAGCAAAAGAAAAGCAGTTAGTTACGTACAAGGGAGCTCCCCTAAAACTGTCAGCTGACTTCTCAAAAGAAACTTTGCAGGCCAGAGAGAATTGGCAAGAGATATTCAAGGTGATGAAAAGTAACAACTTACAATCAAGATTACTCTATCCTGCAAAGCTATCATTTAGAACTGAGGCACAAATCAAGAGTTTCTCAGTCAAGAAAAAGCTAAAGGAGTTCATCAACACCAAACCAGTATTATATAAAATATTGAAGGATCTTCTTGAGGACAAGAACAACAAAAATATGAACAATAAAATGGCAATTAATACATATCTATCAACAATTGTATCTTCAAACAAAATGAGCAAGCAGAACAGAAACAGACTCACAGATACAGAGAACTTTTTGTTGCTTGCCAGACGGGAGGGGGCGGGGTATGGGTGAAAAAGATGAAGGAATCAAGAAGTACAAATTAGTTGTTAGACTGATGAACCTCAAAGGAAAGAAGGGAGGGAGGGAAGGATGAGATAAACCAAAGAACTTCTATGCATATATGCATAACCAATGGACACGGACAATAGTGTCAGGAAGGCAGGAAGGGGGCAGGCTTGGGAAGGTAGGAGTCAATGGGGAAAAAAAGAGGGGACATCTGTAATACATTCAACAATAAAGAGGTAAGTTAAAAAGAAAAGAAAAAAAAAAACCAGACATTGATTACCTATCCCTGACATTTGTAGAGATGGTTTACTCCCAGGAAGGAGACAACTTAGTTGAGCGTGGTTAAAAACAAATAAAGTAGCCCTGGGTATTTTTATTTGTTAGGGGTCTTTGTAGCTTCCCTTTTTATGATATTTTCAGCTTCTCCCAGACTATTAGTGAGGAGGAGGGGAATCATCCTTGGAGCAACCCTATGTTTGATCTTACTTTCTTTTCTAAGTCCAATTTTGGTTTTCTACAATCCTTTTTGAGGTGACCTGGTTTTCTGCAATAGAAACACACTTCTGTAGAACTCAATCAGCAATCCTGTTGCCTAGCTAGAAACCAGCCTTTCTGGGGTTTTTGTCATGTAATTACAAAAGCTTCTAATTTGCATATTTAGAAATGGGGGCTTGGAGTTTCTAGCCTTGAAGGAACAATCTACATAATGATTGTAGTTTTATTTGGAGATATGTAGAGTCTGAATAAACTTCCAGATATGCTGCACACTGGACTGCCTGCCTGTGTGCTGAGCTCCATGTCATCTGCAACTTCCCATGTGTCTCAGCCTTCCCTTCCCTCTCCACAAAGATTCAGCAGTCTCCTAAGAATGCCTGAGAATGGAGCCTGAGGGGGGAGCGTAGGATCTGGAGATCAAAGGGCCAAGAATGGCTAGGGGTTAGAGGTGGGTTTCTCTCAGTTTTGGAGGCAGAGGGGTAGAGGTAGGGAGGATGCAGCAGGAGAAACAAAATTCAGGATGACTGCGGAGTTCAGAGAAGACCTGAACATGGGGAGTCTCAGACCTTTTGGCTAAGCGGTGGAGAATGGTGTTATATTTGAGAATGCCATTTTTAGGCCAGATTTCCTGATTGTCTAATTTATATTTATATTGTGGCCATCCTGTGTTGCTTTAAAGCAGGCCAGTGGTGATTTCTTGGGAGGGGTAGACACTGAGTTGTCCATGGTGGTGCTGTGAAAAAGGCGATTACAGAGGAGAGAGTAGTGAGTATCTTATGAGAGGGTGAAACCAAGAGCCAGCATCCCGGGCCTTGTTTCAGCCTCTTTCCTTGTGCTGAAACCATTTCTAGGGGGCATCTCATCACTAGAAATGGTTCAGATTAGACTGAATCAGCCCCCAGTGGCCAGGGAAAAATAGGAGCATCCTCTGTATTTAATCCCTAGTACAAATGAGACTGGACCCAGCATTGGGATTTGCCAGTGAAACCCTAGTGGGTTATGACCACTAGTGAGCTATCACCCCCTGAAATGCTGGAATTGGCAATGCCAAGGCTCACAGTTTCTGAAATAAAACCTACCAGGTGTTTTGGACTGGGGTTTGGGCAAGTGTGTGCTTTTTCATAGAGTACCTCAGTTCCTCCAACATTTGCTTGAGACCGGCAGGCTGCCTAATGCAATCTTGCTCCAAAGGGAAGGGCTACACATCACCGAGGCATGGGGTATTGGGTGGATGATGGCACCCCTAGGAGCTGGAGTTTTGTCCTCACATGTGTCCACTGGTGGGAAGCTTTTGTCAGTCAGTGGCTCTTGGGGTCTTGGTTGGTGGGTGTGGGCAGGGGGATGGGTCTAGAGGAATGCAGATGTGTGCCTGGGTGCTTCTTTGGTATCTGGTGTCCTGCTGCATTTCTTGTCCAGCCAGTTCTCCTGTGGTGGGAAGTTTGGTCTTTGTTCTCCAGGGGTGGGGAGGCTCTCAAAATGGCTGTTAGGAATGACATTGTCTGTGTGAGTCCTAACATTCTCCTTTTGATGATCATGAGCAAATCTGCTATAACAAGCATACAAGTTATTGTGTGGATACAAATTTTAATTTTTCTTATGTGAGTACTTGGGAGTGGGATTACTGGGTCATAAGTATATATTTCGCGTTATACAAACTCTTTTCCAAAGTGGCTGTATAATATTTCATTCCGGTCATTGGTGTATAAGAGTTCTAGTTGGTCTGCATGCCCACCAGCACTTTTACTGTTGATTTGTTGGTTTAGTTTTGCTTTGCTTTTGCTTTTGGCCATTAAAATAGATGCACAGTGATGGCTTGTTGTGGTTTTTATTTGCATTTTCCTAGTGACTAATGATGTTAAGCTTATGTTCATGGCTTATTTCCTATTTATATATCTTTTTTGGTGCAGCATTTTTTCAAATCTTTTGCTAGTATATTATTTAAAAATATTTTATTTCATTTGAATGTTCCCATTGTTCCATTAGTAGGTTATATCATTCTCCTATTACAGATGACAGATCTGTCTTTATGTGGTTTGACAACGCTGCACAAAGATGCACAGATATTAGGTGTCAGAGAGAGAGCGAAAGGATAGGCTTGTCTGCTTACAAAGCTTATGTGACAGTCACAGGGGCTCTACTAGCTCCACAAAAGCAAGCATGCTCTTCTAAGTTTTAAAAGTATAGCAGTTGGCCCCGGCCAGTTTGGCTCAGCGGTTAGAGCGTCAGCCCGCGGATCAGAGAGACCCGGGTTCGGTTCTCACTAGGAGCATGTATCTTGGTTGCAGTTTGTCCCCGGCCCTGGTTGGGGTCATGTGGGTGGCAGTCAGTTGATGTGTCTTTCTCATGTCGATGTTTCTCTCTCTCTCTCTCTCTCTCTCTCTCTCTCTCTCTTCCCCCCTCCCTCCTGCTCTCTCTGATGATAAATGCAAAAATGTCCTCAGGTGAGGATAAAACAAAATAAAAATAATAAACAAAAGAATATCAGTTTCTAGTGGGCTTCAGGGAAATTATGTGCACTCAGTGGGCAGTTTTGAATATGAGGTCAATTTGCATCTGTCTTTCAATTACACCTCAAAACAGCTGTTTTCTGCATTAGCCACATTTACTGATAAGGTGCAAAATAAGTCCAGTTTAGAATTAGGCAACAAACCTGCTGCAGAAGTTGCGCACGGTTCATTCTCAAATGTTAAGTAAATAAAATCTTGGGTTACCTACCTCTTTGGTTTATTCATGTCTCTACCCTCTTCAGTTATTCAAGTGGATCAAAATTACTATTTTCCTGATAATAACTTCATAAGGACACAAAACGTTTTTCTTATGACACATATTTATAAGTGAGTGCAGACATTCAGTCTGCAGGGAACAGAGTCTGAGCCTCAATCTTTCTGTTCAGAAAATGAGGATTATAAAAACCGACACGATGAGTACTATGGATTAAAGGTAATGCATGGGATATGCTTAGTATAGAGTGTTAGCAAATGGTAGTCACTTTATAATAATATCATCTACTATGTGCAAGAGATTTTATTAAATGAACTAAGTAATTCTAGCAACTCCATGAATTAAATATTATCTCAATTTTACAGGTGAAGAAATTGACATATTGAGAGATTAAGTAACTATACAAAATAATCCAAACAGGAAATGAGAAGAGATTCAAACTAGGTCTATTTTATTCTAAAATAATACTTTTAACCCCTCTACTCAGTGTACGGTTTTAATGTTGAGTATTTGGTAGACTCCTAAAAACAACCTACTGCTTAACATTCTACTAATATACAGAGCAAAGGAGGTATGAAGGTAAGACATGTACATCTCTCTGGGAATTTCATATGACGGCATACTAAAAAATAAGAATATATGTGGTTGGTATGAATAAATAAATATTAGTTCATGGACCACTGAGAGGGTACAGGCAGCATTCTTATTCATGCTGTATTGTTCTGAGCAGGTGAGAAGTGCCCAACAACAGATCCAGGCAGAAGGGAGTTAGGAAGACACCTAAGATATTCGAAGTCTGATGCTTTCCTGTGGATTTGCGATAACAGCTGTGTTTATTAAGTCCGTACATAGTATTTTGCCTTTTCCTTTTAAAAAAAATTATTATTTTCAATTATAGTTTCCTTTCAATATTATTTTGTATTAGTTTCAGGTGTACAACATAGTGGTTAGATAGCCATATATTTTACAAAGTGTTTTCCCTGATATTTTTATAATCCAACTGGTACCATGCATAGTTATTACACTATAGAGCCTTTTCCTTACATGAATCCCCAAACATAGAGAAAAATAGTCCCTGTTTTGGAGATACTGAGGCTCAATAATCTTGTCCAATGTCACTTATCTGGTAAGAAATAGATCTTAGAAAAACAGGTTGTTTCTTCCTGCGGAAGTTATGTTCTTTTCACACCTTTCTTCACCTAAAGAGAATATGCTAGACACCCCAACCTGGGGCAGAAAAAATCATGAATGCTCTTTCCAGACATCACCACAGTCTTCCCAGCTGGCTACTCGTGACTCTGGTCACAGAAGTGCGGGAACGCCCATTCGCTGGAGGCCCCCCACCCCCACCCCCCCGCCAGCCCCAGCAGGAGCAGCAGTGAGGGGCTGTGAGCGTCGCCTTCTTTTATCTTTTCTATGGGGGTAGTTCCCACATGAAACTTGAGGGAGCTGCTATCGCCGCAGAAGCCAAGGTAAACAGGAAGAAAGGAGAACCGATTTTACTACATTTAGAGTTAAGAAGCCCTTGCTATTTGATAGAAAATGTCTTCTCTGAAGAACAGTGCCAAAGTACTGGCAGATTACTTAAAGCATCTCAGTTCTGTGCTATGTCCTGGAGCAAAGATCTTTGTTTATGTCCATATGTCATAAGGGTAAATTCAAAGAAACACAATCTGATGCCTTGTGAAGATGATTGCATTTATAAATGAAGGCACTGTGGGTGTGACATGTACCATTGTGTGTGTGTGTGTGTGTGTGTGTGAGAGAGAGAGAGAGAGACTGTGTTAGTATTCAAGATGAACACAAGAAAAAAACACAGCATACATATAAGCTCAGGAATAATTAGTTAAAGAGATGTTATGGAGAGACTTCTGGTCTGTTATAAGGTAGACTACTCACTCCTGCTCTTCCCCACTAAATACAAATGTAACCCCTAGAAATATTTTTGAGACAACCAAGAACTCTTAAAGATAGAAAGTGGAAGGCACACTGGTCAGTGACCTAGGACCAAGGTAACAACATAGGCAGCAGGTGACTTTCAAGCCCCACAGAACAGAAATAGTAACCAAGGACAAGTATTTCCTGAATACTAGCTTAGCAACAGAAGGTGTCCAGAGAGGGATCTTACTCCTCCTGACCTGCACCTTGCTGGCAACCCTGATGAAGAGGGTCATTTGGAAGCCAGGGGAAGCTCTCTCTTTCCCAGTGGGGCTAAGACTCCTCCTCCACAAGAGACACTGGGCTTGGCAGCACCTGCAAGACGATGAGACCCCAACAAGCACCTGAATAGGAAGTGCTTTCTGTCCCTGTCGCTATGGGACTCCCACCCTGCTTAGAGGTCCCAAGTATCTGGGCAGCACAGCGGGAAAGACCTTGTCACTACAGGCCTGACACTTTGCCCCTGTAGGTAGGAGATGCCCATCTCCCATGGAGAGACACCAGGTGACTTAGCCTGAATAAAAAGTGACTGCTTGCTAAAATACAAGATTTAAATAGGACACACAATTTTCTAACACAGTAGCCAAAATGTCCAGGATACTATCAAAACTTATCCCTTATACTCAAGAGAGGTAAAAGTCACTTGGATAAGAAAAGAGAATAAATTAATGCCAACATTGAGATGAATCCAATTTTGGAATGACCTGACAATGATTATTATTTAGATCTTGAGAACATGCTATGAGATTCAAATTCTAGGCAGCCCTGTCACTTCTGGGAATTATTAACAAGAATGATGATAGATACATAAGAAATTATGCATCTACAAATTTGTATAGAAATTTGTTCACCACAGTGCTACTTGAAACTGAAAATCTAAAATTTTCTAGCTTTAATAAAAAGGAGAAAAAATAAAATATATTATTAAATATATGTAAAATATATTTACAAATCTTATTTTTAAAATATATTTTTGTTCATGGAAAATGTACCTACTATAATGTTAAAAGGAAAAAGCAGGATTTAAAAAATAGTACTCCATTTAGTATGGTCTAATTTTGGTTTTAAGAAGTACTCTGTATATAGCATATAAAAATCTCTGAAAGTAGCCCTGGCAGGTTGGGCTCAGCAGTTAAAGCGTCGGTCTGCAGACTGAAGAAGGGTCGAGGTTCAATCCCTGGCCCTGGTCAGGGTCGTGCAGGAGGTAGTCAATCGATGTGTGTCTCTCACGTCGATGCTTCTCTCTCTCCTTTCCTCCCTTCCACGCCATCTAACATCAGTGGGAAAGTATCCTCGGGTGAGAATTTAAAAAAAAAAAATTTTTTTAAACCTCTAAAAGGAAAGTAGCAATATTTTCTTGACATTTATTCTTGGACAGTAAGGTTCTAGATTATTTTAATGCTTTTCTTCAAAATTGACCATATTTGCCCTGGCCAGTTTGGCTCAGTGGTTAGAATGTCAGCCCATGGACCAAAGAGTTATAGGTTCAATTCTGGTCAAGGGCATGTACCTTGACTGCATTGTAGTCCCTGGCCCTGGTCGGGGTAGTGTGGGAAGCAACCAGTCCATGTGTCTCTCTCACATTGATGTTTCTCTGTCTCTCTCTCACTCTCTCTCCCTCCTCCCTCCCTCCCACTTTATCTGAAGATAAATGGAAAAAAATATCCTTGGGTGAGGATTAAAAAATAAAATAAAATTGACCACATTTTTCAAAGATTATATAATAAACAATAGCAAATTTATGTTTTGTAAGAAAACATATGATTTACATAAAGAAAGTAAACCAGCTGACATCTTTTTTTGTTGTTGTTACGTGCCCCTAGCGGGAACTGAACCTAGGACTCTCTGGTCCGAAGGCCAATGCTCCAACCACTGAGCCAAACTGGCCAAAGCATATTTCATTCATTTTAAATGCATTGCATGACTATATCACAAATTACCAATCCATCTGTTGTCATCTGCTGATGTTATCTCTTAATAGCACTTCAGTTTTTTCCAATTTTTCACTAGTCACCACCAATGTTGCAATGAGCAACCCTCTCCTTTTCCTTTGGAGATTATCCAGGCTACATACCTAAAGGTGGATTTGTCCACCCCTTCAACTTCACTAGATCTTGCTAAACAATCTCCAGAATGGTTGACCAATTAAGATAGTTCTCTTTCCCCTTCTTTTCAATGGGTATTATCAAAATGTATAATTTTGAACAATCATCAATATAAATATGAAATGGGGTACCATTGTTATTTTTAATTTGTTTCTAATGGCTAATGCAGTTAGTCATCTTTTCACCTTTTTAAATCCTCACCTAAGGATATTTTTCCATTTATTCTCATGTAGAGTAGGAGAAAGAGAGAGAGAAAGAAAGAAACATTGATGTGAGAGAGACACATCAATCTATTGCTTCCAGCATGACCTCGACCAGTGCTGGAGACAAAAAGCACCTGAGGCACGTGCCCTTGGCCAGAATCAAACCTACAACTTTTTGGTCTGAGGGCCAATGCTCTGTTAGCTCTAACTTCCACATTACTGCCCCAAGCCTCTTAAATCTTTTACTTTTATATTGATGCCCCAAGCCTCTTATTGTTTACCTTTGCCCTAAGCCTTTCATTCCAGGAAACCAAAACCAAAACTCCAGTCAGGCGGAACGGAATGACGGAACTACCCTAACCCACCCAAAACTGCAAACGGTAGCTCAACAAGAAAAATAAGTTTCAGGAGACCCAGCCCCGATCAATCAAAACCTCAGAAGACCCCAGCCCCGACCAATCAAGGACAACCACGACTCCTCAGCTGAACGACCACACACCCCAGCCCTAAGTTTAAAAATCCTTAGCATGGCCCAGGCCAGTTTGGCTCAGCAGTTGAGCGTCGGCCTGCAGACCAGAGAGTCCCGGGTTCGGTTCCCGCTAGGGGCATGTACCACCAAAAAATAAAAGAAAAAAATAAAAATCCTTAGTCTGGACACGCCGGTTGCTATTTTCTCCTTTAGAGGTAGCCTGGCGGGTCTTTCCCTCAATGAACCTGCACTCTTCTGGTTACTCAGCACCGCCTCGTTCTTACACTAACCACTGAGCTAACCAACCAGGGCACTGGTCATCTTTTCATATGCTTGTTATCTTTTACTGTGACTCATTATTCATATTCTTATGTTTTTAAATAATTATGCTTTTAAAAATTATTTTTCTCCTAAGAGAGTAGATAAGAATGATTCTGAATTCCAAAATGGCGGCAGGGTGAATGGAAGCTACACAGACCGTCTCCCAGAACCAAACTGGAATTACAACTAAAATAAAGACAAATCATCAGGAAAAAGCACAGAAAAGCAGCTTGTGAGGATCATATAACCAGGGACACAGAACCGATCCCGGTAGGATTGTGGAGGTGCGAGAGTGGGGCTGGAAGCCCATGGTTGGCAGCAGCCATAGCTGTGAGCAGCACCCTTGGGGTTACACTCCCAAGTGGCTCCACAGCACAGAACTGAGACAGATGCTAAAATAGCCACAGACACTCACCTTGGGCTCTGGCAGAGGGAGGGCAGACTGGACTGGAACTGTGTAGAAATATTTGGGATTTGAAGAGGGTTCATGGCTTTTGCTGAGTTGCAGTCATGCAGGACAGTGGCCATCTTACTCCTTCCCAGGGTTCTGGGGAGAGGTGGCGACCCCTCCCACAGAGATTCAACCCCACCTGGTGGCCATTGAAATGCAAATTGAGGTCCATTAACAATCAGCATCTGACCCACCCTGGGAAAATTCCCTTATGCTGAGCACCTGAGGGAGTTTTTTACTCAATTGATAAGTCAAGGCTCTTCAAGTAACCCCTACTCATAGCCTTCAGGCAAAAAGCTAGAGGATAACTGGCCTAGCAGTTATCCTCCCAGGAAAGTAAGACTCGACAGTGGTGTTTAATGTGGGTCCTTCCTCGCTCATCCAAATCCAGGAGAGGGAGCCACAAACAGCAGAACACCAATACACACAGGAAAAATTTGGCAGGCTCCAAAGCCCACTGTGATAGCCAAAATGGTGAAACAAAGAAACAAATGCCAAATGAAAGAACAAGAGATCTCTAGTGAAGATGAGAAAAATGAGGAGCAGTTAGGTAAGTTAACAGAGCTAGAATTCAGAGCCATGATCTTGAGGAAGCTCAACAGCATAAGTAAGAACATCAACACCATGAGTAAAGACATAAAAATGTTGAAAATCAACCAATTGGAAATTAAAAACCACCAAGAAGAAATCGAGAATGACATATATGAAATAAAGAACACATTGGGACCTGGCCGGTTTGGCTCAGCAGTTGGAGCATTGGCCTGTGGTCTGGAGAGTCCCGGGTTCAGTTCCCGCTAAGGGCACGTACCTTGGTTGCAGTTTGTCCCCAGCCCTGGTTGGGTCGTGTGGGTGGCAGCCACTCGATGTGTCCCTTTCTCGTCAATGTTTCTCTCTCTGTCTCTTCCTCTCTCCCCCCCACTCTATCTGAACAAAAAACAAAAAAATGTCCTCAGGTGAGGATAAAAAAAAACACATTGGAAGGTCTAAACAGCAGAGTAGCAGAGTAGAGGAAGCTGAGG
Source organism: Molossus molossus (assembly GCF_014108415.1). Classification (NCBI taxonomy): domain Eukaryota; kingdom Metazoa; phylum Chordata; class Mammalia; order Chiroptera; family Molossidae; genus Molossus; species Molossus molossus. The sequence continues at coordinate 13,223,761 of NW_023425346.1, forward strand.
ACTGGATCAGTGATTTAGAAGACAGGGAAGAAAAAATCAACCAATCAGAAAACCAAAAGGAAAAAAAAATTAAAGAACAGGAAGACAGCCTAAGAGAACTATGGGACAACTGGAAACGTAATAATATTTGCATCATAGGAGTCCCGGAAGAGGAAGAAAATGAACAATGGATAGAGAATATATTTGAAGAAACAGTGACAGAAAACTTCCCTAATTTAGTGAAGGAAGAAGGCATTCGAGTTCAAGAAGCATAGAGAGTCCCAAGTAAGAAGAACCCAAACAGGCCCACACCAAGACACATAGTAATTAAAATGCCAAAAATTCAAGACAAAGAGAGAATCCTAAAGGCAGCAAGATATAAGCAACAAGTTATCTACGAAGGAAACCCCATAAGGCTCTCAGCTGACTTCTTAACAGAAACACCTCAGGCCAGAAGGGAGTAGCACAAAATAAACAAGGTCATGAAAAATAAGGGTCTGAATCCAAGACTACTCTACCCAGCAAGGCTATCATTCAAAATGGAAGGACAAATAAAGAACTTCCCAGACAAAAAAAAAAAAAAAAAAAAAAAGCTAAGGGAATACATTAGCACCAAACCAACACTGCAAGAAATGTTAAAAGGACTGCTGTAACTAGCACGAGAAATAGAAAGAAATATAGAACCACACTAAACAAAAATGGCAGTAAATAAGTACATATCAACAATCACCTTAAATGTAAATGGACTGAATGCTCTAATAAAAACACAGAGTAGCTGATTGAATAAGAAAGCATGACTCATCTATGTGTTGTTTACAAGAGACCCACCTCACAACAAAAGACTCACATAGGTTGAAAGTGAAGGGATGGAAAAAAATCTTCCAAGCAAACAGAAAGGAAAAAAAGCTGGGGTAGCAATACTCATATCTGATAAAATAGATTTCAAAGTGAAGACCATGACTAGACACAGAGAAGGCCACTACATAATATTGAAAGGCTCTATCCAATAGGAAGATATCACCTTGATAAACATATATGCACCCAATATAGGAGCACCAAAATATATTAAAAATCTTCAGGAAAAATTCAAAGGAGAAATCAACAGCAATACAATCATACCAGAGGATTTTAACACCTGCTGACATCACTGGATAAATCCTCTAGACAAAAAATTAGCAAGGAAACAGAGACTCTAAATGAAGCACTAGGCCAAATGGATTTAATAGATATCTACAGAGAATTACACCCCAAAACTACAGAATTCACATTCTTCTCAAGGGCACATGGGACATTCTCAAAGATAGACCACATGTTAGGGCACAAACTAAGTCTCTATAAGTTCAAGAAGATTGAAATCACATCAAGCATCTTCTCAGATCACAATGCCATAAAACTTGAAATCAACTGAAACAAGAACATGCAAAAACATTTGAACACATGGAGGCTAAATAGCATGTTATTAAACAATGGATGGGTTACTAAGGAGATCAAGGAAGAAATTAAAACTTCCTGGAAACCAATGAAAATGAAGACACAACAACACAAAATCTATGGGATGCACCGAAAGCAGTTCTGAGAGGGAAGTTCATAGCACTACAGGCCTACCTCAAGAAACAAGAAACGTTTCTAATAGACTATCTAACCTCAGAACTTAAAGAACTGGAAAGAAAACAAAAAGAAAACCCCAGAGCAAGTAGAAGGAAGGAAATAGTAAAGATCAGAGCAGAAACAAATGACATAGAGACGAAAAAAACAATTCAAAGGATCAATGAAATAAAGAGCTGCTTTTTTGAAAAGATAAACAAGATTAATGGACCCTTAGCTAGACTCACCAAGAAACAGAGAGAGAACCCAAATACACAAAATCAGAAATGAAAATGGAGAAGTAACAACTGACACTACAGAAATACAAAAGATATGTTATTAACAACTACAATGAACAATTATATGGCAACAAATTCGACAATCTAAGCGAAATGGACAAATTTCTAGAAACACATAGTCTTCCAAAACTGGACTGGGAAGAGATAGAAAACTTGAACAGACCAATAACAACTAAGGAAATTGAAGAAGTAAGCAAGACTCTCCCAGAAAACAAAAACACAGTCCCGAATGGCTTCACAGGGAAGATTTACTGAACATTCATAAAAAACTAACACCCATTCTCCTCAAACTATTTCAAAAAATTCAAGAAGAAGGAAGTCTTCCAAACTTGTTTTATGAGCCCAGCATAATTTAATTCCAAAACCAGATAAAGACACTATAAAGAAAGAAAACTACGGGCCAATATCCCTGATGAACATTGACGCCAAAATCCTGAACAAAATACTAGCGAATCGAATCCAGCAATACATCAAAAAAAGTATTCAACATGACCAAGTGGGATTCATCCCAGGGATGCAAGGCTGGTACAGTTTTCGCAAATCAATAAACGTGATACACAACATAAACAAAATGAAGAATAAAAACCACATGATCATATCAATAAATGCCAAAAAAGCCTTCCACAAAATCCAGCATCCATTTCTGATAAAGACGCTCAGCAAAGTGGGAATACAGAGATCATATCTTGACATAATAAAGGCCATATATGAAAGATCTACAGCCAACATCATACTCAATGGGCAGAAATAAAAGCATTTCCCTTAAGAACAGGAACAAGACAGGGATGCCCACTTTTGCCACTCTTATTTAACATAGTACTGGAAGTCTTAGCCACAGCAATCAGACAGGAAGAAAAAATAAAAGGGAAACAAATTGGAAAGAAGGAAGGGAAACTGTCATTATTTGCAGATGACATGATAGAAAACCCTAAAGACTCCATCAAAAATTTACTAGACTTAATAAATGAATTTGGCAAAGTGGCAGGATACAAAATTAATGTCAAGAAACCGACGGCATTCTTATACATCAATGATGAACTCACAGAAAGAGAACCTGAAAAAACAATCACATTTACCATCATGGCAAACAAATTAAGATACCTAGGAATAAACTTAACCAAAGAAATAAAGGACCTATTTGCAGAAAACTACAGACATTGGAAAAAGAAATAGAGGAAGATATAAAAAATGGAAGCACATACCTTGTTCATAGATTGGAAGAAATAACATCATTAAAATGTCCATATTACCCAAAGCAATCTATAGATTCAATGCAATCTCTATCAAAATACCAATGACATATTTCACAGAACTAGAACAAATACTTCAAAAGTTCATATGGAACTAAAAAAAAGACCCTGAATAGCCACAGCAATCTTGAAAAAGAAGGACAAAGTATATGGGATCACAATGCTAGATATCAGGTTATACTACAAAGCGACTGTAATCTAAACAGCCTGGTACTAGCACAAGAATAGGCATATAGTCCAGTGGAACAGAAAAGAGAACCCAGAAATGGACCCAAGACATTATGCTCAATTAATATTTGACTAAGGAGGCAAGAGCATAAAATGGAGTAAAGACAGCCTCTTCAATAAATGGTGTTGGGAAAATGGGACAGCTACATGCAAAAAAAAAAAAAAAAAAATGAACTAGACCATCAATTTACACCATACACAAAAATATACTCAAAATGGATAAACGACTTAAATGTGACCCGTGAATCCATAAATATCCTAAAAGATAATGTAGGCAACAAAATTTCAGACATCACACGCAGCAGAATTTTCACTGATCTATCACCTAAGGCAACAGAAGCAAAGGAAAACATGAACACATGGGACTCCATCAAACTGAGAAGCTTCTGCACAGCAAAAGAAAATACCAGCAAAATGGAAAAGCAATCCACTGTGTGGGAGAGCATCATTGCCAATGATGCGTAAGATAAGAGGTTAATTCCCAATATATATAGAGTGCTCAAACAACTCAACAAAAAAAAGACAAAGAACCCAATTAAAAAATGGCCAAAGGAACTAAATAGATACCTCTCCAAATAGGACATACAAATGGCTAAGAGACATATGAAGAAATGCTCAACATCACTAACCATCAGAGAGATGCAAATTAAAACAACAATGAGGTATCACCTCACACCTGTCAGAATGGCCTCCAGCAACAAATCATCAAACAAGTGTTGGAAAGGGTGTGGAGAAAAGGGGACTCTAGTATACTGCTGGTGGGAATGCAGACTGGTGCAGCCACTGTGGAAAACAATATGGTGTTACCTCAAAAAATTAAAAATTGAACTTCCATTTGACCGAGTGATCCCACTTCTAGGAATATACCCTAAGAAGTCTAAAACATCAATTAGAAAGAATATATGTAGCCCCATGTTCATGTCAACACTATTTACAATAGCTAAGATCTGGAAACAGCCCAAGTGTCCATCAGTAGATGAATGGATAAAAAAGCAGTGGTACATATACACAATGGAGTACTATGCAGCTGTAAGAAGAAAGATTTCTTATCCTTCGATACAACATGGAGGGACCTGGAAAGTATAATCCTCAGCAAAACAAGCCAAGCCGAAAGAGATAAATGCCACATGATCTAACTTATTTGTGGAATATAATGAACACAACAGTCTGAGGAATAGGGTAGACCCAGAGACATGGAAGTAGGGTATGGACTGACAACCCTCAGAAGAGAGAGTGGTGGCAGGAGGAAAGAGATAAACCCCAGAACTTATATACATGTACACAACCAATCACATGGACAACAAAGCTGGGGATGAAGTGGGTGGGATGAGGAGGAGGGTGTCAATGGGGTAAAAAAGGAGATACATCTCTAACAAAAATAAAAGAAAGAAAGAGAGAAAGAAAGAGAGAGAGAAAGAAAGAGAGAAAGAGAGAAAGGAAGGAAGGAAGGAAGGAAGGAAGGAAGGAAGGAAGGAAGGAAGGAAGGAAGGAAGGAAGGAAGGAAGGAAGGAAGGAGGGAAGGAAGGAGGGAGGGAGGGAGGGAGGGAGGGAGGGAGGGAGGGAGGGAAAGATTCTTATTTCTCTCCTCTTCCTTTCTTCTTTTTCTGCATATCTGATATGTTAACCAATGGCCATTGATGCCAATTCAGCATCAACAGGAATCCCCATTTTGTCAATAAAACAAAACGAAAAAACAAAAAAACTATTCAGTACTAAACTGCCTAATTGTGATACAAAACAGCTATGAAAACAGCACAGCAGTGATGCAGCCACTCTCTGGCTAGACATCTCTGCTCTGCTCCTCGCTGGTCTGCTCTGCTGGTTGGCTCCCCTCTGCAGTGCTTCAGTGCTCCATTCAGTTCCAGTCTGCTCTAGCCTGCAGTGGTCTCCTCTGCTCTGCTCCGGGGAGATCTCTTCTGTGTTTCAACTCAGCCAAGAACATAGTCCTCGGTAGAAAGGGAAAGTGCACTCCAGAGCCAGAGGGGTGCTGGATTACATAAACAGAAGTCCCCACCTCTGGTCTTTGATTGATCTGTCCTGAAGTAAATGAGTACTCCAGATTCTCACAGTTTGATTGGTCCAAAAGGTATTGTCCTGGTTGGTTAGAATATAGCCACTGTGACTGGTCAGAGCTGCAGAGCTCCAGTTGGCTGCGGAAAAGCTCAGCCCTATTGGTTGAAATAGGATCCCAGGAACTGCTTTGTGAGGGCTGGCTCAGGGGGCAGGAGCACAGTGCAGGCAGGCATCAGTGAAGAGGCAGAAAGTTCAGTGCAGGCTTCTTCCTGAAGAGCAGTTTGCATGAGAGCTCCTGTGTAGAAATGGCTACTGGGCTCTGGTTTTTTAATTTTTGTTTTTCTTTTTTCTTTTAATTTGAGCCCAGTGACCCACCAGGAGCTCTTCTTAGTAGGCATCTTCTTTCTCAGGATCCACACAGATATATCTTGTTAAAAATCAATTTGGAAGTATAATTTTGGAGAATATTCTTTTAAATCATTTATTTTCAATGGATGTCAGTGACTATTGTAATGTTAAAAAAATCATAAAAATTAGTAGTCTCAATATCCTTGCTTAAAGTTTATGGAAAAATAAAAATAAAACAATGCTATATATTCCAAATTAATATCTGCTTATATGAAAGAAGTGTTCTAGCAGCTGTTATAGGTAACAAATCATTCCAGATGTTAGATTACACTCTCTTTTTATTCTTAAAAAAATTACCTAATTTTTAAAGTTTTTGGTGTTCTCTTTGTTTTAAATTTTAATTATTATCTTATATATGAACATTAAGACATATTATTCTATGTCCAAGGAAGAACATTAAAAAATTATGCAAAAACATATTAACTTGTGTGAGAATGCAAGTCTAAAGCTAAAAATATTGTCAAATAATTATGAGTAATAGCTTTACTTATGATTTTATATTTAGTATAGTATAATTTGGTATCATATTTTTGAGCATTTTCAGAGTATGTATCAAGTGCTTCAAAATGTTATTAGCCTTACATTTTTTGGAATGTAACTTTGGAAATATTTCTAAGTACAGTAAAATATTTGACTTTTTTTTGGACAAGTGAAAATAGGAGACATTCATGAAATAAGAAGCAGATTAAGTACATAATGGTAAAGCTGTTCAATAAAATATTATTCAACAATTTAAAATATTTTGATAAGGCATATTAATGATACTGAAAAATTCTGAAGATAAGAACTTAAATGAAAAGAGTAAAATAAAAATTACAATTATATGTATTATCTTTATTATGAGGGTTGGTTAAGCAATGGGTCAGTAGCCTTGTCATTGTTTTAAGTGTTTGCAATTGTACACATTTTGTCCTGCTAAATAATACAGCCTTTGTATCGGAAAAATTAGTTTACCTCACTAACAGAAATAAATAAAAAGGGAAAGACTGATATTTGATAACTATTTTCCATTCTATGATGATTTTCTCCCAGTCATGAAGCTCATAATTTTAGTCCCTATTTTCTCATCCCTTTTCTCATCTCAGTCTATTGAAATTTTGAAAATTGCAATTGCAACTTTCTTCCCTCTAACTCTTAGTTTATTTCCTTCTGAAACTATCAGTGATTATCAGAAGAGATAATAGTGGACTTCCCAGTTTCTGAGGCTACACAGAGAGGTAGTCAATGATGGACTTCAGTAATTTCTCTCCAGTTGACTACAGACAGACAGAAGACAGTAGCAGCATCTGTCTTCCTAAGGAAGGTGAGAATGGCAGAGCCCAGATCAGCAGGGTTGTGTACATCTCACAAAGAGCCTCTTTTGAAATCTTCAGATTAGATGCATCAGCCCACATGCCACCTAGTGAATAGACAGTCTTTCTCTAAGCCACATTCTCAGGAATTGATAGGGTGAGAATGAAGCAATTACAAAGTATATTATTCCAGAGAACAACCTTCTTAAGGTGATAGAAAAAAAAAATTACTATATTATAATTTATATTTAACCTAACAAATATTTTCAAAATTTTTATGATTCAGAATAATGCTTGCTCATTTGTGACAATTTCAAATAAAAAATCAATGTTAAGTCTTGGCTGGTATTGCTCAGTGAGTAGAGCACTGGCCCAAGCACCAAAGGGTCGTGGGTTCGTTTCCCAGTCAAGGGCAGGTGTGTGGGTTGCAGGTTCAATCCCTGGTCCCGGTCAGGGCATGCTCAGGCGGCAACCAATCAATGTGTCCCTCTCACATCTCTCTCTCTCACCTCTTCCTCTCACTCTCCCTCTCTCCCTTCCATTCTCTCTAAGAATCAATGGAAAAGTATCCTCTGGTCAGGATTAACAAAAGACAAACAAACAAAATCAATGTTAATATTTTATTATGGAGTTAAGGAGTTGAGGGCGGTAGCATAGCTTAAATTCCCTTCTTTGAGAACCACTGACTCCATGGCTCCAAGGTAATCTTGCTGAGTCAATGTATTTTAGGTCCAGTTAATGACATTGACCTGGTCCAAGGAGTAAGCGCATCACCCAGGCTTGATCAATCATGATTGTCATTCCCTTCCTGCACTCAGACTTGATTGAAAATGACCAAAAGAGCTCAGTTAGACCAAATTGAATCCTTTGTATATATTTTTCCAGGCCTATTGGTTTAAAAGATATTTTGTTCTTCTGTTATAACCATATACTGTGAGAATCCTGAAATTTAAGGCAATGCATAAAAAGTCTAATGTTACTGTTTGATCACCTACATTCAGCTATGTCTGAAGTGCATTTAACTCTACGTGTTTTTTCAATTAAGTGAACCAACAGTTTATTATTTTTAATATAATTCCTATAATTTGCTTGAATTACCTTAGAATTCTATTCATTGTGATTTTAAAAAGTAGTAACACATTAAACCAGTCAAAATTCCTATGATTTTGCTAATATAGAAATTTGTTTGTTTTAGACTATCTGAAATAAGTCTTTATTTTCAACTTTTTACTCAAGAATTTATCTTTTTATATTTCCAACTCCATAGACACCTGTTTGTCATCTCTCCTGTGTATGCATGCATTCGTTGAGCAAAAGCTGATATTTGCAATTATATTATTTCAGCTGGATATAATTTAACAAATAATTTAATCTAAAATAAAATCAGGGTATCTCTAATTGCCCACTTTAGAAAGAATAGTATCTTTATAATAAACTATAATCTGTGATCAAAAAGGAAGATTTATAATTTTTATTAAAATTCAGACTTTGGAGAAAGTAGCTGAGGAACTGACAATTGACTAGACTTCAAATTATCTATAAGTAGAAGAGTAATAAATGTCTCTGGTAGAATGATTCCTCCAGCTACAGGGGAAAAAAAAACAAACACAAAAAAACAGTGCAGATGGCCAAGTAGATATGAAAAGTTTTCTAGAAAAAATAAGAAAGAGCTAACATTACTGCTGGGAAAAAAAGTTCTCCCCATATTTAAAAATAATAATAGTCCGGCCAGTGTGGCTCTGTGGTTGAGCATTGACCCAGGCATTAAAAGGTCGCTGGTTTGATTCCTGGTCAGGGCAGATGCCTGGGTTGTGAGCCTGGTCCCTAGTGTGGGGCATGCAGGAGGCGGCCAATCAATGTTCTCACTCATTGATGTTTCTATCTCTCTGTTCTTCTCCCTTCCTCTCTCTCTAGTATCAATAAAGAAAATAATAAGAATAATGAAAGTGTGCCTTACATATTCCATCACAAGATACAAGGAGAATCTTAAACTGTTTAAAACAACTTAAGGAGATAGTCTACAAAAAAAAAAAAAAAATAGAATAGCATATATAATAGAGACGCTACTCATCCTTTAGAGCTTGTGGTGAAGACAAAGACACAAGGAAAATGTGTCTTGTAAAATAAAAGAAAAGCAAAATATTTATGACACACAAACTGTAATGTGTTGAATAATGTCCCCCTAAAAGGCTGCGTTTCGTGGCTAGGTAGTGCCACTGGTTAGACTCTGTGATTGGATGGGGCTGCAGGCTGGGCTCCAAGTACCCCTTGTCAGGTGGGGCCCAGACTGTGCTCTCTGGCCGCATGTTGCTCCTGGCAGGGCCCCAGCTTTAGGCAGGGCTGCAGGCAGGGCCTCATAACCAAGCAGGGACTTACTCTGTACCTGCAATCAGGTGGGGCAGTTTACTGAACCCCAAAGCTGATCAGGGCCGCTGGCTGCGCTCTGCTGTTGGGCAAGGTCTCTGGCTGCGCTCCCTGTTCTGTCAGGACCACCACTGTAACCACAGCTGTGTGAGGCTGGAGGCTGAGCTCCCAGTCAGGCAGGTTTGCTGGATCTCCCCTGTCTGGTGGGGTGGTAGGCTATGCTCTGTGATCACCTGAGGTCACTGGCTGGGTTACCTGCTTGGGTGGGGCCTCGAGATGTGTTCAACAATTGAGCAGGCTTGTAGGCTGGGCGGTACCCAAGCTGGGCTCGAAGGCTGCCAGGGTCACTGTTTGAGGACCCCCCCGCCCCGCCCCAGGTTAGGTGAGGCTGGAGACTATTCTCAGCAGTTTGGCAGAGCTGCAGACTCATTTACCTGTCGACCTGTCGACCTGTCGAGGCGGGAGAGGAAAATGGCTCCAAGGCCAGAATGGCCCATTGACTGGGGGCCCAAACTGGCAAGAACTGCCGACGAACACCCTGGCCAGAAGAGTTCACGGACTCAGCTTCACAGATGGGCAGAATCACAGGCTGGAATCTCTGCTCCGCGCCACTGCCAGTACCAACACAGTCCGCCAGGACCTGTCAGCTGGTGGCTGCCACCCCCTTTCTCCATCTAGCCGAGCTCAGGTGGTCTCGCCCTGCTGATTCCCCTAGTATCCCCTGAGGTGATCCCGGAGTGGGCTTCCCAGGAGGGTCCCCTAATGCTGGGGAAGCTGAATGTCCAAAGTAGCTGTCTTCCCAGGAGAGCTCTCAGTTCACTGTGGGGCTGGCCTGGGGAACAGCGAGGAGGTTAAAATTAAATTGCTCTTTTTACCCTCCTAATGCAGGTTTTTCTCAGTTTCTGTGGTCCAACTGGTATTTCAGCCTCACATCTGGGTTCTGGGATTTTCATAAGGTGTCTTGTGTATGGTTGCTGGTTGGTTTTGCTGTGAGTTGGACTGAAACCGGGAACCATGTACTTCACCATCTTAAAGACGCCACGCCCCCCGCCACCCCCCAGAGGAAAAAAAAAAATCTGTGGCCTCGGGATAGAATAGATTTACCAAAAACCATTTAATAAATTAGATTTCAAAAAATAAAAAATGGTCCGGCCGGTGTGGCTCAGTGGTTGAGCGTTGACCCATGCACCAAGAGGTCGCTGGTTCAATTCCCAATCAGGACAAATGCCCAGGTTGTGGGCCTGATCCCCAGTGGGGGGCAGCCAATTGATGTTCTCTCTCATTGATGTTTCTGTCTTTCTCTCCCTCTCTCTTCCTCTCTCTCTAAAATCAATAAAGAAAAAAAATTAAAAATGTCAGGTTCTCAGGGGCCACATGTAAGAGAATGAAAAGATAAAACCCAAACTTAAAAAAATATTTTTAAATAATATATCTGATGAAAAATTATAATCAGGATATATAAAGGGTTCCCAAGAAGTCAATAATAATAAAAATAACAACTCAAGAAATGAGAAAAGATTTAAATAGGCCATTCACCAAAAAAAGATATATGGATAGCAAATAAGTAAATGGAAAAATGCTCAGCATAAATGGCTAGTAGGAAAATGCAAATTAAAACCACAATGAAACATAATTATACATTGACTGGACTGGCTAAAATTTAAAAAACTGGTACAAGCAACTATCAGTAAGAATGTGGATTAACTGAAAATCTTTAGATACTGCTGGTGGGTATACAACAAGGTACACCATCTTTGGAAAGCAGTCATTTTTGTTAAAGAGTTAAACATACATCTACCATGTGGTTTAGCCAGTTTACTCCTAGGTATTTACCCAAAAGAATACAATATATGTGACCAAAGACTTGTCCGTAATGTTTACTTAATTTGTAATGTTAAAAAATTAGAACTAATTTTAAAAAATTTTATTTTAATCCTCACCTGAGATTTTTCCATTCACCTTCAGACAGAGTGGGAGAGAGAGAGAAAGAGAGAAACATCAATGTGAGAGAGACACATCGATTGGTTGTCTCCTGCATGACCTCGACCAGGGCTGGGGACTCAACTACAACTTGGGTATGTGCCCTTGACCAGAATCGAACCTGTGAGTCTTTGATCCATGGGCTGATGCTCTAACCTCTGAGCCAAAATGACCAGGGCACTAATTCAAATGTTTCACAACAAATTCAGGAAAAAACACTGTGGTAAATCCATATAGTGAATACTGAAAAATATAAAAGAATGGTGACATACGTGACAATCTAGATTAGTGGTTCTCAACCTATGGGTCACAACCCTTTGGGAGTCAAATGACCCTTTCACAGGGGTCACCTAAGACCATCAAAAAACACATTTTTGATGGTCTTAGGAACCAAGACACTGCTCCTCTGTCGGTCTCCAGGCGGGTCTGCCGACATGCAGATATGCCCACATGCAGATACACCCACATACAAGTACCCGCGTGATGACATTGTGCCAACCCCATTACATACAGGAATATGTGACAGGGTTGGCACCATAATGTACTTCTGCGGACCAGTCACACATGTGTAGAGGGCAGCTACTTTGTAGAAAGTAGCTACTCTGTTAAAAGCAGCTACTGTGTTGAAAGCAGCAGTATTGGAGGTAAAACGACACTACAAGAATTATTACTGGTTAAATGTAAAAATCATGTACTGTAAAATCATCAACAACTGCAAAAAAAAAAAAAAGATATCTGTACCATAGGAACTTAATCTGGATGCTGATTGGTCTTTTTATATTCAGCTGTGGTTGATATGAATACTACCCCCTTGTGATAGCAACAGGTATGTAAAAAAAAAAAAAAAAAATACAGAGAATGATAAATCATAGGAAACTTTAATGAACTGTATTGACTAAACTATGCCATGTATCATCTTTTGTATTATTAAAGCTATTAAAGCTATTGTTATATATTATTTTCATTAGCAAACCATCCCATGACATGGATCATGTAGAGAAGAACGTCAAGAAAAGAAAATATAGTGAGGATTTTTTACAGTATGATTTTGCCTCAATAATTTTACAGCAGGAATTGGGAAACCACAATGTGTTATTTGTTGTGAAGTTCTATCAGCCGAATCAATGAAGCTGAACAAACTAAAACACCATTTTGATAGCAAGCATCGAGCTTTGTCAGCAAGGATACCAACTATTTTAGCAGCAAAGCTGATGGATTCAAAAAAGCCAGACTTGACATTAAAGGCAACTACCACAAACAAAATGTAGCAGCCACTGAGGCTTCATATTTGTGGCACTCAGAATTGCCAGAGCTATGAAACCTCACACCATTGCTGAGGATTTACTGTTGCCAGTGGCCAAAGACATTGTTCGAGTTATGATTGAAGACAAATTTGTTATGAAATTTAGTGCAATTTCCTTATCTAATAACACTGTCCACAGAAGAATAGATGACATGTCTGCTGATATTCTTGATCAGGTAATCCAGGAAATTAAATCTGCTCCATTTTCAATATTTGATGAATCTACAGATGTTGCAAACTGTTCACAGTTACTGGTTTACGTGAGGTATATTAATGATGGCAACTTTAAAGATGAGTTTCTTTTTTGCAAACCTCTTGAAATGACAACTACTGCACTTGATGTATTTGACACAGTTGGTTCATTTCTGAAACAGCATAAGATCTCTTGGGAAAAGGTTTGTGGTGTTTGCACAGATGGTGCTCCAGCTATGCTAGGATAATGATCTGGATTTCAACGTTTGGTACTGAATAAGTCACCAAAAGTCATCGGAACTCACTGTATGATTCATCAGCAAATATTAGCAACAAAGATGCTGCCACAAGAGTTACAAGAAGTAATGAAAAGCGTTATGTTTTGTCAATTTTGTAAAGGCGATCACTTTAAACAGCTATTTGTGCAACTGTGCTCTGCTTTTTCACACTGAAGTGAAATGGTTGTCAACAGGAAAAGTTTTAAAACGTGTTTTTGAGCTTTGTGATGAACTCAAAACGTTTTTTAATCAGAAAGCAAGACCACAGTTCAAAGCACTTTTCAGCGATAAAAGTGAACTACAGAACATAGCTTACTTGGTTGATATCTTTGCCATCTTGAATGAGTTAAATTTATCATTGCAAGGACCAAATGCAACATGCCTTGATTTGTCTGAAAAAGACCCGATCATTCCAAATGAAACTTCAGCTTTGGCAAAAAAAAAAAAAATTGGATGAAAATGTTTGCGGTCATATCCTGTTCTGTCTGAGACTGTGTTTGCCTTTTTCTTTCATTTCCAACAACATATCTTTGTGAAACAGGGTTTTCCAGCTTGTTGGTTATCAAGTCTACATACAGAAGTAGGCTTGTTGTAGAAGATGATTTTCATTGTGCTCTTGCAAAGACTGCCCCGAGAATTTCTGATCTGGTGAGAAAGAAGCAATCTCAACCTTTGCACTGACGTTCGCTTGTTACACATACTATAGCAAAATGTAGCAATGTAGTTTACTGTTGTTATATTAAGACTGTTACCCATGCTACACCATGCTTCAAGACAAAATTTCACTTATTTATAATTAGAAGAAAATATTACACAATATATAATTACATATTGTTTTGTGATTAATCACTATGCTTTTAATCTGTTCAATTTGTAACAATGAAAATACATCCTGCATATCAGATATTTACATCACGATTCATAACAGCAGCAAATTACAGTTATGAAGTAGCAACAAAAATAATTTTATGCTTGGGGGTCACCACAACATGAGGAAGTATATTAAAGGGTCGTGGCATTAGGAAGGTTGAGAACCACTGATCTAGATGAATCTCAAAATTTTATTGCTGAGTGAAATCCAGGCAGAAAATAGTCCATACTATGTGATTCTATTTATATAATATTCCCAAAAATGCAACATATGTACTCCATTGTGACAGTTGTTGCCTGGGGATGCAAAAGGTAGGGAAGTAAGATGTAATAGAGAGAGGTTAGAGGAGGGCATAAGAAAACTTATGGGAATAATGAATATGTTCATTATCTTAATGGTGCTCATAATTTCAAGGGTTTCTATATATATCAAAGCTTATCAAATGACACACTTTAAATGTTAAATCTTATTGTGTGTCAGTTGTGCCTCAATAAAACTGTTTACCAAAATTAATAAGAAAAATGAAAAGAAATATCTCAGAGGTATAGATCCAATAAACATTAACATAATATGAACTTTTATGTTTAAGTCAATATGATGCTGGAGAATCAATAGACAAATGGGACAGAATCTAAAGTTCAGAAATTGCTTCAGGCATATATAGAAGTTTAGTATATGATAAAGATGGTTTTACAACATATTAAAGCACAGACAGACTTTAAATACCAGCTATTGGAACAAATGGAAACCGCATAGGAAAAGGTAAACAAGATCCATGTCTCTATGCATAAATGAGAATAATCTCTAAATGGGTCAGAGAGCTAAATTGAAAAATTAAACCATGTCAATACTGAAAGTGAATGAATCCCTCTACAGTTTGGGTGTGCCTCAAATTTCAAATGCAACTTAAAAATTAATAGATTTTAAAACTACATAAAAATTAGCATGCCAAAATATACCATTAACTAATTCATAATACAAATGGCCAAAAAGTGAAATGATTTTCAACATATGTAACAAAAACATTGAATTATTCTACATAGCTAATTAATAACTCTTACAAATTGAAAAAAAATACACACACACAAAAAGAACCACTGGGTCAAAAGGCAGTTCAATTTTAACTTTTGAGGTAACACCATATTGTTTTCCATAGCGGCTGCACCAGTCTGAATTCCCACCAGCAGTGTATTAGAGTCCCCTTTTCTCTACACCCTCGCCAGCACTTGTTGTTTGATGATTTGTTGATGGCAGCCATTCTGGCAGGTATGAGGTGATATCTCATAGTCATTTTAATTTGCATTTGTCTGATGATTAGTGATGTTGAACATGTTTTCAGATGTCTCTTGGCCATTTGTATGTCTGGTTTAGAAAAGTCTATTCATATCCTAAGAAGCCTGAAACACCGATCAGAAAGAATATATGCACCCCTATGTTCATAGCAACATTATTTGCAATAGCTAAGATCTGGAAACAGACCAAGTGTCCATCAGTAGATGAGTGGATAAAAAAAACTGTGGCACAGATACACAATGGAATACTACGCAGCTGTAAGAAAGGAAGATCTCTTACTCTTTGAGACTACATGGAGGACCTAGAGAGTATTATACTGAGTGAAATAAGCCAGTCAGAGAAAGACAAGTCTCATATGATCTCACTTATTTGTGGAATATAATGATCAAAACAAACTGATGAACAAAATAGACCCAGAGACATGAAAATAGGGAACAGACTAACAAACCTCAAAGGGAAGGGAGGTGGGGGGTTTGGTAAGAGATAAACCAAAGAACTTATATTCATAGATATATAACCAGTGGACATAGGCAATAGTGGGATGAAGGTGGGGAGGTGGGGAGGAGGTGCGGAGAAGGGTAACAATGGGGAGATAAAGAAAATACATCTGTAATAAAAATAAATTAATTAAAATATTGAAAAGAAAAAAAAAAAAACAGAAAAAGAAAGCAGGGCAAAACCCATGGGAAAAAGCAGCTCATAAAAACTATATAAAATGGTCTTATATATAAAATAAGTTTTCAGCCAGGCTGGTGTGACTCAGTGGATTGAGTGTCGTCCCATGGACTGAGAGGTCCCAGTTTCATTCCTGGGAAGGGCACATGCCCGGGTTTTGGGCTCAATCCCCAGCAGGGGACGTGCAGGAGGCAGCTGATAGATGGTTCTCACATCAATGTTTCTAGCTGTCTCCCATCCTTTCTCTCTAAAAAAAAATCAATAAAATAAATAAAAGGATTTTTCAAATCATTCCTAACAAAAGATTTGAAAATCTAAAACTATACTGAATACAGTATTTTGCATATCAGATAGGCAAATATTAGAGAATCTGATGTTACATTCAACTGACAGGACTGGAAGTGGCATTTTCATGCTCTCTTGCTGGTAAGAATGCTAACTGCTAGAGAACTCCTATGGGAAAAAAATTGGCTATATTTAACAAAATCATGTATCAGCTTATTTTTTGACTTGGCAATGCAATTTCAAATAGTTATATTGAAGATATGTCATTAATAAAAGTAGATATTTTGGCAAGATTAATCACTGTAGATGGAATAATTTTCATATTTATAATTGATAAAATCCAAGAATAAGTGAGAATCTAAAATGTTCTTTCATTTGTATGTATGTATACATATGTGTATATGCATGTGTACATATAATATTTATAAATAATACACAGATCACTTTCTTATATTTTGAAAAACAAACAAGAAGAATACACTAATAACTAAATATTATCAAGTCATAGATACAAGTAGAATGGGTGAAGTGAGAGGAAGTGATTTTTCTTTTTAGTGTTTCTTACTAAATGGTAAGAAACAATTTTTGTTTGTTTTAATGTTTTTATTGATTTTTTAGGGAGAGAGGAAGAGAGAGAGATAGAAACATTGATGTGAGTGAGAAACATCAATTGGCTGCCTCCTGCATGTCCCCTACTGGGGATCGAGCCCCCAACCTGGGCATATGCCCTGACGGGGAACCCAACCAGGACCCCTCAGACTATGGGTGGACTCTCAGTCCACTGAGCCACACCAGCTGGGCTATCATTTCTTTTTGGTTAAAGCTAACTATTTTCTTCTTCTTCTTCTTCTTCTTTTTTTTTTTTTTTTTTTTAGGATTATTGATTTTTAGAGAGAGAGAGAGAAACATCCATGTGAGAATGAAAACAGCAGTCTGCTGCTTCCTGTTTGCTCCCTGCAGGAGATCAAACCTGCAATCTGGACATGTGCCCTGATGAAAGCCACAATAACATATGTGAGGTGAAATTTCATTGTGGTTTTAACTAGCATTTCCCTGACAATTAGTGATGTTGAGCACTTTTTCATATACCTGTGGGCCATCTGTATATCTTCTTTGGAAAAATATCTATTCAGGTCTTCATCCACTTTGAAATTGTATTATTTTCTTTTTTGTTATTTATTTATTTATTTATTTATTTATTTATTTATTTATTTATTTATTTTGGATATTAGTTTCCTAAAGGTAGTATGATTTCTGAATATACTGTCCCCTTTTACAGGGTGTCTTTTCAATTTATTGTTTCCTTTGCTCTACAGAAGGTTTTTACTCTATGTTTTTGGTAATGTCATTGCCAAAGTAATAACATATGCTAGGGGGAGAGTGGGAAAAATACACATATTTTAGAGAGTATACCATCACTGTCATTTATCCACTAAAAAATATCTAACATCTATTTGTTTATTTTATTTTTGTTGCCTGTACTTTTGGTGACTTACGCAGGAAATGATTGCCTGGACCAATGTCAAGTATCTTTTCTCCATGTTTGTTTTCTGGAAGTTTTATGGTTTCAGGTCTGACACTTTAATCGCTGATCAATTTTGAGTTATAAAAGTAAAGTATCTTAATGTTGGAGTATCTATCTCTCCTTATAACATACCCTCACTGCATCAGCAGAAAACACAAACAGCAAATCACAGGTTTCTGGGGACAGTATGAGGGATGAGATGGAGGTATTGCAAATGAACACATGGACACTTTTGGGGTTGTTGAATATGTTTATCATTTTTATTGTAGTGATAATCACATATGTACATATACATATGACAATAGTCATCAAATTATATACTAGGTATAATTAATTAAACATAAATTATAACTCATAAAGGTGATAAAAAAATTTAACTTAGTTTTCCTATTCATTTCTATCCATTTTTTTTTTATTTTGTCCTCAATAGTTCTAAATATCTTTGGTCATAAGAAAAACAATTTGTTCAATATTTAAAGAGGATCTTATTTCAACCATTGCTCAAGGTTATGAATGATTAATCACATGATAAATGTTAGCTGCTGAAAATTATACCCAAACAATCATGGAACACAAATACTAAAAAGAAAAATTTCAGTGACTTTTATTAGTTCAATGGCTCCAAGATTTTATATTCTACAGATCTTTATTTAAAAATAAAAATGTACCTCAGTTTAGCAATTTTTACTGTACCAAAAATTAACAGTTACAATATTATTTTCCATTTCTTTATAATCATTTTATAAAAGCAGGGCCTAAGATTATATTCTCAGAATTAAAAAAAAAAAAAAAACATAAAATTGCTTTAAAAAAAATTTTTTTTATTCTTACCTGAAGACAATTTTGCATTTATCCTCAGATAGGGCGGGAGGGAGACAGGGAGGAAGAGAGAGAGAGAAACATCCACGTGACAGAGACACATCGGGTGGCTGCATCCACATGACCCCAACCGGGCCCAGGGACAAACTACAACCCAGGTATGTGCCCTTAGCAGGAACCGAACCTGGGTCCAGGAGCCAGTGCTCTAACCTCTGAGCCAAACTGGCCAGGGCCAAACAAATAAAATTTCTAAATGACATTTTACTATGTTGTCTTTATTTCTTTTCACTTCATTTTAGAAGTGATTGAAATTGTTTTTGAAATCTTGTGTAGACCTACTTATCTATTTTCAAAATAGTACCATCGGCAAAATATTAGTTGCTCATATTCCCATGATCACTGGGTCTAAGATCTGGAATTAAATGCCAAGGCATTGAACTCGCTGATCAAAGTATTCTGATATCACAGAAAAAGGACAGAAGAGGAGAACACAAAATAAAATAGTTTTGACATCTTTTATACTTTAATGGGCACCTTGTTAGTGGGATCCGTTGGCCCTTTTAATCTGAGTGGAAAATATTACAAGAAAGTACAAGTAATTTTTTTTACATGAAATTTTCTTTTAATGCATAGCACATAGAACTCTTAAGAACAGAAATCAGAATAACAGAGATTAAGGTTAAGAATTTTGTGGACTTTGCAGTTTATGGTAAATGTACTAATTGTGTTGTGTTTTTTTTTTTTTTTAAGTTGTAACTGTCTCTAAGTATAGATAGTTTCGTCCTCTCAAGAACATGCTCTTGATGTTTCTCATGTACAAGACGTGTTATTCATAAAGTAAGTAGAAATTAAGATTAAATTGAATACAATGAACACTCTGCCTTTGAAGCACTCCCTGGAAATGTCAGGGAAAGGAGCTCCAACTCTTAAAATAGCCATTTCTATGACACAGAAAGCATTTTACTACAATGTTTAACACCTATCATCTAGGCCTAAATAAATTCATTCCCCTCTTTCAGCCTCAATTTTCTCATTTGTAAAATAGGAATCATAACACCTTCCAACATTTCTGAAATAATAAAATGAGTTATTATATATAAAGCATTTGGTGTCAAACTAATGTAGAGTTATATGCATTGAAAGAGAGGCTAGAGAGTCTACAGTGAGATCTTTCCAATCACCATTCTTCAAAGTTCATCTTCTGTGGTCTGAATTATTTTGCTACCTTCTGATTACTGAGATTTAGAGCTAACCTGAATTGGAGCGCTTTGGTCATACTCATTCTGCTTAGTCAGGATGTGTGAATAATCCCCATGGAAGTGCGTAGGTACAGAACTGTGAGCATGTTCTCAGCCGTGAACTTGGGGTGTCGCAAAGCAAAACAACCTGCCAGGACTACTGTACAGTACCAGCTTGGCCATGTCATTGCCAAAGGAATTTCATACTCTAGGCCGCAGTGGTTCTCAACCTTCCTAATGCCGTGACCCTTTAATACAATTCCTCATGTTGTGGTGACCCCCAACCATAAAGTTATTTTTGTTGCTACTTTATAACTGTACTTTTGCTACTGTTATGTCTTAGGCCACCCCTGTGAAAGGGTCATTCAACCCCCAAAGGGGTCGCAACCCACAGTTTGAGAACCACTGCTAGGGGGAGAGTGGGTTAAATGCACATATTTTAGGGAGTACACCATCATTGCCTTTTAGCCACTAAAAAATATCTAACATCTACTAAATCACTATAGTATAATTTTATTGTTATTTTTCTAATAATGGATTTAAAATAATTTAATATAAAATGTTAGCTGAGAGCTAATATAAACCTCAGATAAGTTATCTGTAGTAAGAAACAAGAAAACATCATTTCAGCTAGAGGTTGAATATTTTCAACTAGAAAATTTTAAGGCTAATGCTATAAATGGATACATTAATCAGAATCCCAAAGTGTACATATTGCATTTGAGGGGACGTACGTCTCAAGTGTGACCATATGCTAGAGGATATTTCCAAGGACAGATCTATCACAAGCCTTCCAAAGTGGTCTTCTGCTTAGTACTCCTTGCGAGAGTCCCAAAGTCCACCTGCGTGTTCCAAATGGCTGCATATGGTAGACTTCTCTTTGCTTTCCCTTCCCTTTGTCTTTTTTACTGCTTTAACTTATCATGTTTATTTTAGTTACAAAATACAAAGTGATTGCCAGCAGCAACTAGAAACCAGGAGAGAAGCTTGGGATGGATTCTCTAAAACAACATTTTGATTTCAAATGTCTGGTCTCCAGAATTACGGGAGATTAACTTTCTGCTATTGTAAATTACTAAACCTGTGGCAATTTGTTATAGCAACCACAAGACACTGATATGACCCACAGGGAACATTGAGGTTATGTGTTAAATTTGGTGATGAGAAATTAGTCCCTGAGTGACTGTTTGGAGAAGAGGTGTCCAAGAGAGCTCAGAAGACTGGAGCTTTTATTTTTATTCTTTTTTCCCCCCCCAAACAGTAGTTAGTATGCTAACTGGAAGAAGATTATATTTATTAAGCTTGTGATTACATTTATTATGCCTTTTGTATTGAATGTTGAGAATTATTTTCTGAGGTAAATTTTGACTACCCTGTAGAGACACAGAAACAAACAGTGTCAAACATTCTTGGAAGAGTCACTTGGCAAATGTAACAATGTTGCTCAAAGGAAAATCAGCCAATTTGGGAATGAAAGGGCTTATTTTGTAGTTGGCTGAGAATATCTAATACTAGCAAATGATGTACATAAGGGTCTCCTTGCTTTTATTTTGAATGATTTTAACGGTCAAAACAAAAACAACAAAAAACTGAAATTTGCGTGTACAATAAAAGAAATATTAAAAAATACTGATATGTAAAACATACATGTACAGAAAGAGAAAGGAATGAGAATTAGTCTGGTGAATTTTGTTTTACTTTCAAAAAAAATATATTTCTTTCTTAACATGAATATTCTTCAGGTTTTTATAATGATGAAATACACATTTAATTGAAAGAGCATTTCAAGATCATGTATATATTACTCATCAGATTACTATTTTTAAAAAATGGTATTCAAAATGCTTAAATGGCTGCCTGAATTTACAAGGTGACAACCTAGGTTTTCCAAAAGACATCTTATCATTTTATTTTGTTATTGCAAAAACTCATCTGTTACTTTATGGTAGAAAAAAATAAAAGTGGGCATTTAAATATCTTGATTACTAAATTTACTCTGGGAAATAAAAACATTTTATAGGTCAGTTTTATAAAATGTCATTCTACATGTTTGATATTCCACTGGCCTAGGCTGATTTTGATGACTTAAAAAGAGCTTCTGATTGGAAGGATGCCACCTCGTCTAAAACTCTCACAGTTCCCACTTGAACAAAATGTACATTTTTAAAGGAATATTGCATGAAAGAAGCATTTGGTAAACAAGTTTAGAAGATAATGTCTGAGCACGATCTATAGTGAGATGTAATGGGAAAATATTGTATTACTGCGATGTGATAAAAAATTGAAATGAACACCACAACAGTGTTTATACAGAATGATTACATTTTAAAGAGCATCTGGACTTCAGTGCAGTTTACAGATTGATAAACTGCGCAATTAACCAATATCCAATTTGCTGGAATAGCAAGTCCGGCAATCAGATAAGACTGGGTCAGAAATATGCAATTTATGGGTTTTAAGTGTATTTCAGAGATTAAACCAGAGTCATTCCATTACTTGAAATTTTTAAAATCTTACTGTTTATTCTCTTATCATTTTCTTAAAAAATAAATTGTATTCTCTATTCCTTGGACTCTTTCCATTCCCAACTTCAAGCAGCAGAAAATTTTCTGTGGGGTTTTGAATTTATGTGCTCCTGACACTCTGATTTAATTAACAGCAGGTACCATCTCAAAATACCCCAGACCTGAGGCGAGTCCATGAAGGAGCTCCCCCGTCTGTGGCACACTGACCTCTGCACTGCTTCGGAACAGATGCTTGTTAACTAAAATGACCGGCATCGCTCCACAGTGATCCACATGCATGAAATCAGTTCATGTGAGTTGCAATATTTTCTATTTTTATTATTTGGATTTTGGATGTTTCAGGTCTCTCTGCTTCAGTAGCCTTGTATCTAATGCAAAAAAAAAATATTGAATTCCTACTACATGTTATTTATTATGCTAAATGCTCAGAATGCAAAGATGAGTAAATCCTCATTCTTGCTCTCAAGAGAAATCCAAAACATTGGAAAAGACAGATGGAAAAGGTAAAATATTAGAAGGATAACTTCATAGTGCAATGATGATAGTGAGCCTGGGACACCTACAAAGGAGAAGCGTCGCTACTCAGAGGAAGTGAACTGTGGGTCACACACACTTAAGAGTTGACACTGCAAAGGAAAAGGATGCTAGGAAGAGTGTGAGCAGGGCAGAGGGGGCATCTTTCCTTCCAGTGTGTTTTGACAATGACCTGCTTCTACGACTTTGTTTTTGCATAGGTGAAATATTCACTGTAAGAAACTTTTAAAAACTTAAAAAAACAAAACAAAACTGGCAGTTTGTGTGAGGCAACCAGGGAACCATTTTTAAACATGACATTTCCCTATTCAATCTTTTGAGAAATCAAATAATGAAATGCAAATAGCCTGCAAAGCCTCCCACACTGGTGACATGAAGGAAACATTAGACATTTCGATTTACAGTGTCAGTAGCTACCACGCCTGGGTGTTTAAAGCTTTTCTCTCCATTGTTAGATCTGGGTGTCTTAGTTCAGAAATAACTTAGAGAAAAACAGGGACCCCTAAAATCTACACAGCAAAAGAAAACATTTCTAGTAAATGACTCCCTTTCATAGAAGCTGTTGTGAGATCTGACATCAGTACAAAGCTGAGCCGTGTGTGACAGCAAGAGAGACAGGAAGCCAAATATTTGGATGGCAGACAGAGAAGGAAGACTCAAACGGGAACCATAGACAAAGCAAACAAAAGAGACACAATTACAAAGTGACAGCAGCCCTGGCTGGTTTGGCTCAGCAGTTAGAGCGTTGGCCTGCAGTCCAGAGAGACCCGGGTTTGGTTCCCACTAAGGGCACGTACTTCGGTTGCAGTGTGTCCCCGGCCCTGGTTGGGTCATGCAGGTGGCAGCCATTCGATGTGTCCCTTTCACATGGATGTTTCTCTCTCTCCCTCTCTCAAAAAATGGAAAAATATCCTTAGGTGAGGATAAAAAAACAAACAAACAATGTGACAGCAAAAGCTCTTGACATGGAGGCAGTGTAATGTAGGTGTTGCTGCCAGCTCTGGCCAGTCTTAGTGATTGCTGCCTTGTTGATTCCAATCCAGTTTCTTCATTGATATAACGAGGTTTGGCTTGATGATTTCTCAAGTGTCTGCATGATTCCGGCTGTGATAGGAGGGCTTCTGCTTCCAGTGGATGTCTAGGCAGGTACAATGAACCACAGAAGTCAGGAGAAAGCAATGTAAAGATGCTTCAAAGTCCAAGCACGAGTATTACCAGACTCTCTTCCCAAGCATCTTGAAAGAATCCTCACATTCTAGCAATAATAAGGTATTCTAAGTGAATATTTAATCAATCATATTTCTGGAACCATAATTATTTTTCAGTAGACAATACTTTCTTTTTTTAAATCATCGAAAAAGATGAATACTAGTGTTAGGAAAATTAAAACTTAATTTAATTCAATGAAAAGCATTAGCAGATATTCTAAACAAAATATCTTAACTTAAAATGATTTTTCTTAGGCATTTAGATGTTACCGTTAGAATTACCAAGACCAATTTCCATAAATAATTTAAATTCAAATTCAAATCAAATATTACAATTCTTTAGAACATTTTAACTGCTTTATGAAGGAGACAACAAATATACAAATACATTTATTACAAAACATATTACTACACAGATATCTAAAACTATTTTAAATCTCAAAACCATGTCACTATCATTTCTATTCTTGTTTTATAACTACTAATGCTTATAGAAGTTGTCATTTTGATGTCATTAAAGAATATTTGCAGATAATATATGTGCAATGTATTCTAAAGCCAAAAGTGGATACAGGCTCTGTGTTTTCAATTATTTGATATTTGTGCTGAGTCATTAGACCTGGTTAATTTTCCAAAGGCAGTTTCAGTCACTAATCATTATTCCAAGTTCTGTCTTCAAATATATTTATTTATTACATCAATAATTTGTTTGCGGAAGATCGAAAAATGGCGGCAGAGTGAACGGAAGCTATACAGACCGTCTTCCAGAAGCAAACTGGAATTACAACTATAACACAGACAAATTGATGGGAAAAGGCAACAGAAAGGCAGCTTGGAGGGCCATATAACGAGGGACACTGACTCCATCCCGGTAGGCTTGCGAAGGGGCGAGACGGGGCTGGGAGCCCACGGTCGGCAGCTCGGCAGCGGCCTCAGCTGGGAGCGGCGCCCTCGGGTCACACTCCCAGGCGGCCCCACAGCGCAGCCGGGACAGAGGCTGAAACAGCCACAGCCACTCACCTTGGGCTCCGGCAGAGGGAGGGCAGACTGGACGGGAACTGTGTCAGGACACTCGGGGTTTGGAGGGCGCTCAGAGCGTTTGCTGAGTGCAGCCACTCAGGACGGTGGCCACATTGCTCCTTCCCAGGGCTCTGAGGACAGGCAGCAGCCCCTGGCTCAGAGATCCAACCCCACCCTGTGGGCCATTGAAGTGCTAATTGAAGTTCATTAACCAGCATCTGCCCCACCCTCATGAAAGCCCCTTGTGCTGAGCACCTGAGGGAGTTATTCAATCAACTGACAACCCAAAACTCATCAAGTAACCTAGACTGCTAGCCTCCAGGCAAAAAGCTAGAAGATAACAGTACCTTTCCTGGGCTGGCAACTTTAACCAGGAAAGGAAGACTTGACAGCGGTGTTTAACGTGGGTCCTCCCTCGCTCATCTAAACATAGGAGAGGGAGCCACAAACAGCAGAACACCAACACCCACAGGGCAAACTTGACAGGCTCCAAAGCCCACAGTGATAGCCAAAATGGTGAAACACAGAAACAGAAGCCAAATGAAAGAACAAGAGACCTCCACTGAAGATGAGATCAATGTGGAGCAATTAGGCATTTTAACAGAGATAGAATTCAGAGCCATGATCTTGAGGAAGCTGAACAGCATGAGTAAGGACATAGAGACACTGAAAATAAGCCAACTGGAAATTAAAAACCATCAAGAAGAGATAAAAAATGACATATCAGAAATGAAAAACACATTGGAAGGTTTAAAAAGCAGTGTAGAGGAAGCTGAGGACCGGATCAGTGAATTAGAAGACAGGGTAGAAAAAATCAACCAATCAGAAAAACAAAAGGAAAAAACTATTAAAAAACAGGAAGACAGCTTAAGAGAACTGTGCGACAACTGGAAACATAATAATATTCGCATCATAAGAGTCCCCAAAGAAGAAGAAAATGAGCAAGGGATAGAGAATATATTCAAAAAAATACTGACAGAAAACTTCCCTAATTTGGTGAAGGAAGAAGGCATTCAAGTTCAAGAATCCCAGAGAGTCCCAAATAAGAAGAACCCAAACAGGCCCACACCAAGACACATAGTAATTAAAATGCCAAAAATTAAAGACAAAGAGAGAATCCTAAAAGCAGCAAGAGATAAGCAACAGGTTGCCTACAAAGAAAACCCCATACGGCTCTCAGATGACTTCTCACAAGAAACACTACAGGCCAGAAAAGAATGTCATGAAGTAATCAAAGTCATGAAAAACAAGAATCTGAATCCAAGACTACTCTACCCAGCAAGGCTATCATTTAAATTAGAAGGTCAAATAAAGAGCTTCCCAGACAAAAAAAGGCTAAGGGAATACATTAGCACCAAAACAGCACTGCAAGAACTGTAAAAAGGACTGCTGTAATTAGCAGTAGAAATGGGAAGAAAAATAGAACCACACTAAACAAAAATGGCAATAAATAAGTACATGTCAATAATCACCTTAAATGTAAATGGATTGAATGCTCCCATAAAAAGACACAGAGTAGCTGATTGGATAAGAAAGCATGACTCATCTATATGTTGTTTGCAAGAGACCCACCTCACAACAAAAGACTCACATAGGTTAAAAGTGAAGGGATGGAAAAAATTTTTCCAAGCAAATGGAAAGCAGAAAAAAGCTGGGGTAGCAATTCTCATATCAGATAAAATAGATTTCAAAATGAAGACCATAACTAAAGACAAAGATGGCCACTACATAATATTGAAAGGATCTATCCAACAGGAAGATATAACCTTGATAAACATATATGCACCCAATATAGGAGCACCAAAATATATTAAAAATCTTCTGGAGGACTTCCAAGGAGAAATCGACAACAATACAATCATAGCAGGGGACTTCAAAACCCGTTGACAGCACTGGATATATCCTCTAGGCAAAAAATTAGCAAGGAAACAGAGACTCTAAATGAAGCACTAGACCAAATATCTACACATAATAGATATCTACAGAGAATTACACCCCAAAACTACAGAATAAACATTCTTCTCAAGTGCACATGGGACATTCTCAAAGATAGATCACATGATAGGACACAAACTAAATCTCTACAAGTTCAAGAAGATTGAAATCATATCAAGCATCTTCTCAGATCACAATGGCATGAAACTAGAAATCAATTGCAACAAGAACATGCAAAGATATTTCAACACATGGAGGCTAAATAGTATGTTATTAAACAATGAATGGGTCACCGAGGAGATCAAGGAAGAAATTAAAAACTTCCTGGAAACCAATGAAAATGAACACACAACAACACAAAATCTATGGGATGCAGCGAAAGCCGTTCTGAGAGGGAAGTTCATAGCACTACAGGCCTACCTCAAAAAAAAAGAAAAAATTCTAATTGTCTGTCTAACCTCACAACTTAAAGAATTAGAAAGCAAACAAAAAGAAAACCACAGAGCAAGTAGAAGGAAGGAAATAGTAAAGATCAGAGCAGAAATAAATGACATAGAGACCAAAAAAAAAAAAAAAAAAAACAATTCAAAGGATCAATAAAACAAAGAGCTGGTTTCTTGAAAAGATAAACAAGATTGATAGACCTTTAGCTAGATTCACCAAAAACAAAAAGAGAGAACCCAAATACACAAAATCAAAAATGTAAAAGGAGAGGTAACAATTGACACCACAGAAATACAAAATATCGTTAACAACTACTATGAACAATTATATGGCAACAAATTCGACAATCTAAGCAAAATGGACAAATTTCTACAAAAACACAGACTCTCAAAACTGGACACGGAAGAGATAGAAAACTTGAACAGACCAATAACAACTAAGGAAATTGAAGAGGTAATCAAGACTCTCCCAGCAAACAAAAGCCCAGGCCCAGATGGTTTCACGGGGGAGTTTTACCGAACATTCAAAAAAGAACTAACACCCATTCTCCACAAACTCTTTCAAAAAATTCAAGAAGAAGGAAGAATTCCAAACACGTTCTATGAAGCCAGCATAATTCTAATTCCAAAACCAGAAAAAGACACTACGAAGAAAGAAAACTACAGGCCAATATCCCTGATGAACATAGATGCCAACATCCTGAACAAAATATTAGCAAATCGGATCCAGAAATACATCAAAAAAATTATTCACCATGACCAAGTGGGATTCATTCCAGGGATGCAAGGCTGGTACAATATTCGCAAATCAATAAACGTGATACACCACATAAACAAAATGAAGAATAAAAACCACATGATCATATCAATAGATGCTGAAAAAGCATTCAACAAAATCCAGCATCCATTTCTGATAAAAACGCTCAGCAATGTAGGAATAGAGGGATCATATCTCGACATAATAAAGGCCATATATGAAAGACCTACAGCCAACATCATACTCAATGGACAGAAACGAAAAACATTTCCCTTAAGAACAGGAACAAGACAGGGATGTCCACTTTCACCACTCTTATTTAACATTGTACTAGAAGTCTTAGCCACAGCAATCAGACATGAAGAAAAAATAAAAGGGATCCAAATTGGAAAGGAGGAAGTGATACTGTCATTATTTGCAGATGACATGATATTATACATAGAAAACCCTAAATACTCCATCAAAAATCTACTAGACTTAATAAATGAATTTGGCAAAGTAGCAGGATACAAAATTAACGTCAAGAAATCGACGGCATGCTTGTACACCAATGATGAACTCACAGAAAGAGAAACTGAAAAAACAATCCCATTTACCATCGCTCAAAAAAAATTATGATACCTAGGAATAAACTTAACCAAAGAAGTAAAGGACTTATTTGCAGAAAACTACAGGTCATTGAAAAAAGAAATAGAGGAAGATATAAAAAAGTGGAAGCACATACCCTATTCATGGATTGGAAGAATTAATATCATTAAAATGTCCATACTACCCAAAGCAATCTATAGAGTCAATGCAATCCCCATCAAAATACCAACGACATATTTCACAGAACTAGAACAAATACTTCAAAAGTTCATATGGAACCAAAAAAGACCCCAAATAGCCACAGCAATCTTGAAAAAGAATAACAAAGTAGGTGGGATCACAATACCAGATATCAGGTTATACTACAAAGCAACTGTAACCAAAACAGCCTGGTACTGGTACAAGAACAGGCATATAGACCAGTGGAACAGAACTGAAAACCCAGAAATGGACCCAAAGCAATATGCTCAATTAATATTTGACAAAGGTGGCAAGAGCATACAGTGGAGTAAAGACAGCCTCTTTAATAAATGGTGTTGGGAAAATTGGACAGCTACATGCAAAAAAAATGAAACTAGACCATCAACTTACATCATACACAAAAATAAACTCAAAATGGATAAAAGACTTAAATGTGACCCGTGAATCCATAAAAATTCTAGAAGAAAATGTAGGCAACAAAATTTCGGACATCATACGGAGCAGAATTTTCACTGATACATCACCTAAGGCAACAGAAACAAAGGAAAAAATGAACACATGGGACTACATCAAACTCAAAAGTTTCTGCACAGCAAAAGAAACAATCATCAAAATGGAAAGGCAACCCACTGTATGGGAGAACATCATTGCCAATGATACATCACATAAGGGGTTAATTTCCAATATATAGAGAGTGGTCATACAACTCCACAAAAGGAAGACAAAGAACCCAATTAAAAAATGGGCAGAGGAGCTCAATAGACACCTCTCCAAAGAGGACATACAAATGGCCAAGATACATGTGAAGGAATGCTCAACATCACTAATCATCAGAGAGATGCAAATTAAAACAACAATGAGGTATCACCTCACACCTGTCAGAATGGCCACCATCAACACATCATCAAACAACAAGTGTTGGCGAGGGTGTGGAGAAAAGGGGACTCTAATACACTGCTGGTGGGAATGCAGACTGGTGCAGCCGCTGTGGAAAACAATATGGTGTTACCTCAAAAATTTAAAAATTGAACTTCCATTTGACCAAGTGATCCCACTTCTAGGATATACCCTAAGAAGCCTGAAACACCAATCAGAAAGAATATATGTACCCCCATGTTCATAGCAGCACTATTTATAATAGCTCAGATCTGGAAACAGCCCAAGTGTCCATCAGTAGATGAATGGATAAACAGCTGTGGTACATATACACAATGGAGTACTATGCAGCTGTAAGAAAGAAAGATCTCTTATCCTTTGAGAGGACATGGAGGGACCTGGAAAGTATTATCCTAAGTGAAATAAGCCAAGCAGAAAAAGACAAATACCACATGATCTCACTTATATACGCAATATAATGAACATAACAATTTGAGGAATACAGTAGACCCAGAAACATGGAAGTAGGGCACAGACTGACAGCCCTCAAAAGAGGGGTTGGGGGGGTGGGTGGGAAGAGATCAACCACAGAACTTATATGCATGTATACATGACCAATGGACATGGACAACTAAGCCGGGGACGGGGCGGAGGTGGGGTGGGGAGGGGGGTGCCAATGGGGTAAAAAAGGTAAAATATCTGTAACAAAAAAATAAATAAAAAATAAAAATAATAATAATTTGTTTGCTCCTTTTCATATATCTTCTTTTTAACTTAGTTCTTCACAAATTACACATACTTTAATTTTGTTGGTATCATATAATTCAGTGTTTTATCTGTTGTTAGCTAGTATTAAAAACTTATTAAAAGATGTTTATGTATCTACATTTATAGCAGCATTATCCATAATAGCTAAAATATGGAAGCAACCCAAGTGTCCACTGAGGGATGAATGGATAAACAAACTTTGGTATATATATATACACAACAGAATGTTATTCAACCTTAAAAAAGGAAGGAAATTCTGACATATACTATAACCTGAATGAAACTTGAAGATATTATACTAAATAATACAAGCCAATCTAAATACACCTACGATTTTACTTGGAGTGGTCAAAATCTGAGACACACATAGTAGAATGGTGGTTTCGAGGGACTAGGGAAAAGGAGTTAGTGTTCGATTTGTACAGAGTGTCAGTTGTGCAAGTTAAAAGTCATTTTGAAAATGGATGGTGGTGATAGTAACACATCATCATGAATGTATTCGATGTCACTGACGTGTACACTTAAAAATTATTATGATGGTAAATTATATGTTGTGTGTATTTTACTACAATAAAAGATATTAGGAAAATAAAAAAGAAAAACATAGGATGTTTCATCTGTATCTAATAACAATTAGGAACTCCTTCAAAAGATTTATTTCATACTAGATGAAGTATCAAGACAACATGGTAAGGTTTTCTCTATAGAAAATGTAGCTAATTCTCCAATCTGAAACACAGTGTGGAACCCTCCTTCTGCCTGTATATTCACATGGCACTGAGACTAATATTTTCTTCCTAGTCTTGGTACAGCCACTAACCTCTTTAGGATTATGTACATAACTGACAGCATCCCCTCCCTTATTCTTTTTTTTTTTTTATCCTCACCCGGGGACATTTTTCCATTTTTTGTTCAGACAGGGTGGGAGGGAGAGAGAGAGAAACATCAACGTGAAAGGGACACATCGAGTGGCTGCCACCCACACCATCCAACCAGGGCCAGGGACAAACTGCAGCCAAGGTACATGCCCTTAGCGGGAACCGAACCCGGGTCTCTCTGGACCGCAGGCTGATGCTCTAACCGCTGAGCCAAACCGGCCAGGGCCTTCCTTATTCTTTATTCTTTGTCTACTCCAAGAAGCAAGCACAACTCTGAGCTCACAACAAACAAACTTAGTGGAAGAAACAATTTAAGTATACACATTCCTTTTCTCTTATTTTTGTATTGTAATTAATGTAATGTGCTACGTTAATTTCTCACTTTCAGATTTCATTATGAAATCATTGCCTTTCGAGAAATGAATTTGTTCTTCTTACTTAAAAAGGTTATTTCTGTCTTTATTAACTCAGCATGGTCACAGCCACCTATTCCAAGCCCCTTTCATGATGTTTTTTGTTTTTTTTTTAATATTAACCCCCTCCCCCCATATCCGGTATCTTTGAAAGAGTCCTTCCTCCTAGCAATAACAGTATATTCAAAGTCCAAATTGGAATGTTTCTGCCCCAAAACATGAAATCAATCACATTCCTTGTGTTAAGGAAATTTGCTGGGTTTGTTATTGAACTTATTTCACTAAGAGGATAGGAGAAGGTATTTCTCATTGTTTGTTTTCATTGCTATTGCTAAATTAATATATTGCAATTCTAACTTTTTGTCAGTTGGAGTTTTATTAGCCACAAACATTTTCCGTGACATTGAAAAGCAAGAGTGAGTGTAGCAGGCAGAATCAGTAAACTGGTTTTGGTACTGAGATTCTTCTTTACCTGGCTTTGAATTCCTTTCTAGGTAAACATACTCCAAAGTCAAGAGTTGTTAAGCATAACTAGAGGAAAGATAAGCATTTGCTTAGTGAGCCTGGTTCTGTGAAGAAGGGAAGAGGACGTTAGAATAATATACTAGATTAGAGTGACATGAACCCAATTGTAGTGAGAGGATCGATTAAGGTGGAATAGAGATGATGATGATGATGATGATGATAGACATATAGATGATAGATAGATAACACATTATTTGCTCTCTACTTAGCATAATTTACCTTAAAAGTTTTAATTCGTGAATGAGAACTAGAAGTCTTATTTTCTCCTATTTGCGTAGGCAAAGGAAACAATGCATTTCTAGGCTGGAATATAAATTTTCAAAAAGGGCTCCCATAGGATGTTAATATAAATTTTGAAATAATAATAGGAAGAAGATAAAAAGTATCCCATGCTGAAATAAACTGGCAGTGCTGGGTTGAATATCAACTTATTTCTTCATTGAAGAATTGCTCAGAGCCTTTAATATCATTGGGTAGACAATGACACACAGTACTTAATATTATTCTTGACCATTTCAAGTCTCTTTTTAAAGAAACACTAAAAATTAGAGTTTTTAGTATATCATTTGAATAATACTGACCTAGAGAAATCAATGAGAAAATAACCAATACTTAAAGTTCAATTTGGAATCAAGTATACAAACAGTTGTTAGACTATCTACCAAACAAATGAAGCATATTCACACTTAAGTATTAAAAACCCCCAAAATAGACCTTTACCCAAGTGAGTTTCTGATCAGTCCTATGAAGCATTGTGCTTGGTGATTTGGCCCTCCCTCTGAGGCAGGAGATGTGGGGAAAACATGTGCTATATGTAGACACAGTTGTAAGAAAGAGTCAGCTATTTCTGAGTGTTTGGATAAGGAAGCAGGACCCAATGAACTTCTTCATTGGTCTGGTTCATTTTTACTTTAGAAAAAGTCAGTTTGCTTTTTGTTTCTTTGTTTAACTGAACTAATTTACATAAGACTCTGTCAAATCACTTTTCCTCCTGTGGCTTTTGTTTATTTACCACAGTAAATAGCCATGGTAATTTTTAGGGAATGAGTAGGGGTCTTTATTTGGTGATTAAGTAAAAAAGCATTTTAAGATGCATGGATAGGCCTACAGTGATGTGTATAAAATCAGACAGAAGGAGATAGTGGTGCGTGGTTGCTTCCACCCTCACGTTCAGACTGTAGACAGCCTCACACCCCTTGTTCATCTTTACTTGGGCCTATTTTTTATAGATTTTTGAAGTATTAATACATAAATCTATTTTTTTTTTTTTTTTAGCTCATATGGTGTGTTATTTTATCAACCTTAGATTTAGGTTTCCTCAACCCACTTTCAGCTCTGTGATAGGCCCTCAACATCATAAACTGATAAACTGCACATTCATCACCAAAACTAATTCCAGCTAAGAGTCACTGAAGAAAGTGTTGTAACCTTCTACTCGATCATTAGAATATATGGTAGCCTAAAAGGTTGAATGAAAGGGTTGATTTCAAGGGATGAAAATAGGATGTCTCCTTTCCAGAAATCTTCAAACGATACCACACATAATGAACTGTTTGTCTGTGACATATTAAGTGTGTCCTTCCTGGGACTTGAACAGCACGGATTTGGTCATGTCAAGGAAAGGAATGAGTTTCAATTAGCCTCTATACGGTTTTGGTTTGCATACTGCTTCAAAGCACTAAAGGAAGAAATAGAAAAATATTTTCTTAGAAATTATCTATGTCTTCAAATAATTTTTGTTCTGAGTAGCATGATGTATACATTTGAAATAATTAACATTAATTATTACTTATAACCAGTACACTTCAGTATCTTTCTATATGTATCCTAGGAATAAAGATCTAAGTTCTGTGCCAACAGAAAATGCCAATTATCTCTATTGTATTTGGGCATTACTTTAAAAATATTTTTTATAAAATATAATTGTCCTGTAATATTATATTCATGTGTACAACAACATTGATTCAACACTTACATATCTTCAGATGTAATCGCAATGGTAAGTTCATTAACTTTATCTCACTGCACAAACTTATTCCAATATTGACTGTATTCTTGTGTTGTAAAGTGTATCTCTATGACTTTTTTCTAGAAGTTTGTCCCTCTTAATCCCTTTGATCTTTCTCAGCCATCTTTCTACCCATCTGTCCTTTGGCAATCATGAGTTTTATCTCTGTATATATGAGTCTGCTCTTGTTTTATTTTCTAGGTTTCACGTATAAGAGAAATCAGATGGTATTTGTCTTTCTCTTTCTCTGTCTGACTTCTCTCTCTCTCTCTCTCTCTCTCTCTCTCTCTCTCTCCTTTTTCCCTCTCCCTCCACCCTTCTTCCCTTCCACTCTCTCTAGATATCAATGGGAAAGTATCCTCAGATGAAGATTAACAACAACAAAATACAAGATTTATAGTTAGACATGACTGACTTAGCTGCATTTATATTCTTTTTTTAACAAAATACAACAAAAATGGCAGCAAAAATAAATAAAATAAAAGGCACAAACACTTAAATCCAGGAGAAGAAAACTACATGGTAATCTATTCCCAAATTTCAACACTGACCCATAGAAACAATGGGATAATAAATGTTTGCTGTTTTAAGCCACTAAATTTTGAAGTGATTTGTTGTGCAACAATGGAGAGTCGAGGATCACCAGAAGTTTGAGAAAAGGAATTAACATGATAAAGAGAGATTTAAAATGCAAATAGAAAAAGGAACACTGATAAAAACTGGAAATAATTTAATGAGTAGTAAAAAATATATGCAAAGAAAGCCTGGCATGAATAACATCCTTATAGATATAAGAAAGTCATTTTACTTAATGTGGCAAGCAATTAAATCAGCTCCTCTGTATTTGGTAGGAAAAACAAAGAGCTATTAACAAGCACTATCTGGGGAATTAAAAAGTACCCTCAAAAATAAAAATAAAAAAATAAGACAGAAAAAAACAAACAAACAACAACAACATAAAAAACAGAAGATCTAGAGGATAAAGTTGAAGAAACACTCCCGAAATCAAAGATCAGTAGACAAAACTGAGGGGAAAAGCATAGAAAATCAGATTTTCAGTTTTAGAGTTTCAAATTAAAAGATGTTTATAAGAGAAAATTATAAATAAAATATCACAAGAAACAAAATAATTAGAGAAAATAGAAGAATAAAAAAGAGATTGAGAAATAGAAAAGAGGAAAATAAAAACAAAACAAAACTATACACCAAAGAATATCATCGAAGAATTTTAGATCTTGGGAGACAAAACTAAAATTGCAAAATATTCAACAGGAAAAACAGTCAGGTCTCATAGAAAAGAGTACTGAGGTAATGCACACAGTATCAAGCTTCTAGATTGCAAACTTGGGAGCTATGGAACAGTGAAAAAATGTCCAACTTAAATATTCATTACTTATAAGAATAGAATAATTTTTATGTTTTGTCATTGAGATTTTTTTTTAAAGTGCTTTTAATCAACAAACTACAGGCAAATGAGAAATAGAGTTCTACCATGAAAGAATAGTGAAAGGAATTCCCAGTTGTAGGGGAAGAGTTAAAAATAACAGCTATAAAGCCACCAAAAAATAAAAATAATGCTATGGTATAGTGGAAGGTGAACTCAGTAAGAAAATTATGTGAGAAAGAACAGGATATTCAGAGGGAACGTTTATTTTTGTTGGAGAAAAAAATAAATCTCATAAAAAAATGCAGAAAGGTTTTGCAAAGAAGAAAATTTAATCATAGCACACTCTGATCTATATTAAAAGAATTGGAGGCAGTCAATAAATGTGTGTGCGTTTGGGAGGAGAGGTAAATAGGAGATCTAAATCTATATCTTTAATAATTAGACTGATGTTTTATGTGTCAACTTGATGGGACTATGAGGTGCCAGATAATTGATTAAACAGTACTCTGTATGTGTGAGGCTGTTTCTGGATGCTATTAACATTGAAGCAGTAGACTGAGTAAAACAATTTGCCCTCCCCAAGGCAGGTGGGCCCCATCCAAACCATTGAAAGACTGACTAGAATAAAAGGCTGAGTATGAAAGAATCTGCTTTCTCTAATTGACTGTCTTTGAGATGAAATATTGGTCTTTTGCCTTTGGACTTAGACTGACATTAGAACTCGCACCATCTGCTCTTCTGAGTCTCCAGTTTGCCAACTATAGGTCATGGGCCCTTTCAGCCTCCATAATTACATGATTCTGTTTTTTATAATAAGAAAATACTGTAATATAATATTTTTAATATGTAAAATTTTATTTTTATATTTTATAATAAGATAATATATAGTAAGATCCTGTATAATATATAGTATATATCACATCTCATGATAATAATATGAAAATAATATATACATTACTCTGTTACTGTTTCTCTGGAGAACCCTGACTAATACAGATTGAGATATTTACTATGTAAAACTGAAAAATCAGAAAATAAAAATTGTTGATCAGTTATTTAGCAATACACAATAAACCTGAAGAAAAAGCTAAGGTAGTTCAAAGTGACTGTGCCAGGGAGGGGAAATTGGAACAGGAAACCAAGCAGTCAGGGGTCTATGTTTTTCAATATAAATCTCAATAAATTATTTGGCATTTTAAACTAGTTACAAGCACTTCTATAAAAATAAAACATAAATAAAAATATTACTGACCTAGGACAAAGAATATTGTGAAAATTGAGAGGTAAAGAATAATTTAAGGTTGTGTGAGTCTAGAAAGAGGAAGAAAAATATCAAGTATTTCTTAGAACCCACAATAAAGATGTGTCCTCTTTGAAACAAGAGAAGAAAACCATAAAGAAAAAAAAGCTAAAATGAGAAGCACTGACAACAGCCTGTGATGAAAATAGTAATAATTAATCTGCACTGCGTATATAAAATATGAGGAACACTTTTCCAACTGCCTTGCATAAATTAAGTATTTTAATCTTTACTACAATTTTATGCAGTAGATGCTATTATATCCCAAGTATCCAGGTATAGTAAAAGGCACACAGAATTCAAGAAGCTTCCCTGAGGTCACCCAGCAATAAATGACCAATGGAGCTTGTACTTGAACAGAAAGATACTTGGCTCCGAAACAAAAACCTTTAATCCCCACATTATACTATCTCTCAGGGAACTGATGTATATAACAGAAAGAGAAATGGAGGCATTTAGGGTGAAAACAAGAGGGTAAGTACAAGTGTGAAGGGAGAAAAGAATAGGTAATAGTGTAGGCACAGAGAGGCCTCAATAGAACATGGTTCCAGACCTGGCAATGAGGTCATCCCTGATCCTTAGTTTTCTTACCAAAATTAAAGAAGGTGCCTAGATTATCTCCAAAATTCTAATTCTAAAAACTATAAAGGCAAAGTTACTTGATAGATCACTTAAGCTGCTGTAATATTATCTCACCTTCATTTTCCTTATATTTCCATAGAGCAGAGATGCTTCAAAATTATAGGATGATCAGGCAACCCTATGATATATTGCCAGTTTTAATTTTAATTGGGAAAACCACCTGCTCCACTTATTCTTCTCATAACATTGCTCCACTCATTCCTTTACCCCATGTTTATTTTCCTTACCGATGAAATTTTCCATCATTCAATGTCATAAACTGTTCACCATCACAATGTGGTATCTCTCATGACCATAGTAGTAAATGAGCCCTGCATGCTCATTAGAAGTACAGTTAATGAATGCAAAACAAAACAAAAACCACAATTAAAAAAACAAACAAAAATTGTACAGTCAAACCTCAGTTCTAAATTGTGTGTGTGTGTTTGTTATTTTGTGTGTGGTTTTTCTCTTGCTTTGTTCCTGGTGAAGTGGCTGGCTAACACAATTTTAAAGCATAAAGAGGCCATCAAGAGTGCTAATGTTGCTAATGAAACAATAATCACATGGGCAATTGAAGAGGCAGAAAAATTACTGATGATTTGGATAAATAAAAAGCAGTTAGTAGGTGACAGCATTTCAAAAGTAGTGACATGTGAAAAGGTGAAGATACCACATACTGATCTCCAGAAAGACACCCCTAGAGTGAGTGCTGCAAGTGTTCGTTTAAAGCTAGTAAATAGTGATTTGATAAATTTAAGAAAATAATTGGTTGTGTATAGATTAAACAGTACATTAGACATATCCTGTATATAAGAAAGGCTAAACACAAGAAATCATTTGGATGTCTGGAATGAATTAACTAAATTTATTTCTAATGGAAAAAAATATATATTTCAGTTTTTTAACAAATCGCTTTTTTAAGAGACTTCCAGAATAAATTAAGTTTGAGAACCGAGGTCGCACTATACCTGATCCTCATGACAAAAAATCTGAATTAATTGGCAATTAGCATGGTTTTAAAGACCAGAAAGACTAGTGATTCTAATACAAAGCAAGTTTGGGAACCATTGCTGTAGATAAGTTTAGCGCAAGCAGACAGACTGAACTAAAGATTTACAAGTGAGCCTTGGCAAATGGTGAACTCAGTATCTATTATTCCATGTGCTTTTGTATAAAAATCACCAGTTGGTCAGACACTTTTGTGCCCTTGTTATTTAGTGTTATTTTGCAGCAAGCAACAGAAAACTATTCTGATTAACTTAAAAAGGAGCAAGGCTACTTGAAAGATGTGGTATGGGTCAAAAAAAAGGAAAGTAGACTCATGGAATCTTCTGCGACCAATATAGTAGAACCAGGAGGATTTTCAGATCATTATCATTGAGATAAATTAGATCCAATCATTTTGTTATTCCTTTTTTTTTTTTAATGTTTTTTTATTGATTTTAGAAAGAGAAAGGAAAGAGAGAGAGAAAAACATCGATGAGAGAAAACATCAATTGGCCGCCTCCTGCATGCCCCCCACTGGGGATTGGGACCACAACTTGGGCATGTGCCCAACTGGGAATTGAACAAGTGACCTCTTGGTGCAAGGGTTGATGCTCAAGCACTGAGCCACACTGGACGGGCCATTTTATTATTCTTATCACTCTTCTCAAGATTCAAATTCCCAACAAGAACAATCTGGTTTACCTACTGTGTCATATTCCCCTTATCTAGAGGAAGATATAGTCAAAACATCACAAGAAGCAAAGGGAAATCAGGATTTCATTACCATTGAAGAGGAGATAAATGACGAGCAGTCAAGAAAAACCAAAAGTTACCTAATCTAAATTCATTTCTTATATATATTCCTATATTACTATGAGCAATACAGCTTATAAAAAATATCCAGTTACATAAAAGTTCAAACTTACATATCAGAGAGTAATTATATCCATTAATAATGACTTTATTAAATAATCTTTTTAATAAAAAATCTCAATTTTATTAAAATATGATTCTATTAATAAATATGACTTCACTAACATGGTTTACTTGTCAATCACTTGTTTTATAAAGAATATTTACCTCTACTGTAGTTGGGATGATCAGCATCTTTTATCTTCAATAGCATTATATTGTTATTTTGTGAACACAGTTCAGTGGAGATACTTCTACTGCTTGCAGTTAGACTCTGGTTATGGAGAAGATGGCAATGCATGAGAAAACTTACACTAGCCAAGGAGTGGCCTAGAGTTTTCTCCTCCCCAGTGCTTACTGCTAGAGGTATCTTTGGAAATGCATTATTGTGTACCTTGTCTCTTCTGTGTTTTCTTCAAAACACTTGGCTAGCACTGTTGAATATGTTTTTATTTTTAAAAATTTTAAATTATAAGACACTTGAGAATATCTTGAAATACATTAGATGTAAAAGTTGTCTGCAAGAACATATCCATTCCCTTAGCAGCTTCTAAAATTTTATGTCTACAAATTCTATGGTTTCTTGTTAAATGACTATCAAGTTATATATGTTTATAAGCTGTACTTTACATAAAAATATATTAGAAGGTTTAAGTTGATATTTATTAAAAGAGGAGCAAATTATGTTCATCTTCCAGACAAAGAACTTGGATTAATATTCCAAGAAAACACAGATCTCAGATTATATGAGAAGTTTCTTAGTAAATCAGGCTAAAGTGGTTTTTGTAATAGTATAATGTTCATGAGGTAGATAAATGTATTCTTCATTCAAAAGAGAGTTATTTTAAAAAGAATCTTCACCCAAAAGATTTACTTCTTTGATATGCCTAGATCAAATGAAAATGAGCATGAAGATGAAAACCTGTAACCAAGAAAATTCTCAAAGGGGTTTTTCAAACATCTAATTTGACCATCATCATAAATATTCAAAGTAAGTAGAAATACAATAATATTTTATAAATGAGAAATAAAGACTAGAGAGGACCTCTATTTCCATTCTAGTTAGTTTGACATTATCTACCTACTGAGAATGATCAGAGGTGCCTGATACAATGTAAAAGCATTATCCTGAGCACTTACTAGACTGTGAAGCATCCCAAGAACACGATCCAAGACCCAAGGCCATGGGCCATGTGACTGTTTAAGGCCACTTGGCTACCAGACGAGTGAAAGGTGAGTGCGGGTCATGGAGCAAGAGCCAGGGGAACACCGGGAGAAAGAAGGAAAGAGCACTTTGTCTTGGGATTTTATCCTTTCAAGATGTCGCGCACTTGAAACGGCTCCACCCTTCTAGCTGATCCATCGTTTCCCAAGCCAGACTGACAGGCAAGCATTTCCCCTGCACCGCCCAGACTGGACTGCGCATGCACCCATTTCTCCCTGGTTCCATTCCTTCCTCCAGTGATTTGAAAAGAATGAGCTTCTATTATTAATATTAATAAAATAGCTAATTATGATGATTTTAAAAAAGATCCAAAAGAAGATGAAAATCCAAATAAATAACACTAAGAAGCATTCTCTCTGGGAGATTTTTAATTGAGTAAAAAAAGGTGAATGCCTGAGAAGTCCTTTGGAGCCACTGACTACCTTGTAGGGCTTGGATAGCAAAATGTACCTTGCACTCCTAAAAAGCACAGGAAAGCAGCCAGTCTTTCAAGTTGGATCTGCAGTAATCAGGCAGTATAAGTTAACAGGGTATGACCTTCCATCATGAGGCCTGTTGTCCTAGGATTCAAAGTCCAATCACTTAGTTCAGTTGAGTCCTTGGTTTCAGAGGAACCCACCTGAGGCAATCAGTACCCTGACACCAGTTCATCCTCCTCAGGAAAGTGTACGGATGGTCTCTAAAGGTTTTAGTTCCCTGTGGGGAGTGCTTCGGCCAACACTTGCTGTCCCATGGACAGATGTGATCCCTGGCTCAGCAATGAGATTGATTCAGGATGCCCAAGCAGCTTCGAAAGTCGACACTGGGAACATTCTCTCTTTTCTTTGGAAGGTGGGAAAAGCCTCCAAGAATAGCTTTAAAAAACAAAGATCTTTAATCACCTCCCAATTCCCATGCTTGATCAGGCACCGAGGTTTTGTCTATTCTCTGATGCTATAAAAGAAGTGTGTCTCATTCACAACCACACTGCACGACATCTCAGTCAGCCACCACGCTCAGCCATGTCATTTATCCAGAAGGTTTGCATACAAGAACGTCAAAGCATTTTCTCAAAAAAAGAAAAAAACAAAAAAAACAAACAAGAATATTTTTTATAAAATTTAACCAGAAGTACTTAATATGTTCAGGAATTAAAATAACTTGCCAAATTTTACTGATGTGACCTTTTCCCAGCTTGCAGCTTTCATCACAGATCACAGGTGAGCAATGCAATCAGTCTCAGAAATATCAACTTGATCAGGAGCTCAATTTTAGAGTGTTCCAGCAGAGAATGAGCCCTTTTCTGTGGCCGTGTGTAGGTGACACAGATGGTTTAGTCAGCATCAAGGATGTTTTCATATTTGAAGGCCTCACAGAGGGGGTGTCTAAATCTGCAACAATCTTGGAATCTGAGTTCTCTTCAAGAACCTGGGCTTGCCGTTAGTTCAGCATAGCCCATGCTGAGGCCAAAATGGCCCATAACAGCCCAACCAGTATGGTTCAGAGGGCTGAGCATCATCCCATTGACTGAGAGGTCCCAGTTCAATTTCCAGTCAGGGTACATGCCTGGGTTGTGGGTTCGATCTCCAGTAGTGGGCATGCAGGAGGCAGCCGATTGATGTTTCTCTTCCCCAATGATGTTTCTATCTCTCTCTCCCATCCTCTATCTCTAAAAATTAATTTAAAAGTATTTTAAAAAATGGCCATATCAGAAAATACTATATTTCAGGCAATTAGTATCTGAATTCAGATTCTTCAGTAGTCAATGGCTTTTCTTCTGCAGCAGCAAGGCCACGATTCTGTAAGCCAGACAGCTGTGCTCCAGGTCCAAGTGACCAGCAAGGATTTTCTGAGCCTTTCCTTTGTCTTTTCAGCCTTCAAGTCCAAAACGATCTACCAAAAAATATGCACATTAGGTTGGAAAAGTACCTGCTTCTAAGGGCCAGACCTCTGATTTTACAGGAGCTCATTAGCAACTAAAAACTGTTTTTGCAAAACCAGAAGTACATCTCCGTCAGGAGATCGACACAGGTCATGTGTCTCCCTTTGTACAGAAGCTCTCATAATAGGAAAAAATTAGAGCCAAAAGCTGCAGTTATGAAGACAGATTTTAAATGCTTAAAGAATTTAAATACCAACCAACCCACCAGTGACAATATGTAAGGAATCTGTGTCCCTCTGCTGTCAGTGGAGTACCCCACCTGTTACCAGTGGAGTGGAGTTTTTGGGGTGTCACAGGGAAAATAATTTCTGGAGGCCCCCACAGGGGGATAGGGTGTCACTTAAAGCTTTATTGATGATTGAAATTAAAGGGATTCCCTTTCCAAGTTCCCATATTTCTCTCTCACCATGGAAAAACTCCAGTCTTGCCTCAGCGAGGCTGGGATTAAGGCCACTGCCCAGAGTCTCTGCTCCTTATTAAAGCACAGTCCAGTCCAGCATCTGGCTAGCTTAGCTTGTGTTCCCAGCTGCATTTGTCATGTGTGGGGTCCACATGGCCATGAG
The DNA here is from genome assembly GCF_014108415.1 of Molossus molossus. Classification (NCBI taxonomy): domain Eukaryota; kingdom Metazoa; phylum Chordata; class Mammalia; order Chiroptera; family Molossidae; genus Molossus; species Molossus molossus. The sequence continues at coordinate 13,267,235 of NW_023425346.1, forward strand.
CTATGCAGCTGCTTAAGGCCACATAGCAGACAAATGCAGCACAAGAGAGTGCAATGGAGCAGGAGCACGAGGGAGCAGAACGAGAAAAAGAGAGAGAGAGAGAGAGAGAGAGAGAGCGAGCGAGCGCACACGGGCTCATTTTCTGGGGATTATAACCAGGAGCTTAACCAATTAACCCTGCAGGATTTCACATGCTTGCAGTGGATCTATCCCCATAGCCAGTTATCTTTTTCCCAGGTTAGACTGATAGTCAAGCACCTTCCCTACATCACTGTGCACATGCCCATCTCCTCGCTTTGTTTATTTCCTTTCTCCAGAGGTCTGTAGGGAATGGACCAGTGGTTCCCTGTGCAGTGTGAATTTGCAGCTTCCCGGTGAAGCTGCCCAGATAACAATGCCTATAATGTCTGGCCTCCCCTTTGCTCTTTTCCTATTATTAATATTAATACCTAGCTAATTATGATAATAACACCACTAGCAGTTTCCTTTGCAGCCTTTCCTGATGGTGATGATCCCTCTACAATGCATGAAATTACAAGCATTTACAATGATTTTGTAAGGTATGCAAATGCAATAACCACAAAATGCAAAGCCAATTAAAAATCTTCTTTTCTTACGCTATTGCAAATTTATTGAAACCTCTATCAGTAAATTCCACATTTACAGGTTTAAGATTACAAGTGCTGGGAGAAATCCAGCTGGAATAAAGGTGGGAGTAGAGGTGTGCTGCAGCAGAGACAGCTAAAGAAATGGCAAGGGTGTTTTCCTTTTATCCCTTCTGCTTTATCTGAAGCTTGGATTCAGCGGGGGGAACGGAACGGATTTATCGGGTTTTTTTGTTCCACTTGGAAGAGAAAAATTACAAGCTTTTAACATTTCTGGTCCATCCAATTCTCACATTAAGGAATGTTTGGGCTCTCTGCTTCTTCTCCCACTGGGAAGAGAGACACAGCACCCAAAGACATCACCCAGGTTGCATTCTTTTCTCCTCACTTTAGCTAGGGGGGCCAAAATGAGTTAGAGAAGCTAACAGTTCTCCTGGAGTAGATATACCATTTTCCAATTCCATGTGTAAATTTTACCTTTCATAATAGACAGCAAGCAGGTCATCTGCTGTTTCATTCTATGGGTGACATAAGTACCAAGGAAGGATTTCCCTGGCTGGTGTGTCTCAGTTGGCTGAGTGTCGTCCCATGCACCAAAAGGTCACCAGTTCCATTCCCAGTCAGGGCACCTGCCCAGGTTTCTGGCTTGATCCTCAGTAAGGGGCGTGCAGGAGGCAGCCCACCAATGTTTATTTCTCACATTGATGTTTTCTGTCTCCCTCTCCCTTCTTCTCTCTCTAAAATTAATACAAACATATATTTTTTTAAAGCCATCATGGAAGGATAATTTACTTTTTCTGCCCCTTGAGTCTTCCATTTTTCAAACAATAATTCCTCTGTATGTCAGTGGGTAAGGGTCATTCTAGAGTATTCTGCTTCTGACACCAACCATGTCCGTGGACGACTCACAGGAATCGGGATATAGTCTTGCCCAGGGCTATATATAGCTAAAAGATACCAAGCAAAATTAGCAAGGGGAAGAGGTGATGGGGTGAAGTGTGGAGGAAACCAGGTTCAGTTTTTCAGTCCTTTTCCAGTAGAGTCACAGAGGACACACTTAATTCCTCAAGCAGTGAGTTATGGCAACACATTAAAAATGTCTATCAGGGAAGCTCATTAGAGACTCAATATCCAGAGTTTTCATTGAGCGATTTTTAAGTAGACATCTGTTGCTTTACACATACTGAAAAGTCAAGACACCTAGAAGGAAAGCGGGTGTTCAGCATAAACAACATTATTTGTACAAACATCTTAGTCATAGTGAGTAGCTCTTCCTGGTTTTGAAAATAGTGGGAACCCTCCCAATGTCTGCTCACCAGCCCGGGCCCGTCCTTAAGCAGGCCTTTCTAGAGCAGTTTCAGCCCTACTGTATTGACTCTTTTCCTTCCTCCAGAAGTCTGCACCAAGACCCATTTGATAAGGCTTAATAAATGTTAAGGGTTAAATACATGTACTATGTTCCCTTATCACTATTTAATTAAGCTAGAAATAATACCAAAATATTATAAATTAATCTCTACATGTTTGAACAATAAGATAATATGCATTTAAATATTTCATAAGCCAAAGTAAAAAGAAATCACAAGAAATAAAATATTTTGAACTAAGTGGTATAAACCTCACTAAAGAATCAGGGAAATGAAGTTTTAAATCACAGTATGATGTCAGTACAGCCTTTTCAGAATGGCTAAAACACAAAAGACTAATACAAAACACAAAAGACTTGATAAAAATATCAAGATCTGGTGAAGATGTGAAGAAATAGATCTCGCGTACACTAGTTTGTGAGTGTAAATCGATTCAACCAGATTCTACAAATAACTTCTATAGAATGGTAAACATATCATATTATATTCATACATCAGAAAAATATACATTCTTAGCATAAATTGATTTTACACATACATGCATATGTATAAATTTTACAACAAAATGTCAAGTGAATGAGACCAGGCACAAAATAATATACATTGTATGAGTCCATTTACATAAAAATAAAAATAAAACAAGACAAACTAAATTGTTATTTTTAGAGGTGTGTGCTTAGATATGAAATGATTTCAAAGCAATAAAACAAGGACTGGAATCATGGAATTGTGGGTACATGGAGAGTTGTCACTGGGGCAAATGGCACAAAAGACACTATGGAGGCTGGTATTGTTCTCTTTATTGAGCTGCATGTAGATTAAATAAGACTAAGAGGAAAACATAAATGTTCCTCAGAGAATGAAAATTTTGTAGAAACATATATATGTTTATATTCCAGCTGGCCCCAATGAGTGTCTAAATCGGGATCTTTGTAACACAAAGCTCATGGTATGTCGGCTCTTCAAAATGTAACCATGTGCCCATGTGATGTTACGGAAGTTAATAGCACCGATTCCATGTAAAATTAATACTTGGACATTGTTCATAATCTGTTTATTACACTTTTTAAGACATTAAATTTTTCCTAATCCCAAAACTGATCATCTTCTAACTACATCCTCAATTTTCAGGATATATGAGTTAGATCTTATGCATTCCATCATTTGTAAAATAAATATTTTAGAGCACATGAATACTATGAGTACTTTCATATCATGATAAAAAGGATTTGGTTTAGGGCCCTGCTGCAAAACACAATAATACCATAAAAAGTTTTAAAATATAAACGAACACACACATACATATATACACACTTTTATTCACTTATGTATCTCTACCTATATCTATATATGCAAACATATATATATTTTGCAAGAACAATTGAAAATATAAAATAGGTCAAAATGTCTCTAGGTTAGAAATAAAATGTAAATGCATAACAGTGGATGGGGATTAAAACAAAACAAAACCAACAAACCAAAACACCAGACTCCAGGATTAGAAACTGTCAGAGAAGGGTTGGTGTTCATTTCCTGTGAAATGTTAGAGGACAGAGTCACTTGTGCTGGGATCCAGAGCACAGACTGAGTTTCCCAGCCCATGTATGAAGGCTAAAAATAATCATACTGCTATTAAGGTTATAGGCATAAAGAAGCTGAGGCCTACAATGACAGATAAAATAGAAAGAGCCAGATGGCCTGACCTGGACAATTCATTTATTAACTTGGGGAGTTATTCCCAATTTTTCTTTATGAAAACAGTCCTTAGTTATCAACATTAAACCTTATCATAAAGAGGATTTTCATTATCCTAGTTGAAGGCATCTATAAAACCACTAGATACAGGAGGTGCATTTGAAATAACAAGAAAGAATTACTCATGGAGAAGGAAAGTATACCTGGTGTGGAAAGTCATAGAGAGGTGAAGAGGGCAGACGCAGACACACACACAGAATTAAGAGTCCCAAATCCCATTTGGCTAAGACATAGTGACCAAATGTACAATGACTGGGAATGAAGCTAGAGATACAGTCTGGGACACTGAGTCACAATGTTTTTTGTTTTGTGGTTTTTTTTTTTTTTTTCATTTATCTTCAGATAGAGTGGGAGGGAGAGAGGGAGGAAGAGAGAGAGAGAGAGAAACATCCATGTGAGAGAGACACATCGAGTGGTTGCCACCCACATGACCCAACCGGTGCATGGACAGCCGAGGTACATGCCCTTAGTGGGAACTGAGGGACTCTCCAGTCTGTGGGCCGATGCTCTAACCGCTGAGCCAGACTGGCCAGGGCGTGTCACAATGTTTTTGATGGTCATTTTAAAGTATTTGAATTCTAAATAAACCTCAAGGGGAAAGCATTCGAAGATTCTAATTACTAGAGCATAATAAGGTTTGTTTTAAACTTATTATCCTGCTCTGGGGACAAAAGATGATGGAAGAAATATGAAGTAGAAATGCCAATAATGAGACTATTTCAGTAGTTAAGGCAAGAAATAATATCTTCAAATTGACTAGTTTCCTAAAAATAGAAAGTAGACAATTCTAAGACATATTTTTAAAGTAATGAATAAATAAATATATAAATACAAATGGTGCCCAATGTTGATTGATGTTATATATTAAAACATGGGGAGAAAAGAATGATTATACCATATTTTGGTTTGAGAAACTAGAAGAAGAGCTTTACGTTTCAAGACATTAGCATATAGATGTTATTTATATCTGCTAGAATAGATGAGATGACCTATAAAGAGAATGTAGCAATGCATGGCTAAATATAGCTAACATTTTTTAACGAATAACTGAATTCTAAGAAGAATGTTAAGCACTTTATATAATTTACTTTGTTTAATCTTTCCAACAACTCTGAGAAATAGGTAATGTTAGTATACCCCATTTAAAAAAAGTAAAAACCATGATTTTGAAGAGTTATATAAATTTCCCATGACAACATAGTGAGTAACTAGTGAAGGTTATTTTTCAATTCTTACAGTCTGGATACAGAACTTGTGAGCTTAATGACTAATAATATTATCTTGAGAAAAAGAAGATGCTCTGAAACAAACCTTTTAGAGGTCCATTTAAAATTAAGTGGAGCCCTGGCAGGGTGGCTCAATTGTTTATAGCATCATCCCATACACCAAAGGTTTTCAGGTTTCATTCTGGGTCAGGGCACATACCTAGGTTGTAGGTTCAATTCCTGGTTGGAGAATGTATGAGAGGCAACCAATCCATGTTTCTCTCTCACATCTATATTTCTCTTTCTCTCCTTTCCTCTCTCTGACATATTTTTTAAAACACATTTTCTTTATTGATTTTTTTAGAAAGAGAGAGGAAGGAAGAGGGAGAGAGAGGTAGAAACATCAATGAGAAAGAACATGGATTTGCTGCCTCCTGCGTGCCCCCCACTGGGGATCTGGCCCACAACCCCAGGCATGTACCCTGACTGGAAACCAAACCGGTGACCTCTTGGAGAATGGGTTGATGCTGAACCACTGAGCCACACTGGCCAGGCAACTTCTTTATAAATTTAATAAAAACATATCTTCAGTTGAGATTAAAAAATAAATAAAATAAAAAAGCAAGTGGGGGAGCAGCCTACAAAAGAGATTGATGAAAAAAGAAAGCGTCCTTATATTAGAAAGACCGAGAAAATCAGAGTAGTGTGTTTCAAGATGAAGGATTTGGTTACTTTCTTCAATGTTACTGAGATAAGCCAAAACATAGCAATTAAATCTTATGGAAAGTATCACTACTCTCAACAAGTACAGTTTTCCTAGAGCTAAGTGCATGATTAAAGCTAGAGGTCTGTGTGGCATCAAAGAAAAAAAGTAGATTATGATATTCTATCTTATGTTTGGGACCTAATAGAATGGTTGAGAAGATACAGAGATAGAGGAACAAATAGAGACAGACTTAGAGAGATAGATAGATAGAGACAGACAGAGAGAGATTAGAAAAATTAATGATGCAGAAGTGGGAAGAGAATGTTTCAAGAAAGAAAAATTTTGGAGATGTAAAGAGAAGTGCTGCCCTTTTATGATAGAAGTACCCATTGGCTGGATGTTCATGCTGAAAAGTAGTGGCCGGGCTTGGCCCTCATCTGGGCAAGTTAGGAGCTCATCAACAGATGTCAGATTACTCCCTTAGTCATCTAGCCCCATGAAACCCACATGAGGCCATAGATATGAGTTGGAATAGAGGAGACAATGAGGTAGAAGTAAAGGTCATGGACATCTGGGCCCCTTGGTCATGTAACTTACTCATTACTTCAGGATTTGTTTGAACCCTCTATTTTTTTTTCTTTTTGAAAAGTAATTAATTTTTCATTTTTAATTGACATACAATATTATATTAGTTTCAGATGTACAACATATATACTACATTTATATACTTTACAAAGTGATCACCATGATAAAGCTAGGACCCACCTGACACCACACATAGTAATTACAATATAATTAACTATATTCCCTCCTCTGTATTTTATATTCCCATTACTATTTTTATAAAAGGCAATTTGTACTTCTTCATGTCTTTCACCTTTCACCATTCTCCCAATACCCTTTCATTCTAGTGAGCATCAATTTCCTCTCTGTACCTAGGAATTTATTTCTGTTTTGTTTATTTTGAGGGTTTTTTTTTTTTTTAGATCCCACACATAAGTACAATCATAGAGTATTTGTCTTTTCTGACTGTTTTCACTTAGCATAATATCCTCCAAGTCCATTGATGTGGTACATACAGACAGTGAAATATTATGCAACTATAAAAAGATTAGAACCTCTATTTTACTTTTATTTGATGAAGTCCTGTTGCAGCCAACCAAATTTATAGCTTGTTCTGTTAGACATCTAGATAATTATGGTAATTAGATGATCAATGGTCAAGCATTCAGCCTTCTTAGGGGACCATAGCAAAAACCCATAACTAAGGGAAATAGGTAAATGTCAAGGATTAGATAACTTTATTCCAAAACTATAAAGGATTGTACTGTGATTCCCCTAAAAGTGCTTATCACAGTTTCATACATCATCTTTTATCCACCATGCATACTTCAACTACTAGTGACTCTACTCAGCCACTTAAGCCAAGTACCAGAGCAGCTTGCAATGCATCCTGGACCTGTTCCAGAACCTTTCTTTTTCTGAGCTGGTCTTAGTCTTTTAGGGGTGCTCTAACAGAACACCAGATCTCATGGCCTACAAACCATGGAAATTTATTTCTCATAGTTCTGGAGTCTAGAAGCTCAAGATCAGGCACTAGCATGGTGAAGGCCCTGTTTTGGGTTGCAGACCACTGACTTCCTGCTGTGTCTTTTCATGGCCTAGGGGCTACAGAGCTCTGTGGGTTTCTTTTACCAATCCCATTCATGAAGGGTCACCCCTCTGGACCTAATCCCAAAATTCCATCTCCTAATACCATCACATTGAACATAGGATTTCAATAAATAAATGTTGAGGGGATACAAACATTCAGATCACAGCAGAGTCCCTGAGAAAACTGGAATTCTTTGGGGGTTATTTGGTAAATGGTTTATAGTAGCAGAACTTGGTAATTAGTATACCCTCTGAAGAGTCCTGCCAGACACTGTGTTTCCTAACTCTGAAAGTGTCAGATACAGCAACTTATCCTTTAACTTTGGTAGGAGTAACTCAACATGCCCCAGAGCACAGGAGAGGCAGATCTCTAAACTTTATACAATTTATTTTATACCCTCTGTTATATATGTGCCAGGTCAAAATGTCTAGTAGTGCCCACTTCTTGTTCAATATCCTCAGCGTAAAAGATCAGGGTGATATACTGTGTTATGAGAAATTGATCCAGGTGGGAGAATTGATTTTGTCATCAGATAAGATGATTAAGATGTAGTGTGGCCCCTGCATGAAGGCAAACTGTCTTTGATGATCCCATTAATAGGTAAAAGAGAAAAGGATTTGCTAAACTCATTGTTGCTCACTGGAGAGTAGGAAATGTCAAAAGTTGTTTCCAAATGTTGTTCTATAAACTAAAGTTTTATTATACTAATAAATTCAGTGGGCCAAGAATTCCGACAGAGCACGAAAGGCTCTTCTGTGCCCTTCAGCCGAGAAAACTTGAATAAAGGGGGATTGCTCAATTATCTGGGGAAGTCTTCTTTAGCCACTTGTCGCATACCTGGGCCAGGATGGCTTAAATATCAGACGTAGCTTTGGCTGAGCACCTACTTACCTGTGGTGTGGGTTTTTTCATAGCATAAGGGCCTCAAAATAATCAGAATTCCAACATGATGACTCAATACTCTAAGAGCATTTTTTGTTTTTGTTTTTTTAACTTGAGGAAGGCAGAAACAGCATTATTATTTTGATCTGGTCTTGGAAGTCATAGCCTCACCTACTTCTGCTGCATTCCATCTAAAAATTAAGCCACAGATTATATTAGCTATCTGTTGCTGTGTAACAAATTAATCCAGAACTCAGTGGTTTAAAACAAAAACATTTACGTATATGTATTACCTCACAATTTCTGTGGATTGAGAATGCAGATACAGCTCAGCCGGGTAATTGCCTCAAGATTTCACACAGCTGTAGTCAAGGTATCAGCCAGAGCTCCTGTCTCGTCTGAAGCCGTGACTAAGGGAGGATTTACCTTCAAGGTCACTCACATGATTGATAGCGGGACTCCATGCCTCACTGCTGTTGACCTGAGGATCTCAGTTCCTCTTTGGTTATTGACCAAAAATGTCCCTCCATTGCTAACCATATGGCTCTCCACTGGGCAACTCATACCATGACAGCTGGCTTCCGTCAGAGTAAGAAAGATAGAAAGCAAGGGAGGGCAAGGAGGAACCAAGACAGAATTATTTTGTAAGCCAATCTCAGAAGGCACATTCCTACGTGTTTGCCATATTCTATCCATTAAAAGCAAGTCATTAGGCTGGCTGAAAATAAAAGGAAGGGAATAACACAAGGGTGTGAATAACACACAAAGATGTGAGAATAATTGGGGACCATTTTAGAGGCTGTGTTCCACAATCTGCCCTCCGACCCTCAATAGTTTACATCCTTTCCACATTTAATATGCATTTATGACCTCCCAAGTTTCCCAAAAGTCACATCACAGTAAATTAACAGCTTCAAGTCCAGAATTTCACCATCTCACTCATTTCCAGGTAAGATGAGGCTCCTGAGTTACAATGCCATCAGTGTAGCTCCTGGAGTACGGTTCTCATTCTGTTGATTTGTGAAACTAGAGACATTATGTCACTCAAAGACTCATCATACGGTATTGGGGCAGACATAGGATAATCCCTATAGAAATTCCTGTTCAAAAGGGCAGAGGAGGTGAAATAAGAAGCCAAAAGGAGTTGTTGATAGAAATTCTAAAATCAGTCAAATGCTGGCAGCTCTTTGATTAGGTCTCAAGGCCTGAGAATAATTCTCCATGGCTCTTATTTTCCCCGCTCTGAGCTTTATGCTGCACCTTTTCATTTACATTATATTTTTTTATGAATGGTAGCTAAATAGTGTTTTCAGACAGTTTTTTGCTTGTAGAATTTTAAAGGTACAAAAACATAGTCATTTTATTCCATCTCTGTCCCAATTCCATCACAATGTTAATGTTTTGTTCATATACTTCACTCAAAAACTTTCTGTGAATACCAGTGGAGGTTACTCCCATAGACAAAGGTAAAACACACACACACACACACACACACACACACAAGTTTCTTTGACATAAAACTCTTTCTACTTTTGGCTCCTGTAGAGAAAGCCAAGGGACAAATACATTAAGCTTCTATATTAACCTGCTGGGGTTGTGTTAACCAAGTGCCATAAAGTGAGTGGCTTAAACAACAGAGATTTATTTTCTCACAGTCTTGAAGGCCAGAGATCCAAGATCAAGGTGTTGGCAAATTTGATTTCTCTCTAAAGCTCTCTTTTTGCCTTGCAAATAGTCATCTTCTCCCCTGTCTTCCCATGGTCTTTCCTCTGTGCACATGCGTCCTCTGTGTCCTCCCGTTTCTTTCTGTAAGAATGCCTGTTAGATGGGATTAGAATCCACCCTAATGGCCTCATTTCAAGTCATTTCAAGGGCCCTGTCTCTAAACACTGTACCATAATGATATACTGGGGATAAGAATTTCAAGATATGAATTCAGTTCAGCCCATAACAGCTTCCTATAGACAGCTTATGTTGTTTTGTTGAGAAGATTTGTGTGGTTCATCCCACCCTTAAACTTTCGTCAAGTGCACTTGCATGACTAAATCATGCCCTGAGGTGTCACCTTTGACATTCCTGAGGTTTGAGCAGTCAGGCCTTTTTACTTCATTTTTACATCATATTTTTCTAACCATGAGGTCACGGTTTGAGTTTTGCTTAAAAGTTATTTCATAATTATAGCATCTTCTGTTATCTAGAAAGATTAAACATTTTCAAAACCAGTTAGTTGTGACCCCTTTTCATTGAATTATATTTTTCTCAATTTATGTCTCTCCTGTCTCATTTTACTATAAGAAACCAGAAAAGAACACGAGGAAGCATATTCAATACTTTGCTATGAAGTATCTTCAGCTAGATCACCAAATTCATTAGGTCCATGTTATGCTTTTACCAATTACTTCAGATGAAAATGTTGCTAACTTTTCAGCCAAAAAGTTCCAGGAATTATCCTTTCTTCACTTTACAATAATATGTTCAAAACTTCCTTTTGGGTTCTGATTATCAGCTGCATCCTCAAAGTCTGCTAACAGTATGTTCAACGCCATGTAAACTTCCCCTGTCGTTCTCTTCAAAACTCTTACAGCCTCCATCACCTGGCCAGTTCCAGAGTTATGCTCACTTTTTAGGTAATTTGTTCTAGCAACAACTCACTTCAAGATACAAAATCTCTATTAACCTCAAACATAGCAGCTTAAAACAAAAAATGCTTACTGTTCCACAGTTTATGTTGGACACAAATGTTGCCAGCTTATCTGGCTTCCTGATCTTCAAAATCTCTCACAAGGATGTATTTGAGGTGTCAGTTGGTGCTGCAATGTCATCTGAAGGTTCAACTGAGGGAGGAGCCACTCCCAACATCATGAGCTGTCGTCTTGAGGACTTAGTCCTCCCTGACTATTAGAGGACTCCCTCAGTTCCTTGTCACATAAGCCTCCCCAACAGGCAGCTTACAGCATAGCCTCTAGCTTCCACCAGTGTTAATGTGCTAGAGTAAGCAGGAGAGAGCAATCAGGATGGAAGTGACCTAACCTCAGAAGCAGCATCCATCACTTTTGCTGCACTCTGTCTATTAGAAGCAAGCCACTAGGTCCAGTCCACACCTTAAATGACGGTTTTTCTGAAGGATGTGAATGTGCTGTGGGGCAGGGATTACTTGGGGCCATTGTAGGGACCGCCTGTTATAGTAAAGCTATCCCAGATTCAGGGGAGAGGATCAACTTCACTTCTCATTTCCCAGACTGTCAAATTACTTGCAGGCCTATTTAAAACTGAGCATTTTGTGTTTCTGACATTGTGTTTAGACACTGTAGTTTAAGATCATTTTAGTTCCTGAAAATAATCCCTCATAAATTATCCTTTGGCAAATTCTGTCTCTTTTCTGAGAATTTTCCTCATTCCTCGGTATAGATTGAATCTTTCCATTTCATTGTTTATACTATTTTCCAGTCACTCTCCAGTTGTCAGCTTCCCTTGGCAAACTCTGTTTGATTTTACTGATTTCCTTGGCTGTATGGATATTCATTTTGCTGCTGATACCAGTAATATAATGGAAGATGGGGGCTTTGATTAGAGAGTATGCATAGTTTTCAGTTGTTTTTAGATAAAAGATATTCTTAATTGCTTATTTACTCTGTGTTAGTCATTCTCTTAAGCAGTAATATTCCTTCTGAAATCCAAAAGTTTTCTATGTTTAAATTATTTTATCAGAAGAATTAAAGTCAATATATTGGTTTATAAATTTTTATATGATTTTGTACAAATCAATAGAATAATATTATAGTAATAACTTGATAAAAGTAAAAATTTTACCATATATATGATATAAAGTATATAAAAATTTTACTCTAAAAAGAAAAAAAAGTGTCAAACACAGAGTGCCAAACCCTGGACATGTTGCTGGGACTTGTCAGTTCAGAGCATCAGCTAAAACAAAGAGACCTGAATGTGAGCAGGGCCAGTCCCATCATCCTCAGAGAAGCTCTGCTCCAGGGACACTGGCTTCTACAGGATAACCCAGTGTGCGTGGCAATGAAAAAAGAGGAACAAAGAGAAGAAAATGGAATATCTTGCAGAAACAAAAGAAACAGAAGCTAGTCAGTTGTTTTCTCTCCTAAGTTTTGTTTTTTAAATCTAAAAAAACAAAACAAAACAAAAAAAAACTTCTTTTATTTTATTGATTGATAGAAGGAAATATCTTAAAGACACACAGTTCGCAAACACAAAATGCCAAGTAACACAAAATATTCAGACCAACTTATACAGTCACTATAAAAAGAGAATAGAATATGTTGATCAAAATACTGCAACTAATAAATATCCTCCTCAAATACTCATCTTCAAAGCAGAAAAAAATTCTTAAACAACACTCTGAAAAGATAAATATTTGTATGTATAGTTATTACAAACATCTAGAATAAGAAATTTAAAAATTAAGAACACAAATGAGAACAGTGAAAGAAATAATCGATTACTTGTATTCAGAAACAATGAAAGGTATGTCAAATTAAATATTCTTTTAATTGCAGAATAAAAAATAAAATTCAACACAAAATTCTAATTCCAGTGAAAATGTCCTTTAAACATGAAGACATAGTGAGAGCATTTGTTGTAGCAGATTAATACTGGAAGAAATGCAAAAGAGAAAATTTCAGGCTGAAGGAAAATTATAATAAGTTGAAAATTAGATGTACATGATGGAATAAATAATATCAGAAGTTGTAAATATGTGGATAAAGATACAATAATATTTTTATTTTTTTCTTAATTTACATTAAACATACATGATATATAACTAAGGGCCTGAAAATATAAAATAAACACAAAGAAAAGTGCTCAAAATTAGGGAAATGCAAGTTAAAGCCACATTGAGACATTGCTTTTTATATTCAGGAGTAGCTTAAAATAAAATAAAAATAATGAAAACATCATATTTCAGGAGACTTTGCAGTAACTAGAACTTTTATGCTTTGGAAGTACTATAAAATAGTGCAAGCACTTTGGAAAACTGTTTATAAATTACTTAAAAATTTTAAATATTTATCCTATAAGATTTAGAAACTTCCTTCCCTGGTAATTACCTAAAAGACATGCATGTGAATAGTCTTAGTAGTTTTATTCTTGATATTCCCCTGTAAGAATTAATAAAAATGTTGATTAACAGATAAGTTGATAAATTGTTATTTGGATACAACAGTCAGACCCCTACATATGCTGCTTAAAATAAACACACTTTACATATAAAGACACAATTATATAAATGATAAAAGCATGTAAAAATATGTTATGCTGACACTCAGAGAAATCTAAGGGACTATATATTAGTATTAAAGTACTTAGATTTTCTGATTAAGTAATAATACTATGAGTAAAGAAGGGCATTTAATAATGAGAAAACATCATTGATTCAAAAGGACCAAACAATCTTAAATGTTAGTATACATAATAACTGAACCTTAAAGTATATGAAATAAAATTGGTAGACTTGCAATGAGTTTAGCCACATCCATGGTTATAATCAGATATTTCAACCTCTCTTTTTCTCTCTGTCTCTCAAATAAGCAAGTAAACCCTGGCAACCACTAATCTTTTGATTGTCTCCATAATTTTACCTTTTCCAGAATATCATATCGTTGAAATTATACAGTTTATAGCCTTGTCAGATTGCCTTCTTTCATTTAGTAGCATGCACTGAAGTTTCCTCCATGCCTTTTCATGGCTTAATAGCCTCTTCCCTTTTAGAACTGAATACTATTTCATTGTCTGGATGTACCACAGTTTATTTAGTCACTCCCTACTAAAGGAGATCTCGGCTGCTTCCAAGTTTTGGCAATTATGAATAAAGCTGCTGTAAATATTCTTGTGCCTATTTTGTGTGGGCATAAATTTTCAACCTTTGGGTGTAAATACCAAGGAGTGTGATTGTTGGATCATGTAGTAGTATGTAGTATGTTTGGTTTGGTAAGAGACCACCACACTGACTTTCAAAGTGGTTGTATCATGTTGCCTTTTCATCAGCCGTGTGTGAGAGTTTCCATGTTCCACAACCTGGTCAGCATTTTGGCCATTCTCATAAGTGCATGGTTTAGTGCTATCTTGAGAGAGCAATGTTCTGTTGAGGTCATTTGATGGTACACATGAATAAACTCACCTGAGGCCTGTACTTTCAATGTTTTATGGGTGGGTACAGAGATCTGATTGTCTTGTGGCTGCCCAGGACTAAACTCAGACGTAAGTGCCCTTGCTCTTTAAATTGCCACCTACCAATCTGGAGTGACCTGCCTCTTTCTTGGGTCTCTCCCTGCCTTTTGTGTTGGGGACCAGACTACACCCAGTAAGCTTCTGAGGAGGTTGCGAACCAATACTAAAACACATGATAGGAATTAAGTAGAGATTACTTCAGCTTGTTGATAAGAGATATACTGAGAATTCACTGAAGAATTTGAAATGCTCTCATACTTTTCCTTCTTGTGTATTAGTATGCTGCCAGATCAACCACTGTATGGACCCTCATGGAGTAGATTTTCTATTTATTTCCAACTGGTGGAAAATCTGGTCAAGGCAGACTTTTACCCATTTCATAAGTAGTAAGAAAGAACTGACCCAACATATTTTCCATGTCTCTAGCTTTTACTATACCATTACTACACAAGCCTGCACAAGCCACTAGTACCAATATGAAGAAGAAAAGAATCTATACATGAAATATTTTTTAACAACTACTTTTGCTAGCTTGCCATTTTGGCTTGCATGCAGTTTCAAAGAACTTTACATACAGAGTCCTTGCATTAAATGAAAAACATATTTTACTATTTGCTCATCCATAGATGGAAATTGCTTTTTGCAAGTTCATCTCTTGAACTTGTTTTTTGTTGAAACTTGAAAGAGTGGTAAATGTACTCTAAAATTCTGACCTTGTGAAATAAAATTCAGTCTGTTAATTCCAACTATTGTTAAATATAGTGATACTTGTTAACCCTGTACATTTAGATGTTTTCAATTGCCTGTCAGTGATGCCCACTAACCGTACATCTAAGGCCAAAACTCTCTTGAAATGGTAGGTGTTCCCTTTAAAGTCATCCATTTGGCTTACTGGCTATATGCCCAAGATAGTAGACTCCAAAGTTAGCTTGGTGTCTTATTTATATTGTATTGTCTTTCTCTTTACAAATAGTGAAGTTTTTTTCTTCTCAAATTGTGGCAACATCAATCTTAAGAATGATAGTACTACCCTGGCCAGTTTGGCTCAGCGGTTAGAGCATTGGCCTGCAGTCCAGAGAGACCCGGGTTCAGTTCTCACTAAGGGCACGTACCTTGGTTGCAGTCTATCCCCAGCCCTGGTTGGGTCGTGCAGGTGGCAGCCACCGATGTGTCCCTTTCACGTCGATGTTTCTCTCTCTGTGTCTCTTCCTCTCTCTCCCTTCCACTTTATCTGAAGAAAAAAAAAAGGAAAAATGTCCTTGGGTGAGGATTTTAAAAAAAATGATAGTACCCTTTCTGAAAAGACAACTACTTATATAAGATTTATTTATAAAAAAATAAGCAGACAAGTTAGTGTTATTTTTATTCAAGCCACTTTCAGCATGGTTACCTGTAACCCTACACAAGTTAGACACAATGGGGATGGATAAAAATAGTCCTGAGTAAGACTGAATACAGCAAAAGTGAACTCAATGACTTGAAAAAGCATGCATTTTTCTTCTTTATTGAGAAACATTCACTTTGGTATGTGATGCTAAATTCCTAAGGTTGTATAAAGGAAAGTAATTGACATGTACCCATTGCCCCATATAAATCAAAGAATAGTTGAAATTATACATTGAACAGTGAAAGAGATAGTGTTAACGTTAAGTAACAGGTCTTACAGACAACACAGCTCAGATGTTAATTAAATCTGAAGCCTAGATCCCAGCTCATTGCCTTTTCTTTTTCTTTAACAAATACTTTATGTATCAGTTCCCTTGAAAATATATATATATATATAAATATTATTTTCTCTACCTAATAAGCTATGTTCCCTGTCTTGCTTTATTTATTTATCTTGTTTTCTTTATTGGTTTTTAGAGAGAGAGGAAGGGAGAGGGAGAAAGAGATAGAAACATCGAAGAGAGAGAACATCAGTTGGTCATTTCCTACATGCTTCCCACTGAGGACTGGGCCCACAACCTGGGCATGTGCCCTGACTGGGAATCAAACCAGTGACCTCTTGGTACATGGGTCGACACATAACCACCAAGCTACACCAGCTGGGCACTTTACTTTTTTAAAATATTTTTTTATTGAATTTTTAGAGAGAGGGGAAAAGAGAGGGAAAGAGGCACACACAAAATGAAGTGAGTGAAACATCAATCGGCTGCCTCCTGCATGCCTCTACCAGGGATCAAGCCTGCAACCTGGGCATGTGCCCTGACTGGGAATCAAACTGGCAACCTTTCGGTGCACAGGACTATGTCCAACCAACTGAACCACAGCACCAGGGCCCCTGTCTTGCTTTAAATATTTTTTTTTTTGCCTCTTTTTTAAAAAAGGGTTCAAACTTCATAAAACTAAAAAGTTCTTGCAACAGTAAATGAAACCATCAACAAAACAAAAAGACAACCCACTGAATGGGAAAACATATTCGGCAATGATACAACTGATTAGCGGTTAATATCCAAAATTTATAAAGTTAAACAACTCAACACCCAAACAAACAACCAATCCAATTAAAAAATGGAAAAAATACCTGAAGAGACATCTCCAAAGAAGACATACAGATAGTCAATAGCCATATGAAAAGATGCTCATTGTCACTCATCATTAGAAAAATGAATATTCAAACCACAATGAGATATCACCTCACACTTGTCAGAGTGGCTATCATCGATAAATCAACAAACAAAAAGTATTGGTAAGGACGTAGAAAAAAGGGAACCCTCGTGCACTGTTGGTGGAATCACAGATTGATGCAACTAACCACTACAGAAAACAGTACGGAGTTACATCAAAAATTAAAAATGGAACTGCCTTCTGATTCAGTGATTCTACTTCTGGGAATATATCTGAAGAAACCCAAAACATTAATTTATAAGACTTTATGCACCCCTATGTTCATTAATAGCCAAGATTTGGAAGCAGCCCAAGGGCCCATGAGTAGATGAGTGGATAAAATTATGTAGAGTATTTACACAGTGGAATGAATACTACTCAGCAATGAAAAATAAGGGAATCTCACCTTTTTCAACAGCATAAACAAAACTGGAGGGTACTATGCTTAATGAAATAAGCCATCCAGAGAAAGGCAAATGCAATATGATTTCTCTTACATAAGGACTAATGAATAAAATAAACTAATAAACAAAATAGAAACAGGCTCATAGATACAAAGAACAGACTGACAACTGTCAGAAGGGAATGGGGTTGGGGGGCTGGGTGAAAACAGTAAAGAATTAAGCAAAAATGAAAACAAAAACAAACAAACAAAAAAACTCAAAGACACACAAGAGTATGGTGATTACCGGAGGGAAAGGGGTTGGGGGTAGGTAGAGGAGAGGAAATGGAAATGGAAGGTGACTTGACTTGGGATGTTGAACAAACAATACAATATACAGAGGATATATTATAGGATTGTACACTTCAAACCTATATAGTTTTATTAGCCAATGTCACCTGAATTAATTAATTTTTTAAAGAAATATTCATGTGTTCATCTATCAACTGCATGAATTTTAATAATTATGTCCATAGGTAAAAATCCTATTTAATGTCCTTTATTTTCACTAACTATATTGCAAGAATAAATGCATTATACTGAGGAACTACGCCAGCATCTTACCTATGGAAATGGTACATTGCCGTTATAGTCTTACTTAAGTAAATAGAGGCAATAGTCTGAATGAATGGGGAGCAGATCCATTTTACATTTACCATTTTACTAGTTACCAAATGGGCTGGCAAATATATGAGAGTAATTTTCTACCTACAAGTTACAATTAGCAGTAGGTTTTGCAATTATCTTAGTGTGTCATGGCCAGCATTTTTAAATTAAATAAAACAGAATAAACTATTCCAGAGGAGAGTAAAATAGCATAGGAAAAGTAAGAATTCATTGTAAAAGTATGTATTTAGTGAAGTACACAAGTTAAAGATATCTGAGTTGCCACTAAATAACTGAATTTTCCTGTCTCCTATCTTTCCACCTTACACTTTGTTTTGCTGGCAGATCAACCTCTGTGCACAGCCTGTACTCACTTCCTTCATAAATACTCATGGTAGACATCACTAATGGATCTCAGAGCTTTCCTGATAAATCCAGAGGAGCTTAAACATTCTTTTTGCTGTGTTGCTGTTTACCAACTTACCATTTCTAGTCCTTTAGACTCCATTTATCAATTTTGTCTATATACTAGAAGAATTGAAAATCATATCTCAACTCCAAATCCACCTCACTGTTATGTTTATGTAGTTGAAAGCTAGCTATAATCTTTTTATCTGGGTCAATATCTGTTTGTGTTTTTATTGTTGAAAGTATTACAGATGTTCCTCTTTTTTCCACATTGACCCCCTCCTCCCCACCCCCACCCGCCTCCAGCTTTCCCCAACCTAATGTCTGTGTCCACTGGTTGTGCATATCTGCATATAAGTTCTTTGGTTTATCTCTTTCCACCCCTCCCACCTCTCATCCCTCTGAGTTTTGTCAGTCTGTTCCCTACTTCCATGACTCTGGATCTATTTGGGTTGACAGCTTATTTTGTTCATGATGTTGCCTAAATAAGTGGATCATGTGGCACTTGTCTTTCTATGACTGGCTTACTTCACTCAGCATTTTATAAAAGTTACATAATAATGATTTTAGCACTTTATAGTGGAGACTGCTTTACACAATCCCCAGTTCTTCAACCTGACACCATGAAACAAGTTTTTTGTTTTTGTTCTTTTTTAGCTAGAATAAAAAGTAAACTAACTCTTTTGCCTGTAATAGAATCTTGATTTTAGAGTCTTCTTTTATTGGATTCTATGAAGACATATATGGTGTTTTCATTTGTTTGTTTGTTTGTTTTAACCTGTGCATTATTTTTACCCCTTTCGATATATGAGAAAATTGGCTCTATACGTGAGACAGCGCCCCACCACTCTTTATTAAAACCTCAAATCCCAATTCTTTGTTTTCTGATCTGTCGTAGGTATAACTTTCATGGAAACATGACTTGAATTTAGTTACCTTAACGCTCCCATCATTAAAAGTTTCAGGGCTTAAGAATGCTGACCAATAGGGGCTCTCATTCTGTCTGACTGTCTAGCTATCTATCTGTCTAGCTATCTGTCTATCTAGCTGTTTACTATCTAGCTGGTTTCTGTCATCTGTAATTTATCTGGAAAATAGTTTATAGTGCTTAAAGTTGTCATTTGTAATATATATATTTTTTTAATTTCAAAACATTTAAATTTTTTTACTTTTTGAATTTTTCAAATTTGAGTCCCAACGCACCATTCCAAGGGTGGGCCTGAGATAAATAAGGTTTTATATTATCATTATTTTTTTTGTTTCATTTTTAAACTGAGTAATGAGAATTTGAATTATAGTTTTAAAATAAGACCAATTTAATTTTTGAAAATAATACCTTGTACTTCCCATGTTATCAGAATCGACAGCATCATTTTTATAATTGTTTAGTATTTCTCTGATGAATGTGCCATGTTTTATTTTTCTTGCTCTCCTTTGGTATTGTACATGCAGAGTGATTTGTTTCTTTATCATTTTTTATAAACACTGCTTCACTGGTTAGCTACATATAATGTCAATGATTGAACCAATATTAAAGTAAATTTCTGAATCAGAGTAAATGCATATTTTAAGACATGATTTTGCAAAATGTATTTCAGGAAGAATTAATAATAAACATCTTTATCAGCAGTGTAGGGCAATGAATTTTATTTTTTCAATATTGGGTATTATTATAATTAACCTCTGCCAACTTGATACAAAAAAATTCATTTTCTTGCCTTTTTTCCATGTATCTGAATTATTATGTATTCAAATAAATAGTATACATGTAAACAAATAATTATTTGAGTAATTGCTTTACACACTAATTAGCACTCTATATTTTTCTTTGCAAGTTGCTTTTGCTCAAATTATTATTGGAATCCTTTTTTCTTAGGTATTTGCAAGAATTCTGCACATAGCACAGAGGTAACCCTCTGTCTTTCAAGCATTTTTATGCATTTCATTAAAGGATCTCTCTACAAAGTGTATTGATTTATTTGGCAAATATTAGCCTAAATAATTACCAATGCAACTAACAATAGAATCTTTGATGTCAAATAGTCTAGTATTCACATCTGGACTCTAGTATTTGTTAGTGGTATAGCTCCTAGGAAGTTGCTCAATCCCTCTTTGCCCAATCTCTCTCTGCTTATTTGTAAAACAACAATATTTCTAATTTACAGTTGTTTTTAGGATTTAAATAAGGTCATATATATAAAGTATTTTATTTGATGGTTGGCACATTCTAAACACTGAATAAATGTTAATAAATCTAATCTTAATAAAGTCACTAGGAATTTTGTAAATATGCATTAGTTTTATCATTCATTTACCCAAGACCAGTCAACTTTCTTCTCTGGCAACTTCTCTCTCTCTTCCTGTGGATATTATCTGGCTTAGAGAATTGTTATTGATACCCATTCTCCCTCATTAGACTAATACTTAAAAAGGACCCAGGATGGACTGAGCATCATCCCAGGGAATGAGAGGTCTTGGTTCAAATTCCTGGTCAGGGCACATGCCTGGGTTGCAGGCTTGATCCCCAGGAGGGGCATGTATGAAGAAGCCAATGGATGCTTCTCTCTTATACCGATGTTTCTCTCTCTCCCTTCCTCTATCTCAAAAAAAAAAAAAAATCAATAAAAATATATATATTTTTTAAAATGACCCTATTGAAAAGACATTTGTACCATTCTAATTCTAAAAAAAGTTTTCATATTATTTACATAGTGTGTATTCTCTAAGTATTAAAAAATATTTTTTAGGTGTAGACATAAAATAGTTGAAAATCTCATATCAAAAAACTTATAATCTAAATTTTTGCCTTTTTTTTTTTTATATAGTTTGATTAAGAGTTTGTTCTTGTTCCCAAATCTGGTTATGGCACAATAAATTTCTTAAGTAAAACTGTTTCTGCTCAAAAGGGGTCCTTACAGTGTCAAGAACAAAGCGTATCTGAGGACACACATGGGAGGGTGAGGTCTAGTGGTAAGAGTTAATGGAGTAGAAAGAACACTGTGCCCAGGTACCAATGTCCCATCTCCTTCTGTCCTGCTGGGTAAGAAATCTGATGTTGTCTTCATCCAGCCCAAGACGAAGGCCAAGGTCCAGAAATTCTGTGCCATTGGTTTAGCCCATATCAAAGCTTGTTGAGTTCAGCCTGTGTGTCTGTCTGGCTAGCCTAGGTTCTGTTCCCTGCTGTCCTCTGGTTAGTGCTGCTCAGGCTCAGCTTGGAGTCCACGGGGCTGTCAGGCATCAATCAGCTGCTGGGGTTGCAGGGCTGTTATGGAGAGAGAACACGCTGAGGAGCTGGGAAAGCACCTGTTAGCAGGTGAGAGAGACGGAGAGAAAGAGAGAGTGAGAGAGAGAAAAACAGAGAGAGCTTTCCTACACTGTGGTTATATTTTCTCAGGCTTGGGAAGGACCAGGTGCCTTTCTTATTTTAATGTTTTTATTAATTTCAGAGAAAAGAAGGGAGGGGGAGAGAGAGAAGTTAGAAACATCAATGTGAGAGGGAGACATCCATGGGCTGCCTCCTGCATGGCCCCTACTGAAGATCAAGCCCTCCACCCAGGCATGTGCCCGGATGGGAACCAAACCAGTGAGCTCCTGCTGCGGGGGACAGTTGCTCAACCAACTGAGCTACACAGGCCAGGCTGCCTGTTGAAACAAACCAATCAATTTTCCAATTTTTCTCAGGATGGCAGTTGGGTCCTCCCCTTAACCTATCTGCTTCCCAGACCCTCCAGGGTTCTGTGTCCCTTATCCAATCTGGTCCTTTCCCCAGGCTGACTGACAGGCCTCTCTGGGCGCCATCTTGGCTCCTGCAGCACATGGCCCAGCAGAGGAATTTCTGCGGATTTATTCCTCCCTCCCAAAGACTGGTAATGATCTCTCCTGTCCCGTTCCTGTCCACTTTGGGGATTAGGTCCCGAGGGCAGAGGCTGCTCTGTGGAGTGTGTGACGCTGTAACTTCCTAGTGAAACACACTTATTATCCAATTCAGCTTTTTCATTTATTATGCTTAATAATGTCTGATTCCCTTTGCTCCCTTCCTTTGTTAATATCTAGCTACCCACACTAACAAAACTTCCTACAGATTACAGTTACAAAATTTTTAAAAAGTGCTAAAAACAACAACAATCTATGATAGAGAAACAAATCTGGTAGAGACCAGAGGAAAGCTTACCTTTGAAATATTGCAATTCTAACTAACAGGTCTGAGTCGCAGGGAGATCACATCCACGACGCAAGGCCAGTGTGGAGTAAACTGATGTTATTACATGCACATGGGTGCAGGCCGGCTGAGCCTGAAAAGGGATCAGCCTCAAAAAACAGTTGGGGTGTAGCTTATATACTCTACTTCTAGCTTCCGGCAGTTCCTGCTGACTACTCTGCCTGGCCCTTTGTCCACTTTGCAGTTGGACTGGTCTGGTATCACATCCTGCGTCTGCTGGGTGATTCATTGTCTTGCGGATAACCTGATAATCCTCACTCAACAGAAGGCTGAGCAAAGGTTATGCAAGCAATGCATTTTTTTTTTAAATCCTCACCCGAGGATATTTTTGCATTTATCTTAAGATAGAGCTTGAGGGAGAGCTTGAGGGAGAGAGAGAAATATCTATGTGAGAGAGACACATTGACTGGTTGTCACCCACATGACCCCAACCAGGGCCGGGGACAAACTGCAACCGAGGTGCCTGCCCTTAGCGGGAATCGAACCCAGGACTCTCTGGTCCGCAGGCCAACTCTCTAACTGCTGAGCCAAACCGACCAGGGCCAAGCAACGCATTTTTCACAGTTTCTGCCTTTTACAAGCTTTTGCCTTTACCCGTTAAAACGTTATTAACCCTTTTACTAACCGATAACAATTATGTGTTTATTGCTGATCTTCTTTAGGACATTACCCACATCCTTACAGATCCAGCTGAAAATGACTGCAGCCTACTTGACCAGCGTTTTAGAGCAGAGAGGTCAGGGCTGCAGAGCAGCTGGAAATGTACATGCTATATTCGGGAAGTGAGAGAGCTACAGAAGGGGCTAGATCCCAAATCTGACTGTATCTGCCTCAGTCTCTGGAGGACTTCTAAGCTATACATGTATAGGGGACTCTTGGGAGCCTGCTGATAAAGCAGGCAGAAACCAGCAAGGAAGTTACCCTTAAAAGAAAGTATGGGCCCTGGCCGGTTTGGCACAGCGGTTAGAGCATCGGCCTGCGGTCCTGAGATACCCGGGTTTGGTTCCCGCTAAGGGCGCATACCTCGGTTGCAGTTTGTCCCCGGCCCTGGTAGGTCGTGCAGGTGGCAGCCACTCGATGTGTTCCTTTCACACCGATGTTTCTCTCTCTCTCTCTGTTCCTCTCTCTCTCTCCCTCCCACTCTACCTGAACAACAAAAAAAAAAAGTATGGCACTAGGGTGAGATTTGTGTTTGCAAACTTTTCACCATGTGATTCCTTAACATACAAGCAACTCAGGCTGTAAGAAAGTCAAATGTTACTGGCTTAGGTGTCAAAGAATAGAGCTTAAAACTACCAGTACAGCGGGACGTTTGGAGAGGTTGAGGCAGGGTACTTGGAAACAAGGGACCACAAAGAAGGTGAGTCTCCAAGGGTGAATGTCAAAGGCTCAAACCCTTGACTAACTACACAGGTTCAGAGGAGATCCATACAGGAACAGGACAAGCAGTAGTTGGAAGCTGAAAGAACCGAGAACTGAGCAGAGTTCCCAGTTGCTGAAAGATGCAAGAAAGTTTGCTGTTTGAGTACAGGCAAGTTAAATTACTGCTAAATTTAAATCACTGCTTAAAGAAAAATCGTCCGGAAAAACAAACAAACAAACAAAAAAAACAATTAAATCCAGAATAACTTAAGGTATTATTTATGATCCACAAAACATCATTTTTAACCAAAATAGTTTTTTAAAGTATGCTACCTGGATGGTAGTGGTGCTTGGCATATTGGGGGCAGGTGGGGAAGGAATGATACAGAGGGTAAGGGAAGCGCTCAGGGGGTGCTAGGTTGCTGACTACCATGATTGTACATGGATGTAAACATTTGTCCAAACTTGTCAAAATGTGTAAATAAAGTAAGTGCATTTATTGCACAGAATACACCTCAATAAACTCAATAAAAGTAAAACTGAAAAGAAGAAATTTTAAAACACAGAAGAAAAAACTTCCTCCTAAGTTCCATAGACAAGGAAACAGGGTCATACAGAAGGAAAGAGGAAAGAAGTGGTTGGATTTTGTTACAATTCATTAACATCCAGATCCTGCCACCTCATTTGTTTCATTTGTAACACTGATTACCTGACCCTTGGCAATGGGAAATGATGCTTTGTTACCCCCTCCCTTTCTCCATCCCCTGTGGACTCAGTTGCCTCCATTCCACTATGATCTCTTTGATGACTTCTTTTACAGTTAGCCCTCTAGTACTCTACAGTAACACCTGGGCATAGGAAGGACTTGGTAAATGTATTTTGTTGTTTTGCTTGCTTGCTTGAAAGAACATTGAATGAACAAGTAAAGAGAACAGTTGTTCATCTGCTTGGTATGTGCATCTCCCAGATCCTACCTCAGCTGCCCCTTCTCAGCATTCAGGTCTCCACACAGAAATCATGGCCTCAGAGAGGAGTTTCCTGCCCATGCTTCTTAAACCAGCTCTCCAGGCCCTCCTGACAGCACCACTCCATTCTGTCTTCTTAATGCTTGTATGGTTTAAATCTCTGTTTATTGTTTATGTCTCAATTAATTTATAGGTTGTTTCCTCTACTAAAATGTATGTTCTTTGAGGCAGGGCCCTGGTCGGGGTTGTGGGGGAAGCAACCAGTCGATGTGTCTCTTTCTCATCGATGTCTCTCTCTCTCTCTCTCTCTCTCTCTCTCTCTCTCTCTCTCTCTCTCTCCTTCTCTCCCCCTCCTTGTCTATCTGAAGATATTTGAAAAAATATCCTTGGGTGTAGAGTAAAAATGAAAAAGTGAAGCATAATAAAACATTTATGATTTCTATGTAGAACTGAACATGTACCCAACTGTCTACTAACTGTGGTATTTTCCCCAAGTAAGACAAAGCAGTAAACTCTAAGACTACAAAAATGACTAAACCTTTTTCTTCTCAGTAACACTTTTTAAAGAGATTTGTCCGTAATTACCAATGACTAATGGAATATTGCTTAAAACTCCCACATACTAGTTTAAAATTTACTAGATTGTTTCAAATTGTTGAAGGCTTCAAATCTAGAATAGGTGGTCACTTTCCTACTTTCTCCTCAAAATCACCCAATAATGTTCAAATTATAATGTTTCTTTTAAATGTCCTTTATTGAGAGGTTCTTTCATGTCCCTTAGCTTTTTTTTTTCTTTATTTCCCTGAATGCAGCTAACTAAGCAAACTTAACCGGTTGTTGTTGTTTTTAACTGCAAGGGAGTTGGTTTTTAGTATATGGGCCTCAAAAGAATGATCCATAAAATTCACTTTTCACAAATGATATTTCAGCTTATGTGGTCGACCAGGAGTTTGGCGATGGTGTCACGTGCAGGTAGGTGGCAGTAGAGTGCTCTTTGGTTACTTACCTTATGGACTCCTTTCTTCCCCTCCCCACCCCCACCCCCCACCTACATAGATCTGGAGTCTCAGTTTCCGAATTTGCATTTCTGGATTGAGAACGTGGTGTTAGTCTTCCTTACAGGACTTAAGGTTTGTAGTTCCATCCGTCAGTGAGGTGAAAGAAACAGGTGAGGCTTCTATGTATATCTCCTAGGATCAATTCTGCCCACCTTATGCAGCCATTATTATGAACTGTTGGGTGGGTATTAAATAAGGGGTCATTTTTTCAGGTGAAATCTGAAGAGCTGTTATTGGCTGTATGTTACAAATATTATTTTGTCTTAGGGCCCCAATTACCACCTTATTGTGATTCTTCCACTTTATGTGTTTTAATATGTCCATAAACGTCAAAGAAATGAGATGTATTGAGATATCTTGGCAATGAGAATCTCCTCAATTTTTAGCCTCAACAGGTTAGCAGAGAAATATTAAAAAATACAGAGATCCCACATAATAACGGGATGAGACAAGCATCAAGGCAGCTGGTAATCATTCGATGGGGAAGTACAGGCCGGCAAGTACAGGCAATAAATACATCCAAAGCAGCTCTCTCTAGATTCCATTACTTATTGGAGAGTCCTCTGCCCCAGCCCATCCACTCCCCCCTCCCCAATTTCCACTAAATGCATTCTGACAGTGGAAACAAACAAGAGAGAAGACCTGTTTCTTTAGGAGCAGTGATTACATTAATAGGAACCATCATATCTAATTACCTCATTACAGTGTCATAACCTCCCTTCAGTATTGGCTTCAGTAATGGGAGATTGTTCGGTCCAGATAACTGTGACTGAAGTTGACTTCACCCCCTAAAATGAAAACATTTTCTCAATAAAATGCATCTGCCTCTGCCTTGTAATACTGGAGTTGATATGTGGTGATACAATTCCACTCTTACGAATGATCACTAAAGACATGAAACAATTATTTTAAACTTTTTATTTTTACCAAAAGGGAAAATGAAATACAAACGTAAAATCAGGATAATAACTTAGAGACTAATCTGATTTTTTACATTCTTTAGAAGAGGTACATTCATCTGGTATATTTTTATAGTTGAAGCATGCCATGGAAACAGACACTTGAAAAAATATTTCTAATTAGAAAAGCACTCCTCAGTTTCCTCCTTTGCATTTTTTCCTTCTTTGTGGTTTACCAACATTTTTGCTTGTTTTCTCTTGCACTGACTCTGTAAGCCACAAGTGACAGCACCCTATGCCAGGGGCCACCAGGGGAATTATTAGCTGCTTAATGAAGAACTGCAGCTCAGTTTGTGGTGTCATCCTGAGACTGCTCAATTGCAACTAAAAATAAAAGTGTGTGTGTGTGTGTGTGTGTGTGTGAAAGATAGAACAACAGCGAGTGTGTTTACCAACAAGAGAAATTTTGTTTGACTGCATAAAATTTAGGAATGCTAAACAATAAATAGTATCTTAGCCGAAAAGAATAAAAAACAACTATAAAGCAGTTAAAGAAGTCTAAAGTGTTCTAATCTATAAATTTAGGGCTAAACTATTCTATAATTTTAGGAGTAAACTATGAATTAAGGAATAAAGTAATGAAAATATTGTGTAGTTTGAATAGGGTGTTGTCCTGTTCACATTTTTTCCCCTTGTTTTTAAGACCAATCAAAAATTTTCAGGTACATATTAAGTAACCTCTATACATTTGTAATAATAGACATACCATACTATCATAGTCTTTGTTTAAACATCCATATCAAACTTGGATGGTGGTTTAGTTACAGTGGTCAAATCAAAATACAATACTTTTGCTATTCTAAAAGGTCTAATGAGAACTTTTGCATTTGTGATAATTATATTAACATATCCATATTTAAATCATATGACCGTAAGGTTATAATGCTGTGTACTATTAAGGGTAATGGTGGCATCAATGTAGTAAGAGTAGCTGAACTATAATGAGCAGACAGAATTGCTGGAACAGAAACAGGCAGATGTTGTGTCCTGGCTGTGGGTGTTCAGGACACAGCTGCAGTGGAAGCTGAGTCAAACCTGCAGGTGACCCTGGATGCTTGACCTCCTACTGCATGACTCTCCTCCTGGGGACCTGATAACCCAGGGGATGACCTGGCCCTTCAGGGTCTCAGTGGACTGTGGGTGGAGCAGCAGGAGCAAAAGGACCACCTGAAAAAGGCTGAAACTGAGTCTCAACCTTGGTCAGCATTAGCCTTATATGATCATTTTCTCTCCATAGGTCCTGGAACTTTCTCTGAGTGAACTCAGCTGCCATCCATGACTCTTCTGCTCTTTTCTGATGGCATCGAATCTCATTTTGATAGGAGGAAGAGCTTCTTCAGAGTTCCTGGTTCATGTCTTGGGCCATCATCTTATATGTGTTCAGAGACTGACAGCTGGAGTTCATGTTCCTGCAGATGTTGGAAAACTTGGTCTCCATCTCTGAGCAGTGCCCTTCCCCCTTACACAGCTGTTTCTGTAGTTCTGTTACATGACCTTCATGTATTTCAGGCAGAATTCGAAGCTTCAGCCTCATCTGTTGAGTCTGATCTTTTAGTTTGGGATTTTCACACTGCAAAGATGCTTCCTTGGTTTGCAGACTTGTTCTTTTTGAGGCAAGCCCTTCATGAGTTTGCTTTTGGTGCAACAATTGTCTGGCTATTTCCTGGTTTTCCTGAGACAATTGACGTCAGCATCATGAGGGACACCTTTGAGACCAACTTTCAAGTCATGGACCAATCGATCCCCGTTTTCTCTTTCCCTCTTTTGTGGGAATTTCAAGTTCAGATCATCCACGTGATCACCCAGGTCAGCAGGCTTGGGGATAGTCTTCAGCAGGTTTCCAGCCACGGACCATGGTTGCCTGACTTTGTCTTGCAGGATCTGCTCCATTCCTGCAGCCAACTGTTCCAGCCTTTGTTTCTTCTCCTCATTCTCTTGGATTTTCTGCTTCCTGAATAATGGGTATTTTTGTTCAAATCATCCATTATATTCTTCTGAAGTTGTTCTCCATCAATCCCCAAAACTTTTGAGATGGGCTTTTCATTAGTCACTTGGGAAAATTTAGGACATTGGATCTTGTGTGATATTTTCTGTGAGTCAACCATGTCCTGAAGTGTCCTGCTCAGTTGTTTATTCAATGCTGACAAGCAAGAGGTCTGTAACAAGAGAGGACTGGCCTGCACACCTGGTGACTTGAGTGTGTTGTATTATTGGTCCAGTGTTCTCACTACCTCTTGCACAGACTTCATTGAGGGCAGAACACCTTTTACCTGGCGCCTTCACCCTTCTGGACCTGTGTCCTGTCTGTACTAGTACAGGTACCACCACCAGAGCGCCCACCAGGATCCCCAGCAGGAAGGTCAAGCTCTCAGGAATCAGCAGCAGCACCCACACAGCTGCTCCAGGGTCAGCTGGAAGGTGGGTGCGGTAGGGCCGGAAGCAGGACCTCCCTGGCTGGTTGGGCTCACAGCTCTGCCACTGACTGCCGGTTTCCAGTGGGCACAAATAACCCTCAGAACCCTGGGAGTGTTCTGTCTCTAAGTTAACCAGGAACCTAGCAACCAGGGCTGATCAATTGGGCTGGAAAAAAGGAAGCCATTATGTCTAGAAAACAGCCCCTAACTTGGCTCTGAAGTAGGAAGTGATCTTATTTTTACAGGCTCTGGGGCAGGAGGAGAGTGCTGATCACAGCCTGGACAAGAGTCACTCTAGGCCCACCGGGGTCCACAGCAAATCTAGGGAGTCAGAGCAGGGCCAGGCCATGTCCCTTTCTATGCACAAGCAAAAAGTCCCACCAAGCCAACAGTTAAACGCAATTCGTCCCGAGAGTGAACTTCTTTGTTTAGGGCATTATATGTTCCCAAATATTTATGCCTTTGCAATGGCAAGGCCCATTCTGGCCAACGACCTATGTTCCAAGGTGTGACTAAGAGCTAATACCTTCCCTACGTCACCCTAACTTTACTGGGCTGGGTCTGTCATCTCTTTGTTGGATCCATCCTCTAATGTTTTTCAGGAAACATGCCTATAATATCTGGCTTTCCCTTTGGTTTTTTTCTTATTATTAATAACTAGCTAATTACAATGGTATCATTCTGGATAATGGATGTATATCTTGATACATAAACTTCTTTTATAAATCCCTCAGGGGTTATCAGAAGGTTGTCTATAGGATAAAAATAATATCTAGACATAACTAGAAATTACAAAGTTTAAGTTTCTAGGCTAGTTAAAGCAAAAACAAAATTGTGCCCGGCTGGTATGGCTCAGTGGTTGAGCACTGACCAATGCACCAAGAGGTCGTCAATTCAATTCCCGGTCAGGGAACATGCCCAGGTTGTGAGCCCAGTCCCCAGTAGGGGCATGCAGGAGGCAACCAATCAATGTTCTCTCTCATCAATATTTCTCTCTCTCTCTCCCTTCTTCTTTCTCTAAAATCAATAAAGAAAAAAATTTTTTTTTAAAGAATGAAATTGTTTCCTCATGGCTCAGCCTACTTGATTTTAGTCATTTAGCAGCTTTACTATAGTGGCTCCATTTTATTTCTTAATTCTTTTCCTCAAACCCATAATGAATCTTGAATATGACACGGCAGAGAATTTTCATGATGATTCTTCTATAATAAAACATTATAATAAAAATGATGATTTATAAAAATTAGTCTTACAGCCCCTTACAGGTTGAATTTTGCATGATGCAGTGGAAGCAGAGATTAGTGCAGACATTGACCACACCTCCTGGTTACAGTCCTAAGAAAACAATCTTAGCATTACTTGATTGTACCCTCTCATGTAAAGCCTTTACTCATCATACCAAATTAATGATGCAAACAATCAATTATTAGCCTAATATGTTCAGTATTCAAAAGGATATTCTTGATTGTAGTTTCCGGAGAATTAATGAGCAAGTTATTATATTTTTATCTTCAAAACGACCTTTTCCTTTCTTCTCCCTCCATTCAAATTAAATAACTTCAGCTATAGCTCTTACAACTTCTTTAGAATCCAATCAAAGAGCCTAGTCAAGGGTGCATTCCCCAGATTCCAGTAATCTTCCCAAGGGTTTCAAAGAGCTTGTTTTTTCCTCCTGAAACATTTGAAGGCCTTTCTGCGAGGTTTCCTCACAGAATAATGTATAGAATACTTTAGTCCTCCAATGAGGGAAATCAGAAATTTCAGTAGTGTGAATATATAAAGAGAGAAAGTTAAAATTTCTACTTAACTGAAATCATCACCAGCTCTTAGGCAGTTAGAAATATTAATTTCTGAGTAGTTATTGAATATTTAAAAGATTTTTTGTTTGTGTGTTTTTTTGGTGTAAATTTTCAAGTCTTACTCTATGTTAGAAAAGCAGAAGAGCAAAAATTATACCTATTGGTGCATACATGACCTCCACAGTCTGTTTTTACTGTATATTAGAACTCTCAGTGAAGGCTATGTTCTCTGATGTCTTAAATACCAGACTTATTTTCCAATTGAAAAATCTGCACATCTACTACTAGATGTTGAATATAAATACAGGTTTGCAAGATTATAAAAGGCATTTTTTTCATCAAAAACTATTAAGGGCCTCATAAGTATTTGAGTCAGCTCAGGATTTATTTGCCCTCAGACCTCCCTGTGTTGTGGCAAAAATTTGGTTGGCGGGAAGAGGTAGACTGCATGCATTCAGGATTAGAAGATTGTTTAATGTGCACCAGTGCTGGCTCAGCGGAATCTCCTCCAAAGGCTGAGCCCCATGCCCGGGTTCCAGCCACCTTTTATACACGATAAGCTTCAGGTATTTTGGGACTTTCTAGTTCTGCTGTAGTTTAGGTGGTTGGCTGATGTAAGGGGCAGGCAAGATTACAGAAACCAGAGGTGGGGGGGTCTCTGCATTGTTAGCTAAGGGGGGTGTCTGCACCCAGCTTGCCTTTACATTTCCCCCTCTTGATTCTCAAGCTGCTCCTAGCAGAGTTACATGACATTATTTTATATGGTATTCATAAGCATGGATTTGGATGGGAGTACCCTCCATGCCAAGTGAGGAAGAGGGACAATAATCTCTTTGACGCTTCCTGCTGAATAGGATCATTAAAAGGGAGGGGATGCAGCAACTAGAGTTCTTCACCACCCAGAGGAGAGTAATGGTAGTTGGGGTGTCCTTATTTGAAGCATCATTTGGAGCTTTATTCTTTCCAAGGTGCCTAGTTCTATATGTTACTCGAGGAACACCAAGATTCTGATAATTCCTGTCTTCTTAAGGGTGATTTGCAGAGGATTGTTCTGGCTGGTAGTCACTCTCCAGGCAGATTGGTTGTCATGTGGCAGGTGAGCTGCCTTCATCTACGAGTGGTGGATCCAGGTATTCAGACCTGCAACCTTGAGAGCTGTGGGAGTGGTTAGTGTAACTAAATAGGGCCTTTTCCAGGTTGGTTTGAGGGGTTCCCTTTTCCAGTCTTTTAACCAGACTTCGTCCCCTGGTCTGTGAGGGTGTACAGTTATTCCAAGGGAAATGGGTATTCTATTAGTTACCCACTTATGTATCTCAAGAATGGTTTTTCCTAGTCCTTATAGTTGTTTTGAATCTCCAAATTTCCCACTTCTTTTATGTCCCCTTTTATGTTTCTCATATAAGAATTCAAAAGAGGAAAACCCTATTTTTGTGCAAGGTGGACAACATACTCATAGGAGAGCTAGGGGTAGTACATCAGTCCAGGGCATGTTAGTTTCTTGACATAGTTTTGCCATGGTCTGCTTAAGGGTTTGATTCATGCATTCTACTTTCCCTGAGCTCTGGGGCTGGTAGGCTGTGTACAAATTCCATTGGATGTCTCGCGTTTTAGCTACCTACTGTACTATTTCTGCTCTGAAGACTGGGCTGTTGTTTGATCCTATAGTCAATGGCATTCCATATCCCAGGATGATGTCTCTCAGTAGCACTTTGGTTACTTCTCTTGCCTTTTACATACATTTTGGGTAAGCTTCCACCCAGCCCAAGAAAGTACAGATGAAAACCAGGAGATATTCATTTCCTCTACTGGGTCCTACTTCTGAGAAGTCTACCTCCAGATCTTTAGAGGGTGTTTTATTGCAGCAGTGCATCCCAGCAGGCCTGGTGGTGCTTTGTTTGGCATTGTTTTGAGCACAGAGAAGACAGCATTGGGAGACCGAGACACAAAGGAACAGAAGTTGAGTAATCAGGTAGTATTGGCTTAATAAGCCCTCTAGGGAGGTTTTTCCCAGATGGGTGAGTTTATGTTGTTGGAGGACTAATTGAAAAGCTAATTGATCTGGCACATCGATTCTGTGGTCTGAGATTATCCACCATCCTTCTTTTATTTTATTTCCTCTTTCCTGTTATGCCCATTCATCTTCCTGGACCATGTATTTTGGGGCTGCAAGTAGTTCTGGGACCGGCATAATTTTTGAAGGTCCTACCTGTTTCCTTGCAGTTTATTTATTTATTTATTTATTTATGTGTTATTAATTAATTAATTAATTAATTAATTTTTTGTTACAAATGTTTCTCCCTTTTTACCCCATTGGCACCCCCTCCCCACCCCACTCCCGCCCCGTCCCCGGGTTTGTTGTCCATGTCTATTGGTTATGTATACATGCATATAAGTTCTGTGGTTTATCTCTTCCCACCTCCCCCACCCCCTCTTCTGAGGGATGTCAGTCTGTGCCCTACTTCCATGTGTCTGGGTCTACCGTATTCCTCAGACTGTTATGTTCATTATATTCCGTATATAAGTGAGATCATGTGGTATTTGTCTTTTTCTGCTTGGCTTATTTCACTTAGATAATACTTTCCAGGTCCCTCCATGTCGTCTCAAAGGATAAGAGATCTTTCTTATCCTTTTCTTGCCTTTTCCATACATTTTGGGTAAGCTTCCACCCAGCCCGAGAAAGTACAGGTGAAAACCAGGAGATATTCATTTCCTCCTTTCTTTCTTACAGCTGCATAGTACTCCATTGTGTATATGTACCACTGCTTTTTTATCCATTCGTTTACTGATGGACACTTGGGCTGTTTCCAGATCTTAGCTATTGAAAATAGTGCTACTATGAACATGGGGGTATATATATTCTTCCTGATTGGTGTTTCAGGCTTCTTAGGGTGTATTCCTAGAAGTGGGATTACTGGGTCAAATGGAAGTTCAATTTTTAACTTTTTGAGGTAACACCATATTGTTTTCCATAGTGGCTGCACCAGTCTGCATTCCCCTTTTCTCCACACCCTCGCCAACACTTGTTGTTTGATGATTTGTTGATGGTGGCCATTCTGACAGGTGTGAGGTGATACCTCATTGTTGTTTTAATTTACATCTCTCTGATGATTAGTGATGTTGAGCATTTCTTCACATGTCTCTTGGCTATTTGTATGTCCTGTTTGGAGAGGTGTCTATTCAGTCCCTCTGCCCATTTTTTAATTGGGTTCTTTGTCTTCCTTTTGTTGAGTTGTATGAGCACTCTATATATATTGGAAATTAACCACTTATCTGATATATCATTGGCAATAATGTTCTCCCATACAGTGGGTTCCCTTTCCATTTTAATTATTGTTTCTTTTGCTGTGCAGAAGCTTTTTAGTTTGATGTAGTCCCATGTGTTCATTTTTACCTTTGTTTCTGTTGCCTTAGGTGATGTATCAGTGAAAATTTTGCTGCGTATGATGTCCAAAATTTTGTTGCCTACATTTCCTTCTAGAATTTTTATGGATTCACGGGTCACATTTACGTCTTTTATCCATTTTGAGTTTATTTTTGTGTATGGTGTAAGTTAATGGTCTAGTTTCATTTTTTTTGCATGTAGCTGTCCAATTTTCCCAACACCATTTATTAAGGAGGTTGTCTTTACTCCACTGTATGCTCTTGCCACCTTTGTCAAATATTAATTGAGCATATTGCCTTGAGTCCATTTCTGGGTTTTCAGTTCTGTTCCACTGGTCTATATGCCTGTTCTTGTGCCAGTACCAGGCTGTTTTGATTACAGTCGCTTTGTAGTATAACCTGAAATCTGGTATTGTGATCCCACCTATTTTGTCCTTCTTTTTCAAAATTGCTGTGGCTATTCAGGGACTTTTTGGGTTCCATATGAACTTTTGAAGTATTTGTTCTAGTTCTATGAAATATGTCATTGGTATTTTGATGGGGATTGCATTGAATCTATAGATTGCTTTGGGTAGTATGGACATTTTAATGATGTTAATTCTTCCAACCCATGAACAAGGTATGTGCTTCCACTTTTTTATATCTTCCTCTATTTCTTTTTTCATTGTCCTGTAGTTTTCTGTGAATAGGTCCTTTACTTCTTTGGTTAAGTTTATTCCTAGGTATCTTAATTTTTTTGCCACGATGGTAAATGGAATTGTTTTTTCAGTTTCTCTTTCTGTGAATTCATCATTGGTGTATAAGAATGCCGTCAATTTCTTGATGTTAATTTTGTATCCTGCTACTTTTCCAAATTCATTTATTAAGTCTAGTAGATTTTTTATGAAGTCTTTAGGGTTTTCTATGTATAATGTCATGTCATCTGCAAATAATGACAATTTCACTTCCTCCTTTCCAATTTGGATCCCTTTTATTTTTTCCTCATGCCTGATTGCTGTGGCTAAGAGTTCCAGTACTATGTTAAATAAGACTGGCGAAAGTGGACATCCCTGTCTTGTTCCTGTTCTTAATGGAAATGTTTTTAGTTTCTATCCATTGTGTATGATGTTGGCTCCAGGTCTTTCATATATGGCCTTTATTATGTTGAGATATGATCCCTCTATTCCCACATTGCTGAGCATTTTTATCAGAAATGGATGCTGGATTTTGTCGAATGCTTTTCCAGCATCTATTGATATAATCATGTGGTTTTTATTCTTCATTTTGTTTATGTGGTGTATCACATTTGTTCATTTGCAAATATTGTACCAGCCTAGCATCCGTGGAATGAATCCCACTTGGTCATGGTGAATAATTTTTTTGATGTATTGCTGGATCCGATTTGCTAGTATTTTATTCAGGATTTTGGCGTCTATGTTCATCAGGGATAATAGCCTGTAGTTTTCTTTCTTTGTAGTGTATTGTTTGGAGTGTTTTGGAATTAGAATTATGCTGGCCTCATAGAACGTGTTTGGAAGTCTTCCTTCTTGAATTTTTTGAAATAGTTTGTGGAGAATGGGTGTTAGTTCTTTTTTAAATGTTTGGTAAAACTCCCCTGTGAAGCCATCTGGGCGTGGGCTTTTGTTTGCTGGGAGAGTCTTGATTATCTCTTCAATTTCCTTAGTTGTTATTGGTCTGTTCAAGTTTTCTATATGTTCCCGGTCAAGTTTTGGGAGACTGTGTGTTTCTAGAAATTTGTCCATTTTGCTTAGATTGTCGAATTTATTGTCATACAGTTGTTCATAGTAGCTGTTAACGATCTTTTGTATTTCTGTGGTGTCAGTTGTTACTTCTCCTCTTTCATTTCTGATTTTGTGTATTTGGGTTCTCTCTCTTTGTTTCTTGGTGAGTCTAGCATAGGGTCCATCAATCTTGTTTGTCTTTTCGAAAAACCAGCTCTTTGTTTCATTGATCCTTTGAATTGTTTTTTTGGTCTCTATGTCATTTATTTCTGCTCCGATCTTTACTATTTCCTTCTTTCTACTTGCTCTGGTGTTTTCTTTTTGTTTCCTTTCTAATTCTTTAAGTTGTGAGGTTAGACAGTCAATTAGAAAATTTTCTTGTTTCTTGAGGTAGGCCTGTAGTGCTATGAACTTTTCTCTCAGAACTGCTTTTGCTGCATCCCATAGATTTTGTGTTGTTGTGTGTTCATTTTCATTGGTTTCCAGGAAGTTTTTAATTTTTTCCTTGATCTCCTCGGTAACCCATTCATTGTTTAGTAACATGCTATTTAGCCTCCATGTGTTGAAATATCTTTGCATGTTCTTGTTGCAATTGATTTCTAGTTTCATGCCATTGTGATCTGAGAAGATGCTTGATATGATTTCAATCTTCTTGAAGTTGTAGAGATTTAGTTTGTGTCCTATCATGTGGTCTATCTTTGAGAATGTCCCATGTACACTTGAGAAGAATTCCTTGCAGTTTATTTAGCTGCAGCATCTGCCTGACGGTTTCCTTCTGACACTGTCTCTTCCCTTTTGATGTCTTTTGCAGTGATGACAGCTACTTCTCTTGGTTCCCAGACCACCTCCAACAATTTTAGAATTTCACCTTTTTTAAAATTTTTATTCCTTTCCCCTCTGCAGTAAGGAGTCCCTTTCCTTGTATACAGCCCCATGTATGTGTAGGCTGGCAAAGGCATACTGCCAGTCAGTATATACGTTTGGCCGGCTTATCCTTGCTGAGTTCTAATGGCCTCACCAGGGCCCATAGTTCTGCTTTTTGGGCAGAACATCTCTTAGGGAGGGCCCTTGCTTCCAGTGTCAAAATCGAAAACTATTGCGTACCTGGCATATTTCTTGCCTTCACTCATGTGACTGCTGCCATCTGTGTATAAAGATCAGAATTCATAGAGATATATCCATTGAGTCTAGTTGGCTGGAGTAGACTTCAGATACCTTCAAACGATCATGCTCTGGAGTCCCAGCTGCTGTTGGCAAGAAAGTAGCAGGATTTAGAGTTTTTACTGCTTCTAGTCTTATTCATGGGTTTTCACATAGGTGTCCTTGGTACTTGGTCAATCAGGCATGAGTTAGGCAGTGCTGTCCTCTTACGTCCATCAAGGTAATGACAGAGTGGGGTACCTTGATGTTTAGATTTTGTTCCAACGTGAGTTTGTCTGCCTCCTTGATTATCAGTGTGGTGGCCGCTAAGTCCCTCAGACAATGTGGCCAACCTGCCGCAACCGGGTCATTTTGCTTTGAACAGTAAGCTACTGGTCTCTGCCAAGGCCCAAATTCCTGGGTTAGGACTTCCAGGGTTATTCAGTTGTTTTCGTGCATGAATAGGTTGAAGTCCTGTGATACGTTCGGGAGTCCTAGGGCTGGTGCCTTCATGAGCTTGTTCTTTATAGTTGTAATTGCTTTCTCTTGATCAGGGCCCCAGAAACTGGGCACCTTTTTTTTTTCTCCTTTCAGTGCCTGATATAAGGGTTTTGCCAGTTCTGAAAATCCTGGTATCCATATTCGACATAAACCTGCTGCTCCCAGGAATTCCCAAATTTGTCAACAGAAAGTGGGAATCAGAATAGGGTAGACTGCCTGTTTTCTTTTGGCCCCTAGCATTCATTTGCCTTGGGTGATCTTGAACCCTAAGTATTTGACTTCTTTTGGCAAATTTGTGCCTTTTTCTTTGATACCCGATATTCTGTTTCCATCGGTAGCCCAAGTAAGGCCTTGGTTCCTCTGAGTGGGACTGGCCAGCGGGAGGTCGTCTACATATTGGAGGAGGATACATCCTAAGTTCCATTATGGGAACTTGGCTAAGTCAGACACTAGTGCCCCGCTAAACAAAGCTCGTGAATTCTTGAATCCTTGGGGTAGTCTAGTCCAAGTGAACTGTTCCTTTGTTCCTATGGCGGGGTTTTTCCATTCGAAGGCAGACAGAGGCTGGCTATTTGGTGCTAGTTGGAAGCAGAAGATGGCATCCGTTAAGTCCAGGCATGCGAACTACCCTGCCTCAGAGGGTATAAGTCTAATGGAGTGTATGAGTTAGGCCGTGCTGAATGCAAAGTGATGACCGCTTCATTAATGGCCCTTAAGTGTTGTACCAGGCAGTAGTTGTTTGTCCCAGGTTTCTTTATGGGCAGCAGGGGGTGTTCTATGGGAACTGGCATTGCTTTAAAAGTCCCCACGTGAGTAGTTGTTCTAGGTGAAATTGGATCCCTAGACGTGCTTCCCACAGAACCATGTACTGTGGATCCCTAGACGTGCTATCCTTGGAACCATGTACTTGTATGTTTTGACAGGCTGGGCTCCAGGCTTCAGGTCAATCAGGATTGGGGTGTG
The DNA here is from genome assembly GCF_014108415.1 of Molossus molossus. Lineage (NCBI taxonomy): Eukaryota > Metazoa > Chordata > Mammalia > Chiroptera > Molossidae > Molossus > Molossus molossus. The sequence goes on from NW_023425346.1 coordinate 13,306,152, forward strand.
GTTTTTGGCCAAACCAGTGGGGTTTTCTTCTGCCCAGATTGATGGGAATTCAGCCTCCTGTTCCAGGGCCACCACTGGCTCATCAGGTCGGCAGGTATACAACCTCCATTTTCTTCCTGCAGTACCACCAAGAACAGGATCATGGGGGTAGAGGGGCTCCTCACCTAGGCACAGTTGTGCCAATCCATCTGGAGCAAAGTCTATTTTTGTACTCATTTTTGCCAGGAGGTCCCTGCCCATCAGTGGTACTGGGCAGTCTGGTAGAAACAGGAACTCATGAACCACCTGGTGGGCTCCCTCCTAGCATTCCCGGGGTCACAAAATGGTCTACAGGTTTTGGTTCCAGTAGCCCCCACAACGGTAGCTTCCCGCCCTCATAGGGGTGCCACCTTTTGAGAGTGTTCAGCCCTGTGTCAACCATAAAGTCTACTGTTTGGCCCCCAATCTTCATTTTGATTATGGGCTTATGGGGGCCTAGTTGGATAGAGCCCAGTCTCCCCTAGTCAGAGTCTATTCCTGCCAGGCCAATCAGATTGGCCTCTGGTGGTTCTGGTCGGTAGCAGCTGGGTGGAGCAGAAGTTCCTGGTTTTCCTGGCTGGCGGCTGGGGTGCTCGTTTATCTAGTGTCCGGTTCCTTGCAATAGGCACATTGGTCCCGCCCTAGGGGTGTTTTTATTCTTGGTCCTTTAGTTCCTTGTTTCTGTTTCAGTCCCACCAATGGAGCTGGTTACCCCAAGGCTGCAGCTAGGAGACCCACCTTCTGTTCCATTCTTTGGTCTGCCTCTTTTTTGGCCGCTGCTTCTCAGTTTATAAAGACTTTATTGGCAATTTCCAGTAATTTGGTAGCATTCTTCCCAGTGAATCCCTCTAGCTTTTGAAACTTTCATCTGATGTTGGTCTGTGTCTGTCCCACAAAGGCAGCATTGATCATGCGCTGGTTTTCCGGGGCCTCTGGGTCAGAGTGTGGACTCTGAAGGCCTCGCACAGTCTCTCACAGAAGTCAGCCAGACTCTCATCTGGCTTCTGTGAGACCTCAGAGGGCTTTGCCATGTGTGTGGGTTTCTTGGTCCCTGTTTTCACCCCTTGGAGAAAGGTGATTCGATATCTTTCTAGCCGGGTTCTTCCTTCCTCTGTATTTGGGTCCCAGAGGGGCTCCTCATCAGGTAAGGCGTCTCGGTCCCGGGCTTCCACGTCTAGATGTCCAGCTGGGTCTGGAGCCACCTTCTGGCTTCTGTGACAATCCACCGGCACGGAACAGGGTGAGTAAGAGTTGTTTACTATCGACCCAGGTGAGGCGATGAGTCTGGAAGGTGGATTCCAGGAGGTCTATCGTCACTTGGGGTTTTTTGGAGTATGGTGGCTTATGGTGTTTCCAGTTAAGAAGGTCAGTAGTGGAAAGTGGATGATAGTAGAAGACTGATTCCCAATCTTCTAGGGTCCCGTCAGGGCCTATTTTCTGTGGATCCCTTGTCTCACACAGTGGCAATTGCATAGCCACTGGCAGTTTTGGTCCCTGGGTTGCTGACCTGAGTCGTCTTCCCATGGCTCCGGCAACCCTGGATCCAGCATTCCCGGCTCTGGCGTCTCTGGCTCCGGCAGAGCATTGCCCAGTGGTGGGAGTGGGACAGATGGAGGTAGGCTGTCCGGCAGGTGAGGCTCCCCATCCTCAGGTAGCAGGGCGTATGCCCGTGGCAGTGGAGGGGCCTCTTCTGAATCCCCTTGTAATGTAGGAGGCCACTTAACTTGCCATAAAGTCTTTCTTTCACCTTGTGCCACAAGAACTAGACACCGACCCTGATTAGTAGCACAGAATCAGACCCAAGGAGGCCTGATTTGGACTATTTTCAACCACTGGTCTATGTAAGGAAATTGGTCAGATGGCCGGAGTCTCCTGTGACGACCTGGACTGTGGGGAGATCAAGGGTGCCTTCAGAGGGCCATCCCACACCAAAGGCGGGCCATTCTAACTCACAGAGGGTGCGCAATTTTCCAGATGTCAATGCGACCCCTTAATCTCCTGAGAAGCCCTTTTTAACATTATTAATCATGCATTCCAGAACAGTGGGTTTAGAGGAACTTTGGGAGCCCTTTCTCAGGTTCCTTCTTCAGCTGCTACCACCATTGTTTCAGCCAGTGGCACGCACATTGCGAGGGAGACCAGGAGAGCCAAGCTGGGGCCTGTACCCCCTATTCTCCATGCCTCAGGCAGCACAGGTGCATGTATGGCCAGGTGGGCTGCACAGAAGCCTCTGGTAGCAATTCTACCTTTTGCACAGTGATCCACGCCTGTCTTCCAGTAATACCCTGCTTTTCTTTCTTCTGGCGATTCTAAGCACATAGTGATCTTTTGTAGTTAACAAATCTCTGAATTGCTTTACTATATCCTGCTGGCTGCCCAGCTCTTCCATCAGTTGTGTAACCAATACCTGTGTTATATTATTTCTGTTACATACATGTGCGGATGAAAAGGGGCCACAAGCTAACCTGACAAGCTCAGGGAAGGCCTGCGTGTCAGCCTTGCAAACTCAAAGACCTACAGAAACCACACAGAATGGTTTGAAATTTAAACTTTTTACCTAAAAGCAGTTTATGGCAAGCAGTTTATGGCAGGTAGTCAAGTCCTAGGCCAGCATCTTGCCTAACAAAGTCAATTTTCACCTTAATGGCGCTTATTGTCTTTTTGCATCTAAGATAACACACCTTTGGAATGTGGGGTAATTCCCTTTTTTTCCAGACCCCTCAGGGCACAAGCTATGCATTAGGTTGGAAACCACAAATCCCCTCATTGTTATTATCATGTTAATTGTTGACTGTTAACTCTCCTATACCCATCTATGTAAAAGAAGATTGTGTTTATCATTTTACTTTCTATCCAACCCCAGAGATTTCCTGGCTTTGCTCTCTCCTACCTCCCTATTCTATCACCAATGTCATGTAATTCTTCTCTTCTGATTGTAATGTGTAAATTAAGGTGCAAAACTGCTTTTCTTCAGAGCATTATCCTTTGAGGTTTTGCTTCCTGGCATTTGTTTATAGTTTGGCTCAAATAAACTAACAAATTCTTCAGGGATTTGAATGTTTTTTACCTTGACACTTATAATGAATGCTCTTTCTTAGTTGGACCATCAACCCCAGTACAATGTTAATTATATTTAAAAATGTATTTCCCATTACACCAAAAATATATATATTCTGTTCCTTTGCAGAAAATGCCAATAGTAGGGAGTTATAAAATTTGTAAAAAAATCAAAATCTCCTTTACTCAGTTTCTACCTTCAATTCCCTTCTTCATTATGAGTATTATTTACACTTTTGAGTATTCTTCAAAGCAGTTTTCTAAATTTTTATAGTCAATTATAGTTTTCTATATTTTTTATAAGCAGTCATTTCTAAAAAATATATATATGTATATATATGCATAGTATTTTGAAACATTTTTATTCACTTAAACATGTCTCTGTGTCAATTTATAAATCTAACTACATTTTATAAATTTGTAAACATAACTTAAAATGTGGATGTACTGAAATTTATATATTACTTTATAAATAGATTTTTAGAATATAAATTCCCTTCAAAGATCAGTATGCATATACCACACTTCTACAAATGAGCGACTCTATTAAAATGTTTGATGTTTTCCAACTTGATGTGTGGAAATCATTTCATTGCGAGAAGGCACGCTGGATACAAATAATCCCCTTATCTCTCAATGCAAAGACTCCCACCCCTGGCTCTTGTGAGAAGGCAAGCCAGGTGCAGCCCCTTTGGTAATACAGCGACCCCGCCCTCTTTCCTGTACATTTGCCAACAGCCTAAACAACAGTGGAACTAAAAGCCCCCAATTGCCCTGAGGCTTATCATGTATAAAAGGTGGCTGGGACCTGTGCACAGGGCTCAGCCTTTGGAGGTGACTCCCCTGGGCCAGCACCAGTGTGCATTAAACAGTGTTTTCTAATCCTCAGAGTGCATGTAGTCTGTCTCTTCCTGTCAACCAAATTTCTGCCACAACAATTGTAATTAATTCCTAAATACTAGAAAATAAAAAAAATCAAAATATTTTATATGATTATTGATCATTTTTATCTACAGTATTTCATCTCCTTGCTTTGTTTTTCAATTACGTTATTTGGAATATATATATCTATATAGATATTGATATTGATAATATGATATCAATATAAAGATATATAGATATATATTTAATTTATTTACAACTAGGTTTGTTCAATAACAAAACTCCATGTTAAATTTAAAATGAAATTTTCTAGGTAAATGATCATATGTTTTTCAAATAACAACAGTTTTCTGCCTTTTTTCCAAGTTTATAAATTCTAATAATTTATCTTCTTTTATTTCACTCACCAGGATCTTATGTAAAATAGTTTATACTTGCAATGACAGTAGTAACATTACTCTAGTTCCAGATTTTATTGGAAATTTTTGAATATATTACTATTACAGTTAGTGATTATTTCTTATGGGTCTAACTCTTTTTTTGTCCAAACTCAGGAATGTGTATGGAACTTACTAATCCTTTATGTCAACCTGAACATGTTTTATTCTTTAATGTCTTTATGTCATGAATTTCATTAATACAGTTTGAAATGTCAAAACATCTTTTCACTTTTGTTGTAAAGAATGTCCAATGTGTTAATTTTTCAACCATGTTTATTAATGACCATGGCCGATACATCTTCCTCCTGCTCCTTTTCCCTTCTCTCTTTCCCTTCCCTCCCCTACTCCCCCTTCTGCCACCCCCTTTCTCTCATTCTGTCACTTTGGCAGGTTTTAATGTCACAATCCTCCATAAAATGTCCCTTTAAATTACATCAGGTGTTATCCAGCTTTTTTGAGGCTTTGAAACAAGTGTATAATATGTTGTTTAGCCATCCCATGTGTATAATAAGATTTATATCGTAACCCTATGGACCTGATGCTTTTGTTGTAGGTTTCCTTAATCTCTTTGATGCTGTAAAAATTACTATAAACTTAAAACTTAAAACAACACGGTGCTAAAATCAAGGTTTGTGTTTCTTATGGAGGCTCCAGGGGACCATCTGATTCCTGTGTTTCCCCTTCCTGAGGCTGCCTGCACTCCCTGGCTCATGACCCCACTCCCACCCCATTGTCAGTGCTGGCCATGGCTAATATACTTTTTATATCACTCTAACATGGACTTCTCTGCCCTTCTCTGTCACAATGAAAGATTCTTGTGACACTTAGGGTACACCTGCATAATCCAGAGTCATTTTTCTATTTTATAAGACATCTGATTCAAAACCTTATTTTCATCTGCTACCTTAATTTTCCTTTTCCTTGTAATATTACATATTCACAGGCTCCAGGGATTAGGAAGTGAATATTTTTCAGAGGCCATTAATCTCCCTAACAAGAATAATTGATCATATTTAATTTTCCTATGTGTTTGTTTGTTTTTTCTTTCTTTTCTTTCTTTTTTTAGCCAATAATGATAATTGGCTTTTATTGAGAAACAGATACATTTAGTTTAAGTTTTCAAATACAGGGTGCTAATTTGTACCTAGTCTTCTCTTTTAATTATTTGATCTGTATGTATCTAGGATTTTGACTCCTCTCCATTTTAAATCTATTGTTTTTTATTTCATCATTCTATTCTTCAGCAGAAATAAAATATTTTTAAACTACTACTGTTTTTTAAATTTATGGGTCTTCACAAATAATCTGCTTTCAGCTATAGCAAAAATTATTTTTGGTAGCAACTAAAATATTTAATTTATTTTAGGTTTAAATATTTATTTATGTTTCTCTTTTACTTTATTTTTATTTGCCTCTTCCTTTTTTATCTTTTGTGAAAATTTAGTTTTAGTCTTTCTTATTTTGAAATAAGCTAATTTGTTACTAAATTACTCTCTGGGTACTTCATCTGTATCCCAGTTTCGGTTGTGTAAGAACTTTCATTGAACTCATTTCTAAATAATTAAAGATTTGTTTTTAACCCGGCCGGTGTGGCTCAGTGGTGGAGCATGGACCCATGCACCAAGAGGTTACTGGTTCAATTTCCGGTCAGGGCACATGCCCAGGTTGTGGACCCAGTGATCAGTGGGGGGCAAGCAGGAGGCAGCCAATTGATGTGCTCTCTAATTGATGCTTCTATCTCTCTCTCCCTCTCCATTCCCTCTCTACAATCAATAAAGAGAGAATTTTAAAAAAGATTTGTTTTTAATTTTATCTTTAGTCCCCAAATTATTGAAGTCAGTGCTTTTTACAAATAAAAATTAAGAGTGGATAAATAATTTTTAGTAATTGGTTTATTACTTTTTAATTTTAACTATGATGGCCAGAGGTAGGTTGGTATATAAAATATATATACTTTTAATTTATTAAGAATGTCGTTTTATATAATACATGATTTATTTTACTTTATTTGCATTTTATGAATATTTAAAAATATCACAAATTTTAGATTGATTGCCAAATATAGATATAAAAATTAAAAGATATAAGCTAATATACAGATATGGAAATGAAACACATTCCCTGTCCTATTTGCCAAGAAGATTTAGAATTTTTCCATTTTTAACCACTTGTAAGGACACCACTGTGTCTTACCTGAATTACTGCTAGTGTCTCAGTGAGTCTCCTCCCTTTCAACCTACCTCCATTTGGTCTCTTTTTACAATTTTTTTCAACAAATTACCTAGTTGTGCTGTTTAATGTATGTCAGACCATGTTGCTGTTTTACTCAGAATCCCCCATTGGCTTCACACCTACTCCTGTTTCAAGCCCATTTACTGACTGTGTCTCGTTCTTAGTGAGGCCTTCACTGACGACCACGTGTGCAATTGCAGTTTCCCCACCCCGCCCCCGCCCAGCCGTGCTTTTCCCGTTCCCTGTTCTATTTTTCTCCAGATACCTACCAACTTGTAATAAATCACATGTTTAACTTATTGTTTTTATTGTCTGCCTTTCCCCATAAGAATATAAATTCTCTAGGACAGGGGTTTTCATTTTTTAACTGTTAAAGCCATGTACACTCAGAAGAGTAAGAGTCATATAGTGAGTGTTTAATAAACTTTTGTTGAAAAATGACTGAAAATATCTTAACTGTGTCATTCAAATCTCTACCTTCTTATTTATTATTGTGTTTCTTTATTCTGCTCATTTCTGAGAGTTCTGTGTTGGACTCTCAATGTGTTTCCCGAATTGTCGGTTTCTCTCTTGCTGCTTCTGCTTTATATTTTTAACATTGTATGTGTAAAGGTCGATCATTTATATTTTTTTGATGAACTTTATTTTTTTTTAATGTGGAATTTTCCCTGTGGATTTGAAGTGTCTTTTCTGCTTTATCAATATTGTAACAGTGCCATTGTTTTCATTAACACTTGTCTGCTGTATGTTTTATTATTATTGTATATTTGTCTTTTCCTAATTTTATTTCAGGTGAGTCTCTTAAAAGTAAATAGATAGTGGGTGGTTGTTTTCATTGTTATAAGCTGAGAATTAACAAATTTTATTTAGAGAATGTATTTTACATTCTTTAACTGTTTTTATAATGATTGATTTGTCAAACATCCACACTTTGATCAATAAACCCTCAAGACTAAGCAATATATTCTTTTATTTTCTTACTCCTAATCGTATTCTTCCTTTTGAAGATAGAAAACTTACTGTACTACCATACACTCCTTCCTCCCACATCTCTTTGATGAATTCATCTGAAATAATTTTATTACAATAATATTGGTTTGTTTCTTATCTATATATAAATACATATTATTTTTACTCACATATTAACTATGTATTTTACTGGTTTCTTAGACAATTGTTTTTTTTTATTATGTAAATATATGTTTACATATGTATTTGCTATAGAATTCTTTCAGTAGTTATTTTTTTTAGATAAGGTCTATAGGCTTTAAATTTTTATTTTATTTTATTTATTTATTTATTTAAAATATTTTTCCTTTATTGATTTCAGAAAGAGAGGAAGAGAGAGAGAGAGAGAGAGAGGAGAGAGAGAGAGAGAGAGAGAGAGAGAGAGAGAGAGAGAGAGAAACAATGATGAGAGACAACATCAATTGGTTGCCTTCTTCATGCCCCTGACTGGGGATCGGGCCCACAACCTGGGCATGTGTCCTGACCAGGAATCAAACCAGCAACCTCTTGGTGCATGGGCTGATGCTCAACCACTGAGCCACACCAGCCAGACTTAATTTTTTTATTTTAAATGTCTTTGTAAGTTCTAAGCTGTTATTGTACTATCTTAAAATTAATAGTAAACCTGTCCAATTTACATTACAAATAGTGGATTAGCTGGGTTTAAAATTACTTTTCTTCAAATCTCTGAGAATATTTCATTATAGTCTTTCCCCACTCACTTTGATAATGAGATGGCAACATGCTTTCCCTTTCTTTGTTTTCAGATATGTCTCTGCTCTTAATACTGTTCAGTACTTTCAGGCCCATTCCTGCATGTAGAAGCTCTGAATTTTAATCCTCACCCTACAGTTTGCTAGCTGGTGCCTTTAGGCAATTTATTACACGTCTCTTGCAATACCTTTCTCATCAGTTAAAAAATGGGAATAACATAGGACTGACTTTCTGCACAGTTTTGTTAGCTTTAAATAGTTAAATTCCTAAGTTTCAAGAAGAGTGCCTGGCACCCTGTAAAAGATTAGTGTGTATTAGCAATTGCTATTTCTAAAGATTTTCACCTGCATGCAACTGACTGGGGAACTTTTTCATTCACTCTTTCAGCCTTGCAGTTTGCTACAATCTGAAGATTGAAGCTGAACTTTCCTCAGCCCTAAAAATGTATCTTCTATTATTTATTTGATCCTTCTGCTTTTACTGTCCTTTATCTCTCCTCTAGTACTTTTATTACAAAACAAAACAAAACAAAACATTTGCCCTCCTCGATTAATCTTTCATGTCTTTTTAGCACATTAAATTTTTTTTCTTTCTTTGTAATTTCTTTCTCTTGGTGTTCTAATTTTTCAACCGAGTTTTACTTATTCTACCTCATTATTCATTTTATATTGATTATATTTAATTTAGTTAAAATTTCTTCACTTATCTATAATTTTTTTTTTCTTTTTCTGATTGCTTTTGAGGAGATAGAGGCAGGTTAGGTAAAAGGGACCATAGGAGAGAAAGGCTGTGGGAAGCTTGAGATAACTTGGAGCTCAGCACACAGGCAGGCAACACACTACGCAGGATATCTGAAGGTTTATTTGGACTCTACAGATCTCAAAATACAGTAAAACTAACACCAGCATGGCAAATTCTGCCCCCAAGGCCAGAAACTCCCAGCCTCATTTATAGAAAAGCTCCTGCAAGGAGCACAGGTGAAATGCATAACAGAAAACCCTAGAAGGCTGGTTTCATGCAAGAGGAAAACAGCAATTGTATCCATTCTTTTCTTTGGGACCCTGATGGGTTTGCAAAGAAATTGTATTTACTGTGAAAGAATATAGTGCTGGGGATTCTGACCTATTCCAATTAATATACCTACTGGTTTCTGGGGGCAAGGCAACAGGATTGTTGAATGAGTTCTGCTGGGAAACTGTAGAGGAATGTGTTCCTATTGCAGAAAGCCAAGTCACCTTAAAAAAGATGATAGAAAACCAAAACTGGACTTAGAAAAGAAACCAAAAGCAAACCAGGAGGAGGCTGTTTCCCCTCCTCCTCGCTAATAGTCTGGAAGAAATTGAAATTATCAAAAAAGGAAAGCTACTAAAGCCACTATAGATGACCTAGGGCTGGACCCAGTCACATGGGAAACACACGCTTTAAGATGTTTGCATGTTGCTAAGGCAGAATTCCTTGAAAGAACCAGAAGCTAGCATATCTACCCGGAGACAACAGAGCCCCATCAGCAACTGAGGGGAGTCTGTCTTTCAAATACAGTTTCCTTTCACTTACCCCTTTGATCCATGAACTCATTCTTTGATTTTGCAAGACAACAAACCTAAACACTGCCGCTTGGTTTACCTTTGTTGTCATAATCCCCATTATTGTTTTATGTACGCAGTATTCTCTTAAATTTCTCTTAATATATAGAATTTTGTGATTGTCTTCTATTCTCTGAATGTTCCAGTCTAATCTTTTCCCTGAAGTTTGGCTTTTGTTTTTGTTTTAATTTTTTTTACTTTGTTCCTTTTCTTTCATGCTATTTATTTTTGTCAAGTGGTTTGTAATTCTTGGTTACTGGTTGAGATTGCTGAAATAGATATGTTTACATGGAAAGGTTGATCAAAGACTCTGCATAAAAAGTCAGAAATAGTTTTTAATATTACTGTCTTTAGGATCCATTGGTTTGAAACTGGCAGCAAAAATTAGGATTCCCCTAACTGCAAAGTAAGAAGTGCTTTTTTTTTTTTTTTGATACTAAGACTTAGTAAACTTCTTTCACTAATAAATCTGCTTCTTCCCTATTTCCCCATTTCACTCAGTCTGTTCAGAGTTGTTCCCTCAAGCTCTTTCTTTTTGATGCTGTGTGTGTGAACTAAAATGGATCCCAGGCAAGTAGTTGACTTCATTAGGGTATACCTTTTGATTTTTTAGATTGTCATTTGGAATTAGGGGCTGGGATAGGAAGGAGTTGAACTCACTTGACCAGCTGGTTAGAATTTCTTTTTATTTTTTAATTAATTGCACTTAAATTGTTCTCATTTCTCCCTCCCTCTCTCTCTCTATCTGTATCTCTTCACTCTAAACTTACTGTGTCTTCTTTTCAGTAGTTTCTTTTGTGCATATTTGGGGTTATGGTTTTTCTCTTTTTTGTCAATCTGATACTAACAAACTTACATTTTCTATATACTCATTCAAATTTTTGAATTTCCTTTTTTGCCATGAAATTTAAAATTGATCTTATGTTTGTTTGCATGCATAAATGCACACACATGTGTGCTTGTAAAATATATATACACTCACATACACACAGTCCTCATAAGAGACTTTGTAAAACAGGAACAGTTAAATGTTTGTGCTCAGACTATACAATCAGTACTATCTTTTCTACATTTCAAAATTTCTAAGTGTGCCAGGACAAGTGACACGTCATTGGTTGAACAATCAGAATGCTTGATCCTGCAATAAAACAAAGAGATAATCTATTGCAGTTGTAAAAATATATATTTATGGCACTTGTGTTCTATCTTTAATAGAATCCCAGAAGTGCATCTAGGGTTTTGAAAAGCATGGAAACTCCTGCAATATGAAAAAGTTTGCAGCTTTGAAAACCTGCTCTAATTCAACTCCAAGGAAGATATGTAACAATTACACTATAAATCTCTTGCATTGTTCTTTGAAAACCAGAGTGAAAAAAAATAAAAATAAAAACAAAAACGAAGCAACTTGGTTTTAAAAATTCTATGGATTTTTTTATATATAAGCAATAATATGGGTTTTAAAAAGAGAAAGTTTTGTTCTGTATATTTTGTTACCTTTTCCAGAATAATAAAAGTACATATTAAAAAAATTCTATGGATTTATAAAATTCTAGAAATTTTATGAAATACATCCATATATCTCATTGTCTATGCCTTAGAATACTTTAAAAAGGTGATGTCACTATTTTTATTTGTTATGATGTCCAAAACTCCTCTTATTATTTATTCATTTATTTGATCGATACTTATTGAGCACCTATTCTATGAAAGTTTTAACCACTGAGTGAGTTATATTTCTGATGAGACGTGAAAAGATCAAAATTCCTACCCTATGGTGCTACTCTAGCAAAACTTATCTCAACATATGTTCGTTTACTTCTAATTCACAATGGAACAAAATCTAATGGTAAAAGGTCTAAATTTTTTAAATCTCCAGATAAAGGCAAAGGCTACAAATATCATAATGGTAAAGTTCCTTTGAAATACTGTGTAACAATAAAATAATTTATATTGATATTTGAAACTATAAAAAGGTTAAAGTTTGCACTTACATATTAAGCATTTAGTATGGTTGGTGTATAGATTTATGACCTCTTTTATTATTTTCTTTCAAATTCACAACCCAGTAAAATGGTAATTCAAAAATGTATACTTTATGCCAATTATTCTAAAATAACATTCTAGTTCAGAAAAAGGTGGGGGGGTGAGGCTTTTTCAGATCAATGCTGGGTCAACAGTCTGCCAGAGTGTCTAGTTGAAAAATGAAAATGTCATTCACACGTCATGTTTCCGAATACCTGGATATTTGACAACTACATAGACAAGGCTTCTGGATGAGAACTGAATTTTTATATTTATATATTTTTACCAGAACATGCCAAAGCAATAGTATCAGAGAACTCTCCCAGCTCAGATTAGTGCCATCATCATTAGGATCTGAAAAATAAAGAAAAACAGGAGCGCGAGGGAGCCCCGGCCCTCACCCACTGACGGGCCTTCCCCTCCGCGCCCTGTGCTCCCGCCACCTCCCCCCACCCCCAGGCAGGAGCCTTCCATACAGCGAGGCTGCAGCCTAGTTCCTGTCTCTCTAAATGGTGGGGTCAGCGCCCCCCCACCCCCCCCCGCAGCTGCTGCCTGGGTGGCCCATGCACCCCTCTGGAGGGGCGAACCAAGGTGGCGGTGGCTTTGGCTTGTGAGGAAGACAAGAGAAGTGGAGGCAGTGACGGAGGAAAGAGACGTCCAATAGCGGGAGCGCTCAGCTTCTGGGGGCTCTGGGGGCTCCGGGGAATTTCTGGGGGCTCTGGGAGTCTCCCTAGTGGAAGCAGCAGCAGCAGAAGCAGGGCCGGTGGCTGTAGGACGTTTGAGGCCGGAGGGCAGAGTGCCCCCGCCCCCCCTTCCCCCGGCTGCAGGGGCCGGGCCAGGGTCCAGGGAGAAGACAAGGCGCTGCCGGGGGCAGGAGCGGGGCAGTGACCCGCCAAGGGGCAGGAGGCTGCGAAGCGCTGGCGGGGCCTGGACAGCAGCCCGAGGTCCGGGGCAGGACAGCAGTGGCCAGAGCACTGCCCGGCCCTACACATCCTTCCTCCTCGGCCCTGCCTCCCTGGCCCCCTTTCCTGGCCACAGGACGGCTGACCCCCCAGGGGAAAGTTTACACACTCAATGGGACCAGCAGGGGGACAACTGGCCACCACCCATGCTTCGTGGCTGTGTGGGGCCTGAAGGGCAGGTGCCTGCTTGTCAGGGCCCCAGGCAGGGTGTGGGTGACACATGTGTGAAGTGCTGCTACAACACAGCCTGTACGTTGACTGTAATCCCTCCGTGGTGGAGAGTTTGTGATCCAGGAAGCACCACAGGATGATGATGATGTTTGCTCGTCAACCTCATTTTAGAACATAGATTCCTGGTAGAGACCCTGGCCTTGGAGGAGCCGCCCAGCTTCGGGGCCTGCCTCAGACTTTAGCTGACCCGGAGAACTGTTGTCTACTGTCAATGAAACAGAAAAGACTGAATTTCTGGTTTTGTTCTGCAAACGCTGAATGCATGACTTCACTACTCCTTTACTGGCAAAAGCGGCAGAGGACAAACCAAGCAGAGATGCTTTTGAGAGGCCCAGTGCTTGGCACTTGTATCGGAATTGTTAACGTTTTGTGGGGAGCACCACACCCACAACATAAAGAACTACACTGTGACTAAGGACATCCTCCCACAGTGCTAGTGTTCATGGCCTGAAACATGATGTCTTGGCATTATGTGTTCTTTGTTTTAAGATAAAGATTATTGGATTAAAAGATAAATTGTACAGGGTCAAGATGTCCAGGTAGGTAAACTCAGTACTTACATCCTCTCACAACCACATCAAAATTACAATTAAACTACAGAAGAACCATCATCCAGAACTGCCTGAAATTGAGCTGAATGGAAGTCCTACAACGATGAAATTAAAACAGCAGCCACATCCAGACTGCTAGGAGGGGTGGAGGACCAGATGGGCTGATCCCATACCCAGGTGTGGCTGATAAAATCAGGAGGATATCCCAGCTGTGAAGGCCCTCCCTGAGGAGTGAGGGGGGGTCCCTATTCCACACCAGGTGCCTAGCTCAGGATTCCAGTGCCAGGAAGAGAATCCCCATAACTTCTGGCTGTAAAAACCATTGGGAACTGAGGCCGAGGGAAGCTGAGGCCCTAGAGCCCCAGGCAGCTCCTCTTAAAGGGCTGGAGCACAGACTTTCGGACTTGCTCTCTCCAGGCTCCAGCTTTGGGGAGGCAGCTCAAAAGACACCAGAGACATATGGGGAAGAACTGAATTGTTTGGCATCAGGGCAAGGGCTGGAGGGGCAGCTTTCTTCTGGAAAGATTTTCAGTCCGAGGCCATTGTTCCTTTGGTGAGCCCTTCACCAGGAGAGCAGAGAGGCCCACATCTGGGACTCCAGCAACCTGGCTCACATTGTTTGCCCCACCCTGGTGATTCCTTGAGGACCCGCCCTACTCAACTTTCAGGTCCACCCAAGCTGTTTCCAGTGGCTTTACCATAAGAATGTTCTGTCTTGGCTCCTGCTGCTTAAGATTGAGTGGAAATCTAGCCCTCGCAGGTTTGACTCAGCGGTTGGAGCATTGGCCTGCGGTCTGGAGAGACCTGGGTTTGGTTCCCGCTAAGGGCATGTACCTCAGTTGCAGTTTGTCCCCAGCCCTGGTTGGTCGTGCAGGTGGCAGCCATTCGATGTGTCTCTTTCACATTGATGTTTCCCTCTCTCTCTCTCTCCTTCCCACTCCCATTCTATCTGAACAAAAAGTGGAAAAATGTCCTTGGGTGAGGATAAAAAAAAAAAAAGATTGAGTGGAATTCTAAAGAAAAATAGGTTAAGCTTCTGCAGCTAGAGGTTCTGGGCTATGACCACCTGCTCTCATGCAACTCCATAGCAATTACAGAATTTTTAGTATAAAATTCCTTTATCCAACATTCTCCTTTCAACCTCCAAGTGAAAAAACAAAAACAAAAACCATACAAACTCATCACATTTATTAATAAACCTTTATTGTCACCTTAGACTAAAGTATTTTTATAGTCCTCAGAACAATGTATCATGTTAAGTTGATTGCCTTCAAAGTAATGTTCATATGCAAATCAATTTGAACTGAATTGAAAAGAA
Organism: Molossus molossus; assembly: GCF_014108415.1. Classification (NCBI taxonomy): domain Eukaryota; kingdom Metazoa; phylum Chordata; class Mammalia; order Chiroptera; family Molossidae; genus Molossus; species Molossus molossus. The sequence continues at coordinate 13,321,170 of NW_023425346.1, forward strand.
AAAAAGTCTAAAATTCACCTTCAAACCTAAAAATGCATTATGTGTAATATATTGTTATATCTAATGTATATATAATTTTACATATAGTGTCATACATATAATCATATAAGCATGAGATTTGGGGAAATAAGGAAAGTATGGACAGTTAAGCATAGGTATATTGCAAGTGGCTACTGTTGTTCCTGACATAGTATCAATTCGGGGGATTTTACGGAAAATAAATTTAACAGCTTTGTACAATTATACATGATTTTCTCCAATTTTTTATATACGGCTCAAGTTAAAGATACAATAGTTTCAAAGAATAAAGCTAAGTTGTACTGCCACAAGTATGCTAACACTGTTAGGGTGCTAACTTTATTATACTCATATGTATTTATACGAGATTGTCATTCAATGCAGTATTCATGTCTCTTAGAGGTATTTATGCTCTCATCGCCTTTCAATGAACTCATCTGAGTCAAGGAAGGAGTTGGCCACAAAGCAGCTAGAAGATGCCCCAGACTGCTGACACTAGGAAAATTTAAACCTGACTAAAGACATCTTAAAATTGGAAAAATGCCTGTCTGTGATCTACATCCTTTCTCCCCTACTCCTCACCATTTCTACTCTGATTAATATGGGATTAGAAAAGTTCAACACATACCCATTAGTATCTGGGAAGGGCTTTTCCTTTCTTCTCCTTCTCCATTCTCTAGACATTATAATAATAAATTACAGTGTCCAATAAGAGCTCGTGAATTTTTTTTTTTATTTCATGGTTTTTATTGAGCCTTTGTGATTTTCCATTTCTTATATTTTTTTTATTAATTTATTTTTGTTATAGATGTTTCTCATTTTTTCTCCATTGACACCCTACTCCCCTCCCCCCCGTCCCACATCCAGCTTTGTTGTGTAAGTTCATTAGTTATGCATACATGCATATAAGTTCTGTGGTTTATCTTCCTCCCAGCCCCCCCCCCCCATGTCTCTGGGTTAATTTTGTTCAGCAGTTTCTTTAGTTTATTATATTTCACAAATAAGTGAGATCATGTGACATTTGTCTTTCTCTGCTTGGCTTGTTTCGCTTAGCATAATAATACTCTCCAGGTCCTTCCATGCCATCTCAAAGGATAAGAGATCTTTCTTTCTTACAGCTGCATAGTATTCCATTGTGTATATGTACCACAGCTTTTTTATCCACTCATCTACTGATGGACACTTGGGTTGTTTCCAGATCTTAGCTGTTGTAAATAATGCTGCTATGAACATAGGGGTACATATATTCTTTCTGATTGGTGTTTCAGGTTTCTTAGGATATATTTCTAGAAGTGGGATCACTGGATCAAATGGCAGTTCAATTTTTAACTTTTTGAGGTAACACCATAGTGTTCTCCACAGTGGCTGCACCAGTCTGCATTCCCACCAGCAGTGCACTAGAGTTCCCTTTTCTTCACACCCTTGGCCAACCCTTGTTTGATGATTTGTTGATGGTGGCCTTTCTTACAGGTGTGAGGTGATACCTCATAGTTGTTTTAATTAGCAACTTTTTGATGATTAGTGATGTTGAGCATTTCTTCATATGTCTCTTAGCCATTTGTATATCCTGTTTGGAGAGGTGTCTATTTAGGTCCTCTGCCCATTTTTTAATTGGGTTCTTTGTCTTCCTTTTGTTGAGTTGTATGAGCACTCTATGTATTTTGGAAATTAACCCCTTATCTAATGCATCATTGACAGTTATGGTCTCCCATACAGTGAGTTCCCTTTCTATTTTGATGGTTGTTTCTTTTGCTGTGCAGAAGCTTTTTAGTTTGATGTAGTTCCATGTGTTCATTTTCTCCTTTGATTCTCTTGCCTTAGGTGTTGTGTCAGTGAAAATTCTGCTGTATATGATGTCTGAGATTTTGTTGCCTACATTTTCTTCCAGAATTTTTATGGATTCATGGGTCACATTTAAGTCTTTTATCCATTTTGAGTTTATCCTTGTGTATGGTGTAAGTGGGTGTTCTAGCTTCATCTTTTTGCAAGTAGCTGTCCAATTCATGAATTAAATTTTATCCAAAAAAATGCTTTCCTCCTTCCATTGGGTTTATTTTTGTTTTGTTTTGTTTTTTGTTTTTGAGAGAGAGTAGACGAGAGAGACGAATGGAAGAGAGACTGAGAGAAAGAGAGTGAGAAACATCGATGTGAGAGAGACACATCATTTGGTTGCTTTCTTATGCATTCTGACTTGGCCAGAATTGAATCTCCAACCCAGTTCATTTCCTTGACCAGAAATAAAACCCAAAACCCTCTGGTGCACAGTCCAACACTCTAACCACTGAGCCACACAAGCCAGGGTACAAAAAAGTTTTAATTAATTTTTTTACTTTGCAATTTCTTCTGTTTATATGCCCTTGGGTGATTTTAATAAACATTATTTATTATTCCTTGTTTTAAATTGATCTCACAATATTATTCAGGAAATAAACGTAAAAAATTTTCACTGTGCATCCTTAATACAAAGAGACAATAGATATTTTAGTTGACTGTTTAACTGATTGACTATTTTTGTAAATTTCTTGCCATCATGTCCATGGCAATTTTTAGTTTCTTTATGTAATTTGATAATTTGTTTTATTTAGACCTCAATGTTACTTTCTTTAACAAAGACAATTACTTGGAAAACACAATACCAGATATTGCTGTTCTTTTATTTCCAAAGACTGGTTTCTAAACCAGTGCCTTAACAATATCAAAACATGAATTTAAAGAGAATTAGGATAACAAGATTGTACTCACTTTTTTATCCTTATCTGGTCATGTGACAGAGAATCCCCAGACTTTCTTTTTGTTTAACCCCTTCATTGATAAATATAGGGAGCAGCTAAGATCATTTTGAAGACTTCTTCTGCTTTTATAATAATTCATTGTTTTAAAGGATAGTCTGTGTAGCTAAGTAGATGATCATATTTTATTCTATAGTTTGTCTGTGTATACTTTAAAATGTTTACGTAGGCAAATCACACTTAAAAATGTATCTATATGTGAGATTGATAATTGCAATCTTGGAAACAAGTACCTGTAAAACCTGTAAGTTTCAAGAAAAAAAATAACAGATTCTTTAATTAGGTCATAGCTGTATTTAGGTTCTAGATTCATGTGCTCAACTTACTGCACAGGAATGTGTTATGGTGACTGACTGTGAGTATTGATAGTGTCCTCTCCTTAGAGAGCATTATTTTGAAACTGGTGCCTCAGTTGTCTGCTCTGCACTATCTGAGTCACTTGTTATTTGATTTTTTGAGCCTTGACTCTGGTATACACTCTGCATTATTTTGTGATACAAAGATCTTCATACCTTATGCCATTTCCATAGATCCATCCATATGTCTTTTCCACTCTTCTTTCAGTCTTCCAGTGTATCTCCTTGCATTTTACTCGAGGAACCAGTTTATTAATCCATATAAATTCTATCAGGATCTGTGTCTCTCCAGAGAAAATAGATGGGCAGATGGACCACCTGGAATTTGGCAGTTTTGGAAAATTTCCCCTCAGTACTGTCTGTCCAGGGCATCCTTGAGTAGGGCTGTAGTACAACTGCCATCCATTTTCAGCTTGTATGAAGTACAGAGTCTATTCATTTATAAGTTATCTTGGATGATTTTCTTCTTTTTCATTAAATGTTTTAAAAATATTTTTGTTGACTTTTAGAGAGAGAGGAAGGGAGAGGAAGAGAGCAAAACATCAATGTGAGGGGGAAACATTGATTGGCTGCCCCCTGTATGCCCTCAGCCCCCCACCAGAAACTAAGCCCACAACCTGACCAGGCAACTTTGTATGCATGGGACAATGCCCAACCAACTGAGCCACGCCTGCTAGGGATTTGTCGGTAAATTGTAAGACATCTCTCATGCAACTGCTTGTGAGACCTGAGGGAGAGGATTCAGTGCTGAAGTGGTAAATAACATGGGGCAGAGGGTCATTTCTTGTGCATCTTTTGAGTCCTGTAGTCTAGTTTGATAACAGGATATATTATTTACCTCTTATAGAGAGTTGCTGCTGGGTCTTGGTGAATTTGACAAAAACGAGCCCATAACAGTTTTGTCTATATTATCAGTTTGTACTCTGTCATCAGGTAATCTATCTCTTCCAGGACCAATTAGCATGCCAAAAACAGTTTTCTAAAACAGGTATAATTCTCTACTTTAGATGAAATGGATTTGCTCCAGAACAATAGAAGTCTAGATTGTGATTCTCCTTTGGGTCTTGTTGAAAACACTGCATAGTGTCTTTTCCCAACACAGATCTTTGTAATACCATGGGGTCTACTGTCCAAATAGCAGGACCTCTTCCATCACAACCTGAACATGCTCTGAGCCCTACATAATGCCTTACGTGTCACCAGATATATGTGCTCAGCAATATTCTTAGTGTAGTAGATGCTCTCTGTAAGACCTGAAGAGGGCGTGCTTCCTTCTTAGTATTGAGAAGTACAAGATGAAAGCCTTCGTCTTTAGCTTTGAAGGGAAAACCATGATTAACCATCTCCATAGCTCTTTCTGATTCCTGGCTTTCTCTTTGACTTTCTGTATTTTACAATAAGAAACAACTGTGCCCAAATTTATTTTAGCCTCTATCCTTTCAGAGCCCATTATTCTCTTTGCTATCTTGTCCCCTAATTATGTAAATGTGTGTCCTACCATGAGCTATGAACTTTGGAGGACATCTACCATAGGGCTTCTCTGTGGTGCTGGGCCACTTTCACCAACATATTCTTTATTGTTTTGACAAATAGAGTGTTCACCAGCAGCAGAGTCATCTTTGGGGTGTCCCAACCTCATATAATATATCCAGTACTCTGAGCCTTTCAATTCCTTCTTCCATATCTGTCACACTGGTTTGGTATTTCTGTTTTATTTACTATGTTCCGCTGGTTTCTACTTGTTAGTCCTATCTCCAGAGTGTAAAACCCTCATTATAAACTAAAAGAGGAATTTCACGTGAACAAACTCACCTTTAGCCAACTTTATGCTTCTGCTCCTTGATCTAGAAGCATATTCTCATAAATACATTCCCATTCTTGCCTGTATGTGTTGTTTAGTTTTGCAAATCATTCGGTGTACAGTCTTTTCCCTCCTTTCAAGGCTCAGCACTCCACTATGTTGTTTACATGGTGTAGTGGCTAAAAGGTTAGTTAGGGGCAGATTAACAAAGGTCTCCAGCACCGTCAAGTATGGGGATAGCGCTGAACTTCCATAGGGAGCAGTGGATCACTGTTGAAGTGATTACGTGCATCACCCTAGATGTCCCTAACTCATATTTCAGGTTTCCCATTCTTCTGTCAGAGTCTTTGCTTTGGGATAGCATCACTGGGACTAAAAACTCAACCTTCTCCAGAGTTTTGCTACAATTCTTCTGTCCTGGGACTGGCCCCTAGGTGTTCTCTCTTCTCACTGCAGGAGGCAAGTGTTTCCTCAAATGCTGCCAAGAAACATTTCTTGTTTTCACATGTAACATTTAATTTCTGATTTGTTACCCTCAGTTCTTTATTAATTTTATCTACAACATGAATTGTTCCCATCAACATCATTCAGTTACATTGCCTTATAATTACTAATTTCTCTGTTAATCATAAATATCTAAAGCATCACACCTCAGCAGGTTTCCCTCTCACTGGTACACAACCCAGCACTGGAAGATACTTGATGAGGCCATGAGACATGCTTTTGCATTTGAGAATTTGGGAGTTGATATAGCTTCAGTCATCTCAATTCTGCTGAATCATCGACGCTATGACTTTCTGGAGAAAGAAATCTAAACTAAGATTTTATTTTTACCTAAAATACCTTCAATCCTCAATTATTCACAGTAGCCTAATGGTAATATGACTAGGTAAATGTGCATTCCCATTATCACTGCTGAGTTTCACTGAAATAAAAACCTTTTAAAGTCTTTGGATATGAAAATTATAATAATTAGAGATCTGTGTTGAGCTTAGTTATATGTTTAGTTTAATGATTTCTACCGTCGCTTAATTTAAAAGGACTTAAAATGAGGGAGTGCAAGAAATGGGCGACTAAACCAGTTTATTGCTTGTATTATCCTAGAAATACCTTATAACATTTTCTAATGTTAAACTGTAATGTAGGAGATATTTGTCATTAGCTGTTTCCTGTTTGTCTTTAAGAATCGTCCCTATTCCATGAATGATCAATATCTTCAGGTCCTCTATTTTGGTGCATGGGATGACATTACTAATTATTTATGAAAAATAAATTAGTGATACCCTTTTGGATAATTTAATTTTATTTGTTTCAAAACAGAAACTTAAATAAAAACAAACAATAATAACCAACAACCCCCCCCAATAAAATCCCACATTAAAAAAAAAATGGATTTAAAAAAAATTTTTTAATTGATTTCTAGATAAAGAGTAAGAGAGAGGGAGAGATCAAAACATTTATGAGAGAGAAACATCAATACACACCTCCTCCCGGGGATTGAGCCCACAACCCTGGGCATGTGTCCTGACCACGAATTGAACCAGAGACCTCTTGGTGATGAGTTGAGCTCAACCACTGAGCCACACCAGCTTGGCAAAATCTCACATTTTTTATTGATCAGTTAATGCTGCATAATAAGCACCTCAAACCTCAGTGAGATACAACAGTATAGAATTCTTATCATTCTAACAGGCCTCAGGTCAACTGGGCAGATCTGCCTCAGACTGTGGGCCCATGAACCAAGAATGGCTCTGCCTCACGCACCCCTCTTCTAAGACTCATGGACTTGCAGGGAGAAGGTAGGAAACAAGAAATCAGTACATAGTATATAGCCTAACTGATAACTTGGGATACAAACTGGACACAAAAGTCACATTACCTTTTAAGATATTTGAGAAATTCAAAACAGTAAAAGTTATTTTTATTAATTGATTTACTGAACAATATTTATTTAGTACTTATATGTCACATGCTAGGCATTGTACTAAATCCCAGAGTTATGAAGCTGAATTAAGTAGATACATTCTGTTCCTTTGAAAAGCTTAGATTATGATGAGTCCAAGATGTATGTACAGGCTAAAATTATAGACTCTCCCTGGGCAAACATTTTTACATGTAGCTAAATTTAAACTTGGATAGATTTTCATAAGTAAAATTACAATTCTTTCAATGAAAAACAGTTAAAGATTTTTTAACTCTTAAGTCTATAAGAGTATAAAATTCAAAAGTAATTTTAATTTGTCCCTCATTTGCTATGAATGAATTTTGAATAATTCATTTGCTTTAACCTGAAAATTTTTGTATAGGTAGTATAAGTATGACTGGTAATCTTTATTTTCCTGGCTGAAAATATTTTCTTATTCTTTTTTTAATTTTTATTTTTTATCCTCACCCAAGGACACTTTTCCATTTCTCTTTAGGCAGATTAAGAAGGAGGGAGAGAAAGGGAGAGAGAGAGAAATATCCACGTGAGAGAGACACATCGACTGGTTGCCCCCTACGTGACCCATCCCAACCAGGGCTGGGGATGAACCGCAACTGAGGTATGTGCCCTTGGCCGGAATCAAACCAGGGTCTCATTGGTCTGTAGGCTGACACTCTAACCGCTGAGCCAAACAAGCCAGGGCTATTTTCTAATTCTTTATGAGTAGGTGCAGTCACAGTTTAATCTTTAAAATTTCACCCTTACAATTTTCTCTATTTCTTTCATCAGCATCAGGACAAAAGAAAGGCAGAAAATAATAGGATTTTCCATTTGCCTTGGTCAGCGACTTTAAACTCCAGTGCTCATCCCCAGCTTACTTGTCTGTGTGTGTTTCCCAGTGTTGACAGACCATAGTGCTGTTTTCATCTCTTTGGTGAGGTCTCTGCATTGCAGAGGTGGACTGGAGATGGCTGATACTGTCATACTCCCCTCATTGGGAGGCAGAGTTGATTTCCCTTCCATCTAGACTGGCTCAGTGACTGCTTCACCATAGAACACAGTAGAAGTGATGCTGTGCACTCGTCGTGACTCTGTAAAAGCACCGACAAAATCTGCTGCATCCTATTGGAAAGCTGTGTCTTAGGATAATGTCTCTCAGAACCCGGCTGCCAGGCCATGAGGAGCACGGCCACATGCAGATGAGGAACCTTGATGACAGCCCCAGCTCAGACCATGATCAATAGCCTGAGCCAAGCGCACAGCTGACTGCCAGCCTGGACTGCCAGCCATGAGAACGTCATCTCGGTTGTCCAGCTGGTCAGGTGCTCAGCTGACTCCAGCCTCAGCTGGTATTTAATTCCAACTGCATGAAGAATGCTAGGCAAGTACTTCTTTTTATTTTATTTTTTTATCCTCACCCGAGGACATTTATTTTTTGTTCAGATAGAGGGAGAGAGAGGAAGAGAGAGAGAGAGAAACATCGATGTGAAGGGACACATCGAGTGGCTGCCACCCGCACGACCAACCAGGGCCGGAGACAAACTGCAACCGAGGCACGTGCCCTTAGCGGGAACCGAACCCGGGTCTCTCTTTACCGCAGGCCGACGCTCCAACCGCTGAGCCAAACCGGCCAGGGCTAGGCAAGTACTTCTTAGCTGATCCTATCAACCCCAAGAAATAGGAGAGATAAAATAAATTTATTAATTTAAGCTTTTAATTGTATAGGTCTTTTATTATGCAGCAACATATGACTGGAACAGGCATCTTTAGAGCTACTTCTTTGCATGGGAGCCTTCCTATTGCCTCACACTTAATGTTCTATTCATAATTTTGTTATTTTATTTAAAAAGGTCTCCTCCAAGTGCATAAGCTTCAGGTACCTGGGGTGTGCCCAGCTCTCTTGCTTCTGTACCCTCTCTTCCAATCTGCTTTCTAGTTTGCTTTATCCATTTTCCCCTTACACATCCCCCCTAGGCCACTACTTCTTGACTGGACCTTGGGAACTTAGAAAGTGCTGGTATTATGTAGCTGTAAAAGTGTATATTCAAATGTAGTTATATTACTTAACCCTGTGACCTTCTGTAAATTACATTCTTCGAATTCATGTTAGTCATCTTTAGGGAACATATGTCCCCATATGGTTGTGGAGCATCTTATAAAAGAAATGTCACATATATAGTATCAAGCACACGGCTCTGGTTGAAGTTTATAGTATGTTCTCAGTAATAATTTGCTACTATTTTTCCAGCTCTGTCCTCACTGCGTCTCTGCCCCACACTGGGTCTAGGTCATTGAAAACACAAATGCTTTAATTGATGGTATTTCTTAGAACTCATTAAGCTTAAGTCTTCCAAACACCAGAATTTGAGCTTTGCATAGAAAATAAACTCATTGGTGGTTATCTTTGGAAGCTATTGCTTTGAACAATGGTATGTTTATAATTAACACAATTTATATCAAGTCACACAGACCCTTTTCCATGTTCTCATACTATGGCATGTTTAACCAAAATAGACAATCTAATTACTTAAGAAAAATTGGCTATTTTTGCAGAACTAGAGTGTTATAAGAAACATGAACTGCAATTAAAAAGTAGAGAAGGATGGGAAAATGCCAATTTTTTATTATTTATAGCTTGTTTTTAAAATATTAATTAAGATATAAGGTTCACAACTATTGTGGAGTTTTGTACAAGAGAATGAATAAATCTCTCCAGTGTGGATCAAAGGGAAGACTTATCTTTTCTGGCTCACCTAGAATTCATAAATCCAGAGAAACTGTTGCTAAGTATCGGGACATAGTGACAAGGGGCAGCGTTGGCTCGGTGGCATCCACAGGGAGAAGTTGGGAAGTTGGGAAGAAAATCTCCGGGGAAGTCATTTAATCAAATTGGGAAAGGACAGAATAAAATTAATCATTACAGACAACTAATTCTTTGAGTTAAAGCAGAGAAAGTTATTCAATTTAAATTCATTGCCTTGTGGACTTAATATAGTGGTAATAGTGGTAGTGGTTTTAATAAAATGTTTAATATGTCATTACAGTTTCTATTTTCTTTTTGATTGAGTTATAATTGATATATAACATATTCGTTTCCAGGTATAGAACATAAAGACTTGATATCTGTATATATTGTGATATAATCACCACAATAAGTCTAGTCAACATCTGTCACTATACATACTTACATTTTCTTTCCTGTGATGAGAACTTTAAGGTCCATTTTTCTATTTTAAAAAAAATTTATCTTTATTGTTAAATGTATTACAGATGTTCCTCATTTTTCCCCGATCGACCCCCTCCTTCCCACTCCCATCCCCCTCCTGTTTTTCCCCACACTGTTGTCTGTGTCCATTGGTTATGCATATATACATATAAGTTCTTTGGTTTATCTCTTCCCACCCCCCAACCCTCTTCCCTTTGAGGTTTGTCAGTCTAATAACCAATTTGTACTTCTTAATCCCTTTACCCATCACCCCAACTCCCTTCCCATCTGGCAACCAACAAAATGTTCTCTGTATTTATGAGAATGCTTTTGTTCTGCTTGTTCATTTTGTTTGTAGATTCAATTGTAGATAGATATGTAATTATTGCCTTTATTGTTTGTTCATATTTTTCATCTTTTTTTTCAAGAAGACCCTTCAACATTTCATATAATAATGGTTTGATGGTGATGAACTCCTTTAGCTTTTTTTCATCTGGGAAACTCTTTATATGGCCACTGACTCTAAATGACAGCTTTGCAGGATAGAGTAATCTTGGTTGTAGGTTCTTGCTTTTTATCACTGAATATTTCTTGCCACTCCTTCTGGCCTGCAAAGTTTCTTTTGAGAAATCAGCTGAAATTTTATGGGAACTCCCTTGTAGGTAACTAACTGCTTTTCTTTTGATGCTTTTAAGATTCTCTGTCTTTGACCTTTTGCATTTTGATGATGATGTGTCTTGGTGTGAGCCTCTTGGGGTTCATCTAGTTTGGGACTCAGTGTGCTTCCTGGGCTTGTATGTCTGTTTCCTTCACCAAGTTAGGGAAGTTTTCTGCCATTATTGTTTCAAATAAGTTTTCGATTTCTTGTTCTCTCTCTTCTCCTTCTAGCACCCCCAAGATACAAATGTCGGTATGCTTGAAGTTGTCCCAGGGACTCCTTACACTATTCTCATTTTTTTGTATTCTTTTTTCTTTTTGATGTTTTGATTAGGTGGTTTTTGCTTTCTTATGTTCCAAGTCAATGATTTGCTTTTTGGCTTTACCTACTCTACTATTGAGTGTGTGTAAATTATTTTTTATTTCAGTTAGTGCCTCCTTCATTTCTGACTGTGCATCCTTTATTTCTGACTGGTACTTTTTTATGCTTTTGAAGGTCCTCACTAAGTTCATTGAGGTTCTCACTAAGTTCATTGAGCATCCTTATAAGCAGTGTTTTGAACTCTGCATCTGTTAGGTTGTTTATCTCCATTTCACTTAGTTCTTTTCCTAGACTTTTGTTCTGTTCTTTTATTTGGAACCTGTTTCTTTGTCTCCTCATTTTGCTGCCTCCCTGTGTTTGTTTCTATGTATTGCTTAATGCGAATATGGGACTAGGTGAGACCAGATGCTTTTGGTTTGAAACAATTTAGGAAAACCTGAAGCAGGATTCAAGACAGGCCAATCCTGTGGTAAAGCAAGTGGCAACAGCTTGGGTGGGCCTGAAAGTTGGGTGGGGTGGGGCCTCAGGAAACCACCAGGGCGGGGCAAACAGTGTGAGCCAGGTTGCTGGAGTCCCAGATATGGCAACTGTCTGATGCTTCAGGGAAGGGCTCACCAAAGAAACAAAGGCCTCTGACTGCACGTCTGTCCAGGAGAAAGCTGCCTCTCCAGTTCTGTTACCAATGTCAAACAGCTCAGTTCTTCCCTGTATATCTCTGGTGCCTTTGAAGCTGCCTCCCCAACACTAGAATTTAGAGGGTGTGAGTCTGAGTAAGACTGTGTGTGGGCCCTTTAAGAGGAGCTGCCTGGGGCTACAGAAGCCTCAGCCTCCCTCAGCCTCAGTTCCCGCTGATTTTACAGCTAGAAGTTATGGGGACTTCTCTTCCTGGTACTGGAACCCTGAACTGGGCGCCTGGTGTGGGACAGGAACCTCTCAATCCTCAGGGAGGACCTTCCCAGCTAAGGTGTCCTCCTGATTTTATCCACCACACATGGGTGTGGGACCAACCTACCTGCCTCCGCCCCTCCTACCAATGTGGCTGCTGCTTTAATTTTGTAGTTGTAGAACTAACATTCAACTTGATTTCAGGCACTTTTGAATAATGGTTGTTCTGTGGTTTAGTTGTAACTTTGATGTGGTTGTGGGAGGAGGTGATACCATGTTTACCTACACTGCCATCTTGACCAGAAGTCCTGTAATAGGGTCCATTTTCTTAACATGTTTCAAATATGCAATACAGTGTTATTAACTATACTCTGATGACCTTTTGTTATTCTGCTATTTAAATATTTAAATACCTATTTAAATATTTTTAAATACTTATTATTTTTATTAGTTTTAACTAAATGGTGACCACAGGGCTGGTCAGAGTAATACAAGAAACAATGAGACATTTATTTTATTCTTCCACAAATATATACTAAATAGTTATTAGGTGCAGTGCACTGGGCTGAGTATCAGCCTGGAAAGCCTGGTCTCCTGCCTCTTTGCCTTACTCTCTGTCTCCAGGGCCCTTCTTCCCTTTCTTGTCTTAGTAAAGGGCACCTCCCTTTTGATAACATGCTGCCTGGGTCAGTGGCCCCTGGAGAGGGTTGAGGGTAGAGCTGAGGATGCCAGGTCTTCTACTACCTGCTCTTTCCACCTTTGCCATCACTACCTGTGCTTCTAGATCCATTTTTCCCCATCAGCACATCCTACAAAGAAAAGTAAAGTGGAGTGCTCCTAATCACATGATGTATGTGAGGCATGGGGTAGTCACCTTGCTCCCCAAATCATTTCTCACCCTATTCGAATGTGCTCTGGTGAGTGGAACATCATTACAAAGGGGCTATTTGTGTTATAAAATATGGGAATTTAGTTTATAAAAAATGGGAATACAGATTGGTGCAACTACTGTGGACAACAGTATGGAGTTACATTAAAAATTTTAAATCAAAATACCTTTTTCCCAGTGATTCTACTTCTGGGAATATATCAGAAAAAACCCGAAACACTCATTTGAAAAACTATATGCACCCCTATAGTCATTGCAGCATTATTTATAATAGCCAAGATTTAGAAGCAGCCCAAATGCCCATCAGTCGATAAGTGGGTAAAAAATTACATGGAACATTTACACACTGAAATACTACTCAGCCATGAAAAAGAAGGGACTTACCTTTTTCAGCAACATAAATGAAACTGGAGGGTACAATGCTTAGTGAAATAAGCCAGACAGAGAAAGACAAATACAATATGATTTCTCTTACATGTGGAATAATGAACAAAAGAAACTAACCAACAAAATAGGAAGAGATTCATAGATATAGAGAACAGATTGACAGCTGTCAGAGGGTAGTAAGGTTGGGGGGCTGGGTGAAAAGGGTGAAGAAATTAAGCACACACAAAAAAAAATCCAATAGTTCACAGTCACACAACAGTATGGTAATTACCAGTGAGAAAAGGCGGTGGGGAGAGGGTAAAGGGGGGATAGATAGAGATGAAAGGAGACTTGGTTTGGGATGATTAACACATAATATAGCTTACAGATGACATAGAATTGTACACTTAAAGTCAAATTAAAATAATTTGATTAACTACTGTCACCTCAATTAATTCAATAATATTTTTAAAGAAATATGTTCATCCATTAACTGGATGAATTTCAATCATGATGTCTACAGGCAAAATTCCCACTTAGTTCCCTTTTTTCACTAATTGTATTGCAAGAATAAATACATTATACTGAGGAACTATGCCAGAGTCTTACCTATGGAAATGGTACATTGCTATTATAAAGTCTTAAGTAAATAGAGACAACGGTCTGAGTCAATGGGGAGCAGCTCCACTTTACATTCACCATTTTGCCATTTAGCAAATGGGCTTGTAAATACATGGAAGTAATTTTCTACCTGCAAGTCACAATTAATAGTAGGTTTTGCATTACCTTAGTGGGTCATGGCCAGCATTTTTTAATAAAGTGAAATAGAATATACTACAACAGAGGAGAGTAAAATAGCATAGGAAAAGTAAGAATTTATTGTAAAAGTATGTATTTAGTGAATTACACAGGTAAATTTTATCTAAGTTACCACTAAGTAACTCTGAATTTTCCTGTCTCCTATCTTTCCACCTTATACTTTATTTTGCTGGCAGATCAACCTCTGTGCACAGCCTGTGCTCACTTCCTTCATAAATACTCATGGTAGACATCACTAATGGATCTCAGAGCTTTCTTAATAAATCCAGAGGGGCTTACACATTCTTTTCGCTGTGTTGCTGTTTACCACCTTACCATTTCTAGTTTTTTAGATTCCATTTATCAATTTTGTCTACATGGTAGAAGAATTGAAAATTATATTTCAGCTCCAAATTTACCTCACCATTATATGTTTATGTAGTTGGACATTAGCTATATATAATCTTTTTACCTGTGCCAATATCTGTTTTTATCTAAGTTACATAATAATGATTTCAGTACTTTACAGTGGAGACTGCTTTTCACGATCTCCAGTTCTTAGACCTGACACTGTGAAACAAGTTTTTTTGTTTTCTTTTTTCCCCTAGAATAAAAGTAACAAAATCTTGATTTTAGAGTCTCCTTATATTTGCATTCTATAGAGACATATATAGTGTTGTTTGCTTGTTTTGACCTGTGCATTATTTTAATCCCTTTCAACATATGAGAAAATTGCCTCTATACGTGAGACAGGGTCCCATCTCTTTTTTAGAAACCTCCAAATCCAAATCTTTTGTTTTCTGACCTCTGATACATAAAACTCTCATGGAAACATGACCTGAATTTAGTTACCTGAACACACCCATTATTAAAAGTTTTCATGGCTTGGGAATTCTGAGGCAATAAGGGCATTCACTCTGTCTGTCTGTCTGTCTATCTATCTATCTATCTATCTATCTATCTATTTATCTATCCATCCATCCATCTGTCTATCTATTTATCATTTATTATCTATCTATCTATCTATCTATCTATCTATCTATCTATCTAATCTTCTATCACTGTAATCTATGCAAAAATATTTTAAAGTGCTTAAAGTTGTCATTTGTAATACATTTTTTTAATTAAAAAAATTATTACATTTTTTAACTTTATGAAATTTTCATGTATTTGGGTCCCAATGCACCATCCCAGGGGTGAACCTTGAATAAAACAAGGTTTTATTTTATTGTATTTGCTTTCCTTCAGTATTGTACATGTGAATTGATTTGTTTCTTTATCTTTTTTTATAACTACTGCTTCACTGTTAAGCTATATCTAATATTAATGATTAAAGCAATATTAAAGTAAATTTCTGAATCAGAATAAATGCATTCTTTAAGACTTATGTTTTACTAAAATGTGTTTTAGAAAGAATTACTAATAAACATCATTATTGGCAATGTAGGGGAATGATATTTCACTTTTTTCAATATTGGGTATTTATGTAATTAATCTTTGACAACTTGATACATGAAATTAGTTTTCTTGTTTGTTTTTCTCCATATATTTGAATTGTTATGTATTCAGATAAAAGGTATACTTTTGAACAAATAATTTTTAATAATTGTTCTACACACTGATTAGCACTTTGTATTCTTCTTTGCAACTCATTGTTGCTCAAATTATTACTGGAATCTTATTTCTTACTTATTTGGAAGAGTTCTTCACATAGCACAAATTTAATCGTCTGTCTTTTAAGTATATTTATGCATTAATAGCTCTCTCTACAAAGTATATTGCTTTATTTGACACATATTAGCCTAAATAATTACCACTGTAGTTCATAACAGAATCTTTGAATCAGATATTCTGGAGTTCAAATCTTGACTTTAGTATCTGATAGTGGTGTGGCTCCAAGGAGGTTGCTTAAGCTTTCTTGTCCAATCTCTCTGTTTATTTGTAAAAAGGAAAAATTATGTCCTAACTCACAGTTCTTTTTACAATTTCAATAAGGTCATATATGTAAAGTGTTTTATTTGGTGGTTGGCACATTATAAACACTGAATAAATGTTAGTAAATTTGATCTTAATAAAGTCACTTGGAAACATTGTAAACATGTATTAATTGTATTATCAGTTAATAATAATTTGCTAATAATGGTTGACATAAGCCCAGTCAACTTTCTCTCTGGCAACTTCTCCCTTCCTGTGGG
The DNA here is from genome assembly GCF_014108415.1 of Molossus molossus. Lineage (NCBI taxonomy): Eukaryota > Metazoa > Chordata > Mammalia > Chiroptera > Molossidae > Molossus > Molossus molossus. The sequence continues at coordinate 13,337,375 of NW_023425346.1, forward strand.
CATTAGCTGATTTGGAGAATTGGTGTTGATACCCATTCTCCCTCCTTGGACTAATACTGAAGAGTCCCCAGTGATAAAACATTTGTAGCTTTCTAATACTAACAAAGGGGTTCATATTATTTATATCATGTGTATTCTCCAAGTATTATAATATTTTTTTTTTTAGGTAAAGACATAGAATAGTTAGAAAATCTCATAACAAAAAGCTTTAAATTTAATGTTTTACATTTTTAATTTTAAATTATTGTTTGATTAAGAGGGTTTCCTTGTTCTAGTTTCTGGTTATGGAAGAATGAATTTCTTGGGTAAAACGGTTTCTGCTCAAAAGGGGTCCTTACAGTGTCAAGAGCAAAGCGTATCTGAGGACACACATGGGAGGGTGAGGTCTAGTGGTAAGAGTTAATGGGGTAGAAAGAACACTGTGCCCAGGTACCAATGTCCCATCTCCATCTGTCCTGCTGGGTAAGAAATCCGATGTTGTCTTCTTCATCCAGCCCAAGACGAAGGCCAAGGTCCAGAAATTCTGTGCCATTGGTTTAGCCCATATCAAAGCTTGTTGAGTTCAGCCTGTGTGTCTGTCTGGCTAGCCTAGGTTCTGTTCCCTGCTGTCCTCTGGTTAGTGCTGCATTGCTGGACTCAGGCTCAGCTTGGAGTCCACAGGGCTGTTAGGCCCCAATCAGCTGCTGGGGCTGCAGGGCTGCTATGGAGAGAGAACGCGCTAAGGAGCTGGGAAAGCACCTGTTAGCAGGTGAGAGAGACACACACCGAGAGAGAACACGAGAGAGCTTTCCTAAGCTCTGGTTATATTTTCTCAGGCTTGGGAAGGACCAGGTGCCTTTCTTATTTTAATGTTTTTATTAATTTCAGAGAAAGGAAGGGAGATGGAGAGAGAGAAGATAGGAACATCAATGTGAGAGGGGAACATCCATGGGCTGCCTCCTGCATGGCCCCTACTGAAGATCAAGCCCTCCACCCAGGCATGTGCCCAGATGGGAACCAGTGACCTCCTGCTGCGGGGGACAGTTGCTCAACCAACTGAGCCACACAGGCCAGGCTGCCTTTTCAAACAAACCAATCAATTTCCCAATTTTCTTCAGGATGGCAGTTGGGTCCTCCCCTTAACCTATCTGCTTCCCCGATCCTCCAGGGTTCTGTGTCCCTTATCCAATCTGGTCCTTTCCCCAGGCTGACTGACAGGCCTCTCTGGGCGCCATCTTGGCTCCTGCAGCACATGGCCCAGCAGAGGAATTTCTGCTGATTTATTCCTCCCTCCCAAAGACTGGTAATGATCTCTCCTGCCCCGTTCCTGTCCACTTTGGGGATTAGGTCCCGAGGGCAGAGGCTGCTCTGTGGAGTGTGTGATGCTGTAACTTCCTAGTGAAACACACTTATTATCCAATGCAGCTTCCTCGTTTATTATGCTTAATAATGTCTGATTCCCTTTGCTCCCTTCCTTTGTTAATATCTAGCTACCCACACTAACAAAACTTCTTACAGACTACAGTTACAAAATTTGTAAAAAGTATTCAAAACAACAGCAATCTTTGATAGACACACAAATCCAGTGGAAATGAGAGGAAAGCTTACCTTTGAAATATTGCAGTTCTAACAGATCACAATGACAAGTTTGTTGCTGATTTTCTTCAGGGCATTACCTAAATCCTTACAGATCCAGTTGAAAATAATTGCACCTTTCTGGTTAGTATTTTAAAGCAGAAAAGTCAGGGCTGGCAGAGCAGCTACAAATTTACATGTTATATTTGGGAAGTAAAAGAGCTATAGAAGGGGCTCGATCTCAAATCTGAATATATCTGCCTCAGTCTCAGGAGGACTTATAAACTATACATGTATTGGGGACTCTTGGGAGCCTAGTGATAAACCAGACAGAAATCAGCAAGGAAGTTACCCTTAAAAGAAAGTATGGCACTGCAGTAAGATTAGTGTTTGCAAACTTTTCACCATGTGATTCCTTAATATACAAACGACTCAGGCAGTAAGAAAGTCAAAGGTTACTGGCTTAGGTGTCAAAGAATAGAGCTTGAAGCTACCAGTACAGGGGATATTTGGAGAGGTTGAGGCAGGGTACTTGGAAAGAAGGGAACCACAAAGAAGGTGAATCTGCAAGGGTGAATGTCAAAGGCTCAAACCCTTGACTAACTACACAGGTTCAGAGGAGATCCATACGGGAACAGGACAAGCAGTAGTTGGAAGCTGAAAGACTGAGAACTGAGTAGGGTTCCCAGCTGCTGAAATATGCAAGAAAGTTTGCTGTTTGAGTACAGGCAAGTTAAATTACTGCTTAAAGAAAAATCGTCAGAAGAACACAGTTAAATCCAGAATAATTTAAAGTATAATTTGCAGTCCACAAAGTATCATTTTCAACCAAAATATTTAAAGAAAATTTTCTGCCTGAAGGCTAGTGGTGCTCAGGTTGTTGGGGGCAGGTGGAGAAGGAATGATACAGAGGGTAAGGGAAGCTCTCAGGGGGTGCTAGATTGCTGACTACCATGGTTACATGGATGTAAACATTTGTCCAAACTTGTCAACATGTGTAAATAAAATAAGTGCATTTTATTTATTTTTAAAATATTTAATTTGTTTTTTTGAGAAGAGAGGAGCAAGGAATAGAAACATCAATGTGAAAGAGAAACATTGATCAGCTGCCTCCTGCAGGCCCCTAATAGGAATCAAGCCCACAACCCAGGCATGTGCCCTGACCAGGAAATTAAACTGGGACCTCTCAGTCCATGGGATGGTGCTCAATCCACTGAGCCACACGGGTCAGGCAATAAGTGCATTTTAATGCACAGACTATACCTCAATAAACTCAACAAAAGTAAAACTGAAAAAAAAAAGAAATTAAAAACACAGAATAAAAACTTCCTCCTAAATTCCATAGACAAGGAAACAGGGTCATACAGAAGGAAACAGGAAAGAAGTGGTTGGATTTTGTTACAATTCATTAACATCCAGATTCTGCCACCTCATTTGTTTCATTTGTAACACTGATTACCTGACACCTGGCAACAGGAAATTATGCTTTGTTACCCCCTCCCTTTCTCCATCCCCTGTGGACTCCGTTGCCTCCATTCCACTATGATCTCTTTGATGACTTATTTTACAGTTAGTCCTCTAATACTGTACAATAACACCTGGGCATAGGAAGGGCTTGGTGAATGTACTTTGTTGTTGTTTTGCTTGCTTGCTTGAAAGAACTTTGAATGAACAAGTAAAGAGAACAGTTAGTTGTTCGTCTGCTTGGAATGTGCGTCTCCCAGATCCTACCTCAGCTGCCCCTTCTCACCATTCAGGTCTCCACACAGATGTCATGGCCTCAGAGAGGAGCCTCCTGCCCATTCTTCTTAAACCAGCTCTCCAGGCCCTCCTGACAGCACCACTCCATTCTGTCTTCTTAATGCTTGTATGGTTTAGATCTCAATTTATTGTTTTTGTCTCAGTTACTTTATAGGTTGTTTCCTCTACTAAAATGTTCTTTGAGGCAGGGCCTCCTGTTTACTCACAGCTGTGTTGCAGTTCCTAGAAGAGAATGTGAGTTAATGCAGATGCTTATAAATACCTGACTGACTAATAAAAAACTGACAAAGAAAGATCTCCATCTGAATTTTTACTGGGTCACCCTTCCCACCTCAGCATTTGGGAGTGCAGAAATCAGCTCAGCTTGGTTGCATGAGTAATTTTCTCTTTAGAGTTCTCTTAACTTCATATGTGTTTTCCTTCATAAACTTAAAAGAGACCTGGATGGCTGCCACTCAACAGAGGGATGAAATGCAGCTGGAATCAGAGGCCCTCAAGGAATCAACGGTACATGTTATTTCATCTTTCTCCATGGAGTCTCTACCCTTATTGCATGAGTACAGTATTAGTAAATGTTGGAAGCAAGTGAACTGTGTTTGTAGTATAAGCTCCTTGAGGGAAGTTAGTGTAATTATTGAAGTCAAAATAATTATTCCCAAGAAAAATGAAAACACAGTTATCTTTTTCCCTGCCCCCCAATAAAACATGTTGCAATATTTCAACTTAGCACTGGAAGCAAAATGAGTTTAATTGATGCTGGTGACATGTCATCAAAATAACGTGGTTTTTCAAAATATTTTCTGAACACCTTATCTTTGAATCGGAGTTTTCTCTCCGTTTGATCTAAACAGGTCCTAAACACTTTTTCCCCCATAGAACATAGGTCTCATAGGAAATCCTGTCTGCTATGGTCTGAATGTGTGTTTCTTCCCTATCAATTCATATAACCGAATCCCCAATGTGATCGTACTTTGAAGTAGAGCCTTTGGGCGGTGATTAGGTCATGAGGATGGAGCCCTCAGGAGTGGAATTAGTGCTTTATAAGAGGCCAGACAAAGCTGCTTTGCCCTCTGCCATGTGAGGTTACAGCAAAAAGACCCAAGTCTGGGAAGCTGGTCCTCACCAGACTCTGAGTCAGCCAGCACCTTGGGCTTGGACTTCGCCTTCTCCAGAACTGTGCCCAGGAAGTGCCCGTCTGTGGTATTTGTGTTACAGCAACCAGAAGGGACTAAAGCACTGTCTGTTTTATAAACATTCTTAACTATTTTAAACTTACCAAGACTTCTAATTTTGTTTAGTCTGACAGATCTCCCTTTGTATCACACGTCACATTTATTTCATCCTGACATATATTAGTCTGTAACATTTGTCTCCTTAAATGCCAAAGTAAAAGTTAGGATAGATTTTGTTTCCCTTTGAATCCTTCATAGCAACTAGCACAGTCCTGGATGCATCCTTATTGACTGATTTATTACGAGGAACATAACTTTCATTCTATCTTTGTGATGGAGAGAAAAGTTTTTAAAAGTTGAGTCAGAAGCATAGCTTGGTTTTTAATATATATTTAGTTGTTCCCTAAAATGTCAGTGCAGATTTGATCATCTCTGCTGAATGTGTGTGTGTTACAACATATTATATTCACACCTTGTCACTGGAGATTAGATGCTAAGGCAGCTGCAGGCTCACGACTCCAGTACCTCACTGAGCTCAGAGGCAAGGCTGTCTTCCCAACGCACAAGTCACCTCACAGACCTCAGGAGGGATCTAGATGCAGGTTTCTCAACACATCCATTTCTAGGGTTGATTTAACGAATTGCCATATGTGGGTGTATTTTTAAATCATTTTAAATCATTCTGTTTCTGTCTTCTTGCATGGTATTCCCTTTTCTGGGCATATACTCCCCCCCCCCCCCCACTTACACTTTTCTTACATGTCCTTATCTTTTACCCGCAACACGCAGTTCACGTGTCCCTTCATCAGTGGAGCCTTCTAATCTCTTGGTCTGAATGATATGTTTTCTCTTTTCTCCTCCTCTTCATCCATTTTTTGATTATGTTAATAAATATTTGCCATACTAATTTGTCTAATTTCCTCCAGTAGGGTGGGAACTAAATTAGAGATTACCTGATAAAGAAGGATAGTCAGCGATTTGCATTTTTTCTCTGAATTACATGGAAGTGGGTTTATATGTAATCAAGAATCTGAAATGCCACTGACAGAGAAAATATTTTAATAGAATGCTGGATACCAATGTTAATCCATGATTGAAAATTTCTATGGCTCATGTGGCCAAAAAACATGGGAAACTTTAATTAACAGCCCCCCTGCCCTGGTAATGTAAAAATAATGTTCATATTTTTACTTAGTATATCTAGATCAAAGGGATTTTCACTAAATTAACAATCATTACATAGTATAATTCAAGGATACATAAAAAATATTGTATTACAATAAAATAATTTTTTATGATTAATGATGATTATTTCTATAAACATGCTGATGGATCTCTATGGAAATTCTTGTTACAATGACAAAGATCACATTTACTGTGTTTTAAAGACGTGATGCATAATAAAACTTTTATGATTTCTATGTAGAACTGAACATGTAAAAATTACCCAGCCTACAACTAACTATAGTATAGCCCCAAGTAAAACAAGGCAGCAAACTCTAAGACTACAAAAATGACTAAATCCCCTTTGTTCCCAGTAACACCTTTTAAAGAGATTTATCCCTTATTTCCAATGACCAGTGTAATATTGCTAAAATTTCACATCTATTAGTTTAAAGTTTACTGGATTATTCAAACTTCTTAAAGACGTCAAATCTAGAATAGATGGTCACTTTCCTAATTTCTCCATTAACCCTCAAAAATTTCACTTGAGGCATTCTGACAGTGGAAACAAACAAGAGAGAACACCTGTTTCTTTAGGAGCAGTGATTACATTGATAGGAACCATCATATCTAATTACCTCATTACAGTGTCATAACCTCCCTTCAGTATCGGCTTCAGTAATGGGAGATTGTTCGGTCCGATAACAGTGACTGAAGTTGACTTCACCCCCTGAAATGAAAACATTTTCTCAATGAAATGGATCTGCCTCAGCCTTGTAACACTGGAGCTGATATGTGGTGATACACTCCCGCTCTTAGGAATTATCATTAAAGACATGAAATATTTTTTTAAAACCTTTTTATTTTTACCAAAAGGGACAATAAAATACAAACTTAAAATCAGGATAATAACTTAGAGACTAATCTTATTTTTTTTACATTCTTTAAAAGAGGTTCATTCATCTGGTATATTTTTATAGTTGAGGCATGACATGGAAAACAGGCACTTGAACAAATATTTCCAATTAGAAAAGCACTGCTCAGTTTCCTCCTTTGGATTTTTTCCTTCTTTGTGGTTTACCAACATTTTTGCTTGTTTTCTCTTACACTGACTCTGTAAGGCACAAGTGACAGCACCCTATGCCAGGGGCCCCCAGGGGAATTATTAGCTTCTCAGTGAAGTATTGCAGCTCAGTTTTTGGTGTCATTCTGAGAATGTTGACTTGCAACTAAAAATAAAAGTGATTACCCTTTCTGGAAAACAGCATGTTGAAAATTAGCAAAATACTTTCATGAAAAATTGCTGTGCTCAATATCTGCTTATTGCTGCAATCACAATCAGAATTTACTGACACTCCATTCTAGGCACTAAATATTCTGGTGGCCGTCATAAAAGAGCATTCATAGCTTTACAAGAAGCATCAATTGTTTCTCTCACTATGTCTCTAAAATAACTAAGATGGTAAACTATTGTATGTGTGTGTGTGTTGGAAAATTATTTTGGAGAATTTGATGTATTTCCACAACCTCGCATTTCCACTTTATGAGAAAAGTATATAGAATTAACTGGTAGACGCAGTGGGTGTTAAATGACTGTTAGCTGCTGGTGCAAAATGCTTTCATTTGCCTTCCTACTTTCCTTGTCTAAATTCCATCACAGTAGATTTCAAAGGCTACTGAAGTCATTGCAGTAGAATTTGGTGGTGTGAGAATCCTTTGGATGAGACAATGTCCCTTATTTATCTCTCAGACACATCTAACTTAGTAACATTCACAAAATCCACTTACTGGAGTAAACTAAATTTATGGAATTATTTTATTATAAAGATTTAAGTGTAGTCTATAAATAGCATTGATTTTTTTGAACTATTAATTGTGTAATGTTTGACTTGTTTTAACTCACTCAATCAAGCACTAATGAGAAGGAAAATATTGCTTCTTTTTAACATTTTAAATATAAGACTAATACTCATGTACACATTTATGAATTCTCAGAAGCCTCGCTATAATTATGGAGAAAACAATGTATAGGAATTCATCCTCTCCTTTCCATCAGCCACCATTCAACACAGGAGACTTTACTTTATTATTTTCTGTTGATCTATTTATTTAAAATATGTATTAAAGTTTGCAATAATGTATTTACATTTTATTCAGATTCAAAATACCTAAGAGGACATTCTATCTTCATTGCATGTGTGTGTGTGAGAGAGAACAAGAGTGAGTGTACCTGTGTGTGTTTGCCAACAAGGGAAATCTTGTTTATTTTGACTGCATAAAATTAAGAAATGCTAAACAGTAAACAGTATCTTAGCCAAAAAGAGTAAGAAACATCTATAAAGTAGGAAAGAAATCTGAAGATTTTCAATCTATGAATTTAAGGCTAAATTATCCTGTGATATTAGGATTGAATTATGCATTAAGCACTAAAGTAATGAAAATCTTGTGTAGTTTGAATAGGATGTTGTCCTGTTCACATTTTTTTTCCCCGTATTTTTAAAACCAACCAAAATTTTTCAAGTACATATTAAGTTACTTCTATAGATTAGTAATGTTAAACATACCATACTATCATGGTCTTTGTTGAAACATCCATGTCAAACTTCGATGACAGTTTAGTTATAGTGGTCACTGAAATCAAAATACAATACTTCTGGTATATAAGTCTTAAGGGTCTGACGGGGACATTTGTATTAATAAGAATTATATTAACAAATGCATATTTAAATCATACAACTGTAAGCTTGTAATGCCGTGTACTACTAAGGGTAATGGCGCATCAATGTAGTAAGAGTAGCTAAACTGAAGAGAGCAAACAGAATTGCTGGAACAGAAACACAGGCAGATGTTGTGTCCTGGCTGTGGGTGTTCAGGACACAGCTGCAGTGGAAGCTGAGTCAAACCTGCAGGTGACCCTGGATGCTTGACCTCCTACTGCATGACTCTCCTCCTGGGGACCCGATAACCCAGGGGATGACCTGGCCCTTCAGGGTCTCAGTGGAATGAGGTTGGAGCAGCAGGAGCAAAAGGCCACCTGGGAAAGGCTGGAACTGAGACTCGACCTTGGCCAGCATTAGCCTGATATGATCATGTTTTCTCCATAGGTCCTGGGACTTTCTCTGAGTAAACTCGGCCACCATCCAGGATTCTTCAGCTCTTTTCTGATGGCATTGAATCTCATTTTGATAGGAGGAAGAGGTTCTTCAGAGTTCCTGGTTCATGTCTTGGGCCATCATCTTATACGTGTTCAGAGACTACAGCTGGAGTTCATGTTCCTCCAAATGTTGGAAAACTTGGTGTCCATCTCTGAGCAGCGCCTTTCTCCCTTACACAGCTGTTTTCGTGGTTCCATCACATGACCTTCATGAGTTTCAGGCACAATTCGACGCTTGAGCTTCAGCTTCAGCTGTTGAGTCTGATCTTTTAGTTTTGAATTTTCATGCTACAAGGATGCTTTCTCGGTTTGCAAACTCGTTCTTTGTGAGGCAAGTTCATTGTGCATTTGCTTTTGGTCCCACAATTGCCTGGCTGCTTTCTGATTTTCCTGGGGCACATTGACATCAGCCTCATGCTGGACACCTTTGAGAGCAGCTTTCTGTAAGTCAACCATGTCCTGAAGTGTCCTGCTCAGATGTGTATTCAGTGCCTTCAGCACAAGGTCTGTAACAAGAGAGGACTGGCCTGCACACCAGGTGACTTGAGTGTCGTGGGCTTGTCATTGGTCCAATGTTCTCACTACATCTTGCACAGACTTCACTGTGGGCAGAACACCTTTTATCTGGTGACTTCACAGTTCTTATCATGTGTCCTGTCTTTACCAGCACAGGTGATGGTACAGAGCGCCTACAGGCTCCCTCTCCTGTGTGTGCTCAGGGGGGGGGGGGGGGGGCGGCAGGGGCCCAGGACCAGGACTCAGGGGGTATAACTAAGGGACATAGATTTTAATCTTAACATCTCAGGAGATACCAATTAACTGGGAGAGTGTTAGAATCATGGAGTCTGTGGAGCCAGCATGTCCTGTTCAAGTTTCCTCAAAGGGGGGGACTCTGCTCCTGGGTGACCCCGTGCCCTGGGCTCCTCCCTAGTGTGTCCCTGCTGTCATCAGCCCACACCTCTGAGGTTGTCCCGGGAAGAGTCTCCAGTCCACGGAATCCTCTTCGCAAGTGGCCTCTGGGAGGGGCGTGTTCTTCCTTTGGCTTAATTGGCCACCTTTTATGTCATGAAACCAAGTCTCATTCCACTATCATCTCTGTGGAAGACACAGGTCCAGTCTTTCAGTCTGTCCCCTGCAACTCTGCCATGACAGTCTTTCCCCATCTTTTTAAAATGTTTTTTATTATTGTTGACAGTACTACAGATGTCTCCCATTTTCTCCCTTTTTGCTCCCTTCCACCCAACCCCCTCCCCACCCCAGGTCTTCTCCATGACATGTGTCCATGGTTTATGCACATATGTTCTTTGGTTAATCTCTTCTGTCTCCTCCTCCCCCACTCCCCAGTGAGCTTTGTTATTCTGTCTGTGCTCTCATACCTCTGGACCTATTTTGTTCATTAGATTCCACATATAGGTGAGATCATGGGATATTCGTCCTTCTCTAACTGGGTTATTTTGCTTAGCATAACAGTCTCCAGGTCCATCCACAACATGAGAGAATTCTTCTCAATGGTCATGTTTCTACATAATGAAGTACATTAACCATCATGTCAATATGAATAATTGTGAACATTTTAGATTTTCATATTTAACAAATCTGTTAATAAAATTACTTGTATTTTAACCAACTAAAAGACTTTTGCAATATTTCAGAGAAAACTAAACTTTGTATACAATCACCTAATGTAGTATGGTGTTATTTTTTCATTCATAATTTAGGTGATGAGCAGAAACATGTACCCCAAAATTTTGTCTTATTCAAACTTGATTTATTTTCCAGCTTTCTAATTTCTCTGACAATATGTATTCTATATAATTCTATTTCTTTTTTAGTTTTTTTAAATAATTTTTCTCTATTTGTTTTAGAGAGAGAGGAAGGGAGAGAGAAAGAAATAGAAACATTGATGAGAGAACATCAATTGGCTGCCTCCTATATGCCCCGCACTGGGGACTGGGCCCACAATCCGGGCAAGCACCCTAACTGGGAATCAAACTGGTGACCTCTTGGTGCAAGGGTTGATGCTCAACCACAGAGCCATACTAGCTGGGCCTATAGTTCTGGTTTTCAATAACTCAGATAATGTGGTTAAGCTTTTGGAAGCATGGCACAGACTGATGGATGTCAGAGGGAAGGTAGGGAGAGGACAGAGATTAATCAAAGAATTTATACACACATATGCAAAACCCATGGATACAAACAATAGTGTGGTGAAGGTCTAGGGTGGGGTTGGAACTGGGTGGAGGGAAGAAATGGGGGAAAAGTAGGGGACATATATAATATTTCCAACGATAAAAATAAATTTTTTTAAATTGGTTTTTTAGAGAGAGGAAAGAAGAGGGAGAGAGAGATAGAAACATCATGAGAGAGAATATCGATTGGCTGCCTCCTGCATGCCCCCCACTGGGGCTGGGGGTCATAATCTGGGCATGTGTCCTGACGAGGAATCGAACTGGAAACCACTTGGTGCATGAGTCGATGCTCAACCATTGAGCCAAAGCAGCCGAAAAATAAAGATAAATTTTAAAAAATACAAATTCTTGAACCACACACCAGATCTATTGAATCAGAACTCAGTAGAGTGCTGCTCAGGTGTCTGTGTTTTAGTCAGCTTTCCAGATGACTGTGGTTAATCCAAACGTGTGGGAACTAGCGCTTCCATAGCCCTAGTCTGGTCATCTTCTAGCAGTGCCCCTCTTCATAGGGAGGCAAGTCTAGAGGTCATGCCTCCTCCTTCTAGACCTCACTCTTGGTGCCTGGAGCCCCAGAATCCCCTGTCTGCCTGGCCTCATGCTTGCTTCCAGGGTCAGCCTTCTCTGGGTTTGTCCTTAGGGTTGGCCTTGCCACAAGCGTGTGCCTCCCTAGGTCTGAGAGGCAAGAAGGAGCTGTCTATCCACAGCTCTGCACACAAGGCCCACATGAGGCTGAGGGATCTGCAGGTAGGAAGCAAAGGGGTCAGCTGTCCCCGTTCTGCTCCATATCAACACAGATTCTGATTTTTAACCCAGCCTCCCAGGCTGTTATAAAGGTAATGTTTTTCAATGTAGAAAAGATAAAACTTAGTTGATTTAACAGTTTGTTAGTTTGAGTTACACTTTCAAATAGTTAGACCTGTGATGTGTAGGCTTCTGTTTGTACACCTGTCCTAGACCTGCAGACGGTCAGGGAGGCTTGTTTGCTCTACCTATTTACTTACCTTCTGCTTAACTTTGAGTCCTCAGCCTAAATATCTTTTCTTTGCAGAAGCTTCCTGAACCCTTAATTTATGCTTAGTAGAGGCCTCTAATTTGTGCTTTCATGTTTTGTATAACTCCTTGCCCTATAACTCATACTGTATGATTAATTCTTATATAATTATCTGCCTATTTCCCCTAGAGAACTATGAAGTCCAGGAGGGTATGTTTCTATATTCAGCACATAGCATAACATAGTGTCTGGTATACAGTATATCTAGTGATCAAATAATGAAGGAATAAATTATAATAACAAGAACAGCACACTTATGTAGCCCTCACTATGTGACAGGCACTATATATATATATATATTTTTTTTTTTTTTTGAGAGAAACATCGATTTGTTGTTCCACTTATGCATTCATTGGTTGATTCTTGTATCTGCCCTTACTGAGGTTCAAACCTGCAATCCTGATGTATCAGGATGAAACTCTAAACAACTGAGCTACCTGTCCAAGGTCTCTAAGCATTTTTAATATATTAATTAATTCAATCCTCACAATAACTATGAAACAGATAATGCCATTATTACAATTTTAAAAGTAAACAAAAGTAAACAAAAACAACTAAGTTTAAGGAGACTAAGGAATTTTCTATAATCACATAATTGGCAGAATCAAGATTTAAATCTAAGTAGACTGATATTTCTAGACTCTAAATGAGTGAATGAATGGATGGATGCGTGGATGAACGAATGAATAAATGGAAAAGGATCCAAGATTCAGTATGAGTCATACTTTAAGGAATGCTGAGTTTTAAAAAAAGACAAGCCAAATTTATCATAAAAAATAAGAAACAAATCCAAAATGTTATAGAGTTGGAAATAGAGAAAGACAGAGACCTAAGAGAGGGGCCCACGGCCGTACATCACACAGGGTCTGATGGATGGTTGCTTTTATTCACTTCCAGTTGCATGGCAATAAGTCAGCCTTCCAGAAACTCAGAATCAGGGCAAACTATTTAAATATTCCAAGTTGTATATATGCTCCCCCCATCTAAATTTTTTAATGAAATTCTAGGACCTTCTGACATTGAGAAGTGCTGACCCTAATTTCATACTCATGCTTGAGGGACAGAGACTACTTGGTAGCAAAGTGATCTCCAATTAAGGTGGTGTCATGGCCAAAGCACCGGAGAAGCCAGTATAAGATACAGAGTAGGAAAGTGCACAGCATCGCAGAGAGCAGAGCACAGCTTGCCCCTTGCCCACAGTTCAGTCTGACTTTTAACTCTAACCGAGGCCATTTCTGGTGTTCTCAGAAGGAGCAGAGTTTTCCTAGGGACCCAAAGCATCTGGGAGACTGTATTTCATAGTGACTGAGTGGCAGACGCCAGAGTCAGACTGCTGAGATTCGAATCCTGACTCAAACATGAGCAGCTACTAGGTGGCCTTGGACACATTATGTAATGATTCTGAGCTTCAGTTTGCACATTTTAGTAGTGTGGATAACACCTACCTCTTGAGCAGGCTGATGTAAGATGAAATTGGAAAACTGATATTCATTCACCAAATATATAATGAATGTCAACTATGTTTCTGGTTCTCTTTTAGTCTCTGGATATTGGTTCACAAAGCAGATATGACTTGTTTCCACTGGGTCTGGTCCACAGCAAACATCCACTATTCTGAAACCGAAAGTGACCTCCTGGAGAGATTTATCCTTCTCTTCTCTTCCTATCACAGGTCACATTATCAAGTACCTCCAATAAACAGCATGGAACAGAGCAGTGAGGAGAATCAGTATGTGCCTGGGTGAGAGCAAGAAGGTGTCCCTGGAGCAGCCCAAGGCAGCAGATCCTCGGAAAGAGCCAAAACCACTGTTAAGGGGGAGCCAGAGTCTCAGTCTTGCAGTGGGCGTGCATCAGGCCCAAAGGAGAAGGTGAGAGTGGGAATGGGAGTGACCAGGCTGCACCTGGGAAGGCAAAGCTAAGCTAATGATTTGCAAGCAAGGCTACTGGCACTTTATAGTTTATGCTCAGCAATAATGATGGTAGATTAAAGGAAAACCCATAGAATAATGTAAACACCTTGCAGTCAAGGACCTAGTTTTATTTTCTTTTGCATCACCACCAAGTCCAGTAAGTATCATTAAAGTAACAGCAATAGTCATAATCACAATGGCACTACCTTTCATTGAGTGTTCATAATGTGCTAAACCTTAGAATAAATACTTCACAAGTTTCATTTGATTACCACACTTATTGGTGAACATTTATTTTCTATTGATTCATTTTATTACTAAAGAACAAACTAAGGTGTATGCATTTGAAGTGACTCACACAACATCACTTGCTTAATTAATAGTGAAGGTGACATTCAAACCCAAGTCTATAGTCCTCCTATACAATGCTGTCTTCTAAGGAATATAGGTGACCCATTGTTGGTTAATAACCAACTGAATCTTACTAGATCTTAGTTTACTCATGTGTAAAATGGAGCAAAATTGCCCTGGCTGGTGGCTCATTTGGCTGGAGCACCATCTTGTACACCAAAATGTTGCAGGTTTGATTCCGGTCAAGGCACAAACCCAAGTTGCAGGGTCGAACCCAGTCAGGGTGAGAAAGAGAGACAACTGATCAATAATTCTCTCCCTGTCTCTCCCTCTCTCTCTAAAAATCAATAAAAACATATCCTCTGGAGAGGATTAAAATGGATCTAAATTTAATGTACTTCAGGAGCAGATACTAAATATTCAATTAACTAATTCAGATACAGCACTTATTAAAGAAATAGATAATAAGTACTACAAATAATACCCATCACTATCATTAGACCTATTATCATGGCTTCCAAGTGTTTTTCTGTTTAAATGAAAAAAAAAAAAAAAATATATATATATATATATATATATATATATATATATCATAAAATGTTGATATAACTTGATTCAAATTATAAAAACACAGTAAAAAGGAATTAAAATTGTAATGGTGGTACAAACTTGTATTGTGTTTTTACCTTGAAAGAAATTAATTAAATTAAATTTAGTTATGTAAGAAACCACTACTCAACGCTATTAACATATTTAAATGAATCAATTTTATATCTCTGTGTATGAATTAGCTTCCTGATAAACACAAAAACCCAAAGAAACTTATCGAGTGTTTTATACTTTTAAAAGGTTGTTCATGGACATCATCTTATTTTATCCTGACCAACCCCCTGGGAGTAAGCACTGTCCCATTTTTCACAGAGGGAACTAAGCCCTCAAAAGGAGAAGCTTGCTGCAGATAGTATGTCAAACTATATGACCTGGGATTAATTTCAGATCTCTCAGCTATTCATCCACTCTTCAAACCAAACAGCAGTTCTGAAATGGAAAAGATCATTCTGTCCAGTTATAACCAATAAACACAAGTAAGTGGCCAATTAAACTCTTGCTGTATGAGGAAAACTTAAGATGATCAAAACTATCCAGGTCAATTCAGTTATAAATGTTTAAATGTGCTAGGAATCCCCTTTCCCCCTGACTCATGGCTTGTCCTTGTCATGCAGGTGGGTGTCCCGACTGCCCGTGGCAGAACCAAGAAGACTAGATGGAAAGCTGGAGACTAATGGTTTTGGACCCAATACTACATGTCGCAGACAGGGAGAAGTTCCTTTCTTGTGAAAGACAAAGTAACTCTTACCTTTTAAAGTAATGGTGACATCTCCTAACAATTTCTAGCTACTTTCACAGAGCACTTATTAGTTGTAAACACACAGGCACTCAGCTTACTTAAACCAAAATTACAACTTGCATTGATGAAAGCTCTCTCAAGGCACTCAGTGGGATAAAGGTGATAAAATTGGAGAAAATAGCTAATTATTAAGAGTTCATGCTTTCTACATTTGGACAAAAGTCTTACTTACACTCAGAAAAACAATAATTTGCTAAAGGATATGTTAATCTCAATTATTATAATCATATTATAATTGTGTCAGCATGGTTATTGGTTTGAGCACAATGACAGAAAAAAATCCATCTCAAAATTATTATTTTTAAAAATTCAAGTCAATCAAAATAATTTGCATAGACTATTATATTTTATTAGCAGTAACCAAAAAATTCCATAATCTTAAATCCAAATAATTTTTATTTTTCTATATTTTCTTCTAGTCTTGTTCTTTAATGCACATATTTTGTGTCCTATATAATGTCATCTTCTGCCTTTTAAAATTATCACAAGGTTATAAGGGCTTTCACATTTCTTTGCTTTATCTTTGCCAGCCCTCTCTGTATAGAACATCCCTGCCTTTGTTTGTAAGTCATGACCCTCTTGCTCCTTCAAGAAAGTGTAACTTTCCTTAATTTTCTCATTTGCTTAGATTATTCTTTCTTTTAAATTCTCACCCGAGGATATTTTTTCAAATATCTTCGGATAGAGTGGGAAGGGGAGAGAGAGAGAGAGAGTGAGAGAGAGAGAGAAACATCGATGTGAGAGAGACACATCGATTGGCTGCCTCCTGCATGACCCCTATCAGGGCCAGGGCAAACTGCAACCCAGGTACGTGCCCTTGACCAGAATTGAACCTGTAACTCATTGGTCCACTGGCCGATGCTCTAACCATTGAACAAAACCAGCCAGGGCTGCCTAGATTATTCTTAAAAAGTTACCCAGCCTTCTTTGGGATTCCCATGACTGTGCATATACATTCGATATGTCTCAGTTATCCAGCGGTCACAGGGCTGCATCTCTCCACCCATGTTGTGTCTGGGTCCGTCACGCTGCTAATTTCACTGCCCTCCAGGCTCTCTTGGAAGGGTTTGTCTCATTCCTTTCCCTGTCCTGTCGTAGTCCAAGACTTGGCTTCCTTCAAATGCTGCCTCTTAATCACCATTATTTTTATTGGGTAACTCACATTGGGGTGTGTTCAAAATGTGATACACTTGTCCACAAGTGCAAGATAGGGAATGTATGCAGTGCGGACAGAATTTCAGGGTCAGAGAGAAGAGAGCGTCTGGACCCCTTCCCTAGACTAGAAAACTGCCGCTGAGAGGTCCACTCGCACTGCGTGTGCTCAGTGAAAGCTCACTGAGGGCGTGAATGCGTGAGCTCCTCGGCATTTAGTCTTTGAAACATGAGAATCGGGTGTGATCATGACAGTGCAGACTGGGAAATGGCCAGCAGTTTGGTCTTACCCATACTACGGCCTATCTTCATTGGCTGAGACAACAGACACTTTGCTAAATATGTGTGCCGGCACTTACTTCTTTCTGAAAATAATTCTTTTTACCCAAAGATAAGTGATGCGTACAGTGCCCATTCCTGTCTGCTTGCCCAGGACAGCCCTGGTTTGCTCCTGTTGCCTCCCTGTCTCACCACACCTGGATTTTCCTTTTATTTATTTATGAGAGTTCATTATTAGTGATTGTGTTAAAATAAGGCAGGTAGAGTTTGATAAACCTGCACTCAGCATTCCACCTTCTACCAAAGTCTCATCTGGTAGGATGTGAACAGATTTCCGACTTAGACACCGGATAAAATCTGAGAGGACTAGCCATGACCCAAATTTTTTTTCTGGCCCTTTCCAGGTACAATATAACTAATACTTCTCTTTTAAGGACATCATCAAAGTTGTTCAGTGATTAAAACAAAGCAAGACACTAGCCACAGGGGACAGCTAAAGTGGTGTTGAGGGAAGTATTAAAACTGCTGTCCCTGCCGTCCAGGGGGTGCACCAGGCAGTTGTTCATGGCCTGGGGCACAGCGACAAAGTGCCTCCAGTCAGCTGAGTCATTGAGGACATGGGAAATTATATATTGTAAAATCACGAGTATGAGGTGCCGAGCACATCTGGGAAATGGAGGCTGGCACTCCTGCCCTGGAACACAGGTTTGTCACATGGCTTTGCCATTTGTTATATGGTGTCATTCTACAGTGTTTACTTATTTCATATTTTGGGTTTTTACTTTAATTTTATAATAAACACTGTTGGAAACAATGAACTAAAAATGTACATTTTTAATTCCTAAACCGAATTCAGGAATTTGACCTATTTCACAGCCTGTTTTATCAGTTGGTGATGAACATATAACTAGCACGTGACATTTTTTGACAGATATCCACAGCAGAGGGAGGGGCATGTAGTCACCGCCCACAAGAAATCGAAACACAACTAACTCTGTGCAAACAGCATCTATCTCAAATCTTCCAGTTACTTAGATAAGACTGTACCCAAAGGCAACCACTTAACACATGCAGAACCAGACAGGCATTTATTTGTCACTCTGTGAAGCATGACTTTTTATTTAGATCACATAATTGCTATTCTGAATTAGCTGTACTCACTTTAAATCTTTTTGTATATGTAGGAAGAAATGGCTCCATTTGCAAAAATAACATCCAAACAGTTCATTGATGCCTAAATTGTAGCCATGTCATCAGCTATTATAATTAGTTAATTCCAGAAATAGTTCAATTTATTATTTAATTTTTGAAAACAAAGTAAAATTTTGGGAAATTTATTCTATTGATGGAATAACACTGGACATTAATGAAAATGCTAGAGTAATCTGAGTTAAAATGTTCAAATTGAAGATAAAATATTGTTTTGTGGTGCAATAATAATGCGATTTTTGTGGATTTTTTGTTAGGATAAAAAATACATTCTTACCAAGTTAAGGAACCTATGGAACAAAAAATAATGTATTTGCAATTACTTGTGGTCCACAAATAATTCATAACCTCAT
This sequence comes from Molossus molossus, assembly GCF_014108415.1. Lineage (NCBI taxonomy): Eukaryota > Metazoa > Chordata > Mammalia > Chiroptera > Molossidae > Molossus > Molossus molossus. The sequence goes on from NW_023425346.1 coordinate 13,356,085, forward strand.
GCAAACTAGAACATTCTACTAAGTTTTTCATATACCCTGTTAGAGTACTGAACTGCAAAATGTTTGCAATAGAATTGAAGTTAAATATCCCAAACCTTTTCAGTACCTACTTCCACTCTTTGCTACCTGATGTCAACTGGATTGTAGAAATGTCTGAGCCTTTGAAGAACTACTTTGTAAGTGAACCCAAGTGTCCTACACTGGCACTGATTTTTTTGTTAACAAGTTCTCTAAAGTTTGGTGTATTTTGTTAAAAATGAATTGGAAATCTTTTACCAAATTATTTAGCAAATGAAATTACAAAAATCTTTAGTTTTAAAACATTTTTGTGAATTGAAGTTATTTTTTTAAAAACCTTACAACATAAAACATTGAAATTTACCCCTAGTGATGTTAGCAAAGGACTCAACACATTAAATGATAAAAGCTCAAATGATGGACAAGACTTGAAATTATGTGATTAAACTTGGGAGTATCTTCATGTAAGATGGGGCTTTTGAAGCACCTCTTATTTTTAGCTGACAGGAATTAAATTTTGCAACAGTAAAATAATTGATATAAATTAATTGATGAATTTGGTCATGTAAAAATACTTGTCAAAAAATGTATTTGTCACCCTGGCCGGTTTGGCTTAGTGGTTAGAGTGTCATCCCACGAACCAGAGAGTCCCGTGTTCAGTTCCCGCTGAGGGCACATACCTTGGTTGCAGTTTGTCCCCAGCCCTGGTTGGATTATGTGGGAGGCAGCCAGTTGATGTGTCCCTTTCACGTCGATATTTCTCTCTCTGTCTTTCTTCCTCTCTCTCCCTCCCACTCTATCTGAACAAAAAATGCAAAAATGTCCTCTGGTGAGGATAAAATATATATATATATTTGTCAAAGAAAGTCTTGATGGAAAAAAGACAGTGCCCTGGCCAGCTTGACTAAATTGATGGGCATTGTCCCATACACCAAAAGGTTGCTGGCTCGTTTCCCAGTCAGGGCACATGCCCGGGCTGTGGGCGCCATTCCTGGTAGGGAGAATGCAGGAGGCAGCCCATCGATGTTTTGCTCTCACATTGATGTTTCTTCTCCTCTCTTCCTCTACTTCTCTCTCTCTAAAAATCAATAATAATATTTATATTGTTTGTAAAAAGAAAAATGACAGTATGTGTACATATATCTGAGATAAAATATTTTTGCATTTCAAAACAAAAAAAATGGAATTAAGAATATTTTTTACTAAGCAGAGTTTGTACTGACCTCACTGATGACGTTAGCACCTTAGAAAAAGTATTTTCTCCATTAAAAATATTATGGCTTGCAAATAAATCAATTGGAGGTGTCACCAGTTTCAAGTTTACTAACTAGATTTCAAGTTTAAATAGCACTACAAAAAAAATGTGTTTTAAACATTCAAAATAATAAAAATATATTGAGAAAATATTCTTTAGAAAAATACCCACTTACATGATATTAGAAACAATTATAGCTAAGATTAAAGTGTGAGAGCCTACTCTAAGAAGATTTATTAGCGTGCACCTAAGACCTTTCAGTAGTCCAGCTGTGTACCCCTTTAAGATTCCAACGAAGTGATTTTCCTTAAGAAGTTTCTTTATAGTCCTGGAAAATTTTCCTAAATAAACAACACATATATACTGAATCATATATATATATATTCTGCATAGTTATTTTTTAGTCAGTTTATGAAACATTACTATCTTTAGATCATGCAAAACATTTTTATTTTACTTTTTTTTTTTTTTTTTAATCCTCACCCAAGGACATTTTTCCACTTTTTTGTTAAGATAGAGTGGGAGGAAGAGAGAGAGAGAGAGAGAGAGAGAGAAACATCAACATGAAAGGGACACATCGAGTGGCCGCCACCCGCACAACCCAGCCAGGGCTGGGGACAAACTGCAACCGAGGTACATGCCCTTAGCGGGAACTGAACCCAGGTCTCTCTGGACCGCAGGACGACGCTCTAACCGCTGAGCCAAACCGGCCAGGGCTATATTACTTTTAAATATTTTTTTCATTTATTTCTGATCCCCATTTTCAACCCCGTACACATACCAATCTAACATATAGGCTATGTCACTGGATAAGTAAGTATGTTTCTTTAAGAAATGCAAAAAGCTGATTTGTGTGAAACGGATCTTAATTTTTTATTGTTGTTGCTCAATGTTGCTTTTAAATATGTTTATGTTATTGTATGTGCATCTAATTCACAAAATACTCTTGCAAATTAATCCATTGTTTATATTCCTCATCACTTATCCATCCACTTCCCTGGTAATAAACACCTGAGTTGCTTCAAATCGCCTGCTTCCACCAAGGGTGTTGTTATAAACACCTTTAGACACATTCCTTCAGGCACCTGTGTGAGTGTCTCTGAAGAGGGATTGCTGGGTCCCAGAGTCCCCACTCACACCCTCTTAGCGCTGTCATGTTACATGTGCAAACTGCCCTGTCACCTGCTCTCTCGCTAGCAGTGTGTGAGGGCCGGCTGCCTCCCCATTCTCACAGTATTCGAAATCATCCGCATTTCTGATTATCACATTTTTAACCATGTGTTGAAGGTAAATTAGTATTTTGTTGATTTTTAGATTTTCATTTTCATTTCTTTTATTTCTAATGTGGTTCAGCATCCATTTGTTTTCCTGTTACCATTACAGGTTTTTCCCTCATTAACTCTTTGACTCGTATCCTATACTTATTTTTTTCTAGTGCGTTTCTCATCTTTTTCTTGTTATTTTACAGCCATTCTCTGTATTTTCTAGGCTTAATTCTGTATTGCTTTTAGATCATGTAAATGTCTTCTCCCAGCCTGTCAGCCTTCTATTAACAAAGTCTGAGGAGCCTTTTGTTAAACACTAATCCTTATTATTGATATAGATAAATCTATAATTTTTTCACTTTATGATTTGTTTGTGTGTTGAGGATCTCTTCAGTATTATGGAAAAAAAAAACACATTTTTCTCTTAATTTTATAGTTTTAACGTTCACATTTGGGCTTTAACCTCTGTGTAGTCCATCTTGGTATACGGAGTATTTTTCTATAGTGTGTGAGCCCATCTTCCCAGCTTAACTCTTGGTATTCTGATCACCAACTTCACATGTGGGGAGGGGGGTCACCTAGACATGTAAGCACTTCTTGGGGCAGCAGCAGGGTGTCCAAGAATTTGACTCAATTATGACACTATCTACCCAGATACAGCATCAGATTCCAGTGACTAAATGCTCAGTCCCACAGGACTGTCCCCCCTCTTCAGATGCCAGTTGGAACCCCAGGTTATCACCTGTGCTTCTGACCAGCTACAGATGGGAAGTTTGCATGAACTTTCCCTTGGAGTTCAAACGTCAGTCATAAGTCTAGGTTCTTACCTGTACTTCTGGAAGACTAACTAGAAATAATATATTTGATTAATTTGCTAGAGCAGCTTAAAGAACTCAGAGAAACATTTTACTTACTAGATCATGGATTTGTTATAACAGCATACGGTGTTTCCTCAAAAAAATTAAAAACTGAACTGCCACTTGATGCAGTGATCCCACTTCTAGGAATATACCCTAAGAAGCCTGAAACACCAAATCAGAGAGACTATATGTAGCCCCATGTTCATAGCAGCACTATTTTCAATAGCTAAGATCTGGAAACAGCCCAAATGTCCATCAGTAGATCAGTGGATAAAAAAAGCTGTGGTACATTTACACAATGGAATACTATGCAGCTGTAAGAAAGAAAGATCTCTTACCTTTTGAGATGACATGGAGGGACCTGGACAGTATTATATTGAGCAAAATAAACCAGTCAGAGAAAGACAAGTACCACATAATCTCATTTATTTGTGGAATAATAATGAACAAAGAAAGCTGATGGAAAAAATAGATCCAGAGATATGGAAGTAAGTAACAGACTGACAAACCTCAGAGGGAAGCAGGTGGAAGGGGATTAGAAAGAGATAAACAAGAGAACTTACATGCATAATCAAGTGGACACAGACCACAATAAGGTGAAGGTGGGAGAGGGGGGAGGACAGTGTAGAAGGGTGTAGAAGAGGGAAAAAGAAGAAACATCTGTAATTTAAAAACTTTTAATAAATTAAGTATTAAAAAAAAAAAAAAAAACCCGGGTGATTTGTCTCAGTGGTTGGAGCATCAGCCCTCAGACCAATGAGTCGTGGCTTTGATTCTAATCAAGGGCACCTACCTTGGTTGCGGTTAGTCCCTGGCCCTGGTCCCGGTCATGCAGGAGGCATCAGGTCAATATGTCCCTCCTACGTCGATATTTCTCTCTCTCCCCCTCTCTCTCCCACCCTCCCACTCTGTCTGGAGATAAATAGAAAAATATCCTCAAGGTAGAATTAAAAGAAAAAAATGCCCAGCCTAGCTGGTGTGGCTCAGTTGTTGAGCACCAAGCCATGCAGCAAGAGGCCGCTGGTTAAATTCTTGGTCCGGGCACGTGCCCAGATTGTGGATCTGATCCCCAGTCGGATGCATGCAGGAGGTGACCAATCGCTGTTCTCTCTCATTGATGTCTTTATCTCTCTCCCTCTCCCTTCCTCTCTCTTTAAAAATCAATAAAGAAAAAATTGTATAAAATAAATAAGTAAATAAAAGCATGTAACTCAGAAACAGGCAGATAGAAGAGATGCCTAAGGTACATTGTGGGGAACGGATATGGAGCTTCCATGCGCCGAGCACAGAACTTTCCTCCAAATTTCCATGAGGTCACCAACCTGAAGTTCTCCAAACCCAGCTGTTTTGTGTTGTTATGAAGACTTCATTACGAATGCATGATTGATTAAATTATTAGCCATAGATTCAACCTCCAGCCCCTCTTTCCTCCTACAGGTCAGGAGTGGGACTGAAAGTTCTAACCCCCTAATCCTGTAGAGTTGGTTTGCCTGGCAACCTATTCTCTTCCTTTGGTGCTTTCCAAAAGTCACCTCATTAACATAACAAAAATACCTTCATCACTCTCAACATTTAGGAAATTCCAAGGGTTTGGGTAGCTGAGAACCAGGAATCCAATATATATGGAAAATGTATAAATCACAGTATCACAACAACCTACTCCTGATTTGGTGCTACTTTTATCATACATGAAGCTTCCAGGTACATGAGAGTCTATTGTTACCATCTCTATTTCCCACATTGATGCAATTTTCTACCTCAGCATGAATATAAATTGTTTTTATCATAATAACTTATAATATACTTTGCTTTTCTCTTTCAATATGACATAGCCATTTGTGAACACTACTCTCACATAGAAGTTTAAAATGTTTGTTGGTAAAATTGCATGGAATTTACAAGTTAATTTGGAGAGACAACATCTTTGGGAGTTTAGGCTTCTTCATCATAAATCCAAGATAATTCTGCATTCATTCAGGTCTTACTAAACACTCCATAATTTTTCTCTGCAAAGAAAAATAACAAATTCATAGTTGTTGTTGCTTTTGTTCTCTATTGTGAATGTTATTTTCTGAATTATTTGTGAAGAATTTGCTGAGGTGGAGGGATGCCACTGATTATCTGTAATACAGCTTGTATTTGGCAACATTTCCGAATTCTTTGTTTTGTTCTAATATTGTCTGTAGAAACTATTGGGTTAACAATCTAGGTAAATAAATTATCTTTAAGGAATAAATTTTATCTCTTCCCTTTCAATTTTTTATTTTTCTATCCATTATTTATTTGTCAAGGATATTTAATGCTATATTAAATAATCATGGTGATAACAGCATTCTTGTCTTATTTTTTTCTGGTCTTAAAAGCAATATATCACGTTTCTCCACTATGTAGGATGTTTGTACATAAATTTTCCAAATTAAGGAAATTGCCTTCTGGTCATAGTTTTCTAAGTGTTTTTATCACAAATAAGTATCAGACTTTACTGAATGCCGTTTTGTTTTACATCTCTTGACATGATCCCACTTCTTTTTCTTTAGCCCATTAATATAATGAGTGACATTGATAGATTCTCCTAAGGTTAAAACTGTCTTACATTCCTAAAATTAAACCGATATGTTTTTAAAATATGATGTGGAATTTGGTTAGCTGATATTTTATTTTGGACTCAGTTTATAAAAAAAATATTTTTAGAAATGCTGAAGGCAAAGAAGTAAATACAAAATTCATGTGAGCATGTGACTTAGAATCTGACCAGTCAGTAGTAACAAGAGAGAAGAAGCCTCAGAACTCAGCTAATTTCCCTTCTTAAATGTCTCAGCAATGTTCTTTGGTGATATTATTCCCCACTCACACCCACCCCTTAGCCATGGTCCAGCCTGGGACCCTCCTGAATTTAGCATCAGGTCAGATATTTTAGGTGTTTGGAACATGCCCTTAGCATTTTTCTATTTTTCTTTACTTTGGAATTTTTAAAGAATACAAACAAAGACTTTATAGACTATCTATTAATCTGGCTGTGTCAGATATGTCTTAGTAATTAGATTTCGGCTATAGAGTTTGGGCAGAAATACCACAGCGTCACTGTGTTATTTAGTGCATCATGTTAGTGTAAATTAGACATCAGGGTTTTCACTACAAAGTTATTATATTTCTTTTTTGTAATTAATAAATAATTTGGGGAAAGTACATTTGTTCTTGTTCTTTAGCAAACACTTAGTAGTCTTAGCATTTGTTGATGTCTTTCCAGCTTCATAATCACTTCAGTATTTTATGGAATTTTACTGCAAAGGAGAACTTCCCTTTTCTGCCCATATATTTATTTTTTTCTGAAGAGAGTCATGGACGTTTTTTTCCCCAAACTGAATTAGTGATAATCCCTCGTGACCACCATCACTATTAATTATGATACTTTAATTGTTCTATATTTTCTTAGCGGGGCCCATTCACCCTGGCTATTGCATTATGTTGATATGTCTGCTCATTCTCTGAGCAACGCTTTACCTTCTGGCTTACTGAGCTATCCACAGTCATCTCTCACGCTCCTTTCTTCAGCCCTAAAAGGAACCGTTCCTGCAAGGAACCTTGCTCTTGGTACTAGTGTGATCCATTGCTACTGGTGGGCCATTGTTTTATCATTTTATACACAAAGAGCTAGGAATCTGAAAAATCTGATACCTTTTTTACTTAACATATGTAATTTTTTACTGAATCTTGAAATACAGAAAAATATTTCTAGAATTGCTAAGGCATACCACCATGAAAAGCACACCAATGAACTGAAATCCAATACGAATTCTGAAGTTTTGGTTTTGCATGGTGAGGGCGGTAAACATACAGCAGACTGCACATAGCGGACGTACACATCATCCCCACAGTCTCTGTGGAGCTTGGCTGCTGACCTTAGAATTAGCTTGGCTACCTGGATTACACTGGGATTTTAGGCATATGCCCTGGTTCTCCTCCAACACCATGTGGCTAATCCAGAGACTTAACTTTTAGCTTTAACCAAGAACTGTTAGCCCGGCCAGTGTAGCTCAGTGGTCGAGCATCGACCCATGCACCAGGAGGTCACTGTTTTGATTCCAAGTCAGGGCACCTCTGGGTTGCTGGCTAATCCCCAGCGCGAGGCGAGCAGTAAGCAGCCGATCCGCTCATTGATGATTTTGTCTCTCTCTCTCTACTCCTTCCTCTCCCTCTCTAAAATCAATAGAGGGGGAAAAAAACAAAACTGTTAGATTTGCCATTTAAGACAGTGACTCAGTAAAACCATAAAACTATATCGATCTTGATACTCTGTATAATCATATAAAACTATTCTTAGTATTTTACTACCCAGAGCTAAAATAGTATTCTTGTTTTCTTTGAAAGTATGTTTTCTCATGTTCTTTACAGGTAATTTTGAGAGAGAATGTTTAAATACACAAACTTCCCCTTGGTTATCCTTATTTTTACATCAGGCAGAATGATTTGATACTGTTTATTGATATTTTTAATTACTATGATTTGCATTTTATTTATATAATTTATTACCTACAAAATTTTAAATACATATCGTTTATACTTGAAATATTTGCTGTTAGCATTAGATATATTTTGAATTATATAAATTATATTATTAATTTATAAGTTTTTATTTTACCATAGAGGACACTAAGGCTCAAAAATGTAAGCTGTTAAATCTGGCAGCCAGCTTAGAAAGAACAGGGCTTTGCATCCAGATTTTCTTTATTTTTATTGCAGTCACTTTCCACTGATCAATACTTTAGATCAATCAGTTACCTCGGCAAGCAGAGGTTTCAGGTGAGTGGAGTGATGAGAGCATTGAAAAAACATGTTACTCACTCCAACTGTAGTTACAAGTACACCTGCTTTGAGATCTTATTGTCATAGATATTGAAGAGAGAATTGTATTATCCTACATATTTTCCCTTTATATAAAAGTAATGCCATATTTATAAGATAGCTACAAAATATTGAAAATTCACAAATCTATTTTTTTCTAAGCTTTACTGGCCTTGGAGACACATATCTAAAAAAAAAATATTTTATTTTTTGGTATTTCTGGAGAGATCTCAGGGGATAAGACGATCACTAGGATTACTGATGATTTTCAATTGATAGGTTCTCTTTAATTACGAAGAAGGTTGACACAAAATTCAGTTATTTTCCATAGATGCAAATGGTTATCATAAAAATACCATTCTTTCTCTTTGGAAATAATTAAGACTATATCTTAGATTGCTTTTTGTTACAGTGAGGTCTAATTTATTGTAATTGTTTAAATGTTACAACACGTCCAATTATCATTAACTTTCAATCTTCTAAAATATTAAAAATAATCGAGAGTGTAGTCTTTAGAGTATGCTAATTATTTTCAATACAAAAAATAATAATTTTATTTTAAATTAAATTAATGTAAATAATTGGAATTGCTATTGGGCTGCAGGCTATCGGGGGAATATCTCTAACCTAAATCTTCATGAATAGTCTGAATTTGACACCACAGAATAGCTATCAAAAAGTCAGTGCTCTCATAAAATGTGAGTAAAAATTAAAATTAAAATGCAAAACCTAACAGTCAGTAAACAGGATCATAAAATAAAATTGAGCTTACTAGGTAAACCCACCATACAAAAATCATATGAAATATTTATAGAGGAGAATAAAGGTAGTGTATGGATAAAATTAGAAATGGTAAATGCTTGAATAGAAATCAGTTGAAAGGAAAATTAATATATATGTGCAAAGAATCCAATGAATGGAACAGAGTAAAGGGCCCTAAAGCAGACCTACACATAAAAAGGAACTTAATACATGACAGAGGTGGGATTGCAGTTACTCTAGAAATTGCAAATTACCCAGCATCATCTCTACAACAGTGATGCTGGGTAACTAAATATTTGCATGGAAAATAGTTTGGTCTTTCCTTCACACTATTATATGAATCAATTTTGTTTGCATCAAAGCCTCAGATATGAAAAGCAATATTTAAAACTTTTTAGATGAAAATATTTGAGAATATAATTATTATCTTTGGGTTTAGAAGGAATTTTACAATCCAATTGGGAAAAAAACAACAACACAATAATTGATCAATATATTTAATTTTATTAAATCTAAGAGGGAATAATTTAAAGAAATCAAATTAACAAACAACAACAAGAAGAAAACTTCTGTTCATATAAAACCACCATGGAAAAATGTAAAGACAAGTCATGGTCTTGCAGAAGGATCTATATAGTCTTGTAATAACAATTATTAGTAGTATATTTAGATTTCTATAAAAAGTTTAAAAATTTACATTAGAAAATGTCAAAAACGTGAGTAGACAATTGAGATGTACAGAAACATGGACGTCTAGTAAACATGAACAGATGCATGAGACTATTAAATAGTGAAGGTTAAACTCATAAATGCTCTTTTATATTATCACATTGACAAAGGAATATTTTTATATCAGGTCCAGATAAGGGTGTGGTGCACAGATACCCTTATACACTGTGATGAGCACACACATTTAGTAGAAAAATCTGAACAACAATCTTTACCTATTGCACTGAGACTTACAGCATAAAAGTATACACAGTTGACCCTTAAACAATAAGGGTTTGCATGTGCAGGTCCACAGGTCCACAGATTTTTAGAAAATAAATAAACTGTAAAAATGTTATAGAGATTTGCAAAAATAAAAAAAAAATAAAAAAAAAAAACTCTCAGACTAACCACATAGCCTAGAAATACTGGAATAAATTTTAAGAAAAAGTTAGGTATGTCACGAGTGTATAAAATGTATGTAGATACTAGTCTATTTTATTGTTTACTACCATTAAAACAATAGGCTGCTAGTAGTTAAGTTTTTGAGGAGTCAAAAGTTATACTCAAAATTTCAAATGTGTGGGGTCGATGACCCTAATACCCATGTTATTTAAAGATCAACTTTATATTGATGCATGGGATAAAAAGCCATCAAATTCAGGACAAAAGTTTTGTCTGGAAAGAAAGGAAATATATGTGATAGGAAAGAAATGTCCAAGCCTGGTTACAAATATACTGGTAATGTTGTATTTCTAACCTAGGTTGTGGGTCCAAGAGTTCAGGTTATCTTTTTTATGTTTGTTTATATTTTTTGTAAATTGCACATATTGTTTGTAATTTTTTTCAGAGAAAAAGTGTATGTCGAAAATGAAATGTATCTTTTAGGAAAATATTTTTTTATATTACAAAAATATGAACATTGTCAGACAGGTCATTAGGGACCGGAGGAGAAAAATGATTTGTTTATTTAGTTCAGAATACATGAAATTATATTGCTATGGTACTAAATTTAAAGCTTTATAGGAGATGTTTAAGATTCTACCCTCTCTTTTATGTCATGATTTCTCTGCCTCTCAATACATAGACATATCAAAAGTGTGGAAAGGAAAACTGAGGAGGAAAAAAATAGAAAACCAATCACAGGACAACTGATGGACAATCAGATATTCTAGACAGAAATGCAGGTAAGTTAAATTAGAAAGGGAATACTAATCAGCTTTTGCCTAGGCATATTTTGTTTCAATTACTTTTCATAGGTTTTCTTTAATATAAATTAACATTTTAACATAACCTGCAAAATCGCCCGCTGCTTACTTGCAAGTCATTTCTTATTCTAACAAAATCTTTCTTTTCAGTTTAGGATAGCTAAACTCAGTTTCTGTTTTCCAGATAGTAACAGTAACAGACATTACACGTATGCTCCCTGATGTAAATCTACTCTCCACTTTTCACGGCAGCAAGTCATCTTATCAAAGCATTGACCTTGTTGACTTTCTCACTCCTTAGGAGGGTGTGATTCTATATCCTGACTCCAGGTGACTTCTCTGGAAAATGAGGAAGCTGAAGAGGGAGGCCAGGTTCAAATCACTGCTCTACCATTCATCAGCTGCATGACAATAAGCAAATAACTTTGCTTCTCTGTATTCATTTCCTTACTCCTACATTGGAATTACTAATTTTTCATTCTCAGGGTCATCATGAGAATTGTATAACTTAATGTTTGTGTCAGCACATATGCTGGCTGAGACATGACAGGTGGGCAGTTCTTCACATTGCACTACATCTCCAAGCCCTGTTCTTTTTCTTCCTCCTTCTCCTTCTTCTCTTTCCTCCTCCTCCTCCTTCTTCATTATTACTATTATTATTAATCCTCATCAGAAGATATGTTTGCATTGATTCTCTAGAGAGAGGAAGGGAGAGAGAGAAACATCAATCAGTTGCCTCCCCCATGAGCCTGGACGGCCCTCTCTCGGGTGCAACGCAATGAAACTACAAGCACACCCTGCTTGGAGTGAGGGGGAGATTTGAAAGGTAGCAAATGCTCCAGTTCTCTGGACACAGTCCCATTTATTTGCAGATTGGTACCCCCAGGTCACAAGTGGATTTAAGTAAATCATTTCCTTGAGATGGCATTACTGCATACACACTAGCTCTGTCTCTTGCTTTTTATGGGAAGAGACCTTGAAGCCAAAAGATAACAAACCCATATTCACATGCAAATGAAGCACCCAACACACCTGGGCAGGCCAGGTTTTCCCGTCGGGCTAGGATTCCAAGAATGCATTAACACAAGGTTGAGAGTGCTTAACACAAGGTTAAAAAATGTCCATCTGCCAACACCCAACCCCACACTGGACCAGGGATCTAATTGGCAACCTAGATATGTGCCCTGACCAGGAATTAACCTACATCCTTTTGGTGCATGAAGGGTGCTCCAACCAACTGAGCCATCCAGCCAGGGCAGGCCAGCCCTGTCTTTGAAGACATTTCATCTGACAAAGGAAAAATTACCCAGCATTCAGGAATTCATCACTTTTGTCTGATAAAACTTTCTGAAACTGAGTGTTTGATGTTTTATCTTGTCTAACAATGGACACGCTTTTATAATACACATAGAAAAAACAAAACAAGATGAGCTAATTAATGAAGTGTTTATCTTCTCATCTTTCACAATTTTTTTTTTTACTTCAATATTTGTTTCACACTGGTAGTTGTTGAAGAAAAAGAAAATAAATGAGTTAAAAAATACATCTAAAAAGTAGTACCTAATCCAACTTTAATTCGAGTGATTTCATATTTCTATCACTAGAGATAAGAAACCTCCACAATTCTACTTATATATGACTATTTGTTGAGTGTCAAGTAGTGAAATTTAGGATCCCACACAGCTATTTCAATATGTAAAGCCACGATGACTTAATACCCTACTATTCAGCTTTTGCTCAACCAAAAACAGTGAGCTGAGAGAGGTGGTTATGCTGCACGTCATTCTTCACAACAAAGTAAACCCCTTTATAGTTCATACTGCACTAGAACTTAGTTGTTTCTGCCCTATTAAAAATACGTTTACTTGGGCTTCCCATTATCATTCATTGTACCTTTGGCAGAAATGAGTTTTTGGTAGAAATGGCCTACCTCCTTCTTCAGCCCAAAGAGACCTAGTCATTTTTCAAGATTCTACTTAATAAATTGTCCATAGACTTTCCCTAAAATAAGTGGGCTTATTGCTTCTACTGCTATTATAATTATATACTTCTATTTTTTTTTTCCAGGTATAACTCCTCATTTTATTTATCATTTTTAATATTAATTAATTTATTTTTGTTACAGATGTTTCTCCTTTTTCCCCCATCAACACCCTCCTCCCAATTCCACCCCACCCCCCAGCATTATTGTCTATGTCCATGTTTACACATACATGAATATAAGTTCTGTGGTTTATCTCCCACCACCCTATCTACCTCTTCTGAGGTTTGTCAGTTTGTACCCTACTCCTATGTCTCTGGGCCTATTTTGTTCCTCAGCTTGTTTTGTTCATTATATTCCACAAATAAGTGAGATCATATGGTATTTGTCTTGCTCTGATTGGCTTATTTCACATAGGATAATACTCTTCAGGTCCCTTCATGTTGTCACAAAGGATGAGAGATCTTTCTTTCTTACAGCTGCATAGTATTCCATCATGTATAGAGTTGACCCTCGTTTATCATGGTTAATCAGTTCCAGACTCTAACGTGATAAATAAATTTTCACAAATTAGGATTCTTCATTTATATACAGTTGCCCTTTGCCACTTTGCGCTTTGACTTTCACGGCTTCACCCTATCACTGTGTTTGAAAAAAAAAAAAAAAAAAAAAAACGTGATAGAGTGAAGCTGCGAAAGTCTAAGCATGAAGTGGCGAGGGATGACTGTATGTACCATAGCTTTTTTATCCACTCATCTGTTGATGGAAACTTGGCTGTCTCCAGATATTAGCAATTATAAATATTGCTGCTATGAACATAGGGATTTGTATATTCCATCGGATTGGTGTATCAGGTTTCTTCAGGTTTATTCCTAGAAGTGAGATCACTGGGTCAAATGGCAGTTCAATTATTAATTTTTGATGAAACGCCATATTGTTTTCCATAGTGGCTGCACCAGTCTACATTCCTACCATCAGTGTGCTAGAGTCTCCTTTTCTCCACACCTTCCCCAGCACTTGTTGTTTGATGATTTGTTGATGGTGGCCATTCTGACAGGGGTGAGGTAATATCTCATAGTTGTTTTAATTTGCATCTCTCTGATGATTAGTGATGTTGAGCATTTCTTCATATGTCTCTTGGCCATTTGTGTGTCCTCTTTGGAGACACATCTATTTAGGTCCTCTGCCCATTTTTTAATTGGGTTCTTAGTCTTCTTTTTGTTGACTTGTATGAGTACTTTATATATTTTGGAAATTAACCCCATATAGTGGGTTCCTTTCCATTTGATGCTTGTTTTTTTTGCTGTGCAGAAGCTTTTTAATTTGATGTAGTCCCTTGTGTTCATGTTCTCCTTTGTTTCTGTTGCCTTAAGTGATGTATCAGTGAAAATTCTGCTGCATATTATTTCTGAAATTGTGTTGCCTACATATTTGTTTTAAAACCAGATTTCATATGCACCATAATTACTTTATTTTTTTATTTTTTGGTATGTTCCCCAGCGGGAACCGAACCCAAAACTCTCTGGTCCATAGGACGATGCTCCAAACACTGAGCCAAACTGGCCAGGGCTTTTGCCTACATTTTCTTCTATGATTTTTATGGATTCATGAGTCACATTGAAGTTTTTTATCCATTTTGAGTTTATTCTTGTGTATGGTGTAAGTCAGTGGTCTAGTTTCATTTTTTGCATGTAGCTGTCTAATTTTCCCAATTTTATTAAAGAGGCTGTCTTACTCCATTTTATGCTCTTGCCACCTTTGTCAAATATTACTTGAGCATAATGTGTTGGGTCAATTTTTGGGTTCTCTGTTCTGTTCCATTGATCTATATGCCTGTTCTTATGCCAGTACCAGGCTGCTTTAATTACAATAACTTTATAATATTACCTGATATCCAGTATTGTAATCCCTTCTACCTTGTTCTTCTTTTTCAAGATTTCTGTGGCTATCCACGGTCTTTTTTGGTTCCATATGAACTACTGACACCACAGAAATACAAAGAATCATTAACAAATATTATGAACAATTATATGGCAACAAATTAGATAGTCTAAGCAAAATGGACAAATTTCTAGAAACATATAGTCTTCCAAAACTGAACCAGGAGGAGATAGAAAACTTGAACAGATCAATAACAACTAAAACAAACTGAATATTTTGTTTCCCAGCAAACAAAAGCCCACGCCCGAATGGCTTCATGGGGGAGTTTTACTGAACATTCAAAAAAGAATTAACAACCATTCTTCTCAAAATATTCCAATAAATTCATGAAAAAGGAAGACTTCTAAACTCATTTTATGAGGCCAGTATAATTCTAATTCCAAAACTAGAAAATGACACTACAAAGAAATAAAACTACAAGCCAATATCTCTGATGAACATAGATGCCAAAATCCTGATCAAAATATTAGCAAATCAGATCCAGCAATACATCAAAAAAATTATTCACCATGACCAAGTGGAATTCATCTCAGGGATGCAAGGCTGGTACAATATTCACAAGTCAATAAATGTGATACATCACATAAACAAAATGAAAGATAAAAACCAATGATTAGCCCTGGCTGGTTTTCTCAGTGGTTAGAGCATCGGCCTGCAGTCCAGAGAGACCTGGGTTCTATTCCAGCTAAGGGCATATAACTTGGTTGTGGTTTGTCCCCGGCACTGGTTGGGTCGTGCAGGTGGCTGCCACTCAATGTGTGCCTTTCATGTCGATGTTTCTCTCTCTCTCTTCCTCTCTCTCCCTCCCATTCTATCTGAACAAAAAATGAAAAAATGTCCTCGGGTGAGGATAAAAAAAAGGATAATCATATGATCATATCAATAGATGCTGAAAAACCATTTGACAAAATCCAGCACCCATTTCTGATAAAAACGCTCAGCAATGTGGGAATATCTCGACATAATAAAGGCCATACATAAAAAAAACCTACTGCCAACATCATACTCAATGGGCAAAAACTAATAGCATTTTCCTTAAGAACAAAAACAAGAAGATTAAAGACTTCCAAACTCATTTTATGAGGCCAGCGTAATCCTAATTTCAAAACCAAATAAAGACACTACAAAGAGAAAACTACAGGCCAGTATCCCTGATGAACACAGATGCCAAAATCCTTAAAAATATTAGCAAATTGGATGCAGCAATACATCAAAAAAATTATTCACCATGACCAAGTGAGATTTGTCTCAGGGATGCAAGGCTGGTACAATATTCTCAAATCAATAAATGTGATACACCACAAACCAAATAAAAGATAAAAAACATATAATCTGATCAATAGATATTGAAAAGGCATTCAACAAAATCCAGTACCCATTTCTGATAAAAACACTCAGCACTGTGGGAATAGATGATCATATCTCAACATAATAAAGGCCGTATATGAAAAAGCTACACCCAACATCACATTCAATGGGCAAAAAATTAAGCATTTCCCTTAGAAACAAAAATAAGACAGGGATGCCCACTTTCATCACTCTTATTTAACATAGTACTAGAAGTCTTAGCCACAGCAATCAGAAATGAAGAAAAAATAAAAGGGATCAAAATGGAAAAGGAGGAAGTGAATCTGTGATTATTTGCAGATGACATGATATTATACATAGAAAACCCTAAATACTCCATCAAAAATTGTCTGGATTTAATAAATGAATTTGGCCCTGGCCAGTTTGGTTCTGCGGTTAGAGCGTCGACCTGCGGTCCGGAGAGACCCGGGTTCGGTTCCTGCTAAGGGCACGTACTTCGGTTGCAGTTTGTCCCCGGCCCTGGTTGGTCGTGCGGGTGGCAGCCACTCGATGTGTCCCTTCATGTCGATGTTTCTCTCTCTCTCTATCCCTTCCTCTCTCTCCCTCCCACTCTATCTGTACAAAAAATGGAAAAATATCCTCGGGTGAGGATAAAAAAAAAATAATAATAATAAATGAATTTGGCAAAGTAGCAGGATAAAAAATTAACATCAAGAAATCAACAGCATTCTTATACACCAATGATGAACTCACAGAAAGAGAAACTAAAAAAAAATTCCATTTACCATCATGACAAAAACATTAAATACCTAGGAATAAACTTAACCAAAGTAGTAAAGAACCTATTTGCAGGAAACTACAGGACATTGAAAGAAGAAATAGAGCAAGATATAAAAAAGTGGGAGCACATACCTTGTTCATGGATTGGAAGAATTAACATAATTAAAATGTCCATACTATCCAAAGCAATTTATAGAGTCAATGCAATTCCCATCCAAATACCAACGACATATTTTACAGAACTAGTACAAGTACTTCAAAAGTTTATATGGAACGAAAAAAGACCCCGAATAGCCACAGCAATCTTTAAAAAGAAGGGCAAAGTAGGTGGGATCACAATACCGGATATCAGGTTATACTACAAAGCTACTATAATCAAAACAGCCTGGTTCTGGCACAAGATCAGGCATATAGATCAATGGAATAGAACAGAGAACCCATAAATTGACCTGAAACATTATTCTCAATTAATTTTTGACAAAGGTGGCAAGATCATTCAATGGAGTAAAGATAGCCTCTTTAGTAAATGGTGTTGGGATAACTTGACAGCTACGTGCAAAAACCTGAAACTAGACCATCAATTTACACCATACACAAGAATAAACTCAAAATGGATAAAATATTTAAATGTGACTCATGAATCCATAAAAATTCTAGAAGAAAATGTAGGGAGCAAAATTTCAGACATTATACACAGCAGAATTTTCACTTATATATCACCTAAAGCAACAGAAACAAAAGAAAAAAATGAACACATGGGACTATATCAAACTAAAAAGCTTCTGCACAGCAAAAGAAACAACCATCAAAAAGGAAAGAAAACCCACTATATGGGAGACCATAATTGCCAATGATACATCAGACAAGGGGTTAATTTCCAAAATATATAGAGTACTCATACAACTCAACAAAAAGAAGACAAAGAACTCAATTAAAAAATGGGCAGAGAAGCTAAATAGACACCTCTCCAAACAGGACATACAAATGGCCCAGAGACATATGAAGAAATGTTCAACATCACTAATTATCAGAGAGATGCAAATTAAAACAGCGATGAGGTATCACCTCACTCCAGGCAGAATGGCCGCCATCAACAAAGCATCAAACAACAAGCTCTGGAGAGGGTGTGGAGAAAAGGGGACTCTAGTACACTACTGGTGGGAATGCAGACTGGTGCAGCCACTATGGAAAACAATATGGTGATACCTCAAAAAATTAAAAATTGAACTTCCATTTGACCCAGTGATCCCACTTCTAGGAATTTACCCTAAGAAGCCTGAAACACCAATTAGTAAGAATATATGTACCCCTAAGTTCATAGCAGCACTATTTACAATAACTAAGATCTGGAAACAGCCCAAGTGTCCATCAGTAGACGAATGGATAAAAAAGCAGTGGTACATATCCACAATGGAGTACTATGCAGCTGTAAGAAAGAAAGATCTCTTATCCTTTGAGACAACATTGAGGGACCTTGAGAGTATTATGCTAAGTGAAATAAGCCAAACAGAGAAAGGCAAATACCACATGATCTTACTTATTTGTGGAATATAATGAACAAGGTGGGCTGATGATCAAAATAGACTGAGTCATAGAAAGGAGTATGGTTCCAACTGACAACCCTCAGAGTAGGGGTGTGTGGGGGAGAAGGATGAGATGAATTAAAGAACTTATATGCATGTATGCATAACCAATGGACATAGACAACAATGCTAGGGGGTTGGGAGAGTAGGATGGGTAGGAGAGGGTCTAGGGGGGAAATAGGAGAAACATCTGTAACAAAAATAAGTTAATAAAAATTGAAAGAAAAAATACTGCTGAAATAAAGTTTTTCAAAAGGAACATGCGAATACAAACACAGAAGCCATAATAAAAAAAAAATTATTTAGACTACCAAAGACTATATTATAATTGTCAGAATAAGAAAATAAAACAAATAAACAAAAAACATCTAGTTATGAAGTGTCTAAGAAATAAGAGATAAAATCCCAAATATGGACAATTAAAAAAGAGATTTTCTGTATATAAGCCAATCCGAAAGATAAAAGCAAATGGAACTACCAAAAATAATAAACTTATGAATTTAAGTAAAAATTCAAGAACCTAAACAGTAGATTAAACACTGTTCAAAAGAAAAATAATATACAGGAACATAAATAAGTACAAATTACCTAGAATAAAGTCAAGGAGATAGAAAACAGAAAGGAAGTTTTTCTAATGGAATTAGGGAGTCTGTGATATGTATAATTGTAGTCCCAGAAGGAGTAAATAGAAAGAATGTAGTAGAGTCGATATATAAACAGATAACTAAAGAAAAACATAATTTCACATACGCTCTCTCTCTCTCTCTCTCTCTCTGCCCAGTGCTAAAATATTTCTGGACCCCCCACAAACAAAATATCTTCAAAGTCATTTGGTAATCCAAAAATTCTGTGATACATTTTTAAATGCAACCTAAGAGGGTAATATATACTTTGCTTTAAAATCACATTTGTAGACTTAAGATGACATAAGCATTTGACATAATCATAATCAAGAGTCCACATTTTACAAGTGATTATATGAGCATTTAAGAAAATGAAAACTAGCCCTGGCCCGTTTTCCTCAGGTGCTACTGCATTGGGCAGTGGACTAAAGTGTCTTGGGTTCGTTTCCAAGACAAGGGCACATACCTGGGTTGCAGGTTTGATCCCAGGCCCTGGTTGAGTTTGTCTCTCACATCAATGTTTCTCTCTTTCTTCCTCCCTCCCTCCCTTCCACTCTATATAAAGATCAATGGAAAAAATATCCGCAGGTGAGGGTTAACAACAAAAAAGTAAATGAAAACTAAAAATTTGATTTGTGAAATTTAATTTTAAATCTTGAAAGTAGAGATATTCAAGTGATGTAGTTCTAGAACTAATATTTACCACTCTGCACAGACAGGATATAAAATGTCATCAACTTCAGAAGTCTAAAAGAGTCAAGTCATACATTATGTTTTCCTTTATCTGTTTATATATTGACTCTGCTACATTCTTTCTATTCACTCCTTCTAGGACTACAGTTATACATATCAATGACTCCCTAATTCCATTAGTAAAACTGTCTTTCTATTTTCCATCTCCTTGACTTATTCTAGGTAAGTTGTTCTTATTTATGTTATTGAATATTATTTTCCTTTTTTTATCCTCGAGGATATTTTTCCATTTTTTTTGTACAGATAGAGAAGGAGGGAGAGAGAGGAAGGGAGAGAGAGAGAAACATCGATGTGAAAGGGACACATTGAGTGGCTGCCACCCGCACGACCAACCAGGGCCGGGGACAAACTGCAACCGAAGTACGTGCCCTTAGCGGGAACTGAACCCGGGTCTCTCCGGACCGCAGGCCGACGCTCTAACCGCTGAGCCAAACTGGCCAGGGCGAATATTATTTTTCTTTTGAACAGTGTTTAATCTGTTGTTTAAGTTCTTGAATTTTTACTTGAATTCATAAGTTTTGTCAGTCTAGTGCTCTCTTGTGTCTCCCAGTTTTATGTGGGACTCTTACCCAAGTCCTCTAGAAGATTGGCTCATTGCGCTGTCAAAATAGTGTATGTACTACAAGTGAACATTTGATGCAAGATGGTTGTTGAAATGTCAGAGTGGGGCTTCCCTGAGCGTTCATGAACAGATTTCATAGCTATTTTTGTACCTCTTTGTCAATAAATATCTGTAAGTTTTATGAAACCTACCATAGAATTTTCATTTTTTTCTAACATAATTTGTAGTAGGGTTGGTGGGTGAGGAATCATGTAGGTCCCTCCTGCATATCCTCATTAGGGACTGCAGATGTTTACCAAATGAACCTGATAATTGTTGAACAAGTTGATATTGGTTAGTTCACACACAGGTGTTTACATATATTTCTGCATGTAGAAAAGATAAAGTATTAATCTTGTAGTTTTATGTTTTTGGTTTGAGGAATTGTTGGAATTGACATGGAGGAAAATGGTTGGCAGTCATTTTCAAAATAGAAGGTAATTAAAAAAATGAGTTGTATCTCCTCACTCAATATCAGCAAATATAGGTTGTTCCTTTCCAGTTAGAAAACTCGAGTTTTAAACATATATAAATGAATGCTTGCAACAAAATGATTGACTTTGACATAATTAATTGAAAAAGTTCAATACTCAGTGATGGGAAACTTTTGCTTTCTTATAACTCTTACATTAAAATGTTTTAAACAGTGAATAATGCTAAGATTAGTCTCATGTCACTTAAGTTGGTGACTTAACTTTTTGTTTTTAATTTATTTATTTTTATTAATTAATTTTTGTTATAGATGTTTCTCCTTTTCCCCCACTGTCTTGATCCTGTTATTAAGGAAAATGTTTTTAGTTTCTGCCCATTAAGTATGATGTTGGTTGTAGGTCTTTCATATATGGCCGTTATTATATCTAGATATGATCCCTCTATTCCCACATTGCTGAGCGTTTTTATCAGAAATGGATGCAGGATTTTGTCAAAGGCTTTTTCAGCATCTATTGATATGATCATGTGGTTTTTATTCTTCATTTTATTTATGTGGTGTATCACGTTTATTGATTTGTGAATATTGTACCAGCCTTGCATCCCTGGGATAAATCCCACTTGGTCATGATGAATAATTTTTTTGGTGTATTGCTGGAGCCGATTTGCTAGCATTTTGTTAAGGATTTTGGCATCTATGTTCATCAGGGATATTGGCCTGTACTTTTCTTTTTTTGGAGTGTCTTTTTCTGGTTTTGGAATTAGAATTATGCTGGCCTCATAGAACGTGTTTGGAAGTCTTCCTTCTTCTTGAATTTTTTGAAATAGTTTGAGGAGAATGGGTGTTAGTTCTTTTTTGAATGTTCGGTAAAACTCCCCCGTGAAGCCATCCAGGCCTGGGCTTTTGTTTGCTGAGAGAGTCTTGATTACATCTTCAGTTTCTTCTGTTGTGATTGGTCTGTTCAAGTTTTCTATCTCTTCCTGGTCCAATTTTGGGAGACTATGTGTTTCTAGAAAATTGTCCATTTTGCTTAGATTGTCGAATTTGTTGCCATATTATTGTTCATAGTAGTTGTTAATGATCTTTTGTATTTCTGTGGTGTTGGTTGTTACTTCTCTTTCATTTCTGATTTTGTGTATTTGGGTTCTCCCTCTTTGTTTCTTGGTGAGTCTAGCTAAGGGTCCATCAATCTTGTTTATCTTTTTGAAAAACCAGCTCTTTGTTTCATTGATCCTTTGAAATGTTTTTTGTTCTCTATGTTGTTTATTTCTGCTCTGATCTTTACTATTTCCTTCCTTGTAGTTGCTTTGGTGTTTTCTTTTTGTTTGCTTTCTAGTTCTTAAAGTTGTGAGGTTAGAAAGTCTATTAGAGATTTTTCTTGTTTTTTGAGGAAGGCCTGTAGTGCTATGAACTTCCCTCTCAGAACTGCTTTTGCTGCATCACATATATTTTGTATAGTTGTGTCATTTTTATTGGTTTCCATGAAGTTTTTGATTTCTTCCTTGATCTTCTCAGTGACCCATTCAATTGTTTAATAACATGCTATTTAGCTTCCATGTGTTCAAATATCTTTGTATGTTCTTGTTGCAATTGATTTCTAGTTTCATGCCATTGTGATCTGAGAAGATGCTTGATATGATTTCAATCTTCTTGAACTTGCAGAGACTTAGTTTGTGCCCTAACATGTGGTATATCTTTGAGAATGTCCCATGTGCACTTGAGAAAAATGTGAATTCTGTAGTTTTGGGGTGTAATTCTCTGTAGATATCTCTTAAATCCATTTGGTCTAGTGCTTCATTTAGAGTCTCTGTTTCCTTGCTAATTTTTTGTCTAGAGGATCTATCTAGTGATGTCAGAAGGGTGTTGAAGTCCCCTGCTATGATTGTATTGCTATCGATTTCTCCTTTGAATTTCTCCAGAAGATTTTTAATATATTTTGGTGCTTTTATATTGGGTGCATATATGTTTATCAAAGTTATATCTTCCTGTTGGATAGATCCTTTCAATATTATGTAGTGGCCTTCTTTGTCTCTAGTTATGGTCTTCATTTTGAAATCAATTTTATCAGATATGAGTGTTACCCCAGTTTTTTTTCCCTTTCCATTGGCTTGGAAGATTTTTTTCCATTTTTTCACTTTCAATCTATGTGAGTCTTTTGTTGTGAAGTGGATCTCTTGTAAACAACATACAGATGAGTCATGCTTTCTTATCCAATCAGCTACTCTGTGTCTTTTTATGGGAGCATTCAATCCATTTACATTTAAGGTGATTATTGATATGTACTTACTTATTGCCATTTTTGTTTAGTGTGGTTCTATTTTTCTTCCTATTTATTCTACTAATTACAGCAGTCCTTTTAACATTTCTTGCAGTGCTGGTTTGGTGCTAATGTATTCCCTTAGCCTTTTTTTTTTTGTCTGGGAAGCTCTTCATGTGACCTTCTATTTTGAATGATAGCTTTGCTGGGTAGAGTTGTCTTGGATTCAGATCCTTGTTTTTCATGACCTTTATTACTTTATGCCATTCCCTTCTGGCCTGTAGTGTTTCTTGTGAGAAGTCAGCTGAGAGCCTTATGGGGCTCTCAGGTAACCTGTTGCTTCTCTCTTGCTCTTTTAGGATTTTCTCTTTGTCTTTAATTTTTGGCAGTTTGCTTATTATGTGTCTTGGTGTGGGCCTGTGTGCGTTCTTCTTACTTGGGGCTCTCTGTGCTTCTTAAACTTCAATGCCTTCTTCCTTCACCAAATTAGGAAAGTTTTCTCTCACTATTTCTTTGAATATATTCTCTAAATCTTGCTCATTTTCTTCTTCTTTGGGGACTCCTATGATGCGAATATCATTACGTTTCCAGTTGTCCCACAGTTCTCTTAAGCTGTCTTCCTGTTTTTTACTCATTTTTTTCCTTTTGGTTTTCTGATTGGTTGATTTTTTTCTACCCTGTCTTCTAATTCACTAAATCCAGTCCTCAGCTTCCTCTACTCTGCTTTTTACACTTTCCAATGTGTTTTTCATTTCTGATATGTCATTTTTTATCTCTTCTTGGTGGTTTTGAATTTCCAATTGGCTTATTTTCAGCATCTCTATGTTCTTACACATGTTGTTGAGCTTCCTCAAGATCATGGCTCTGAATTCTAGTTCTGTTAACTTGCTTAACTGCACCTCATTTATCTCATCTTCAGTAGAGGTCTCTTGTTCTTTCTTTTGGCTTTTGTTTCTGTTTTTCACCATTTTGCCTATCACAGTGGGCTTCAGAGTCTGCCAAATTTTCCCTGTGGGTGTTGGTGTTCTGCTGTTTGTGGCTCCCTCTCCTGGGTTTGGATGAGGCAGGGAGGACCCACTTTAAACACCACTGTCAAGTCTTAACTTTCCTGGTTAGAGTTGCTAACCCAGGGAATGGTAGTTATCCTCTAGCTTTTTTTGCCTGGAGGCTATTAGTAGAGGCAACCTGAAGAACCTTGGTTTCTGAGTTGCCTGCAAAACTCCCTCAGGTGCTCAGTGTAAGAGGATTTCCTGAGGGTGGGGCATATGCTGGTTGTTAATGGGCCTCAATTAGCATTTCAATGGCCACCAGGTGGGGTTGAATCTCTAAGGGAGGGGCCGCTGGATTAAGATGACCACAGTCCTGCTTGGCTGCACTCAGCAAAATCTCTGTGTGCCCTCCAAATCCCGAGTGTCACCACATAGTTCCAGTCTAGTCTGCCTTTCCTCTGCTGGAGCCCAAGGTGAGTGGCTGCTGCCTATTTAGCCTCTGTCCAGATTCTGCGTCGTGGAGCCGCCTGGGACTTTTAACCTGAGGGCACTGCTCCCAGCCAAGGGTGGCTGAGGCTGCAGCACCAGCCAAGGATGTAGCACCCAGCTGATTTCTCAGGACTCAGCCACGGTTGCCGGACGCAGCCGAGGCGGCAGTAGCTTCTAGCCGAGTCCCCTGGTCCCAGCTGAGTCCGCTGGTCCCAGCCTAGGCCGCTGCAGACCGTGGGCTCCAGCCCCCCTCTCACGTCCTTGCAAGCCTACCAGGATTGAGTCAGTGTCCCTGGTTAAGTGGTCCTCCCAGCTGCCTTTCGGTTGCCCCTTCCTGATGATTTGTCTTTATTTTCGTTGTAAATCCAGTTTGGTCCTGGGAGATTGTCTGTGTAGCTTCCATTCACTCTGCTGCCATTTTTCCTCCTCTGACTTAACTTTTTTTAAATTCCAAAACTTTATCCATCCAAACTGATAACTTTTATTTTCATTGAAATGTCATCTTTTAGCTGCTCGCCCAATTTATATTCTACTTTCTCAGGACAAAAATTAGTCACAACTAAAATGATTAGATCAATATTACTCAGGTTCTCAAAATAGTCTCCTTCAAAAACCTCCAAAAAAACAAAAACAAAGAAAGGTCCTAATGCCATGAATGACAGCATTGTTGAAATAATTGGCTGCTTTAATAAGACATAGTCAAATATATAAATGCAGAATAAATATGTTTAGTGCATTTTTAATATCTCAAAATAGCATATTCTTTCAATTTAAGGTGATATAAGTTCTGCTTTAGATGACTTACCTCCTTGTTAACTCCTCACATACAGACCTTCTTGAAACAGAAACAAGATATGGTTTTGATTTCAAAATTGCTCAGAATTAGAAATATACACAATACATAAGTTACATTCCCAGGATGGGCAGGAACACATTCACATTTCTTCAGCAGGACATGTGAATAACCACACCAAGTGGACTATATAAAGATTCTGGGTTGCCTCACTAAGATTAGGCAGTCTTGTCTATCAAGTGGATTATGTGGGGAAAAACCCATCATTTCTCTAACCTTAAATTTAGAATTACAGACAAGAGAATGTGGATATATTTTCATTTCTACAAGCTTTCTTTCACTTTGCAATACCTACTTAAAGGTTCAAGTAAAGACTGTTTCCCATCTTTACTAATTTCTAATTCTACTGTATTTACTATCCATTGTTAGACATCTTTGCTTTTAATTACAGCTAATACCAAAGAAATACTGTTGTACTTTCATTTTTTGTCCATTTGGGACAAGGACTAAATCTTGTGCTGTTTGATCTCGTGTCCTGTATTCACAGATCAATAAGCATCTTTCCTAAAATAGTTATTTTAAATGGAATAAAATTGAATTTGTATGATATAACTAATTGTGAATCTCATAGCTGATAATATTGTCTATGATTGCAAAGATAAGGTATTTCTTAAGAATAATGGAAAATCAATTTTCTTAACTACTTTTTAATTTTATAAAAGTATATTTTAAAAAGCAACAGATGCTATAAACAGTGAATTATAAACATTTCTATACTCGCTACTTTGGGTAATTTTTTTTTTCTGTTATAATCTATTTTTAAATTCTCACACATTTTCTTGTATTCACTTGGACTGATTAATTCAACCATTTAAGATTTAAATTGACTGTTGGGATTGTGTCTTGCACATAATAATTACTGCAAAGTCAAATATCTTTGTGAGAGCGTTGAGTTGTCCTTGCGTGTAAATGCATCATGCAACATAAATGGTTGAATGAAGGTACTCTAATTGTTATTTTTAGCTTTGGTAGTCTCTTTTACATTCTGGAAATGTCGCTAACAAAATAAAGTGTTGATTCTAGGTTGTCGTCGTTTAAAATCATTGCTCATCATCTGGTTCTATTTGTTTAGGTCACAATAGGGTTTCAGTCTTATAAATTGCTACACTCATTATTTTTGTAGCAATTTCTATTACTGTTACATACTACCTAGATTAGAAAATTTTTCTAATCTAAATAAAAGTATTTGCATACTTAGAGACTATAAATTTCTTTATTTTCTCCCAAGATAATGATTCTTTCTGACTTGTGTTGTAACACTAAGTAATTTTTAGAAGATATTGTTGCTGCCAATGTGTGGCTGTGAGTGAATTAAATTCTTTCTGAAGAAGTATGATTTTGAGTTTCTTGCAGGGCAGTTTTGTTTGTAATTAATCATTGCAATTCTTCTGGTACGCAAGTGACTTTAATGATATTGGAAAACTGGTATGAAAATAGATAAGACAAAGCTCCAGAAATTCAGAAGCTCATGGGAGGAAGGAAAAATCAGATTCATATATTTTTAGAAAGAGAAAGATTTATATTCAGGAGTTAAAATGGAAGACCCAAGAAAGCAAATAGAGTACACTTACTATTAACTCATAAATCTTCATGTATGTCTTGTATCAATCAAGGTAAAACAAACAAACAAAAAACTAAGAAAAGGTGAGAAAAACATATAGAAGTAAAGCATGGATGGTGTTTTCAATGACATAAACTTATTGGACAAATGAGATATGTATGAATAAAATAGAGAATAAAAGCAAATTGCGTACAATCAGTTTGTGTTGTTCAGACTAAAATTACTGTGGAAATAATGATGTAGAAATTGGTATGAAATAGTCTTGATGAGCATCTGTGGAGTGAAAAATATGAACATCAAAAAATAAAAATAAAAATTGGGGAAGGGGAAGAAATACCTCAGTAGATAAGCTACAGTGAACTCGAAAAACAATAAAGCCAGTATCATATTATACTTGGGCTTGAATAAGATAGATTATAAAGAAAAAAAAAATGACAACTTTAATTTTAAAATAAATTTAATTTATTAGTGATTTCAATGTAGAATAGGTTTTTTAGCCCACTGATGTAAAAAATGGCAGAAGATGGAAGAAAGAGAAAACTGAATGGTAAGTTTTTTTATTCATATGATAAAAATATAAAGAAAATAAGACATTGCATAGATATATCACAGTGTAAATACACATGTTAAAATTTCAAGGGCAACTATGAAAA
Organism: Molossus molossus; assembly: GCF_014108415.1. Lineage (NCBI taxonomy): Eukaryota > Metazoa > Chordata > Mammalia > Chiroptera > Molossidae > Molossus > Molossus molossus. Next base: position 13,383,805 of record NW_023425346.1, read on the forward strand.
ATATTAATGAAATGTCAAACCATTGGGGAAAAAATGGAGATAAAAATCTGCACGAATTCCTCAAAAGATAATAATATTAGAGAGGTGGGCAAAAGTAGGTTTAGTTGTGAGTACACAAAACACAGAGTTTATTCTTATACTATTACTTATTAATTATTGTATTATTTTCCATAAGACAAACTGTAAATCTACTTTTTCCCAGTCTTGTAATATTTTTTAAAAGGCAGATAAAATAAAAATAAAAAAAAAAACATAAAGTAGTCAGGAAACAGATGAAACATCTTAGTAATCACAAATAAAGTGAATATCTAAATATTAAAAAATTTAAAGGATTTTAAAAAAATGTGATATTGTCTCCTGTTTAAAAGCACTACACTTAGAAGAAAATGACTCATAAATGGTGTTATGAAAAAAAAAAAAAGCTTATGTTAGATATAAGTAAAAAAAGTGTGTTTTCAGTGTTAGAGCAAAGGGAATATTTATTAGTTAATACATTCAAGAGGACAGGTGACTGTCTTTATAATTAAACAAATCTGTAACCCTTCAGAAGATGCATTCATTTATTCAATCTATTTACACTGAAAGTCTGTGTTGTTCCAGGCATGTTTTGGCCTCTAGAAAAAAGCACAAAACAGATGCAATTTCACAGGGTTATGAAATAAATAACAGAGTTGCCTGAAACCGAGATTGCAAAGACCATAGAAAGAACAGATGGTAATGATGACATGTTAGAGTCTGATAATTTAGTCTGGGGCATGTTTGTTTGAGTTGCTTGGTCAAAAACCAAGTATAAATGTTAGGTAGAAAGTTGATTATATACGTCTTTGGGTCAGGATAAAATCCAGTTTGGAGCTATAAATTTTAAAGTCTTTGGTGTAGAAACTGCATTTGAAACTATTTGACTGAATGATATTTAGTAAGTGTATAATATAAATAGAAACAAATAGGAGATCCAAAGACTGAGCTAGCTGTTGGTAAGTCTAATATTGTTAGAATAGAAAATGAGAGACAATAGCTAAAAAAAATAAATACAAAAGGTCAGTGTACAAGGGGATCCAGGAGAGTGCTGGTCATCTGGAATACATGTTAAAAATATGCTCCAAGGATGTCTCTCTAAATAAATGCTGCAGATCAATCAAGCAGAGCAAAGACTAAGAACTGACTGTTGCATTTAGTATTTAAGAGCTCATTGTTGACCTTGTATGAGTAAGTTTGGTGTCATGGTAGAAGCAATTCACCTAACTGCAGTAGGCTCAGGGAAATATATGAAGAGAAGAATCAGAATCAATGTGTTTAGACAAGTCCAAAGAGCTTTTTTGTTAAAAAAAGTTTGTATGTAAATATGGAAAGAAGGATATGGAGTTTTGTTTTGTTTGGTTTTGTTTTTTGTATGTTTTGGTTTGTTTTAAGATGGGAGAAAAAGCAGCAGGTTTGAAGAAGGATGTAAAATATCATGCAGATGCCTAAAGATAGTCAATGAAGGAATGACCAAAATTGACTGAGTGATGTTCTTCAGAAACTAGTGAGAAGAGAATTTACTGAGCAAGAGGGTGATGTCTTTGGCTAGAAATGTGGACAGTTTTTCTGTAGCGAAACGGAAAGACACATGTCACCACAAATTCCATTAGGCGTAGGTAGTGGCCGCAGCGAGCGGAAGTTCTCCTCTGTGACAAGCTCTTCAGTGAGGCAGAAAGTGAGATCCTCGGTTAGGAGTGCAGGTGGTGGATGTCTGAGAAGGTAGCACAGTCTCTGGAATGTTCATCCGGAAGAGTGCCCAAGTGAACAGAGAAAGGGAAAATGTAATGATTGATAAGGAGCAGAAGGGTTACCAAGAAGCTAAAAATAATGATTCTCAATGCAATAGTCAAGATGGTGGTGTTTTCACCGCTGTGTTCAAGCAGGTAGATCCAGGTGTGAGCAGGCAGAGAGTGAGCCAGGGTGGTGGTATAACAAGTGAGTATAATAATGCTGCTGAGGGGTGTCAGGGAGTTGAAAATATAAGCAAGAGATTAATGATAGTAGTTTACCATGAAATTTACTGGGTAAAGATAGAAAGGAAGCCATAAATTGAGGGTAAAACAGTGGAAAATAAGAGGATTCATACATTTCAGGTTCTGGTGATTGGTGTTGAGATTTTAGAGCATGCGAACAGGGGAGGAAGGGTTGTTGGAGAGCAGCGTACGTGAAATTGAGATTATGGAAGATTTGCATGAATTTGTAATGACAAGATCTAGGGTGTAACTGGGACTTTGGGGTGAATTATCTATATCAATGTTTAAATAATCAAGAGTTGTAAAAGCAGTAATGTTGGACAGAATGACAGTTAATTTTTACAGGGTGTGAGAAGAAACCTGCTGCCTAAGTCATAAAAAGGAGGGGTTACTTAAATATTAAATCTGGGTGTATCTAGAGATGAGGAAGAAACATGATCAAAGCTAAGTGTTTTGAAGGAAAAGGGAAGACAATAGATTGGATGTGACAAGGAGGGTTCCAAATTCCATCTCCCGACCCAGTAACTTGAGACAGAAGGAAAGTACAATAGCCACCATTTGAGAATCTTAAAGGAGAATCAGTGTTCTTCTGAGGCATGAGGAGCACCAGGTTTTAGGTTTTAATAACAAGAAAGAAGGGCCCTGGCCAGTTTGGCTCAGCGGTTAGAGCGTTGACCTGCGGTCCAGAGAGACCCGGGTTCGGTTCCCGCTAAGGGCATGTACCTCGGTTGCAGTTTGTCCCCGGCCCTGGTCGGTCGTGCGGGTGGCAGCCACTCGATGTGTTCCTTTCACGTCGATGTTTCTCTCTCTCTCTGTTCCTCTCTCTCTCTCCCACTCTACCTGAACAAAAAATGGAAAAATGTCCTCGGGTGAGGATTAAAAAAAAAAAAACAAGAAAGAAGGGATTACAGAGTGGTTCAGGAGATTGTTTTAATTATTATGCTTAATAAATAACCCAAATCTTAGGGGTTAAAGTAACAATCTTTTTTTTTTTTTTTTTTGTCCCTGCACAAGTCTACAAACCATTTAAGAGGTTCTGATGATCTGGGCCAATATTTCTGACACCTGGGGTTGTTCATAAGTCTGCAGTCAGCTAGTAAATTGGCTGGGATGGGCTGACCTAGGGTGGTCCTGGCAGCAATGTCTCAGTTCTGCTCCAAGTGTTTCTCATATTACTTCACTTGTTATTCTCTTTTTATGATAATGACAGAAAGTTTGAATGAATTCATAAAAAAATGTGTAAGTAGTCAATAAACATATTACAAGAAATTTACTTTTATTAGCAATCAGTGAAACAGAAATTAAAACAATAAAAAGATTAAAAGATATGTATAAAATTAAGTGATAGTCATTCACTTTTGGAGACAAAATACATGGATCCTTTCATCTGGAAGGAGTTTCAATAGTACGTATTAATATTTCAATTGTAAATACTAACCCAAGAATACTTCCAAGTGTCAATCAAAAAAAATATTCACAGTATGTGTAGAGAAGAATGTGTAAGGATGTTCATTTTATCTTTTTATAAAATATTAAACATTAGAAGCAACTATAAATACATGACTAAAGTTAACTAATCAGTCAAAGACATAAAAGAAAACAAGTGACACACTCAAATAAGTAAGAGCATATTTTAGTAAAGGCACTATTTACAGTGATATGGAGAAAACTTTGGGAGAAACATCAAGGTGGTAGAGTACCCTGGGGCTACTAACAGTGAGAAATTCCTGGGATCCTGGGCCTGACAGCACCAGGTATTGGAGCCAGAATCAGAAACTGTGACACCTGAGAGGAGGTTTGCTCTTTTGTAGAGGAAGGTGGCAAACTAAGTTAAAGAAATGAGGTACGAAAGAAGGTGGAGAATAAATGCTCCATTTGCTTTCTCCTTTCGGAATCTTTGCCAGTGGCTCTCACTCCATTAGCTAGAGCTAACAAGATAGAGGGCAAGAAGGGTATTGGAGATCAGAGTTCTTCTACGCAGTCTTTGCAGTCCAGGTTCCCAAGGTGCAGAGCAGGGCGGAGAATGGAGATGGATCTGAGGATCCATATGGAAGATACCCGGCACAAAATATAACAGCCTATTAAACAACAGATTAAAAAATTTAAGTAAGCTTATACCTACTGATAAATATAATTTCTCTAACATAGTTAAATGACCAAAAAAAAAAAAGGTCAATTTAATACATACAACTGAATATTTTTATATATAACACACAAAATGGCCATATAATTTTAAATATATATATATACATATTTGTGATGATTAATATTATATGTCAAATTAACTGGGCTAAGATATGCTCAGATAGCTGGTAATTCATTGTTTCTGAGGGAGTCTGCGAAGGTGTTTCTAGAGATATTAGCATTTGTATCAGTAGGCTGAGCAAAGACCCAGCCTCAGCAATGTGGTGAGGCATCATCCAATCTGCTGAAGCCTGGAACAGAACAAAAAGGAAGAGAGGAAGGGTGAATTCTCTCTCTTCTTGAGCTGGGACATCTATCTTTTTTCTTTGGACATCTGAGCTTCTAGTTTCCTAGCCTTCACTTATACCAGCGGCCCAGCATTCTCAGGCCTCCCACCTGGACTGGCTTTCCTGGTTCTCCAACTTGCAGGGGGCATATCTTGTGCTTCTCAGTCTCCATAATCATGTGAGCCAATACTCATAATCAATCTTATCTATTTATCCACCCTATTGGTTCTGTTTTTCTGGAGAACACTGACTAATATATTTACTTTAGAACATTAAAAAAAATCTGGACTTGGACTTCCAGTCAAGATGGCAGTGTAGGTAAATGCAGTACTTGCCTCCTCCCACAACCACATCAAAATTACCACTAAATTACAGTACAACCATCATTCACACCTGCCTGAAATTGAGCTGAATGGAAGTCCTACAACTAGGGAATTAAAGAAGAGACCACACCAAGATTGGCAGGAGCGGTGGAGGTGCGGACGGGCTGGTCCCACACCGACATGTGGTGGATAAAAGTCAGGAGGGACACCTCAGCTGGGAAGGTCCTCCCTTAGGAGTGAGGGGTCTCTGTCCCACACCAGGCTCCTAGCTCAGGGTTCCAGTGCCAGGAACAAAAGTTCCATAACTTCTGGCTGTAATAACCAGTGGGAACTGAGGCTGAGGGAGGCTGAGGCTGCTGGAGCCCCAGGCAGCTACTCTAAATGGACTTACTAGGACCCACTCCCTCTAGGCTCCAGCTTGAGGGAGGCAGCTTGAAAGGCACCAGAGACATATAGTGAAGAACTGAGTTGTTTGGCATAGGGGCAAGTGCCGGAGAGGCAGCTTTCTCCCAGACAGATGTGCTGGTAGAAGCCGCTGTTCCTTTGGCAGACCCTTCCCCTAGGAGGCTGGCAGACAGCTGCCATATCTGGGACTCCAGAAACCTGGCTCACACTGTTGGCCCTGCTCTGGTGATTCCCTGAGGCCTTGCCCAACCTAACTTTTGGGCCCACTCAAGCTGTTTCCAATAGCTTTACCATAGGATTGGCCTGTCTTGGATCCTGCTTCAGATTTTCCTAAAATCTCTCAAACAAGCAGTTTCTGGTCTCAGTGTGCCCCATACCTCTCGCTAAGTGCCCCCAGGCCTGGCACTAGAAGCAGCCAGCCTTGGTTCACAACTTGGCTTTTCCTGGGCACCTCCAGGCCCAGCACAGGAAGCAGCCATCAGCAGATCACTTTGTAGCTTATTCCAGGTGGCCCAGGGTAGAACACAGGCAGTGGCTGACATTGCCTCAGAGCCAGCACACCCAGTGGATACCTTCAGACCACATCGAAACACCACCACCCAACCACCTCCACAAGTGTCATACTTAGGATTGGACTCGGGGAATACCAGAGCCCTGCTGAAATAAGTCTTGATCTGTGTGGCAGGCCCCTGAACAGCTGATCCTCCAAGGTAGTCAGAGGTCAGTGGTCAGTGGGCACAATCAGCCTTGCAGCTGATCAGCCTGAGTAAATCCCTCCCACTGACATGTCGACAGAAATCAAGACTCAATTACAATGGAGGGTGTACAGTCTACATGAGGGGCAAACCTCTGAGGGCTCAGCTGTACCACTCAGGGAGGCTGTACCACTGGATTCTATAGGACACCTACAACAATAAGCCACCCTGTGAAGCCTAGGAGACATAGCAATTCTACCTAATACATAGAAATAATCACAAGGAAGCAGTCAAAATGAGGAGACAAAGAAACATGTCCCAAATGACAAACGAACAAAACTCCAGGAAAAAAACTAAACAAAATGGAGACAAGGAATCAATCAGATACAGAGTTCAAAACACTGGTTATAAAGATGCTCAAGGAACTTAGAGAAAACTTCAAGGAACTTAGTGAGAACTCCAAGGAACTTAGTGAGAACTCCAAGGAGGCACTAACTGAAATCAAGAATAATTTACAGAAAATCAATAGTAGAGTAGGTAAAACCAAGAAGCAAACTTATATTCTCTTTAGAATATAAGAAAACAAAAAAACACCAAATCAGAAAAGAAAAAATAATCCAAAAAATGAGGATAGTGTAAGGAGACTCTGGGACAACTTCAAGCATGCCACATTTGCATCATAGGGGTGCCAGAAGGAGAAGAGAGTGCACAAGAAATCGAAAACCTATTTGAAGCAATAATTACAGAAAACTTCTCTTACTTGGTGAAGGAAACAGACATACAAGTTCAGAAAGCACAGAGAGTCCCAAGCAAGAGGAACCCAAAGAGGTCCACACCGAGGCACATCATCATCAAAACACAAAAGTTTAAAGACAAAGAGAGCCCTGGCCGGTTTGGCTCAGTGGTTGGAGCATCGGCCTGCGGTCCAGAGAGACCCAGGTTTGGTTCTCGCTAAGGGCACGTACCTCAGTTGCAGTTTGTCTCCGGCCCTGGTTGGGTCGTGTGGGTGGCAACCACTCGATGTGTCCCTTTCACATCAATGTTTCTCTCTCTCTCTCCCCTTGCCACTCTATATCTGAACAAAAAATGGGAAAATGTCCTTGGGTAAGGATAAATTAAAAAAAAATAAAATTTAAAGACAAAGAGAAAATGTTAAAAGCAGCAAGAGAATAGCAGTTTGTTACCTGCAAAAAAGCTCTCATAAGACTTTCAGATAATTTCTCAAAAGAAATTTTGCAGGCCAGAAAAAAATGGCAAGAGGTATTCATAATGATGAAACGCAATGACCTACAACTAAGATTACTCTACCCTGCAAAGCTATCATTTAGAATTGATGGACATATCAAGAGTTTTCCAGATAAGAAAAAGCTAAAGGAGTTCATCACCACCAAACCAGTAATATATGAAATGTTGAAGGGTCTTCATGAAGGAGAACAAAAAAAATATGAATAATAAAATGGCAATTAATACAAATCTATCAACAATTAAATCTTCAAACAAAATGAGCAAGCAGAACAGAAACAGACTCCTAGATACAGAGAAATTTTTGTTGCTTGCCAGATGGGAGGGGGCTGGAGGGATGAGTGAAAAAGATGAAGGACTTAAGAAGTACAAATTGTTTGTTAGACTGATGAACCTCAAAGGGAAGCAGGGAGGGAGGGAGGAATGAGATAAACCAAAGAACTTCTATGCACATATGCATAACCAATGGACACCGACAAGAGTGTGGGGAAGACAGGAGGGGGGTGGGATTGGAGAGGAGAGGTTAATGAGGGATAAAAGGGGGGCACCTGTAATACATTCACAATAAAGTTTAAAAAAATCTGAATTTATATACATTAAATTGTTAACAGTGGATTCATGTGAATAGTAGTGGAAGTGGGCAGAAACATGATGGGAGAGCTTTTATTCATTCGTATTTGAAATTTTAGAATGAACATGTAGCGATGTTTCAAATTTATTTAGTTAAGTTAAAAATTTTTAAAGTAAATAAAAGTCTGTTCTAACATTCTGCAGAGCATTTGGGCAAAGATGGGAGTGGAAGAAGGATTTTTATTATGATACACAGTAATTTATCTTCTAGTATATAAAATAGACTCACGATAAGAAACCTCAATAGAAAGCTACTGCCTTAGCCTAAGTGGGTCATTTTTCAATTTTCAATTATTCAATTATGTAAATTTGTTAATATTCATAATAACATCGCTTGTATAGTCTGTCTTTTATGTCAATGTACATTCACATGGATTCTTCAGTTTATACTAAGAAATGATTTTGTCCAGTGGTAAGCAAAAATAGTTTTATCTCTCTTACCAATAGTAAATAAATAATTGAGATACAGAAGCACCAACAACTTTTCCCCAATATCATTGAATTACTGACAACCTAAATAAATAATAAAAATAAACACATTTCCCTCACTTTCTGGCCTGGAGACGTCTTCTCTATACCACCTGATACTCGAAGGTGTTCGCCATATGGGAAAATTATGCATGGGCTTCATTAGTTTCAAATGTACTCCTTATCTCCAGGGAAGTTGAAGAACATTTAATTTTTTTTTCTACAGGAGTTTGTGCAATCATCTGAATTGATGGTTCTCCAGATGTGTAACACGGTTCCCCAGGGCATCATGGTGAACTCACCGGATGCTGAAAGATGTGTGAAATTGTTGTGGAAAGCACAGTGAGATTAGACATTTGATGGCACCGAGTGAACTGTTTCCTTCAACTAATAGTGTCTGAATTAGGTTCTGTGCACACACTTCAATTATGTCATAGCTTTCAAAGCCAAGTTTAGTTGGTTACTTACAATAATAAACAAGCACTGCATAAAAATTTAGCAGAAACAGGACATGAACGTGCTTAGCCAATCGGATTCCGAGGAGTCAAGAGTTGTGCAGTGACAAATAGGCACATGCATGCTTTTAGTAACAGTGTTTTTTAAAATTGTGGTTAATTTCCTCTAAATTATTTCTATTTTTTTCAAATGACTGTTAGTTTGCAGGGACATAGATATCTATTGAGTTGTTTTGACCTAAGTACTTAGTAAACAGACTCTTAGTTATTCCTTTTGGCTTAGGGTGACTGTGAAAAAGTAACTGAGATACTAAGGGCAACTTGAACAGAAAAAGTTTGGAAACTTTCTAAAATATTAAAATTATACTCGAGAGAACCAAATTACAAACGCTCCAGTATATTATTCACCGACTCTAAACCTACTCTTCCTCCAGGCTATGAAGCCACATTCCAGTCTTTTACTGTCTCGTCATTTTGGGTAGGAGGAGAAGTTAATTTAAGTTAAGGAGAAGTTAAGTTACATGGTCTACTCCTTCATAAATGTGTATCTGGATGAATGTTTCAGGACTTACCACTGAGTGTAGAGAGAGAGAATTAATTAAGGCTTTGGTCCCTTCATCCACAAAGATTATTTCCCTAACTATCCACTAATCACTTGTGACTCATTTGGCAGAGAAAAATATGCTAATATGCGTAGTCTAATAGAAAGCAGGTGTTGAGCATTGTACTGTGAAATTATACCAGTTATACCATGAGGACAAGCATATGAAAATTGTTTGATATAAAAAGAAAAGGAAGATATGAAAAGAAAGAAGAAATCACATCATGTAATATAGAGTTCTAGACTAGGAATCAGCGCAGTCTCTGCCACCATTCATTAAACGTCCCTGAAAAATCTACTTAGTTTTCTGTGTCCTATTTTTGGTCTCACCTGTTTTTTTGGAAAATGTTAATTCACTTATTTATCAATCTAACAATAATTTATGAGTATTTGGAGTATTTTGATGAATTTAAGGACAAAGGTAAAATTACATTTACTCTGTTACTATGCTATCTATTATTTCAGGGTAGGACATACAGTTTTTCTAATTTAGGAATACCTTCCATTTTTTCATCTCCTTATCCTGGGGTAACTGCACCACGGCCTTCTGAGGAAGGTTTTTCCAAAACCTACTCTGTCCTGTGCTCAGCCTCTACTCTGAAAAACAAACAAAACGGAAGAAAAAAACCCTTCAGGCTGAGCTCCACTGTTAACACTCCCTTCATTCCTGCCCAGACCCCTGTACTAGCCCGCCAGCCATGGGGTTGCACACTGCACAGAGAAACACATTACATTTGAGTAATGGAGAACCCTTAATAGCGGGTTGGGAGAAGTGTACACTTTTCTCCCCATGGCAATGTGGAGTAAGTAAATGTTCCTCTGCAAGGCGGCGCTATGTTTTCCTTCCATTTCTTAATAGAGCAGTACGTATATCCAATGAATATCAAATATGAAAAACCTGATCACTAAAATACTTAACTAACTTTTAATTAGATTTCTATTATGTTTTCTTTTACTTCATTTCATATGAGCAGGTCTCCTAGGTAACAATCCGCTACTGAAGAAGGCTAAGCAGAGGGCTTCTGCAGCACCCATCAGAGAGAAAGGAGTCAGAGGTAAGTGCACTCGGCATTACGAATGAGGAGATGGAGCTCCTGAGAAACTGAAATTACTCAAAAAACCATGCCACAAAAACATCTCTGGAGAGTTTCTTTCCTCTTATTGCCTTCGTATTTGACCTTCTGAAAAAGTTGTATTTTCAGAACAGCATTGTTTCCTGGGCGCGGAGGAGAAAACTTATGTAAGATAGAACTTGTGTTAAAAATTGAACCTTCCAAATCAGAAGAAAAAAAACAGCAGCTAGCCTGAAATTCGAAGACAGAACTTTAAAGCTGTGTTCATTGCTTAAACTCTGAAGTGAAAAGCTATTTTTCATTTTAAATTGACTTAAGGCCAAAGAGATTGAATTCTTTAATTTTCCGTTTCAGCATTAAATGTGAAATTGTGCATACATGTACTACAATTAAAATCAGTAACATTTGTTTCACAAAACAACTTTCCAGAGAATAACTTTATAGGCTACTGTGATTAGCCTTTACTTCAAATGTAAAATTAAAATATGTAGTTTTTCTTTATTGTTTTTCTGTTAGAGGAAAACATAATGACATCTGCTATTTTTATACAGCAATTGTTAGATTTTCAGTAACTACACTAGCTCAAATTGTAAAATTGTATCTTTTTTCCTGAGTTATACTGAACAATTTGCTACAAGACTATTAATGCACAGCAGTCCGTTCCTTTCTGGTGTGCACCACAGTAAGGCGAACTGAAGAGTAGGTCCTATAGGACATCTGCTTGGGGACTCAACTTCTGTTTAGTTTTGTGAGATTGAAAAAACAGCCTAGAAGGACCCGGAGATTATTATGCTAAGCAAAACAAACCAGACAGAGAAAGGTAAAAACCATATTATCTCACTTATAGGTGGAATCTAATGAACAATATAAACTGACGAACAAAATAGAACCAAATATATGGATGCAAGTAACTGACTGGTCAGAGGGGAGGGGGTGGGGAGGGGGATGGGAGGACTGGATAAAAGAAGGTGAAGAGAATGGTCAAAGAACATATATGCATAGCCCACGGACACAGACAGCAGTGTGGTAATAGCCAGAGGTGGGGGATGGAGGTGGGTAAATGGAAGGGGAATGGGAGGCATCTGGGATATAGTCAACAATAAATTTTAAAAAAAAGAAAAGAAAGACACTTCAGTTCTCTGAGCTCGTTTCACTTTATAGAAATGGAGAGATAAAGCCTGTCTTGATGTATGTCACATGAGCAAAATGACAAGGTTGCTGTGACGTGTTTAACAGGGAATCCAGAATATAATAGTCATTAATATTTTTACTTGCTATCCCTATAGAATAAGGAGCACACAACTTTGCTTAGTTTTCATCATTAATGGTTTAGTATTACTGTTTGTGTTACTATGGGTTTAAAAGCATTACAATAAAATCTACATTTTCATTCATGAAAATACTAAAGTATTCCACTCTTCTTTCAGGGACAGGTTTTTGTTTTGTTAAACCCCTGTTCCTTCCACCCTCTCCCCAGCCCCCAACCTGGAATCAGTCAATTAATCAATTCTCCCTTCTTTCCAGAAAGATGTAAGAGGACCACGGTGCCTCTCACAGATGCATTCCAGCACTACCTTAATATCCCCAAACCCAGCACTTGAGTTTTACGTGGCAAGGTTGAATCTTACAGGTGTTATCTATGTGAAAAGGCATTTCTGTCTTTGAGATAGAAAGCATCAGTGGATGTGCCTAATAACTGCATCAGCCTGTGTTGAAACATAGAATGAGTGGTCAATCGATATTCATGGCATTCAACTAAGTAGATTAAGCAGTAACCATTCTCTTCGCACTGCGCTGTGGGCACACACAGAACTGTGATATGATCTCTGCCCACAGAGAACTTACAGGCACATGGCACATGTCTCACAAATATAAAATAATTAGACAACAAGCTCGAACTAGGCGTCACATGCTCCACACAAGGACTGTGGCTGTTTAGAGAAAAAGTATGGTATCTGTTGACTGAGAAAATCGAAAAGGCTTCTTAAAAGTCAGATGGCTAAATCTACTTGTCCTGAAGATCTGCTGCTGCTAAAGTAATACGAACCTGAAGAAAAAGAAGTATTTTTGATGAAAGTAGCTTCATGTTAAGTGGAAATCTGTGGATCTACTCAGACATGCATCTGTGATTCCTTGTTTCAGTTTTAATAGTTGTTTTAGTTTTATTAATTGATTCTATTAATCTTAACACAGGGTAGGGGGAAATGGCACAATAGATTGCATTATGTACATTGATCACTGAAGTTCTTAATGGTTAAGTTATAAAAAATATTAAATAAGTGATAATACTTGAAATGAAGCACTTATACCCTAAGCCTTAGGAAATAATGCTTGTAATAAACTTGACTATTACATATAAACTTGACTATTACATACTTGACTGTTACATATCAACAGGAAAAATATAGAATATTACAGTGTAATATGATATAATGTGATTACATTATAGTTCCTGCTGTTAAAAAAAAAGTCAGATGGCTAGAAAACTAAGTGCTTCAAAACGAAAACAAAGAACAATGCATATCTGAGACACAGCACCTATGTAAACACCTCCCATAGTTTTGGTCAATGTTTTTCTATCAATTCAGTATAATTTTTGCTTTTTTTTTTTTTATCGCTTCCCACACTCCTCTTATTTTTTGTTCTTTCAGTAGTTCTCAAAATAAGGGGGAGGCAATACTACTAAATATTCCTGGACTGCTTCATTTTATTTTTCTTATACTTTTTAAATTATATTTATTAATTTATTTTTGTTACAGATGTTTCTCCTTTTCCCCCTATTGACACCCTGGTCCCCATTCTTCCATCCCACCACATCCCTAGCTTTGTTGTCTATGTCCATTGGTTATTCATACATACATATAAGTTCTGTGGGTTATCTTCCCTCCAACACTCCCTCTTCTGAGGTTTGTCAATCTGTACCCTACCTCTATGTCTCTGGGTCTATTTTGTTCATCAGTTTGTTTTGATCGTTATATTCCACAAATAAGTGAGATCATGTGATATTTGTCTTTCTCTGCTTGGCTTGTTTCACTTCATAAAAAACTCTCCAGCTGGATAGAGTAGTCTTGGATTCAGACCCTTGCCTTGAATTACTTTGTATAATTCATCCCACTCCCTTCTGGCATGCAGTGTTTCTATTAAGAAATCAGCTGTCAGTCTAATGGGAGCTCCCTTGTAGGTAACTTCATGTCTCTATTTTAATTCCTCTAAGATCCTTTCTTTTTCTTTAATGTTTGCCATTTTTACTATGATGTGACTTTAGGGCTTCACCTTCCTTGGGACTTTCTGTGTTTCCTGTAGCTTATCTCTTCCCAACGCCCAGCCCCCCCTTTTCTGAGGTTTGTCAGTCTGTACCCTACTTCCATGTTTCTGGGTCTACCCTATTCCTCAGACTGTTATGTTCATTATATTTCATATATAAGAGAGATCATGTGGTATTTGTCTTATTCTGCTTCGCTTGTTTCACTTAGAATAATACTTTCCAAGTTCCTCCATGTCGTGTCAAAGGATAAGAGATCTTTCTTTTTACAACTGCATAGTACTCCATTGTGTACAAGCACAATTTATTTATTTATTTATTTATTTATTTATTTATTTATTTATTTCTTAATTTTTGTTACAGATGTTTCTCCTTTTTCCCTACAGATTCCCCCCTTCCCCTCCCTCCCTGCCCTGTCCACAGCTTTGTTGTCCATGTCCATTGTTCATGCATACATGCATATAAGTTCTGTGGTTTATCTCTCACCCACCACCCCCTGTTCTGAGGATTGTCAGTCTGCACCCCACTTCCATGTCTCTGGGACTACTTCATTCCTCAGACTGTAATGTTCATTACATTCCACAAATAAGTGAGATCGTATGATACTTGTCTTTTTCTGTATGGCTTGTTTCACTTAGGATGATACTTTCCAAGTCTCTCCATGTACTCTCAAAGGATAAGAGATCTTTCTTTCTTACAGCTGCGTAGTACTCCATTGTGGATATGTACCACTGCTTTTTTAACCATTTGTCTACTGATGGACATTTGGGCTTTTTCCAGATCTTAGCGATTGTAAATAGTGCTGCTATGAACATAGGGGTACATATATTCTTTCTGATTGGTGTTTCAGGCTTCTTAGGGTATATTCCTAGAAGTGGGATAACTGGATCAAATGGAAGTTCAATTTTTAATGTTTTGAGGTAACACCATAGTGTTTTCCATAGTGGCTGCACCAGTCTGCATTCCCACGAGCAGTATATTAGAGTCCCGTTTTCTCCACACCCTCGCCAACACTTGTTGTTTGATGATTTGTTGATGGCGGCCATTCTGACAGGTGTGAGGTGATACCTCATTGCTGTTTTAATTTGCATCTCTCTGATGATTAGTGATGTTGAGCATTTCTTCATATGTCTCTTGGCCATTTGTATATCCTATTAGGAGGGGTGTCTATTCAGCTCCTCTGTCCATTTATTAATTGGGTTCTTTGTCTTCCTCTTGTTGAGTTGTATGAGTACTCTATATATTTTGGTAATTAACCCCTTATCTGATGTATCATTGACAATGATGTTCTCCCATACAGTGGGTTGCCTTTCCATTTTGATGGTTGTTTCTTTTGCTGTGCATAAGCTTTTTAGTTTGATGTAGTTTCATGTGTTCATTTTCTTCTTTGTTTCTGTTGCCTTAGGTGATGTATCAGTGAAAATTCTGCTGCGTATGATGTCTGAAATTTTGTTGCCTACATTTTCTTCTAGGATTTTTATGGATTCATGGGTCACATTTAAGTCTTTTATCCATTTTGAGTTTATTCTTATGTATGGTGTAAGTTGATGGTCTAGTTTCATATTTTTGCATGTCGCTGTCCAATTTTCACAACACATTTATTAGAGAGGCTGTCTTTACTCCATTGTATGCTCTTGCCTCCTTTGTCAAATGTTAATTGAGCATATTGCCTTGGGTCCTTTTCTGGGTTCTCTATTCTGTTCCACTGGTCTATATGCCTGTTCTTATGCCAGTACCAGGCTGTTTTGATTACAGTCGCTTTATAGTATAACCTGAAATCTGGTATTGTCATCCCACCTCCTTTGTCCTTCTTTTTCAAAATTGCTGTGGCTATTCGGGGTCTTTTTGGGTTCCATATGAACTTTTGAAGTATTTGTTCTAGTTCTGTGAAAAATGCTATTGTTATTTTGATGGGAATTGCATTTAATTTATAGACTGTTTTGAGTAATATGGACATTTTAATGATGTTAATTCGTCCAATCTATGAACAAGGTATGTGCTTCCACTTTATTATATCTTCCTCTAATTCTTTTTTCAATGTCTTGTAGTTTTCTGCAAATAGGTCCTTTACTTTTTTGGTTAAGTTTATTCCTAGGTATCTTAATTGTTTTGCCACAATGGTAAATGGAATTGTATTTTTAGTTTCTCTTTCTGTGAGTTCATCATTGGTGTATACAAATGCCATCAATTGCTTGATGTTAATTTTGTATCCTGCTACTTTACCAAATTCATTTTTTAAGCGTAGTAAATTTTTGATGGAGTCTTTAGGAATTTCTATGTATAATATGATGTCATCTGCTAATAAAGACACTTTCGCTGCCTCTTTTCCAATTGGGATCCCTTTTATTTTTTCTTCCTGTCTTATTGCTGTGGCTAAGAATTCCAGTACAATGTTAAATAAGAGTGGTGAAAGTGGACATCCCTATCTTGTCCCTGTTCTTAAGGAAAATGTTTTCAGTTTCTGCCCATTGAGTATGATGTTGGCTATAGGTCTTTTATATATCGACTTTATTATGTCGGGATTTGATCCCTCTATTCCCACATTGCTGAGCATTTTTATCAGAAATGGATGCTAGATTTTGTCAAATGCTTTTTCAGTATCTCTTGATATGATCATGTGGTTTTTATTCTTCATTTTGTTTATGTGGTATATCGTTGATTTGTGAATATTGTACCAGCCTTGCATCCCTGGGATCAATCCCACTTGGTCATGGTGAATAATTTTTTTGATGTATTGCTGAATCCGATTTGCTTGTATTTTGTTCAGGATTTTGGCATCTATGTTCATCAGGGATATTGGCCTGTAGTTTTCTTTCTTTGTGGTGTATTGTTTGGAGTGTTTTGGAACTAGAATTATGCTGGCCCCATAAAACGAGTTTGGAAGTCTTCCTTCTTGAATTTTTTTGAAATAGTGTGAGAAGAATGGGTGTTAGTTCTTTTTTGAATGTTCAGTAAAACTCCCCCGTGAATCCATCCGGGCCTGGGTTTTTGTTTGCAGGGAGAGTCTTGATTACCTCTTCAATATCCTTAGCTGTTATTGGTCTATTCAAGTCTTCTATCTCTTCCTGGACCAGTTGTGGGAGACTGTGTGTTTCTAGAATTTTGTCCATTTTGCTTAGATTGTCGAGTTTGTTGCCATATAATTGTTCATAGTAGCTGTTAACGATCTTTTGTATCTGTGGTGTTGGTTGTTACTTCTCCTCTTTCATTTCTGATTTTGTGTATTTGGGTTCTCTCTCTTTATTTCCTGATGAGTCTAGCTAAGGTCCATCAATCTTGTTTATCTTTTCAAAAAACCAGCTCTTTGTTTCATTGATCCTTTGGATTGTTTTTTTGGTCTCTATGTCATTTATTTCTGCTCTGATCTTTACTATTTCCTTCCTTGTAGTTGCTCTGGGGTTTTCTTTTTGTTCGCTCTCTAGTTCTTTAAGTTGTGAGGTTAGATAGTCTATTAGAGATTTTTCTTGTTTTTTTGAGGTAGGCCCATAGTGCTATGAACTTTCCTCTCAGAACTGCTTTGGCTGCATCCCATAGATTTTTGTGTTCTTGTGTTTGTTTTAATTTGTTTCCAGAAAGTTTTTCATTTCTTCCTTGATCTTCTCAGTGACCCATTCATTGTTTAATAACATGCTCTTTAGCCTCCATGTGTTCAAATATCTTTGCATGTTTATGTTGGAATTGATTTCTAGTTTCATGCCATTGTGATCTGAGAAGATGCTTGATATGATTTCAGTCTTCTTGAACTTGTAGGGACTTAGTTTGTGCCCTAACATGTGGCCTAACTTTGATAATGTCCCATGTGCACTTAGAAGAATGTGAATTCTGTAATTTTGGGGGGTAATTCTCTGTAGATATCTTTTAAATCCATTTGGTCTAGTGCTTCATTTAGAGTCTCTGTTTCCTTGCTAATTTTTTGTCTAGAGGATCTATCCAGTGCTGTCAATGAGGTGTTGAAGTCCTCTGCTATGGTTGTATTGCTGTCAGTTTCTCCTTTGAAATCCTCCAGAAGATTCTTAATATATTTTGGTGCTCCTATATTGGGTGCATATATGTTTATCAAGGTTATATCCTCCTGTTGGATAGATTCTTTCAATATTATGTAGTGGCCTTCTATGTCTCTAGTTATGGCCTTCATTTTGAAATCAATTTTATCAGATATGAGTATTGCTACCCCAGGTTTTTGTTTTTTTGTTGTTTGTTTTTTTTTTTGCTTTCTATTTGCTTGGAAAAAATTTTTCCATCCCTTCAATTTCAATCTATGTGAGTTTTTTGTTGTGAGGTATGTCTCACAACATATAGATGAGTCATGCTTTCTTATCCGATCAGCTACTCCGTGTCTTTTTATCAGAGCTTTCAGTTCGTTTACATTTAAGGTGATTATTGATATGCACTTATTTATTGCCATTTTTGTTTAGTTTGGTTATATTTTTCTTTCTATTTATTCTACTAATTACAGCAGTCCTTTTAACATTTCTTGCCGTGGTGGTTTGGTGTTAATGTATTCCTTTAGCCTTTTTTTTTTTTTTTTTGTCTGGGAAGCTCTCTATTTGACCTTCTTTTTTGAATGACAGCCTTGCTGGGTAGAGTAGTCTTGGATTCAAATCCTTTTTTTTTTTTTTTCATGACCTTGATTACTTCATGCCATTTCCTTCTGGCCTGTAGTGTTTCTTGTGAGAATTCAGCTGAGAGCCTTATGGGGTTTCCTTTGTAGGTAACCTGTTGTTTATCTCTTGCTGCTTTTACGATTCTCTCTTTGTCTTTAATTTTTGAAATTTTAATGACTATGTGTCTTGGTGTGGACCTGTTTGGGTTCTTCTTACTTGGGGCTCTCTGTGCTTCTTGAATTTGAATGCCTTCTTTCTTCATCACATTAGGGAAGTTTTCTGTCACTATTTCTTTGAATATATTCTCTAACCCTTCCTCATTTTCTTCTTCTTTGGGGACTCCTATGATGCAAATATTATTACGTTTCCAGTTGTCCCACAGTTCTCTTAAGCTGTCTTCCTGTTTTTTAATTGTCTTTTCCTTTTGGTTTTCTGGGTGGTTGATATTTTCTATCCTGTCTTCTAATTCACTGATCCGGTCCTCAGCTTCATCCACCCTGCTGTTTATACCTTCCAATGTGTTTTTTATTTCTGATATGTCATTCTTGATCTATTCTTGGTGGTTTTTAATTTCCAGTTGGTTGATTTTCAGAATCTCTATGTCCTTATTCATGCTGTTGAGCTTCCTCAAGATCATGGCTCTGAATTCTATCTCTGTTAACTTTCGTAACTGCTGCACATTGATCTCATTGTCTGTGGAGGTCTCTTGTTCTTTCTTTTGGCTTTTGTTTCTGTGTTTCATCATTTTAGCTATCACAGTGGGCTTTGGAGCCTGCCAAGTTTTCTTATGGGTGTTGGTGTTCTGCTGTTTGTGGCTCCCTCTGCTGGATTTAGATGAGTGAGGGAGGACACACGTTAAATACCACTGTCAAGTCTTACTTTTCTGGTTAGAGTTGCTAGCCCAGGAATGGTATTGTTATCCTCTATCTTTTTGCCTGGAGCCAAGCAGTCGATGTTACTTGAGGAGTTTTGGTTTGTCAGTTGATTGAATAAAGCCCTCAGGTGCTCAGTGTAAGGGCATTTCTTGAGTGTGGGACAGATGCTGGTTGTTAGTGAGCCTCAATTTGCATTCCAATTATCCACAGGGTGGGGTGATTCTCTAAGGGAGGGGCTGCTGCCTCTCCCCAGAGCCCTGGGAAGGAGCAAGATGGTCACCATCCTAGGTGGTTGCAACTCAGCAAAAGTTCTGAGTGCCCTCCACATCCCAAGTGTTCCCACGCAGTTCCAGTCAGACTGCCCTCCCTGTGCCAGAGCCCAAGGTGAGTGGCTGTGGCTATTTTAGCATCTGTCCCAGCTCTCTGCTGTGGAGCCGCATGGGAGTTTAACCTGAGTGCACTGCTCAGAGCTAAGGCTGCTGCTGTCTGTGGGCTCCCAGCCCCCCTCTCGCGCTTTCACAATTCTACCAGGATTGAGTCAGTGTTTCTGGTTATATGGTCCTCGCAAGCTGCTTTTCTGTTGCTTTTTCCTGTCAATTTGTCTGTGTTTTAGTTGTAATTTCAGTTTGGTCCTGGGAGATGGTCTGTGTAGCTTCCATTCACTCCACCGCCATTTTAATCTGTTTTTTTCTTTCTTTTTTTTTTTGTTACGTTGTCTTCTAAGTCGCTGATTCGGTCTTTAGCTTCTTCTAATCTTACTATTGAATCCTTCTAAGGTATTTTTCATAACAGCTATGTCATTCTTTATTTCATCTTGATTTTTATTCATAGCTTCTACCTCTTTTTTTAAGCTGAAGTAGTTCCCACTTAGCTCTTCATAATTCTTATTAAGTTGCTTGTAGTTCTCACTGTTGTAGCTCACTGTCCTTAGAATCCAACTTGTCTTTAAGCTGCCCTAATTAACAACCTCAGAGACAGCAAGATGAACAATGGGGAATGTTATAGAGGGCTTTAGCCCCATAAAAATTAACCAGAGTTTGACCTTCACTGGGAATTTGAAAAGCAACATCCTTCAGGAAAAGGGAGGACAGAAATGGCCCCAAGGCCAGAGTGTCCTGAATGCTCTGTAAAGAAACTGATAGGGAGAAACTGAAGCTCCCTTTACCCCATAAAACTGTAACTGTTCAACATGTGTGTATTGCACCTGACTGACCGCTGATATCCGTCTCGAATTTGTTAGTTTTTAAAACTTGGATAATGGAATGAATAGCAGGATAGATGTATGCTGACCCAGTTTACCCAGTTCCCTTTCGCCTCAGCTCCCTCCCACCTCCGTTCCCTCCTGCTTATCGCTAACTGCCTCTGCTTCTGTACAAGCAGCTTGCTTGCTCTGCTAAACTCTTGAATGACCCCTGCCCTATATAAGCAACCCTCCCCCTGAGCTCGGGGCTGCAGTTCTCCTCTGTGTAGGTTGGCTGCAGTCCCTGCACAGGTAATAGAACATCCCCAAAAACTGAAAAATTGAGTCTGAGTGTGGTCGATCTCCTGGGTTACAACATCACCAAATTGTTTGGGCACCCCTAAAATCATTGCTTTGCATTCTTTATCTGACAAGTTGCTTTCTTCCATTTCTTGTAGTTCCTTTCTGGGGATTCTTCTTTTTCTTTCATTTGGGTGTTATTTCTTTGTCTCACCCTTTTAGCAAACTGGTAGTTTTAGGCCCAGTAAAAGATGTTATAATGTGTAGGCAGGTCGGTGTGTATCAAGTAAGGCTGCTGTGCCTCCCATACTGTTTTGGTGTATGGCTCCTCTTGCCTGCTATGTGTCCTAGAGGATTGACAACTGGTGGCTGGTATTGGTCTGTTGTGCAAGTCTCGGCTCCCTGAGTCTTGCTGCTGCTTGGGCTTGGGCCCTGCTCCTAGTCAGCCTCTGCTGATGCCACTGGGGATGAATTTCAGTTGCCAATCTGTGCTGCTGCTACTGCTTCCTGGGGTGCATGGGTCCAGCTGGTGAACTGCTGGGGTTCTGGAGTGCATGGGTCCTGCTGATATTCTGCTGGGCTGCATGGGGGTCCCACTGGTATGCTTCTGAGGTGCGTGGGTCCAGCAGGTGTGCTCCTGTGGTAGGTAGGTCCCACTGGTGTTCTGCTGGGGTGCATGGGGTTCCACTGATATGCTACTGGGATGTGTGGGTTCCACTGTTGCTCTGCTGAGATATGCTGCTGCCTGGTGGGGATCAACTCCTGATCAGTCGCTGATGGGAGTGAGTGTCAGCTCCCAGTTCACACTGCTACTGTTAGTGCTGTTGTCAGGGGGTGCTCTCAGGTCCCAATTCTTTGTTGCTATTGGGGATCTGAGAATACTCCACTCCTGGGACTTTGCTCTGCTGGGGGAAGGGCTGCACTCTAAATCCACTGCTGCAGTTGTCAGGGGCAGTTCTCAGCTGCCTGAGCCTTGCGGCTTGGGCTGGGGCACCGCTCCTGATCAGCCTCTGCTAATGCTACTGGAGATGGGTGTCGGCTCTGGACTGCTTCATTTTAAACTTCTCCTCTGTCATCCACTGACTAAATTAACATCTTCAGAGCCATTGCAAAGGCACTTACTGTGCTTCTTACATCATGCAATTAAACTGCTCTGTTTATTTATTATTTTTATGCCATCTGTGTTTTCAACTAAACCATCACATGTTGGCATAGATTTTAACATATTATATTATATATATATATATATATATATATATATATATATACACACACACACACACACATATATATATTCTTTATTTTCCAGAATGCCTTTATTTGCAGACATTACAGGACTTAAATACTGAGTAAAAAAGATTTGTAAGATATAAAACGTTCCCTGCTCAGCCACACAGGGAGGTGAGCACGTTCAGGTTCTGTTCTGGACGAGCCCATCCTGGACCTCTCAGTCCCTCTGTGTGTGTGGATTCCATATGCATGTTTTTATCTAATTAGAGGAAAAACTTAGAATTCTTACTTTATGCTCTTCCTCCACCACTTACTCTTCCACTCATCACCTAAGTCTTGCATTTCTTCCCGACACTGTAAACAGCCCCCTAAACTGCATGCAGTCCTGCCAGGGGTCTCGCTCAGGAGCCGCTGTCAGCACGGAGTGAGGCATTACTTGCCACCCACGGCGTTGGCGCATCGAGACAGAGCATGTTGGCAGACTCGGCTGTGTACTTCCAACAGATATATTTTGACATACATCACTGAGATGTATAACATTTGCAATTTACAAGACTCAGTTAATTACTAGTGTGTATAGATTCCCAACACCAATTTGAGCTGGAATTCCTTGGAAGATAAAATGGCAAGGACTTCTAGACAACCAGCTATAACACAATATAATTCTTTGACTCGGTATATGACATTTTAAAAATAATTTAAACTGCCTGGCTACTGTGGCTCAGTGGTTGAGCATTGACCCATGCACTCAGAGGTCAACAGTTCAATTCCCAGTCAGGGCACATGCCCAGGTTATGGACCTGATTCCTAGTCAGGCGCATGCAGGAGGGGACCAATCGATGTTGTCTCTCATTGATGTTTCTATTTCTCTCTCCCTCTTCTTTTCTTTACCTCTAAAAAAAAATATATTTATAAAGTAAAAAAATAATAATTTAAACTAATAATAAATAAGGAACTATATGTACAGAAGAAGTGTAGCTCCCATTAAAATTAAAATCTCATCTGGTGGTTCATTTTTTAAATTTATTTTTGTGGAAGTGAAAGAACTGAACAGAATGAATGTCAACAGATCAGTAGATCTGTGTAAGAAACTCCTGTGTAGGAAGATCCTTAGAGCAGTTAAACTTGTGGAGGCTATAGCACACATTTAGTGCAATCTTTGTATTTAATAAACAAAAAAAGTGAGTCCTAGAAAAACTAAGGGATTCTCCAATTACCTAGAAAATGGTTGAGGGTGACTATAATTTATTTTTCTTACATTTAAACATTTTTATAATTATTTTAAGTGTAAATATATATAAAAAAATTATTTTGTCTCTGTAATTTATGTAGTTACAAAGTTTGGCCATGCAGAACTTGATTTAGGTGGAAAACAAAGTGATTACACACACACATACACACACACATTAAATTTTATTATTTAAAAACTAATATAAATTAAAAAGCAATTACTCTTTAGATAAGAAATGCTTTATTATTTAAAAATCTAAGAGACTCACTCAGCCAGTGTGGATCAGTGGTTGAGTGTTGACCCACACACCAAGAGGTTGCTGATTCGATTCCTGGTCAAGGCACATGCCCAGGTTGTGGGCCAGATCCCCAGTGCGGGGCATGTAGGAGGTGGCCAATCAATGTTCTCTCATCAATGTTTCTATCTCTCTCTCTCTCTCTTTCTTTCCCTTCCTCTCTCTCTAATATCAATAAAGAAAAAAAAGTTTTGTTTTGTTTTTTAATTTAAGAGACTCAGTTAAAGTTTCCAATGTTAACTTATTTACTCATTCATTTACTTAAAAAAAAAAATGTGTTGAAGTTCTATATGGGTTAGGCACAATATCAATTCTCTGCCTACACAGGTGTCTGAAATGCCTTTATTCAGAGCATCGGATGCAATGTGAGCTTCTAGTGGAGACCTGTGTGAGGCATGCGTTAAAATTTAATTATTTTGTTCAACAAGCAGTTCTTAGGTACTGAGTATATACCAGATATTGTTAGTGGTGAATGAAATAGACATGTTCCCTATTTCCATGGAGCTTACACTGTAGTGAGAAAGCAGCAGATAGCAAATAGTTAAGCAAATAAGTAGGTTACTACAGACTGGGAATAAAGTATAAAGGTGATTAACCAGGAGTCAGGGTAACAAAGTAAATGACTGTGCGAAGGAGGCAGCTCAAGGGCTATTTCTACAGGGTAAGGGCAGGTTGATCCACAGAGATAACATTTAAAGTATAACTTAGAGGATGAGAGGGATTCAGCCATGGGAGAGACTAGAAGGAATGGTATTCCAGGCAGAGAGAAGGACAAGTACAGAGGGCCTCAGTTGAGAAAAATAGTGTATTAAGGGAATTAATAGGAGATACAAATGGCTGTAGGTTACTTAATTTGAACAGAATGACCTAAATGATAATGATGGATCAAAATGGGTCATTACCCTAGATGAGAAATTTAAACTTTTGTTGAAGTAAAATGGAAATTATATGCTGGACTTCTTAAAAAAGTTTTATTCAGGCTTCTGGTCAAGATGGCGGGTAGGTAACCGCGGTATCGCGTCCTCCCACAACCACATCAAAGTTACAACTAAACTACAGAACAACCATCATTCAAAACCGCCTGAAATCAAGCTGAATGGAAGTCCTACAACTACGGAATTAAAAAAAGCAGCCACATCCAGACTGGTAGGAGGGGCGGCGGCGCGAGGGGTGGCGGGGGCGGCAGCGGCGAGCCGGGCTGGTCCCACACCCACGTGTGGCGGATAAAAATCAGGAGGCTCCCGCGGCTGGGAAGGTCCTTCCTGAGGACTGAGGGGTCCCCGTCCCACACCAGGTGCCCCGCTCAGCGTTCCAGTGTCAGGAATAGAAGTCCCCATCACTTCTGGCTGGAAAAACCAGCGGGAACTGAGGCTCAGGGAAGCTGAAGCGGCTGGAGCCCCAGGCAGCTCCTTAAAGGGCCCGCGCACGGACTTATCGGACTCTCTCCCTCTGAGCTCGGAGGGGAGGCAGCTCGTGGGGCACCAGAGCCATACAGGGAAGAACTGAGCTGTTTGGCACTGGAGCGAGGGATGGAGAGGGGGCTTCCTCGGGGACAAACGTGCTGTAAGAGGCCTTTGTTCCTTTGGTGAGCCCTTCCCGGGGGCGGCAGACAGAAGCCATATCTGGGACTTCAGCAACCTGGCTCACACTGGTAGCCCCGCTCTGCTGACTCCCTGAGGCCCCGCCCCGCTCCACCCAACTTTCAAGCCCACCCAAGCTGTTGCCACTTGCTTAACCATAGGATTGGCCTGTCTTGGATCCTGCTTCAGGTTTTTCCTAAATTCTTTCAAATGAGCAGCATCGGGTCTCAGCCAGCCCCATACCTCTCATTAAGTAATACACAGAAACAAACACAGGGAGGCAGCCAAAATGAGGATACAATGAAACAGGTCCTAAATGAAAGAACAGAACAAAACCCCAATAAAAGAACTAAGCGAAAGGGAGATAAGCAACCTAACAGATGCTGAGTTCAAAATACTGCTTATAAGGATGCTCAATGAACTTAGTGAGAACCTCAGTGAACTTAGGGAGGGCCTCAAGAGCATAAAAAAGGACCAGTTAGAAATCATGGATACACAGTTAGAATTGAAGGAGGCATTAACTGAAATAAAGAATAATTTACACAGCTTCAATAATAGAGTATGTAAATCCAAGGAGCAAACCATTGATTTGGAATATAAGGAAGCAAAAAATGCCCAATCAGAACAGCAAAAAGAAAAAAGAATCCAAAAAAACGAGGATAGTGTAAGGAGCCTCTGGGACAACTTCAAGCATGCCAACATTCACATCTTGGGGGTGCCAGAAGGAGTAGACCAAGAACAAGAAATCGAAAACCTGTTTGAAACAATAATGGCAGAAAACTTTCCTAACTTGGTGAAGGAAACAGACATACAAGTCCAGAAGCACAGAGAGTCCCAAACAAGATGAACCCCAAGAGGCCCACACCAAGACACATCATCATCAAAATGCAAAAGGTTCAAGACAAAGAGAGAATCTTAAAAGCAGCAAGAGAAAGGCAGCTAGTTACCTATAAGGGAGTACCCATTAGGCTGTCAGCTGATTTCTCAAAAGAAATTTTGCAGGCCAGAAGGGAGTGGCAAGAAATATTCAGAGTGATGAAAACCAAGAACCTACAACCAAAATTACTCTATCCTGCAAAGCTGTCATTTAGAATCGATGGACATATAAAAACTTTCCCAGACAAGAAAAAGTTAAAGGAGTCCATCACTACCAAACCGTTATTATATGAAATGATGAAGGGTCTTTTTTTTTTTTTTTTTTTTTTTTTTATCCTCACCCGAGGATATTTTTCCATTTTTTTGTACAGATAGAGTGGGAGGGAGAGAGAGGAAGGGAGAGAGAGAGAGAGAAACATCGATGTGAAGGGACACATCGAATGGCTGCCACCCACACGACCAACCAGGGCCGGGGACAAACTGCAACCGAAGTACGTGCCCTTAGCAGGAACCGAACCCGGGTCTCTCCGGACCGCAGGCCAACGCTCTAACCGCTGAGCCAAACTGGCCAGGGCTGATGAAGGGTCTTTTTGAAGAAAAAGATAAAATGTATGAACAAACAAAATGGCAATGAATACATATCTATTAACAATGGAATCTACAAACAAAATGAACAGGAAGAACAGAAACATTCTCATAGATACAGAGAACATTTTGTTGGTTGCCAGTTGGGAAGGGGGTTGGGGGTATGGGTGAAAAAGGTGAAGGGATTAAGAAGCACAAATTCATTGCTAGACTGACAAACCTCAAAGGGAAAGGGGTTGGGGGGGTGGGAGGAAATAAACCAAAGAACTTATATGCATAACCAATTGACACAGACAATAGTGTGGGAAAAGGTGGGAGGGGGGCGGGAGTGGGGATGAGGGGGTCAATGGGGGAAAAATGTGGAACATCTGTAATACATTTTACATCCAACAATAAAGATTTGAAAAAAAAAAGTTTTATTCAGACATTATTAACACACTATATAATTCATGCATTTAACTAAAACAGTTTGACTATATATAAAGACTTATGCAACCATCACTATAACTGAATTACTCTATTGTGATAAGAAACATGTTACATGAAATCTACCATTTTGACTGCTTTCAAGCACACAGTCAATGGTTTATGTGCATTTACAATGTTGAGTGGCTGTTACCACCATCTAATTTCAGAACATTTTATTTCCCAGAAAGGAAACCTTATACCCACAAAGAAGTCACTCTCCATTTCTTATCCACCAAGCCCCTGGAATCTAATAATTTACTTTCTGTCCCCATGAATTTAGCAATTCAGGATATTTTATATCAGAGGAATCATACAAAAGGTAGCCTGTTGTGTGTGGCTTCTTTCCTTTAGCTTAATGTATACATGTGTTCACATCAGCTCCATTCACAGTAGATGTAAACAACCTAAATACATATCAACAGGTGAATGGATAAAGAAACTGTGGGCCCTGCTGGTGTGGCTCAGTGGATTGAGAATTGTTCCATGGACTGAGAGGTCCTGGTTCCATTCCTGGTCAGGATACATGCCCAGGTTGAGGGTTCAATCACCAGCAAGGGGGCATGCAGGAGGCAGCCAATCAATGTTTCTCTCTCATATTGATGTTTCTATTTCTCAGTCCCTTACTCTGTCTGTAAAAAAATCAACAAAAACTTATTTTTTAAAAGGCAAAGGGAATATATCACCACCAAACCAGCAATGCAAGAAATGTTAAAAGGACTGCTATAATTAGAAAATGAAATAGAAGGAAAAATATAACCACAATAAACAAATATGGCAGTAAATAAGTACATATCAATAATAACCTTATTCAATGCTCCAAAAGACACAGAGTAGATGATTGGATAAGAAAGCATGATTCATATATATGTTGTTTACAAGAGAACCACCTCACAACAAAAGACTCACATAAGTAGAAAGTGAAGGGATGAAAAAAAAAGCTTCTAAGCAAACAAAAAAGGAAAAAAGAGCTGGGGTAGCAATACTCATATCCAATAAAATAGACTTCAAAATGAAGGCCATAACTAGAGACAAAGAAGGCCACTACATAATATTGAAAGAATCTATCCTATAGGAAGATATCACCTTGATAAACATATATGCACCCAATATAGGAGCACCAGAATATATTTAAAAAGTTTGGGAAGATTTCAAAGGAGAAATTGACAACAATACAAACATAGCAAAGGACTTTAACACCCCACTGACATAACTGGGTCGATCCTGTACACAAAAAATTACCAAGAATACAGAGACCTTAAATGATATACTAGATCAAATGAATTTAATAGATATCTACAGAGAATTATACACCAAAAGTGCAGAATGCACATTCTTCTCAAGTGCACATGGGACATTCTCAAAGACAGAACACATGTTAGGACACAAACTAAGTCTCTACAAGTTCAAGAAAATTGAAATCATATCAAGCATCTTCACAGAACACAATGGCATGAAACTAGAAATCAATTACAACAAAAACACGCAAAAACATTTAAACACATGGAGGCTAAATAGCATATTATTAAACAATGAATGGGTTACCGAGGAGATCAAGGAAGAAATTATAAACTTCCTGGAAACCACGAAAATGAACACACAACACAAAATTTATGGAACATAACAAAAGCAGTCTTTTTTTTTTTTTTTAATCCTCATCTGAGGACATTTTTCAATTTTTCAATTTTTTGTACAGACAGAGTGGGAGGGAGAGAGAGGAAGAGAGAGAGAGGGAAACATCGATGTGAAGGGACACATCGAGTGGTTGCCACCCACACGACCAACCAGGGCTAGGGACAAACTGCAACTGCAAATGCCCTTAGCGGGAACCAAACCTGGGCCTCTCTGGACCGCAGGCGGACGCTCTAACCGCTGAGCCAAACCGGCCAGGGCAACAAAAGCAGTCTTGAGAGAGAAGTTCATAGCACTACACGCCTACCTCAAAAAACAAGAAAAATTTGTAATTCACTATCTAACGGATTATCTAACCTCACAACGTAAAGAACCAGAAACCAAAATAAATAAATAAATAAAACCCAAAGCGAGTAGAAGGAAAAAAATAGTAAAGATCAGAGCAGAAATAAATGATATAGAGACTAAAAAAGCAATTCAGAAGATCAATGAAACAAAGAGCTGATTCATTGAAAAGACAAACAAGATTAATAGACCCTTAACTAGACTTACCTAGAAACAAAGAAAAAAGACCCAAATAAACAAAATCAGAAAAAAAAAAAAAGAGGAGAAGCAACAACTGACACCACAGCAATACAAAGGATAGTTAAAAAATACTATTATACACCAACAAATTGAATAAGCTGGGTGAAATGGAAAAATAAACACATAGTCTCCCAAAGCTGAGAAGTCTCCCAAAACAGGGAAGAGATAGAAAACTTGTGCAGACCAATAACAACTAAGGAAATCGAAGATGCAATCAAGAATCTCCCAGCAAACAGCCCAGACCCAGACAGCTTCACATGGAGTTTTACTGAACATTCAAAGAAGAACTAACATCCTTTCTTCTCAAACTATTCCAAAAAATTCAAGAAGATGAATTACTTCCAAACTCGTTTTATGAGGACAGCATAATTCTAATTTCAAAACCTGATAAAGACACTACAAAGAAAGAAAACTACAGGCCAATATCCCTGAGGAACATAGATGCCAAAATCCTGAACAAAATACTAGCAAATCGAATCTAGCAATACATTAAAAAAGATTATTAATCATGACCAAGTGGGAATTATAACAGGGTTGCAAGGCTAGTACAATATTCATAAATCAATAAATGTGATACAACATATCAACAAAATGAAAGACAAAAATCATATGATCATATCAATAGATGCTGAAAAAGCATTTGACAAAATCCAGCACCCATTTCTGATAAAAATGCTCAGCAATCAGGTAATAGAGGGATCATATCTTGACCTAATAAAGGCCATATGTGAAAGACCTACAGCCAACATCATACTCAATGGGCAGAAATAAAAGAATTTCCCTTAAGAACAGAAACAAGACAAGGATGCCCACTTTCGTCACTCTTATTTAACATTGTACTAGAAGTCTTAGCCACAGCAATTAGACATGAAGAAAACATTAAAAGGGCTCCAAATTGAAAAGGAGGAAGTGAAAATGTTATTATTTGCACATGACATAATACTTTACATAGAAAAACCTAAAGACTCCATCAAAAATCTACTAGGTTTAATAAATGAATTAGGCAAGATAGCAGGATACAAAATTAACATCAAGAAATCCACAGCAGTCTTATACACAAATAATGATCTCAAAGAAAGAAAAACTAAGAAAATTATTTCATTTACCATTGTGGCAAAAATAATTAAATACTTAGGAATAAACTTAACCAAAGAAGTAAAGGACTGATTTGCAGAAAACTACATGACACTGAAAAAAGAAATAGAGGAAGATATAAAAAGTGGAAGCATATACCTTATTGATAAATTGGAAGAATTAGCATCATTAAAATGTCCATACTACCTAAAGCAATCTACAGATTCAATGCAATCCCCATTAAAATTCCAATGACATATCTCACAGAACTAGAACAAATACTTCAAAAGTTTATATGGAACCAAAAAAGACCTCAAATAGCCATAGCAATCTTGAAAAAGAATAATGAAGTAGAAGAAATCACAATACCGGATATCAGGTAATACTACAAAGCCATGTAATCAAAACAGCCTTGCACTGGCACAAGAACAGGCATATAGAGCAGTGGAACAGAACAGAGAACCCACAAATGGACCCAAGGCAATATGCTCAATTAAATCTGACAAAGGTGGCAAGAGCATACAGTGGAGTAAAGACAGCCTCTTTAACAAATGGTGTTGGGAAAATTGGACAGCTACATGCAAAAAATAGAAACTAGACCACCAACTTACACCATACACAAGAATAAACTCAAAATGCATAAAAGACTTAAATGTGACTCATGAATTCATAAAAATCCTAGAAGAAATTGTAGGCAACAAAATTACAGCCATCACATGCAGCAGAATTTTTACTGATATAATGCCTAAGGCAAGAGAAACAAAGGAAAAAAATGAACACATGGGACTACATCAAATTAAAAAGCTTCTACACGACAAAGGAAACAACCAATAAAAAGGGAACCCACTACATGGGAGAGCATAATTGCCAACAATGCATCACATAAGGGGTTAATTTGCAAAATGTGTACAGTTCTCAAAACATTAAAAATTGAACTTCCATTTGACCCAGTGATCCCACTTCTAGGAATATACCCTAAGAAGCCTGAAACACCAAGCAGAAAGAATATATGTACCCCTATGTTCATATCAGCACTATTTAAAATCACCAAGATCTGGAAACAGCCCACGTGTCCATCAACAGATGAGTGGATAAAAAAGCTATGGTACATATATACAATGGGGTACTATGCAGCTGTAAGAAAAAAAGACTTCTTATCCTTTGAGACAACATGGAGGGACCTTGAGAATATTATGCTAAGCAAAATAAGCCAGTCATCAAAAGACAAATATTACATGATCTCACTTATTTATGGAATATAATGAACAAGTTTGGCTGATGAATGAAATAGACCCAGAGACATAGAAAGGAGTATGATTCAGACTGACAAACTTCAGGCTAGGGTGGCAGAGGGACTAGATGAGATGAACCAAAGAACTTATATGCGTGTATGCATAACCAAGGGAGGCAGAGAAAAATGCTGGGGGGGGGGGGGGGGACAGGGGACAGCATGGCGAGTAGGGTGTCTAGAGCGAAAAAAGGAGAAACATATGTAACAAAAATAAATTAAAGAAATTGGTAAAAAATACTTAAGTGCAAAGAAAAAGGGCAAAGGACCTAAATAGACACTTCTCCAAACAGAATATACAAATAGCCAAGAAACATATGATAAAATGCTCAGCATCACTGATCATCAGAGAGATGCAAATTAAAACAACTAGAAGGTATCATCTCACACCTGTCTAGATGGCTGCCATCAACAAATCATCAAACAACAAGTGTTGGCAAGCGTTTGGAGAAAAGTGGACTCTGGTATACTGCTGGTGGGAATGCAGACTGGTGTACCCACTATGGAAATCAATATGGTGTTTCCACAGAAAATTAAAAATTGAACTGCCATTTGAACCAGTGATCCCACTTCTAGGACTATACCATAAGAAACCTGAGACACCCATCAGAAAGAATATATGTACCCTTATGTTCATAGTAGCACTATTTACAATTGCTAAGACCTGGAAACAGCCCAAGTGTCCATCAATAAATGAGTTGAGTCTGGCCGGTGTTGCTCAGTGGATGAGCATTGTCCCATGCACTAAGAGGTCGCCAGTTTGATTCCAGGTCAGGACACATGCCCAGGATGTGGGCCCGATCCCCAGTGAAGGGCATGTAGGAGGTGGCCAATCAATGTTCTGTCTCATCGATGTTTCTGTCTCTCTCTCCCTCTTACTTCCTCTCTCTCTAAAATCAATAAAGGGAAAAATATGTTTAAAAAAATAGATGAGTGGATAAAAAAGCTGTGGTACATGTACACAATGGAACACTATGCAGCGGTAAGAACGAAAGATCTCTTATCCTTTGAGATGATATGGAAGGACCTCGAGATTATTATGTTAAGTGAAATAAGTCAATCAGAGAAAGACAAATACCACATGATCTCACTTATTTGTGAAATATAAGGAACAAAGAAAGCTCATGAACAAAATAGACCCAGAGACGCAGAAAGGAGTACGGATCAGACTGACAAACTTCAGAGGAGAGGGAAGGGGGGAGGGATGAGATGCACCAAAGAACTTATACCCATGTATACATAAGCAATGGACATAGACAACAACTCTTGGGCCGGGGTGGGGGTAGAGAATGGGGGTTGGGGAGAGGTGAAGAAGAAACTTTTGTAACAAAATTAAATTAATTTAAAAAATCAAAACATTTTTTTTAAAAAAGAAGGAAAATGTGGTATATCTGTACAATGGAATATTTCTCCGTCATAAAAGGGAATGATGTTCTGAAGAATGAACTTTGAATAGATTATAATTACAGAACATTTATATGAAGAGTTTTTAAACAGAATGGGAAAGTATCCAATTTACTTTTGAAAATATCTCATTGGCTGCAATATGAAGAATGAATATGGTGGAGCAAAAGAAGCGGGAAGAACATTAGGTAGTTTTTGCAGTGTACCAGGTGAGAAATAGTATTTGTTTAGACTCGGAAGTTGGCAGTGGAGAGAGAGGGAAGCTAACATGTTACGAAAATCTTTAGAAACAGTATTATCAGTGCTTGTGCTTCATTGGATTTAGAGAATGAAACGAAGAGGGAAATCAATGCAGACACACAGGTGTGGAATGCAATTATGCCACTTATTACAATGTACAAGCCCATGGAAAAGACAGATTTCAGGAAGAAAAGCAGTAGCTAAAATGTGATTATGTTCAATATCATATGTTGGTGAGCATGTGGACCAACTATTATTCTGATATAATGGAGGTAAAGAGTAAAATGTATGTATCTATTTTGGAAATAGTTGAGCATCATCTTCATAAAAACAAAAACAGATTTAAAATATACCCCAGTAATCCCACTCCTCAATCTATACTCAACACAAGCAAGTACATATATTCACCATAAATAATATATAGAAATTTTATCACAAAGTTTTATTCATAGTATCCCAAAACTGGAAGCTATCCAAATGCCCATTGACAGAAAAATGTTAAATTAATTGTGGGAGCAGATTCTAATCTCCTGACTGACACAGAAATGGAGGGTCTGTGAAGGTAAGAAGTTTCTCTTACATTACACAGCTAGTAAATGGAAGAGCTGACTTGAAGCCTGTCACTATGACGAAATATTTTATTTTGTTTACTGCATATCTCTGGATGCTCTCTGCCATTTTTATGCTTCCTGCTGACTTACACCTAGAAAACTGTGGCCACATGGGTGATCCGAGGTCGGTGGCTGAAACCTGACAGGGATCAAGGCAGAGGTTTCAGGATTCCTGGGGAAATCACCCTATTAGTAAGTTCTACATGAGTCCACTACATCACCATGACTTCCCCCAGGAGACCTGCACCATAAAATGGCAACAAAATTGTCATTATCAAATAAAAGAACATTTCACACAGCATGATCTTCCTGATATATCAGAGTAACTGTCAACTGTTAAACCATGCTGAACACTGTGGAAAGAGTTTAACACACTAGATCTTACCATTTACCCCTGAAAAGCAGAGTGGTTGAAATAAACACACAAATAATTATGAACATTGACACTATCGTACCTTCTCAAGGACTTCCACTCTTCTGGAAACAAGAAACAAAACCAAATTGTAAAGAGTTCTGAAAGAGCCTTATTTAAAAACAGAAAATGGCCCTGGCCAGTTTGGCTCAGCGGTTAGAGCGTCGGCCTGCGGTCCGGAGAGACCCGGGTTCGGTTCCCGCTAAGGGCACGTACTTTGGTTGCAGTTTGTCCCTGGCCCTAGTTGGTCGTGCGGGTGGCAGCCACTCGATGTGTCCCTTCACGTCGATGTTTCTCTCTCTCTCTCCCTTCCTCTCTCTCCCTCCCACTCTATCTGTACAAAAAAAATGGAAAAATATCCTCGGATGAGGATAAAAAAAATAAAAAAATAAAAAAAAAATAAAAATAAAAACAGAAAATGGTGAAGTTCATACATTCTATCAGGTCATTTTAACCCACTTTGTTTTTTATATCCTGTACCATTTTATTGAGGAACACTGGGCACTAACACTACATGGGGAATAAACTGATAGTGGTTCAGCCACGTTGGCTACAACCAGAATATGAAAGTCTTTCCCTTTCTCTGGTCTTCCCCAGGAATCCACTGTTTTCTGTCAAGAGATTTCTTCCTCTTAAGTCTGTCCAGCTTCCCACCGCTGTGTCTGCATTCTCACCAGATTAGTTTTCTCTAATTGTGATACTTTCATGAACCAGAGCAGTTTATCTTTCTAGTTAGCTGTTGTGCTTAGGAGACACATCGAAGATACCATCTCCACCTGGGTCATGCTATTCTTATCTGCAGCTTCTTCATTTTGCTAGAACCAGGCTCCTCCCACCCCTACCCTTGGCGTTTTGAATAGTTAAAGAAAAGGGAATATCCATCTTTCCTTTTTCCATCCATATATTTTTGTTTACCATTTCACTTTGGGTATGATACAGTGTGTTAGTTTCTTAGGGCTGTCGTAACAGATGACTACAAATTGGGTGGCTTAAAGCAGCATGATATGCTGGCTCACAATTCTGGAGGCCAGAGAGACAGGTGCACTCCTCCCAAGGCCGTAGGGGGATCTCTTCCATGCCTTTCTTCTGGTGGCTGCTGGCAGTCCTTACCATCCTTAGCTTAGGGCGGTTTCACCTCAGTCTCTGCCCTTCATCACGCTGTCATCTCATCTGTCTGTGTGTCCTCCTTTTCTTTATTGTAAGGACATTTCTCATTATCTAGAGCCCGCCGGTAATCCAAGATGATCACCTCTCTAAATTTTGTTACTTAATTACATCTGAAAAGATCCTTTTCTCTCCAGGGGTTTAGACACAGGCACATCTTTTTAAGGGCCACATTCAACCTACTAGATATGTGAGATTAAGGTGGGGCATGTGGGGAGTGTAAGGTGAACTCTCTGCACATCAGTTCCTGGTTTTGTTAGTTCTGTTTGCCTGGCAGATAGCAGGCCATGTGCAATATTTTCCACTCTTATCAGTGAAAGTTCCCATTTGTCTATGGCTAAACTGAGTTCTGAAACATGCTTATTTCTTCTGAGATTCTGCCTTATACTAAAAACATATATATTCAAGCAAGTTCACTTAAGATTTTTTTTCAAAATGTAATGTTCTTTTAAAAAATACAGAGTACTAAAAATGATATATAATCTGTTTTCATTGTTTTAGATTTCTAGACATTTTGCCTGGTAATCAACATTGATAATGGAAGATTAGATCCCAAGCCTCGTGTAGGCATGTAGCCAGTATTATGTATCTGACCCAAGAAAGGGGTCTACTGTGGTCCAAGGACAAAAGTAGAAAATGTGTAAAAATAAAAATTGTGTGATGTCCTGACCTCAGCTGCATTGTAACCCTTGATCACCAGTTACTCCATTGACTTATAAATATTTATACAGTTTATTTATGCTTTTGATTACATAGAAAGTTTAGTGACGCCTAGAAATATTTATTTCTTTACATTTCTGTGGAAAGCTTAACACGTTAAGATACTATGGTTTATAATTTCAGTCTGTTGACAATGATTCTTTATTTTATTTATTTATTTAAAAACTTCTTTTTTATTTTATTGATTTTTGAGGGAGAGGGAGGGAGGAGAAAGAGATAGAAACATCGATGAGCGAGAACATCGATTGACTGCCTCCTGCACGCCCCCACTGGGGATCGGGCCCACAACCTGGGCATGTGCCCTGACTGGGAATCAAACCAGCGACCTCTTGGTGCATGGGTCAATGCTCAACCACTGAGCCACACCAGCAGGGTGGATAATGATTCTTTAAACTATTATAAATAGTTACTTTAATTTCCTCCTGAAAGCAGGTGACTGCTGAGCACAGCTTCATATAGGTAATTAATTATGGTAATTGTATCATATGGTGCTTGAAAATGGGTGTTTAGAGAATTGCTGAGAGACATGTTTCTGTGTGAGGTTTGGCAGCACACATTTGTACTTTCAATTTGTATTCTTCTATATCCCACCAGATAAATAATTTTCCTCCTGTAGAGAGAAACTGATAAAGGACATGACATCCTCTGAGTCCCATGACAGTCCATCCAAAGCCTGTCATACAAATAGATTAATGATCCACAATTTTCTGCGCATTGAAATATTTTTCATAAGAATAAATGTATACTTTCTCCCCTTCCATTTCATGCTCTCATTATAGTCCTTGTCAAAGGAAATGATTATATCTATTATATTTTCTGGAAAAATGTTCTGTTCTTGGTATAATCTGCACCATTAGAGGGATAAAGAGAAATACAACACTAATATGTTTACATATAATTCCCTGAAAAAAAACTGTCTTCGTGGCAGAATATAAAAGCACACCCAATAATACAAAAAGCAGTCCTATTACCTTGGTACATGGTAAAGTATATGATTTTTTTTTTTTTTAAAGTAAGCCCACTGTCACAATCACATTATTTTTACTTTTGTTTTGTCTTGTTAGATTTTTGCTTTATTTTTCTTTAGAGTTTTTAGATTTTGACGACATCAGCCTGTCACACATTACAACTATTCTCTGAAAGGCCTGGTGGGGAGGGTCAGATGGAAGAACACCTGCATTTCAATGACTTCGGGAAGCAGGAAGCTTTCACTAAAACCTGTGAGGGGAAGAGCTTTGCCATGGACATCCTTTGCTTCAGGCAGCACCTTACAAATAGCAGATGTCCAGACGTTTGCTAACGTTGACTCAGAACAGAATAAATCTATTTAAGTAGAAAGAATTGGAGTCGGTCCTTACTTGAGATTTCTATTGCATATATATGGCATAATTTTAGGCATTTTGGTCTTATGTAACAATCATGGCCTGTGTTATTGTCTTAGAAAAATAATTCTTATGTCCCCAAATTAAAATGATATCCACATGTACCTGTTTCAGGTAATATAAAAACAACATGGTAACTATTTTTATAATATTTTCTAAGTAGATCTGTCATCTTTATTACAATAATTTAAATTCTCTAGTATCTTTAAAATATCATAAATGTTATTTAAATAATATTAAAATGGTTATAATTCTCTCCAAGAGTCCTGACTGATCCATCTCTTTTACTCATATAATACCAACCCAGCTAAAAATATTAAATGTTTATTGTAAATTTTATTCCAAATGTTTAACTACATTTTAAGTCCTCAGTGATAGGAGTTGTGTCTTCCCTCTTTCTCTTTGTCTGTAGCATCTCGCAGCAATGGCTGCCACCCCCCCAAATTGGCTGCCCTCATAGGCAGCATTTGTTATAGCAGACAATCCTTTCAGCAGGACTTGACGTTTCTCCATATGCTTTATTTTTAAAAAAGTGGATTGAGCATCGTCCCAGGGACTGAGAGGTCTCAGTTCAACCCCCTGTCAAGACACATGCCTGGGTTGTGGGCTTGAGCCTCAGTAGGGGGCGTGCAGGAGGAAGCTAATCGATGTTTCTCTCTCATACTGATGTTCCCCCTTCTTCTCTCTCTAAAACATAATTTTTAAAAATTCTTCAAAAATTATTTGAGTACAATATAAGATTTACTGAAAGTGATGTACAGAAAGTATATCCAAACTACCATAAACTCCAGGAGTCCTTCATACTTTTCCCAAAGCCTCATTTCAGTCCTATCAACCAGGGACCGTCAACCCTCCATCAACCCTCTCCAGCCCCAGCTCTCTCGGCATGGCTTAACTTTCTAGCTTTCTTCCTCTTTTCTTTATTGACCTAAATGGCTTTCATTTTTTTATTGCCTTCAAATGCTTGCAGTTTTCTGTCCTTCAGCAGAGTTTTCAAACAATTTTCCCTACAAAGAAACTTTCAGAACAATTGCTCGAAAGATGATATTTTCTCCATACATTACACATACCTAGTGGATAGTTTTATAAAGAGGGAGA
Organism: Molossus molossus; assembly: GCF_014108415.1. Lineage (NCBI taxonomy): Eukaryota > Metazoa > Chordata > Mammalia > Chiroptera > Molossidae > Molossus > Molossus molossus. Next base: position 13,422,252 of record NW_023425346.1, read on the forward strand.
ACCATGATGTTTCAACATATTCTAAGACTCAAAATCTTATTGAAGTTCTGGTTTTATCACTTATTTGTAAAATATTTGGTAAATTATTGATCCTCTCTGAATCTTAGTTTCCTCATTTTAAAAATTGATGGTATTATAAAAACCTTATTATGTTTGTTGTAGGATTTAATGATGCTATTTGGAAAGCACTAGGGATATGTTTTATGTTGTGTGAAATAAGGCCACAGACTGAAAAAAAAAGTGTTAGAGGCCCTTGTCCTTCATAAGAACAATATTTTGGGAAGGAAGTAGGGAACGTATACCATCCAGTAGCTGTGTGACTGCAGAATCCATATTCCTTAACCCAACAAATTTATAATTTATAGATGAGCAAAACCTAAGATCTTCTCAAAGAACTGCCTTATATTGAACAGGGAAAGAGTAGGGACCTTGGGTCACTGGGAGAGGGAAAAGACCATCCTATCTTTTTAATTTAATTTTTAATTTCTTTTAGAGAGAGAGAGGAAAGGAGAGGGAGGGAGAGAGAGATAGAAACATCGATGAGAGAGAACACTGATTGGCCACCTCCTGCATGCCCCCCATTGGGGATCGGGCCCACAACCTGGGCATGTGCTTTGGCTGGGAATCAAACCGGCAACCTCTTGGTGCATGGGTTGACGCTCAATCTCTGAGCCACACTGGCCAGGCAAGACCATCCTATCTTAACAACAGAGAGGAAGATGTACCTTGCAGAAAAAAAATAGAAAACAATAAATATTTTAAAGAGATTTTACACCCATTCATTCATTTGAAAGCAAACTTATTACTATGAGAGATTTAGGATCTATGAAGGAGTTTCAGAATTTATTTGTGCAAATGAGTACAGCACTAAAGATATGTAATCAAGTTGCAATGTTTACTCTGTGGTAAAATGTTAAGTACCTCTTTGTTACTTGAGATTTTAAATTTTCAATAAGACAAAATTCTATTTATTATGGAAACTGATTTCTTCTTCATTGGCACAGAGTAAACGCCCAATAAATAGAGTAAATATGTATTCTTTATTTAATTTTAATTTGCATATCAAATGTTTTCTTTGTCCAAGTATTTAATTAATTTGACAATTAATTTCACTTTGTATGAAGCCCTTTATATTCTGTTCCAATAAATAACTTTATTAATAAAAGAAAAAAATGAAGATGGTTAATTTCAGTTCCAGAAATACACAGTCACACCTGTCAAATAAAAATGGAAAAACAAGAAGCTTCTTATTAAAAATGAAATTATTGGCCTGGCCAGTGTGGCTCAAAGGATGGAGCATTGTCCCATTGACTGAGAGGTTCTGGTTTGATTCCTGGTCAAGAAACATGCCTTGGTTGTGGGTTCGATCCCCAGTAGGGGACGTGCAGGAGGCAGCTAATCAATGTTTCTCTCTCACATCCATGTTTCTATCTCTCTCTCCCTTCCTTTCTCTCTAAAAAAATCAATAAAAACATGTTGAAAATGAAATTATTGATATCAGATAGACTTCTTTGCATGTTATTTTCATTCTTAAACTACATGGTAGGAGAAAAGAGAAACTCAAGAGAGTGCCCCATGATTTCAGGAAAGGAATTGAGATCATAGTAATGAGGTATTGGTTAAAGAAATCTGTGCTAAACAAGCGTTTAATTAGCCCTGGATGTTGTTAGCTTTCTGGCTTTGATGGAATTGAATGTTTGTCTGTCCATTTGTTTTTCCTTTGAGCTTAGTTTTTGTTTTTGTTTTTCAGAGAAAAAATTGCCACTGAGTGCCACCTACATTTAATGTTATACACTGTTTACATTTGACTGTGTGGTAACCTGTGGGGATGTCAACTTGAACATATGGGAACTCTTTTCCTCATTACACCTCAAAAAACCCATTTTAAATGTTGTTCACCACATAGTAATCAAATCTGAAGCCTCATCATTCAATTAGTAATGAGAAAAGTGAAACAGTCCAGGAGTTGGCATTTGGAATCAGACCTATCTAAAAGTGTAAGCTTATGGGTTGTTTTTTTAAAACCTTATGATTCAAACTGTAACGCTATATATATTTGTGTGTGTGTGTGTGTTATACATGGTATTTTATTAATAATTTCATTTACCAGTGATGCATATTTTATTATCATTACAGTTAGTGAAACTGAGTCTCAAAGAGATTGAGAAATGTGGCCGCTGTTATATATGAAAGCAGCAGTTGTGGCTCACTTCAGCTCTAGCTTCGTTGTCTTACCCTGTTGCAGAAGGAAATGGTTCACAAGAAGAGATTGTGCCACATATTTGGGGATTGCAATCACTGTTTTTTATAAATCTTACCTTTTAGAGTCTTATTTACTCGATAACTCAGGCTCATGTGCTCCCATCCATTGTATAAATCCCAGATCATTACATATTTTTTTTTATCTCTGTCTTACTTTTAGGGCCCCGTTGGCAATCTGGCTATCACTTATCACTTGTGGCTATTCTTGGTGTTTGCCCTCATCATTCTAATTTTATTTTCTAAACTTCTCTGGGTTTGGGAACTAAATGTCTAAGATAGAACTGAGAATTAGGGTATGAGAATGGCATACTATCAACATCAGCATAAGGACTGCCAGTCATACTTAACGTGCTTAATAAGTGTCAGTTAACTAAGACTCTTAAAGCCTATTAAAGCTACTGGTGTCTAATTTTGTGTATATGAAATATTTGCCTCATTATAAATTTATAACTGCAAGGTCCTTTATTTCTTTACTCTTATATTCACAACACTGAGATCGCATAATTAAAGAGAAATTCAAGTGTCTCATTATTGGTTGGTTTGAATTTAGACTTTCTTTTTAATTCAACAGTTTTTAAAAAATAGTTTTATCAAGATATAATTGACATACAACAAACTGCGCATATTTAATGTGTCCAGTGTGATGAGTTTGGATCTATGCAAACACTCAGGATACTGTCACCACGTATCTAATACTTCCCCATTGTGTGTGTGTGTGTGTGTGTGTGTGTGTGCGCGCGCGTGTGCGTAGGAGCATAATATTCTACTCTGCCATGTTATCATTTTCCATTGTGTTCTAGTCTTACCTCATCTTTTGAACTCAATTCAGGTCAAGGGCATGTACCTCGGTTGCAGTTGGTCCCCAGCCCTGGTTGGGGTTGCTCGGGAGGCAACCAGTCGATGTGTCCCTCTCACAGCAATGTTTCTCTACCTCTCTTCCTCTCTCTCTCTCCCACTTTATCTGAAAAAAAAGGAAAAAATATCCTCGGGTGATGATTAAAAAAACAACAGTGCCTCATTTCAAAGACTTGGCATATACATTTATCATAATTTTGGCTACTTTTTTCTCTAGTTCCTTCTTATCAATTCTCCTAGCAGTTCAGCTGATCCAGACTATAATATCTGGAAAGACCCTCTAGAATGCACTTCACAAATTAAGGTAAAACAGGATATTTTAGAGCATGTTTTTCATAACATTAATCCCTAAAACCAGGAAGCAAGACTTCCAAGAGTCCCTCGAGTGCCCATATTCATTTTTCTTATTTTCTTTTTAACTTATGTGTCTCGTTAATGATCACAAATAAAGTCTTCAATTGTTTTTAATATTTTAAAATTATTTTTTAATCTTTTAATTGCAAATTTGTGGAGCCAAATGGCACTCAAATTTCCATGCAATTTAAATTTCTCTTAATACCTAGAAGTAATATATGGACTGATACCTCTAATGTGGGAATCTTATAGCTCATGGGAGTAGAAAGTGGGGAAAAGATCATAAGCTCAAATCTATTTGCTGAGAGAAGTTTTATTTCCAAGCAGATCTGCATTTACTGGAAGTGGCTCAGTCTGGTATAACTCCAGAAGGAAGGAAAGCCCCATTCTTTTCCCATTCACTTCTGACCTTAGGAAGATGTCACCTTTGCCACAAACCTCAGGACATACAAATCTACATACTGTCCCTGAACTGTATGAGGCAATAGTGATTTTTCTTCTCTTTTCCAACTCAGATAATTCATAATGTCTATTAATTGCTTTTATCATTTATTTAATGATTTTCTTAACAATGTATAATATATAAAATATTCTATTTTCTATTTAATAGTGTTTTTTGTTTGTTTACTTTTTACTTTGGGTAACTTATCCAAGTTCACTGAGATTTGTTTATTTTATCTGTAAAATTTGGATAATAATTTTCTTGGTGGGTCAAAAAACATATGTTGGAAGCTCAAACTGCAAAAGTGTACAGTAGAGGCAAATCTTGTTTTAGAGTAAGTTATAAATTAAGCACTGGATAAGTAAAACATAGTCTTCTACAGGTATTTTTATCTGCTTCTCTATACTTCTAAAATTAATATTTCTTTATTTCTTCATCTAAAATCCCAATGATAGATGACCAGCCCCTCACCTATCCAGATTTCTAGTTATTTGTCAATAAATGGAAAGTCTTAAAATCTTTTGTACATTTGTCTCACAGGTTTTACCTATTTAAAAGTATACCTCATACTTCACTACTTCACTTACCTATTGATTTCAATTCATTTTCAAGAATGAAATAAATATTCACATATACACTTCTTGATTTACAGTCAATAGAAATACATGCACATGTGTCAAAAATGGTTAACATCCACATATATTTTGGTTAATATCCACAATTTATAAATAACTTATACAACTCAAAACCAAAACCAAAAACACACACAAAAATCCTATTAAAAAATGGGCAAAGGACCTGAATGAACACTTCTCCAAAGAGGACATACAGATGGCCAATAAACATATAAAAAGATGCTCAGTGTCACTAATCATCAGAGAAAAGTAAATTAAAACCACAATGAGATATCACCACACACCTGTCAGAATGATTATCATCAATAATTCAACAAACATGTGTTAATGAGGATGTAGAGAAAAGTGAACCCTTGTGTGCTGTTATTGTGTAGGAGTGCAGATTGGTGCAGCCACTGCAGAAAGCAGTATAGAGTTATCTCAAAAAATTAAAAAAGAAACCATCTTATGACCCAGCAATTCCATGTGTGAGAATATATGCGAAGAAACACGTAACACTAACTTGAAAAAAATATATGCACCCCTATGTTCATTGTAGCATTATTTACAGCAGCCAAGATTTGGAAGCAGCCCTAATGCCCATCAGTAAATGAGTGGATAAAAATCTAGTAATATATCTATATAGTGGAATACTACTCGGCCATTAAAAGGAAGGAAATCTTAACTTTTGCGGCAGTATGGATGGATCTGGAGAACATTAAGCTAAGTGAAATAAGCTCGTCAGAGAAAGACAAATACCATCTGATTTCACTTCTGTGTTGAATCTAATGAATGAAATAAACTAGCAAACAAAATAGAAACAGACTCATAGAAAGAACAGACTGATAGCTGTCAGAGGGAAGGAGATAAGGACCTGGGTTAGTAGGGCAAAAGGATTAAGAAAAGAAAAAAAGAAGAAGAAGAAGAAAAAAGACTCACAAACACAGACAGCTCTGTGGTGATTGCCAGAGGGAAAGGTGTTGAGGGGAAGTAGAAAAAGGTGAAGGGGGAGAATAAATGGTGATGGAAGGTGACTTGACTTGGGGAGGTAGACACACAATGCAATATACAGATGATGTACTGTAGAATTGTAGACCTGAAACTTGTGTAATTTTCTTAACTAATGTCACCCCAATAGATCCAACAAAAAATAAGGAAAATAATTGTGCTGGTTTTGCTGTTGCACTTCAAACTGCAAAAGTTATGGCCATTGTGAGTGATAGGTGCTCAGTTAAGATTGGAAAAAACATTCAATTTTGGGGTAGAAGACATGGAAAGGAAATGTGTTCCACTTGATAGCAACATGTTCTGCCAGAAAGCATTGAGCCTATACAAAGACTTCAGTAAGGGATCACCTGAACTGAATGAGTGATCACATTGTTCTACTTTATTATTAGTTATTGTTGTTAACCTGTTCCTGTGCATTACTCATAAATTAAACTGTATGATAGGTATGTATGCATAGGAAAAAACATAGTATGTATAGGTTCAATACTATCCACACTTTTAGTTAGCTACTCGGAGACATGGAGTGTATCACCCATGAATAAGGGGGACTATTGTAATGGTAAGTACAATGGGAAATATTCAGACAATAGGATATTTCACAGAAATCTTAATGAACAAACATTTGCCATACACAACACAACATGAATGAATCTGAAAAACATAAAGGAATATATAATATATAATTGCATGCCTATAATTTGAAAATATAAAAAGATGTAAAATGTTACATAAGTATACCACTATGTCTGTACTTTTCAAATAATGAAAAAAAAAAAATTAATCCAAGAAGTCAGAAATTAGCATGGTGGTTTCCCTAGGAGGAGAATGAGGTAGATATTGGGAAGGCTCACACGGGGAGCTTCTAGAATGCTGGAAATTTGCTATCCATCACAAGTGCACATTTGGGATGCTGTATAGATATTTATGATTATGGTTTCTACAGTACTCTGCTTATATATTATATTTCAAGAAAAATATGTTTTCTCTTTTTGTGTGTTTTATAACATAAAGTTGAATTGCAGCAAGTTAAAATTACTAAAAATTCTATTTAATAAATGATAATCTACTTCTTGTGAGAAACACAGCAGGTTCTCAGTAGAAGTTAGTTTTTCTTTATTGGCTATATTGCAACAATTGCGCCTGGGGCTGTGATGTTGGGAGGACAGATTGTCATCCAGTAACTGACAACAGACAACCACACATAAGGGACTCAAGGCTTAAAGGGATTTCATGGCATAAATCTAGAAGAGTTGATTGCTTCATGCTATGAATAAATTAAAAACACAGTTATAGCAACAATTATTGGGTGAATAAAGAAATTAGTATTTAAGTATCAGTGGGCTTTCGAAGAATAAAACCATGCTTAGTGTTAAATATTAGCACAAATAGGAAACTTTCATTATCATTCTTCTTACTTGCATTCAGTGATTTCTATACATTTTTTTAAACTTCCAGAGTTGATTAAAAGACTCTTGCTCATTTATTTATCTCTTTGTTCTACAATTCCTTTTTGAGCCTGTACTTTTTGCCATATTCTATGCTACCCACAAAGATATAGATATGAATGACATACACACAGATTTTGAGGAGCTTTTAGTATAGAATGTTATGGAGAAGTTAAGCAGTTATTATAATACAGTGTGATCTATCTGCCATGATAGAGTAATTTTTACTGTACTGTGGAGGAATGGAAGAGTGTTCCTAACCAGAAGGAAGGAGGTGGATCAGAACAAGGCAGAGAGGTTTTCTGACTAGGAGCTCACCAGCTGTAGTTGAGCAGTGAATGATGAAGGGCATGCTCAAAGGCACTTTTGTCATTGAGTTTATAATATTATTACTTATTTAGTATCCATCCTTCAATAAAAGACTTGAAGGGATGGAGTTGGCCTAACCTTTAATCACTGAGAGCTGTCATTTTTTGAGCGATAAAATGCGACAGATTCTTAAATGATGAGAAGATCAAATTTAATGTAGCCATTAAAATAGAGCTCTCCTAACAAACAAGATCTCCGCAAAACCAGCAAATCATTACTAAAATGGCTTCAGGACAATGTCACTGTCTAGACATGAGCAAACCTAACTCCAGTAGAAAAGTCATGACCTTGTATTACTCCCATATGTCTCATATCTTTATTGTTAATGGAACCCATGTTCTACTTGGTGGGGTCTTTAAATAATTTATTTAAAGACTAAGTAACTCAGAAGCCATAAATGAGTTTACCAGGAGGAATACATTTAAAATAAAGAGCAGGGGGCATGAAGAGAGAGTTATGACTGTTCCAGGGAATATATGGAATTTTTTTTTTGTCTTGAGATATTGTCCTAATCAGCAAAGTTAGAATTTTATTTTATTTACAAAATATAAGTCTTTTTTTTTTTAGTTTTACTTTTTAAAATTTAATTATGTTTTTACACGTTTCTCATTTTTCCCCCATAGACACCCTCCTCCTGTTCCTGACCCCCACCCCCAACATTATTCCCAACATTATTGCCTATGTCTGTCGGTTATGCTTATATGCATAAGTTCTTTGGTTTATCTCTGTCTCGTCCTCCTAAAGTTTCTCAGTCTGAACCCTACTTCTATGTCTCTGGGTATGTTTTATTCATCACCTTATTTTGTTAATTCTTTTCCACAAATAAGTGAGATAATTTGATACTTGTCTTTCTCTGACTGGCCTATTTCACTTAGCATAATACTCTCTAAGTCCCTCCATGTTGTCTCAAAGGATAAGAGATCTTTCTTTCTTACACTGCATAGTATATGTGTACCACTGTTTTTATATCCACTCATCTATTGATGGACACTTGGGCTGTTTCTAGATCTTGGCGATTGTAAATAGTGCTGCTATGAACATAGGGTACATATATTCTTTCTGATTAGTGTTTCAGGCTTCTTAGGGTATATTCCTAGAAGTGGGATCACTGGGTCAAATGGCAGATCAATTTTTAATTTTTTGAAGAAACACCATAGTGTTTTCCATAGTGGCTGCATCAGTCTGCATTCCCATCAGCAGTGTACTAGAGTCCGATTTTCTTTACACACCTTCAGTAGTACTTGTTGTTTGATGATTTGTTGATGGCAGCCATTCTGGCAGGTGTGAAGTGATACCTCATAGTCATTTTAATTTCCATCTCTCTGATGATTAGTGACACTGAGCATTTTTGCATATGCCTCTTGGCCATTTGTATGTTCTATTTGGAGAGGTATCTCTTTAGGTCCTCTGCCCATTTTTAGTTAGATTGTTTATCTTTCTTTTGTTGAGTTGTATGAGTGCTTTATATATTTTGGAAATTAAATCCTTACCTGAAGTATCATTGACAATTATGTGCTCCTGTGTAGTGGGTTTCCTTTCCATTTTGATGGTTGTTTCTTTTATTGTGCAGAAGCTTTTTAGTTTGATATAGTCCCATGTATTAATATTTTCCTTGCCTTATTTCTCTTGCCTTAGGTATTGTGTCAGTGAAACTTCTGCTGTGTGTGATGTCTAAAATTTTGTTGCCTACATTTTCTTCTAGGATTTTTATGGATTTATGAGTCATATCTAAGTCTTTTATCTATTTTGAGTTTATTTTTGTGTATGGTGTAAGTTGGTGGTCTAGTTTCATTTTTGCATGAGGCTGTCCAATTTTTTCAACACCATTTATTGAAGAGACTCTCTTTACTCCATTGTATGTTCCTGCCATCTTTGTCAAATATAAATTGAGCATACTGTCTTGGATAAATTTCTGGGTTCTCTGTTCTGTTCCATTGATCTATCTGCCTGTTCTTGTGCCAGTACCAGGCTGTTTTGATTACAATGGCTTTGTAGTATAACCTGATATCTGGTATTGTGATGCCTCCTATTTTGTTCTTTTTCAAGATTGCTGTGGCTATTCACGGTTTATTCTGTTTCCATATAAACTTTTGGAGTATTTGTTCTAGTTTTGTGAAATATGTCGTTGGTATTTTAATGGGAATTGCATTGAATCTATAGATTGTTTTTGGTAGTATGGACATATAAATGGTGTTAATTTTTCAAATTCATGAACAAGGCATATGCTTTCACTTTTTTTATATCTTCCTCTGTTTTTTTTTCAATGACCTACAGTTTTCTGATAATAGGTCCTTTTTTTGTTGTTGTAATGATAAATGGGATTGTTTTTTTAGTTTCTCTTTTTGTGTGTTCATCACCGGTGTATAAAAATACCAATGATTTCTGGATGTTGATTTTGTATCCTGCTACTCTGCCGAATTCATTTATTAAATCTAGTAGTTTTTTAATGCAGTCTTTAGGATTTTCTATGTACAATATCATGCCATATGCTAATAGTGACAGTTTCACATTCTCCTTTCCAATTTGGATCTTCCACTTTTTTTCCTTCTCATCTGATTGCTGTGGCTAAGACTTTTAGTACTGTGTTAAATAAGAGTGGTAAAAGTGGACATCCCTGTCTTGTTTCTGTTCTTAAGTAAAATGCTTTTAGTTTTTGCCCATTGAGTATGAGGTTGGCTGTAGGTTTGTCATAAATGGCCTTTATTATGTTGAGATATGATTCTTCTATTCTTACTTTGCTGAAAGTTTTTTATCAAAAATGGATGCTGGATTTTGTCAAATGCTTTATTAACATCTATTAATATGATCGCATGAATTTTATCTCTCATTTTTTATGTTGTATCACATTTATCAATTTATGAATATTGTACCAGCCTTGTATCCCTGGGATAAATCCCATGTGGTTGTGGTGTATAATTTTTTTAATATATTGCTGGATTTGATTTTCTAAGATTTTGTTGAAGATTTTGGCATCTATTCTCATTAGGGATATTGGCCTGTAATTTTCTTTCTTTGTAGTGTCTTTATCTGGTTTTAGGATTAGGATTATTTTGGCCTCCTAAAAAGAGCTTTCTTCCTTTTGAATTTTTTGGAATAGTTTGAGGAGAATAGATGATAGTTATTCTTAGAATGTTCAGTAAAATTCCCCTGTGTAGCTTTCCATACCAGGGCTTTTATTTGCTGGGAATTGTTTTTATTAATTCTTCTATTTCCTTAATTCTTATTGGTCTGTTTAGGATTTCTGACTCTTCCCAGTTAAGTTTGAGAATAGTTTATCATTCTAAGAATTTGTCCATTTCACCTAGGTTGTCAAATTTGTTGGCAAATAATTGTTCATAGTATTTTCTTACAATTCTTTGTATTTCTGTGATGTCCATTGTTACTTCACCTCTTTCATTTCCAATTTTATTAATTTAGGTTCTCTCTCTTTATTTCTTGGTGAGTCTAGCTAAAGGTTGATCAATCTTTTTTATCTTTTCAAAGAACCAGCTCTTTGTTTCATTGATCTATTTATTTATTTTTCGTCTCGATGTCATTTATTTCTCCTCTGATTTTTATTATTTCCTTCCTTCTACTAACTCAGGGTTTTTATTTTTGTTTTCTTTCTAAAACTTTAAGTTATTGGGTTAGTTTGTTTATTAGAAATTTTTCTTCTTTCCTGAGGTAGGCCTGTATTGCTATAAACTTCCCTCTTGGGACTCCTTTTTCTGTGTCCCACAGATTTTGTGTTGTGTGTTCATTTTCATTTGTTTCCAGGAAGTTTTTAATTTCTTCCTTGATCTCCTTGGTAACCCATTCATTGTTTAATAACATGTTATTTAGCCTCCATGTGTTTGAATGTTTTTGCGTGTTTTTATTATAATTGATTTCTAGTTCCATGCCATTGTGATCTGAGAAGATACTTGATATAACTTCAATCTTCTTGAATTTGTAGACTTACTCTGTGTCCTAACATGTGATCTATCTTTGAGAACATCCCATGTGCACTTGAGAAGATGTATATTCTGCAGCTTTGGGGTGAAACATTCTGTAAATATCAATTAAGTCCAACTGATCTAGTTCATCATTTAAAAACTCTGTGTCCTTGTTAATTTTTTGTTTAGAAGATCTATCCAGTGGTGTCAGTGGGGTGTTAAAGTCATCACTATGATGGTATTGATATTGATCTCTCCCTTAAAATCCTCCAGATGTTTTTAAATATATTTTGTTGCTCCTATATTTGGTGCACATATTTTTATCAGGGTTATATCCTTTTGTTGGATTGATCCCTTTAATATTATGTAATAACCTTCTTTGTCTCTTATTATGGCCCTCGTTTTGAAGTCTCTCTTATCAGAAATAAATATTGCTACACTAGCTTTTTTGTCATTTCCACTTGCCTGGGAAAATTTTTTTCTCCCTTCACGTTCATCCTGTGTGAGTCTTTTGTTGTGAAGTAATTCTCTTGTAGACAGCATATATATGGTTCGTGGGGTTTTTTTTGTTTTGTTTTTTTATTCTCACCTGAGGACAATTTTTGCATTTATTTTCAGATAGAGCAGAGGGAGAGAAAGAAAGAAACATCGATGTGAGTGAGACACATTGACTGGCTGCCACCCACATGACCCCAACCAGCCAGGGACAAACTACAACCAAGGTATGTGCCCTTAGTGGGACTGACCCTGAGTCTCTCTGGTCTGAGGGATGACACCCAAACCACTGAGCCAAACTGGCCTGTGCATGATTCATGTTTTCTTATCCAATCAGCTACCCTGTGTCTTTTGATTGGAACATTTAGGCCATTTACATTTTTTTTTTTTATCCTCACTCGAGGACATTTTTTGATATTTTGTTCAAATAGAGTGGGAGGGAGAGAGAGAGAGAAACATCGACGTGAAAGGGACACATCGAGTAATTGCCACCAGCACAACCCAACCAGGGCCGGGGACAAACTGCAACCGAGGTACGTGCCCTTAGTGGGAACCGAACCTGGGTCTCTGGAGACCACAGGCCGACGCTCTAACCACGGAGCCAAACCGGTCAGGGCTAGGCCATTTACATTTAAGGTTATTATTGATAGATACTTATTAGTTGCCATTTTTATTTTATTCCTGTGTTCCACTCTCTCTCTTTTCTTCTTCTTAAAACAGTACGTTTAGCATTTCTTGCAGTGCTGGTTTGGTGGTGGTAAATTCTTTTAGATTTTATTTTATTTTATCTTATTTTATTTTTTGGCTGTGAAGCTCTTTATTTCATGTTCAATTTTGAATGATAGCCTTGCTGCATAGAGTAGTCTTAGATTCAGACCCTTTGCCTTTTATTACTCTGTTTACTTCATGCCACTCCCTTCTAGCCTGCAGTGTTTCTAATGATAAATAAGCTGACAGTGTAATGGGAGCTCCCTTGTAGGTAACTTTCTGTCTCTCTCTTGTTTCCTTTAAGATTCTTTCTTGGTCTTTCATGTTTGCCATTTTAATTATGATATGTGTAGCTGTGGGTCTTTTGGGGTCCATCTTGCTTGGGATTCTCTGTGTTTCATGGACTTGTGTGACTATTTCCTTCAACAAATTGGGAAAGTTTTCTGTCATTATTTCTTCAAACAGATTCTCTATTCTTTTCTCCCATTCTTCTCGTTCTGGTATCCATATGATGCAAATGTTGTCATGTTTTGTATTGTCCCAAGCCCCCTTAACCTCTTCTCCTGCTTTTTAATTTTTTCCCCCATTTTCGGCTCTATTTGGATGTTTTTTTCTACCTTATCTTCTAACTCACTGATTCCATCTTCAGCTTCTTCAAATCTACTATTGAGACCTTCTAAGGCATTTTTTCATATCAGCTATGTCATTCTTTATTTCCACATGATATTTGTTCATAGCTTCTACCTGTTTTTTTATGCTGATGTAGTTCCCCTGAGCTCTTCATAATTCCCATTAATTTGCTTGTAGTTCTCACTAAATTGTTTGAGCCCTTAAAATCATTGCTTTGAATTCTTTATGTGACAAATTGCTTTCTTCTATTTTGCATAGTTCCTTTGCTCATGATTTTTCCTGTTCTTTCATTTGGGTGTTGTTTCTTTGTCTCACCATTTTAACAGGCTGGTAGTTTAAGGCCCAGTGAGGGATTTGGGGGTCATGTAGGCAGGTGGGTATGTATCAAATAAGGCTGCTGTGCCTCCCAGACTGTTTTGGTGTGTGGCACTTTTGCCTGTTGTAGGTCCTGGAGGATTGACACCTGGCAGCTGGTATTGGCCTGTCATGTAGGTGTTGCTGGGGTACGTGGGTCCAGCTGGTGTGCTGCTGTGGTGTGCAGCTGCCTGGTGGGGCTCAGCTCCTAATTAGTCACTGCTGATGCTGCTGGAAGGCAAATGTCAGCTCCTGGTTTGTGCTGCTATTCCTGCTATTGCCAGGGAGTGCTCTCAGATCCCAATCCTCTGCTGCTGTTGGGGGCTGAGGATGCTTAGTTCCTAAGGCTTTGCTGCTGCTGGGGTAGAGCCTCCACTTCAAATCTGCTGGTGCAGTTGTCAGGGACAGGTCTTTGCTGCATGAGCCTTGCTGCTGCTTTGTTTGGGGCACTACTCCTGATTAGCCCCTGCTGATGCTGCTAGTGATGGATCTCAGCTGCCAAGCCTCAGCTACTGTTGAGGAAAGGGCTTCACTCCTGTCCAATCACTGCTGCTGTGGGGAAAGGTGCTGGGCTCCGTAGCTGGCAATACTGCTACTAGGGGTGGTGCTTGGCTCTGATCAGGCTGTTGCAGTGGGGGATGGTGTTCAAGTCCCAAGATGGTGCTACAGCTGCTGTTGTGGGGGATTGTGCTCCGCTCCTGGCAAGTTGCTGCTTCCTGGGGCAGGTACCTTGACAGCGCTGCTGGTATGCACTGGTCTGCACTGACCCAGTGAAGTCCACTGGTCCAATGGTGCAAGGTGCACAGGTGGACTCAGGTCGCTCTGAGGGGCACCCTGCCACCTCATAGAGAAGACCAGGGATCTTCCAAAATGGCAGGGCCTTCCAGCCATGCAGGAAGAATCTCGCTGATGAGCTGCTTACTGTGGTAGCTGGTTGCTTTCCATCCACAGCACAGGAACCCTCTGCCCCATGTTTCTGCATTGCTCGAGGCTGCTCATCCACACTCACATCCATTCACACTCACTCACACTCTCTCACACTCACCCTCGTTCCAGTCCTGCCCACCGCCATCTTTCCTCTCAGTTAGAATTTTAATCTTTGTGCCTGTACAGGCTTTAATTGAGAAGCTGTGTCCTTTTACCAAACTGTATAGTTACTAAAACTATTCTACACACATCTGAGGCTGAACTAATGTCCACAAATTAATTCAAAGACAAAACAAATGTATATTTGCATTATAAGGACTCTCTTTTATATATATTATCTTAGTTGTGGGTAAAAATTCATTATAAGTTCAATTAAAGAAAAAGTTCTGTAATATTCTAAATTTTTACAAAATGACATGTAAATCTGGTCCAAATGGTAAGAGTGGTTATTCAAAACACAGATTGACAGTTAGTAGCCAGGATATAAACAGAATTAAGAGAACAGGTACATCAAATAAAAGATACAATGGTGCTAAAGAGACCATGAAATGACATTTGCTTCATTTATTTATTTAACAATTTAATGCCTTCTTTATGCCAAGCAGTGTTCTAGTTGTACGAAATATATCTATAATAAACCTGAAAAGATCCCTACCCTTGTGGAACTTACATCCCAGTGGGAGTAGACACGTCCCAACAATACCTAATATTCTGTCTAAATGCAGCAGCAGTGGTAGAGTGGTAAGTACAGATATATCACTGATGCACTTTGCACGTCCATCTATCACGCATCAGCAATCATTATACACCTATTCAACACATGCCAAATGCCGAGAGGGATGCAACGAGACATGGTTTGCATACAAACTGCTGATTATCCTGGAGGCCAGAGATGTCTACATGTTCAAAGTTTTTGGCTTGATTGGAACAACTACTCTCTTGGACAGATGGCTTTTGAAATAAAGCAAAGGTTGTTTCTCTCCCATTGATTGGAAAGCATTGATGTATGATACAACTCTTCCACACACTATTTCCTGTCGGGCAGGCTTACATAAATCATTTCACATATGTGAAAATATGTGTGTAGGAAATAATCCAGGAATTTGAATTGTTGGGTCTAAAGGTGCTTTCAATTTATACATTTCTGCCAATTTCCTTTTTGTTTTTTTGTTTTTTTTAATTTATATTCCAATGGAGTATTTTCCCACAGCCTCAACAACACAATGTTATCAGCCTTATGTACTTTGGCCATGTGGATAAAATTAAATGTATTATAGTTTTTACTTTTATTTCCTTATTAAAATGAGGTTGAACATGATGTCATATTTGAAAAGGCATTTATATTTTCATTTCTTTGAATTGCTTCTTTGTACCTTTTGTTCATTTTTCTAAAATGTTAAATCTTTTTCTTACTTATTTCTGAAATCTCTTAATCTTTTGTGATATAAATTGCAAATATGTTTTTCTCAGTTTGTCATTTGTTTTTGGACTTAGGTTATGATGTTCTGCCACACATACAATATTTTTATGTTGTTGAATTTATCCTTTAAAAAAATCTTTAATAGCAATTAAAAAGATTTCAGCTCCAAAGAGGAAATAAGTTTCCATGTTTTCTTCTTTAATTTTATGAATTCATTTTATTATTTGCATATGAATATAAAATGAACTTAGAATTCATTGTGATATTCAATACGAAGAAGAGTTGATTCACCTTCAGATTATTTCAAATGGTGCCCAGTGTTCTCAATCAGATTGATTAAATGATCCACCTAATTATCCATTGACTTGAGATGACATATAAAATATACTAAATTTCCGTATACATTTGATTATTTTTGAACTTCCTATTTTACTTATTGCTCTGTCTGGCTAAATACAATTGTATTGCATTTTATGTCAATAATGCATAATTATAATTATTGGGCTGTAAGGTTTAATATTGATTAAGGCTGATTCTCACTTTTCTTTTCCTATAATTTCTTGGGTATTTGTAAATGTTTGCATGTTTTCCAAAGTGAACTAACAAAACACTCTATCTAGTCCTGTCCCTACCTCAAAGAATGTGGGGAAAATCACTGGTACTATTTGGCTCATACTAATTTAACACAAATTAAAGAGTTGATGTTTTTATGCTATTCAGCATTCCTCTCTTAAGTACTTTTTTTTTCAGTCTTCCTTTGTGTCCTTTAAAAAGATTTTAAAGATTTCTTTATATAGATAGTGTCCATTTCTAGTAAAGTTTATTCCTAGCTATCTTATCTATATAAAGCTATTTATTTTTGCCAGGATCTCTTCAAAGACCTTCCCTGGATTTGCGCTTTTTCAGACATTTCAGGCAGGTCTCATAGCTTTTTTCCCTTGCTGTCCCAAGGACATTTTTACTTCAGAGATTACTATGTCCATTGTAATAATCCATTTTCGGAGCTTCATTTAATTCTTAATATATATATTTTTAATCTTCCATAGTTTTGACCTATTCAGCCTTGGAATGCTGAAGTGGGGAGGGGGTGGCCTGGTTTTATCCTGTGACCCAGCTCTGTGCTTTCTCCTCTCCGGGGCACCGGGCACCGGGCACCGAGGAGGGCGCACCGGGGGCTGGCACCGCCCTACCACAGGGGCTCTCCTTGCACACGGTGGGAGCGCACAATTGCTATTTCGTCTCTCTTGTACTTTCTTGGCTTTTATGTTGTTTGTTTTTGTCTTTCGTTATTTGTTTTCAGAGATTATCCTGATGCTTTTTCTTCTCTTCTCTGGCTGGGCATTTAAGACTCCCCTCCTCAGACAGCCTGTGTGTTTCCAGCAGTTACCTGCCCCCACCCCCATTCCCCGGCCTCTTTCAATATATAGCCATCTTTTTTCCTGCCCATCTTTTTTGGCAGAATCTTTTCTAAAAAGCTGGCGCTGAACCTCTCCCAGTAATAATCCCGATCTATGGAGCACTCTGCTCCTTCCTCCCGTTTGCTGAAGTGCCTTTCCAGCAGCGCGCGCACCCTGCTCCCTCCGACAGCGTCACAGAGGCAGCTCCGCAGCCGTCGCGCACCTGCCTTTCCGGCTACTGCGCCTGCGTTCTCCTCACCCCGTCTTGACCAACCACCACCCACTCACGCTTCAGGATTCAGGTTAGGAGTATATTAAAACATATGCTTAAAGACAGAGCTAAGCTGAAACTGCAATTCTCAACGGATATAAAAATAGCAAATGTTGAGGTTGTTATTTTTCTTTATCATAATAGAATATTTTATTTGAGTGTTATTTTACAGACTGAGCATTAGATATACACCATGCCCATGTTATTTTTTAGACTAAAAATGTCAAAATATAAAAATATTTGAAAATTATTTTTTATATTTTTGTGTTAGTATCACAAACAACTAATGCCCCTGTACTGTATGTGCATGTCAGAAAATTAGTACCATAGAGTCTTAATATTTTAAAAAATCTAAAACTTATGTGGATGAAATTTCTGCTGAATCTGATAATTCAGTACAGTAGTCTGCAATACTTACATCGACAGCCTGTCACCAGCCTCTGCTTGAAGAGTTCAGGTGAAGAGCAGTAACTTTTCAAAGCGGAGCCCTTTGAAGTAGTTTCAATGATATAAAATCTTTTGTCGTACAAAATCAATGTCTGCTTTCCTGTGATGCGCCCACATTTTCTCTGGAAATGCGAATGTCCACCTGTTATTTTAGCACGTAGGAATTGAATCTTTGTATTGTTACAAATATAAGACCAGATACTCAGGGATAAAAATAAAGAAATAAATGATACTGGGTTCATACCTTAGAGGAGGTTACAGTTTTGTGACAACGTCTCAAGTATTTGAAAATAGTTATTAGATTGTGGTCAATATCACTATGGCTTCTTTAGGTATTTTTTTAAAGTATAAAAATCTAAACGTTAGATAACAATTGTTATAAATGATCAGGAAATTTTGTTTAATCACTTTTCTGATCAGTACATTCATAGAGTTTAAAAATATATATACTTTGTTACTTTATGAAAATTTGGCAAGGTTTAAAATCTTACAATTTCTAAAAGTTATTGGCAGTTGAAGGTAAATTAAAATAAATGTGTCAAATGTATCTTTAATAATTACATGACAATTATCTAACACTTTCAGTTCCACAGGAGGTTAAATGTGTTTCTCTCTACAAAGTGATGCAATGGTCTTACACAATATTTGTATAAAATTAATGGACTTTTATTTTATTTTATTTCTTTTATTTTTTATTGAATTTATTGGGGTTACATTAGTTAATAAAATTATATAGGTTGTGGGGCTGGGTGTAAAAGGGATTAAACAAAAATAAATAAATAAATAAATAAATAAAAAATAAATAATATTAATGGGCTTTTAGTGTATGGACCATAAAAAACAAGATGTCTTTTGTGCTCTGTACTATTCAGATTACATTTTCTGAATCTTGTTCACTTCTGGAAACCACATTACAAGGGACTACTGAAAAGCTTGAAAACAATAAAAAAAATAATTAATGAGGGCTTTAGAAAATATTTTTGTGGAAGAACCATTAAAGCAAATGAGAGAATGTGAAGGACACATGTAACAGTCCTCTCAGCTGTCACTTAGAAGAGGAAAGACCAGCTACTTTTTGTAGTTCTAAAGGGCAAAGCGAATACCCGTGTCTGATTGCCACTGGGGAACATGCTCCGATTTACAACAGCAGTAGTTTTCTTTCTCGACTCGTCCCCATACAGAAAAGACTGCTTCATGGAAAATAAGTGTCATAGCAAAGAATGACTTAATATTTATTTGGTGTCTACAGGAAAAATTCTCATACTATATATGGTTTTTAAAAGGAAACAGGGAAGACATAATGGAGGGAGATAATTATACTATATAAATTTAAAATTCATATTTAGTGATTCTATGGAATTAGAGAAATTATGTAACTCTTCAAAAATTATAATACACCAACAAGCAAAATCCTAAGAAAAAGATTAATTTATATACACTTGTTAAAAAGGCATAATGTATGTAAAGAATACTTCATAGAAGAATGGCCTTTTATGAAAAATAAAATCCATTGTAATGGAATTTCTCTAGGCCACCATAGGTCATCCTGTATGAAACAACTTAAAAATTATATTAAATATACAATACAATAGTTTAAAAATATTGGACATCAATATATGAATAATAATGATTTCTGCAAAGTAGAAATCAAATGAAGTGAGCCCTGTGATTATCCAAATTACCTACTGGAAAAAGTTCTTAGACCATGATAAATGATGGAGAGCTCAGGTGAAGCCTGGCAGTAACTTGAGTTGATAAAATGATTTGGAGAACCCAGGAAGGACAAGATGAAAAGAGTAAGCAAGCCTGAGCAACAAGGAGGTGACACCTGAAAGTGGATAGACCTCTTAAGATACATATAGTTTTAAGCTGAATACTAAGTAGTGCATACATGAAAGTAATTAACCAAAGGAAGACAAAGATACCTAAAAGAACTATCACATGCTGACATAGAGCTGTAAATAGTTCTTGTTCTCACCAGTCATACTAGAAAATTCCATAATTCATGGGATATTGGGTAATCAGAAAGATTTTGTCTTGGTATTGGATAAAAAATTAGCCTTAGGTAACATGCTGCTCTGGTTCAAACTAACAAAGTTTAATAGCAAACTGAAGAAGATCAAATTGTTTCCTAGTAAGTAATGTATTGTATCATAAAACAAGGTTCAAAAATATTTATAGAAATTCAAAAATATTCGGAATCCAATAAGATAAAACTCAAAATACCCACATTCAATCAAAGAAGCAAGAAAATACAAATCATATGAGAGATAAATCTATCTAAACAGACTCATAATGACACAGATGATAAAACTTGTAGACAAGTAAATCAAATCAGTAATTATAACTATATGTGTACAAATATTTAAAAGAAAGATAAAATGTGGTAAGTAGATACATGGACTATATATAAAAATAAAAATTTTGAGTTAAAAACTATAATGGTTGGTATAAAAAGTACACAAGTTGGAATTAACAGTATATTAGATATTGAAGAAGAAAAGTTTAGTGAACTTGAACACATAGTAATAGAAAATATCCAAAAATAATTGACAGAAAAAAAATGAACACTCTTCAGGGAGCCTAAGAATAATTCTAACAGATTTAAAATATGTAACTAAGTTTTATGGAGAAAGGGGGATACAGAAAAATATTCTTAAAAGCAATAGTCATTTTAAAAAATTTGATGAACATTCTAAATTCACAAATTCAAGAATTCCAATTAATCCCCAATGCACACAAAAAATATAAATAAAAACACACCATGGCACATCATAACTCAGTCTTAAAGACATAAATCTTTCAAGCAGGCAGAAAAAAAAGTGCAAATATAATACTGAGAAATGTTGATAAGGAGGATAGTTGACTTTTGTTTGGTTGCATCTCACAGCAGAAAACATTACATCCTTAAAACACAAAAGAAAAACAAATATCAACCTAAAATTCTATGCCCAGCAAAATTCTTTTAAAAATGAAAGAGAAATAAAGATGCTTTGAGATATGCAAAGCTAAAGTAACTCATTACCAATAGACCTAAACTAAAAGATATTAAAGGAAGTCAATTAGGGCAGAAAAATAAAATAAGATAAAAATCTGGATCTACAAAATGGAAAGCATAGCACGGGAATTGGTAACTACAATGATAAATATAAATGCATTTTTTGTTATCTAAATTACTTTGAAATAAAAGTCCCTGTTAAAACAAAAACAACAACAACAAAAAACCCACAATGTGTTGTTATGGCTACAGGTGAAAGTGGTAAAACAGTTCTGAATACACTTATTTATTCAATCCATATGGAACCAGGAAAAAGAGGAATTACTTGACTTATCAACTCTCCTTCAAGCAATAAAAAAAAGACATACATCTAAAAGTCCTACTTAGGAATTGATTTATTCAACTTTACTACATTGTGCCATAGCAACAACAGCAACAAAAATACCCACAAAATTCTCAGTGTCTTACCATAGCAAAGCTTTATTTCTCACTCATGATAAATGTAAATTCTTATTATTTATGGTTCTGTTCCAGTCTGAAGTAACATCCCAAACAGGGACATTCCTCTTCATACGCAGAAGGGAAAGTATTGGAGCAACACCTGGCTTTTAAGGCTTCCATGCGAAGTATCACACTTTATTTCTACTCACATTATGGTGTCTGAGCAGCTCCCATGGCCAAGACTGACGGTGATGGAGCAGGGCTATTTAATCCTTTTAGGGGGGAGGCAATACAAAATGGCAACAATAATAAAAATTTGTCACACATTTCAAAATACAATGACCCCGCTGAATGTGGCCTAATTACAAGTAGAAGACTGATAATTTGCCTCACACATCTATCTCCTTGATCTACTAATGTGATATTTTATCCTGAAAATAGTGTAAATTTACCTCGATGTCTTTCTCTTCTTCACTACCACCATAAAAGAGTTATTCTTATACTATAAACTTTCATAAAAAGTCTACATGGACATAACAAATACAAACACAATTATGAAATCTTGGAAAATGTTGAGTATATAGCTAATTGAAAATGAAATGGAGAAATGGAGACAAATGCAGTATCTGAATCTCTGTTTATTTATCATCTACTAAGTGTCAGTATAGGTATTATATACACTGTACTTCAGCTACATTAGAACATTTAAGCTTCATAATAATCTTGGAAAGCAAATGCTTTTTCTTATTTACAAAGATATCAAGACTCAAGATGTTATATAACATGGTCCCAGACCAAAAAGCTATATAGAAATAGGAATCAAATTCCTTGCTCAGCTCTGAATGATCTGAATTATAGTGTTAGTTGAGCTAATGCTGTTTGTGTAAGAGTGAAATCACAAAGTCTGGGTGATTTAACACATTAAAGGTTTATTTGTCTTTGTGTAATGTCTGACACAGGCCAGGTAACCATTCTCCATGTTCTAGTTACTCCATTTAAGCACTTGTCTCCAATGGGAGCAGGGCATAGAAAGCAGAGAATAAAGGATGCACCAACACACAGTCCACTGATCAGAATTTGCCGCATGGCCTCACTGACTGCAAGGAAATGGACTGAAACACGTAGTGTATTTGTTGGGTAGTGACTGCTTCTACCACATACATAGAGGGAAACATTTAATTAGAGAGAAACAGTTATCTATACTTATATAAAATAAGAATCAAGAAGTGCAATTGATAATTGTTTTGTGTGCTAAAATAACTATCCCCATTTCGTTCAGATCCCCCAAATTATGTCTTTTGCAATTAATAAATCCCAAGGATACATTAGGCATTCACAAGTTTTTAACTGAGTCCAGAAAAATACATATATTTTATATCCTGCAATAAACGTGAATTATGGGCAGGAGGATATTCAATAGAATGAGAAAAAAATCGGATTGCCTTTTCAGACAGCAAATTGCAAAGGACCTTCGTGACTATTCAAGTCTGAAAATCTGAGGTTGTTTACTAAAGCAAATGTGAAGTGCCCCCACCCTTGAGATTTATTTAGGCTGTAGTTTCTAAGACTATTTAAATGTAGAATTTTACTGAGTTGATTTTCACCTAATTCTAGAATTCTAGTATTTTCATTTGAATTTTGACATCAAATAGTACTTATAACGCTTATTTTATTACCCATGTCTAGCATAGTGCCTTAAAGCATACTATTAAGCTAAGCAAATCGAAGAAATAAATGAACCAATTTTCCTTTCTCCATCATGGTTATTCATTTATTCTCTTCTGATCATGTGTACCCAAATATAACAATCTCATTGAAAAAAAGCATAGGAATTAAGAGAACAAATGCACACCAGTTTAAGAAGGCTAATGGCACTCTTTCTACAAATTCCAAATTTGAAACTTAGGTCAATAGTCCAAAATTCAGGCTAATGAGAGAGAAAGTGATGCAGCCAATATGAAAAACAGTATGGAGGCACCACAAAAATTAAAAATAGAACTACCATATGCTCTAGCAGTGTCATGCTGGGCATACATCTTAGGAAATAAAATCACTATCTCAAGAAAGATAGATCTGTACTTCCATGTTTCTTTCAGCATATTTTACAATAGCCAAGATGTGGAAACAACGTAAGTATCCATCAACAGATGAACAGATAAAGAAATTATGACAAACACACACGTGTGCACACACATGCACACACACACACCCCTGAATATTATTGAGCCATAAAGAAGGAAATCTGCCATTTATACAAAATAAAGTCAGTCAAAGAAAGACAAATACTGTATGATCTCACTTACATGTGGAATTAAAATACAAAACAAAACAAAGAAACAAAAAAACAAGCAACCAAGGTCATAAAAAAGACATTAAATTATCTGTGGTTACCAGTAGCAGGGTATGGCTGAAGGGGGAATTAGATGAAGGTGGTCAAGGATAAAAACTTCCAATTACAAAAGATAAATAAGTACTAAATGTAATGTACAATGTAATAGCAATAACTGACATTGCTGTGCCGTAAATATGAAAGTTGTCAAGAGAGGAAATGCACAAAATTCATTTTCTTTTTATTATTTATTTTTGTATTTATATGAGAGGATGATATTAAGCAAACTTACTGTGGTAATCATTTCAGAACAGTACATGTAAGTTAAATCATTATGCTGTACATCTTAAATGTACACAGTGCTGTATATGTCAACTATATCTCAATAAAACTAGAAAAGAAGCATGCACTTCTTACCTTGATGGTTACTGCCAGTTTACTCTTCAGAAATCTACTGATTTGATGTCCATCTATAGTACAATTGCCTATGTCCCCACAAGCTTGACAAAATATGCACCTCATAACTTTACATAAGTTTTTTTTTTTGTTTTTTTTTTATACTATTTAAACTGCCTCTTTGCCCTATTTAAGCTTTTTCTCATTAATTTCCTTTCACTGCAGGTGGTCATTTGTCTTTTGACATTGATTATTTTCCTTAAATAGAAGTTTTAGAAAAATAAATTCTGTGTGTTAAATTTAAAAAATATAAAGAGGGAAAAGTGGAGTTTAGAATATGAGCCAGGGTTTAGAATAGTTGCTCAGAAAACAAAGCACAATGAGGAGAACATATTTGTCATATGTTAAAAAGATATGATTAACACAGAATTTAGATAGATCCAACAGATAACAGATAGTAATATAATCACACCACTAACTCCAAGCCAGAAACAAGATATAAGAAAAAGTATAATTGAAATGTTCATATTCAAGTGTGGTTTTTGAAAAAGCACACCTGATCAAAATGGGGTTGGGCCTGGGGTAGCATCTCAGAATCCAGCAAATGAAAGCAATAGTACTATTTTGGTACATCCAGGGTGGTATGGCTCCCAAGACATTCTGCCTTTATTATAAGAAGTTTTGCGACATAATTTGATATGCGCTAGAAAGTTAAAACATGAAATAAAATAATAAAAATAAGATTGGGTTCTATGGGTTTAGAAGATTACTTTATCATACTAAAACTCAAAAGTAAATATGTTGAATTGTACCTAATTCTTATGAAGCATTTTCAACATAATAGTGCTTTGCTTCAAATCAAAGAGGATGTAGTCTCAAATAAAAATAATAAAGCTATATCTACAGAAATCAGTGTTATATGGAGACAAGTCAAGAAGAACTCATTAAACGTTTGGAAAATAGATTAAAATATACCCATCAACTTCAGCATGTTAGCAAATTGTGAAGAACAGGCCATAGTCCTAGACCTTTGTACAAATTAAGTTTCGATGTATTTAGAATATTATCATTTTTAGTTTAATAGTACAAATGTGACCAGTAAAATATGGATTTGGTTTGTGAATAATTGTCTGGATTTTGCTTAATTGAAAATGTATGATTTCATTTTAGTTTAGTGACAAAATAAGCAGGAATGTCTCTCATTTCTTGAATTGTCATCTTGTGAACTACTTTTTTCAAGTGGTACAATTTTCATTTTATCTATTTTTTATTGTCTCTGATTCAAAATAGATTGGGTCCCAATGCAACAGGGTGTATATTCAGAAAAATCTAACACACAGAGGATCAAGCTTTAGCCCTATGTAATAGATTTAATTACTAACAGGACAAATAATCTCACTGTGAGGCAATGCTTTACTTATGTTATGATAACTTAAAATGTCCCAGGTTAATTATTTCTCCTGTTTTTGTGCCACCATTTTACCTTGATCTTTCTTTCTATCATTGTAAAGGTTATTTGTTTAAAATCTCATTTCACCGATTACACTGAGATGTTCTTGAGAGCACGACCTACCTATTGCTTAGCTTTGTATCCCCTGCACGTTGCACATTGCTGGGTACCTAGTAATCACTCAATTTCATTTTCTTGAATTTAACGGATAAAATGATAGAGACATCCCAGACAAACCATCTGGGCGGCCTCTATCCAGGTAGAAATGAGTGTTCATTGACCTTTGTCTATCAGGCCTTTAATGGCACCTCTGTAACTCCTCTGAATGGTATTGCACTGTTCCTGAAAAACTGCAGAAGTAGAGAGAGATGCCCTTAGCGAAAAGCTGTTTCTGTGAGCAATTATGCTTCCTTTTTAGCTCCCAGTGGCTGCAGTGAGATTAAACATATAAGACCTGGTTCTGTGGGTTCAGAAAATTATCATACTAAACTCAAAAGTAGACAATGTTATATTAAGTCCTGGTGTTAGATGGGGTAAGACAGTTTGAACATTTGGTTTGTTAAAACAAAGTATTTCTTTGTAAAATTGAAACATTTTTTTTCAGGCTTCTTATTGTTGTTGACATTGTTGTTTTTAATCTGAAGCTAATACTGGGGTTAGAGCCCCACAATGTAGAACAGTGGACCGATACGGAAAAACGTTAGCCTAGAGACACCTCCGGTTTAAAGTTAGAAATGACCTCATATTATTGATTGCATTTTGAAAATCACTTAGTGATTTTTCCCTTTCTCTAGTCAAAAATAATAGCATTTATGGCACATCTCTCCACTTATTTTAATAAATTTCCCATTTAATCAACTACAAGGCAGTTTGCCCCATTTAAAGAAATACTGTCTTGTTTATGTAGATAATTTTCCAAATTACATAGATAGATATTTCATGAACTTTGAATATACTATCTGTAATATCAATAATGAATCTAAAAATTAATACCATTGTCTCCACTTAGATGTAAAGAGTGAGGTGCGAAGATTTTGAGTAACTATCTCTAGATCACATTGCTAGCAACATGTCTGGGATACTGTTATGTCAGTTTGAGTTCTCTTTTATGCGATTAGGTATATGAATGAATCATGAAAGCAATTATGAAATTGACAAAGTAATTCACTACCATGTTGCAACATGTCCTTTCTTAGCACTCAAAAAGAGGGAGTCCTAATTATGCTTGTCAGTATTTACTAAACAAAAGACCATACTAAAACCATTAACTTTACCCAAGAAAATATACTACAGGCCCTTGTCAGGTGTACAAGGTAGATTTATAAATGTGCTTTACCTGGTTTCCAGATATTGAAACATTGACTAGGCCAGATAAACAGAGCCGTGTTTCTGTCTGAATAAAAAACTGTGGAAATGGGAAAGGAAAGAGTCCTCTTATTCATTTGACTAATTACAAATCATTCAAATAACCGGATGTTGTCAAAAGTATGCATTTGAAATGTCACTGCAAAAAATGACTTTTCAATTTCCCTTTCGACCCCAAAGTTGGACACTACTCTTTGGGGTGGAATTCTAAATAGTCTCAGCCCTGGCTGGTGTTGCTAGGTGGTTAGAGCATCAGTTTGCAGACCTACGAGAGGTTTGTAGGCTCCATCCTGGCCCCAGTTGGGGCACATGTGGAAAGCACCAATCGAGTGTCTCTCTCACATCGATGATTTTTTTCTTTCTCTCTCTCTCCCCTCCTACTCTCCCTTGCGCAGTTTCTAAAACAAAACAAAAAACAAGAACAGCAACAACAATCAATGGAAAAAATATTCTCGGGTGAGAATTAACAGAAAGGAAATAGTCTCAATAGGAGATTTTGTAAACTTTCTCTTTATCTTTAAGGAGTCTGATTTCTAGTTGTACTGAAAAGTGTTCGGCTTCTTTCTCTACCAGTAAAACAGAAATTATTTTAACTTTGAGTAAACACAGTAAGCATAAAATGATATAACGTATGATACACAATTGTTTCTGAATGAGTAGAACAAAAAACAGAATAGAGTAGAACTATCCGCTGTCTGCGCATTTCCTTCAATCTTCTTTATAAAGAAAGATTTTAAGAAATATTTCAGTATTTTTTTTATAAACTTTTTCCATATACTTTTTGTGAAATGGCTTTGAATCGTCTATATTTTTGTTTTACATTTTGAGTTTGATTTATATTTCTTTGTTTCATTATTAAACCAGTAAATTGCCTAACAGTCATCTACTTCTGTTTCTCTTTGGAAGAGTGACAAATAGAATTTTGCATTTGCTGTGTATTAGCTAGTTGTATTGCACCAATAATACCTTCTTAATATAACCAATATGGTTACGAGATTCATAGTCCAAGGGAACAGAGGTTAATTCAAAATAAGTTGTAGTATTTCTTTTAATCCATCTCAAGATTAATACAAATTATAAAGACCATTCTACAGATTATAATTTAAATTTTGAGATAAATAAGAAATTGCATGTGTGGACTGTAACACCAAATATACACATCCTTGAGTTAATCTCCTGATTGAAAAAGTGTTAAGGAACGTTTGGGCATTTCAACACATCCCAGACTCCACGAACACATAGTTGCTTAATACATTGAAGTCATTCCAAGACAAGAGGGGAATCTGTGGCAGACCTGATTGAATTTAGATCTGATTGTTTAAGGTCATTATAGATCTTGACTAGGTCAAAGTAGCTCTATTGCAGATCAAGCTTCTGTGGTAGGTAAGCAATCAAGTCAACGCTATAGACAGTGGTAGAGATGCCTATTACAGATTTGGAGAAAATCATAGGCTTATTTCTTCATCCAGACAAAAAAATAAAAGAAGCCTAGTCTAAATCAACTATGGGGAATGAGAAGTGCATTGAAAGCAGGTCTGTAAGGATGGGACATGAAGAATGAGAGAGAGGGAGTGGGCCACAGATTTTCCATGGTTTGGGGGTTGTAGGCAGGGTAGAACAGGGTGTAATTTGACAACATCACCCGAGGTGGGAATATGACACCAGTTTGAGGTGATGCCGCCAGAAGTTGGATAAGGGAAGGACGAGTGGGTTCTATTTTATACATACAGCATTTGATTTGTCTCTAAGATATTTTCAAGAGTTTTCTATTAAGCAGAATACTATATGAATCTTGTAACTGGTGGAATTGGGAGGGTAGAAACAATGTACAAAAGAAGATGAGGTACAGTGAGAAACTGAAAAAGCTAAATAGGTTAAATGAAGCTTCTCAGTTCTATATGGAAAAAGGACTTTCTAGCTGAGTAATGCCTGAGAAACTAGTATGAAGTAGAAGTTATTTAATATATTGCAAGAATCTCACTATGAAGCGTAGATGAGCCTTTCATAGTTGTTCATAGTTTTTGCTGGGTTCAAATTAGGTCAGCAAATATTGTGTGACCTTGTATCAGGAACATAACCTCTAAGCTACAATTTCTTCACTCATAAAAATTGGTATAAATACTTAACCATTAAACGATGATTAAGAAGTATAAATTATTAGTTACAAAATAGTCACAGGGATGTAAATTATGCATAGGGAACATAATAATATTGTAATAACTATGTATGAGGCAGTCTGGATACTTGAATTATCGGGGAACACTTTGTAAAGTATATGATTGTCTAACCTGAAGCATATGATTGCTGTACACCTGAAACTATTACAAAAAAACATTGAATGCTAACTGTAATTGAGAAATAAAAATGATATATATATATACAAATGTTAAAAATGGTCCCAAAATAAATAAATAAGTAAATAGATTTAATCATCTTTATATCTAAAGTATGTAAAGCAATTGCAACAGTGCTTGGATGGATTTACAGATTTATAGGTTATTTGAGAATAGTCTAGGAAAAGAGAATATAAATATTGAACTTTTTTTTGAGTTTTCAGGTAGTTTGTACTTAGCCATAAGAGAAAGATTAGAGGTAATTATATTATCCAAACAATATGCAAAAACATTTTTAGGGCACTGATACTTTTTAGCACCTTCAAAAATCCCCTAAATGATATGTATAAATATAGTTACTTCAGTCCTCTATCATTGTTCAACTCCTAGTTCTAACAAGGGTAATTCATTGCACCCATCTCCTTACAACACTCATCTCCAACTGAGAGTGCTCACTCTCTCCTCAGTGAGTTAAGAAATGTCAGTCAGCAGTTAATAATTTGCAAGAAGTTTTATGTCAATAGTAATATTTTTTTATAGTTCTCTAGTGTTTCTGGAGCAATGTGGTAGTGAACACAGTCAATATAGATTTGATTTTACTTCTCAATATAAGAAGAATAAGGGAAAAAGTATTTGTGTACATTATTATGCAATGAAACACATTCAATTTTCCACTGTTTTGCTTAAGGATTCCTGTTCTGCATGTGTGAGCATGTGTGCGCGCGCGCGCACACACACACACACACACACACTTCATTCATCTTCTGGGATGGTAAATTTGCCGGATAAATAACTTCAGGATCAATAAGTCGATTTTGAGCTTAATTATTAGTATAGTTGAAAACTACTTCTTTCTGAAGAAAGAATTCATAAGGATACTTATTGTTACTACTACAGGTCATAAGAAATGTTAACAACAGAAATAGAAATTCTAGGATTCCAGTTTGTCAATGGGACCATTCTAGTATCATAAGACATGTATTTTCCCTGCCAAGTTATTATACAACCAAATAATGCCTGCGTTCATTAGCTTAAGACCTTGACAAGATAAGGGCTAGTCTAATAACACAATCTCATGATTAATTATGTGTGGATATAATTTGGTAAGACATCTCTTCTCAAATAATATATTTTTGTTTCTTCAAGGGCCATCTGAAGGTAATATAAATCAAATCAATACAAATGTGTGAATTTCAGGATCAAACCAAAACAATAATTCTTGATAGGGGACTCTCTCTTCTGCCTGCATATGGGAATGGCAGCAGCCATCTAAAGGCTTAGCATGTCTATAAATATCACAGCATGGCATCACAGGAGGGGAAGAGAGAGAGGGACTGTAACAAACAGCAAGAGAAGGAGCAGATCCCCAAAGGTCTGTCCTCTGTACATTCAGATAAGTTTTCTGACTTCATGGGCATCATTGAATCAAAGAGATCCTTTAAATCTTTAGAGACTGAGATGATTTTACTATATAGTTTTGTACCTGAAGTGCTACAAACACAATGTTTTCATATGTCAGAATGTTAATTTTATCATCCCATTGCAGGAGAAAAAATTCTACATGAATAGGTATTGATTTTTCTGACTGGATGTTACTTAGCACTTCACCTGGTGTTAATAACTGATAAGCTTTGCATGGGATTTCATTATATTCTGTTTCTCTCAGCCTTGTGCAGATTTCGATGCCAGGTCTTTATAACTGGTGCATGTAATCTAATGGACTTCAAATTAAAAGCAATGAAAATCACATTATTCTGTCTACTAGATGAGATGTTATTAAGCGTAATGAGATAATGCGATTGAAGCTTCATTTCTTAATGTTTGGTTCTCAGAAACCAAGCTTTCAGACAAATAAAAACTGCCATGAGTTATTACTCAATGTCATACATGAATAATACATGAATAGTGATATATTTATCACTGTTCAATAAAGGGATGTCATCTCTAATATTATTTTCCTCCCAAAGAAAGAGTGGATGTACAAAAGAGGAAAGATGGTAATAAAATAAGGGAGTCCACACATAGGGAAAATGAGTATGACCACTTTGATGAAAAAAAGTGTTACCCAAAGTCTGATGATAGTTTTATTAATATAGTATGTCTACATAAACATCTCTGATAATATTTGCTGAAATATAGTCACTGTTTATTTTTACACCATTATGCATGTGAGGCCCACCTAAGAGAATAAAATCAGGTATTATAGGTAAGAATACAAAATTGAATCATATATTCAAATGGCCAAAAGAAATATGAAAAAATGCTCACTGTCACTAATCATCAGAGAGATGAAAATTAAAATGACAATGAGGTTTCACCTCACACCTTCCAGAATGGCTGCCATCAACAAATCATCAAACGATAAGTGTTGGTGAGGGTGTGGAGAATAGGAGACTCTAGTACACTGCTGGTGGGAATGCAGACTGGTGCAGCCACTATGGAAAACACTATGGTGTTTCCTCAAAAAATTAAAAATGGAATTGCCATTTGACCCAGTGGTCCCACTTCTAGGAATATACCCTAAGAAGCCTGAAACACCAATCAGAAATAAATATGTGCATGCTTATGTTCATAACAGTGCTAGTTACAATAGCTAAGATCTGGAAACAGCCCAACTGTCCATCACTAGATGAGTGGATAAAAAAGCTGTGGTACATTTACATGATGGAATACTATGCAGCTTAAAAAAAAAAAGAAGGATCTCTCACCCTTTGAGATAGCATGGAGGGACCTGGAGAGTATTATGCTAAGCAAAATAAGCCAGTCAGAGAAAGACAAGTATCACATGATCTCACTTATATGTGGAATCTAATAAACAAAATAAGTTGGTGAACAAAATACATCCAGAGACATGGAAGCAAGAAACAGACTGATGAACCTCAGAGGGAACGGGGAAGGGAGGTCGAGTGGGAAGAGATTAACCAAATAATTTATATGCATATATGCATAACACATGGACAATAGTGTGGTAAAGGCAAGGGGTGTGGGAGCAAAGACGAGGGGTCTATGGGGAGGAAAAAGGGGACATCTGTAATACTTTCAATAATAAAGATAAATTTAAAATAAGAAAACAAACAAAAAAGAGTAGCTTATGTATTATTTATTGCAACACATAAGAAAAAGTAACAGATACAATTATTGTTCCAAGGTCACATATTAGTGAAACCTGGAGAGGATTTAGGTCTCCTGAGTTCTAATTCAGTGTTTTTTCTTCTGCAATGTGCTGGCTTTCGTGCAATATGCTTTACTTAGTACTGTGCTCTATCTTTTTATTTCTGTAGTAGTACATGATGTCAATATACTATTCCATTACTTATCTACCTCACCCATGCTCTCATTCAATTACAACTACATATTAATAATTGGCCATGAGCAATGTAGTAAACAACTACCCCTTCACAAGAACCTCTCTGTCTTTCAGTTGCATGTTTATGGTCCTAAACACAATTAAGTCATGAAAGCCAAAGAAAGGGATGGGAGGGTTTATTTCAAACTGCTTGTGACAGATTAGACATGGGTAATTACATAGCTCACAGCTTTTCCTTTATTATTCAAAAGTGTGATACATATCCGGTGTATTTCTTGAAAGAAGACACTGTGGACCATTTGTACATTACTAAGTTTTATGGCATTACAATTTTCTGCAGGTTAATTGACTGGATGTGTGTGTGGGGGTGGGGTGGGGGCTGTAACATTAACTTTTATTAAATCAAGAGTCTCTCTCTCTATATATATGTATGTATGTATATATGTGTATATATGTGTATATATATGCATATATGTATATATGTATATATGTGTGTGTGTGTGTGTGTGTCCCATGTTCCTTTGTTTTTACCAAGAGGACATCAAAACAAAATACTGGGTCAATTGACACGATGAAAGTAATGCATTCTGAAATTCAGTTACCTTCTTTACTCCTCTAAAATAATTTGTAGCTCTCTATGCTCTTCTTAATTAGGGCATTCTCTCATGGTAGCATACTTTGTACACACTCCCTGATATTAACCTATACAAAGGACTAAGGAGACATTTCCCCTTTTTATCACTGATGTAGATTAAAAATAACTTACTAAAATAATATTAAAAGAGGGTATGGGATCTAAAGTAAAGGAAAAAATGATCAGCTGAGATTTATGAAAGATAGATAATTGACTAAGAGCAGAACAGGAATATAAAAATCAGGGAGAAAAAAACCCTACAACAAAGCAAACCAGTATGACAGTACCAGCTAAGAAATTAATGTGAACCAGAGATAATCAACACAGATTGCTGGGTTGTGATTCATTAGGTCTGGAGTGGGCCTCATTCCTTTACAAATTGTCTATGGCTCTTTCGTACTACACCATGAGAGAGAGTTGAATACGTGAAACGGTGACCTCATAACTTTCAAGCCCTAAAATATTGACTATCTGTTTACAGAGAAATTGAAACTGAAAAATAAATAAATAAATAAATAAATAAATAAATAAATAAATAAATAAATAAGACCTAGTTATCCATTAGGAAACACCGTCTATCTTTCAGCATTGACACATTTGTAAATGAGGACAAAGCTGGTTTGCGCATTTTTGCAATTAAGTGACAAGTCCTAAGGCAGTTTGATTTATGTGTCATTTCAGCTGGGCTTCACAGTGATGCTGCTCAGTGCTGCAGATACAGCCATGAAGAAAATAGGAATTGGAGGAATACGAGAAGAGCAGAACAAAATAGAATTTTATATCCCAACTTATCTTCCAGAAAAAGACACCCTCTTCCCCTATTGTGAAGTTATCTAATTATGTGTCCATAAAAACAGCATTTTGTCCATGATTCATGCTCAAGCTTCTCTCTTTAAAGATTGAATTTGGGGCATGAAAGAGCAAAGTATGGCACACAGAGATCTGTTAATTAGTTGGAAGGCATGACAACATCAGTCTCTGTGTCTCTTATGCATTTATTGTTCTGCTAAAATTCATTACCAGCGGTTCAGACCTTGAGGAAAGCAAAACTGCTTCCTAATCAAGCAGGGCTTTAAGACAGAAGATTATGGTCCTGGCAGGTTTGGCTCAGCGGTTAGAGCATTGGCCTGCAGACCAAAGAGTCGAGGGTTCGATTCCAGTCAAGGGCGTGTCCTTCAGTTGCGGTTAGTCCCTGGCCCATGTGGGAGGCAGCCTGTCAATGTGTCCCTCTCACATGGATGTTTCTCTCTCTCTCTCTCCCCGTCTCTCTATACCTCCCTCCCACTCTATCTGAAGATAAATGGAAAAATGTCCTCAGTTAAGGATTTAAAAAGAAAACGCAGAAGATTATGAAAGGTAGTACTTCTATTTTGTTTATCATCACAATATAAAATCTCAACCATTATATTTCCCACAAAATAATAAGTATTATATTATGAAGAATAATGGGCAGTTTAAGCTTATTTATTGAAGATAGGTACTGCTTCCACATAAAACTGAAATCTGCATGAAAACTGGAACATAAAGTTAATTGTCCGGTGTCTGGTCTAACCATTGCAAGACATTTATAAACATTTAAGTGACTACTGTCTAAATGTTTCTCTTAGACTTTTAACTTTGATACATATAATTATAGCTATTCTTATAACACCTCTATGAAATTTCAATTCTAAGTCAAAAATGTATTTTATATGCTTTTCTAATTTTATTTTTCTCGCAAGACTACACAGAAAAGAAATTGAAGCTAAAATCATAGACAGTGAGATTAGTCACTGAGAATCACTGAAAAAATCTAGTTGTAAAATATGCTCTATTTTTACTACTTATGTTCAGTTGCTTGTAACTAGATCATTTATAACTCCTCCAATTTAAAATCTGAACTACATACACAAACATCAATAAATATTTACTTGTTGCTGTGCGGGCAATAACAATTTATTATTCACTTTTTTAAAAAATCCACAATCTAAGTACAAGGCACTATTAACATAAGAGGTTTCTCATTCATGATTTGGCTTGTTTATTCAACAAACACTCATTCATGCCTGTATGTCAACTATGTTTCAATAATTATGCACAAATACATGTCATCACAGATACATGTCTTCCATGAGTTTAACACTCATATTTACAACTAAGCACTGAACAGTGTTATGTGAATATTTCACAGAACACCAACTTCAACAGGCTTTAAACCAAACTTCTAGTTGTCCTGTTTTCTTTCTTTTTTTTTTTATTAATTAATTTTTGTTACAGATGTTTCTCCTTTTCCCCCCCACTGATTACCCCCTCTCCCACCCTCCCTGCCCTGTCCCCAGCTTTGTTGTCCATGTCCACTGTTCATGCATACATGCATATAAGTTCTGTGGTTTATCTCTCTCCCACTACCTCCTCTTCTGGGGATTGTCAGTCTGTACCCCACTTCCACGTCTCTGGGAATACCCCATTCCTCAGACTGATATGTTTATTATATTCCACAAATGAGTGAGATCATATGATACTTGTCTTTTTCTGTTTGGCTTGTTTCACTTAGGCTGATACTTTCCAGGTCCCTCCATGTAGTCTCAAAGGATAAGAGATCTTTCTTTCTTACAGCTGCGTAGTACTCCATTGTGTATATGTACCACTGCTTTTTTTATCCATTCGTCTACTGATGGACACTTGGGCTGTTTCCAGATCTTAGCTATTGTAAATAGTGCTGCTACAAACATGGGGGTAGATATATTCTTTCTGATTGGTGTCTCAGGCTTCTTAGGGTATATTCCTAGAAGTGGGATCACTGGCTCAAATGGAAGTTCAATTTTTAATGTTTTGAGGTAACAGCATATTGTTTTCCATAGTGGCTGCCCCAGTCTGCATTCCCACCAGCAGTGCACTAGAGTCCCCTTTTCTCCACACCCTCGCCAACACTTGTTGACTGATGATTTGTTGATGGCAGCCATTCTGACAGGTGTGAGGTGATATCTCATTGTTGTTTTAATTTGCATCTCTTTGATGATTAGTGATGTTGAGCATTTCTTCATATGTCTCTTAGCCATTTGTATGCCTTGTTTGGAGAGGTGTCTATTTAGTTCCTCTGCCCATTCTTTAATTAGGTTCTTCGTCTTCCTTTTGTGGAGTTGTATGAGCACTCTCTGTATATATTAGAAATTAACCCCTTATCTGATATATCATTGGCAATTATGCTCTCCCATACAGTGGGTAGCCTTTCTGTTTTGATAATTGCATCTTTCAGTGTGCAGAAGCTTTTGAGTTTGATATAGTCCCATGTGTTCATTTTCTCCTTTGTTTCTATTGCCTCAGGTGATGTATCAGTGAAAATTCTGCTGCGTACGATGGCTGAAATTTTGTTGCCTACAGTTTTTTCTAGGATTTTTATGGATTCATGAGTCACATTTAAGTCTTTTATCCATTTTGAGTTCATTCTTGTGTAGGGTGTAAGTTGATGGTCTAGTTTCATTTCTCTGCATGTAGCTGTCCATTTTTCCAACACCATTTATTAAAGAGGCTGTCCTTACTCCACTGTATGCTCTTGCCACCTTTGTCAAATATTAATCGAGCATATAGCCTTGGGTCCATTTCTGGTTTCTCTGTTCTGTTCCACTGGTCTATATGCCTGTTCTTGTGCCAGTACCAGGCTGTTTTGATTACAGTGGCTTTGTAATATAACCTGAAATCTGGTAATGTGATCCCTCCAACTTTGTTCTTCCTTTTCAAGATTACTGTGGCTATTCGAGGTCTTTTTTGGTTCCATATGAACCTTTGAAGTATTTGTTCTAATTCTGTGAAGTATGCCGTTGGTATTTTGATGGGGATTGCATTGAATCTATAGATTGCTTTGGGTAGTATGGACATTTTAATGATGTTAATTCTTCCAATCCATGAACAGGGTATGTGCTTCCACTTTTTTATATCTTCCTCTATTTCTTTTTTCAATGACCTGTAGTGTTCTGTGAATAGGTCCTTTATTTCTTTGGTTAAGTTTATTCCTAGGTATCTTATTTTTTTTCTGCAATGGTAAATGGGATTGTTTTCTTAGTTTCTCTTTCCGTGAGTTCATCCTTGGTGTATAAGAATGGCGTTGATTTCTTGACGTTAATTTTTTATCCTGCTATTTTTCCAAATTCATTTATTAAGTCTAGTAAATTTTTAATGGAGTCTTTGGGGTTTTCTACGTATAGTATCATGTCATTTGCAAATAATGACAGTTTCACTTCCTCCTTTCCAATTTGGATCCCTTTTATTTTTTCTCCCTGTCTAATTGCTGTGGCTAAGACTTCCAGTACTATGTTAAATAAGAGTGGCGAAAGTGGGCATCCTTGCCCTATTCCTGTTCTTAAGGAAAATGCTTTTAGTTTTTGCCCATTGAGTATGATGTTGGCTGTAGGTATTTCATATATGGCCTTTATTATGTCAAGATATGATCCCTCTATTCCCACTTTGCTGAGCGTCTTTATCAGAATGGATGCTGGATTTTGTCAAAGGCTTTTTCGGCATCTATTGATATGTTCATGTGGTTTTTATTCTTCATTTTATTTATGTGGTGTATTACATTTATGGATTTGTGAATATTGTACCAGCCTTGCATCCCTGGGATGACTCCCACTTGGTTATGGTAATAATTTTTTTGATGTATTGCTGGATTCGATTTGCTAGTATTTTATTCAGGATTTTGGTGTCTATGTTTCTCAGGGATATTGGCCTGTAGTTTTCTTTCTTTGAAGTGTCTTTTTCTGGTTTTGGAATTAGAATTATGCTGGCTTCATAAAATGAGTTTGGAAGGCTTCCTTCTTTTTGAATTTTTTTAAATAGTTTGAGGAGAATGAGTATTAGTTCTTCTTTGAATGTTCTGTAAAACTCTTCCATGAAGCCATCCGGGCCTGGGCTTTTGTTTGCTGGGAGAGTCTGGATTACATCTTCAATATCTTCTGTTGTTATTGGTCTGTTCAAGTTTTCTATCTCTTCCTGGTCCAGTTTTGGGAGACTATGTTTTTCTAGAAACTTGTCCATTTCACTTTGATTGTCGAATTTGTTGCCATATAACTGTTCATAGTAGTTGTTAACGATCCTTTGTATTTCTGTGGTGTCAGTTGTTACTTCTCCTCTTTCATTTCTTATTTTGTGTATTTTGGTTCTCTCTCTTTGTTTCTTGGTGAGTCTAGCTAAGGGTCCATCAATCTTGTTTATCTTTTCGAATTCCAGGTCTTTGTTTCATTGATCCTTTGAATTGTTTTTTTTTTTTTTTTTTTTGCACTCTATGAAATTAATTTCTGCTCTGATCTTTACTATTTCCTTCCTTCTACTTGCTCTGGGGTTTTCTTTTTGTTTGCTC
Source organism: Molossus molossus (assembly GCF_014108415.1). NCBI lineage: Eukaryota > Metazoa > Chordata > Mammalia > Chiroptera > Molossidae > Molossus > Molossus molossus. Next base: position 13,460,749 of record NW_023425346.1, read on the forward strand.
TCTAGTTCTTTAAGGTGTGAGGTTAGAAAGTCTATTAGAGATTTTTCTTGTTTTTTTTGTGGTAGGCCTGTAGTGCTATGAACTTCCCTCTCAGAACTGCTTTTGCTGCATCCCACAGATTTTGTGTTGTGTCTTCATTTTCATTGCTTTCCAGAAAGTTTTTGATTTCTTCCTTGATCTCCTCAGTGACCCATTCATTGCTTAATAACATGCTATTTAGCTTCCATGTGTTCAAATGTCTTTGTATATTCTTCTTGCAATTGATTTCTAGTTTCATGCCATTGTGATCTGAGAAGATGCTTGATATGATTTCAGTCTTCTTGAACTTGTAGAGACTTAGATTGTGCCCTAACATGTGGTCTATCTTTGAGAATGTTTCATGTGCACTTGAGAAGAATGTGAATTCTGTAGTATTGGGAATGTAATTCTCTGTAGATATCTCTTAAATCCATTTGGTCTAGTGCTTCATTTAGAGTCTCTGTTTCCTTGCTAATTTTTTGTCTAGAGGATCTATCCAGTGATGTCAGTGGGGTGTTGAAGTCCCCTGCCATGATTGTTTTGCTATTGATTTCTCCTTTGATGTCCCCCAGAAGTTTTAAAATATATGTTTATCAAGGTTATATCTTCCTTTTGGATAGATCCTCTCAATATTATGTAGTGGCCTTCTTTGTGTCTAGTTATGGCCTTCATTTTGAAATCTATTTTATCATATATGAGTATTGCTACCCCAGCTTTTTCTTTCTTTCCGTTTGCTTGGAAGATTTTTTCTATCCCTTCACTTTCAACCTATGTGAGTCTTTTGTTGTGAGGTGGGTCTCCTGTAATCAACATATAGATGAGTCATGCTTTCTTATCCAATCAGCTACTCTGTGTCTTTTTATGGGAGCATTCCATCCATTAACATTTAAGGTGATTATTGATATGTACTTATTTATTGCCATTTTTGTTTAGTGTGGCTCTATTTTTCTTCCCATTTCTCCTGCTAATTAAAGCAGTCCTTTTACCACTCCTTGCAGCATTGGTTTGGTGCTAATGTATTCCCTTAGCCTTTTTTTTTTTTTTTTTTTTTTTTGGTCTGAGAAGCTCTTTATTTGACCTTCTATTTTGAATGATATCCTTGCTGGATAGAGTAGTCTTGGATTCAGATACTTATATTTATGACCTTGATTATGTAATGCCATTCCCTTCTGGTCTGTAGTGTTTCTGTTGAGAAGTCAGCTGAGAGCCTTATGGGGTTTCCTTTGTAGGTATCCTGTTGCTTCTCTCTTGCTGCTTTTAGGATTCTCTCTTTGTCTTTAATTTTTGGCATTTTGATTACCATGTGTTTTGGTGTGGGCTTGTTTGGGTTCTTCTTACTTGGGGCTCTCTGTGCTTCTTGAACTTGAATACCTTCTTCCTTCATGGAATTAGGGAAGTTTTCTATCACTATTTCTTCAAATATATTCTCTATCCCTTGCTCATTTTTTCTTCTTCAGGGATTCCTATGATGCGAATGTTATTACGTTTCCAGTTTTCCACAGTTCTCTTATGCTGTTTTCCTGTTTTTAAATTATTTTTTCTTTTTGGTTTTCTGATTGGTTGATTTTTCTCTACCCTGTCTTCTAATTCACTGATCAGGTCCTCAGCTTCCTCTACTCTGCTATTTAGACTTTCCAATGTGTTTTTTTTTTTTATTTCTGATATGTCATTTTTCATTTCTTCTTGGTGGTTTTTAATTTCCAACTGGTTGATTTTCAACATTTCTATGTCTTTAATCATGGTGCTCATGTCCTTCCACATGCTGTTGAGCTTCGTGAAAATCATGGCTCTGGCCCTGGCCGGTTTGGCTCAGCAGTTAGAGTGTCGGCCTGTGATCCCGAGAGACCCGGGTTCGGTTCCGCTAAGGGCACGTACCTCGGTTGCAGTTTGTCCCCGGCCCTGGTTGGTCGTGCGGGTGGCAGCCACTTGATGTGTTCCTTCACATCGATGTTTCTCTCTCTCTCTGTTCCTCTCTCTCCCTCCTGCTCCATCTGAACAAAAAATGGAAAAATGTCCTCGGGTGAGGAAAAAAAAAAAAATCATGGCTCTGAATTCTAGTTCTGTTATCTTGCTTAACTGTACCTCATTTATCTCATCTTCGGTAGAGGTCTCTTGTCTTTCATTTGGCTTTTGTTTCTGTTTTTCACCATTTTGGCTATCACAGTGGTCTTTGGAGACTGCCAAATTTTCCCTGTGGGTGTTGGTGTTCTGCTGTTTGTGGTCCCTCTCCTGGGTTTGGATGAGGCTTTAAACCCCACTGTCAAATCTTAACTTTCCTGGTTAGAGTTGCTAGCCCAGGGAATGGTAGTTATCCTCTAGCTTTTTTGCCGGGAGGCTATTAGTAGCAGTCACCTGAGGAACCTTGGTTTCTGAGCTGACTGAAAAACTCACTCAGGTGCTCAGTGTAAGAGGATTTCCAGTGGGTGGGGCAGATGCTGGTTGTTAATTGTCCTCAATTAGCATTTCAGTGGCCACGGGTGGGGTTGAATCTCGGAGGGAGGGGCTGCCGCCTCTCCCCAGGGCCCTGGGAAGGAGTAAGATGACCACAGTCCTGCGTGTCTGCACTCAGCAAAAGCTCTGAGCACCTTCCAAATCCCGAGTGTCCCCACACAGTTCCAGTCCAGTCTGCCTTCCCTCTGCTGGAGCCCAAGATGAGTGGCTGCTGCCAATTTAGCCTCTTTCCAGGGTCTGCGCCATGGAGCCACCTGGGACTTTAACCCGAGGGTGCTGATCCCAGCTAAGGGCGGCCAAGGCTGTGGCACCAGCCAAGGGTGTAGCACCCAGCCGAGGTTGCAGGATCCAGCCGAGGGCGTAGCACCCAGCCGAGGTGGACACAGGACCCAGCCGAGGCAGTTGCTGATCCCAGCCTAGGCCACAGGATGCAGCCGAGGGTGCAGCTTCCAGCAGAGGCCACTGGTCCTAGCCGGGGCCACTGGTCCTGGGGCCGCTGGTCCCAGCCGAGGTCACCGGACCCAGCCAAGGCGGCAGCAGGTCCCAGCTGAGGCCACAGGACCCAGCCAAGGGCGTAGCATCCAGCCGAGGTCGCAGGATCCAGCCGAGGCGGCCACTGGTCCCAGCCGAGGCCACAGGACCTAGCCGAGGCACCACTGGTCCCAGCCAAGGCCACAGGACCCAGCCAAGGGCGTAGCACCCAGCTGAGTCCCCTGGTCCCAGCCTAGGCTGCTGTGGACCGTGGGCTCCCGACCCCCTCTCACGTCCTCCCAAGCCTACCAGGATTGAGTCAGTGTCCCTGGTTATATGGTCCTCTAAGCTGCCTTTCGGTTGCCCCTTCCTGACCATTTGTCTTTATTTTAGTTGTAAATCCAGTTTGGTCCTGGGAGATGGTCTGTGTAGCTTCCATTCACTCCGCCACCATTTTTTCTCTCCTGTCCTGTTTTCTTTAATGCAAGGGACAAACACCAGTCACTCACATCGGGACCCTGGAAGACCTCTCCGATTTATCAGACTCATTCATTTGGTCATCTTGCCCAGCTGGTGTGGCTCAGTGGATTGAGTGTCATCTCATGGACTGAGAGGTCCCGGTTTGATTCCCAGTCAGGGCACATGCCCAGGTTGCAGGCACGATCCCCAGTAGGGGGTGTGCAGGGACAACTGATCCATGTTTCTCTCTCACATCGATGTTTCTATCCCTCTCTCCCTTCCTCTCTAAAATATCAATAAAACATATTTTAAAAAATTTGGTCATTTATTTTTCTCTCAGTTCTATTTAATAGTTTTGATCCAACTATCAAAATTAATTTTCCATTATTTCTCACTTATACTTTTTTGAGATAGGTTCCTATTACAATTTCTAGCCTTACATTCTTTGAGTGGTTCTGCATCACTGTAGTTGCTTAAAAGGCACATTCAAACATGTTATTCCCTCACAGGGTACAGTGTTACCTTTATTACCTTTGAGCCTCTTGTACCTGCCTTTCTAGATTTCTGTCTGTGCATTCCTGTTCACCGTGTATTCTCAACTGCTACATTTCCTGGTATGTGCCATGTGCCCTCACCTAGCGAGCCTTTGCTTAAGTTCCATCTTCTCTGGGCCCCTTTCCCACCTTTCTGCTTTGATATCCAGTGCCTGACCATATTATTTTCCTTAAAAGCTGTCATCTCACATCCACTTCCTGAGCCTTTGGGGGCATGTAGCATGTTCTTCCTCTACATAAGAACACTTATTAAATACTCTTTTCTCTTGCTAGTTGAGCAAAGCCAGAACTTCATCTTTAAAAGCTTTACTGCAGAGCAAGGGATAAGCCAGGAACCTCCTTTGTCAGAATCTTCTTTTCTTTCCAGTTCTGCTTATGAGTTTTTCCAACAGGAAAAATGTTTGGGAAATTTGGAAGGTAGAAGAAAAGAGTCATGATTTTCCTGGTACAGTTTTAGACAGATGTGTGGTGCTCCCTGAAGCTCTAACATCCACCCACTTGCTGCTGCAGACAGTGTTGATGAGAGTTTCTGGGAGACTCCCTAGCAGCTTGGCGGTGCACTTTTAAGGATGACCTGATTTAGTGCTTAGGGTGATGGCCAGTGGCCTACACGCTGTCTCCCTGTGGTGGCTTGGCTCTGTGCCAGCTAATCTGGAACTTCATTTCACAGAATTCTCTCCTCTGTTGGGTTCTGAGATGCATTTGGCCTCAAGAGAAATTCAGTGAGCTTTGAAAGGTGGAAGTGAAGCAGCATTTATAGATTCTCTTGACAGGTCAGTTTTGGCTCATGGTCTGGATCTGTTTATATCGTGATGATCCTACTGTTTCACTGTGGGACGAAGCAGCAGGCCAGCCTGTGGGGCTTACAGCTTCTTCATTATCTTCTCCGGTTCCCCAAACAGATGTACATTTAGCTCTGTGATGAAGGTTTCCAGCTTCTATTTCAGGGTGCTCATACCTTAGACAGCAGTGTGAAGCCACAAGAGGCCCACGTGGGCTCCCGCCCACCCCAGGGGTTCCGGTGCGCCCTATGCGTTCTAGTTTGTCCTTGCTCCCTTCCACTCAACGTTCACATTTCCTTTTTGAACGCCTGCCCTGCTGACATTAGCCTAGCCCCTGACTCAGAAGCAATAGCTGGACATAAGCTGGTTAGCCGGTTCCCACATTGCATAAGGTCAAGTCCATTTAATACGGTTCTTATTTTATGTCACTCCTAGAGAATCTGCTTCTTTGATGAAACCCGGACTAATACATTTCCTGATCTACGAAAGTGACTTCTCTCACTCCATTTCCCTCAGCTCTTCACATACACTTAGGATTCCTACATTAAACACTTTCTACTTGAACTGATGGAGTGACTTCTGTATTTTAATTTTTTTTCCTTTAACCCCAATTAACATGTTAGATTTATTACTTTGTATTATTTAATGAATTCTTAAACCTTAATGTAATTAGCAATTGTTCACATGGAATGAAAAAGGGCTTGCCTAATATAAACATGGTATAGTTATCATTCCATGTATTCAAAATAGAAGATTATAACTTACTTATATGTATAACTTTGGTGTCTAGTATAGCCCTTAAGAAATGTTCTAAAAATAAGAAATAGATGGTTTTAAGCAGGTAAAATAAATTGATCACTTTTAATGAGTAAAGTAAATAGAGGTAAGTAAAATACTCTTCCTGCTCACAAAAAATTATTAGAATCTATCTGAGAAGAAAACTCCACAGATTGAACAGCACATAATGATTGCAATGTAATTAAACATATGCGAGTAGATAATAAATTATGCATGCACACCTATCAAAGTTGCTATAGAGGGAGTTACAAAATTGAGTTTGTGGTTCAAAGTAGTAAAATAAACATTATAAAGAATATGAAATTAAAATTATATCACCTTAATTGTATGGGTCTCCTATGAATAACTTTAGCTCTATGTCCATGTGTAATTTTGAGAGTTCACCTTATTGAATTTCAGAAATAAAAAAACAAACAAAAAATTTTGTAGGTTACAGATAAAAGGAAACAATTCTACAATGCACTAGTAAGTAATATAGAAATTTACTGAGTATTACTGGGGTGGCATAGATGTACAAATCATACACTCAAATTCATATTAAATCTATGTTTGATTCATTTTTTTATTTGGATACAAATCCCTGTACATCAGTCAGTCCCCTCATGTTTTTCCATTGAAATCAGGCCTTAACACTGAAAGCAAACCCTAATAGTTCCCCTCCACCACCCCTGGTTTTCTAGCATCTTTCGGGAGATCAGAGGCCTTCTCATAGCGTTGCACAGACCAGCAGGCCAAGCCAGAAGAGACTGGTCCCAGAGGCTTGGCAGGTGCAGTCAGTCGCTAAATGACCCTAAAATGAACTCGCGAGCACGGAGGAACCAAGATTCCTGGAATTCAAGTGGCAGAGATACTGCTTCAACCATTCATTAGAAAGTGAGGAGGGCACCCATAAGGAAGAGAGCAAACTGACACACAGAAGACAAACTAATCGAACTCGGCTAGGTTGGAATTTGTTCTTTTGTGCCCCTTCCACATTCCTTAGCTTAGATGACTTAGTACCAAAACTAGTCAATCTGAGCCCTTGAATTATAACTAATAAATATGTATGACTCCTTTTTAACCTCATCCTTTAAATTACTCCAAGTCTTTGTCTGGAGCAGACTAATCTGAGCCCTGCCTCCTGTCTCCCTCTCTGGCTACTTGACAAATAAATCTTTTTTTTTTTCCTTCTCTGTAAATACCTGTTGCTTCAGACATTGACTTCTCTGTTGTGACAGGCCCGGGGTCCACTGACTTTGTTAGGTGACTCCATCATCTGTCCCCACTGACTCCAGTATTCCCTGTACTGACCCTAGCTGCTCAGCTCTCGCTCATGTCACATCTGTCACTTCCAGCACTCCAAGGACCAAAGTTATTAGAAAGCAGCACAGTGAGGAAAAATGAAGTCACTTTACCCTTCAAGGCTTCCCCTGTCCCCAAGCTAGATAACAAATCAATCCTCCTGACAAAATAGATATTTACCTCATATCATTACATATATTGTTATCACTGTCACACTATGAGTTAAGGAAATAGTAGAACACATACAATTAAAATATTTTTTGTGTGTGATAGATTAAATACATCGATATCACTCCATTATCAATCTACAGTCTTGATTAGATGAGGTCAAGTGAAGAGGGGAGATCGCTGCTATTCTGTGGCTGCCAACTATGCAATGGCTATTTTATGTGCCTACTGTATTTACTCTCCAGTCCCAAATATCATAGCACACGCACCCTGGGGACACACACGCTATATTATCCTCTCTTATAATACACGTTTTAATAAACATGAAACAGGGCAAAATGTGTCTCACACCTAAAGTTATTTTTACATGAACAATTTTATGAACAATTAAATGAAAAATTGACAAAATAATCCACTTAGTTCCCAGAATTATAAATTTGTTCCATAAACACAGAGTGCTTAAAATGTTAAATATATTACAAAAGGGATTAATAGACAGAATAAAGACTTTTAAACATATATTTCCTTAGAAATGATTCAGTTTTAATTATTTCCTTAAAGTATATAACTATCCACCCCCACAATAGCCTGAAAATAAAGTGAAATTTTTCAAATATTTTGTTCACACATTTTGTATGCCAAAGGTAATCTACATAAATCTAACTTAATTTTTCTGGTTCCACTAAGATACTTGAGGCATAATGACATAGCATTTATGTGTATTATCTTAGGTGTCTACATACAATTTCATGAGAAAGTTTCAGTGATTTTAGTTTCAGAAAAAATTTATTTCTTAAACTCTAATAATCATGATCTAAAAATGCGAGACACTTTATAAATCTAATTTTAACAATAATCTACACTCCATTCCCTGTAACATATTCAATAAACTTTAGGTTTAGTTATCCGATTTTTCTCCCCATTGTACACACAGTCTTACTTTTAAGCCAATTCTACTGAAGAAAAACGTGGTTATTTTAGCTTTTGTAATCAACATATTCTGTCTTACTATCTTGAAAATGGCTATGGTTATTGTTCTTAGTCATTTTGAACCATGTGGCTATTTTGTAGTTTTGTCCTGATACAATAAGATCAGTATGACTATAACTGGGTGCTATAACATTTCAACACAGTGCATTAGAGAGATCTTGATGGTTCAGTGAGACAGTACCTCAGTCATTACTGGCTTAACATTTTAAAGTTTTAAGTAGGCTACATATTAAAGAAAATTTGTTAGGGGCTTTTAGCACAAGCTCATGATCACCAATATAGCTTTCTGCTTACTCCATGAATCCAACAGTCACATTGTCAGCTGAAAATTTCTTTGAGGTAGTCCATCTCTGTTTCCCCTCTTTATCCCAAACCAAACAACTTTCTAATCTTTTGTTGTTGTTGAATGCCAGTATAGCACAACCTCTTTGTTCTATTCAACAACCTCAATTTCTTCCTCAGTTCCTGTTCACTACTATTCCATGTTATTTCTCAATTCACTGTCTTAGAATAAACTTCACTCTCATCTTCTTAAAGTGAGCCCCTTTTTTCAATACTCAGTTCAAAACTCATTTGCTGTAAGAGTGCAACTGTGATGGAGAGAAATAGGTAACATTACTTTAAGAAATGGAGAAAAGCAGTTTCCCATTAGTTACAGGTATGTATGCACACGTGCTCCCATAAGTGGCTACAGTGAGGCAAGCAGCCCGCAGTGGGTCTTATTTATGAGGCTGCTGGAGAATGAGATTTGTCTTTTTACTCAATTATATCGATTTCTTCTTCGATTGCCTTTTTATGTGCAACATTGTGACGGCGGGCAGTTCAAACTGCTTTTTAAAATATTGTTTTCACTGGCATTTTATTTAAATAATAACATAATCAATTATCTTGCTCTCTTCCAAAAATTGAATGCAATATAATCAAGTGTAGCTAGACCTATAAATAGGAACATGTTGGTCTATCCTGCATATTTTAAAAAATCATTATATGCCAACTTTGGGGGCATTTTTTTTCTATTTTTTTTTTCTTTTTATCCTCACCTGAGGACATTTTTCCATATTTTGTTCAGATAGAGTGAGGAGGGAGAGAGAGAGAAACATTGACATGAAAGGGACACATTGAGTGGCTGCCACCTGTACAACCAACCAGGGCCGGGGACAAACTGCAACCGAGGCACGTGCCCTTAGCGGGAACCGAACCTGGGTCTCTCCAGACCGCAGGCCGATGCTCCACCGCTGAGCCAAACCGGCCAGGGCTTCTATTTTTTAAAACAAAGTAAGAATATAGATTCAGAAAACATAAGAAGGATGGATGAATTCTACATTATGCTGTTAAATGTCACTTAAATTTTAAAACATGCAGTTAAAATTGACTAAAGAAAGCAATGAAATCTTGCCCAGCTGGTGTGGCTCAGTGGTTGAGCGTCCACCAAGGCACCACGAGGTCTTCAGTTCAATTCCCAGTCAGGACACATGCCCAGGTTGTGGATCAAATCCCCAGTGGGGAGCATGCAGAAGACAGCCAATCAATATTCTCTCTTATCGATGATTCTCTCTCCCTCTCCCTTCCTCTCTGTCTCAAGTCAATAAAGGGAAAAAAAAAAAAAAAGAAAGCAATAAAACCTTAAAGATTGTGAATGTGAATATCCTCTGTCATCCTCTTAATCAAACTGCTCCACTCTACTCCTTTTCTCTTTCTGAAATATCAAGAATGACGTCTACCACCAAGGAGCTAATCATGTATAATAACTTCACTTCATTTTTATTTGTTTCACTCTTAAAAAGCCACATGAGTTGCAGCTAGTAGGTTAAAGATGATGGAGAAAGGGAAAAGAAAGACTCTGTGCCCTCATTTCTCCATTTGTATCACCATCACGATATCTACTTTTATCGATATTTATTTACTGAAATATAATTTATGTTCTGTCCACATAAATCATTATTACTCTTTCTCTTTTCATTTGAGCAGTACTGTATATTTTTATTAATTCTATGCCTTCATATTTAATCTCAAGCAAATTTATCATCCTCCTCAATTTCTCTTCTTTACCCATCTTCTTTCTTTTTCACGGAGTATGTACAAGACAAGGGCCTGGAGCATGGCCCTCATTTTATTACGTGAAGTGAAAGATGTGGGATGGTAGTTAATAATATTAATGGATAAATAAGGATGTGGGTAGGGCTTTGTGAATTATTTCTAATGAAAATCTAAAAAAAAATAGATATCTACAGGAGAGCTTATTTATTTAAAGAGTAGTGATATTAAACAATAGTGTGTAAGAAAATCAATTGAGAAATAAAGGAGAAAATAGTCAAGTTTGTTGCATGCCCATTATTTGTCCAGTGTTTGTGAGATACTAAGGGTACAGAAATGCACAACGTGAAATTCTATCACTCAAAGTCCACTTTCCTTTTCTCCTCAATACTCTATCCACCCAGCCTCACTCTCAGTGGAGAAATGATTTCAGGTCTACTCTCTGATTCTCCAGATTACATAGATATATAGATATAGATATATAGATGTATAGACACATAGATACTTAGATATATAGGTATATAGATATATATCTAAGCCTCTCTTTATTCCACTCCAGCCTGGCTTCTGCCACACTTCTGTTCCATATCTCATGCTAAACAGCTCTCACTCAGAACTTTATTGTCATTCAAGTCAGTGATCATTTTTCGTTTCCCATAGACTCTATATCCTGAATCTTTTCTTTGAGATACAGAAGCATAATCTCAGTGTCGTATTTAACATTTCCTTTTACATATCTTAAAGGCAACGTATTCTCAGTATGTCCAAAAGGAACTCATAATCTTCCTGTTTCAAATCTTGTCTTCTTATGCTCTTCCTAACCTCAAGTAAAAGGTCCACTCCCCAAACTTGCCCAGAAGCCATTCTTGATCATCCCTCTTATCTACCATATCCGATCTAAGTGCAAGTTACTTTATTCATTTTATTAATTTTCCATGAATACCTGTGTTCATCATTACTATCTATGCCTATAGTACTTTTCTAGATTTTAAAGGTCACTTGCATTTTTTTGCTCATGACCCCATCCTCCATCTTCAGTTCCACCAGCACTTTAACTGCAGTGATGTTCCTACAAAGACAATTTTAGTCACATCCTAATCAAATGATGATTCTTTCATTGATGTGAAAATATTGGCTATATTTCTTAATATAAACAACAGGTCTTATGTAGCCTTCCCCTTTCCAATGCATTTTGACAAGTTCTTCCTCTTGATAGGTCAATCACACTAAATTGAACTCTTTATTCTTTTCTTTATTTAATTAATTTATTTTTGTTACAGAGCTTTGTCCTTTTCCCCCCATTGACACCTCCTCCATTCCCATACCCCCCGCACCCCAACATTGTAGTCTATGTTCACTGGTTATGCTTACATACATAAGTTCTTTGGTTTATTCCTTTCCTCACCCACTCCCCCTTCATCCCCTCCTCTGGAGTTTGTCAGTCTGAACCCTACTTCTATGTCTCTGGGTCTATTTTGTTCATTACCTTATTTTGCTTATTATATTCCACAAATAAGTGAGATCATGTGATAGTTGTCTTTCTCTGACTGGCTTATTTCACTTAGCATAACACTCTCAAGGTCCCTCCATATCATCTAAAAGGATAAGAGATCTTTCTTACAGCTGTATAGTATTCCATTATATATATGTACTACAGCTTTTCATCCACTCATCTATTGATGGATATTTGCGCTGTTTCCAGATCTTAGCTATTGTAAATAGTGCTGCTATGAACATAGGGGTACATATATTCTTTCTCATTGGTGTTTTAGGCTTCTTAGGATATATTCCTAGAAATGGGATTCTTAAAAGCATCAGATTTTATAATGCCATCTACTATTACACATAGCTTTTGCACAAAGCTCTTTAATGAAATGCTGTTCTCCTTTTTCTATCTTTTGATTCCAAATTTTGCTTTATTTTATTATTCATAGTCTAAATAATATATATTTATTGAGTGCTCACAATATGCAATTCACTGTACTAGGGGCTGGGGACTGAGCAGAAAACTAACATAAATCTTTCCTTGCCCTCAGAGATCTTACATTCTCAGGACCTCAGGCCGATGCTCTAACCGCTGAGCCAAACTGGCCAGGGCTAGATCTTACATTCTAGAGGAAACATATTCTACACTTTTATTCTTAGCTAGAGAACATATTCTTACTCTAGGTCAGGCTTATGTATTCCATGCATAATATATATCTCATAGCAATTTCATTTATCTATAATGATATATTCATTTGTGTAAATATTTATTTACTATCTCTTATTAGAAGATCACAAATTCCATGAGGCAAAAAAAAAAAAAATGTTTTGTATTTTTCCCCCTGTATTTGTCTCCCAGTATCCCTGACACATATGTAGAAACACTCAATAAAAATTAATTGACTGAATAAAACCAATTCATTCTATTCTGTGTGTACTTACATACAGAGAACGTTAAGATAATTGTTGATGAAGTATGTAGATACAGAAATAAGTAGATATGCTTTAGAAAGAATTAAACATTTGAGGTTCATTTTATGTTGATTTATCCACATTATGACAGAAATGTGATGGCAAACAGAATCCACAATGAAGGACAAGATGGACAAGATCTTTGCCTCTATAGGACACATTTTTCAAAGGACAAGACTTCAACACCTGTAATGAAGAGATAAAGAATGTTGGCAGGTATATCAATTAATTGCTAGGGAACTAGTGGATACATTTCAGTAACACTTTTTTAAAACAAATTCTACCTCCAAAATACAGACTCTTGGACATAACCATCCTTGACCAATACTGTTCTGCAAGGTGCTATTGTTCTAATGCTTTCAATCGTTCTCAATTATAGCATCAACACCAAGTTGTCCATCATCCTCTCTTATTCTTTATTTTTTTCACCTTTCACTGAATAACTGATTATATTTACCTTTTATGTTATAAATACCAATTACATAGAAATGGAGGGCTAGGTTTCCATTATAAATATGTAAGCTACAACCTACTAAGGGATAGAGTGCATTTCAAAATTTTTAGTTTAGAATTTCTAATAGTTTTCTGTGATTAAGAAAACAACAACAAAAAGTGAGCTTGAACATTGAGAATATTCCTCCGTTAGTGTGTTTTTCTTTTCTTCAAAAATAGAATGGCAGATTTATCTTCAGGGTTCATAATCTGTACATGTTTCTGTTAAAATGATACAAAGAATCAGAGATAACTTTGTGATGGCTAGCATAATCTGGGCTATAAATGTTTCTATTCTTATTTCAACAAATCTTGTTTCCATAATTAATATGTAATTGTTAAGACAATTGGAATTAATTCCTTTAAATGCTTCTTATGGTAACAAATCTGTGAAGGAAAATTTCCTTCCTTCCAACATAAAACTTTTAGAGAACAAAGGTCAGGTATCATCAAACGTACTACCATCTCAAACCAGTGAAGCATTATGGAGTGGAGCCTCTAAATATCTTTGTTCCAAAGCTTTGGACTACAACTTAATCCTTATCATCTTCCCCGTGTGAATAAATGAAACAACCAAAAATGGTAGCTCAGTGGAGCCTATTCTCAATAAAAGAGCAAGAGGAAAAGGAGGGAAACAGTTATTTAGATGATATCCCTAGATAGTTTATAAATTATGAGTTAAGATACCCAGATTATGAAAATACTCTCTTTTGAGACTAGGAATTGAAAGGGGCAAACATTGACTAGTTTGTTATTTAATTATAATAGCATTTATTTTTTAATTTATTTTTTAAATACGTTTTTATTGATTTTTTTTTAGAGAAAGAGGAAGGGAGAGAGAGATAGAAACACCAATGTGAAAGACAAACATTGATCAGCTGCCTCCTGCACGCCCTCTACCAGGGATCTAGCCTGTAACCCAGGCATGTGCGCTGAGCAGGAATCAAACCAGGGCCTCTCAGTCCACGGGGCAATGCTCCATCCACTGAGCCACACTGGCTGGGCATAACAGCACTTATTTTTAACTTTTATTTCTATTACCAATTGTTAGAGATTTATTTATTTTTATTTTTATTAAAAAAATATTTTTTTCTTTATTGATTTAGAGAGAGAGGAAGGGAGAGGGAGAGAGAGATAGAAACATCGATGAGAGAGAACATCAATTGACTGCCTCCCGCTGGAAATTTGGTCTATAACCTGGGCATGTGTCCTGACTGGGAATCGAACCAGTGACCTCTTGGGGCATGCGTTGATGCTCAACCACTGAGCCACACCAGTCAGGATTTATTTCTTTTTAAATCATACGAATAAACTGGCAAAAACTGAAATATGTTCTCTGTAATTTTAGTTGGTTAGACCAGTGACTTTCAACCTTTTTCATCTCATAGCATACATATATAAACTAATCACTAAAATTCTGCAGCACACCAAAAAATATATTTTTGACAATTTCACAAAAAAGTAGGTATAATTTTGATTCATTCCTAATGGATGGCTGTTGTTGTGTTGGCTGTCTTTTTTTGTTTGTTTGTTTGTTTTTTAATCTAATGGAAAAAAAGTCAGGTATTGCACGTTCTAAAATTTCTACGGCACATGGGTTGAAATCGCTGGGTTAGACCCAGTGGTTCTGGCTTATATTGACAGTTTCACTGAAAGAAAAACAAGAACATAAACAAACAACAATTTAATCACATATAGACACACACACCCCCTCAAAAAGAAGTTAAGAAAGCCAACGTGGCCCTGGCCGGTTTGGCTCAGCGGTTGGAGCGTCGGCCTGCGGTCCAGAGAGACCGGGGTTCGGTTCCCGCTGGGGGCACCGTACTTCGGTTGCAGTTTGTCCCCGGCCCTGGTTGGTCGTGCGGGTGGCAGCCACTCGATGTGTCCCTTCACGTCGATGTTTCTCTCTCTCTCTCCCTCCCACTCTATCTGTACAAAAAATGGAAAAATATCCTCGGGTGAGGATAAAAAAAAAAGAAAGCCAAAGTGTGTTACCTCACGGACTGGCAGTGTGAATGTGTACCTGTGCTAGAGGAACTTACCAACTTCTAGATATATTGTGGTGGAGTACAACATGCCAATATGAACACAGTATGAATAGTAGAATTTATAGACTAAAGTTAATTACACATAAATATGAGAAATACATGCTTCTTGAAATATTTTAAATACTTAGATTTCATTAATATTCTTTCAATCTAAACACAGAAAGTTGCAATGTGACAGCTAGTGATTATTTCTTGATAGCTGAAGTTATGCCACAGATTAAAGAGAAACTGATTAAAATTTAAAAAAGTTGGCCTTCAAGGAATACACAGTCAATGTTTAAAATAAACAAGAAAGTAAGTGTCAAATCATTTGATTGTGGGTGGTGGGCACACAATGCAACATACAGATCATGTACATAGCTATGCGACAGCATACATAGCAAATGTATCACACTTGAAACCTATATGATCCTATTACTCTTGTCACCCCAATCAAAATAAAAATAAGTAAAAGAAAGAATATGTGTCAAATAACTATGTATTTAGTGTTATCATAATGATAACCAAGATAGAAAATATATACACTCTTCAAAAGAAGAAAAACAAATCAGACTACAATAGAATATCTTTTACTCTCACTAGATTGCAGCATTTCAGAAGTTCAACCATACTACTCTCCAAGTGTCATAAGAACACAGAGGAGAATCCTCAAAACAGGATACCTAATAAATGCTACAGAAGTGGGAATTTTTAGGACCTGCTGAAAGATGAAGTATGCTTTTAGCTGAATTGTGTTTGATCAGCTGGTGCTATTGACATGACATTATAAGAGGAAAGATTATTAGATAAATACAAGGGCACAAGAGGGACAGATATGAAAGTGTTCAGATGAACTAAGAGTAGAAGAGATTGAAGGATGAAAACCATAAAGAGTAGAGATTTCATGTCAATCTTGCACAAGAAGTCAGAGAGGAATTATTTAACACAACTTTACCATTATACTGAGTATACATATATTGAGTTGAAAAAATAACATCAATGTGTTCAACTTTAGGTACCACACTTCACACTCAGTTCATATTTTATGTTTTTTTCTTTTTGTTAAATGTGCAATAAATCTAGAGTTTCACACTACTTAACTTATTAATATAGAGTTTCTCCTATATATTTTTACTAGCACAGGTCTGAAAACCATCAGTAAAAATTAACCAAATTGGTCTAAAAAGAGTAAAACCTTGAAGAAACTCACACAGGAAGACTTTGCTTTCTATTTAATTCACATATTCTCACTATTTGCTAATTCACATAAACTCTAGCTCTCTTTTACCATCTTACCTTTAAACATCTGAAGACGAGGAATGAGAATATCCTTATATTTTTCTCTCTTTTTGTTGAAGATCTCACTGTGTTCATCCAATCTTCTCCAGAGTTTGGTGACCATTACTTTAAACTCTTTATTTTACTAAGTGTGGCTTGTTCTTTTATTTGAAATATACTTCTTTGTCTATTCATTTCTTTTCCCTCTGACTCTGTATTTGTTTCTGTGTATTAGGTAAATCAACCACCTGTCCCAGGCTTGAAGCAGAGGCCATGTGTAAGGGATGTCTAATGAGACTCAGGAGCACAGTGTTCCCCAGCCACCAGAGCTAGGTGCTTAAGAGTTTCTCAGTGAGGGCTGCAGCTGAGCCACTGTGGTGAACAGAGCTGTCATCCAGCCCAACTGTGGGACATGAGGCCTACTGCGGAGGTGTGGTGGTGGGCGGTGCTATCAGAGGGGTACCCCCACCTTCTCTAGCAGGTTAAAAGGGGAGTTCAAATTGGCACCTGCCAGGGATGGCATTGGCAAGGTAGGATGAGATTCCCCTACTGTCATCTTAAAACCCTTTCTCTGAACGGGGAGAGTATTTGTCCCAATAGTTTCCCACCTCTCCAGTTTCCTGTCTCTTCAGCAGATGTATTTATTTTTTATTTCACTTCATTTTTTTAATTGAGTTTTTAGAGAGAGAGGAAAGGAGAGGGAGAGATAGAAACATTGATGAGAGAGAGAAGCATCAACATCAATCAGCTGCCTCCCACATGCCCTCCTGGGATCGAGCCTGAAACTCGGGCATGTGCCCCGACCAGGAATCCAGCCAGCGACCTCTTAGATTGACCATCATCCACTGAGCCACACCAGCTCGGCTCCAGAAAATGCGTTTAGATTAGTAAGTGGATCTCCCTCACATATGTTCTAAACACTTTTCAAACGGTGCATTTGCATTGTTTTCTGGGGTGAGTGCGTCTGTGTGAGGCTTTTGCAAGCCAGTTCTTTGTTCCCTATAGTTCCATGGTTTTCCTGGATGTAATCTTTACTGGTTCTCAGACCCAGGTATTTTGGAGGTTCATCTGTCCAGTGAGGGGTCTATAGGTTGGGTGTTTGATGTGAAATACAAACCCCTCATTCATCAGAGAAATATTTTGTACCTTCGAGACCCCTACTGAGTGTGAATCTCTGAGTCTGGAGTGGGCCCCTGTTTGGTGAGAAGGTGTCTGCCTCTCCTGTCTCCATGTTGTCCTCGTGTCTCTTGCTGTAGAGGCTCTGACGGTCCATTTTCCAGGTCTTTCTTAGAGAAATGTATCTCATATGTTGCAGAGTTCTTATGTCCGTGGGAGGGGGTGAGAGAGTGAGTCCAGGATCTTCCTGAGCCACCACCTTAAGACTCTTTGGGCAAAAGTTTTTAAAGACAGCCCCCTTCACCAACTTTTAACTGTGGTTGTCAAATAAATTGTTTTTCTTATCACCAATATTGAATAAATAATCATTTATGATTCTATTTTGCTTATACAAGCCAGTGGCTTTGATTGGATTTCATTTAAAACAATGGAATTTTATTAAACTTCCAAGGTTTGTTATTTTTTCCCTGATGACAAAGTATGTATCTTTGAACTTTCAAAAAATATCCAGTTCTTTCCCTAGTCAGTTGGGATTTTCTTCTGTCTTATTTCAATTTTCCTCAATTCTCTGTATTTATTCAAAGATCAGGAGACTTTGAACCCAATATGAATTACCAAGAGGGACAATATAAAAATAATTATTCTGAAGAACATAAATCTAGCTTCTGTATAGTACATTGAAATATTTTGCAACCAAAGTTAACTGGAGTTTATTTTTTTATTTTATTTTGCATTTGCAAGAATTTTTCTGACTATAAAATTTATAGTCAAGTGAAATATTATGAATATTGTTGATTTTGTAATTCCTAACAAAGTTATCAATAGGGTCAAATACAAGTTGTTCAGGTACTCTATGTTTTCTTATATTAAAAATGGAAAGTACAGCCCAGCTGGTGTGGCTCAATGGTTGAGCATTGACCCATGCACCAAAAGGTCACCAGTTCAATTCCCGGTCAGGGCACATGCCCAGGTTGTGGACCCAATCCCCAGTGTGGGGCATGCAGGAGGTGGCCAATCGATGTTCTCTCTCATTGATGTTTCTGTCTCTCTCTCCCTGTCCCTTTTCTCTCTCTAAAAATCAATAAAGAAAAATAATTTTTTTTGAAAAAAGGAAAGTATAGTCACATCAGGAGTTATACTTTATATCACAGGTTTTAAGGAGCAATTTTTAATTTACAAAAGAAAAGAGACAGAAAGAACTAACTGCCACTCGATCATAAAGGAAAGACTTTTGTCGCCATTAAGAGAGGATTTAGCTCTGCTGGTAACTCAGTTGTGAGAAAAGACATTCAGTCTTTTTAGATAATATACTGAAATTCAAATTGAGTTTTTACTCTAAATAATTGTCTATTACTGTAGATATAAATATACTAAAAACTAAGAGATAAGGCAGGATATCTACCCTCTTAAAATTATTTTGAAGTCGAGGTATTATTGTAATCAGAAGCATATTTACTTTTATTTCTCTTGGTAAAATCAATATAAGAACTGTTTCCTGAACCATTTTCAGCAGGTGCTAGCAAAAATATCTCGTCTTTCTCTTTATGTGATAAAGCTTTTGTATTAAGATATTCATGTGTTTTAGTTTAGCATTTTAATACCAATATTTTTCTAAGTGTAATTAGTGTAAGTATAGAAACAATTTGACAAATAAAATTTGTATTGTATATAATAATAGTAAAATTGTATTTGTGAGAATAGTAATGATTAATAAAAATAGCATTTTAAATAATATTCTTACAAAGCTAGAAGTAATTGATAAAAACCAGAAATAATTCAGATCAACACAAATAGCATAACATATTTTGAATCAGTAGAAACTTATTTTATGTATTTTATTCCAATATGTGAGTTGTGAAATAATACAGGAATGCTTCTTACTGGAATTTTGAGAAGATACTCAGCCATTTGAGTGACCTATTCCTTTGTCTTTGTCTTCACCATCTGCTATCCTTTAGTTGTAAACTTCAAAATGAATATATTTCACAGTAATAAGAGAGAATGGAAAGATGCAAATACTCATTATGCATAAATATGTTCTTACGAGTCTTCATGCTTGGTGTTTCAGCCATAAATATGTTTCTCACCCTCAAATTTGTTTTTATTTGCTACACTTTCTAACTTGATTTATTATATTCCTACCATTTGCGTGCCCACACTAAAATATGGATTTATAAATCATACCAATAAAAATAGATTACTTAAAATATCTTAGGGTTTGTGTTTATTGTCAGAAATACAGGGAAGCAAAAAAGTACGTCTTTAATTTTACATCTCAAAAGTAACTATTCTTTCAAGTGTGTGTATGTGTGGAGAGAGAGAGAGAGAGAGAGAGAGAGAAGCAATGATTCTTACTTGAAACAGTTCCTATCTGTGCTTCTCTTCAAATTGTATTGGTAGACATAACATGATAAATGCTTCAGACAACAACTGAGAAATATAAAGGTAGGTTTATATACTCAGGTTGATTTATTTAAGTGAAACAAAAAGATGGTCAGTCATCAAATGGGTGAAAAAAAAAATCAATTTTAAATGTGGTGAAGGATTTAGATGAAACCAGAGGACAGTAAAAATCTGAATGAATAGAAGGAAGGAAGGTGAAAGAATGAAAAGGAACATTCAATTAGGAGAGGTATAATTTTCTAAATTCAACAACAGGAACATGAAAAATTTGTATTTTTATTTATCCTTTCCTGTTAAATCATTCAGATTTATTTCCCTATATCATTTCACAATTTCTATACATATTTCTTAAAAAATATTTTTTTTCTTTATTGATTTTAGAGAGGGAGGGAGAGAGAGATAGAAACATCAATGAAAGAGAACA
Organism: Molossus molossus; assembly: GCF_014108415.1. NCBI lineage: Eukaryota > Metazoa > Chordata > Mammalia > Chiroptera > Molossidae > Molossus > Molossus molossus. The sequence goes on from NW_023425346.1 coordinate 13,480,952, forward strand.
TTGACTGGCCGCCTCCTGCATGTCCCCCACTGGGGATCTGGCCCACAACCTGGGCATGTGTCCTGACCAGGATTTGAACCGGCGACCTCTGGGTGCATGGGTTGACGCTCAACCACTGAGCCACACCGGCCGGGCTCACAATTTTTTTTGATATTTTTCAGATACTATCATTCATTTGTTGAAGCATCATTGGGACTGATGCCTGAACATCTTTTGACACAAAGGCGTATCATAGTAAATCTGTGATTTCAGAGTGCTGTCATTAAGCAATGTAAATATAATCAGTTCTGTTAAACTTTTGTCTTATCCTTTGATTTAAATCATATTTCCTGGCTAAGACATAGTCTTCCCAAGTCTCTTTATGTCAAGCATTTTATCTGCCACACTTTGTCTTCTCCCAACCATGATCCTGTCAGGCATATGTTGTTATTCTCAGAACAGAGAAGTTAGGTAATTGTCATATTCGCATAACAAATAAATACCAGAAACAGGGAATAGAACTATGTCTGTCTGCTCTTGACATGTTGGGTTTAACACAAAGAAATGTATCTAATGAGGATTTCAGACTCTACACCATTCGTTAGTGTTTACAGTTTGAAGCCCTGGGGTCCTAAACTTGTCCTTGTTGTTCTCATTGTGTGAGTGATAATAGGTCTCTCTCCCGCGCTGTGCTGGAGACATAAGGCAATCACTGCAGAAATGGGCTTGAGACCAGAATAAATAAATATATTTTTTTATATCTCACAAAACTGTTCCTGTTCTCATGAATCATTCCTTTTCTTTGTTTCTGTACCCAAATGGAACACTGTAATACCTTACTGCACCAATAGAATATGGAATGAAAAGTACAGGCATTTTTGTATTTTTTTTTCCTTTCTAATTATTCCATCAGAATAAGAGAAAGCTAAACTGACTTTCAAACTTGCTAGATCCAAGGTAAAAAGAATATGCTTTTTTCCAGAAAATGTGTTTCTGAAAAAATAAATTGAACATAAATACAAATCTGTAAACCTCATGTGAAATGCATGGCAGGAACTCTTCCTATAAAGTCTGTGGTAAATTCTTCCATAAACAGACTTACCAATTATTTTTATGCTTGGATTTATGTTCGAAGAGACTTTCATAAAATTAGTGCATGCCTGTGTTTGGAGGCTGTAAAATGCACACTCTTTAGAAGTGACAAGTGTGTGACGAGGGGCTGTGCAGCGCGAGGGAGCTGGAGCCATCTCTCTCGTCCCCCTTCGTACACGGGTCCACCTGCCTCCAAGGCAAGTGTTCTGTCTTTTCTTTCTTTCTTTTTTTGCTTACTCATATAACTGAAGTGTACGTTGCTTTGAAAATAAGGTTTGTCGCTGGCCCTTTTTTTTTTTTTTAAACAAAAATCAAACAATCTAGACCATACCTGTTGAGTTCCTTGTATGTACAAAATCTTCCATGGTTTCCTGTCTCTGTTGTGACAAAATCAAAATCAAAATGGTATAAATCAAAATCAAAGAGGTATAATCGATATTTGCTTAATTCGCTATTGCATCTCCAATATTTTTACTAATTATTAAAATCACAAAATTTCAATATTTAGATATCAAGTTCTGTGCTGTTGCCTCAGCAAGAGTTTCCCTTAGCTTCATTCTGAGTCCGCGACAGGTGCTGTCACGGTGCTCTTTATGTTTCCGTTGTCACACGTTATGTTATTTGTAATCATACAAGGTGGGCCAAAAGTAGGTTTGCCGTGGTTTCTATGGAAAATAATATAATAATTAATAAATAGTAATACAAGAAGAATCTCTGTATTTTGTGTATTCACAACTGTAAACCCGTTTTTACCCTACCTTGTACATGTACCTTTTAGATTATTTGATTAATGTCTTGGTTAATTCAGTCTAACAAAGACAAGGGTTTTTGTCTGTTGTTGCTCATTGAGTTTTCCAGGGCCCAGTGTGGGATATATTAGGTGTTTAATGAATGCTTATGTAATATATTTTTAAAATGACATCTTCACATGTCTGTACATGTGAAAGGAAATTCATCTTACAGTTACGTTAGACATTTTATGCAATGTGATGTTGATAAATTATTTGATGTCTGTATTTTACATGTTTTCTAAAATATGTATGTCAATGTTATAATAAAATATTTTAAAAGCAAATGAATAAAATATAAACATCCATATCAATGACATAACACCAGGCATAATTCAAATTAAAGCTTCCTGTTCTGCATATCACCTTCTGCTCTCCTTTTTCTTTTTTTTTTTTTTTTATCCTCACCCGAGGACATTTTTCCATTTTTTGTTCAGGTAGAGTGGGAGGGAGAGAGAGGAACAGAGAGAGAGAGAGAGAAACATCAATGTGAAAGGAACACATCGAGTGGCTGCCACCCGCACAACCGACCAGGGCCGGGGACAAACTGCAACCGAGGTACGTGCCCTTAGCGGGAACCGAACCCGGGTCTCTCAGGACCGCAGGCCTACGCTCTAACTGCTGAACCAAACCGGCCAGGGTTGCTCTCCTCTTTCTTAAGATACAATTCCATTCCTTTGACAAGTGCCCCATCTACAAATTGATATTGCAAGTCAAACTTCATTTCTTCTCTTGAAAACAAGAAAGTTGTCATTTATCTTCTGTATTGATGACTTAAGCATAACTATTTAATGGAAACCACATCAATCCATTCATATTGATTATTTAAGGACCTCTCATGTGAGGATCTAACTGGGTGCTAAGACATCAAGAGGAAGATGTACCTCTTACTGTAGCTAAGTGCTTAAACTAGAAGGTAAGGTTTTTAAAATCACATTGGAGTAACTTCTAATAGAGCATAATACCTGATGTGACTTAAGCCTGAGAGAAAAGTTGTGAGCTATTCTAGTGAGTAGTACATAAGATGTAGGATTATTCTAATCAGCTTCCAGAAAAGTTTAAAATTGAGCAGAGTCTTGGAGGAAGAGTAAGGATCCCTCAGCATAAAGAGAGAGAACAGGTTTTAGGCAAAGGAAACAGCACAGCAGTAAAGTGGGAGCATGGAGTTGCATTCTACCGTTAGGGACTAACAGCCAGTCCATAAGGGCCCCAGGGGGAGTAGACGACAACGCGAGCGAGGGAGAGAGAAGCGCAGCAGATCCCTTTGCCTTGCTAAGACACTGCCTGGCTGGTACATAGGATATTTACTGCAGTGGAAAGCACAACGCATTCCAAGGACTGAGATGGTGTGTTTTTCTACATTGTTGCCTCAAGACTATAATGGGACCATAAAGCTGTAAAATTCACAATAGTTCACTATTCCCTCTCTGTGTCAAAAATTTAATTGTACAAGTAAAAATCCATTGGTAAAAATGCTTTGATTCTATTGATAGTATGAATTGACATTTTTCCACATCATTCTTTATGGAATTTATAATTTCTACTTTTGATAATAATGTTGTATCTTTTTTATTTTTATTTTTGTTAATCCTCACCCAGATTTTTTTTCATTGATTTGTTTTGTTTTGTTTTGTTTTTAGAGAGAGTGGTAGGAGGGAGGGAAAGAGAGAGAGAGACCTCAATGTGAGAGAGACACATTGATTGGTTGCCTCCTACACACAATCCGACCAGGCCAGGGATCGAACCTGCAACCTAGGTATGTACCCTTGACTGGGAATCAAACCCACAACCCTTCAGTGTACAGGTCAACACTCTACCCACTGAGCCACCCAGGGCAATATGTTGTATCTTAATATTGAAGCATGTTAGCCTGTTTTCCCCCTCAAAAAAACAAACAAACAAAAAAACAAATCCCTATGTTTATCAAGTACAAAACTACAATAAGAAACGAGTTTTGATGAGGTAATATTTTACTGTTTATTTTCAGTTTTGAGCATTTATTATTAGACGTTAGAATCAGACAAACAATGTTTTTAATTCCCTACCTGTGCATTGTCTGTGCAATTCCCATCATCATAAAGCTGTCTCAGCCTCTATTTCCACAAATAAAGTGATAATAGCATTTACCTTCCAATATTGGTAATTGCTTCAGGAGATACATGTCATCAGTCATCAGCCTTTCCTTTCACTCAGCCTTACTCATGTCTTACCTAGAGGGAGTTGAGTATAGTCTGTCTTTGGAAGGGAGAACCTACTGCTTCATCACAAACTGAGCCCTAAACTTGGCAGCACCATCAGCTTTCTTGGGCTTGTGTGTTTTCAGAACATTTTTAAGGAAGAGAAAAATATTGCCTTCAATCATTTTTATTTTAATATTATTGAATATATAAGTGTAAATTTTACTCTGTAACTCTTATATAAATAAAAACCCTACATAATAAAACTATAAAAAATTTAAGTAACTAAGACAATCCAATATAACTCATGCTATTATTATGCTGAAATATAACTGCTGCCCAATAGAAGCGAAGTAATATGTTATGAATGTGCACATGAACATCGACAGAGTTTTGGCTGCTGACATTCAGGTTCCACTGTGTTGCACTCTGGTGCAATTGTTACCCACCAGGTTGTGGTACGATTCTCCTACTATTTTATTCTGTTTGATCTATCCTTACGTCTTTATAGTGTTCACACATAGTCTTTACCTTCAATTAACTTAAATGAATTGTTCTACAATAAATCTCCCTCTCTGTGTTATTAGTTTGTGATGAAGTGATACTTTCCTGCATCAACAAAATCCTAAATATAATTATAAATACTGATACTGAACTTTCCTGACATTAATTATCAACATAGTTAATAAACTAATGATTACATTGTGACTTTATTAATATTCCATTTTAGTATGCAATTAAAAAAATGAAGGATTCATAGATACTAGAAAAGAATACTGCTACTATAAAAATTCTGGGGACATCCAATATAAGGAAAAGTTCTTTAACTAACTAAGGTAATATGATGCTTAATAACATAAGATTTTTTAAAGATACTTGATCATTTCAAGTATTTTATGCTCTTAATAGCATCTTCATAAATTCTAAAATGTGAGAACACTTTGAAATTAACTTCTAAGCAAAATTCAGAAAATGTTTGGACTTCTTTTTCTAACAAGCCTTTGTTCCATATTATGTTCTATAGTGAATCATTATCACTATTTTATGCCACATGCCATAGGCTCTAAAGAACATTCCATGAAAAAAAGTAGTTTTGAGTAATAACTTCAAGAAAAATTTTTTTGTCATTATAATGTTTCAAATTTATTGAATATAGAACCTTCTACTTGTGATTTTACACAGGTCATTTTATCTTCTTTAAATTCTCATAATAATCTGTTGTAAACATCATTCTTCTTTTTAAAAAATATTTTCTTTATTGATTTTAGAAAGAGAAAGGGAGAGGGAGAGAGAAATAGAAACATAAATGAGAGAGAACATCAATTGGCTGACTCCTGCATGCTTCCCACTGGGAATTGGGTCCACGCATGTGCCCTGAATAGGATTCAAACCAGTGACCTCCTGGTGCATGGGTTGACACTCAACCAGTGGGCCACACCAGCCGGGCAACATCATTATTCTTGAGGCTAAAAAGAGTTCAAGTAACTCACTAAATTTCCCCAGTAAAAGAAAAGGCATATTCAGTATCCAAACATAGGCTAATATAACTCCCAAATCTTTGCTCCTCCCACTGAAGCAATAGTTGTCCAGTTTTTCACAACTCTTTTTTAAAATATATTTTTATTAATTGTTTTTGGAGAGAAAGGAAGGGAGAAAGAGAGATAAAAACATTGATGTGAGAAAGAAACATTGATCAGCTGCCTCCTGCATGCCCCACACTGGGGATCAAGCCCACAACCTGGGCTCTTGCCCTGACTGGGAATCAAACCAGGACTTCTCAGTCCAAGGGACGATGCTCAGTTCACTGAGCCACACCAGCTAGGCACAATTTAAAAAAAATCTTCACCCGAGAAAAACATTGATGTGAGAGAGAAACATCAATCAAGTCTTCTGTACATGCCCCAACTGGGGATTGAATCCACAACCCAGGTATGTGCCCTGACCAGGAATTGAACTGGCAACCTTTTGGTGCACAAGATGATGATCAACTAACTGAGCCACTCTGGCTGGACTTCATGACTATTTTTTTTTTTTTTTTTTTTATCCTCACCCGAGGACATTTTTCCATTTTTTGTACAGAGTGGGAGGGAGAGAGAGGAAGAGAGAGAGAGGGAAACATCGATGTGAAAGGGACACATCGAGTGGCTGCCACCCGCACGACCAACCAGGGCCGGGGACAAACTGCAACCGAGGTACATGCCCTTAGCGGGAACCGAACCCGGGTCTCTCCGGACCGCAGGCGTACGCTCTAACCGCTGAGCCAAACTGGCCAGGGCTCATGACTATTTTTAATAGTACACTTTTCTCTAATACATGAGGTCTAGTTTATTAATCATATAGTCAGATTTATGTTACCTAAAAGAAAATGCATTTTTAAAAAGATTATCATAACATATATTTGTTTTTTATTGAATTTATTGGGGTGACATTGGTTAATAAAATTATATGTTACAAGTGTACAATTCTATAATATGTCATCTGTATATTGTATTGTATGTCAAGTTTTCTTCCTTTTACCCTGTTCTACCTGCCCCCAAATCTCCTTCCTTCAGGTAATTATCAAACTGTTGTCTGTGAAGTTATTATTATTATTATTTTTGGTTAATTCTTTTACCTTTTTCACCTAGCTGCCCAACCCCATACCCTCTGACAACTGTCAGTCTGTTCTCTGTATCTATTTTGTTTGTTTATTTTATTCATTAGATTTCATATAGAAGTGAAATCATGGTGCTTGTCTTTCTCCGACTGGCTTATTTCACTTAGAATAATAGTCTTCAGATCCATTTATCCTGTCACAAAATGTAAGATTTCCTTCTTTCTTACAGCTGAGTAATATTCCACTGTGTAAATGTATCACAATTTTTTTATCCACTTATCTACCAATAGATAAGTGGGCACTTGGGCTGCTTTCAAATCTTTACTACTGTAAATAACACTGCAATGAACATAGGGATGCATATATTCTTCTGAATTGGTGTTTTAGGTGTCTTCAGGGGTGGGATCACTGCATCAAAAGGCAGTTTCATTTTTAATTTTTTAAAGCTTTATTGATGAAAGTATTACAGATATTCCCCCTTTTCCTCCCATTGACCCCCTCCTTCCCTCTCTGATCCCCCTCCTGCCTTCCCCACACTATTGTCTGTGTCCACTGATTATGCATATAATTTCTTTGGTATATTTGATTGAACAATCATCATCTGAATGTGTCTCTGCAGCCAGATATAGTATTAGTATCTATGAAACTCTAAAAATTCAGCTGAATGGCTGTGATAAAAAATCTAAAAAGGCAACTTTAGTACTTCACATGGATTGTCAAATCTGTTGAAGTTCTAAAAGAATGTCAAGTAATTTCACAAAACTTTGTCATCATTTCTTAAGGGCAAATCCAAATTTATATCTTTTGGTTATTTTTACACTAGTATTTTCTAGATATAAAAACAGATGTGCAGAAACCCTTAGGACAGATAAACTCCACTGATAATTACTTTTGCTTTGCTAAGCTAAACTATACCTGTGACATCTTGGCAGAACCAATTTTACAGATTGGAAATATTCAAATTTAGGATTAATTTTCTTCTGTTCTTTTCATATGCATAGATATCTATTTTTCCCAAATCAAACATGAAAACATTAAATCATGTATGTGTAGCAGTATAAATTTTGCTAAGGAAATACTTATTAGTCAGAAATATGATTAAAAAAAGATTTCTCAGCTTTTGTTACCCTATAGAGACACTAAGTTATAGCAATATATGGAGCAAACTATCTTTATGAGAACTGCATAAACCATGTAAGAAGATGCTGGATCCCAGGCGTGTGAAGAACCAAGAACAGACACGCTAAAACAGGTAAGAAGAGTCATTTCCCTCTACCCTTGCTCACCCCACTCCCAACCTGCCACAGTTCACACAGCGTGGTGCCCTCAGAGAAGAAGCCCTGCTCATGGCTTCTTGGGAGGGGAAGACAAGATTGCAACAGTGTATAATGTTTTGATTTTTGGAGGGCTGCTGGAGGGACTGGTTTTTGTGTGCTTGATTTGGAACACTGATGAAATTAGCATAGTCTGGGTGCCTGGGGGCCCTTGAAAACAAAGACTAATGGGGAAAAATTGCTGTGGTACCAGAGGGTCTGCAGTGCCACAGACAGAGAACGGGTGTGACTTAGAGTGTTTGGGAGAATGTGCCCAACTCATGGTTTCTTTTTTGAGGAAAGGGAGGGAAGAGAGCAGACCATGCATCTGGATTCTGGCTTTTCATAAGATAGCCCAAGGGACTGATTTTGTCTTGCCTGATTCAGAGTACTCATAGGGAGCTGGTGTACCCTGGATGTTTGGGCCATCGAGATAAAAGGAGAGCAGAGAGGTTTACTACTGCAGCACCATGGGCCTGCTGTACTGCACACAGGCAGCAGACAGAGCAAGAGATTATGAACTCCTGAAAAACTAAGCAGCAAAACTTCCTAGGCATGCAATTACACATAAACCCAGAGAACTCTGATATCCCCAAAGTCTTCAGAGTTCCCCAGAATTTCTAGTGACGCTGATTGATAAAAGTGTGTGCAAAGGCAGCCCATAAATACTAGGAATGGTGGCTATTTTTTCTAATGCATAAAACCTAGCAAAAATGGAAAGACAAAGAAATAAGGACACATGGCCAAATCAAGGGAATAAAATAAATCCTCCCCCACAACAGAAATCTATGAATTTCTTGACAAAAAAAAAAATTAAAATATTGTCTTGAAGGAGCGAAATAATTTGTAAGAACACAGACATTTAAACAAAATCAAGAAAACAAACAAACACAATGAGAATATCCACAAAAAGAATCAATGGAAAACAACAACAACAGAACTTCTGGAGCTAATGAATACACACAATAACTTAATTGAAAACTTCACTAGGGAAGGGTTCAACAACCCAAACAATGAAGCAGAAGAAAGAATTGGAATTCAAAGACAGGTCATTTAAAATTCTTGGGTCAGAGGAGTAAAAAAATAAAATGAAGAAAAGTGAAAAAACAAAAACAAAAACAAAAAAAAAACCTCTAGTACTTATGCAGCACCATAAAGTGGACCAATATATGAATAATGCAAGTCCCAGAAGGAGAGGACAGAAGGAAAGGGTCAGAGAGTTTGTTGGAAAAAATAATGAAAAAAAATCCAAATGTGAAGAACAGAAAGATATTTAAATTCAAGGAACTCCACTCATCTAGAAAAACAAACAAACTGTAGTACATTTATACAATGGAATACTATGCAGCTGTTAAAAATAATTTTGTCTTACCCTTTGAGACAGCATGGAGGGACATGGAGAGAGAGTATTATGCTAACCAAAATAAAGAGGTCAGAGAAAGACAAGTATCACATGATCTCACTTTTATATGGAATCTAATAAACAAAATAAACTGATGAACAAAGTAGATCCAGAAACATGGAAGCATGGTACAGACTGACAAATCTGAGGGAAGGGTGGTGGGCAGGAAGAGATTAACCAAAGAACTGTTATGCATATATGCATAACCCAAGGACACAGACAATAATGTGGTGAAGGCCTGGGGGAGGGCGGGAGCAGGGTAGAGGGGATCAATGGGGGGACATCTATAATACTTTCAACAATAAAAATAAATTTTAAAAAAGAAACCCAAAGGACTCTTATTAAAATAAACACAAAGAGGACCTCAGATAGCCTAAACAATCTTATGAAACAAGGAACAAAGCTGAGGCCTCATGCGCACTCATTTCAAGGCACATTATAAAATGGAATAAGCAAAAGAATGTGATAGTGGCCTAAAGACAGATATAGAGACCAATTGGACAGAATATAGAGTCCAGAATAAACCTTCATGTGTATGATTGAATGATCTTCTACAGGGGTGCCAAGCCCACACAGGGGAAATGGATTGACTCTTCTATTAACAGTTTAGTGGTAAAAAGGATATTTTCATGCAGAAGAAAGAAGAAGGACCCTTACCTTACTCCATTTGTAAAAATTAACTCAAAATGGGTTAAATACCTAATTATAAAACCTGAAACTATTGAGTAGCCAAAAAACTAATAGGAGAAATCTTTATGATATTGGAATGGACAATAATTTCTTGAACATGACAAAAAGCAAATGCAAGAAGAGCAAAAATAGACAAATGAATCTACATTAAATTTAAAACACTCCTGTACAGCAAAGAAAATGAATCAAAAGGATGAAAAGCAACCTATTAAATGGTAAAAAAATTTGCAAACCATATGTTGCATAAGAAGGTAATATCCACAATATATTAATAACTAAAAACTCAATACAAAAAACAAATTATCCAATTAAAAATGAATAGATATTTCTCCAAAAGTTATACAAATATCCAACAAGCATATGAAGAGATACTCAACATCACTAATTACCACAAAATTTAAATTAAATCCACTATGAGAAAGAATCTCACATTCATTAGGATGCCAATATGAAGACATAATAACAATAAAATGTAACAAGAATGAGGAGACACTGGAACTCTTGCACACTATTGGTGATATTCTAAAATTGTGCAGCCATTATGAAAAAGAGTATAGAAGTTCTTCAAAAGCTAAAAAATTGGACTAACATATAATTCAGCAATCCCACTTCTGGGTATATATCCAAAGTAATTGAAAAAAAAAATAGGCTATTTTCAAAGACACATTTTTAGATCGATGCTCATTGCAGCATTATTCACAAGAGTGAGGAGGAGGAAGCAACCTGAATATCCACTGAGTGGTTAATAGATAAAAAGTGCCATATATATATGTATATATGGTGAAATATTATTCTGAGGGAAATCATGGCAAATGCTACAACATAGGTGAAACTTGAGGATATTATGCTAAGTGAAATAAGTCAATCACAAAAGAAACCCAGTACTACATGATTTCACTTATATGAGTTATCTAAAATAATCAAGCTCAGCCCTGGCCGGTCTGGCTCAGCGGTTAGAGCGTTGGCCTGCAGTCTGGAGAGACCCGGGTTTGGTTCCTGCTAGGGGCATGTACCTTGGTTGCAGTTTGTCCCCGGCCCTGGTTGGTCGTGCGGGTGGCAGCCACTCGATGTGTCCCTTTCACGTCGATGTTTCTCTCTTGCTCTCTCTCCCTCCCACTCTACCTGAGCAAAAAGTGAAAAAATGTCCTTGGTGAGGATTAAATAAATAAATAAATAAATAAATAAATAAATAAATAAATAAAATAATCAAGCTCAAAAATATCGACAATAGATTGATGGTTCCAGGGGTTGAGTGGAGGGGTAAAGAGTAGTCCTTGTTCAAGGAGTATAGAATTTCCCTGTGCAAGATGAACCACTTTTAGAGATATTATACAACAATATGCATGAAGATAACAATACTGTATAATACTCTTAAAATTTGTTAAGAGGGTAATTTATATTATGTTTTGGCATAATAAAATATATATGTACAGATATATATTCAGAATTATAATCATAAATCTCATAAGAAAATCATCAAAATTTCTACTTTTAACCTAGTTTAAAAAAAAATTCTACCCAGTATGTTTCTGTTTGTTTGCTCCATTTAGAATGAATCCTTTCTCTCAGTCAAAGCTAAAAATGCTACAGGAATATCAAGGATCTTAAATTGTTATAATTTTTAAATTTCAAAAATTTAGACAATGCCATTTTTTAATTTTTTACTTGTTTATTTTCTTGGAAGACCAACACAGAAATGAAGGTATTTAACTCAAATTCTTAATCTTAATAATGGAGATGAGTTGAATATCAAAATGTTTTTCTGACCTAGACCTTTTGGCTATTATGAAGTTCTCCTAGTCTTTGAAACATGAAATATCAATCACAATTTAATCTTGGTCTTGAGTTCCATTTCCTAAGGAAGGATAAACATCTGCTCTGAAAAATTTCTTTACACCTGAGTTCAAATCAGCTTTGGATTTTTATCACAACTGAAAATTCAGAAAAATCAGAAATAGAACTTTTTGAAATAGCCTCCTTAGAAACCATCTGGGCCCACTGCTGATTCTGGATATAGTTTTGTTTTTACTTATTTATTTATGTTTTTATCGATTCTTTAGAGAAAGAGTAAGGGAGGGAGAGATAGGAACATCAATGTGAGAAACGTCCATTGGCTGCTTCCTGCACGCCTCCTACTGGGGATCTAGCCTGCAATGCTGGCATGTGCCCTGACCAGGAAGTGAACCTGGACTTCCCAGTCCATGAGACGGCACTCAATTCACTGCGCCACAAAGGCCGGGCATGTTTCTGTTTTTGTTTTTTAATGTGAAATTTTATTTAATGGGTATTGGTTTATTTAAATTATACCGTTTCTTCATTGGGTTTAGTAATATATGTTATCTCAGAATCATACAAAGTAATTTTATTTCATATATATTTACACAGATTTGGACCCAACATTGATTTCTTTTATATATTCTATATTTTGACTTTGTATCTTTTCATATTGCAAATAATATTTTATGTATGTATTTGATTTTTGTTGGTTTGTTTATTATACACTCTCATTTATTTTGACTAGTTGTTGATGGGTTTCAGGACATGCTACCCCAAAATATGGCCTCTTGGTATATAGAACATCTTAAACAGAAGGAGTTTGAGGAAATAGTGGAAGCAAGGAGGTCACTCTGACCTTCGCCCGCCTTATCCTTCTGCCCTGAAACAAGTCATAAAACTCCCATGTGAAAGGTACCCTTCCTGTACCAGAAAAAAAGAAATTCTTATTACCAGAGACGTGAAGTGTGAAATAACAACTCTCTACAAACAAACTCTGTTAACCTAACTCCCCAACCCCTTTATCTTGTCAATTTTTCACAAATATATGGTTTCTTCATCTAAAAGGTATAAAAACTTTTTGCTCTGGTCTTTCCTTTGGGTCTTCATTCTTTTGTTATGGCTCCCATGAACATGTAAAAATTCAATACAATTGGTGTGTGTTTTACATTTGAATTTGTTTATCAGTTTAATTCTCAGACCAGCCAGAGACTCTAAGAGAGTTAAAGAAAATGTTTTCCTCCCCTATATTTCCTTAAAACATTTGCACTTTAAAGAATTTTTACCTGTTATTTAGTGTTTCTTTCTTTTTCATTAGCATCATATTTAATCTTTAATTAACTTATTTATATGGCTTTTCTTAATTTTAAACAGTGAGTTAAATACTGCACTTTTTTTTAGTAGAATAGTTAACAGCTTAGAATTTTACTGCAAGTGGTTTTGTGCACTACCTCCTGGCTTGGTATACAATGCTAAAACATTTTATGTGTTCTAAGAAAGATACATCTTATTTTTGGCCCAATTTAGCTAGGATAAGTCTTTATCAATTATCATAGTTTGACATTGATTTTTGTAATGGTTTTCTTATTTGGATTGTATAATTTCTGCCTTTTGAGGTTTGGAAAGAATTATGTCTCCATTGTTCCAAAAAGCAGAGAAGAGAATCACAAAAATATTTTCACTTGCAAACATTCCACTATGTTTATCCACATTTCTTTCCCAGAGTGACTATTTTCTAACATTATTTGTTTGTTTATCTTAATAAATTTGATGAGCTGTGAATGATCCAGTAGTTGGGAAGAAATAGAGACATGGGAGTAAGGAAAAATTAGGGAAACAAGATCCCTAAGGTGTTACTAAGGAATGCAAATCAGAGTCCAATAAGAGTTATAACTTGGGCAGAGAATAGGACATTTCTCTTTGTGATAAATGAAAAAGCACACAATGGCACTGGAAATAGCTATTTGTTGTTTTTTGTGGCATGAAACTATCAGTGTTCCTGAGTAATGGCTCCTGGTTTTAGGGAATAAGAATTAAACCCTGGAATTAAATGACACATCTGTGGAATTTTGCCAAAGAATGTATTAAGTGCAAATTTTTCACAGTAGCTTTGACAAGTCTATAATTTTTACCCATACTTTCTATCCAGCCTCCCATTAACTAATCAAATACACACATTCTCTGCTCCAGTTACAATTTACATTTTATGTTGGTAGACCACGTGGGCACATCTTTGAACATACTTTTCCTTCTATCACAAACCATTCCTTATATCCACATATGGTTAATTCTAGGTTCCTCTTCAAGACTCAACTAAATTGTCCTGTTAACAGAAACTCTTTTGAACACTCCTAGACAAAGTTTTATTTTGTCATATCTGTATGGTCTCATAAAAAGTGGATTTTCACATACTGTGGCACTTTTTAGGTGTAATTCCTATATTTATTTTTCTGATTATTTTTTAGAGAAACAAACTCTTCAAAGATATTGTCTATGAAGACCAAACTCAATGTTCAATTAATATTTGTTGAATAAATGAATAGGTTAATTAAATCTGCACTTAGGGCTGAATTAGCAGACAGTTAACAACTGAATAAATGTACAGATGAGCAAAGTGATGGAGCAGAATTAACATGTACATAAATTAAATATGATTTTTTTGGATTAATAATTATAAAAATTTAGCCCTGGCTGGTTTAGCTCAGCAGTTAGAGCATCGGACTGTGGGCCAGAGAGTCCCGGGGTTTAGTTCCCGCTAAGGGCATGTACCTTAGTTGCAGTTTGTCCCGGACCTGCTTGGGGTCGTGTGGGTGGCAGCCACTCGATGTGTCTCTCTCACATTGATGTTTCTCTCTCTCTCTTCCTCCCTCTCTCCTTCCCATGCTATCTGAAGATAAATGAAAAAAATGTCCTCAGGTAAGGATAAAAAAAATTTAAATATGATCGGTGTGAAGTCTGTAGCTTCATAAAATAAATTGAGTAAATGTGAACGTAAACCTGTTAAATCTCAGAACATTAAAATATCAATGTAATCTCTGTTTTCATCAATCTCCATCAAAATCCATACATACACACTTCAGATTCATGAAGGAGACACTTTTAGGACAGGTAGAATTGTCAGTGAATTTGCAGAACTAATTATCACAAGAGTTTCACAGGGATGATATGCAAGTAGTTTTAATAAAAGGTCATAAAAAGTAATGTCTCCTGGAACACTATTAATAATATTATAACAGTGATTGTTAACAGTAATTTATAAGTGCTATCATAAAAATAGTTTTCAAGAATTAATTATGAAACTAATTATAAAGATAACTAAAAATTAAGTAGAATAGCAAAAGCAAGATTCACGAAATGAAAATTCATACAATGAGTGTTTGGATACCTGAACTGCATGGGTATGAAGATACGAATCAGAAAAGGGTAGGGGTCATGATTTTCTTCAGGTCTCAGTAATTGTAATTGTAAAAATGATCAATGCCCTCCTCTGAGTTGAAATGTTGTTTGCTTTGATAGACTAAAGTGATGTAATAAGTGATGCAAATGATTTCTCTTAGTAATCAATGCTGAGTAAAATTCATATGTCATGGATGAGATTTTTAGTAAACAGAACCGTTGGGGGCATTCCATCAAAATATCCATGAAAATGAAATCAGCCAGCCACTTAATCACTGCCAGAACTTGCCACTCTAAATGAAATACAGTAACTATGATCAAGCTTACGGATGAGGGATTTGGGACAATTGTGTTCACGGCTGTATCTCTACCCTCTTGACAGTGTTTGGCTCATATCAGGCGTTGGATCTATATACGATTGTGATGTGAATGAGGAAACATCCAAAAATTAAATGTGAGAGTAACATGTTAATGTTGGGAATTGTAGGCTAAGGAAGTGTTAAATAGTCACTTATTTAGTAAATAATTCTGATCGGAGAAATTATGTGCACAAAGAACTTGAGACAAGAAAGTGCTCAGATATTTCATGTAATTAAATGGAAATGTGTATCGCTGGATTAGAGACATCAAGAACATCAGGCTGAAGTGGTAAACTGGGGTCATATCTTACATGGTCTTTTGACTCATCATGAGAATTTACTGTTTTACTCTAAGAGTTTGGGAACTTTTCCAGTTATTTCAATCAAGAAATTTTAGTATGCTATGTTATTAGCATGGAATGCTCAAGGTATAATTCTGAAAATTAACAATTATATTGCAAAGTTAAAACCACTTTTTTTTAATGATACCAAACATTACGTAGGTTAATGCATTAATTTTACTCCACGTGTAATTTTATCTGTTATGAAATACGTTGAGGACATTAAGACATGCTCACAAGCTTCTGGGATGTGAATCTCTGATTCTTGTGGGTCATAGCTGGAATTCAAATTTAGAGACTCTTCTCTAGAACTGTAATCATTGCAGTTTGCCATAATCTGAGTGACGATTTATATTGTAATTGATACCTAAATAAATACTAAATCTTAGAAAATCAAATTCAAATATAAATGAGTAATAGTTGCTGCAATCTGCAATCTTTTGTGGCATGAGCACTAGCAATGTAAGAGTTTTGTTCACACACACCCCACCTTCATATTTGGAGTCTAGTCTTAAGACTATCAACTTCTGTTTGAGAGATAGTAAAGGTCTGTTTTGTTTATCTTTAAAGAGACAATATAAGCACCTATTTTTAATAGAATCACACCAAAATTGAACAGAGGCAGTTTTTCACTATAATCATAGCTTTTAGCAAACCATTATAAATAATAAATCATTTGTTCTTGCACTAAAACTATCAAATTTACAAAGAACATGTTGAAGCAGTGTATCTAATTTTGGTCTAGCATTGAAGGTTTTCAAATGGTTGCCTGCCTCTCTTCATTCAAATCACATCCTTTTATCACAGACCTCTTCATGAAGCAGAGTTGACAAGGGCACAGACTTCAGAATCAAGCTGACCTGGATTTAAATTTAGCACAATCATTTATAATAATTGTATAACTGGAAGGATATTACTTAGTCTCTCTGAGTCTCTGGTTTCTATTCTGTAAAATAGAGGCAGCAATATATTAATCACAGGCTTGTGAATCTCAGAAAGGTAACTTTTATATATTGCTTCATATGTAATTCACATACCACATATAAGCACCTAATAAATAGTTATTATTCTGAAAAATTTTACACTTCTTAATCTTCTCTTACATTTCCAAGAAAATTCAAACTCTCACAAAAACTGTTCTTTTCACATTTTCTTGAAGTTCATTTTTATACTTTATATATATATATATGTGTGTGTGTGTGTGTGTGTGTGTGTGTGTATATATAATTTCCATGTATAAACATCTTGCCTTCCCATTTAAATAATAGACTGGTCAAGGAAATGGGATTTTCATTTAAAAATGAGAATAAAGTAAATTTTTAAAAATTCCTAATTATAAAAATTACAGTTTAGATCATGTAGCATGTATATAAATTATATTATACAAGGAAAAAATAGAAGAATTAGCAAGGTAAGTTATAAAATATATATTTTTTTCTTAGTCTTCATCTTAAGTAAAAATTAAACTATATTTGAAATTGTATTTTTTCCAATAATTATTTTAAATTGTTTAAGTAATTTTTTAAAATCTTTATGTAATGTAAAATGTATTACAGATATTCCACATTTTTCCCCCATTACCCCCCTCCTGCCTTTTCCCACACTATTGTCTGTGTCCATTGGTTATGCATATAAGTTCTTTGGTTTATTTCTTCCCACCCCCCCAACCCCTTTCCCTTTGAGGTTTGTTAGTCTAGCAATGAATTTGTGCTTCTTAATCCCTTCACCTTTTTCACCCATTCCCCAACCCCCTTCCCAACTGGCAACCAACAAAATGTTCTCTATATCTATGAGAATGTTTCTGTCCTACCTGTTCATTTTGTTTGTAGATTCCATTGTTGATAGATATGTATTCATTGCCATTTTGTTTGTTCATATATTTTATCTTTTTCTTCAAAAAGACCCTTCATCATTTCATATAATAATGGTTTGGTGGTGATGAACTCCTTTTACTTTTTCTTGTCTGAGAAAGTCTTTATATGGCCATCGATTCTAAATGACAGCTTTGCAGGATAGAGTAATCTTGGTTGTAGGTTCTTGGTTTTCATCACTCTGAATATTTCTTGCCACTCCCTTCTGGCCTGCAAAGTTTCTTTTGAGAAATCAGCTGACAGCCTTATGGGAACTCCCTTGTAGTTAACTAGCTGCCTTTCTCTTGCTGCTTTTAAGATTCTCTCTTTGTCTTGAATCTTTTGCATTTTGATGATGATGTGTCTTGGTGTGGGCCTCTTGGGGTTCATCTTATTTGGGACTCTGTGTGCTTCTTGGACTTGTATGTCTGTTTCCTTCACCAAGTTAGGAAAGTTTTCTGCCAATATTGTTTCAAACAGGTTTTCGATTTCTTGTTCTCTCTCTTCTCCTTCTGGCACCCCCAAGATGCAAATGTTGGCATGCTTGAAGTTGTCCCAGAGGCTTCTTACACTATACTTATTTCTTTGGATTCTTTTTTTCTTTTTGCTGTTCTGATTGGGCATTTTTTGCTTCCTTATATTCCAAATCGATGGTTTTCTCCTTGGATTTACGTACTCTACTATCGAAGCTGTGTAAATTATTCTTTATTTCAGTTAATGCCTCCTTCAATTCTAACTGTGCATCCATGATTTCTGACTGGTCCTTTTTTATGCTCTTGAGGCCTTCACTGAGTTCACTGAGGTTCTCACTAAGTTCACTGAGCATCCTTATAAGCAGTGTTTTGAACTCAGCATCTGTTAGGTTGCTTATCTCCATTTCGCTTAGTTCTTTTCTTGGGGTTTTGTTCTGTTCTTTCGTTTGGGACCTGTTTCTTTGTCTCCTCATTTTGGCTGCCTCCTTGTGTTTGTTTCAGTGTATTACTTAACAAGAGGTATGGGGCTAGCTGAGACCAGATGCTGCTCATTTGAAATAATTTTGGAAAAACCTGAAGCAGGATCCAAGACAGGCCAATCCTATGGTTATGCAAGTGGCCACAGCTTGTGTGGGCCTGAAAGTTGGGTGGGGCGGGGCCTCAGGGAGTCAGCAGGGCGGGGCTACCAGTGTGAGCCAGGTTGCTGGAGTCCCAGATATGGCTTCTGTCTGCTGCCCCAGGGCCCCAGGGAAGGGCTCACCAAAGGAACAAAGACCTCTGACAGCACGTTTGTCCTGGAGAAAGCCCCCTCTGCAGCCCTCGCTCCAGTGCCATAAAGCTCAGTTCTTCCCTGTATTTCTCTGGCGCCCCTGGAGCTGCCTCCCCTCCAAGCTTAGAGGGAGAAAGTTTGATATTCTGTGCGCGGGCCCTTTAGGGAGCCACCTGAGGCTCCAGCCACGTCAGCTTCCCTGAGCCTCAGTTCCCGCTGGTTTTTCCAGCTAGAAGTTATGGGGACTTCTCTTCCTGGCACTGGAACACTGAGCGGGGCACCTGGTGTGGGACAGGGACCCCTCAGTCCTCAGGAAGGACCTTCCCAGCCGAGGTGTCCTCCTGATTTTTATCTGCCACACGTGGGTGTGGGACCAGCCCATCCCCTCCGCCCCTCCTACCAGTCTGGATGTGGCTGCTGCTTTAATTCCGTAGTTGTAGGACTTCTATCCAGCTTGATTTCAGGTGGTTTTGAATGATGGTTGTTCTGTAGTTTAGTTGTAACTTTGATGTGGTTGTGGGAGGATGTGATACCGCGTTTACCTACCCGCCATCTTGACCGGAAGTGTAAGTAAATTTTTTAATAATGAATGTTAAATATTTTATAAACTTATCCTGAAAATCAGTTTTTAAAGACTTATCAGTGTGATCAATGTGTAAGTTATGTATACATGTCTAATTATGATGTTGTACACTTGAGATTAATATAATATTGCACATCTACTCTAATTTTAAAGCAATTTTTAAAAAAGAAATCAACTTTTGAAGAAATTTTTATTTCAAAAACTTTTAAATTAAATTTTCTAATAATGCAATTTAAAATATTTTATAAAATAATCTCATCCTCAAAATCAACTAGTGAAGTAAAGAATTAGATAATTTTAACTCTGTTTTACATAAGTCAGGTTAAATAACTGGCCCATGTTCAAATAGCTGGTAATGAGTCTTTGTCATATACATTGGGACAAAAGTAAGTTTATAGTTGTACATATGGAAAATAATAAATAATAACTAATAAATAAGAATACGAGAATAAACTCTATGTATTGCATACTTACAATTATAAACCTACTTTTGCTCCACTCTGTATTATTTACAAGTCAAATGTGTTATTGAAATACTGCATCATCTAACATGTTAAATTAATATACTAATAATTTAACATAAAGAAAATCAGAAATGTAGACTGGACACAAAACTGAAAAAGAGAAATACTTAGGGAAGAAGTTTAAATCACTAAAGTAGCAGACAGTATGCTTTAGCACTAATCCAGGTTAAAAATAAGAAAGTGACTATAACTTTATTACTTTTATATTTTTAGTTCATCTGAGAATTCTGTTATAATTTGGTTAGCCACATTAGGCTGTATTGGGGGACACAGACCTGGGATTATTTTTAAAATACAGTGAAATAATAAATAAATAAATAAATAAATAAATAAATAAATAAATAAAATAAAAACTGATAAATCCTGGCTAGGTAGCTCATTTGGTTAGAGCATTGTCTGGATAATGTCAAGATTGTGGGTTAGATCCCAGGTAAAGGCACATACAAGAAACAACTAATGTATGCATAAAAATAAGTGGAACAACAAATCAGTGTTTCTCTCTCTTTCCATTATTCTCTCTCACATGAATAAACTAAAACAAAACAAAACAAAACAAAACAAAAAATTGATAGGTGGAGTCTAGTTTGGGGATAGAGACAAATTTAAAGTGGCTGAAATGAAGAAACCAGAGTAGAAGAGAGTACAGTGCATGGTATCTGACCAAAATAAAGTGGAAGATTTCAGTGAGATATGACAAAACAAATTTAGATAGCAATTTATAGCTTTCATTCTTAATTTACTGTGTGAAAATGTGCAGTGTTTGTGGTAAACAGAATAATGTTCTCAAACACATCCATGTTGTAATCTCTAGAATTTGTGAATTAATGAACAATGTTAGTTGGCAAAAAGGCCTTTGGAGATGTGACCAAGGTTTGGGCCTTGAGGAGAGATTACACTGGATTATCTAGGTTGACCACATTTGATCACATGAGTTCTTAAAAGCATAAATCTTTCTAGGATATGTCTAAGGGAGATGTGCATATGAAAGAAGGGTCAGAGAGATGCCATGTTTCTGCATTTAAAGGGCAAGCAGATTCTCCCCCAAAGCCTCCAGAAAGGAACACAGCCTACTGTGATTTCAGTTCAACATGAACCATGTCAGAGGCATTGCTGATAGTCAGATGATGGTCAGAGAACACAGGACTGAATAATGCCAGGGAGAAGCAGAATAAACATAATAAAAGGAAAGATACGTTTGTGAATTATCTTATGGGGAGAGTCATCAAAAGACCAAAGAGATAAATTAAATTCTGTAATAAATTTTCTTACAAAGAGAAACCTAACTTTTCTGAAGAGGGAAGGTAATTTGGGCAATTCACTAATTACTTAAAGATGCCTTCATAATAATTTTAAAAAGCAGTGTACTGTAGACCACCAAAATTAAAGTAAGCTTTCTGAGAAACCAGCCTCACATGATATGCTGATTTTAGGTCCCATAACAATGAACAGTAATAACAAAAAACTATTATCAATTAATGATAAAACTAACCTCACTGAAATTTCAAATATCATTATTTTGTCAAAATTTCTCTTACAGTCATATGTGAATGTGTACATATTTACATTTATAGAGTCTTTGCTTTTTATATAAGATCTTATAGATAAAAATATATGAATATAAATAATTATTCAGTCTTTTTTTCTTCATCCTCACCTGAGGACATTTTGTTTTGCATTTATCTTCAGATAGAGCAAGAGGAAGAGAGGGAGGAAGAGAGAGAGAGAAACATCCATGTGGGAGAAACACATCGAGTGGCTGCCACCCACACGACCTCCACCTGGGCCAAGGACAAACTGCAACCGAGGCATGTACCCTTAGCAGGAACTGAACCTGGGACTCTCTGGTCCACGGGCTGACACTCTAACCACTGAGCCAAACCGGCCAGGGCATTCAGTCTTTAAATATAAAGATAATTTTCATAAACTTTCTGCTATCTACTAAGATATACATCTTCTATGAATTAATTGCTTACAATATTATATTTTGAAATACTTTCCCATGGCCTCACTTTTTGCAATAAATTGCTGAATCTTTCATTTTTATTTCTTAAATTTAACATAAATCTTTCCAAGATAATAAAATATGCCAAAGTAACAAGTGGTGTGTCATGAGATTTCTGAAATCAGGAAAGAGATCGTGTATATTAACCATTTTATTAATGACTCAATTTACAATTAATATTCCTGAATGTTATTTTAGAGAATGATACCTCATAATTTATTTTACTTTAAAAAACAGATCTAGAATGTACTCTCCCTAAAAATTGTTCATGCAAGTAACAGTTTGCTTAAATTTAATATAAAAGTCACTGAACTTAAAATAGTAGAAAAACTAGCAATAAGACATCTTTGATGTGATAATATAATACCGGGACAAAAAAAACATTTGCCTGATTAAATTTTCAAAGATTAGAAAGTAAAGAATGATTTAAATTGCACATAGTAATCTCATTTAGATAGCCTAAAGGAAACAATGTTCTTCATGTTTAAATTCTAATTTTAATTTAACAAAATGTTTCATGCCAAGATAAAAGTAATTGAGAATTTCTGCCTGTGTACTTGGATCTCAGACAACATTTCTATTGTTATTTGATGATTTTTAAATGATTTTTTTGGGTATAATTTTACCAAGATTTGTAATTTTTGTTGTAATTAGTCAATAAAGTGTTGGAGGTAAAAAGATTAACCAGTGTTCTACAGTAAAATAAATAACAATCTGGCAATTGTACAGTTGACAATGCTTTGCCACAGGTTCACTCCTTGCTCATTTTAGGTGTATAATATGATGATTCAATATTTCTACTTTAAATAAATTGATTGTATCATAAGATAGTATAAGTAAATCTCTTTCAAAGTGAAGATTAAATCTAGCAACACTGGGCATTTACAAAGTACTTTTAACCATAATCTAGAATTTGATTACTTGTGACTATTTCCAAATTCATTAATGTCCTCAAAAAGAGTTTTGTAGAGATGCAAACCATCGTCACTTCACATAAGCACCATTCATCAGAAACAGGAGCTAAAGCTTCTTTTTAGAGTCCTCTCTGTGGAGACCAAACTATTTGATGAAATTGTAAAGAAAGATATTTCCAATGTTCCATAAATAATTTAACCAAACTACAGAATCGGTCACTAACATGTCTAAACTTAGAGTTTGAAAATATAAACCATTTTCATATAACTTACTTTACTACTAATTACTGCTCAGTTCTAATCTGGAATTTGGGATTAACGAAATCCAAATAGATAGGATTTGGATCCTATCTATCTCTGAAGATACTGAGAAAGAGCACCAAAATGCAAGAGGCAATAGAGCCAGATCATATCTTCTTCAAATATTTATCATGGGTGCCTAACATAGTGAAGAGTGTAAATGATTTTCATTTCAACCTAACTAAAATTAGCAAAATAATAAAAAAATAATAATTTAGCCAAAATCCAAGGATAAAGCAGCTGTAGGTTAGTTCATTGGTAAAATGATGTCATCAAGAATTCGGCATTTAGATCCAGCAGAACTCTTCCACATAGCAGTACTGTCTGGCAAACTCTAGTGTGGTGCAGAGAGGTGGCTTCCACAGACTTACTGTTTAAGCTCATAGCTTCAGGGAAAGTCAGCAGTGAAATACCTTCTACTTTCAACCAAGAGCAGAGGTTTTCCAAATGCACTGAAGAAAATAAGTTCAGGGAAGAGGAAAAATGGGGGCGGAGTGAATGGGAGCTAGAGAAACTGTCTCCCAGGACCAAACTGGAATTATAAGACAAATCATCAAGAAAACACAACTGAAAAGCAGCTGGAGAGAACCTGTATAACTAGGGACAGAAAGAAGACACCAAATTGAGCCTGGTAACACCTGTGGAGGCGTGAGCAGGAAGGCTGGGAGCCTACAGACAGCAGTGGAGGGCTGTTTTACCTGTGAGTAGTCCCTGCTGAAAAAGCAGGGGTTTTAAAAAGCACCAAGTCAGCTACAGTCACTAACTTTGGGCTCTGGCAGAGGGAGAGCATACTGGACAGGAACTATGTGAAGAGAGTCTGGAGATGCTGGTTCGGGAGAGCACTGGAGGGGAGGACACTGTAAGTTTTGTGCTGAATTACTTCCTCATAAAATAGTAGCCATATTAGTCAAAGAGACCCTTCCCAGAGCCCGGAAGAAGCAACGGCTCCTCCTGCAGAAATTCAACACCACTAGACCAAGCCAGAGAAAAGCAAATTGAGGCTCATTAACATATAGAGGCTGATAGCAAGCAAGTGTCCAACTGCTGAAAATCCTCTTATACCTGAGGAATTTTTCATTCTGTTCAGGACTACAAATCAAGGCTCATCAAGTAACTGAGACTAAGCCTCCAGGCAAAAAGCTAGAGGATAACTGAACCTTTCCTTGGCCTGCAAGTTTACCCAGAAAATTAAGACTTGACAATGGTGTTTAGTGTGGGCACTCCCATACTCATCAAAACACAGTAGAGGGAGCCACAACCAGTGGGACACCAATACCCACAGGGAAATGTTGGCAGGTTCCAAAACCCACTGAGACAGCCAATATGGTGAAACAAAGAAACAAATCTCAAATGAAAAAAACAAGATAATTCTGAAGGAGAAGAAATAACTGACATAAAATTAAGCAAGCTATCAGAGGGAGAGTTCAGAGGAGTAATCATGAGGAAGTTCAACAGCATGAGTAAAGATATAGAAACATTGAAAACCAACCAATTGGAAATAAAGAATGACAGCAGAAATAAAGAACACATTGGAAGGAATAACCAGCAGAGTAGGCAAAGCTGAGGACCGGATCAGTAAATTAGAAGACAGGGTAGAAAAAATCACCCAATCAGAAAACCAAAAAATAAAAAAATAAAAATAAAAAAACAGGAAGACAGCTTGAGAGAACTGTGGGACAACTTAAAATGTAACAACACCCACATCATAGGAGTGCCAGAAGAATAAGAGACTGAGCAAGAGATAGAGAATATTCTTGAAGAAATAGTGAAAAAAACTTCTCTAACTTGGTGAAGGAAAAAGGCATTCAAGTTCAAGAAGCACAGAGAGCCCCAAGTAAGAAGAACCCAAGCAGGCCTACACCAAGACACATAGTAATTAAAATGCCAAATATTAAAGACGAAGAATCCTAAAGTCAGCAAGAAATAAGCAACAGGTTACCTGCAAAGGAACCCCCGTAAGGCTATCAGTTGGCTTCTCTATAAGAACACTACAGGCAAGAAGGGAATGGCATGAAGAAATTAAGGTAATGAAAAACAAGGATTTTAATCCAAGAGTACTTTATCCAGCAAGGCTATCATTCAAAATAGAAGGTCAAATAAAGACCTTGCCAGACGAAAAAGACAAAGGTAATATATTAGCACCAAAGTAGCATTGCAAGAAATGTTAAAAGGAATGCTGTAATAAGCAAAAAATATAGGAAGAGAAACATGACTATAATAAACAAAAATGGCAGTAAATAAGTACATATCAATAATAACCATAAACATAAATGGATTAAACATTCGGATCAAAAGACACAAAGTAGCTGAATGGATAAGAAAATATGACTTATATACATATTGTTTACAAGAGACCCACCTCACAACAAAAGACTCACATAGGTTGAAAGTGAAGGAATGGAAAAAAAATTTTCAAGCAAACAGAAAGGAAAAATAAGCTGAGGTAGCAATACACATATCCAATAAAATAGACTTCAAAATGAAGGCCATAAATGGAGACAAAGAAAGCCACTACATATATTATTGAAAGGATCTAACCAAGAGGTGGATATAACTTTGGTAAACATATATGTACCCAACATAGAAAGGCAAAAATACATTAAAAAGTTCTGGAGCATTTCAAAGCAGAAATCAACAACAATACAATCATAGCAGGGGTCCTCAGCACCCCTCTGATATCACTGCATAGATCCTCTAGGTAAAAAATTACCAAGAAAACAGAGAATCTAAATGATGCACTAAATCAAATGGTTTTAATAAATATCTACAGAGAATTACACCCCAACACTGCAGAATTTACATTCTTCTCAAGTCACATGGGACATTCTCAAAGATAGACCACATGATAGGGCACAAAATAAGTCTCTACAATTCAAGAAGATTAAAATCATATCAAGAACCTTCTCAGATCACAATGGCATGAAACTAGAAATCAATTACAACAAAAACATGCTAAGACATTCAAACACATGGAGGCTAAATAGCATGTTATTAAACAATGAATGGGTTACCAAGGAGATCAAGGAAAAAAATTAAAAACTTCCTGGAAACCAATGAAAATGAACACAGAACAGCACAAAATATATGAGACTCAGAAAAAGCAGTCCTGAGATGGGAGATCATAGCACTATAGGCCTACCTCAAAACACACACAAAAATTTTTAATTGACTATCAACTTAAAGAACTAGAAAGCAAACCAAAAGAAAAACCCAGAGCAAGTAGAAGGAAAGAAATAGTAAAGGTCAGAGCAGAAATAAATGACACAGAAACCAAAAAAAAAAAGAATTCAAAAGATCAATGAAAAAAAGAACTGGTTCTTTGAAAGACAAACAAGACTGATGGACCTTTAGCCAGACTCACCAAGAAACAAAAAGAGAGGACCCAAATAAACAAAATCAGAAACAAAAGATAAGTAACAACTGACACCACAGAAATACAAAGGATTATTAACAAACATTATGAACAATTATCCAACAAACTGTACAAACTGGGCAAAATGGACAAATTTCTAGAAACACACAGTCTCCAAAAACTGAACAGACCAATAACAACTAAGAAAATTAAAGATGTAATCAAGAAACTCCTAGCAAACAAAAGCCCAGGCCCGGATGGCTTCATGGGGGAGTTTTACCCAACACTCAAAGAAGATCTAACACCCATTCTCCTAAAAAACAAATATATTTTTTTATTCCAAAAATACAAGAAGAAGGAAGTCTTCCAAACACATTTTATGAGGCTAGTATAATTCTAATTCCAAAACCAGATAAAGACACTACAAAGAAAGAAAACTACAGGCTAATATTCGTGATGAACATAGATGCCAAAATCCTGAACAAAATATTAGTGAATTAGATCCAGCAATACATTAAAAATATTATTCACCATAATCAAGTGGGATTCATCCGAGGAATGCAATGCTGGTACAATATTCACAATCAATAAATGTGATACACCACATAAGCAAAATGAAAGATAAAAACCATATGATTGTATCAATAGATGCTAATAAGCATTTGACAAAATCCAGTACCCATTTATGATAAAAATGCTCAGCAATGTGGGAATAGAGGGATAATATCTTGACATACTAAAGGCTATATATGAAAAATCTACAGCCAACATCATACTCAATGGGAAAAAAACTAAAAGCATTTTCTATAAGAACAGGAACAAGACAGGGATGCCCACTTTTTCCACTCTTTATTTAATATAATACTGGGAGTCTTAGCCACAGCAATTAGATAAAAATAAAAATAAAATAAAAGGAATCCAAATTGGAAAGGAGGAAGTGAAAGTGTCATTTTTTGTAGATGACATGATATTGTACATAGAAAATCCTTTAGATTCCATCAAAAATCTACCAGAGCTAATAAATAATTTTGGCAAGAAGCAGGATACAAAATTAACATCCAGAAATATACAGCATTCTTACACACCAATAATGAATCACAGAAAGAGAAACTAAGAAAACAATTCCATTTACCATTGCAGCAAAAAAACTAAGATGTCTAGGAATAAACTTAACCAACAAAGTAAAAGACCTGTTCTCAGAATACTATAGAATATTAAAAAATGAAATAGAGGACGATATAAAAAAGTGGAAGCATATCCCTTGTTCATGGATTGGAAGAATTAACATCATTTAAATGTCCATAGTACTCAAAGCAATCTATAGATTCAATGCAATCCCCATTAAAACACCAATGACTTATTTAATGGAACTAGAACAAATATTTCAAAAGTTTATGTGGAACCAAAAAAGACTCTGAATAGCCACAGCAATCTTGAAAATGAAGGACAAAGTAGAAGGGATCACAACATCGAATATCAGGTTATACAACAAAGCCATTGTAATCAAAACAGGCTGGTACTGGCACAAGAACAGGCATATAGATCAATGGAATAGAACAGGGAACCCAGAAATTGACCTAAGATGGTATCCTCAATATTTGTCAAAGGTGGCAAGAGCATGCAATGGAGTAAAGACAGCCTCTTTAATAAATTGTGTTGGGAAAATTGGATAGCCATGTGCTAAAAAATTAAGCTAGACACCAACTTACACCATACACAAAAATAAACTCAAAATGGATAAAAGACTTAAATGTGACTCATGAATCCATAAAAATCCTAGAAGAAAATGTAGGCAACAAAATTTCAGATATCACGTGCAGCAGAATTTTTACTGGTATAATGCCTAAGGCAAGAGAAACAAAGGAAGAAAATGAATTAATGGGACTACATCAAACTAAAAAAGATTCTGCACATCGAAAGAACTAGGCATCAAAATGAAAAGGGTACTCACTATTTGGGAGAGGGTAATTACCAATAATACATTAGATAAGGGGTTAATCTCTAAAATATATAGAGTGCTCATACAGCTCAAGAAAAGGAAGACAAACAATCCAATTAAAAATGGACAGAGGATCTAAATAGACATCTCTTTAAATAGGACATACCCAGAAGTCATGGGGACTTCTGTTCCCGGCACTGGAACCCTGGGCTGGGGGACCTGGTATAGGGCTGGATCTCCTTGTTTCTTAAGGGGCACCTATGCCCACCCTTCAGATATCCCTCCTGATTTTTAACTGCCACAGATGGATATGGGACCAGCTCGTTGGGAGTCTCCACCCCTCCTACAAGTCTCACAGTGGCTTCCTTTGTATATCCTTAATTGTAAGGCTTCTGATCAGCTAGGTTGCAGGTGGTTCTCAATGATAGTTGTTCCATAGTTTAGTTATAATTTCAATGTGGTTTCGGAGGATGCCAGTACCGTGTTTACTTATCCACAATGTTGACCTTAAGTTTTCCTTTTTTTCAAATTTTTTATTATTGCTTTTTTTTTAGAGAAAGAAAGGGAGAGGGAGAGAGAGATGAAAACATTGATGAGAGAGAGCATCGACTGGCTGCCTCTTGCATGCACCCCACTGGTGATCAGGCCCACAACCTGGGCATGTGCTCTGACCGGGAATCAAATTGGTAACCTCTTGGGGCATAGGTCGACACTCAACCACTGAGCCACACCGGCAGGGCTCAGGTTTCCCTGTTGAAAGTTAGCAAATCTTTCTTAGGCACTAGTTAATATACCCTTTTCCCCTTCATATTTCATAGGCCATAACTAGGTCTCATACCCACTCCTAAAATAAGGACTATCAAGGAATGTTTATGTTTGATTTATACTTCTGTGAGAAGTGAATATATTAATGTAATTAAGGTTTTGGTAACAAGAACTTGGAGAGATTTTTCTATTGGCAACCATAGGTATCTGCTAAAGAATTTAGTAAATATTTGTTCTCTCATTCAAATATTCAATCAGCCAGAAATCTTCAATGGAATAGGAACTATGTAAGCATTTTTATAAAATTTAAAAATAATGAATAAAAACAAAAAAAAAAATAGTACCATACCAAGAACATCACAATTTAAGCCAGGGATATTTGCACGGCAAGATTTTAAAAGTATCATGAAGATAGGCTATGTGCTATAATGTCTCTACATTCTAAAGTCTCTATTTTCCCCTCGTGTGTCATTGTCATAGAAGTGTCTTACCCAGGGAATTAGTATTTATTATTTTTTAAATGGAACTCTCAAAGCTAGATGTGAAAGCTGGCAAACTTGAATTCTTTTTAATTATTCCTGTTCCTATTGTCCTGACAAAGCAATTATATACAAATTAATTGTTGAATCTTTTTGTTTTGAATGCTGTTTTATTCATGTGTTTGGCCAGAGAATACTCAACATCATACATAATTTTGCCATCAGTAGAGGGGATTGATATGGGATATGATTTCTATGGCTAGGAAGTTGCTCTTTTTTTCTACTCTGATTTTCTATATTATTGTATCATTTTCCATTTTAAATATAATTGTTTAGTTTCACATTATGTGAGAAAGAATAAGGACAGAAAATATGTAATAGTTGATGACAAGATTCAGGACAGGAAGCAAAGATTTTGA
Organism: Molossus molossus; assembly: GCF_014108415.1. Lineage (NCBI taxonomy): Eukaryota > Metazoa > Chordata > Mammalia > Chiroptera > Molossidae > Molossus > Molossus molossus. Next base: position 13,511,227 of record NW_023425346.1, read on the forward strand.
GAATAAGCAAAGAGAGGTGTTTAAGTTAGCAAATTTTAGTTTAATGATCCTTCTCAGTCTTTGATCCCAGGTGGTCTGCAGCCCCAGTACTGGTGCATACTGTACATTGCTAAGTGTCAACAAGGAGAACCTAGAAAAATTGAGAGTGAGCCTTTAGAAACAGATTGTAGCAAAGTCCAAAACGAATCTTCTTGTGATAAACAAGTTCTAGATCTGTTTCAGTGTAGTTGAACTTATGTTCTGAATCACATGTACTGTGAACAGCATGTTACTGGTCTGCAAAGAATTGGAAACTTAAAAATTAAGAACAAAAATTAAAACAATCTTCTACCACAAAGAGCTTGTGAAGCCTTACTGTATAAGGCTTAACCTTAGAATATGAAGGCTCCCTTTAGTCTTAATAATGTATTCATGAATTAATAAGTGAATTCTATAATAGTCACTGCAAATGTAATGCATGTGACAGCACAAATAATTTATGAATAGTGAGTGTAGGCCAGCTACTCAAACATCAGACCAATTGTGTTTCTTTCACTCTTGTAACAAAATACTTTCAAAAGCCACATGACCAGGCCACCCCTTAGAGCTCTGGATTCAGTAGTACATGAAGTAGGAGGTCTTATCTGTGTAATTAAAAACAAACAATAAGCAATATACACTTCACTGTTTATGCCTCTGGAGACCAAAGCCCAAGACTCAGTGTACTAAACCCTTAAGAGTCCATTTTAAATAAGTTTGAAATTAATAAAATCCTGGAATGGAGTTCCAGATGTCTGGCTAGACAAGGACAGACTAGTTCCCAAGGTACCAGGAAGCATCCACAAATTTTGAGTGCAGTAGTTTTCTGTGTAACTAAGATGGTTTGGCTGGGAAAGATCAGTTATGGGAAATAAAAGACAAAAGAAAAAGCAGAGAAAGATATAAGAATTTCTCTATCCCAAATTTATTCTTTTAAGGTAGCTTGTAGATCTTACTATAGTAGATACATAAACCTTTTAAATAAAATACATTATCATATTAATAAAGCACTAAAAATGCATTATATAAAACTGTAAGTTCAACTGTTAGTTATTTGTTATATTGTATATACTATTATATATTTTTTTGTGGTATCAGGCATGTTTATTCCATTATTTTTAAATGTATTTAAAAATATATGAAATCAGAATCACACACACACACACACAAACAGATATAAAATCTCAGTTTTTCCAGTTTTATTACTTCATATACATATGGAAAAAAAAAGTAAAAAACTCTAATATTTTAAGGGTGCAAGAATTCAAACTCTCATACACTTTGTGTGGAAATTATGAACTCTTACAATAATTTTAGAAAGTAATATGGCAATATTTATAGAAATAATGCACTTTCACTAAGTTATATCACATTTGGGAAACACTTATTTGAATTAAAGAATCATCAGGTATATATATATATAATATACCTTTATAATGTATTATATATAACATTATACATATTGCAACATTCTTTGTAGTATAAAAAGATTAACCACCTGAATTTCAAACAAGTAGAGTAATGGTTGAATAAACAGTGGATCAAAAAGCAACAACAAGCCAACAGTGAATCACTGCATGCTACAGGATACTGAGCAACTAGTGAAACTTGTGAGCTACTTCTGTATGTATTAAACATGACAGACAGTCTTGACTTATTGATCCATGTTACAAAGTAATGTGCAAAAAATAAATAATTTGTGAAAACAAAAAGCAAAACTTTGACATGTGTGTATTCATGCAAAAATCTACTTATACAGGTGTGGATGTAACTTTTCTGCTTTCATGTATTAACGCAGGAGAAAGAATGGAGGGGACAATGAAGAGAGATTTAATAATTTTCTTTTTGTGCATTTTTTGGAAGATTTTATTTGTTACAAAAGAACATAATCCTATTTCAATTTGGAATATTTTTGTTTAATTTTACATTTACAGTAAATTAAAAAAAGAGCACAGTCAGCTCCTACTTATCATAATTCACCATAGTCTGCTTTCTTATGTAACAACAATGATAAAAATTAGAGAACTGAACACAGATATGGTGCTATTCTCAACATACAGTCCATATTAAAAATTTACAAATTTTTTTGCCCTGGCTGGTTTGACTCAGTGGTTGGAGCGTCAGCCTGTGGACCAGACAGTTCTGGGTTCGGTTCCTGCTAGAGGCACGTACCAAACAAACAAACAAAAATTTACCAGCTTTTGTCCAGTAATAGCTTTCATATGTTTCCCTGTATATGATCCAATCCAGGATCTGAAAGCTACACTAAATTTACATCTCCATAGTTTCTAATATAGAACAGTTCTAGTCTCTCTGTGTCTTTCAAGACACCTGCATACATTTTTTTAAAAAGTGTTTTTTAAAATTATTTTTTGAAATATTTTTTTCTGTATTGATTTTAGAGAAAGAGGAAGGGGATGAGAGAGAGATGGAAACATCAGTGAGAGAGAACATCTATTGGCTGCCCCCTGCATGCCCCCCACTAGGAATTGGGCCCGCAACCTGGGTATGTGCCCTGACCAGGAAAGAAACCAGTGACCTCTTGGTGCATGGGTCAATGCTCAACCACTGAGACATGCTGGCCGGGCAAGACACCGGCATTTTTTAACAGTATAGGTAATTTTTGTAGAATTTCTCAAATTTGAGTTTGTTAAGATGTTCCCTCATGACAAGATACAGGTTATGAACTTTTTTTTCTTTTGTCAAGAACATTATAATGTGACATTATTCAAAGAGTTAACTCTATCACTTGATTAAGAAGATATCTGCCAGATTCCTCATTATAAAGTTACCATTTCCAATTTATTATTAATAATTAATTTGTGAGGTGAGGAGATATTTAGATATTTTGTAAACATCCTGTTCCTCATTACATGCTCATCTACTAATTTCAATATAAGTTGGTCTTTGTTACCATAATACTTACAAGCTGTTGACCTTCCAATTTCATCATTTCTTCCACATCTATTGATTGGTGTCTTACTGTAATTTTAACAATAATGATGTTTAATAAAGATATCAACAGTAACAAGTGGCATAATATATATTGGACACTGTTGAGGATCAACCAGGTTTAGGACCAAAGGAAGTCAGTGCTTGACAAATCCCAGCCATGGATGAAGCCTTGGCTCTAACAGATGACCTCCAGTATATCTCTTAATCTTCCTGTCTCTTAGTTCCATTCCTGCCAACATAAGCTAAATTACTACTAAGGCACCATTTGAAATTATGATTCTATGAGATCTGCTGAAATTGATTTATTTCCAGGAATTGTTGCACTGAAAAAATGTAGCTCAAATTAAAGAGCTTTGGATGAACAAAGATGAAGGCAATTTGCCTCCTTATGATACTTCAGTGGCCATGACTTCTCACATGACGTTATGTACAAGGGAGTGAGATTCTGGGTAACTAGGGTATGGTATAACTTTCCTGACAATCCATCAAATTATACCTTTTGTAACAGAGCCAAAACAGTAATTTTGACAGACAGGAGCAATCTGAACATTTAAATATTTGGTTCAAAATGTTACAGTGATTTTCCCCCCTAGTTCTTCCATGCTTTTAAATTATTAAATTGCATATAAAATATTAAATTGCATGAAAAATATACCTCCTCTCTATGTAAAGGATAATAATAAAATGATATCACACACCTCAATGAAATATGTCTTATTAGCAATAAACTTTAAATGATTCTCCTACAAAAGAGATAGCTGATGCTCAACATAATTATACAGCTAGAAGGAATCATAGACATCTTGGGATACAACCTCTTTATTCCAGAGATGATAAAATGAGGTCAGGTGAGATGAACTATCGAAGATCATATACACAAGAGCGCAGATTATTTGTTGTGTAGTGCATGCCATATCTAATACTCTGTACTTCCTTTTCCCACTGAAGCTTAATCATTACATGGTTCCATAGACAATATTTTAGGATAAATACATTAAGCCCTTTTCTGAATAGCATAATATAAAATGTAGCAAATATCTCCCAAATTGTCCCCCACACAGTGGACACAATTTTTCTGCATTTTCAACATTACAGTTCTTTTTTAATATTCATCCTATTTATTCCTACTACTGCCTTTTACAATTTTCTTATTAAATCTTCATTTTATTGAGACTTGGTCATTTATTAACAGAATATTGTATATTTCCAAAGGATTATTTGGAAGTATTTTTTATATCTCCTTTATCATTTTTAACATTAGATGTTAACTTTTTATCTCTTTTTTATTGATTAGTCTACTTAGATAAATCCATTATTTTAATATTTTTACAATAACTTTTTAAAATTAAAAATTTTTTCAATTAGAGTTAATATACAATATTAGTTTCAGGTAGGCACCTGTGGTTAGAATGAATAGATAGTATATAACTTACTAAGTGGGCATCCTGATAAATCTCATACCCATCTTACACCATACATAGTTATTAGAATATTAATAACTATATTTCCTATGCTGTGCTTTACATCCCAGTGAATATTCTATAACTACCAATTTGTATTTCTTAATCCCTTCACCTTTTCACCCATTCCTCCAAATGCTCTCTCATCGGACAACTGTGAAAATGTTCTCTGTATCTATGAGTATATTTCTGTTTTGCTTGTTTATTTCTTTTTAGATTCAATTATTGATAGATATATATTTATTGCCATTTTATTGTTTATATTTTTATCTTTTTTTCTTCTTCTTAAAGAAGACCCTCTAACGTTTCAAGTACTATTGGTTTGGTGGTAATGAAATCCTTTAGCTTTTTCTTATCCTTCAATTCTAAATGAGTTTTGCTGGGTAGAGCAATCTCTTAATAGGTCCTTGATTTTTATCAATTTGAATACAGTAAACCCTAGATTTTGCAGATCTTGTTTTAACAAACTTTGGATTTAACAGAAAAAAATTTCCAGTCTGTCTGTCATATGTGAAAATTAACATCCTGTTAATTTTAAAATGCTTCTAATCAAGATCTGCTTATAATTAAATTAGCAGGTTATTTTTTGTTATTCATTCAGTTATTTTTAACAAATTTTAGTGAATAGGCCATATGTTTGAAAACACACTGTAATAATTTGTTAACATAAATAAATATTACATATCTACAACTATAGTCTATTTATTTATTTATTTATTATTTATTCTCACCCAAGGATATTTTTCTATTTATCTTCAGATAGAGTGGGAGGGAGTGGGAGAGATAGAGAGACATCGATGTGAGAGAGACATCGATTGGTTTCCTCCCACATGACCCTGACCAGGGCTGGGGACCAAACCTTTACCGAGGTACCTGCCCTTGACCATAATCAAACCCATGACTGTTTGGTTCATGGGCCAACACTCTAACTGCTAAGCCAAACTGGCCAGGGCTATAGTCTAGATATTTAAATCCAAGAGTCACTGCTCATAAACATTGTTCAGTAAATGATTAGCACATGATTACACTACACTTTGAGAGCAGTAATTGGTTCTGTTGTTATGTGGCATGACTTTCTGCAGCCGTTTTCTGTGTTCCAACGTGCACTAAGCCACACCCCAGTTGTGTGCATTGTTTACTCATGGTGACTGGTGAATGCATGCATTTACTAGACCTATTCAGTATAAATTTAAAATTACAGTAATACATATAGAAAACTTTTCTGTGAAATTAAAAATTTTATAAATACTTAATTTTAAATACTTAAATGTGTCTATATAAGTAAAGTCAGGTAAACTACTTTGTCAGTTTTTTAAAATACACTTTTGGAAAATTTACTTTATTATAGAACTGACTTTTGCTTTAATGGACACACCTTCAACAGAAATAGTCCCTTATAATGAGGTTTTAATGTATTTTGTGCCAATACCTTGTGGTCTACAAAGTTTATTTTGAGAAATCAGCTGACAGTCTTATGGGAGTTCCTTCATAGGTAACTGCTTTTCTCTTGCTGCTTTAAGATTCTCTCTTAGTCTTTAGCCTTTAGCATTTTAATTATGATGTGTCTTGGTGGGCCTTTTTGTGCTCATCTTGTCTGGGACTCTGCACTTCCTGGACTTGTATGTCTATTTTCTTCATCAGGTTAGAAAATTTTTCAGTCATTACTTTTTCAAATAGATTTTTAATTTCTTTTCCTTCCGGCCCTCTCATGTTGGTACACCTGAAGTTGTCCCAGAAGCTCCTTATACTGTACACATTTTTTTGCTGTTCTGATTATTATTATTTTTTATTCTTTATATTCCAAATTGCTGTTTTGACCATCAGCTGCATCTACTCTATTATTGACCCCCTGTAAATTATTGCTCGTTTTAGTTAGTGTTAGCCTTCACTTCTGACTGGTTTATTTTTTTGGTTCCCATGTCGTGTTTCATGCTGTTGAAGTTTTCTGTAAGTTCATTTACTCTTCCCCTAAGTTCATTAAGTATCCTTAAAGCCATTGTTTGAAACTCTGTACCTAGCAGATTGCTTGTCTCCATTGTGTTTAGTTCTTATTATGGTGTTTTGTTCTGTTTCTTTTCTTTTCTTTTTTTATTCATTTGGAACATCATTTTTTTTGTTTTGTTTTTCTGCATTTTGGCAGCCTCCCCATGTTTGTTTCTATGTATTAGGCAGAGCTGCTACATTTCCTGGGCTTAGTAAAGCTGCCTTATGTATAAGTGTCCTGTAGGGTCCAGTGACATCTGAGCTGGGCACTACATCTGTGTTTTGCCATACTGCCTCTGTGTGGCATGTGTACCCCTTATGTTGTAGTTGAGCCTTAATTGCTTTTGGTACATCAGTGGGAGGAATTTACCCCCAGACTTATAGGCTGCAAGGACTGGCTGCAACCACCATGGAGGGTTAGCTGTGCAGGGGCCCATCCCATTAGCAGGGTTTTCTTCAGCAGGACTCTGGTGCCTGCTGAGTTTGCCCCTTCAGTATGTTGCTTATGGAGGTGATTGGGTAGTACTTTGATGTAGTCTCCAGCTGTCCACAGGGTACACTGGCTCTGGGGCCTCTCAGTAGGTTCAGACCAAGGTCAGTGGTTGCCTATATTTTGCCCAGGGCCGCCCAACATGAGCTACAAAGCAATCCACAGATGACTGCTACTTGTCGTGGGCTTGGAGGTGCTCAGACAAGGCCAAGCTGCAAACAAAGACCAGCTACCACTAGTGCCCAACTAGGGCCAGTTAGTGAGAGGTACAGGCCATGCTGAGGCCAGATGTTGCTTGTTTGAGAGATTTTAGGAAAGTCTGAACCACAAGCCATGACAGGCCATTTCTATGGAAAAATCACTGGATACAGGTTGGTGGGTCTACAAGTTGGTGGGGTGGGGTTATAGGGAAACCAGGACAGAGAAAACAGTGTGAACCATGTTGTTGGAGACTCAGATATGGCTCCTGTCTGCAGCCTCTGCGTGGGAAGGGCTCAGAAAATGAACAATGGCCTCTGCCAGCACTTTTGTCTGGCAGAAAGCTGTCGCTCCACCTCTTACCCTGAGGCCAGACAGTTAAGTTCATCCTCATATGTCCCTGGTGTCTTTTGAGGTACCCAGTGCTGGAACTCAGAGGGAGTAAATTCAAGTTAGTCAGTGTGGGGGCCTTGTAAAAGGAACTGTCTGGGACTCCAGAGCCTCCATTACCCTCAGCCACAATTCTTTCTGGGTTTTACAGACAGAAGTTACGGGGACTTCTCAGAGCTGTAACCCTGGGTTGGTGGACCTGGTACAGGACTGTGATCCCTCAATTCTGAGGGAACCTCCACAGCTGAGATATCATCTCCAGTTTTTACCTGCAGCAAGTGAGTGTGGAACCAGCCTGTACCGTGTCTCTGCCTCTATTACCAGTCTTGATGTGGCTTCTTCTTCATAACCTTAGTTGTAGGACTTCACAGAGCTCGCTTTCAGGTGGTTCTAAATGACGGTTGTTTTGTAGTTTGGTTGTGTATTTGACGAGTTTTGGGGGGGATACAAGTACTGCATCTATGCTGCCATCTTGACCAGAAGTTCCAAAACAATAACTTTTAGTTACTTTTATTAAATCTGTAATTCTTTTGGATTTTAATTGATTATGTATACAAAATTTACATGTAATTTTCTCCTAACTCTGCTCAGATTTAGAATTATTTTTCTAAATATTGTTGAATATTTACTCCACCGATTTTCATACATTCTTGAATATACTACATAGTACACTACATATTAAATTAAGATGAAATTCTGCATGTAGCGTTAGCCATGTCTCATACATTTAGAGTGACAGTAATTTAATTTAGTATTGGTCGAGACCAGTACTAATTTGGGTGTCAGAGAGAACTGTGTTGAAGTCCAGCTTAGCCCTTACTTCCAATTTGTTTTTTGTTTTTAGAAATTTACTTTTTTATTCTTAATTACATTATTTGCAATGTTCTGATATTCATGGTATACATGAATAAACAGTGTTATCTCTCTCACTTTTCAGCTTTACATCTAAGATCAAGTGTAAAAGTGTGAGGTCTAGAACCAGACTGCTAGGGTTTGAATCTCAGACCTCTTGGTTATTAGTTCTGTGACCTAGGGTAATTTGCATAACCATTCTATTCTATAGTTTGCTTATCTATAAAATAGACCTGATTTTAGTACCTACTTAGAGGTGTGTTTTAAGGTTTGAAAGTATCAGTGCAGCCCTGGCTCAGTGGTTAGAGTGTTGGGCTGTGGACCAGAGAGTCCTGGGTTTGGTTCCTGCTAAGGGCACGTACCTTGGTTGCAGTTTGTCCCTGGTCCTGGTTGGGTTGTGTGGGTGGCAGCCAGTTGGTGTGTCTCTCTCACATTGATGTTTCTCTCTCTATCTTCCTCCCTCTCTCCCTTCTGCTCTGTCTGGAGATAAATGCAAAAATGACATTGGACGAGGGTAAAAAAAAAGTGTCAGTGCAGGTAAAATATAGAGCATTATAATAAGTACACAATAAATATTTTGATAATTAAATTAGATAGTTTAGGTAATTATAACCGTATTATCTAACATACAGTATGTTTTCAACAAATTTTAAAAAATATTTTTATTGATTTTTAGACAGAGAGGAAAGGAGAGGAAGAGAGAGAGAGAAATCCATATGAGAACAAGACATAGTTTGGGTGCCTTCTGCACTCCCCTTACTAGGGATTGAGCCCACAACCCTGGGCATGTGCCCTGACTGAGAATCAAACTGGCAACTCACAACCAACTGAGCCACACTGGCCAGGGCTCAACAAATTTTTTATAATTTTTACTACTACTAATTATTTTTCATACTTAGTAATTGGTCTTTTTTCTTTCCCTTCCTTTCCCTCCTCCCTCCTTCTCTTCCTTTTTTCCTTCTACCATTCCCTCTTTTTCCTCCATCTCTCCCACCCTCCCTCCCTCCTTATCTTTCTTCTTTCCATTGTTTAATCAAGAAAACAAAACTGGAATAAGTGCTACAAACAGGGATTTATTGTGGATAGTAGACACTAAACAACTGTGGAATCTGGTGAAGACATTCATGGAAGGTTAGTGATGATGTACCTGAACTCAGCAAGGCCAATACAGCTAGCAGTCAGGTAGAAAGGATGGAGATAAGGGAGGACGTTGAAAGCAGAAGACAAATTGGAATCTAAGTACTAACTAGAACTTGTATCCATTTGTCATTAACTCTAACCTCATCAAAAATGCAAAGGTTGTTTTATTTTCTAAACTTGCTGCTACCTATTCCCATTCTGTATTGACTATACAATTTCCCCTTCACTTGGATAACCCAAATCAGTGAAATATCCCAATTTTGAGATTTGGTTACGAAAGCTGTGACTTCCATCTTGCTAGCAGACTGCCTCTCCCTCTTGTTGGTTTTGATGGAGCTGCCATATGGAGAGGACCACATGTTGTGGCACTGAGAAAGGTCTCTGGTCAACAGCCAGTAAGGAACTGATGCCCCAGTCCAGCTGCCCACGGACAGCAACTCTTGCCAACAACCACTGAATGAGCCTGAAAAAGACCCTTCTCCATTGGAACCTTGAGATGGCCTCAACTCCAAAATTTTGAACCCAACCTTATGAAAATCTCTTAAGCAGAGGATGCAGCTCAGCCATAGTTGGACTTCCTACCAAGAGGCAAATGAGATAATAAATGATGTGGTTCTTCGCTGGAAAGTTTGACAGTAATTTGTTACACAGCAGTAACAAATGAGGAATACAGTGAGGGGTGTTTCTAGGGAAAATACATTTTTAGAAAACAAGACTTTCCTATTTCATTTTATAAGAAGCATCTTCAAATATACATGGAAATGTAAAACATCGATTTTAAAGAAGTAGTGAGAAATAATAGAAATAATAAAATGGCAATGAAACAATGAAAAATATACATACTACTACATTCAATTCTCCACTCCTTGCAAATAGCCAAGATAGATACACCATTCTTATCCCCCTGCTAATTTCTACACCCACTACTCTGATTCAGTAATATCTTTTTAAAGGAAATATAAAAGTTTGTGTGCATTTGGGGAAGAGAGATAACTTTGTAATTTTTTAGGTACTTTAAAAATAATTCTCACTGGGCAGTGGATCTGCAGAGCTTCTCTCTCTATCCTGCAGAACATGAACTTTTCATTATGTTTGGAATTTACATCTTATAATAGACAATGTTAAGCATCTATTTATATATGTATTAAACTTTTATTTATGAAATATTTATTCAGAATTTTATGTTTGCCCTGGCTGGTTTTGCTCAGTGTTTAGAGCATTGGCTGGGGACCAAAGGGTCACAGGTTTGATTTCTGGTCAAGGGCATGGGTTGCAGGTTTGATCCTTGGCCCTGGTAGGGGTTGCGCTAGAGGCAGCTGATCAATGTCTTTGTCTTTCCCTCTCCCCCCCTCCCTTCTACTCTAAAAATCAATGGAAAAAATATGCTCAGGTGAGAATTAACCAAAAATAAAAATTTATATTTTTTAAAATATGATTTCAGAATTTTTCTTGACTTGTAAAACCTTTTTATTCTCTGGATGCAACTGTTTTGCAAGTATCTACATTGTCTTCTCATTTGTGGTTCATTTTTTTATTATTATTATTCTTTTAATAAGATCTTTCAATGATAGAGGATTTTAACATTAATAAAATTAATTTTACTATTTTTGTAGGTCTGTTTTTTAATATCTTATCGAAGAAATATTTCCTACATCAAGGTCATTAAGATATTTTCCTAACGTTTAGTGACTCTGTTATATGTTCCACCACCATTTCTTAAAAAACAGGTCTTTCTCACATAGAACTTCAGGAATCACTTGGTATGAATCAAGTTGATTCATATGTGTACATGATTTTCTGGACTCTCTAGTCTGTTCTATAGATCGAGTCACCTATCCTATGTTACCAGGCAAAGACTGCCCCTGGTGTGTCTGCCTCAGGCAGGCCTATCGTGTGTGGGCTCTTGAACTCACGCAGAAAAGATTTCACGATACGAGTCCATATGATTTCGAGAGGATGTTTATTAAAGCTGAGGACAGTGAAACAAAGAAAGGATAGGGTAGAAGAAGCAACAGCAGAGAGTCCAGGCTGTGCTCTGCTTTGGCTCCCTAGAAATGTTATAGAAAATGATTGAGCCCAGGTGGGGTTGCTATTGGCTCACTGGGAAGTGAAGGTCACAATGATAGAAGTGAGCCAAGGTTGGTCTGCTGTCAGAGAAAAAGGGGGCCTTGGAGACAGGATCAGGGAGTAAGCCTGGGATGAGCTGTCTGTGCCCACTGCTACCCTGGCAAGTCTCCTGGAGACCCTTAGAGTTTAGGAGTAAGTAAAAAGTTCATACCCGAGAAGGGGCATCTAGAGTGAGCCCGCCATAGGGCTATGCCTTGAGGATTTTTATCTTTCTTTTGCGGGTGAGAATTTTAGTGGATGGTTTCAGTAGAATATTCATTAACTTTTTAAGTACATTTTTAATATGCTGATGCAACAAAATTAGCATATGAGGAAGTGTGGGTTTATTTTTTGGTCTGCTTTACTGTTTTACTTTTATCTTGAATCTGTCTGACTTTAATGGGGTTTTTGTTATTTTTTCTCCTGACTTCATCTGTTCTTGGGTTTATCTGGCACAAATGGCAATAAATCAGCAAACAAGTGTTGATGAGGGTGTGGAGAAAAGGGAACTCTTGTATACAGCTGGTGGGAATGCAGACTGGTGCAGCCACTATGAAAATAGTATGGAGTTTCCTCAAAAAATGAAAAGTCAAATTGCTGTTTGACCCAGTGATCCCATTACTAGGAATATATCCTAAGAATCTTGAAATACCAATCAGAAAGAATATATATACCCCAAAGTTCATAGCAGTACTGTTTACAATAATTAAGATCTGAAAAGAGCCCAAGTGTCCATCAGTGGATGAGTAGATAAAAAAGTTGTGGTTCATTTACACAATGGAATACTATGCAGCTGTGAAAAAGAAGGATCTCTTACCCTTTGAGACAGCATAGAGAAACCTGGAGAGTATTATGCTAAACAAAATAAGCCAGTCAGAGAAAGACAATTATCACATGATCTTATTTATATGTGGAATCTAACAAACAAAATAAACTGATGAACGAAACAGGTCTAGAGGCTTGGAAATATGAAACAGTCTGATAGATCTCAGAAGGAAGTGGGGCTGGGCAGAAAATAACCAAAGAACTTATATTCATATATCCATATCCCATGGACTCAATAGTGTGGTGAAATCCTGAGGTGGGGTGGGAACTGGGTGGAGGGAAGAAATGGGGGGAAAATGAGAGATATCTGTAGTACTTTCAACAATAACGATTTTTAAAAATGGCATTAATTAGGTATTTGTTCCCTATTTTCCTGCCCAGAGTGACTTAAGCTATATGTTCTTTTGTTATGGAAGAGAGGTATAAGCCATTTGCTCTCAAGTGTCCTTGGTTAAAGAGGATAAGGTCTTGCAATTCATTAGCTGGCAATCAGTTGTTCAAATTGTTTGGCCTTGTTTAATTTTCTTGTATCCTAGCTTCTTATTGTCCTGCCCCACTTACACCAATACATTGTTGTTTGTTTGTTTTTAAAACAGTTATTAAGAAATCCTGAAATATGGTACTGTTTTCTTCCAAATTGCTATTTCTCCTTAAAATTATTTTTGGCCATTCTAATTCCTTTGCATTTCCACATGAAATTTAGAATCCAGCTTGTCAATTTTCACCAGAAAATTTCAAAGTTGGAAAAATATTTTCATCCTAACAATGTTGAGTTTTCCACACCTTATATTTCTCCATTTATTTGTCTTTTTTGATTTCTTTTGGCATCCTTTTTGTTAAATTATGGCTAGGTATTTGATTTTTTTCTTTTTTATGTTATTATCAGTAGCTTGGTTTTTAAATTTTACTTTTTAATAGTTTCTGTGGTTTACAGTGATATAATAAATTTTGTGATATTAAGTATGCCACAAAATTGTTAAATATTTTTATTTATGCTAATAATTCCTTTACATATTAGTTAGAATTTTACATTTATTCAATATTGATATCTGTGAATAAACATATTTTTATATCTTTATTCCATTCCAATCTTCCCTATTGGACTTATTTATCTTCAGTAAAGTGTTAAATGAAAGTAATCAAAACAAATGTGTTTATTTTTAATTTCAAGGACAAAGCATTACATTTTTCATTTCATATTATATTAGCTATGGCTTTTTTTTACAATTATTTTTTATGAGAATATGGGTATTTTTTCTATTTCTAGTGTGTTGAAATTTGTTCATTTAGGTTATGAATGATCTCATTTGTCAAATCAGGTTATATATCATTTAAAACACTACTCATGCTTTCTTCTATAGTTTTTTTCCCACTCTTTATTAGTTTTAAAAAAAATAAACTACCCTTATTAAATCCCAAGTATAAATTACACTAGTTTTTTTGTTCTTCACTACTTCTTATAAAATCTTTCCGTTTGAGTCATTGTTTTTTGTTTTTTGTTTTCTCTCAGTTTATTCTCCAGTGATATTTCATATAGGAGTGATGGGTGAGAAATGTATATTTGGGTAGGCTTCAAAGATTTTTATTTAGCTCTCACAGTTGAATGCTGGTTTGGTAGAATATAGATTTATAATTAATTCTTTTTACCTAAAAATGTGAAGATATTGCTTGAGATTCTTGTACTAATGAGAATTCAGTTGTCTTACTGCTGGTTATTAATGTATTAGTTGGTTCTACCCCCTTACCATTTTATGGCACTTCCAACAAATGAGTACCTTTGAGTTCTACAATTTCCTCCTGGTGTGACAATGTCTGGGCCATTTTAAATTTGTAAGTAATTGTTTTTGTTAAATGCTTTTCTCTGCATCTACTGAGATGATCATGTAATTTTCTTTATTAATGTGATGATTATGTTGATTTTTAAAGGTGAAACAACTACTTTGTCATGCTGTATAATCTGTTTTTTTAACAATTCGATGTTTTTTATTCAAAACACTGTTAAGATTATTTGCATCTATGTTGATGAAAGATAATTTTTTTTTCATTTTTTCCCCCTGTAACAAACTTGATAGGTTTTCATGTCAGGGATGCTGGCCTCACAAAACAATTCAGGAAGTGTAGCATCTTTCTCTTTTCTCTGACCATATGGTGTTTTGTATCTTCTATTATGATTCATCTTCCTCCTCTTATCTTTCCAAACAGTTCCCTTGGATCTTCTGGAATTACACCGTCTGCAGGAGAAAAAATTTTTTACTTCTTTGAACAGTCCCTTCTCCTTCCTGCCCTATCTGTAGCCTGGTTCCGCCATGAGGATGCTGTCCCCTGCGGCCCCTTCAGTGGTGGTTCATCTTCCACACACATCCTTCATGGGATTGATCTTCCACCCACGCCTTTCACATTGAAGGTGCTGAAGCAGTATAATTGCGCCTTTTTTCCTAAACAAATGTTTCAGAGCATTCCATACCCTATCTGCCTGCCAAAAAAGAAAATACCTTAACAAACATTACATAGTATTAAAGCTCAGGTGTTCATAAGATAATCCTGCTGTCTCTCCTTGCTGCAATTTTCCACATAAAAAGCAAAATATAACAACATTCTTTGGGTCACAGCTTTGCTCAAAAACTATACAGAGTTTCCAATCACAGACAGAACGTTCTTTGAAACTTTCATTTAGATACTTCATCTTCTTCATAATTTGATCTCTGTCTAACTTTATAATGCTGGCCTCTCAATAATATCTCCAAAGAAATCTTACTTTATTTCTCCAAACACGTGTAATTACAATATATTTTTTCTCATGCCATTTCTCTGGAAGATATGACAGTCTCTGCTCTGCCTATGCAGATTCTGCGCATCATTCTACACATACTTTTAATTTGATCTCCTTTGTGAAGCTTTTTTGATAACTCAGAATGGAACATCCCAGCTGCATCTTTGAACTCCTGTGCATGACACTTCTCAGTCACTGCTGGTTATTATTAGTTAACTTTTCTTGCATATCAAAAATGTTAACCCCATTATATATTCAGAATGGGAGAGTGTCTAGAATACATCAAATATGCAACATATTTGTTACAGAAATGGAAGTAGAATAAAGTAATTATGTTTGTTTGAGATTTTAAATTTTAATATAGCTCATACAGCATTCCAAGTATAAGTCTCAAAGATTTGGCTTCAACTCCTGTATGGCATTAAGGAAATATGTCACCTAAGTTTCTCCTCTGTGAAATAAACTCTGTTAATGTCTGTCTCTATATACTCCATAACCCAATGAGATACATAGTTAGAAAATGTAAAAATCCAGGTTGAAAGAATAATTTGTTATATGAAAATAATAATTATTCAGCTTATTTAATCAAGGGCTAGTCAATGACACCATCATAATATTAATACAGTAGTTCCTCTTATCTGGGGAAACATGCCAAGGCCCCCAGTAGATGCCTGCAACTGGGGATAGTACCAAAACTTATTTATACTATGATTTTTCATATATATACATATACATATATATATATATATATATATATATATATAAAATAAAGATTAATTTATAAATTAGGCATTGTAATTACAATGTTAATTGGGCTTGCTAAGCCAGGTTTCTCAATATAATGCATATGCAAAGACATGAAGAGAGATGTATGAACAACCACAACTAAACATTTTATATTAATTTATGGATTGAAGACTTGGTGGTATTGGCAAGTCTAATGAGAAATGAGTCATCATAATCGATTCCTCAATGAAGTCAGTATACAAATTAAATGTGTGAAAGAAAGCATTTGGAAATCTTTGCTACTAAACCGCTATTAAATGGTTCTTTTTTGCATTCGTGGTTTTGAATAATAAATAGAACCTAATCTAATTTTGAAAAAGACCATCTTTAAGTAGAATTCAACTACTCATTTAATAGATTTAAAAGGGGCCTGAATCTTGGTATTCATTTGCAACCTGTCTTTGTTTTGTTTTTGTTTTACTAAATGAGAGTATTTTCACATGTGCCAGTTCTTTAGTTCTCTTTATTGTTTTACAAATGGCTTGATTGTGCATTTTTGTTGTAATTCAGTAGACCCCCAAATATTTAATTCTTTCTTTTTGTACTTTCATTCACAGCTAGAATATTTTTTCCTCTCAACAGAGTTAGAAGAACCTTCTGATGATTCATTTGCTGCCTGCAAATGTGACACTCGACTTTCAGTCCTCCAACATTCTTCTGGTTATGGTAAATGCCTGTGTCCCAGAGAGTACAGGCCAGAAAGAGGGCATTAAACAGAACTCAGTAACGTGTTCTCTTTCAAGACTTTGGGCCAGTGCCAGTATTCCCTGCTCGCTGGTGTCACTGACCTGTTCTCCAGTTTCTACCTCTCTGCACTTCTAACACCTGCCTACACTTTACTGCTCTAAACTGACTTTGATGAACTCAGCTTTTTTTCTTTTAAACCAAGGGCAATAGAGACTGATGTAATCCTCAGTCCCAACCCTTAGAACCTGCCCTGTTGGTCTGGTTTCTGGATTTGTCCTAATCTGATCCTATTGCCAACTATTATTTAAATCAAGTCCAACTACTACTTTTATTAAATCTCACAAAAATGTCATTTTGTACCAAGAACCATCCTCTATATAGAGCAGTTAATTTTGTCTACATATTAACCTCAAAATACATGTTTTATATCTTGACAAAAGAGGAGAAAACTGTCACAAAGATTAAATAACTTTCTTAAAGAAATTTATATAAGTGATGGAACCAAGAGCCTTGTCCATGTATTCTGATTTCAATACTATTGTCAGTTCACAACATTTATAGACCAGCTCAATAGTAAAGCTCATCAATTAATCAATGAGCCAAAAAATGAAGTACACATCTTTTCACTTTGTGTGGGCCTCAAATTACCAGTGTTTCAGAAATAGTAAATAAAATTAAAGGTAAAAACAAATTTGAAAGAAAAATTAAGGCTTTATGTTACGCATTAAGCATTTAACTATGTGAACAACAATATTAAAATATATATATATACATTCACATATTTGTATAAATACATTTATATATTATATATATATAATTAAAGTTCAATATATAGTACAGCTGGCATAGCTAAGTGGTTGAGCATCAACCCATTTACCAAGAGGTCGCCGATTCAATTCCCAAGCAGGACACATGCCCAGGTTGTGGGCCAAATCCCTAGTGGGGGGCATACAGGAGGTGGCCAATCGATATTCTCTCTCATTGATGTTTCTATCTCTCTCCCTCTCCCTTCCTCTCTCTAAAATCAATAAAGAAAAAAATATTTTTTATTAAATTAAATATATAATTTTACAATTTAAATCCAATATCAGAACATCTTTTCATTTATATGCTTATAAGTTATTGGCTTATCTCAAAAGTTAAGTTAAAATTGTCCACACTGTCTTATGTAGCAAAGCAAATGATTAACCAATGGTAAAAAAAAAAAATCCTGGAATAAAAATATTTAGTTTTTTATTCATCCAGTTACTGAGAAGGCAAGCCTTCTGCAGACTACGCCCTTAGGCAGTGCAGAGATCTGCTCCTGGCTTTTGTAATCCTCTTACATCAGCCAACCACCTAAACTACAGTGGAACTAGAAAGCCCCAAAATACTCAGAAGCTTATCATGTATAAAAGGTAGCTGGAACAAGGGTGCAGGGCTCAACCTTCGGAGGTGACTCTGATGGGCCAGCACTGGTGCACATTAAACAGTCATTTTCTAATCCTCCAAATGCACGCAGTCTGTCTCTTCCAACCAACAAATTTCTTTTACAACATTACCATTAACTATTTCAATATAAAATGTATCTTCATAAACTTAGAATTTAGTATGCATATGATTGTAGGGATTCTTTAAAAACTATGAATATGGTTCTACTATGAGTGAAAATTACTTTCATCTGATAATTTTGTGTGTATATATAAAATTTTTGCAGAGTATTCCATTTTTCATTGAATAAACTAAGTGAATAATATACTTAAAAGAACCAGTGACATTTTTTAATTGGAATGTTATAAATTGAGATTTTTTTTTTTTTTTTTTTTTTTTTAATCTTTATGAATTTTTATTTATTTTTTTGTTACAGACATTTTACCTTTTTACCCCATTGGCACCCCCCACCCCACTCCCCCGTCCCCTGCTTAGTTGTCCATGTCCATTGGTCATGCATACATGCATATAAGTTCTGTGGTTTATCTCTTCCCACCCCCCAACCCCTCCCACCCCCTCTTCTGAGGGATGTCAGTCTGTGCCCTATTTCCATGTGTCTGGGTCTACTGTATTCCTCAGACTGTTATGTTCATTATATTCCGTATATAAGTGAGATCATGTGGTATTTGTCTTTTTCTGCTTGGCTTCTTCCACTTAGGATAATACTTTCCAGGTCCCTCCATGTCATCTCAAAGGATAAGAGCTCTTTCTTTCTTACCGCTGCATAGTACTCCATTGTGTATATGTACCACACCTTTTTTATCCATTCCTCTACGGGTGGACACTTGGGCTGTTTCCAGATTTTAGCTATTGTAAATAGTGCTGCTATGAACATGGGGGTACATATATTCTTCCTGATTGGTGTTTCAGGCTTCTTAGGGTATATTCCCAGCAGTGGAATCACTGGGTCAAATGGAAGTTCAATTTTTAATACACTGCTGGTGGGAATGCAGACTGGTGCAGCCCCTATGGAAAACAATATGGTGCTACCTCAAAAAATTAAATTGAGATTATTATATGATAAACTTTGTATTTAACTTTCTCACCCACTTTATTTGCAAACACATTTTAAGCATTAATTAACTGGCTAATTTACCAAATTTGCTAACTTTTATTTCATTAACAGTTATTCTTATTTTAAACTTAGAATAAAACTGTGCATGATATTGGTACAAAATTTCGGAGAGTTGTTCATTTTTTACCAGGATCTAGAAAATGCCAAGTATATATTAAAATGCCAGTAATGTATTTTTCAAAAATTTCTGCATTCTTCTGATTCTTCTGTAATGTTTTACTTTTTTTCTGAAATTATTACTTTGCAATTAATATTTTGAGAATGTATACATATAGGTGTGTGTGTGTGTGTGTGTGTGTGTGTGTGTGTGTGTATATATAGTGAGAAGAGGCTAGAAATTGAGTTTAAATTTGAAGTTAGCTATTGCAATTCACCTTAATAAACAAATATTTTTATTCTTTTGACAGTGGATATTAATTACTGGGGGAATAAATCCTCACTTTGATTTCAGTTTTAGCTTTCCCAAGCTGTTCAGTTTGGAGCATGATTCTTATCCTAACTAGACCTCATTTCCCTCAACCATAAATAAAAATAACACACACAACAGACATGGCTGTTGTAACAATTTAAATGAGATAATGTATATGTACATTGCTAAGATGTTGACTAGCACAAGAAAAGCTATAAATAATAGTTATTATTATCATCATTACCATGATTAATTTTTATTTTATTCATAGTCTACCAGGAAAATGTAATTATTATTTTATTTTCACCAATTACACATTAATTTGTTTGCTGCCTCAAATCCAATGTGGGATAAAGTAAATCATAAGATAAATTGATTCAGATATATAACATATGCAGGGAATAATATTTTCTCCTGTCACTGCCAACACTGCATAATCAGCAAATTTCAAATAAAAAGAGTTTTAATATACCAGCATGATTTTTGCTTATTAACTTATTCAAAAAAAAAAAAAGGCTGAGTAGATGACAATGTATAACTTTACAACTATGCTGATCATTTTCCCTCTTTTATACATCCACAATGAATCCTAGGTGGCCAAATTGAAAATACATTTAGAGCTGTTATAAAAGTTTTATTTCAGTTATTAGTACCACTATTTTCTTCACTGACAGGTAATGAAAGTTGATCATTTGATGACATTGATCTGATTCACCAAATATTTTCTAATATAATTGAATATCATTTTGTTGGCAGTAATAATATCTGATGGGGTATCGTTTTCTATTGATTTTTTTTTTTTTTTTTTTTTACACATTTTTTATTTTAGCACCACTGAATTGTGAAATTGTTCCTGGCTTCCAATAACCTGATGATTATTATTAATGATCTTGATATTCACAATAGTTTTACCTACTATATCATAAGGGACAGAGATGGATATGTTGATATTGTCATAAATTTTTAAAGGAGGCTCCCATATGACTGCAGTAATTCAGGCAATATTAGAAAAGAGTTTGTGCCTTTTGCAATTACATACAACTTAAGCCCTTTTCTTCCTGCTGCAGAAAGACTTCATGTATGACATTAGAGAAGGTCCCACTTGCCACTATATTAAAATATTCTTGCTTCTTAGAATGTTATCTGCTTGCTAGAAAGTCCTCCACGTTAAAATCAGTTTCAATACATATGAATTTCTGCCTATTTTATGTTTATCTCTGTACTTTGAAACTTTGACTCTATACAGTCGGCCCTCATTTATTGCAGTTAATCAGTTCCAGACTCTACCACGATAAATGAATTTCCGTGAAGTAGGATGCTTTATTTATATACAGTCATTGTGTATTTGAAAAAACTGCCATAGAGAGGGAGAAAAAATGGTGGTAGAGTGAATGGAAGCTACACAGATGATCTCCCAGGATCACACGGGAATTACAACTAAAATAAAGACAAATTTTTGGGAAAAAGCAACAGAAAAGCAGCGGGACAGAACCATATAACCAGGGAAACTGGTAGGATCTGCGGAGGTGTGAGATGGTGGC
The DNA here is from genome assembly GCF_014108415.1 of Molossus molossus. NCBI lineage: Eukaryota > Metazoa > Chordata > Mammalia > Chiroptera > Molossidae > Molossus > Molossus molossus. The sequence continues at coordinate 13,532,382 of NW_023425346.1, forward strand.
GGGCTGGGAGCCCAGGGACAGCAGGAGTCTTAGCTGTGAGTAGCGCCCTTGGGATAAAATACCAAGCCTGCTCCATGTGCAGAGGGCCAAAACAGAGCACTGGATTGGCTACAGCCACTCACCTGGGCTCCAGCAGAGGGAGGAGGGACAGGACTGGAACTCTGTAGGGACACCCAAGATCTGGAGGATGCTCAGAGTTTTTGCTGAGTCACTGCCACAAGAGACAGTAGCCAGCATGCTCCTTCCCAGAGCAGTGGGGAAAAGCAGCAGCCCCTCCCTCGAAGATTTAGCCCCTTGCAGGTGAGGCAAAGAAATGCAAATTGAGGCTCATTAACAACCAGAATCTATCCAACCCTCTGGAAATCCTCTTACGCAGGACACTAGGGCTACATTCCAAGGCCCTGAGTAACTGAGACTAATAGCCTCCAGGCAAAAAGCTAGAGGATAACTAAACCTTTCCTGGGCTTGCAAATCTACCCAGGTGGTGTTTAATGTGGGCCCTCTCATGCTCATTCAAACCCAGTAGAGGGAGCCACAAACAGCAGAACACTAACACCCACAGGGAAAACTTGGCAGGCTCCAAAACTTACTGAGATAGACAAAATGGCAAAACAAAGAAACATATCCCAATGATAGAACAAGAGACCTTTACTGAAGATGAGATAGGTGAAATTCACATAAGAAAGTTATTAGAGATAGAATTCAGAGCCATGATCTTGAGGAAGTTCAACAGCATGAGTAAGGTCATAAACACTATGAGTAAACATAGAAACATTGAAAATCGACCAATGGGAAATTAAAAACCACCAAAAAGAAATGAAGACTGACATAGAAATAAAGAACATATTGGAAGGACTAACCAGCAGAGTACAGGATGCTGAGAACTGGATCAGTGAATTAGAAGACAGGATAGAAAATATCAACCAACCAGAAAACCAAAAGGAAAAGACAATTAAAAAACAGGAAGACAGCTTAAGAGAACTGTGAGACAACTAGAAATGTAATAACATTCACATCATAGGAGTCCCCGAAGAAGAAGAAAATGAGCAAGGTTTAGAGAATATATTCAAAGAAATAGTGAGAGAAAACTTCCTAATTTGTGAAGGAAGAAGGCATTCAAGTTCAAGAAGCACAGAGAGCCTGAAGTAAGGAGAACCCCAACAGGCCCACACCAAGATACATAGTAATTAAAATGCCAAAAATTAAAGACAAAGAGAGAATCCTAAAAGGAGCAAGAGATAAGCAACAGGTTACCTACAAAGGAAAACACATAAGGCTCTCAGATGACTTCTCAACAGAAACACTACAGGCTAGAAGGGAATGGCATGAGGTAATCAAGGTCATGAAAAACAAGGATCTGAATTCAAGACTACTCTACCCAGCAAGGCTACCATTCAAAATAGAAGGTCAAATAAAGAGCTTCCCAGACAAAAAAAAAAAAAAAAAAAGGCTAAGGGAATACATTAGCACCAAACCAGCACTGCAAGAAATGTTAAAAGGACTGCTGTGATTAGTAAAAGAAATAGGAAGAAAAATATAATCACACAAAACAAAAATGGCAATAAATAAGTACATATCAATAATCACCTTATATGTAAATAGATTGAATGCTCTGATAAAAAGACACAGAGTAGCTGATTGGATAAGAAAGCATGACACACATATATGTTGTTTACAAGAGACTTACTTCACATCAAAAGACATAAGTTGAAAGTGAAGGGATGGACAAAAATCTCCCAACAAACAGAAAAGAAAAAACAAAACAAAACTAGGATAGCAATACTCAAATACTCATATCTAATATATTAGATTTCAAAATGAAGGCCATAACTAGAGACAAAGAAGGCCATTACATAATTTTGAAAGGATCTATCCAATAGGAAGATATAACTCTGGTAAACATATATGCACCCAAAATAGGAGTACAACAATATATTAAAAATCTTCTGGAGGACTTCAAAGTAGAATTCAATATCAATACAATCATAGCAGGGGACTTCAACACTCTACTGATATTACTGGATAGATCATCTAGACAAAAAATTAACAAGGAAACAGACTCTAAATGAAGCACTAGATCAAATGGATTTAATAGATATTGACAGAGAATTACACCCCAAAACTGCAAAATTCACATTCTTCTCAAGTGCACATGGGACATTTTCAAAGATAGACCACATGTTAGGACACAAATTAAGTCTCTACATGTTCAAGAAAATTGAAATCATATCAAGCATCTTCTCAGAACACAATGGCATGAAACTAGAAATCAGTTGCAACAAGAATATGCAAAGACATGTGAACACATGGAGGTTAAATAGCATGTTATTGAACAATGAATGGGTTACCATGGTGATCAAGGAAGAAATTAAAAACTTCCTGGAAACCAATAAAAATGAACACACAACAGCACAAAATCTGTGGGATGCAGCAAAAGCAGTTCTGAGAGGGAAGTTCATAGCACTACAGGCCCACCTCAAGAAACAAGAAAATTTTCTAATTGACTACCTAACCTCACAACTTAAAGAACTAGAAAGCAAACAAATAAACAAAAAAACCCAGAGCAAGTAGAAGGAAGGAAGTAGTAAAGATCAGAGCGAAAATAAATGACATGGAGACCAAAAAAACAATTCAAAGGATCAATGAAACAAAAAGCTGGTTCTTTGAAAAGATAAACAAGATTGATGGACAGAACTAGAACAAATACTTCAAAAGTTTATATGGAACCAAAAAAGACCCCTAATAGCCACAGCAGTCTTGAAAATGAAGAACAACGTAGGCAAGGCAGGATCACAATACCAGATATCAGGTTATACTACAAAGCTTCTGTAATCAAAACAGCCTGGTACTGGCAAAAGAAAAGGCACATAAATCAGTGGAATAGTACAAAGAACCCAGAAATGGACCCAAAACATTATGCTCTATTAATATTTGACAGATGTGGCAAGAGCATGCAATGGAGTAAAGACAGCCTCTTTAATAAATGGTGTTGGGAAAATTGAACAGCTACATGTAAAAATATGAAACTAGACCATCAACTTACACCCTACACAGAAATAACTCAAAATGAAGAAAAGATTTAAATGTGACTCATGAATCCATAAAAATCATACAAGAAAATGTAGGCAACAAAATTTTAGACATTATACGCAGCAGAATTTTCACTGATACATCACCTAAGACAATAGAAACAAAGGAAAAAATGAACACATGGGACTACATCAAAATAAAAAGCTTCTACAGCAAAAGTAACAACCACCAAAATTGAAAGGCAACCCACTGTATGGGAGAGCATAGCTGCCAATGATATATCAAATAATGGGTTTATTTCCAAAATATATAGAGTACTCATACAACTCAACAAGAGGAAGACAAAGAACCCAATTAAAAAATGGGCAGAGGAACTAAATAGACACCTTTCCAAACAGGATATACAAATGGCCAAGAGACATATGAATGAATGCTCAACATCACTAATCATCAGAGAGATGCAAATTAAAACAAGAATGAGGTATCACCTCACACCTGTCAGAATGGCCGCCATCAACAAATCATCAAACAACAAGTGTTGGCAAGGGTGTGGAGAGAAGGGGACTCTAGTACACTGCTGGTGGGAATGCAGACTGGTGCAGCCACTATGGAAAACAATATGATGTTTACCTCAAAAATTTAAAATTGAATTGCCATTTGACCCAGTGATCCCACTTCTAGGAATATACCCTAAGAAACCTGAAACACCAATCAGAAAATATATATGTACCCCCATGTTCATAGCAGCACTATTTACAATAGCTAAGATCTGGAAACAGCCCAAATGTCCATCAGTAGACGAATGGATAACAAAGCTGTGGTACATATACACAATGGAGTACTATGCAGCTGTAAGAAAGAAAGATCCCTTATCCTTTGAGACTACATGGAGGGACCTGGAAAGTATTATTCTAAACGAAACAAGCCAAGCAGAGAAAGACAAGTATCATATGATCTCACTTATTTGTGGAATATAAATAACATAACAGTCTGAAGAACAGGGTAGTCCCAGAGATGCGGAAGTAGGGTACAGACTGACAATCCCCAGAAGAGGAGGTGGGGGGATAAACCACAGAACTTATATGCATTTATGCATAAACAAGGGACATGGACAACAAAGCTGGGGACAGGGCGGGGAGGCAAGGGGAGGAGGGTGTCAATGGGGAGAAAAGGAAAAACATCTGTAACAAAAACAAACTGAGATAGAGTGAAGCCATGAAAGTAGAAGCGTGAAGTGGTGAGGTTCTCGCTTCGACTTTCGCAGCTTCACTCTATCGTGGTCTTTTCAAATATATTAATTAAAAAGTTAATGAAGACAGTGAAAATGATACAGTGTGCGCTCGGTTGTCTGAGTCAATTATAAACCCCTGTATTACAATTAAAATTGAAATTACTGTATCTATGGACTGTAGGCCTATGCACTCGAGCACCCCAGGAATCCTTTAATTCCAGGTGCAACTGCTAGAGTCTGGAACGGGTTAACGGCGTTAAACATGGGGCGACTGCATATTCTTGAATACCCAGGGATGGAGGGATCAGGAAATTTGCTCTGGAATTACAAAAGCTGACAATACAATATTTGCATTTTCTGTTTCAGAATTATGTACTAATAGAATAAAATTGGTTGGTGATTTGCTTCCCTTCACCTGTTCTGCCAATGAATTAACCAATACCACTCCCTGCCTCACCCTGAAACCCTTGCTTCAGCTCCTCTCTACCTCACTCTTGTGTATGCCTGCAGCAGCCCTGAGACAAGTCGGAACTCATTCGTTGCCTCCTGGTCATATTTAGCTGACATATTTCTAACCCCTTTTAGTGGTCCCTCCAATCTGATGCTCTGCAATCTGTGTAAATGTGGTTTTTTTGTCATTTAATAAACATTAAGTAGATATTTGCTAAGTGAACAGTTATTGTATTGTAATGAATATTTGCCTCTTATAACACTTTATTTTATCAGAGAAAAAATATATGAAATTCATTTTGTATGACATGTACCTGATACAGTGCTTGGGGCATATGGGGGCTCCAACATGTCCTTTGGCCTTTTCCTAAAGTGAATATGGTGTAGAGGAAAACTTTCTCTTCCCCTTACACTTCTTCAGTCTGTCAACATATAGGTACAGGCTGTTTGGGTGATCAAAAAGGATGGTCATGTCTGGCTCAGTGGTTACAGCGTTGGTCCATGGACCAGAGAGACCCAGGTTCAGTTCCCACTAAGTGCATGTGCCCTGGTTGGGGTCGTGTGGGTGGCAACCACTTGATGTGTCTCTTTCGCATCAATGTTTCTCTCTCTTCCTCCCTTTCTCCCCCCTGCTCTATCTGAAGATAAATGATAAAATGTCCTCTGGTGAGGATAAAAAAAAAAAAGGATGGTCACTACTTGGAACTTGGTGACAAGAAAGAATCGAGGAGGACTTAAACAGTCCTTAAATGAGGCTGTTTGGACCATTGGTCTTTATTACTAAGTGAATGGTGAGATAGGGCAGTCTCAGGAAAAGACTGAAATCCTGCAGACACAATCTAAACTTTCAGATACTGAGCTTCATACACTTATTCTACACAAATAGTCACTTGGAATTTTCTTCTTTCTATATCTCATAACTAACTAGAAACAGCCAAATTTTCTGACATCATTTTTCTATTCACATATCCAAATAGAATATTAAATTAAAATGTATTTGCATTCCACCAAAGTTTTAAAAAAGTAAAATAAGCCCTGGCCTGTTTGGCTTAGTGGTTGGACCAAAGAGTCATGGGTTCTATTCCAGTCAAGGGCACATCCTTGGTAGTGGTTCTGTCCTCTGCCCTGGTTGGGGTCCTGCAGGAGGCAACCAATTGATGTCTCTCTCTCACATCGATGTTTCTCTCTTTCTCTTTCCCTCTCTCCCTCCCTCCCACTCTATCTGAAGATAAATAGAAAAATATGCTCTAGTGAGGACGTTTTTACAAAAGTAAAATAAAAAGAAGTTATGTAAATTGCAAAATTGTTAAACATCTCAGAAGAGATGCTAGTTCCCTATAGCTTTCTCTAATGTAAACACATTATGAGAAACATTAAGACTTTGGAACACTTTTTCATCAATAATTTTAATTTTACAGATTACTACTGCCTCTCTGCTATGAGCTGCTCCATTTGTGCTACTGTTATTAACTGCATCATTATTTTTATATTGCCAATGTTTACAACACAAATTTTCTACTGCAAAGCAGCATAATGTCAACAATTCTAGACATTTGCTTTCTAGTTCCTGTATTGTTTACGTTGAGAACATGTGCCTGGTCTTTGTACTTGAAACAATGGTAATTTCGGTTAGGCAGCATATTGATTCATACTGAATTTGACATACATTACTCTTCTAATATTATTTTCTGACATTGAATGTTGTTCTAGAGAAGCAAAAGGACACCTTTTTTTTTTTCCTGTGTCAGATTTACCTTTTTTACCTGACTTTGTTATTACTTCATTCAAACAGTCGTTATCAGGCTAATTCATTGGTGATTGTTCAAGTTTGCTAGAACTTTTGTTCATTTAATATATAAAATTTTATTTCATTATATTTTAAATATGTTTTCCTGTTTCATTTGTTTATTGCTCTACATTAGAAAAGAACACATTTTTTTGTTTGATTAAGTATGACTTCCTTTTGGGTCATCACCACCTATGTTCATTGGAATTATCTACAGGTTTTCTGTCAGTAGTTTGATTTTTTCAGGCACATTGGTTCTTTTAATTTAATCTTACTTTTTAATTCTGTTTGGTTTTCATTGTGCTTATTGTTATCATCCTCACTTATGTTTCTCAATTTGTTGCTTTGTTTTTAATTTTTTCTTTTTCTATCAGTTATTTTAAAAACTATCTTAAAGTTTTTGTAAAAGTGTTATTAAATTGTAATTATTAGCATGTTTCTATAGTTTTAAAACTATGAGGAATGTTTCCTTCTGTTTACCTGAGTTTTTTGTTTTTCTTTCTTTCTTGGCCAGGAAATGGTCTAGGATAGTTGTTATGTGTGTAGATTATAAAACCAAACAGCTTTGATTCAGACCCGACTTTGCCTTTAATTGCTCTTTGACTTTAATGAAGTTATGAATCTCAGTTATCCAGTTTCCTCCTGTGTAAAAGGGAAATGATGGTCACAGACTGTACTTCAAATAGTTGTGAAAATAAATGTGTAGCATATAAAGTTTATAGCCTAATATCTGGAAAGAGTAAAACCACCTTAGAAAATCTTATTCCTGCTATACCTATTGAAGAAGATAAATAATATAACCACTTCAAAAAAAGGTTACCTCTAAAATATAAGTGAGGAAAATACAAAGTTTAATAGCATACATATTATAAAACAGAAAAGCCATAATCAAAGAATAAAATTGAATATTCGAGAATAGCAAATTACAACATGGCAAGATTCTTGCTCCTGTTTCTTCCCCTAAGTATCCAAACTGAAATCTAAAATTAAAAATCCTGAAAATTTCACTAATATCCCCAACCTCTTGAATAGAAAATTTTTATTCTTTTTTATCATAGGAGAGAGGTAAAATTGACCAAAAAGAAAAAAGATAAAACTGGTGTTTTCCAGGTTGAAATGTCATGTTTTCCTCTTCTTTCTATTAGTAGCTACAATGCTTTTCCGGGCATCCCTTACAGTTAGGCATGCTGATGGAACTGAGGTCTACCCAAGACATGTAAGGGAAACTGATTTGGACCACTGGAGTCAATGGCCCTGAGAAGCCTCCCTTGCCCCCCCTTCAGTTTAGATAGAGAGGAGACAGCACCAAGAGAGACCCAGGGAACTTAGAGGTTGTAGGGTGGAGAGCCTGTGCCAGCCCAAGCTCCAGGAAGTTTACATGGTGTAATGGCCATAGTGATGCCTTTATTCAGTACTGTAAAATGAAGGAAAAAAAATACTTTTATTGTATTTGAGCAGTTTTCAGTTTTTATCATTTTCAGATTATTTGTCATTGAAGTATGACTATGTAAACTGCAATTCACATGAAAGTTTAAAAAATTAGTGTGTCGGTTTTTCTGAAAAATGATGAAATTTCCGAGGCTATATGCTGCTGTGGAGACTGATCTGGAACCTGGAGCGGATTCCTTCAATGCTGTGTTCGCCCTACCAGGTGGCGTTCACAGCCTCTCGGGACTGAGGGAAGAGCTCATGTATTCTAAAGAAACCTGTGCACCAGAGAATTCTCTCCGCCCTCTGTCATTCCCTTGGGTCACAGAATAGTTAGAAGAAATACCTAGCCCAGCCTGGACGAAAGAACAACAATCTGAGAAGGAAATAAAACTGGGCGTAAAAAGAGTATCAGGTGGCAGAGAATCATAAGTAAGCAAGAGAATGCATGCGGTTTGTAGATTTTATTTTAGATATTAGTTCAGATTTTACTTTAGATATTTATGTAGAGAGCTGTAGAAAACACTGAAGGGTTTCAAGAAAGGAGCAATGAGACATACTTTACATGGACAGAAAGGTACATTTCAAAGGCAGGCAAACTTGTAAGTAGGAAAATCAAAAAGTCATTACAGATGATAATAAAAACACTATCTATTCTTCAAATATGGCCTTCGGTTGAAGAACTACAGTAACTGGTAAAGCCCAGAAGAGTTTTAAACCTGTTTAACACACCAATAACATTTCACTTCAGTAAACATGCCTTTAAAACCCATTCAACTAGTTATGGTCCCACACAAACTCACTCGAATAAACACACTTCTTAGACTGACATTCAGCCCCCACCACCTCTATAAGCGACATAACCCTATGATAGCAGTCATTAATATTGTTCAATGATAAAAAAGAGAAAATGTCTGGAGAGATTGAATAACTAATCAACTAGCTAGGATCTTTCAAATGGCTGACTTTTAAACAATAATATTATGATTATGCTATGAATTATTTTAGCTAAAAACAATAAATCTCTTTTATAAATGGTATGGGTTCAGAACTGTTACTTTTGAAACAAACAAGTTTGTAATGGAGAGTATGAACCAGTGAACTGGGAAAGTGGATGATAAATCAACATAAGCTGGACTGAGACCTAACCTCTTAAAAGTGGGAAATGTTTACCATTTAGACTCTCTAAAAGTAAATGGGTCTAAAACAAAAAGTATGTTTTTTCATAATTAGTAAAACACATACTTAATATTAGGCAACAGAGTAAGGTATATGCTTAGGGCAATTTCAGTATTTCATTTTTGCCTACAAAATGAAGATATTATTTGTTGGCACGTGTACAAGACCTCTCCAGTTTTGTCCATTGCCTCCTTGACTCTCACTGATCTTATAAACTCAGTTTACAACACAGTGACTAACCATAGTAGATATTCAGTATGTGTTGAATGAATGAAGATTTGAATTTTTAAATCAATAGTTTAAGACACTCTTTGACTGTTAATGTCTTTGTACCACTCTCAGATTTTCTGAATAAGAGTTTCTAGCCTGGCCAGTGTGGTTCAGTGGATTGAGTGTTGTCCCATGAACTGAGAGGTCAGGGCACATGCCCAGGTTGTGAGCTCAATTCCCAGTGGGGGGTGTGCAGGAAGCAGCCAATCGATGTTTCCCTCTCACATCGATGTGTCTATCTTTCTCTCCCTTCTTCTCTCTCTAAAAGATCAATAAAAACATTTTTAAAAAAATAACTATGAAATGGATCTTTATATTTGTATTTTTAGAAGTTCCCTAAGTAATACTTAAGATATAACAGATATTAAATCATAATATGCATCCTATGTGGATGGTAACTGTATTTTATCTCCTTCATAAGACTTTTTTTCATCATCTTAATATTTTTCCAGCATTCTACATATTATTACATTTCTACACTTCCCCTTTCTTCTTGAAACATTATTTTCCTTTGTGTTCTCTGGCATCTTATTTGCTTTTTTTTTCTCCTTTACTTGCTTTTCTTTTCTATCTTCTCTACTCATCTCTAATTTTGAATAATCTCAGACATTTTGGCTGTCTATTCTTCTATTCACTTTTCTCTGGGTAACCTTAGCTATTATCCTAATTTAAGTACCATTTTATGCTAATTATTTCAAAAGGTATATCTCCATTTACCTCTGCTGTATACTCCAGACTCACATATCCAACTGACTAAACACATTAGCATATTAAGCCATCCAAAATTTAACTTGGTAAAAACAAAACTCTTTGATTTTCATCTCTCTCTCTCTTTTTTAAATCCTTACTTGAGGATTTTTTTTTTTCATTTATCATCAGATAGAGTGGGAGGGTGAGAGAGAGAGCGAGAGAGAGGAGAGAGAGAGAGAGAAACATCAATGTGACAGGGACACATCGATTGGCTACTTCCCACACAACCCCAACCAGGCCTGGAACAGAACCACAACCAAGGTATGTGCCCTTGCCTTGACCGAATCAAACCCACAACGTTGAGGGCCCATGATCTAACAGCTGAGCCAAAATGGCCAGGGCTGATTTCATGTCTCCTAATGGAAACCTGTCATTCCTGTATTTGCCTCATCCCAAAATGTAATCCATTGGCCACTCCTTTGGGCTCTGTAATGAGCATATATCCATGTCATACTCCCTGCAATACGACCTCTCCAGTTCCAACCTAGGCTGCTGCAGTGTCTATGGATGTGCTCTTCAAATTTGAGGCTTGTTATCGTCCACAATGATACTTTTAAAAATAAATGAGGTCACACTATTTCTCTATGTACAATATATATGAGATTTTTCCATTGCTATTATTATAATGTTCAAAGCACTTTATTGGCCTACAAGGTCTTACATAATCTGTTCCTACTTATATCTTATTTTTCTCTTCTTATTTCCTCCTCTCCTACTACACCTAAGATCACTGAACTCCTTTTTCTGTGTCTGTAGCTCACTGCACTTTGTATTTACTAAGCCTACATTGTATTCCCCCCACATTTGCATGACTACCCCTTAGAGGTCTCACTAAAAATACCACCTAAAAAAGCCTCTCTCTTACCACTCTATCAAAAAAAAAACAACTACCTGTAGTCAAATGTCATTGCACACCTTTATTTTATTTTAAGGCAATTATAACCATCTGAAATATTTGTTTCAGTTATATATACATTTATTTTATCTTTTCTCCTACTCAAGTAGACTATAAGCACTACTTTTATTTTTATTATTTGGTACGTACCCCTAGCGGGACCTGAACCTGGGACCCTCTGGTCTGCAGGCCGACGCTCCAACAGCTGAGCCAAACCGGCCAGGGTGAAAATATTAACTTACTTTTACTGTTATATCTCTAGTCCCAAGCACAGTGCCTGACATATAGTAATTATTTTAATTGACTGCATAAACAAATTAGTAAACATATATCTTACATTAAGGAGATAAAAAAAGTTATCAGGTAGGGAAAAAAACTATAACCCTACCATATGACTCAGTGGCTGGTACCTGAATATGTATGTGGCTATAGATGAATAGATGAAGACACAGTGCTGAGATTATTTTTATATTCTTCAAAATTTAATTTCTCTAATGTTGCTTAACTAGTCAAATTTTAAAAATTAGTTGCTGTTTTATTTCTATTTTGCTGTTATATTTTGAGTGATATATGTAAGCCAGCTGAAGTCTTCTGTGAATGAAAGTGGAAGAAAAAAAAAAAATAAAAAGATTTAAGTAATAATCTGGAAGTAATGGAGATAAAAATTTATCAAACCAAAAATGTTCTCAGTCATCCATTATTGTCTTTTTAAAAGTTATCTTTGTCATCAAATTTAGGTCATTCTCAGCTTGAAACACGTTATTATAACTTTAAGATACTTTATGAAATTATAATTGTAAACAAAAAGAAAAAATAGATAAAATAGATAAAAAGTGAAATAAGAAGGGAACCAAAACATATTAAAACCAGTCAATAAAATACAAAGGAAAGAAGAAAGGTAGAATAAAAAATATATAAGACATACAGAAAACAATGAAAATAATGGCTATAGTCCTTCCCTGAAAGTAATTACTTTAAACGTAACTGATTAAGAACCTCACTAAAAGACAGAGAGATAGAGTGGCTGAAGGGATTAAGCACACACACACACACACACACACACACACACACACACACGATAAACAATATGCTGTTTACCAGAGATTCACCTTAGATATAAGAGAATTGAAGAGAATAAACATATGAAGATACTCCAACCAACAAAAGCATAATACACATTCTTCTAAAATGCACACAAAACATTCTCTGAGGAAGACTATACGTTAAACCACAAAACAAGTCGTAACATTTTTAAGATTGAAATCATACAAAATATCTTCTTGGAGGCAATGGAATGTAACTAGAAATCAATAGCAACAGCAAAATAGGAAAATCCACAACTATGTGGGAATTAAACAACTCCAATTACCAATGGGTAAAAAAAAAAAAAAAAAAAAAAATACCATGGAATTTAGAAAGAATCTAGACACAAATGAAAATGAAAACATACATACCAACACTTATGGGGTTTAGGAAATGTAGTATACTAAGAGGGAAGTTTATAGTAGTAAACATATTTGACAAGGAGAAAGTTTTCAAATCAACAATCTAACAATATAACTGAAGGAACTAGAAAAAGAAGGGAAAAAAAACGAAGTCAAAATTAGTAGGAGAAAGTACATAATAAAGATTAGAGAAAAGATAAATAAAATACAGAATAGAAAACAATAGAATGTTATAAAAGAAAGAGTAGGTTTGTTTTGAAAGATAAAAATATGATAAATTCTAAACTATTTCAAGAAAAAACTAAGCAAAACTAAAATTAGAAATGAAAAGGAACATTATAACTTATGCTGCAGAAATAAACAGGATTCCAAGAGACTGCTATAACAAATATATGTCAACAAATTAGATAACAAAGCAGAAACGCATAAATACCTATAAAACTTACAACCTACCAAGGCTGAGTAATAATAATAAAAAAATCTGAATAGACCTATAACTACAAAGGAGATTAAAACAGTAATTAAAATCTCCCAACAGAAAAAAAAAAAGCCCAAAGCGTTTCACTAAAAAATTTTACCTAACATTTATAGAAAAATTGCCACCAATCTGCCCTTAACACATACAAAAAATTTACGAGGAAAGAGAAAACATTTCTAAACATTTCATGAGGCCAGTTTACACTGATAACAAAATCAGATAAAAGACACAAGAAGGAAAAAGTATTTCACCCCCATATACCTTTTGAATATTCATGAAAATCCCTGAACAAAATATTAAAAAAACAAATTCAGTAGCACATTAACAAAATTATACACCATAAACAATAAGATTTACTCCAAGAATGTAAGGTTTGTTCAACAGGACTCTAACAGAATGAAGGACAGGAAACGCATGATCATCTCAGTTGATGCAGAAAAACATTTGATAAAATTCAACATCTGTTCATCATGAAAACACCAAACAAAGAATAGAACGAAATTACCTCAACATGTTAAAATGCATATACAGAATGCCCAAAGCTAACACCATGCTTTACAGTTAAAAACTAAAATTTTTCCTCTAAAATAAGAGCAAGGCAAGTATGCTTACTCTTACTACTACTATTCAATATGGTATTGGAAATGTAGACAGAGCAAATAGACAAAAATAAGGGGGAAAAAAGGCATTCAAATCAGAAAAGAAGAAGTAAAATTATCTGATTTTAGGAGACATGATCATGAATGTAGAAAACCTTAAAGAGTCCACATGCAAAAAAATGTTAAAATTAATAAAAGATTTTAGCAAAATGTAGAATTCAGATGCAATCAGGCACATTCAGGGTGGAATGGCCGTGGACCAAAGTTGCAGAATTCAAAATCAACACACAAAAATGCATTGTATTTTCATACACTAACAATGACCTATCTGAAAAGGAAAATCTCATGTACTGTAGTATGAAAAAAGATAAAATACATTGGAATAAAATTAACCAAAGAGGAGAACTATTTGTACATCTAAAAATATTGCTAAAAGAAATAAAAGAGGTACAAATAAATGGAAAGACTTCTTGTATTCATGGAGTGGATGACTTAATATTATTTAAATGTTCATACTATCCAAAGCGATTTGTAGATTTAATGCGGTGCCTATCAAAAGTTCAATGGCATTTTTTTATACATAGAAAAAAGTCCTAAAATTGAGGTTAAATCTAAGAGAACGTGAATAGCCAAAACAATCTTTAAAAATAACAAATTTGGAGGTTTCACACTTCCTGATTTCAAAACATATTGCAGGAAACAGTGATTAAGAAAATATAATACTGGCATAAAGTGAAGTATACAAACCAATGAATCCAGGAGCCCAAAAATAAACCCTTGTGTGCTTGGCCCACTGACTTATGACAAGAGTACCAAGAGTACACAATGGGAAACTGACAATATATATTTTTTTCTTTTTTAAAAATTAGTATTGGGAAACTGGATATCCACATGCAAAATAATCAATTTAGACCCTAACATTATACCATATTAAAACATTAACTCAAAATGGACAAAGAATTTAAACATAAGACCTAAAACCATCAAACTCCTATACGAAAACATGGGTGTAAAGCTTCAGGACACTTGATTTTACAATGATTTCTGAGATAACAACAGAAGCGCAGGCATTAAGAGCAAAATTAGACAAACAGAATTACATCAAACTTGAAAACTTCTGTGTAGTACAAAATTATCAGCAGAATCAAAAGACAATATACAGAATGGAAGACTATATTTTAAAACTTATACATGGTAAGGGGTTAATATCTAGAATATAAGAAACTTCTACAACTTAACACCATAAAAACAAATAACCTGTTTTTCAAAAAAAAAAAAAAAAAAGTGGGTGAAGGCCCAGCCAGTGTGGCTCAGTGGTTGAGCATCGACCCATGCACCAAGAGGTTGCCAGTTTGATTCCTGGTCAGGGCACATGCCTGAGTTGTGGGCTTGGTCCCCAGTCGGGGGCATACAGGAGGCGGTGGATCAATGTTCTCCCTCATCAATGTGTCTATCTTTCTCTCCTCCCTTTCTTTTTCTCTAAACTCAATAAAGAAAAAAGTAATTTTTTAAAAAATGGGTGAAAGATACAAATAAATAATTATCCAAAAAACATGGACTACAAGAATATGAAGAAATGCTTAACATTACTATCAATGAAGTGAAGTCAAAACCAGAGTAACCCTAACCTCATAACTGTTAGAATGGCTACTCTCAAAATAATAGAATATAATGAGTGTGACAAAGATGTAGAAAACTCTGAACACTTGTGCACTGTTGGTGAGAATGTAAATGGTTCAGCCACTATAAAAACAGCATAGAGCTTCCTCAAAAGATTAAAAAATAGAATCCATTTATAACCCAGCAATTATACTTTTGTTATATATCCAAAAATATTCAAAGCAGGATCTTGAAGATATATTTGCACACTGAATCTCATTGCAGTATTATTCAGGACACTCAAGAGTTATAGTGAACCCAAAGGTTCATCAATAGATGAATGGATAAATAAATTGTGGTATACACATTTAATAGAATATTTTGCAGCCCTAAAAAAGGAGATTCTGTCATATGATACAACCTGGATGACGCTCAGTAAAATAAGTGAGTCAAAAAATGTCCACTCACAAGAAGGATCTAAAGTAGACCAAATTTTGTAAGTAGAAAGCAGAAAGGTAGTTGCCAAGTCTTGGGGAAGGAGATGTGGGAATTTGTATTTAATAAGCATAGAGTTTCAGTTTCCAACATGGAAAGTTCTAGAGACCCATTGTACAACAATGTGAATGTACTTGAAACTACCAAACTATACATGTCAATGTGGTTAAGATGGTAAATTTTATATTATGTGCTTCCTACTCATAATAAAAAAGTTTTTATGTGGAAATTTTTATAACATAAGAATAACCATTTTAAAATCCATAATTTAGTGCCATTTAGTGCATTAATAATGCGCAAGCTCTCCAGTTCCAAAAGACACTACTAAGGAAAACCATATATCCATTAAGGAGTCAGTCACTCCTCATCCACTGGAAAACACCAATCTGTATTTTGTCTCTATGTATTTGACTATTATAGATATTTTATATAACAAAATCATACAATGCATGACCTTTTGTGTCTGGCTTCTTTCACTTAGCATATACTCAAGGTTCATTTATACTCTAGCATGTGTCTGTACTTCATTTTTTTGTTTGTGACTGAATAATATTTGACTATATGTTTAAACCAACTTTTTAAATCCATCATCCCTTTATGAATATCTAAGTTGTTTCTCTCTTTTGACTAATATAAGCATTGTTGCTATAAACATTTGCATACAAATATCTGTTAGAGTCTGCATTCACTACTTGGGATATATACCTAAGAATATAATTGCTGGATTATTAGTAATTCCATGTTTAACTTTTCAGTTCTATCAGCAAAGAACTTTCTCAGCCTGGTTCATTTGGGGCATATTAATTTTTTCTTCATTTTTGAAGGATAGGTTTTCTGGCTATCAAACTTTTAGTTGATAAGGGTTTTTTTTCAGCACTTACATGTCATCTCACTTTCATCTGGATACCACGGTTTCTGATTAGAAATTAGCTATAGGTATCATTAAGAATTACTTAATATGGCAAATTGTTATTCTGATGTTTTCAAGATTTTCTCTTTGTTTTTCGACAGAATTTGGAATTTTATATCTTTGTATTGATTCAACTGGGAGTTTTTGAGCTTTTTGGATGTGTACACTGAATTCTTTAAGTAATTTGAGAAGTATGTCATCATTATTTATTGAAATGCTAATTTACTTTGTTTCTCTCTTCTTTATAGAGTTCCATACTATTTTAGATATTGTCCCACAGGTCCCTTAGGCTTAACTTTTCTTCATTCATTTTTCTTTCTGCTCCCCAGACTTGATAAATACAACTGTCATCTTCAAGTTGCATGATTCTTTCTTCTGCCTTCTCAGCTTATCTGTTTATTCCCTCTAGTAAAATTTTTATTTTGGTCATTAAAATTTTCAGCTTCAAAAGTTTTATTAAGATTTTTTATTATTATTTCAATATTTTACTGATATTTTCTTTTCATACCTTCTTTTGTTTCTTTTGTATCTTTGGCCATGCTTTTCTTTAGCCATTGGATCATTTTTAAGACAGTTAATTTAAATGTTTTGTCTAGTCCTGGCCAGTTTGGCTCAGTGGTTAGAGCGTCAGCCCCTGGACCAAAGAGTCCTGGGTTTGATTCCAGCCAAAGGCACATACCTCAGTTGTAGTTCATCACTGGCCTGCAACCAATCAATGCGTCTCTCTTACATCGATATTTCTCTCATCCTCTCCCTCCCACTCTATCTGTAGATAAATGCAAATAATAATAATAATAAATCCAATGTCTGTGTTTTCTCTGAACCAGTTTCTGCTAATTTATTATTTTCATGTGAATGGGCAATACTTTCTTGTTTATTTTATTTATTTATTTATTTTAAAGAAATGCTCAGTGAAATTAAATTTTTTTTCTTTTTATTAATTTTAAGGGTGCATGTAGGAGAGAGGAAGGGAGAGGGAGAGAGAGAGATAGAAACATTCATGAGAGGGGACGTCGACTGGCCGCCTCCTGCAGGCCCCTCACTGGGGATCTGGCCCACATCCTGGGCACGTGCTCTGACTGGGAATCGAACTGGCGACCTCTTGGTGCAGGGTCGACGCTCAGCCACTGAGCCACACTGGCCATGCCTTTCCTGTTTATGTAATGCCTTGTAATCTTTGTTTAAAATTGGGCATTTTTTAGTACTTTAATGTGATAACTCTGAAAACAAGTTCTCCAGAAAAGCAAATTCTACCCCACAATTTGCTGGTGTTCATTGCTTAGGGCTGCAATTGTCTGTCTGTTGAAATTTACAAACTATTCGTGCAAAGTTGTGTTCCTCTGGAGTGTGGTTACTGACGTCTATGTTTCATCATCTCATCGCTCAGCCTCACCATGGCAGAGGTTTCCTACAACACCTGTAGTCAAAAAGAAAGAAACAACAACAAATACTACCCTCCAGATTTTTCAGATTCTCTCTGAGCTGGGGAATTTCTTCACATCTAGGTCAGGCCACAGGAAACTCTGTATTAGCATTCATATCTTGCACTTGAAAAACCCACTGATCCTTCGAATGCATTCCTCGGGTCTTCTCAGGTCGATTCTAAGCCTGCTTTTTTTTTTTTTAATTTTCACCGGAGGACACTTTTCCATATTTTGTTCAGATAGAGTGGGAGGGAGAGAAAGAAACATCAATGTGAAAGGGACAAATCGAGAGGTTGCCACCCGCACAACCCAACCAGGGCCGGGGACAAACTGTAACTGAGGTACGCACCCTTAGTGGGAACCAAACCCGGGTCTCTCTGGACCACAGGCCGACGCTCTAACCACTGAACCAAACCGGCCAAGGCTCTAAGCCTGATTTAAGTCCTAGGTGTAAACATTGCACTTCACCTTTCTTAGTAAACACTGTGACCTTCTGACCCTTATTTCTTCAAAAATTTCTTCCTAAGCCTTTTTTCCCACAGATATTGAATTGTCTGGTGCTTGCCTCATTCACTTCCATTGCTTCAGGCAAGCATAGTCAATATATGTCTTTACACATTTTTCCCATAAAGCCACTCCAGCCTGATTAGGGGGTGGGAGACAGATAAATAAATGTCAGGCTCTGCATTGTTCCTCATGGAACCACCAGTACTATAAAGTGAATGTTTGTATTTCCCCACAATTTATATACTAAAACCAAACCCATAATGTGATGTTACTTGGAGGTTGGGTCTTTGGGAGATGGTTAGGTAATGAAGATGGAGTCCTCATGAATGAGATTAATGCCCTTATAATAGATACCCCAAAAGCTCCCTTGCCCCTTTCACCATGTGAGGTTACAAGAAGATTACAGTACATGACTTCTGTGTCCATAACTGTGAGAAATATATTTTTATTGTTTAAGTCACCTTATCTAAGTATTCTGTTATAGCAGCACAAACTGACTAAGACAACCAGACATGTCAAAACACAAAACCATAGTTTTTTAAAAAATAAGCTTCCACCCTGGCTTGTGTTGCTCAATGGTTAGCATTGGCCCACACACCAAAGGGTCACAGGTTCAGTTCCCATTACAGTGTTCAGGTTCCACCTCTGGCCCTGGTTGGGGTGCATGTAGAAGGCAACCCAGTGATGTGTCTCTCTCACATCGATGTTTTTTTTCTCTCTCCCTCCCTTCCCTCTATTCTCTCTAAAATGTAAATGGAAAAAATATTCTCAGGTGAGGATTAACAACAAATTAAAAGAACTCTCCTAAGAGCACCCAGCACCAGCAAGCTGCACCAAGAATGTAGGCCACCGTCCGCATGACCGTCATCCCTGCTGTGCTGTAGAGGTGGGGGTGGTGACCAGATGACTAAAATGCTCCAGTGCTCTCTTAACAAAATCGAACTGCCTTGTTTTCATTAGGCAGTCCCCTGATCGGATTAGTTAGGTTCCAGAGTTTCACAGAAGTTGATTCTGTCTGTCTTTACCAGCCTATGGTTGCTTCTGTGGAGGGAGCACCTTATTCTGCCACTTCCCGAGACATCATTACCTACCTCATTATTTTGCTCTAACAAATGCACTTTATCTTTCTTTCTCTGAGTCACAAGGCTTCTAGAAAAGAGATATCACACTTGGTTTAGATCAATTGATCATCACAATTTGATAAAGCAATTTGAGATAATGGCCAATTCATAGATCAGCAGTATCATTTCCATACACTAAGAATAATTAAGGGATAATTAGAAATATTATTCACAATTCTGCCCAGAGCAATTTCTTTGCTTTACTTTATTCAACCTCATTTATCAATTATGGAGTAGCTTAGAAAAATATGTTTTTGATAACTAATATAACTATATCTATATTATTATGCTTTAGTTAATAGAAATCTTTAAACTCAATATGTATTATAATTTTTGAAAGCCACAAAATAGATTAGAAAGAAGTTATCTGTTTCCATGTACAGTATTTGCTGAGGTATATCATCTAGATCTACTTTATCCTTCTAAAATAATTGTTTTTTTCTAGATATTATACATTTTTAAAAATATTTCTCATATTGATGACCAAAGCTGTTTTAAACAAATCACTTTAAAATTTCAAAAATTAAGTGGAAGAAGGAATAAATAGAAGAGTGGGGTATTTTTAAAAGGCAAATTAAAAGCAAAATGTAAAGTCATTTTCATCCTTTTACTGTAGTGGTATATGACTCGCTTTGAACAGACCTGAATAAAGTAACTTATTTACTTCATCATGAGTGTAGGAAAACACACACACACACACTACAGTCTACAGGAGAAGAAGTAATTTACATTCATCCTGAAAATTATGAGACAATGTATATTCAGGGTCGGGTGTACTGACAATTTTCATCTCTCCATTGAAATGTCTGACTCAAGTCTAAACACTTGATCAATTAATGCAAAATTTAACAAAATACTCCCAAATATAATAGCTATTTTTATTGCTAAATATGGCATATGTACAAAATCATTTATATAACATATATGCGCATTTTAAAAGAAAATAAAAATAATACCTGCCATCTAGCTTGAAAATACAATAAAATTTATATATTTAAATCAAAGATATTTAATAAAAAGGTCTATGAATAAATTTCTAAGGTCTTTAAACTTCGATGGAGAAAAGTTACATCTTTATTTTTTAACTTTTAACAAAAAGTGAGCATTTCTTTCTATTATAAACTTAGACAAAAAATAAAAATAAAATGAAAATATTTTCATAGTCAACTACAGATGTTCTAGATACATAAAAGTCTCAGTTGTATCCATAACTTAATAAAAATAATAATAGTTATCAGATTTTGTGTCAGGAGTCATGGAAGCATAGTCTTGTGTCTTCAGATACTCCCCTGATGTACCCGGCTTTATATTAGGCAAAGTGAAACTTGGGATCCATTGAGCTCCCATTAGGTAAAGTTGCATTTTCTCACACTGGTGAATCAGATATCTAAGTTTAGTCAGTGTTCCTCATTCACATCTGTGCAGTGATCAATACTTGAAAAAAAGTTATTTTATTCTTTAAAAATTTTAAAATTTTGTAAAATAGGACATTTCAAATGAGAATTCTAAATTTTCCAATGTGACATCTCCAAGATTGAGTTTCCATTTCTAAAAATATTTTCTTGAAGCATCCCATAAAGTTACTTATTAGTTTACTGACACTTAATAAAGTCATGTGTTTCACAAAAGTTTTTCAAGCTGGTTGGTGAAAAGGAGAAAAATACTGAAAAATGACTCCCTTTATAACTGATATTATATGTTTCTATTGATATACTTCTAAATATATTTTATCTATCATCTATGTATATTATTCCACACATGTTCCATATTTATATCTACATAGTTCTAAATGTGTTATATATCTAGTTGATATCTCTTTTTTAAAGTATGTTTTTATTGACTTTTTAGAAGGAGAGGAAGGAAGAGAGAGATAGAAACATTAATGTGAGGGAGAAACATTGATCGGCCACCCTCTGTACATCCCCCACCAGGGATCAAACCTGCAACCCGGGCATATACCCTGACCAAGAATCGAACCAGCACAACTCAGTCCATGGAAGACATTCAATCCACTGAGCCACACTAAGTGGGCAAGTTGATATCTCTTGTAACTCTTTGAAATTGCTCATGAAGATATTGGCAGCTCACAAGTCTTCTCCAACGTGAAACTGAGTATGACTTTCAGGGTAGCTATCCCCCTTTTAAAAACATCTATATTAGGTGCTTGCCGATGTCAAGAGAGAAACACTTCACTTTTTGCATGTTCATTTTGGAAACTACTAAGATAGTGAACTTTGAAAATGTCTAAAATATTTTTTTAGAACATAACTTTTAGTGAAAATAAAAGCTTCATCCTCTCGCCACAGATGGAGTTCCTCAAATGCTTGAAAAAACATCTATTTTTCTACTTTAGCAGAAAACCAATTCCTCATACCATTGCCATGTGTTGCTTTTTACAGAGACATGCATTGACATTAAAGATTCTTACAAAAACCTTGAAAGTTTTGTCAACAACCATAAAGTTGTCAGTTTTATCATTTTAAAAGGACTGTGTTGAGAGATGAGAGCTGAATGCAAAAGTTTTTTGCTCCAAACAAAACCGTGTTGGCTTTCAAGAAGACAAATTTTATTTGAATTACATTTCAAATCCAAGTCTTACATGGACAATAGTCAACTGTGTCTTTCTCTTTCTTCCTTTTTTTTTTTTTTTAAGTAAAAGAAAGCCGACTATTAAAACACTTTTAAAGAGACTATTTTATCCACCGGTTGACTTACCTGACATATTTTTAACAATGTGAATGAGTTTTGTGTTTCAACACAAGATCCTGAAATCATTGTTTCTAATGCTTCTTGGATAACCTGCCAATATAGAAAGAAGATAGTCACTCCTAAAGTCCTTGTAAATATTCAAATGTAGAAGGGAGACGGAGCTTGAACAAGATTGAGTTGTGATATAAAATTATCTATCAATTTTGTTTTGAAAAGAGAAATCTGCAAACACTTTTTTCTAAAAAAATTATTCCTATCTTTATGGCATTAAAGTTGAATATTTCCACAATTCTCTTCTTACTGATTTAAACTGTATCACATATGTCAACTTAGCCAGAGGACTCATGCATATTAGGATAAAAGTGTACTGGTACTTGAAGCGTATTGTAGTAATAAAACTACCATTTACTATTAAATTGGAAGTTAAGAAATAACAGCTTGAACCATGCTAGTATTCCCTGATAATCCTTGTCTCATTGAACACATTGTGGAAGATATAAATCCACTTGCAACAATATATCTGTGGCCTGGCCGGTGTGGCTCAGTGGATTGAGTGTCATCCCATGGTCTGAGATGTCCTGGTTTGACTCCCAGTCAGAGCACATGCCTGGGTTGTGGGCTTGATCCCCAGTAGGGGGCATGTAGGAGGCAGCCAATTGATGTTTCTCACATTGATTTTTTATCTCTCTTTTCCTTCCTCTCTCTACAATATCAATAAAAACATTATATATATATGTATGTGTATATATATGTATATATATATATGATGTAGACATCTTCTTGTCTTGTAGAGAAATCTACACATGCTTTCTTATAAAACTAGTTAAATTTTGTATTGAGATTGCTTCATTTGTAAATTATTCTTTATATGGTATAAAAGTTAGTGGGTTAATTATTAAATAAATTTTATTGGTAATGCTCGTGTGTCGAGATGCATCGGACTTTTACATCTTTTGTCCAGAAAATGTTAGCAAAATATTTAACAATTCATGAAAAGATAATATATATGAACAGAAATGTAAGGTTGTTTTAACAGTTACCAATTAATTAATTAATGTTATTCACTGTATTAGCACATTGAAAAAGTAATTTATATGATTGTCTCATAGATGAAAAATCATCAGTATGATATAAACTGTAAGAAAACAATGAATCAATTAATATTGTCTTAATTTAACTAAATGTGTCTATGCATATATAAATGTTTATAAACATTTAATTAAATATGTATTATATATCTATATGCAAGCATTTCAATCATTGATATATAATATAAAATTATGAACACATACTTATGTGTATGAATATGTGTATATGTAAATATATGTAGATTTAATATATACCTATATTTATTTATTTATTCATTTTTTATTTTTTATCCTCACCCAAGGACATTTTTGCATTTATCTTCAGAGAGAGCTGGAGGGAGAGGAGGAGAAAGAGAGAGAGAGAAACATCAATGTGAGAGAGACACATAGAGTGGCTGCCACCCACATGACCCCAACCGGGGCTGGGGACAAACTGAAACTGAGGTACGTGCCCTTAGTGGGAACTGAACCCAGAACTCTCAGGTGTGAGGGGCTAACGCTCTAACCACTTAGAAAACCGGCCAGGGCAATATATACTTAATTTAGAAGTCTTTTTTTTTTTTTTTATCCTCACCCGAGGATACTTCTCCATTTTTTGTACGGGTGGGAGGGAGAGAGAGAGAGAGAGAGAAACATCGACGTGAAGGGACACATCAAGTGGCTGCCACCCGCACGACCAACCAGGGCCGGGGACAAACTGCAACCAAAGTACATGCCCTTAGCGGGAACCGAACCTGGGTCTCTCCAGACCGCAGGCCGATGCTTTAACCGCTGAGCCAAACTGGCCAGGGCTAGAAGTCTTTTTTTAATTGGAAAGAAGTTAGGAATGTCCAATCTTACCCTTTTGGTTCAATTTACTGGCAAAGTTACCTTGTGGAATAAGGCAAGAATAAGAAAATATTTAAGAAGTTTATAGAAAAAAACAAAATTGCCATTTTATAATCAACATTAGTGCAAGGATTTAATAGGCTTTCTATATCATAAATAGATAAATCTAAGCCCAGAGTGCTATAAGTTTAGGTTAATGTATATTTTTCTTTTTAATTAAATTTCTTAGGATGACATTGATTAATAAAATTACATAGGTTTCAAGTGTACATTTCCATCATACATGATTTGTATATTGCATTGTGTGCCACCATTCAAAGTCAAATCTTCTTCTGTCACCATATGTTTGACCCCCTTTACCCTTTACTGACCCCCTGATCTCTGGTAACCACCATATTGTTGTCTGTGTCTAGGAGTTTTGTTTGTTTTTCTTGATAAATGTACATGTTTTTGAAACTGTCACTTCTAAAAGACTCTTTGTGCTCTTTTAAATATGACCCCTGCTCAGACAATCACGAGCAGCTTTCTTTCATTATAGATCAAGTTCGCCTAGCCCAGAATTTCACATAAATGAAATCACCCAGCGAGTGTTACTCTTTCCTCAGACTCCTTTCATTCAGTATAGTTTCTGTGTTCCATCCATGTCATTTAATTTGTTGTTAGTTCATTTTATTGCAGAATAGAATTCTCTTGCATACATATAGTATCAAGATTTTGCTTATCTAGTCTCCTATGAATGGGCATTTGAACTTTTTCTAGTTTGAGTCTACTATGAATAAAGCTGCTATAAACATTCTTGTATTATAGCATCTGATTTTATTTCTCTTAGGTAAATTCCTAGGAGTAAAATTGCTGGATTTTATAATAAGTGTACATTTAATTTTAGAAGAAAGTGCCAGTTTTTCAAAGTGATACATGATTTTACGTTACAATTTTGAATGTTTCATTTGCTTCACATAATTACCAGTTGCATTAGTAAGGGTTCCCCAGGGAAACAGGACAAATAGGGTATATATAAGTATATAGAAAAAGATTTATTAATAAGGGGTTGGCTCACATGATTATGAAGGATTAAAAATTCCTTGATTTGCTGTCTGCAAATTGCAGCCCAGGCAAAACTGGTGGTATAGATCCAGTCCAAATCCAAAGGCCTAAGAACCAGGGGAGAAAACAATATAAGTCTCAGTCCGAATCTGAAGATCAAAGAATGGGGGAAATCAAAGGTGTAAGTGCTGATGTCCCAGTGCTTAAGATGTATGTACAAGGTTGAGGAAAGAAAATTCATTTTTCCTCTCCCTTCTTGTCCCTAAGATGACTCCCTCTTATATTTTACAAATTAAGGGCTTCATGCAGTCCACCATAGTTCCAGGCCTGAGAACCACTGCTCTCTAGAATTTATTCCTAAAATTTTCTACTCTTTTTAGTTTCTACCCAAACCACCTATATAATTGGTGATCCTGCTCCAGCAAGACATTGACTGGAAATAATTATTCTCAACCTCAAAAACAACTTGTGAACAAAAATCAATTTTTAAATTTTTTTGACATAAACTATTTTTTGAAATAAGGTGGATATTTGATATATAGATATGAGGGTTAAAGATCCAGATGCCAATGTTTGAAAAAACCATGGCTACGACACTTGCACAGAACCCAGCACCAATATGAAACCGTAAGGACTTGGTTTGGGGAGCATCAATATACAGTGTCATCCTATAAACATCAGCATTCCGGCTTGCAAGTGGTGTATCAAGCACAAAAAATGTATGTGCGGCTAAAACAAATCTGGTTAATAAGTGCATGTGAAGTCTGACTGGTGTGGCCCAGTAGTTGAGTGTAGACCCATGCACCAAGAGGTCGCCAGTTTGATTCTCAGTCAGGACACATGCCCAGGTTGTGGGCCCGATCCCCGGTGGGGGGTCATGCAGGAGGTGGCCAATTGATGTTCTCTCTCATCGATGTTTTTATCTCTCTCTCCCTCTCCTTTTCTCTCTATAAAATCAATGAAGGAAGAAAAAAATTTTTTTTAAAAGTGCATGTGAAGCATCCTTTGGGACTCTTGGTAATACACCAAGTGTTTGGACATCTAGGAGAAAATTGTCAAACGTTAGAAATGCATCTTTGCTTACTACTTACTATCAATATGGTATCACTTGAACTATAGTGGAAACTGGTGGAAGAATGCTGGGGAAACTTGGGATTTAACTATTTATATTAATTATTTAACTATTTGTTCTAGGAGATTTGTCCTTCATTCTTATAATGTTCCTTTAAAATAATGCTTTTTTATTTATTTTAGGAGAAAGAGGAAGGGAGAGGGAGAGTGAAAGAGAAACATCAATCAGCCGCCTCCCCCACGCCCCTCCTCCCCCACTAGGGATCAAGCCCACAACTGGGCATGTGCACTGACTGGGAATCAAACCTGTGACCTCTTGGTGTATGGGACAATGCTAAACCAACTGAGGCACACCGGCCAGGGATCATCATAGTCTTTGATATCCTCCATGAACTTTGTGGGCAATTTTTAATCAAACTGAAAATTGGTGAAGTGGTCTTTCATGCCCTCAGACTATCTCCTGTAACTTCTACCCTCTTTCAAGTTCAGATTAAATAAGCTCCTTCAAACTAAGTCTGTGCGAAAATCAGTAAATTATAGGTGACCCTGAATAGATGTGATCTCTAATTATACAATGACACATTTTAGTTCGTGTAAAAATCTAAATTTAAGTCTCACGCACTAGTGGAATATGGAGAGATTTTTTATAATCCCTTGTTTGGTGGACAACTTATTCTGCTAGTTCATAGGGCTGATCTCATATCCAGAACATACTTATTTTTTTGTTCTTTTATTCATTGTTTTCCTATTTTGCGTGAATCACCATAGTATTTACACTGAATGAAGGAATTTTTCTAGTTGGTGCTCTGACAATCTTTCTATGATAGTTTCAACCCAGCCCCTCTACACTGTCTATTATTTTTTCCCCTCTTCTTGGGCCCCCAGAACACAAAATAATTTTTAAAAACTTTTATTTATTTCTATTATATCACTAAACAAATTTCATTTTGACCTCCCAAATATTGACCTCAGGCCCACTATTCTTTGGTTTTCTTCTTCATGGAGCCAATATTTTACTTCTTGATTTCTATCACTTTTTAATTTGGCATATAAAAGTTCCTTTTCATTTTTTTAAAATATAAATGTTGTACAGCCCACAGTCTTATAACTTATTTAATCACAGCTCATAAAATTGTTTTTATGAAACATTCTTTAGCATCTTTTTCTCTTTATTCATTGTGACTGAATTAATTTTTTGAATTGGACAATACAGTGAAAACTGATGTTCAATGAGCCAAAAGTACAACCAGACAAGAGTTTCATCCACATTTATTTTTATTTTCAACTATTTTTGGAATATTATTTTAAAATAATAACTAATTTTATTATTTTATTTGCTTGTTGTTTATATATTTGTTTATTTATGTTTTTACTTTCTATGCTGCTATCATGGTACAGAATATATGAAAACAAATAATTAGAAGCAATAAGATATTAAATTATGGTTACTGAAATGCACCTGAACATACAAGCATCAATATTTTGCCCTGGCTCGCGTGGGTCAGTTGGTTGGGCATTGTCCCATACACCAAGATGTTGCTGGTTCAATTTCCCCTTAGGGCACATGCTCAGGTTGCGGGCTTAGTCCTCAGTAAGGGTGTACAGGAGGCAGCCAACTGATGTTCTGTTTTCATATGGATCTTTCTCTTTCTCTCTTCCTCCCTTCCTCTTTCTCTAAAAATCAATGAAAAAACCAAAATATATAAAATCAATATTTTGACCTGGCCAGTGGCTTGGTTGATTTGAGCATTGTCCTGTATGCCAAAAGGTTGTAGGTTCAATTCCCAGTCAGGGCACATACTTAGGTTGTGGGTTTGATACCTAGCTGAAGTGTGTACCAGAGGCAATTGATCAATTTTTCTATTTTACATTGATAGTTCTCTGTCTCTTTTTTTCTCTCTCCCTTCCTCTCTCTCTCTCTCTCTTTTTTTTTTTTTGGTATATGCCCCTAGCAGGAACTGAACCTGGGACTCTTTGGTCCTCTCTAAAATCTGTAAACATATTCTCGGGTATGGATTAAACAACAACAACAAAAAAGAATCAAAATTTCTCTCCTACAACAGATATGACCCATTGAAAAGAAAGCGGAAAAAAAAAATTTCCTTCATAGTAGCAACAAAATATTTGAGTTAGCCAGAATAGATACATGTGGTCATATCTTTTAAAGAGAAAGTTACAAAAAAGACTATTGAAAGAAAAAAAATAATAAAATATATGCCAGGTTTATCTTGGAAGGCTGAATGTCATAAAACACCTACTTTCCCCAAAGTTAACATATACATTATAGTTCTAATCAATATCCCAATCAATATCTTTGATCTCCTTGCCTAGTTGATTCTGAAATTTATAAGTGATAACTGCTGTTATGGACTTAACTGAACCTCCTCCAAAATTCATATGTCAAGGCCTTTACTTTGACACTTTAGAAGGTAATTAAAGTTAAATGAGGTCATAAATATGGGGTTATAATTCAATAAAAGTAGTGTTCTTATGAAAAGATGAGGAGATACCAGTGGTCTCTCTCTCTCTCTTTCTTTGCATATAAAGGACGGACCATGTGAAGACACAGCAAGATAGCAGCTATGTACAAGCCAAAATGAGAGGTCTCACCAGAAACCAAATATGATTGTATGTTGATCTTGAACTTTTGCTTCCATAATCGTAAAAAAATAAATTTCTGTTACTTAAGTCACCTGGTCTCTCTCTCTCTCTTTTTAATCTCATCCCTAGAAGCTTAGTAACAAACTTTGTTTCTGGGAAGTAGGGTGCTACTACAATAAACACCTAAAATGTGGACATAGCTTTGGAACTGGCTAATGGGTAGAAGCTGGAAAAGTATGAAAGGTATATGCTATGAAAATCCTACGTGGCTTTGAAGGGACTGTTGGCAGAAATGTGGACATTGTAGGTCAATTTGGCTTGGACAGAAAAGAGAAGAGCTGAAGAGAAAGCTTCCATCCTGTTAGAGAATACACTTGTCATCTTGAACAGAATGCTGGTAGAACTAGGAACATTAGAGGTACTTCTGGTGAGGTCTCAGATGGAAATAGGAACACTTTATTAGAAACTAAAGGAAAGGCAATATTTGTTATAAAATGTCAAAGAACTTGGATGAATTATGCTCATGCTCTGTAGAAGGTAGAATTTGTGAGTGTCAACCTTTGTTAGCAAAGCAAATTTCTGAGCAAAGTGTTGAAGGTTATATGCTGGTTTCTTCTTACGGCATATAGTAAATTGCATGAAAAGAGGGAGACATTGAGGGAACTGTTAAACAGAAAACAACCAGAAGATGGAGATTAGGAAAATTCTCATTCTGCTCATATTGCAAAACATGAGAGAGCATGTTCTGGAGAGAACACCAGGAATGCAGTGGAACACTCCATGAGTTCATGATTCATCTTAGCTGAAGCCAGGAATGGAGACGGGATTAATCCAGCAGAGACATTGCCATTTTGAACAAAAAGAAACAGAGATAGGATGAAATAAAGGAAGGCTTTCCAACCACTGAGGTGTTACAGAACTTGATTTCAAACCCATTTGGCTGCAAACATGTTTTTCCTTCAATAAAAGGGAAGATTGACCACGAATGTCAGGCTGCCTCTCTCATCACAGGCCTGAGAGCCAACGCTGTTTCTCTCTGTTTCTAAGGGTAGAGCCACCTCCTCAGTGTCTGTGGGCTAGTCTGCCTCTGCCCAGTGCTACGGGGGCAGAGGTATCCCAAAGAGACACAGAGGGGTCCCCATGCATAGCCAAGGGGACAGAATTCTGTCCAGACACAATGGGACATTGATGCCAACTAGGACTGTGGGGTGATGCTACTGCCTCAGTGGGCTGGCCCTAAACACAAAGTATTTAGCCAAAGAAGATTGTTTTTGGTGCTTTAAGATTCTATGGGATTTTTCTCTCTAGGTTTTGAACTGGCTTAGGGCATCAATTTCTTCTTTCCTTTCCCTTGGAGCGAGGCTCTGTATGCTATGCCCATGCCACCATTGTATATTTGACGCCTGTAAAATACCTTTTACAGGTTGCAGCTGAAGAGAGATTTTGCCTCAGGATGAGTCCCACTTCAAGTCCCAACCATACTTGATCTAGAAGAGACTTTACATTCAGGACTGAGGCTGGAATGGATTGACTTGGAGGCTGCTGGGAGGAATTGAATCTATTTTGTATGTGAGGAGAACAGAAACTTTGGGAAAATAGAGGGTAGAATGTTATGGAATGGTGCTCCCCCAAATATCATATACTGAAGCCCTAACCTCTAATGTGACTGTATTTGGAGCTGGGGCATTAAAAGAGGGAGTTAACATTAAATAGAGTCATAGAAGTAGGGCCCTAATACAATATAACTGATGTGTTAAAAGAGGAAAATAAACCAAACGTCTCTCCCTTTCTGTGTGTGTGTGTGTGTGTGTGTGTGTGTGTGTGTGTGTGCACAGAAGAGATGCCATGCAAGGACACAGCAGGAGGTGGGCATCTGCAAGTCCAGAAAAGAGTCCTCACCAAAAACCAACCCAGACAGCACCTTGATCTGGGCCTTCCAACCTCCAGAACTGTGAAATAAAGACCTGTTGTTTGTCCCCCAGTCTGGGGTATTTTGTTATAGCAGTCAGGTGGGGGCTCTAACAGACAGCATGGCTTCTTACAAAGCTATATTAAAACTATAAATAAATGACATTAGGATCACTCATTAAAATAGTAGGTAGATAGGTAATAGATACATGCTTCACAATACACCACACATGTAAACCAATTTCAAGTTAAATTAATAACACAAACTGATAGGCCTTTTTTACAAATATTTGAGGTAAGAAATTATCTCTTGAACAGCTCTCAAATAGTTTAAATTATAAAATCAAATATTAAGGATATTGTCTATATTCTACTTAATATATTCACATAAATAAATTAATAAGAAAAAATAAATATTCAAGATATTTTCAATATATATAACTGAGAGAAGACTAGTATTCAAGTAACCTGAAGAGAACTATAAATCAAAAGAATAATACTAAAATCATATTAGAAAATGAGATAAATAGAAAATACGTATTACCAGTTAGAGGGGTCTCTAATTTGATTTGACCAGGTTTAGCAACAATGCCACTGAAAAATACATGGAAGGTGTTTTTACATGAGGCTGGATTGCTCACTTGCCTTTTTCAGAATATCCATTTACAGGCTACGTGTAAAAACACAGTCTAACAAATCTAAAAATTAGACTTATTATATATATATAATTTATTTTCACTATATATTAGTTCTTATATCATTAGTTTTAATGTTGATCTCCTAGAACTATGTCCTAACAAAACGTCTTCTATCAAAAATGATGGAGTAAAAGAAGTAACTATCATAACTCTTAAGAAAAATTTACCTGTTAGTATCTTTCGACGACTTTCAGAAACTACTTCTTTACACCATTTAACAGTAGAAAATCTTGCAGAACAGCACATTTGACCTAATTAGATGTTGAATGTGAAATCTGGATTTCCATTTCTGGCAAGGAGCCATTCACTGGAATTGATTTTCAAAAGGATATCCTTCTCATCACCTTCTCTTGGGCGATATGGATTGATTACGTTAAATTCTCTTCCTAATCTGCAGCTTCTCTGAACTCGTCCATCTACGGATTTTATTTGTGTCAGAATGAGATGGAGCCCAGTGGAGATGGTATTACGGTGAAAGGAGAGAAAATAAAGGTTCCATCCAGTGACGTCAGAAAAATGCCAGGCAAGCCTGGCTTCAGTTGTGGCGTTTCTACCACACATAGCCTATTCTGTGGAAAAAAATTGAGGGCCTCAATTATATTGCACAAGCCTGTACACACTGAGGTTGAAAATTTTAACTTGCTAATACGAACTCAAAGGAAACATAAATTTGGGAGAATATTCAGAAGTTATTGAAAGAAGAATTACGGTTTTACTTTGCAGTGCAAATGACAAGACATGTTTTTCTGTGCGTGTGTGTTGAAAACATTTCAGTATGTGTTGTTACAGATCATCTATCTTATGCTTTGTTTTAGATTTTGGTTTTCTTTGTATTTCAGCAGATTTTACCATAACAACATTCCACACAGTCACTTGGAAACTGAGCACTCTAATTTCCACTTGTCAAGAACGAAGAGCTGAAATGGGAGGAAACTGCCTGACAAAGGCAGATATTTGTGCACTAAGAATGATAGTCACGACTCCCATTGCGAGTCTGATGTGTAAAATGATGGCTGTCTTGGCGATGATCAGCATTAGAGACATTTTTTTTTTCTGCAAAAGGATCTCAGATAAACATCTTTAATGTCTCCCTATTGGCCTGTACTTCACCATTCTGTGATTCAAGGATTCAATTTTATACAAATGCATATATAACATATCTAAATTCCAATGTTTATAACTGTCTCCTGTTCTAAATACTATAATGATATCGTGTATACTGTCTTGCAACTATAATTTAACTATCAGGGAGGTATACCTACTGTAAAGACTACTTCATATAACTGCCAGAATTCAGAGACTTGAAGAGGGCCCAACTAAACCATATGCTTGAATAACTTGACCTGGTATATAGATTTTTCTCAATTAGAGTGGTTTTTATTTATGAGAAGGTATAAAGTAGTGTTCTTTAAATGCAAAATACACCTTAAGCAATTAGCACATAATTCTTTTCTCAGTCACCTTTTTTATGCATATGGTGTTTCATTCTATGTGTCAACTTGACTGGGTATGGGGTACCCAGAGACTTGATCAAACATTATTTTTGATATTTCTATGAGGGTCTTTTTGGACAAAGTTAACACTCAAATTAGTAGACTGAGCAATGCAGATTGACCCCATAGATTCATCCGATCAGTTTAAGGCTTACATGGAACAGACCCTTTCACAAGAAAGAGACATTTCTTCCTGCCTCATGGTCTTTGATCTGGAGCATGGGCTTTTCCTTGCCTTGAACTCAAACAAAACATCAACTCAGCTCTTTCTGGGTCTCGAACCTCGACGCTTTAAGTTTCTACACTGGAACTATACCATTACTCTGTGGAGTCTCCAGTTTATCAACTGGCCCTGAAGATTTGGAGAATTACCAAACTCCATGATCACATGAGTAAATTCTATGTAATCTGTTTCTTTGTCTCTCTCCATTTACTTCCGATTGGTTCTGTTTCCCTGAAGAACCCTGACTAATACTGATATACTGTGAAAGAGTTCAGCAATTTAGTAATTAGTGAGAGGAAATGTTAAAATTTTGAGTAATAAATTAAGATTACTATATTCTTGCCAGATGTCAAGATAAACTCAGAAGACATATAAAACACATCAAAGTAGACGATACATAATAAATTATATTTTTTAATTACTTCAGGTAACCATAAACAAGAAATTTGAGATGAATTTACTATTTTGTCTATTCTCTTTATTTAAAAATTTTAAATAATTGTTTACTAGTGTTTTAAGAAAAAATGTAATAAATAAAAGAGATAAAGTAAATAAAATAAAATAAAGTTTTGATATGACCTAAATCTGCCAAATTGCACCAATATATATCATAATTGTACATTACAATAATTTTACAAATTATATTATTATTGTAATTCTTATTTATCACCTTAGGCTTAGACTTTTTATTTATATTAAAAGTTGGTTTACAACAATAATAAGTGGCTAAAATTTTATAAGTATTTCCTCTACTTATATTTTCCCCCTCATATATAGTTGTGTTAGTCAAAAAAATCCCAATTTCAGACAAAAGGTATCACATTGTTCGTTTCAACATTTTCTTGAAACACACTAAACAAAAAGACAGAAATACAATAAGCATTTCATTTTCTGTGAATTCAAATTTACATGTAAATTTAAGCCTTGAATATATAAAATACAGTTAAATATTACTTTGTGAGAAGCTACATCTTTGAAAAGTTGAAATTAAAAATAACAACCATTAATAAACTATAATAAGCTTATCAATATTTATAAGTCACATACTTTCCAAACAGCAGAAACACTCTTCAAGCACACACTGGACATATAAAATGAACTATATTTGGGGTCATAGAAGAAGTCTCAATATTTTTAAGGGATTTAAATCATTCAATGTATATTATCCATCTGCATTACAATTAAATTAGGAATAAATAACAGGAAGCCATCTAAAAATCTCTTATTATGAGCAAAAAAAACCCCAAATACCTCTAAATAACCTATATATCAATGAAAAGATCAACTTGTTAATTTCTAAGTCCCATGTAAAACTGTTCTTAGAGAAAATAAGTGTAGAATTAAACACATGTATTAAAATAAAAATAGAAAGAGCTAATATTTATGACCTACATGTCTACCTTAAGAAATTAGAATTATCTCATGAATATGTGGAATCGAATGAACAAAAGAAACTGATGAACAAAATAGATCCAGATACATAGAACAGGGAACAGACTGAAGAACCCCAGAGGGATGGGGAAGGGGGGGCAGGAAGAGATAAACTAAAGAACTTATATGCATATATGCATAACCAGTGGACACAGATAATAGTGGGGTGAAGGGAGGGAAAGAGTGGGGAGGAGGAGGTCAATGGGGGGAAACAGGGGGCACATCTGTAATACGTTCAACAATAAAGATAAATTTAAAACAGAAATTAGACAAAAAGATTAAATTAAATGGAAGAAAATATATAATACATATAAAATTAGAAAACAATTAAATAGAAGCAGAAAACTACTAAAGAATATCAATGCAACAAAAATATTATTCTTAGTAAACATCAGTAAAATTGATAAACCTTTAGACAGGCTGATCATAAAATAGGAGAAAAAATTGTATTATCAATATCAGGCAAAAAGGAGGTAACTTTACTGTAAATCTCTGGTTTTAACAAGTTAAGGGAATGTTGTGAAGATTATATGTCAATGCTTCAAAAACTTAGATGAAACAGATAAGTACCTTAAATGACAAACTATAAACCTCATTCAAGAAGTAATATGTAATCTAAATAGTTATTTACAAAAAATGATATTGTAGCTAAAATCTTCACCCACAACTTTAGTTTCATATGATTTCATTAGAGAATTCCATCTAATATTTAGAAAGAAACAATTCCAATTCTATAACTTTTTCAGAAAATAGAGTAGCAGGAAACACTTCCCAGCACATTATATGAGAACAACATCCCTCATGAACACAGAAACAAAAGTCTGAAATAAAATGTTTAGTAAACAAATTCAGTAATCTATAAAAAGAGAATATATCATGACTAAGTGGAGTTTATATCAGGAATACAAACCTGATTTAATATTAAAAATAAAGATTATCCTATGATTAGACTAACAAAATTCAATCTTCATTCATGGTGAAAACTCTCAGCACATCAATAAACAAATTTGCTCACCCTGGAGAAGGACATTTTTGATAAATCTGTGATTAACATTAGTTAAGATCATATTTAATAATTTTTAGTGAAAATTAAATGCTTTTATTTAAAATCAGAAATAAGGAAAAGATATCTATTCTAATCTATTTTATTAAACATTTGTTGGCGGTTTACCAGTATAGTAGGATAGAAAAACATAAATAATATTATATATTGGAAAGCAATAATTCAATTTGTTTTAATTCACAGATGACATGGTTATCTATGTAGAAAATTCTAAGAATCTATGAAAAAGGTAATAGTTCTGTGTAGCAAGGTTGGAAAAAATATGAAGTCAAAGCACAAAGATATACTGAAATTCTATATACTAGGAACAAGTAATTAGAAATCCAAATAACATGAAAAAATATACATGAAAATGATGTACAGTGGTCTCTACAATGATAAAGACAAAATTGATTAATGTCTAAATGTATATAGAGATATATCAAGCTGATAGAGCAAAAAAAAATGTGACATTATTGCATTTGTCAGAGTTCTCTCAAGAAACAGAACCAGTAGGATATATATATAAGAAGAGGTTTATTATAGGATTAGCTCACAGAATCACGGAGGCAGAGAAGTCCCACAGTCTGCCTACTTCAAACTGATAACCAGGAAAACTGGTTGTGTAATTTAGTCTGACCCTAAGGACTGAGAACCAGGGGAATCGATGGTGTCCCAGCCATGTTCAAAGGCCCAAGAATAAGGAGCACCTACGTACAAGGGCAAAAGAAGACAAATCCATCCTTTCTCCACCTTTTCTATTATGACTCTAACAGATTGGATGGTGAATACCTGCACTGGGGAGCACCATCTCCTCTCCTCAGTCTACCAATTGAAGTGCTAATCTCTTCTGTAAATACCCTGCCAGACACACTAAGAATCAATGTTTTACTATCGACCTGGGTATCCTTTAGCCTGGTAAGGTTGCCACATAGATTTAATAATCATAATTAAAAAGATGCCAATTATTTCCAACTCTGTTTATAGATTCAATGCAATTTTAATTAAAATCCCAGCAGGCTTTTGTATGAAAATTGTCATTCTGATCCTGAAATTTATATGATATTTCCGAAGAAAAAACAACAACAACCAACCAACCAAACAAACAAACAAAAAAACCCGCTACTTTGAAAAAGAATGAATTTAGAGAATGCATGCTAATTTATCTAATTGAACTACTGATGCATCCATCAACTTGGTTAAATCTCAAACTGGCTATTCTGTGTGAAAAAAGCCACACTCCAAAGTATACACACCATAAACGAGCAGGAGGACAAAGTAATACAAATAGTAAAAATATTATTTCTCTTTTCAGACCATTTATTTAATATTCTAGAAATTGCAAACCAAATTACTAAGCTAAAGCAGATCGGGGGCTACCTAAAGAAGCAAAAAGAGAGAGGGATGGACTGGTTACAAAGAGGTTGATTGAGATGTCTCTTTTCTTAATTGTGGAGACATTCGAGTGAGTTTAGGCAGTCCTTGCTGCACACAGCAGGCGTTAAAGGACTTAGAACTGAATCCTTCCACTCCATGATTTCATGGTAACGTGTGTCACAGAAGTGTGCTAAGCTGTTCCCATATGCTCTACTTCTATAAACACCGTATTAGGCAAAGAGAAGCTGCCTGAACATACATGTAAAAACATATCATATTGTATTCATTATATATGTACAGTTTATTGTAGGTGATTGATGCTTAAATAAATCTATAAAACTAGGATTGGTCTTACTACTTGTCTTTTTTTATGAACGAGATAAAAAATATCAAATTAGCTACAGCTTTAGAGACATTTCCATTTCTTTCATATAAATTGACACCTCTTGTTGATATGCCATTTTCTAAAAAATATTCACTGTGTACATCTGATAATCTCCACATATCATCCAACAATCATACAGATCAACAAAGAGAACAATCAAGCCACACAAAATCCTTGCCCAAAATGAGTAAGAACACTGCAGCTCCGAATGACATGTGACTGGAGACAGGAATGTTTCACTTCCTTCCACCGCCAGGTGCAGTGGCAGTGCAGCAGCAGGACTTGACGGAGATTTGTCATGAAGAGGAAAGTTCTACTGTGAAATGGAAAATATTGCAAGCAGAGGTCAGGTTGATCAGATTACTGGCCACAAAAAAATTGAGAAGGGGCGCAACTTTGGGGAAGAAGGAGGTGATTTAGAAGGAAAAGGCTTCCCTTGGAGCCTTAATGGTGAAGCAAAAGTGGGATGTAAGCAATCAAAATTAAATGGGGGGTCTAGGGGGAATAAAGGAAAAACATCTGTAACAAAAATAAATTAATAAAAATTGGAGGAAAAAATTAAAGTGAAAAATAAATAAATTTAGTATATAAGAAAATTTTAAAAATTTACAAAATCAGTCAATAAAGCACCAAAAAAAATGAAAGAAGCTGCATTCCAAACAAGAAAACACCCTATTTTGTTCACTCATCTAGTAATGGACATTGGGCTGCTTCTAAATCTTGACTATTATAAATAATGCTGCAATGAACATAAGACTGCATATATTTTTTTGAATTTGTGTTTCAGGTTTCTTTGGATATATTCCCAGAAGTGGAATCGCTGAGGGGTAAGGAGAGGCAGAAGAGTATTAAATGCTGATGGAAGGAGACTTGACTTGGGGTGGCGAACACACAATTCAATATACAGCTGATGTATTATAGAATTATACACCTGAAGCCTATATAATTTTATTAATCAATGTCACCCCAATAAATTCAATAAAAAAAGAAGAGAAGAAGCTTTAATTCATGTCTGTCAAACCCTTCAAGTTGGCTTGTTGAAACAGCAAAAATTAAGCCAAAATCTTTTGACTTATTTTCCTCCATTACTTTTTCTATTTTCAATTTATTTTATTTCTGTTCTTATTTTTATTATTTTTTACCTCTTGCTAGCTTAGAGTTTTATTTCTTCTTCCTTTGCTAGTCTCTTAAGGGTGAACGTTTTGCAAACTTTTTGGAACACATTATTTTATTTTATTTTATTTTATTTTATTTTATTTTATTTTAAAGTATGCAACGTTATAAATTTTCCTCAAATCATTTCTTTCATTGAGTTCACAAATATTGATGTGTTCCATTTTTATTTTTTTGGAGTTGTCAGGATTTAGAAAAAGAAACATTTTTATAATTGTTATTTATGTTCCTCTATACATACCACCTGTTTTTTCCTCCTCTTGCTTTTTATGCTGCTTGGTGTTTAAGATTCTTGGAACTGTGTTTGGTTTCTGTTCTTAATTTTGAAAAATTCTGGGCCATCATTTCTTCTTTCCCATTCTTCCTATATTCTCCTCTGGAATTCCAATCATAAGCATGCACAGCTATTTTACATTGACCTCAAAACTGTGATGCTGTTTCCTCTTTTGTCTTTTGTACGCTTTCAGTGTCAGTAATTTTTACAGACCTACTTGAAATTTGATCTGATCTTGAATATTGTCCAACTTGTTATTTAGATCATTTAACATCATTATCATATAGTCATAATTTAAATTTTCTTTTTACATAGTTCTTTTAAAAATCATTTTAAATATTTTATTTACAGTTGACATACAATATTATATTAGTTAGACGTTATATAACTTACTGAGTGATCATCTTGATAAATCTCATACCCTTCTGACACCATAATAACTATTAGAATATTATTGATTATATTCCCTATGCTGTACTTCCCCATGACTATTCTATAACAACCAATTTGTACTTCTTAATACTTCCACATTTTTCACCCATCCTTCCAACCCTCTTTCCATCTGGTAACTATCAAAACGTTCTCTGTATGTATGAGTCTGTTTCTGTTCTGCTTGTTCATTTATTTTGTTTAGATGCTTTTATTGCCATTTTATTGTTCATATTTTCTTCCTTTTTTCTTCTTCTTAAAGAAGACCTTTTAATATTTTATTTACTATTAGTTTGGTGGTGATGAAATCCTTTATATTTTCTTGTCTGAGAAGCTTTTTATATGTCCTTTGAGTTTCAATGATAGCTTTGCTGAGTAGAGTAACCTTGTTTTAAGTCCTTGATTTCCATCACTTTATATGTTTCTTGCCACTCCCTCTGGCTTGTAATGTTTCTGTTGAGATATCAACTGACAATCATATGGAAGCACCCTTACAGGTAACTAACTGCTTTTTTCTTGCTGCTTTTAAGATTCTATGTCTTTAACATTTGTGATTTTAATTATGATGTGTCTTGGTGTGGGCCTCTTTGGGTTTATCAGGTTTGGGACTGTTTTCATTTCCTAGACTTGTATGTTTATTTCCTTCAACAAGTGAGAAAATTTTTCTGTTACTATTTTTTCAAGTGATTTTCATTTTTTTTGGTCTCTCTCTTCTCCTTCTGGCACCCCAATGATACAAATGTTGGTACACACAAAGTTATCCCAGAGTCTCCTTACACTATCTTCAATTTTTTTGGATTCTTTTTGATGTTCTAATTAGATGCTTTATTCTTCCTTATATTCCAATTTGCTGATTTGAATCTTAGCTTTATCTACTCTACTGCTGATTTCCTGCAAATTATTCATTTCAGTTCTCGTATTTCATTTATGACTGGTTCTTTTTTATGGTTTCAATTTCCTTTTTAATGCTGTTGAACTTCTCACTAAGTTCCTTGAGCAATCTTATGACACTTTTTTGAACTCTACATCTGATAGTTTGTTTGCCATAATTTTATTTAGTTCTTTTTCTGGATATTTCTACTATTCTTTAATTTTGGACATGTTTTTTTGTCTCCACATTTGACTGCTTCCCTACATTTTACTCTATGTATTAATTAGAGCTGTTGTGTCTCAGACTTGGTAGTGTGGCCTTGTGTAGTAAGTGTCATCTAGGGCCCAGGGTGCAACCTCTCCTGTCATCCAAGCTGTGTGTTCCAGGTACAAACCCCCTGTGGGCTGTATACAATGTCTTTTTGTAATTGAATCTTGAGGCTATTGACATCACTGGAAGGGTTTGACCCCCAGGCAGATTAGTTGCAAGGACTGGCTGCAAATAGAGCAGGAGATCTGCTGTGTAGGAGTCAACGCTACAGTGCAGGACTTGCTTCAGTGGGGCATTGGTGTTCACCAAGTCCGCTCCTCGAGTGTGATGTTTGTGGAGGTGATAGAGTTATAATCTGGATAATCTGAAGCTGTCCACTGGGTGCACGGATTCTGGAGCCTCCTAGGAGATTCAAAGTCTGACATTGCTTGGGCCCTGCATGGGGCCACTTGCCACGGCCTACAGCATGATCTGCAGAAGGCTGCTACTTATGCTGGACTTGGAGGTCTTCAGGAGAGGCTGAGATGTGAATGAAGGCTGGCTGCTCCTAGCATCAGGCCTGAGGTCACTTAGCAAAAGGTACAGGTTGTGCAGAGGCCAGATGCTGCTTATCTAGAAATTTTAAGAAAGTCCAAAGTCTGAGGCAAGAGAGGCCATTTGTATGAAAAAGCCACTGGAAACGCATTCATATAGTTCTAACATTTATGTCACATCTAAATCTGTTTTTTTTATTATTATTATTTTGTCTTTTTTTTCTTACATTTTAATGTGTTTACTATATATTTTTTATTACTATTAAAAGCAAGACATATAGTATAGTAACACAATGGAGGTAAATAAGTTTTTATCCTTGGAAATGGGCATGTCTATCTTTCTGTAAGACCTTTAGCATGGTATTTAATATAGTTTAAAAATTTGGTCTGCGTTTGAGGTTGTTCTTATTGATATGCACCAATATCCATGCACCAATTCTTTTGGCAATACATTGTGTTTAGGGTAGGAACTGCCTTGCCCGAATTTTTTCATGTCTATTCAGTTTAAGCTTTAGGTCTTTTCACAGCACATCATAGAGGTTCTGACTTTTTGTAAGTTACTTGTCATCTGATGCTCATTTGCTTGGACATGGGTATATGATGGGTGGGTATATGATGTTCTGATTAAGCTTCAAACTTAGGCAGGATCTACATCTCAGGGTCTCAGATCCTTGGCTTTGTCAGTCCCCAACTCCTCCTCTAACTACAGTTGTTCAAGCAGCATGCATTTTATTCCTCTTCCTGGTGGAGGAGCTGTTCCAGTTGCAGTGCATTTTCTCCAGTTTCCAAAGACAACAGTGTCTATCACCCTCTCTCTGTAGATCACAGCTTTTATTCTGCAAGAAAGATGAGACATGAGTTCCACTGCAGCTTTGTACTCTTACCACATCTGCTCTTTCTGTCCCAAATTTTTGTATCCAAAGAAAGGACTTCCCAAGTTTTTCCTCAGTGCCCAGAGGGCGCAGGGAACAAAATCTTGTACAAGTATGCAGGCTCTACATGTATTTGGGACCCCAGGATCTTCACTTTCTCACTACCAGTCTCTTTAACTAAAATTTTGTGTTATGCTATATATTTTTTTCAAATTGTGTTATGCTATATTTTTTTCCTAGATAAAACAGCTCTCGTGTCAGTCACATGCTGGCTCTGGTGTCTTTTTAGATTTGGGCCCAGTTGCTGCCCTGTGATATTATCCCTGGAATGGGTTTTTAAAAACTTAATATTTGCCCAGCTTTTTAAAAATTTCATTTTCACTTTGAAATCTATGCATTTCCTTGTTCTATAAATACCTGAGAAGAATCCCGAAATCCCTAGTGTTTTTGCATATCAAATTTGTTATCCCCTGCCCACAGCGTTTGGATAGAGTCATGGCAGAATATGGAGCAATACTAGCTTTTATAAAACAGAGATTTGGACAACAGAACATAGACCAAACATGCACAGAGCTCTGTTTCCAAGTAATGCTAAGTTTAAGCTTGTTAGATGACCTACTTTCAGTTTGAAAAAATAT
Source organism: Molossus molossus (assembly GCF_014108415.1). NCBI lineage: Eukaryota > Metazoa > Chordata > Mammalia > Chiroptera > Molossidae > Molossus > Molossus molossus. Next base: position 13,574,937 of record NW_023425346.1, read on the forward strand.
GTGGCTTGAGACAGAGATCATAAACTGAGGGTATCTATGTGCTTATTGCCCCTCAAGGCTCTACCAATTATCTGTGATTCAGAAAAATTATTTGGATATTCTGCTTGCTTTTCAAAGATTTTTTATAAGTACTCTCCAGTTAGAAAGGCCCCTACCCTGCTGATTTATTTTAAGCAATTAAATTCTCCTTTCAGATAATTGGGAATTGGCATTCAGAATGAGCATTTTCCTTGATTTACAGTGGGACCAGATACCCAATATAACTAAGAGAAGAACACAGACAATAAAATTGTAGTCAGAATGAGTTATGATATCTGAGTTTGCTTATAAACATAAAACCAAACTTGTATCAAGTTTTCACTTAGATAAAGTCCAAAACACTGCAGGATATGTGCACAGTAAATATATACATCTATGTTATATATAATGTGGGTAGAAATATTGAAATATTTGGGACATACTTATACAAAAATTTTGTTTGTTGTTTACCTGAAATTTCAATATAACTAGACATCCATTATTTTTATTTATTATATCTATAAAACAAGTTTACTCTCTGAATTGTCTGGAGATTTTATATCAAATTGCCTCAATATTATATTACATCCTCAAAAGAGTAACACCATGTTTTTCTGAAGTCTTAGGAAGGCTTAGCCTAGAAATAATGGGTTAAACCTTAAACCAGGGTATTTACCCCAAGATATTCTGTAATTTGGTGGAGACTGAGCCACTAACATCAGAGAAACCAAGAACTTCTCTCTCAGAATTATATTTTACTGATCACTGCAATGATCTAATTTTTCATCTTTGAATAACGAGCAGCAGTTTTTTTGGGGGGGGGACGTGCCCCTCGTAGGAACTGAACCCAGGACTCTCTGGTCCGCAGGCCGATGCTCCAACTGCTGAGCCAAACCAGCCAGGGCTCACCTTTGAAAAATGGAAATACATAAAAAATACTTTTTAAGATAAGGCTGGATAACAAGTGTAGATAAATTATTTGATTTTAGTTTTTATTTTAATAAAGAATGTTAATGGAGCAACAGGTATGGAGTACAATCACAGATTTAAATTTGTGTAATTATAAATTTGTTTAGCCAACGAAGAATTGCCATTTCCCTTCTCCCAAAAGCAAAAATTATTACAAACTTTAATTATTGAATTAAAAATAATTTGGGTAGATTTCAATATTTAGAATTATCTGCTTAGAAAGGTGAACTCCATACTAATTATTGATATATAAATAATCAAAAGTTTAAAATGGGATTAATTTAAATTTGAAGATTTTTTTTAATGTGAGTTGTTGATTTTTAGTCAGAAAATAAGAAGGAAATTGAATTTATGCATATGAAATTATAATATATATGATTTAAATTATTTTCAGGAATGTTTTTCTAACAGTTTTAAGTTCAATTAAAAATGGCATTAATTGGATTTGATACAGAAAAACCACAGGCCAAAGAATTAATAAGATAATTAAGCCTGAGTCTAGGGTCTTAGAAAAACAATGTGACCCCATGAAATGATGCCCTGGTTTTAATAAAATCTGGATGCAAAGCCCTGTTCTTTCTAAGCTGGCTGCCAAGCTTGATTTAACAGCTTATATTTTTGAGCCTTAGTGTCCTCTATGGTATAATGAAAACTTATAAATTAATAACATAATTGATATAATTCAAAATAAATCAAATGCTAACAGCAATTATTTCAAGTATAAACAATATGTATTTAAAATTTTGTAGGTAATAAATTATATAAATAAAATCAAAACAATGGTAATTAATAATATCAATAAACAGTACCACATCTTTCTGCCTGGTGTAGAAATAAGGATAACCAAGGGGAAGTTTGTGTATTTCAACATTCTCTCTCAAGATTACCTGAAAAGAACATGAGAAAACATACTTTCAAAGAAAACAAGAACTTTATTTAGCTCTGGGTAGTAAAATACTAAGAATAGTTTCAGATGATTATACAGAGTCAACCTATGCCTTTTCAGACCTCGAGATCAATACAGTTTTTATTGAAAGAATCACTGTCTTAAAAGGCAAATCTAATATTCTTGATTAAAGCTAAAAGCTAAGTCCCTGGATTAGCCACATGGTGTTGGAGGAGAACCAGGGCATATAACTAAAACCTCAGTGTAATACTAAAACCATAGGAGAGAACTGGGAGAATCCAGGTAGCCAAGCTAATTCTAAAGTCAGCAGCCAAGCTCCACAGAGACTATGGGGATGACGTGTACGTCCGCTATGCACAGTCTGCTGTATATTTACCACCCTCACCATGCAAAACCAAAACTTCCGAATTCGTATTGGATTTTAGTTCATTGGTGTGCTTTTCATAGTGGTATGACTTAGCAATTCTAGAAATATTTTTCTGTATTTCAATATTTAGTAAAAAAGTACATATGTTAAGTACAAAAGGTATCAGATTTTTCAGATTCCTAGCTCTGTGTGCACAAAATTATAAAACAATGGCCCACCAGTAGCAATGGATCATGCCTAGAACTGAGAACAAGGATCCTTGCAGGAACGGTTCCTTTTAGGGCTGAAGAAAGGAGCTTGAGAGATGACTGTGGATAGCTCAGTAAGCCAGAAGGTAAAGTGTTGCATTATCAAAATAACGCAATAGCCAGGGTGAATGGGCCCCACTAAGAAAATATAGAACAATTAAAGTTTCATAATTTATAGTGATGGTGGTCACGAGGGATTATCACCTATTCGATTTTGAAAAACAAAAAAAAATTCACGACTCTCTTCAGAACATAAAATATATATATGAAGAAAAAGAAAGTTCTCCTTTGTAGCAAAATTCCATAAAATACAGAAGTGATTATGAAGCTAGAAAGAGATCAATGAATGCTAAAACTACTGAGTGTTTCCTAAAGATCAGGAATTTTACACAGTCTAAATGTACTCTCCCCAAATTATTTATTAATTACAAAAAATGAATATAATAACATTGTAGTGAAAACCCTGATGTCTAATTTACAATAATATAATAATACACTAATGATACAGTGCTGCTGTGGTATTTCTGCCCAAACTCTATAGCAAAATCTAATTACTAAGACATATCTGACACACCCAGATTAACAGATATCTATAAAGTCTTTGTTTGTATTCTTTAAAAATTTCAGAGTTAAGAAAAATAGGAAAATGCTAAGGGCATGTTCCAGACACCTAAAATATCTGACCTGATGCTAAATTCAGGGGCGTCCCAGGCTGGACCATGGCTAAGGGGGTGGGTGTGAGTGGGGAATAATATCACCAAAGAACATTGCTGAGACATTTAAGAAAGGAAATTAGTTGAGTTCTCAGACTTCTCTCTTGAGACTCATTAGATTCTAAGTCACATGTTCACATGAGTTTTGTATTTACTTTTTGGCTTCAGTACATCCAAAAATACTTTTTTATAAACTATCTGAGTCCAAAATAAAATACCAGCTAACCAAATTCAACATCATATTTAAAAAGCACATCCATTTGATTTTAAGAATGTAAGAAAGCTTTAACTTTAGAAAAATCTATCAATATCACTTATTATGCTAATGGACTGAAGAAAAAGAAGTGTGATTATCTCAAAAGATATAAAACAAAACAGCATTTGATAATGTCTGATACTTATTTGTGATAAAAAAAAACTCTTAGAAAACTATGACCAGACTGCAATTTCCTTAATTCGATAAAGTCTCTGCACAAACGTCTTACATAATGGAGAAATGTGATATGTTGCTTTCAAGAACCGAAAAAAACAAGACAAGAATGCTGTTATGCCATGATTATTTAACATAGCATTAAATATCCTTGATAAATAAGTAATAGATAGAAACATTAAAAATTGAAAGAGAGGAGATAAAATTTATTCCTTAAAGATGATTCATTTACTCAGATTGATAACTCAATAGTTTCTACAAATATTATTAGAAAAAACAAAAATATTCTGAAATGTTGCAAGATACAAGATGTATTACCAATAATCAATAGCATCCCTCCATCCCAGCAAACATCATCTTCACAAAAAAACTCAGAAAATAACATTCACAATATAAAACAAACACAACAACTATGAATTCGTGATTTTTCTTTGCAGAGAAAAATTATGGAGTGTTTAGTGAGACCTGAATGAATGGAGCATTACCCTGGATTTATGATGGAGAAGCCTAAACTTCTAAAGATGTTGTCTCTCCAGATTAATTTATAAATTCCATGTAATTCTACCAACAAACATTCTAAACTTCTACATGTGAGCAGTGTTCACAAATGGCTAGGTCATAGTGAAAGAGAAAAGCAAAGCGTGGGTTTTCCTATACCAGATATGAAGGCATATTATAAGTTATTATGATAAAAACAATATGTATTTGTGCGGAGGTAGAAAATTGCATCAATGTGGGAATAGAGATGGTAACAATAGACTCTCATGTACCTGGAAGCTTCATGTATGATAAAAGTAGCATCAAACCAGGAGAAGGCTGTTGTGATACTGTGATTTATACATTTTCTATATATATTGGGTTCCGGGTTCTCAGCCACCTAAACCCTTGGAATTTCCTAAATGTAGAGAGTGATAAAGGTGTTTTTTGTTATGTTAATGAGGTGATTTTTGGAAAGCACCAAAGGAAGAGAGGTTGCCAGGAGAACTAACTGTACATGATTAGGGGGTTAGAACTTTCAGTCCCAGTCCTGAGCTGTACGAGGAAAGAGGGGCTAAGGGTGAATGGCTAATGACTTAATCAATCATGCATTTGTAATGGAGGCTTCATAACAACTCCAAACAACTGGGCTTGGGGAACTTCCAGGTTGGTGACCTCATGGAGATTTGGTGGAAAGTGGTGTGCTGGGAGTGCGCATGGAAGCTCCATATCCGTTCCCCATACCATGCCTTAGGCATCTCTTCTATCTGCCTGTTTCTGCGTTATATGCTTTTTATTTATTTATTTATTTATTTATTTATTTATTTATTTATTTATGTTACACAATTTTTTCTTTATTGAGTTTTAGAGAAATAGAGAGGAAGGGAGAGGAAAGTTAGAAAAATCGGTGAGATAGAACATCAATTGGCTGCCTCCTGCATACCCCCACCCCTGGGGATTAAGCCCACAACCTGGGCATGTGCCCAGACCAGGAATCGCTCTGATGACCTCTTTGTGCCACACCAGTCAGGCTATGCTTTAAAAAACAAACAAACCAAAGAAAACCTTAATTTATTAAATTTTTTTTAAATTACTAATGTCCCTCCTTTTTCCCCTTTTTACACTTTCCTCCACGATCCCACCCTCCCCCCAACCCCCTTTTCACCATACTGTTGTCTGCGTCCATTAGTTATATATATAAGTTCTTTGATTTATCTCTTCCCAACCTCCCCACCTCCCTTCCCTCTGAGGTTTGTCAGTCTGTTTCCTCCTTCCATGTCTCTGGATCTGTTTTCTTCATCATCTTATTTTGTTCATTATTATTCCACAAATAAATGAGATTCTGTGATATTTGTCTTTCTTTGATTGGCTTATTTTATTTAGCATAATACTCTCCTGGTCCCTCCATGTCATCTCAAAGGGTAAACAATTTTCCTCTCTTACAGCTGCATAGTGTTCCATTGTGTACATGTACCAAAGCTTTTTTATCCACTTGTCTACTGATGGACACTTGGGCTGTTTCCAGATCTTAGCTATTGCAAATAGTGCTGCTATGACTATAACAGTGTATATATTCTTTCTGATTGGTTTCAGGCTTCTTAGTATGTATTTGTAGAAGTAAAATCACTGGGTCAAATGGCAGCTCAAATTTTAAATTATTTAAAGAAACACCATATGCTTTTATAACAAACCCATGATCTAGTAAGTAAAATGTTTCTGAGTTCTTTGAGCTGCTCTAGCAAATTAATCAAGCCTATGATTTGTAGCCAGTCTGCCAGAAGTACAGGTAACAACCTGGACTTACGACTGACGTTTGAACTCCAAGGAATAGTTCATGCAAGCTTCCAATCTGTAGCTGTTTGGTCAGAAGCACAGGTGATAGCCTGGGTTTCCAACCGGCCTCTGACGCAGGGGGGACAGTCCTGTGGGACTGAGCATTTAATCACCAGAATGTGATACTGTATCTGGGTAGATAGTGTCAGAATTGAGTTCATTTTTGGGTACCCTGCTGGTGCCCCAAGAAGTGCTTACATGTCTGGGTGACACCCCCCACCACATGTGAAGTTGGTGATCAGAATACCAAGAGTTAAGCTGGGAAGATGGGCTCACACACTATAAAAAAATACTCCATATACCAAGATGGACTACACAGAGATTAAAGCCCAAATGTGAAAGGTAAAACTATAAAATCAACAGAAAAAATGTAAGGTGTTTTTTTCCATAATATTGAAGAGAGCTGAAAAGCACACACAAAATCATGAAGTGAAGAATTTATAGATTTATCTATATCAATAATAAGGATTTCTGTTTAAGAAAAGACTCCTCAGATGTTGTCACCAGAAAACTTGCAGGCTGGGAGAAGACATTCACATGATCTAAGAACAATACAGAATTAAACCTAGAAAATACAGAGAATGGCTGCAAATTAACAAGAAAAAGATGAGAAACACACTAGAAAAAAAAGAAAAAGTATAGGATATGAGTCAATGAGGGAACTACCTGGAATGATAACATGAAAAAATGGGTGCTCAACCACATTAGGAATCAAAGAAATGTGAGTGAAAAGTAAAAAAAAAAATACAAATGTACCTTCAACAGATGGCTAAAAATCAGAAATGTGGATAATCTCGAATACTGTGAGAATGAGGTGAGGCATGCGGGCCTCACACACCGCTAGTGAGAGAGCAGGTGACAGGGCAGTTCAGGCATGTAACACTACAGCGCTCAGAGGGTGTGCGTGGGGACTCTGGGACCCAGCAATCCCACTTCAGAGACACTCACACAGGTGCCTGGAGGGATGTGACTAAAGGTGTTTATAACAACACCCTTGGTGGAAGCAGGGAGTTTGAAGCAACTCAGGTGTTCATTACCTGGGGAATGGATGGATAAACGATGAGAAATATAAACAATGTATTAATTTGCAAGAGTATTTTGTGAGTTGGATGCATATACAATAACATAAATACATTTAAAAGCAACATCGAGCAACAACAATAAAAAAGTAAGATCTATTTCATATAAATCAGCCTTTTGCATTTCTTAAAGAAACATACTTATCCAGTAATATAGGCCTACATTTAGATTGGTACGTATATGGGGTTGGAAGTGAGGATTAGAAATAAATAAAAAAATTATTTTAAAGTAAAATAAAAAAGTGTTGTTTTGCATGATCTAAAGATAGCAATGTTCCATAAACTGACTAAAAAATTTATATATATATATATATATATATATATATATATATATATATATATGATTCAATACATAGGTGTTATTTACTTATTTAGGGAAATTTTCCAAGAATATAAAGAACCTTTTTAAGGGAAATCACTTTGTTGGAATCTTAAAGGGGTACACAGCTGGGCTACTGAAAGGTCTTAGGTGCACGCTAATAAACCTTCTTAGAGTAGGCTCTCATACTTTAATCTTAGCTATATTTGTTACTAATATCGTACAAGTGGTATTTTTCTAAAGAATGTTTTCTCAATGTATTTTTACTATTTTGGAATCCTAAAATACATTTTTTACAGTGCTTTTTAAGCTTACCATTTATAGTTAGTAAACTTGAAACCGGTGGCACCTTCAGTTGAACTATTTGCAAGCCATAATATTTTTAATTAAGAAAATACTTCTTCTAAGGTGCTAATATAATTAGTGAGGTCACTACAAACTCTGTTTAATAAAAATATTCTTAGTTCCATTATTTTGGTTTTGAGATGCATAAATATTTTAGCTCAGATAAATTTACACTACTGTCATTTTTCTTTTTTAAAACAATATAAATATTATTATTGGTTTTTAGAGAGAGAGAAAGGTAGAGGAAGAGAGGAGAAGAAACATTGGTGTGAGAGCAAAACATCGATGGGCTGCCTCCTGCATTCCCCCTACCAGGAATGGAGCCCACAGCCCGGCATGTGCCCTGACTGGGAAACGAGCCAGCAACCTTTCGGTGTATGGGACAATGCCCATCAACTGAGCTACACTGTCCAGGGCACTGTCTTTTTTCCATCAACACTTTCTTCGACAAATATATTTTTTGACAAGTATTTATATATGACCAAATTCATCAATTAACTTATATCAAATATTTTACTATTGCAAAATTTAATTTCTTTCAGCTAAAAATACGAACTGCACCAAAAGACCCTTTTTACATGGAGGTACTCCCAAGTTTAATCACATATTTCAAGTCTTGTCCATCATTTGAGATTTCATCATTTAATGTGTTGAGTCCCTTTCTACCATCAATGTTTTTATGGTGTAAGTTTTTTTCTAATGATTTCAATTCACAAAAATGTTTGAAAACTGAAGATTTTTGTCATTTCATTTGTTAAATAATTTGATTAAAGATTTCCAATTGGGTTTTAACAAAATACACCAAACTTTAGAGAACCGGTTAACAAAATTCAGTACCAATGTAGGCCACTTAGGCTTGTTTACAAAGTAGTTCTTCAAAGGCTCAAACATTTCTGCAATTCAGTTGATGGCAGGTGTCAAAGAGAGGAAGTGGGTACTGAAAAGGTTTGGGAAATTTAACTTTAATTCCATCGCAAACATTTTGCAGTAATCTAACAGGGTATATGCAAAACGTAATAGAATGTTCTAGTTTTCATGAGGTTATGAATTATTTGTGGACCACAAGTAATTGCAAGTACATTATTTTTTGTTCCATAGGTTCCTTAACTTGTCAAGAATGTATTTTTTATCATAACACAAGATCTACAAAAATTACATTATTATTGCACCACAAAACAAGAGTTTTATCTTCATGTTTGAACACTTTAACTCAGATTACTATAGCATTTTCATTAATGTCAAATATTACTCCATCAATAGAATAAATTTCCCAAAATGTTACTTTGTTTTAAAAAATTAAATAATAAATCGAACTATTTCTGGAATTGACTAATTATAACAGCTGATGACATGGCTACAATATAGGCATCAATGAACTGTTTGGATGTTATTTTTGCAAATGGAGCCATTTCTTTCTATATATACAAAAAGATTTAAAGTGCGTACAACTAATTCAGAATAGCAATTATGTGATCTAAATGAAGTCATGCTTCACAGAGTGACAAATAAATGCCTGTCTGTTTCTGCATGTGTTAAGTGGTTGCCTTTGGGTACAGTCGTCTTATCTAAGTAACTGGAAGATTTGAGATAGATGCTGTTTGCACAGAGTTGTGTTTCGATTTCTTGTGGGCGGTGACTACATGCTCCTCCCTCTGCTGTGGATATATGTCAAAAATGTCATGTGCTAGTTATATGTTCACCACCAACTGATAAAACAGAATATGAAATAGGTCAAATTCCTGAATTCGGTTTAGGAATTAAAAATGTACATTTTTAGTTCATTGCTGCCAACGGTGTTTATTGTAAAATTAAAGTAAAAACCCAAAATATGAAATAAGTAAACACTGTAGAATGACACCATATAACAAATGGCAAAGCCCTGTGACAAACCTGTGTTCCAGGGCAGGAGTGCCAACCTCCATTTCCCGGATGTGCTCGGCATCTCATACTCGTGATTTTACAATATATAATTTCCCATGTCCTCTATGACTCAGCTGACTGGAGGCACTTTGTCGCTGTGCCCCAGGCCATGAACAACTGCCTGGTGCACCCCCTGGACGGCAGGGACAGCAGTTTTAATACTTCTCTCAACACCACTTTAGCTGTCCCCTGTGGCTAGTGTCTTGCTTTGTTTCAATCTCTGAACACCTTTGATAATGTCCTTAAGAGGAAAGTATTAGTTACATTGTACCTGAAAATGGCCAGAAAAAAAAACAAACATTAGGTCATGGCTAGTACTCTCAGATTTTATCAGGTGTCTAAATCGGAAATCTGGCTTGTCTGTTTTTTAAATTTAGCATTCTTTAAAATATGACTCTTATTGAATCTGGGATCCTTTTCCATTCATTAATTCATTCATCCATTCGATCACTTATTTAGAGCCTAGAAAATTCAATCTACTTAGATTTAAATCTTGATTCTGCCACTTATGTGACTATGGGACATTCCTTAGTTTCTCTAAACTTAGTTTTTGTTTTTATTTTGTTTTGTTTTTTTTACTTTTAAAATGGTAATGATGGTATTATCTGTTTCATAGAGTTATTGTGAGAATTAAATTAATTGATATATCAAAAATACTTAGAGACCCTGGATGGGTAGCTCAGTTGTTTAGAGTGTCATCCTGATACACCAGGATGGCAGGTTCGATCCTCAGTTAGGGCAGATACAAGAATCAACAAATGAATGCATAAATAAGTGGAACAAACAAATCAATGTTTCTTTCTCTCTCTCTCTCAAAATCAATACAATAAATATTTAGACTAGTGCCTGTCACATAGTGAGGGCTACATAAGTGTGCTGTTCTTGTTGTTATTATAATTTATTCCTTATTTGATCACTAGATATACTGTATGCCAGACACTATGTTATGCTATGTGTTGAATATAGAAACATACCCTCCTGGACTTTATAGTTCCTTGGGGGAAATAGGCACATAATTACACAAGAGTTAATAGTACAGTGTGAGTTATAGGGCAAGGAATTATACAAAACACGGAAGCACAAATTAGAGGTCTGTACTAAGTATAAACTAGGGGTTCAGGCAAACTTCTGCAAAGAAAAGACATTTAGGCTGAGGACTCAAAGTTAAGCAGAAGGTAAGTAAATAGGTAGAGCAAACAAGCCTCCCTGACCGTCTGCAGGTCTAGGACAGGTGTACAAACAGAAGCCTACACATCACAGGTCTAACTATTTGAAAGTGTAACTCAAACTAACAAACTGTTAAATCAACTAAGTTTGATCTTGTCTATGTTGAAAATAATTACCTTTATAACAACCAATAAAAGGCTAACCCTGGAAGCAAGCATGAGGCCAGGCAGACAGGGGATTCTGGGGCTCCAGGCACCAAGAGTGAGGTCTAGGAGGAGGAGGCATGACCTCTAGACTTCCCTCCCTATGAAGAGGGGCACTGCTAGAAGATGACCAGACTAGGGCTATGGAAGCACTAGTTCCCACATGTTTGGATTAACCACAGTCATCTGGAAAGCTGACTAAAACACAGACACCTGGGCAGCACTCTACTGAGTTTCTCATTCAGTAGATCTGGTGTATGGTTCAAGAATTTGTATTTTTTTCAATTAATCTTTATTGTGGAACGTATTACACATGTCCCCACTTTTCCCCCATTTCTTCCTTCCACCCAGGCCTTCACCACACTATTGTTTGTGTTCATGGGTTATGCATATACGTGTCTAAGGTTTTGATTAATCTCTGCCCTCCCTCGTCTTCCCTCTGAGATATGTTCGTCTGTGCCATGCTTCCATAAGTTTAACCAGATTATCCGAGTTACTGAAACATGTAATTATATAACATACATATTATCAGAGAAGTTAGAAAGCTGAAAAATAGAAACAAGTTGGAAGAAGACAAAAATTTGGGATACACAGTTCTGCTCATCTCCTAAATTATTAATGAAAAAATCACATTGTACTATGTTAGGTGGGGGACTATATACAAAGTTTAACTTTCCTTGAAATATTGCTAAGTCTTTTAGTTTGTTAAAATACAAATACTTTTATTAAAATATTTGTTAAATATAAAAATCTAAAATGTTCACAATTATTCACAATGACATTATAGTTAATATACTTTATCATGTGGAAACATGACCATTGAAAATTCTCCCTTCCTGTGGATGGACCTGGAGAATATTATGCTAAGTGAAATAAGCCAGTTGGAGAAGGACAAGTATCCCATGATCTCACCTGTATGTGGAATCTAATGAACAAAATAGGTCCAAAGGTATGAAAGCACAGAGAGAATAACAAAGCTCACTGGGGAGTGGGGGAGGAGGGGACAGAAGAGATTAACCAAAGAACATATGTGCATAAACCATGGACACCTGCCATGGAGAAGGCCTGGGGTGGGGAGGGGGTGGGTGGAGTGGAGCAAAAAGGGAGAAAATGGGAGACATCTGTAGTACTGTCAATAACAACAAAAGATGGGGACAGCCTGTCATGGCAGAGTCACAGGGGACAGACTGAAAGGCTGGACCTGGGTCTCCCACAGAGAAGATAGTGTAATGAGATATGGTTTCATGACATAAAAGGTGGCAAATTAAGCTAAAGGAAGGACACGCCCCTTCCAGAGGCCACTTGCGAAGAGGATTCTGTGAACTGGAGACTCTTCCCAGGACAACCTCAGAGGTGTGGGCTGATGACAGCAGGGACACACCAGGGAGGAGCCCAGGGCACGGGGTCACCCAGGAGCAGAGTCTCCCCCTTTGAGGAAACTTGAACAGGACATGCTGGCTCCACAGACTCCATGATTGTAAGACTCTCCCAGTTAATTGGTGTCTCCTGAGATGTTAAGATTAAAATCTATGTCCCTTAGTTATACCCCCTGAGTCCTGGGCCCCTGCCGCCCCCCACCCCACTGAGCACACACAGGAGAGGGAGCCTCAGAGGGGGACAGCCCAGGGACTTTGTGGGCAGCAGCAGGCATCCACACAGCAGAGGAAACTTTAAGTCAGGAGAATGGGCCTCACCTGGGACGAGCCCATGTCTGCCCTCACTGGCTTTTGTGTACAGAAGGGGACGTGGCCTGGCCCTGCACTGACCCCTAGGTTTGCTGTGGTCCCAGGTGGGCCTACAGTGACTGATCTCCGGGCTGCGATCAGCACTCTCCTCCTGCCCCAGGGTCTGTGGAAATGTGATCACGTCCCATTTCAGAGCCAAGTTAGGGACTGTTTTCTAGACATACTGGCTTCCCCTCCCCCAGCCCAACTGATCAGCCCTGGTTGCTAGGACGTGGTGCCTTAGAGACAGAACACTCCCAGGGTTCTGAGGGTTATTGTGCCCACTGGAAACCGGCAGTCAGTGGCAGAGCTGTGAGCCCGACCAGCCATGGAAGGCCTGCTTCCTGCCCCCGCACCCACCTTCCAGGTGACCCTGGAGCAGCTGTGTGGGTGCTGCTGCTGATGCCCGAGAGCTTAACCTTCCTCCTGGGGATCCTGGTGGGTGCTCTGGTGGTGGTACCTGTGCTGGTAAAGACAGGACACATGATAAGAACTGTGAAGTCACCAGATAAAAGGAGTTCTGCCCGCAGTGAAGTCTGTGCAAGATGTAGTGAGAACATTGGACCAATAACAGAAGCCTATGACACTCAGGTCACCTGGTGTGCAGGCCAGTCCTCTCTTGTTACAGACCTTGTGCTGAAGGCACTGAATACACAACTGAGCGGGACTCTTCAGGACATGGTTGACTTACAGAAATCTGGTCCCAAAGGTGTCCTTCGTGAGGCTGATGTCAATGTGTCCCAGAACATAGCCAGACAACTGTGGGACCAAAAGCAAATGCACAAAGAACTTGCCTCAGAAAGAACGAGTCTGCAAACTGAGAAAGCATCATTACAGCATGAAAATTCAAAACTAAAAGATGAGATTCAACAGCTGAAGCTGAAGATTTGAATTCTGCCTGAAATACATGAAGGTCATGTAACAGAACTATGGAAACAGCTGTGTGAGGGGGAAAGGCAATGCTCAGAGATGGAGACCAAGTTTTCCAACATCTGCAGGAACATGAACTCCAGCTGTCTGTCTCTGAACACGTATAAGATGATGGCCCAGGACATGAACCAGGAACTGCGAAGAAGCTCTTCCTCCTATCAAAATGAGATTTGATGCCATCAGAAAAGAGCTGAAGAATCCTGGATGGCAGCTGAGTTCACTCAGAAAGTTCCAGAATCTATGGAGAGAAAATGATCACATCAGGCTATTTCTGGCTAAGGTCGAATCTCAGTTCCAGCCTTTCCTAGGTGGTCCCTTTGCTTCTCCTTCTCCACCTGCCGCCCACGCTGCCCATAGACCCTGAAGTGCAAGGTCCTTTTACTCCTGCTCCTCCACCCTTAGTCCACTGAGACCCTGAAGGGCCAGGTCATCCCCTGGGTCATGGGGTCCCCAGGAGGAGGGTCATGCAGTAAGAGCTTAAAAATCCAGGGTCACCTGCAGGTTTGACTCAGCTTCCACAGCAGCTGGGACCTGAACACCTACAGCCAGGACACAACATCTGCCAGTGTTTCTGTTCCAGCAATTCTGTTTGCTCTCTTCAGTTTAGTTACTCTTACTACATTGATGCGCCATTACCCTTAGTAGTGCACAGCACTGTAAACTTACAGTCCTATGATTTAAATATAGATTTGTTAATATTATTCTCATAAATACAAAATGCTCCCGGAATTATATACCAAAAGTATAGTATTTTGATTTCAATGACCACTATAACTAAACTATTATCCAAGTTTGACATTTATGTTTAAACAAAGACCATGATAGTATGATATGTCTATTATTATAAATCTATAGAAGTAACAATATTTACCTGGAAAACTTTTGGTTGGTTTCAAAAACAAGAGGAAAAAATGTGAATAGGACAACACCCCATTCAAACCACACAATATTTTAATTACTTTTGTCTTTAATTCATACTTTAGTCCTAAAATTATAGATTGGAAAACTTTAGATTTTGTCCCTGATTTATAGTTGTTTCTTATTCTTTGTCTAAGATACTGTTTATAATTTAACATTTTTAAATTTTATGCAGTGAAAATAAACAAGGTTTCTCTTATTTGCAAATACACACATATACACTCACTCGTGTTCTCTCTTTCACACACACACACACAATAAAGATACAATGTCCTCTTAGTTGTTTAAATCAGAATAAAATGTAAAAATATTGTTGCAAATTTTAATATATATTTTAAATAAATAGATCAATAGAAAATAAAAATCTTCCATGCTAAATGGTGGCTGATATAACGGGGAGTTTTAATTCTTATAAAATGTTTTCTCCAGGCTTCTAGGAATTCATAAATGTGTACATGAGTATTAGTCTTACATGTAATTTTTTTTAAAAGAAGCAATATTTTTCCTTCTCACCAGTGCTTGTTTGAGTTAAAACAAGTCAAATATTTCATTGTTAATAGTTCAAAAGAATCAATGCTATTTCTAGACAATACTAACATGTTTTTAACAAAATAATCCTATAAGTTTAGTTTACTCCGCTAAGTGGATTTATTGATTGTCCCTAAGTTATATGTTTCTGAAAGATAAATAAGACACATTGCCTACCTCTAAAGGATTCTCACACCACCAAATTCTACTACAATGACTTCAGTAGCCTTTGAAATCTACTGTGATGGAATGTAGACAAGGAAAGTAGGAAGGCAAATGAAAGCATTTTGCACCAGCAGCTAACAGTCATTTAACTCCCACTGCTTCTACCAGTTAATTCTATAAACTTTTCCCATATAGCGGAAATGTTAGGTTGTTGAAGTACATCAAATTTTCCAAAATAATCTTCCAACACACACACACAAACAATCATTTACCCCATTATTTTTCTTGGAAACATAGTGAGAGAAACAATTGGTGCTTCGTGTAAAGCTATGAATGCTCTTTTATGACGGCCACCAGGAGTATTTAGTGCCTAGAATGGATTGTCAGTAAATTCTGATTGTGATTGCAGCAATAAGCAGATATTGAGCACAGCAATTTTTCTTGAAAATATTTTCCTAATTTTCCACATGCTGTTTTCCAGAAAGGATAATCACTTTTATTTTTAGTTGCAATTGAACATTCTCAGGATGACACCAAAAACTGGGCTGCAATTCTTCACTGAGAAGCTAATAATTCCCCTGGGGGACTCTGGCATAGGGTACTGTCACTTGTGGCTTACAGAGTCCGTGTAAGAGAAAACAAGCAAAAATGTTGGTCCCTGGCCAGTTTATCTCAGTGGTCCAGAGAGACGTGGGGTCGGTTCCCGCTAAGGGCACGTACCTCGGTTGCAGTTTGTCCCCGGCCCTGTTGGTCGTGCGGGTGGCAGCCACTCGAGGAGTACCTTTCACGTCGATGTTTCTCTCTCTCTCTTCCTCTCTCTCCCTCTGAACAAAACATGGAAAATGTCCTTGGGTGAGGATAAAAATAATAATAATAATAATAATAATAATGTTGGTAAACCACAAAGAAGGAAAAAATCCAAAGGAGGAAAGTGAGCAGTGCTTTTCTAATTGGAAATATTTGTTCAAGTATCTGTTTTCCATGGGGGTGAAGTCAACTTCAGTCACTGTTATCTGGACTGAACAATCTCCCATTACTGAAGCCGACACTGAAGGGAGGTTATGCCCCGGTAAGGAGATAGTCAGATATGATGGTTCCTATCAATGTAATCACTGCCCCTAAAGAAACAGGTGTTCTCTCTTGTTTGTTTCCACTGTCAGAATGCTTTTAGTGGAAATTGGGGGGCGGGGATAGAGGACTCTCCAATTCAGTCATGGAATCGAGAGAGAGCTGCTTTGGATGTATTGCCTGTACTTGCCGGCCTGCACTTGCCCATCGACTGAATACCGGCTGCCTTGCTGCTCGTCTTATCCCGTTATTATGTGGGATCTCTGTATTTTTGAATATTTCTCTGCTAACCTGTTGAGACTAGAAATTGAGGAGACACTAATTGCCAAGATATCTCAATACATCTTATTTCTTTGATATTTATGGGCATATTAAAGCACATAAAGGGGAAGAATCACAATAAGGTGGTAATTGGGGCCCTAAGACAAAGATAATATTTATAACATACAGCTCTTCAGATTTCACCCAAGAAAATGACCACTTATTCAATTCCCCCTCCCCCAGCAGTTCATAATGGCTGCATAAGTGGGCAGAATTGATCCTAGGAGATATACATAGAAGCTTCACCTGTTTCTTTCACCTCACTGATGGATGGAACTACAACCTTAAGTCCTGTAAGGAACATTAACACTCTATTCCCAATCCAGAAACGAAGAAACTGAGACTCCAGATCTATGTAGGTGGGGGGTGGGGGTGGGGAGGGGAAGAAAGGAGTCCTTAAGGTAAGTAACCAAAGAGCACTCTACCGCCACCTACCTGCACGTGACACCATCGCCAAACTCCTGGTCGACCACATAAGCGGAAATGTCATTTGTGAAAAGTATATTTCGTGGATCATTCTTTTGAGGCCCATACACTAGAGACCAACTCACTTGGAGTTAAAAAAATTCTTAAGTTTACTTAGTTGGCTGCATTCAAGGAAATAAAATAAAAGCTATGGGAAGTGAACTAGGTATACCAAATAAAAATCTGAACAATATTTTCATATTCCCAGGGAAAAATATATGAAATTGTCCCATTTTTTTGGCCACATGAACCAAAGAAACTTTCAGTCATTGACTAACATGGTGTCAAGCATTCTATTAAAATATTTTTTCTGCCAATTGTATTTAGACTCTTGATTACATATAGACACCTTCGAAAAATTCAGAGAACATATACAAATTACCAACTATTCTTTATCAGGTACCCTCAAATTTAGTTCCCAGTCTAGTGGAGGAAATTAGACATATTAGTATGGCAAATATTTATTAACATAATCATTGGTTGGATGGAGAAGAGGAGATAAGAGAAACATATCATTCAGACCAAGAGATTAGAAGGCTCCACCAATAAGACACGTGAGACTCGTGTTGTGTCTGAAAGATAAGGACATGTTAGAAAAGAGTAAGTGGAGGGAAGAGAGGAGTGTATGCCCTGCAAAAGGAACACTATGCAAGAGGAAACAGAATGATCAGATGTGCCATGAAAGAAAGCTTTCATCCAAGTATTTGACACAGAACCTGGCAGAAAGTGAGCATTTACTTAAAAATACATGAATTAGCCCAGTTGGTGAGGCTCATTACATTGATCATCCTTCCATGGACTGATGGATCTCCATTCAAATCCCATTCAGGTTACATGCCTGAATTGCAGGCTCCATCTCCAGTAGGGGGCGTGCAGGAGGCAGCCAATGGATGTTTCCCTCTCATATTGATGTTTCTATCTCTCCCTTCCTCTCTCTCTAAAAAATCAAAACATATTTTAAAAGTTCATGAGTTAATCACCTACATATGGCAATTAGTTAAATGAACCCTAGAAATTGATGTGTTGAGAAACCTGCATCTAGATCCCTCCTGAGGTCTGTGAGGTGACTTGTGGGTTGGGAAGACAGCCTTGCCTCTGAGCTCAGTGAGGTACTGGAGTCGTGAGCCTGCAGCTGCCTTAGCATCTAATCTCCAGTGACAAGGTGTGAATATAATATGTTGTAACACACACACATTCAGCAGATATGATCAAATCTGCACTGACATTTTAGGGAACTAAATATATATTAAAAGCCAAACTATGCTTCCGACTCAAACTTTTAAAAACTTTTTTCTCCATCACAAAAATAGAGTGAAAATTCTGTTCCTCATATTGAATCAGTCAATAAGGATGCATCCAGGACTGTGCTAGTTGCTATGAAGGATTCAAAGAAAAACAAAATATATCCTAATTTTTACTTTGGAATTTAAGGAGACAAATGTTACAGACTAATATAAGTCAGGATGAAATAAATGTGAAAGTGTATGATACAGAATGAGATCTGTCAGACTAAACACAATTAGAAGTCATGGTAAGTTTAAAATAATTAAGAATGTTTATAAAACAGACAGTGCCTTAGTCCCTTCTGGTTGCTGTAACACAAATACCACAGACGGGCACTTCCTGCGCACAGTTCTGGAGAAGGCGAAGTCCAAGCCCAAGGTGCTGGCTGACTCAGAGTCTGGTGAGAACCAGCTTCCCAGACTCGAGTCTTTTTGCTGTAACCTCACATGGCAGAGGGCAAAGCAGCTTTGTCTGGCCTCTTATAAAGCACTAATTCCACTCCTGAGGGCTCCATCCTCATGACCTAATCACCGCCTAAAGGCTCTACTTCAAAGTACGATCACATTGGGGATTCGGTTCCCGTTACATGAATTGATAGGGAAGACACAAACATTCAGACCATAGCAGACAGGATTTCCTTTCAGGCCTATGTTCTATGGGGGGAAAAGTGTTTAGGACCTGTTTAGATCAAACAGAGAGAAAACTCTGATTCAAAGATATAAAGGTGTTCAGAAACTATTTTGAAAAATCACGCTATTTTGATGACATGTCACCAGCATCAATTAAACTCATTTTGCTTCCAGTGCTAAGTTGAAATATTGGAACACGTTTTTTTGGGGGAGGGGGAGAGATAACTCTGTTTTTCATTTTTCTTGGGAATAATTATTTTGACTTCAATAATTACATTAGCTTCCCTCAAGGAGGTTATACTACAAACATAGTTCGCTTGCTTCCAACAATTTACTAATACTGTACTAATGCAATAAGGGTAGAGACTCCATGGAGAAAGATGAAATAACATGTACCGTTGATTCCTTGAGCGCCTCTGATTCCAGTTGCATTTCATCCCTCTGTTGAGTGGCAGCCATCCAGTTCTCTTTTAAGTTTATGAGAGAAAATATGCATGAAGTTAAGAGAAAATTACTCACACTACCCAGCTGAGCTGATTTCTGCACTCCCAGATGCTGAGGTGGCGGGAAGAGTGACCCAGTAAAAATTCAGATGGAGATCTTTGTCAGTCTTTTGTTAGTGAATCAGGTGTTTATAAAGCATCTAAATTAACTCACATTCTATTCTAGGAACTGCAACACAGCTGTGAGTAAACAGGAGGCCCTGCCTCAAAGAACATACGTTTTAGTAGAGGAAACAACCTATAAAGTAACTGAGACAAAAACAATAAATTGAGATCTAAACCATACAAGCATTAAGAAGACAGAATGGAGTGGTGCTGTCAGGAGGGACTGGAGAGCTGGTTTAAGAAGAATGGGCAGGAGGCTCCTCTCTGAGGCCATGACATCTGTGTGGAGACCTGAATGGTGAGAAGGGGCAGCTGAGGTAGCATCTGGGAGACGCACATTCCAAGCAGATAAACAACTAACTGTTCTCTTTGCTTGTTCATTCAAATTCTTTCAAGCAAACAAGCAAAACAACAACAAAATACATTTACCAAGCACTTTCTATGCCCAGGGTTAACTGTAAAACAAGTCATCAAAGAGATCATAGTGGAATGGAGGCAACTGAGTCCACAGGGGATGGAGAAAGGGAGAGGGTAACATAGCATCATTTCCTGTTGCCAGGTGTCAGGTAATTAGTGTTACAAATGGAAAAAAATGAGGTGGCAGAATCTGGATGTTAATGAATTGTAACAAAATCCAACCACTCCTTTCCTCTTTCCTTTTGTATGACCCTATTTCCTTGTCTATGGAACTTGGGAGGAAGTTTTTACTTCTGTTTTAAATTTTGTTTATTTATTATTTATATATATTTTTTTGGTACGTTCCCCTAGCAGGAACCGAACCCAGGACTCTGGTCCGTAGGCTGATGCTCTAACCGCTGAGCCATACCGGCCAGAGCTTAGATTTTTTTAAGTTTTACTTTTATTGAGTTTATTGAGGTACAGTCTGTGCATTAAAATGCACTTATTGCCTGTGTGGCTCAGTGCATTGAGCATTGTCCCATGGACTGAGAGGTCTGGGTTCGATTCTTGGACAGGACATGTCCCTGGCTGTGGGCTTGATCCCTGGAAGGAAGCGTGCAGGAAGCAACTAGTTGATGTTTCTATTTCTCTCTTCCTCTAAAAAAATGAATAAAAAACAAATAAATAAAATATGCTCTTTTGATTTACACATTTTGACAAGTTTGGACAAGTGTTTACATCCATGTAACCATGGTAGTCAGCAATCTAGCACCTCCTGGGAGCTTCTCTTACCCTCTGTATCATTTCTTCCCCACCTGCTCCCAACACGCTGAGCACCACTAGCCTCCAGGCAAAAAACTTTTCTTTAAATATTTTGGTTGAAAATGATACTTTGTGGATCACAAATAATACCTTAAATTATTCTGGATTTAATTGTGTTCTTCTGATGATTTTTCTTTAAGCAGTAATTTAACTTGCCTGTACTCAAACAGCAAACTTTCTTGCATCTTTCAGCAGCTGAGAACCCTGCTCAGTTCTCAGTTCTTTCAGCTTCCAACTACTGCTTGTCCTGTTCCCGTATGGATCTCCTCTGAACCTGTGTAGTTAGTCAAGGGTTTGAGCCTTTGACATTCACCCTTGGAGACTCACCTTCTTTGTGGTTCCCTTGTTTCCAAGTACCCTGCCTCGACCTCTCCAAACGTCCCACTGTATTGGTAGTTTTAAGCTCTATTATTTGACACCTAAGCCAGTAACATTTGACTTTCTTACAGCCTGAGTTGCTTGTATGTTAAGGAATCACATGGTGAAAAGTTTGCAAACATAAATCTCACTCCAGTGCCATACTTTCTTTTAAGGGTAACTTCCTTGCTGGTTTCTGCCTGCTTTATAAGTAGGCTCCCAAGAGTCACCTATTCATGTATAGCTTAGAAGTCCTCCAGAGGCTGAGGCAGATATTTTCAGATTTGGGATCTAGCCCCTTCTGTAGCTCTCTTACTTCCCAAATATAGCATGTACATTTCCAGCTACTCTGCAGCCCTGACCTCTCTGCTCTAAAACACTAGTCAAGTAGGCTGCAATCATTTTCAGCTGGATCTGTAAGGATGTGGGTAATGTCCTGAAGAAGATCAGCAATAAACTCATAATCGTTATCAGTTAGTGAAAGGGTTAATAACGTTTTAAAGGGTAAAGGCAAAAGCTTGTAAAAGGCAGAAACTGTGAAAAAGGCATTGCTTGGCCCTGGTCGGATTAGCTCAGTGGTTAGAGCATTGGCCTGCAGACCAGAGAGTCCTGGGTTTGATTCCCGCTAAGGGCATGTACCTCGGTTGCAGTTTGTCCCCGGCCCTGGTTGGGGTCATGTGGGTGACAACCAGTTGATGTAGCTCTCTCACATAGATGTTTCTCTCTCTCTCGTCATCCCTCTCTTCCTCCAGCTCTATCTGAAGATGAATGCAAAAATGTCCTCGGGTGAAGATTAAAAAAGAAAAAAAAAAATGCATTGCTTGCATAACCTTTGCTCAGCCTTCTGTTGAGTGAGGATTATCGGGTTATCCGCAAGACAATGAGTCAACCAACAGACGCAAGATGTGATACCAGACCAGTCCAACGGCAAAGTGGACAATGGGCCAGGCAGAGTTGTCAGCAGGAACTGCCGGAAGCTAGAAGTAGAGTACATAAGCTACACCTCAACTGTTATTCGAGGCTGATCCCTTTTCAGGCTCAGCCCGCCTGCACCCATGTGCATGTAATAACATCAGTTTGCTCCACACTGGCCTTGAGATGTGGATGTGATCTCCCTGCGGCTCAGACCTGTTAGTTAGAATTACAATATTTCAAAGGTAAGCTTTCCTCTGGTCTCTACCAGATTTGTGTCTCTATCAAAGATTCTTGTTGTTTTTAGTACTTTTAAAAAAAAATGTAACTGTAATCTGTAGGAAGTTTTGTTAGTGTGGGTAGCTAGATATTAATAAAGGAAGGGAGCAAAGGAAACCAGACATTAAGCATAATAAACAAGGAAGCTGAATTGGATAATAAGTGTGTTTCACTAGGACGTTACGACGTCACACACTCCACAGAGCAGCCTCTGCCCTCGGGACCTAATCCCCAAAGTGGACAGGAACGGGACAGGAGAGATCATTACCAGTCTTTGGGAGGGAGGAATAAATCAGCAGAAATTCCTCTGCTGGGCCATGTGCTGCAGGAGCCAAGATGGTGCCCAGAGAGGCCTGTCAGTCAGCCTGGGGAAAGGACCAGACTGGATAAGGGACACAGAACCCTGGAGGATCTGGGAAGCAGATAGGTTAAGGGGAGGATCCAACTGCCATCCTGTGAAAAATTGGGAAATTGATTGGTTCATTTGAAAAGTCAGCCTGGCCTGTGTGGCTCAGTTGGTTGAGCAACTGTCCCACACAGCAGGAGGTCACTGGTTTGGTTCCCATCTGAGCACATGCCTGGGCGGAGGGCTTGATCTTCAGTAGGGGCCATGCAGGAGGCAGCCCATGGATGTTTCCCTCTCACATTGATGTTCCTATTGTCTCTCCCTCTCCCTTCCTTTCTCTGAAATTAATAAAAACATTAAAATAAAAAAAAGGCACTTGGTCCTTCGCAAGCCTGAGATAATATAACCAAAGCTTAGGAAAGCTCTCTGTCTCGTTCTCTCTCTGTGTGTCTCTCTCACCTGCTAACAGGTGCTTTCCCAGCTCCTTAGAGTGTTCTCTCTCCATAGCAGCCCTGCAGCCCCAGCAGCTGTTTGGGGGCTAACAGCTCCGTGGACTCCAAGCTGAGCCTGAGTCCAGCAATGCAGCACTAGCTGGAGCACAGTGGGGAACAGAACCTAAGTTTGCCAGACAGGCTGAACTCAACAAGCTTTGATATGGGCTAAACCAATGGCACAGAATTTCTGGACCTTGGCCTTTGTCCTGGGCTGGATGATGACAACGTTAGATTTCTTTCACAGCAGGACAGATGGTGATGGGACATTGGCACCTGGGCACAGGGTTCTCTTTCTACCCTAATAACTCTTACCACTAGACCTCATCCTCCCTTGTGTGTCCTCAGATATGCTTTGCTCTTGACACTGTAAGGATCCCATTTTGACCAGAAACAGTTTTACCCAAGAAATTCATTGTTCCATAACCAGAATGTAGAACAAGAAAAAACTCTTAATCAAACATTAATATAAAAGAATCAAAAGGTAAAACACTAGATTATAAGTTTTTTGATGTGAAATTTTCTAATTTATGTCTATACCTAAAAAACAATTTATTATTATATTACCTGGAGAATATACATGATATAAATAATATGAAACCTTTTGCTCTTATTACAAAGCTACAAATGTCTTATCACTGGGGACTTTTAAGTATTAGTCCAAGGAGGGAGAACGGGTATCAACACCAATTCTCCAAGTCAGCTAATGTACACAGGAAGAGAGAGAGAAGTTGCCAGAGAGAAAGTTGACTGGGTTTGTGTGAATTAATGATACAATTAATATGTGCTTACAATACTTCCAAGTGAGTTTATTGAGATCAGATTTACTAACATTTATTCAGTGTTTATAATGTGCCAACCACTAAGTAAAACACTTTACATATATGACATTATTGAAATTCTAAAAACAACTGAATTAGAAATTGTTTTTCCCTTTTTACAAATAAACAGAGAGATTGGACAAGAGAGCTTAAGCAACCTCCTTGGAGCCACACCACTATCAGATACTAGAGTCAAGATTTGAACTCCAGAATATCTGATTCAAAGATTCTATTATGAACTACGGTGGTAATTATTTTGGCTAATATTTGCCAAATAAATCAGTACAGTTTGTAGAAAGAACTTTTAAAGCAACGCATAAAAATGCTTGAAAGACAGAGGGTTATATCTGTGCCTCTGAACTCTGCCAAATAAATAAGAAAAACATTTCCAGTAATAATTTGAGCAAAAATGACTTGCAAAGAATATAGAGTGCTAATTAGTTTGTAGAATAATTGCTCAAAGTATTACTTGTTTAAATGTATACCATTTATCTGAATACTTAATAATTCAAATAAATGGGGAAAAAAACAAGAAAACCAATGTTATGTATCAAGTTGGCAAAGATTAATTACATAAATACCAGTACTGAAAGAAATGAAATGTCATTTTCCTCATTGCTGATAAAGATATTTATTAGTAATTCTTCCTGAAACACGTTTTGGTAAAACATAAGTCTGAAAATGTGCATTTACTCTGATTCAGAAATTTACTTTAATACTGCTCTAATCATTGACCTTAGATATAGCTAAACAGCGAAACAGTATTTATTTTAAAAAGATAAACAAATCAATCTACATGTACAACACTGAAGAAAAGCAAATAAAATAAAACATGGCACAGTCATCAGGGAATACTAAGCAATTATGAAAATGATGCTGTCTATTCTGATTAACATGAGAAATACAGGGTATTATTTTGAAAAATTAAATTGGTTTTAAACCTACATTTCAAATTCTGATTACTCAGTTTAAAAAACAAAGCAAATAAAATAAAATAAAACCTTGTTTTATCCGAGGCCCACCCCTGGGATGGTGCATTGGGACCCAAATTTTAAAAATTAATAAGATGAGCCCTGGCCGGTTTGGCTCAGAGGTTAGAGCATTGGCCTGCAGTCCGGAGAGACCCGGGTTCGGTTCCTGCTAAGGGCACGTACCTTGGTTGCAATTTGTCCCCGGCCCTGGTTGGGTCGTGTGGGTGGCAACCACTCGATGTGTCGCTTTCACGTCGATGTTTCTCTCTCTCTCTCTCCCTCTCACTCTATCTGAACAAAATATCGAAAAATGTCCTCGGGTGAGGATAAAAAAACACACAAAAACAAATAAAAATTAATAAGGTGAAAATATTTTTAATTAAAAAAATTTATTGCTATTGACAACTTCAAAATGTATTTCAGATAGATTGCAGATGATAGAAGCTAAATAGATAAATAGATGATTGATTGATTGATTGATTGATTGATAGATAGATAGACAGACAGACAGAGTGAGAGCCCCAACTCGCTCAGCATTCCCAAGCCCTGAAAACTTTTAATGATGGGCGTGTTCAGGTAACTGAATTCAAGTCATGTTTCCATGAGACTTTTATGTATCAGAGGTCAGAAAACAAAGGATTTGGATTTGAACGTTTCCATAAAAAGAGGTGGGTGGGGCCCTGTCTCACGTTTAGATGCAATTCTCTCATACGTTGGAGGGGATTAAAATAATGCACAGGCCAAAACACCGCCATATATGTTTCTATAGAATCCAAATACAAGAAGAGTCTAAAATCAAGATTCTGTTACTTTTTTATTCTGAAACAAACAAACAACAAACTTGTTTCACAGTGTCAGGTGTAAAGACTGGAGATTGTGTAAAGCAGTCTCCACTGTAACTTGGATAAAAACAGATATTGGCACAGGTAAAAAGATTATAGCTAATGTCCAACTGCATGTAAGGGTGAGATGGACTTGGAGTTCAGATATGATTTTCAATTCTTCTACTATACAATTTTTACAAAATTGGTAAATGGAGTCTAAAGGACTAGAAATGGTAAGTTGGTAAACAGCAACGCAGAGAAAAGAATGTTCAAGCTTCTCTGGATTTATCAGGAAAGCTCTGAGATCCATTAGTGATGTCTGCTATGAGTATTTATGAAGGAAGTGAGTACAGGCTGTGCACAGAGGTTGATCTGCCAGCAAAATAAAGTGTAAGGTGGAAAGATAGAAGATAGGACAATTCAGAGTTATTTAGTGGTAACTCAGATATCCTTTACCTGTGTACTTCACTACATACTTTTACAATGAATTCTTACTTTTCCTATGCTATTGTACTCTTCTCTGTTCCAATTTATTCACTTATTTTATTAAAAAATGCTGCTATGACCCACTAAGATAATTGCAAAACCTACTACTAATTGGTACTTTCAGGTAGAAAATTACTTCCATGTATTTACCAGCCCATTTGGTAAATAGTAAAATGGTAAATGTATAATGGATCTGCTCCCCATTGATTCATACTATTGTCTCTTTACTTAAGTAAGACTTTATAAGAGCAATGTACCATTTCCATAGGTAAGATTCTGGCATAGTTGCTCAGTATAATGCATTTATTCTTGCAATACAATTAGTGAAAATAAAGAGCATTAAATAGACATTTTACCTGTAGAGATCATGATTTAAATTCATCCAGTTAATGGATGAACATATTTCTTTAAAAATGTTATTGAAATAATTGTCACTGGTTAATAAAATTATGTAGGTTTTAAGTCTATCATCCTATAATACATCATTTGTTTGTTGTCTTGTGTGCTCACCACACCAAGTCAAGTCTCCTTCCATCTCCCTTTATTCCCCCTTTACCCTCATCCTCCCCCACCCCCTTTTCAGTCTGGTTGTGTGTCTATGAGTTGTTGGATCTTCTCTTCCCTGCTCCGCTCCGCTCCGCTCCGCCCCGCCCCGCCCCTCCTCTCCTCTTCTTTCTCTTTTCTTTTTATAATTACTTCACTGTTTTCACCCAGCCCCTCACCCCACTTTCCTTTGACAGCTATCAGTCTGTTCTTTGTATATATGAGTCTGTTTCTATTTTGTTTTTTAGTTTAGTTTGTTCATTATTCCACATGTACGAGAAATCATATTTATCTCTGTCTGGTTTATTTCACTTAGCATAATACTCTCCAGTTTCATCCATGCTGTTGCAAAAGGTAAGATTCTCTTCTTTTGTATGGCTGAGTAGTATTCCATTGTGTAAATGTACCACATATTTTTTATTCACTTGTTTACTGATGGGCACTTGGGCTGCTTCCAAATTTTGTCTATTGTAAACAATGCTGCAGTGAACATAGGGATCTTTCAAATTAATGTTTGGGGTTTTTTCAGATATATTTCCAGAAGTAGAATTGCTGAGTCATAAGGCAGTTTCAGTTTTTAATTTTTTGACATAACTCCACAGTGTTTTCCACAGTGGCTGCACCAATCTGCATTCCCATCAACAGTACATCAGGGTTGCTTTTCCCCACATCCTCACAGACACTTGTTGTTTGTAGATTTATTTTGATAGCAATTCTGACAGGTGTGATATGATATCTCATTGTGGTTTTAATTTGCATTTCTCTTATGATTAGTGACACTGAGCATATTTTCATATGTTACATGCTGTAACATTTAAACATTTACAATAAATTAGACATCACTTTAACAAAAGGCAGTCTAACTAAGATAAAGTCTTAATTGTTTCCAAAGAGATAGAATGGCATTTCTATAATAGCCATTTGCATCTAAGAGAAATAACTGAATTTTGTATCAACCATCTTCTGAATTAAAGAAAAAACTATATTTGCAAGTTATCAGTAGCTTTAATAATCGTACTATCCCTTGAGATCTCTCCAAACACTAAAAAATAAAATAATTTTCTTTAGATGTGTGTCTCTAATGCCACTAAAGCTTAGAAAAAATAGATTTGTGAATTTTCAATATTTTGTACCTATATTAACTATTTGGCATTACTCTCATATAAAGGAAAAATATATAAGATAATACAATTCTCTTTTTAACATCTATGATGATAATATATCAAAGCAGATGTACTAGTAACTACAGTTGGAGTGAGTAACATGTTTTTTCAATGATCTCATCTCTCCCTTCACCTGAAACCTCTGCTTGCTGAGGTAACTGATTGATCTAAGGTATTGATCAGTGCACAGTGACTGCAATAAAAATGAGGAGTTAAATTAAGTATTTCTGTCCCCATCTATGAAGACATGTTTTTAACCATCTTCTTTAATTTCAATTTGGGGACAGCTTAATAAATGTCTTTTAGATTTAAATACTGTTTTAATTAACTGAATGATGACCAAAAAATTTACTAATTCACTTTATGCTAATTCTTTTTGCATGTGTTTGACCTGCATGTAGCAATGTTTTGTTAATACAAAATGTAAAATTAATATTAGATTCCATATACAAATTTGATTTTCTCCATTAATAGTAAATTGCTAAATCTACATGTCAATGTGATGGAAAACACAAAATGTCCATTGCGATGGCAATGTGTTATAACTATAAAAACATGGTTATATAGGAACAGGATACTGGAGAAGTCATGTAAATCTACTATAGAGTTTCTACTTGTACCTTTTCTGTGTTTGGTTTAACATTTCTCAATTATTGTATTTTAAAGTTAATCGAGCTTATTTAATCTATTCAAATTGTAGTTTATAACATTCTTAATTGGCTTGAATGATTTTTAAATCTATAGACTACATGGTAATTGATGTTTATATTCAGTCAGTTGCACAGGGAAACTAAATTTTTAGAGCATACATTATACTAATGTGGATGGAAAGACTGAATTTTGACCCATGAAAAAAAAACAGTTCAAGTTAAATTTAAAAATGCTTGAATTAATATGCTTTCATTGTTCATATGGAATTCAAAGATGCTGGATATTAGCTTCATTCTTGAAAGCAAAGTAAAGATTTGCTGATAATGGGTCAAGATAATGCTAATTAAAATAATTATTTGGGTTCATATATTATAGCCTTTGGTATAACAATAGATATATATTAAATTGGTAAGAGAATGATGTGTATATAAAATGAAGAAGAATCGTTAGCCTATAAATAAGAACAATATACATAATAAAGCTCTAATATTAAGATAAAATTTACTAGAGCTAAAATGAATTGATGATGAAAATAGTTATATTTAATATCATAAAAATTAAATAATAGAAAATAGATTTCGTTAATTTATACACACACACATTTATTTATTTGCTTGTTTGTTTAAATCCTCACCCAAGGATCTTTTTCCACTCATCTTCAGATAGAGTGGGACGGGGGGTGGAGAAACATCTATGTGAGAGAGACACATCAACTAGTTGCCTCCTCCACGATTCCAACCAGGGTTGGGACGAACCGCAACCAAGGTACCTGTACTTGATCAGAATCAAACCTGAGACTCCCCAGTCCTCAGGCCAATGCTCTAACCACTGAGAAAACCAGCCAGGGCCACACACACATATTTAAAGAGAGAGAGAGAGAGAGAGAGAAACATATAATTATATATTTTTATTTTAATTATATATTTTATTAGCAATTAATGCTTACAAAATAAGAATAAATAAGGTACAATCACATAGTCAATTATTTAAGTAAATATATATAGTTGATCCTAAGTGAGAAAGATAAATATAAATTTATAAGAATAAAAGTCAAAAACTATGTTTGTCACATTTTCCACTGTCATGGCCTCAAAACACTACCTTTCCGCAATACCCTTGGGGCTCAGATTCTAATATCTATTCTCTACAAATTTTCCACAAAAAACTCCAGGGTTCTCTAAAGAAATGCTCTTTTAAAAAAAATTTCCGTGCCTGAGGCAGGAGGACACAGGACAGCCTGATAGACTCATTTGTGCTGTAAGCTGAGCAAGCTTTGAGAGACTGCCTCGGTCATGGCGAAGAGAACATCAGCCAGTCCGAAGGAAGCCTCTGCTGATCAATACTCATTTGAATATGAATACAGTAATGGCTATAGTTAGTTAATATATACGAAATTGGAAAATCCATGAATTTATAATTATACACATACATCTTTTAAAAGCTATATGATCTTAAAATTATGACAAATAAAATAATGACAAATGCCATGAGGTCTAAAGGTCTTTAAGTTATATTTCTTAGGATCCATAAAATTTATTGTTCTCTAGATTAAAAGAAGAAAAAAAATGTATACACCTTAAAATTTTCTTAACTCAGGGGGAGTTGGAGATTTTTTAATGGAAAACTGCAGAATCTGTAAAAGGATGACAGTGTTTCTCCTGGAGAGTTCAACAGTGAAGATCTCGTTGTGAATAGAAATGTGTGACTTTGATATAATACATGACAGGTGTGTGTGTGCACGCGAGCGCGCGGGAGCGTGGGCACACCTAGAAAACTGATTTTCTCATTTTATTCTTCATTCTGGGGATCTGAAACATGGCAAATATATTCTATGTGTTCATAACCTACAAGTGTGCTTTTTATAAGGTTTTTGCTTTCATCATCATAGACCCTTGTAGTAATCGATTTCTTAAGAGTAGGAGAAGGTACAGCTTCTTCTAGACACCAATACCCTGGTATGACAAGATAAAAACTGTCACAAGTCCTGAAGTCACTGTTACCCTGATGGTTTTCTTATCCTAACCTCCCAAAGTGGTCTCATCTGGCACGTCTGTGAATTATGGTTTACATGTTCAGGGATCACATCAAATATGACTCTGCTAGAATAAAAATGTTAAGCACAAAATATTTGTTTTTCTGTAGTACAGACAATCCCGAAGAAACAAGGTCAGGTAAGAAGGGAAACAATAGGTTTAGAAATAACCGGATTATAAAAAATATCTGATGCGGAGTTAGGTGGGTAGAATTTGACTCAGCTAAAAAGACTGGAGGACACTAGAGATTGTAAGAATAGGATGAGTAAAACCTAGGCTTTACAAGCGAGGGAAATCTGGGGGGGCTGAAGAGGCCAACTAGGCGAAACAGAGCATGTGGTGTGTGGAAACAAACAAAATCTACCAACATGAGAACAAACAGAGGCTCCTATTCAGAGCTTGCTTTGGCAAGGGAGTCTGGCTCTATCACTCATGTTTGGTGGAAATTCATCTGTGATCAGGAAAGTGGGAAACTAAGAAGCGTAAACAGGGAAAGGCTTCACTTACGCTCTGATTGGAGATTATGCGGAAGTTGGCTGTGAGCCATTCAGTGGTGGATTATCATATATGATTAATTTAGAGAGCATACTCTGCCTTTTTGGTTGGTCCTGAATTGGCATTGAGGATAAAAATAGGAATGTTGGTAGCTACTGACCAAGCCCGGATAATTCCATAGACATTGTGGTTTGGTTCCTGGGCTTTTGTGTGATTCTGAGTTTTGGTGGAATATAGGATCTGGCCATTGTCCATGTGTGTATCCAGTTTCTATTGTGCATTATTAAAAATAAGTTTGGATAAAAATGAAGGCCCTTGAGAATCAAAGAAGTTTAGGTAGAATTAATTTTTTACCTCTTATAGGTGTGAATTGTTAATTCTAATTTATATTCACAACTGATCACAATGTTATTATATAAGCAAAGGAACTTTACTTTTTAGATAGCAAAATAATCAGATGACACTTTGGATTGTGAGAACAGGATGAACGAAGACTTATATAACTTTACAACTTAAGTAATTCAAGAAAAGTTTTCTAATGACATTTGTTTAATCTAAAGAAATAGGGGTTTTCTACCTAATTTTCACTGTTCTAACTATGCTTTCTAATATATAATTATAAACAAATATTTACTATCTGTTTAAATTTCTTTATTCTATTGATCAACAATTTTATTGTCATTTGAACTCTACCAGATTATCTGTTTTTCTAATTTTCTCTTCTAAAAGATTTGAATCCTTACTGAATGAAGTAGAGCTGACCAGAGTTACATCAGGACTTATTTTATCTTTGGTTTAAAACTATCTTCTTGCTCCTTCAGCGTTTCTGTGGTTATCAGTCTTTTGAAATTTTTTATTTCTGTGTCTCCAAAAAATAAAAAAATAAAAGGAAAACCCGAAAGCTTAAATTAAGTGTTTGATAAGAATTAACATTTAAAGTACTGAAGAAAATCCAAACTTTAAAATATCTGAAAATTTCATTTTTCCAAAGCCATGTTTCTTGTTAATGTGGATAATCATTTCTTTCCTATACTCAGAAATAAGCCTTCAAAAAGGCAAATAATATCAACATATATTTTCTTCTGTTAGATTAGAAGTGATCATATTAAAAATTCAAATATCTTTCAGTATTTGCCTTTAGATAACTCAGAAATGTCATTCATTTTCAAATAAAGATTTTACTCAGCTATTTCTCTTCCTAGCTTTCTGTTTGGTGAAAAAGGGGAGGGGGGGGCTCTGGCCGGTTTTGCTCAGCAGTTAGAGCATTGGCCTGCAGTGCAGAGTGTCCCGGGTTTGGTTCCTGCTAGGGGCATGTACCTCAGTTACAGTTTGTCCCCGGTACAGTTGGGCTCAGTCGATGTGTCTCTCTCACATTGATGTTCCTCTCTCTCTCTTTCTCCCTCTCTCCCTCCCACTCTATCTGAAGATAAATGCAAAAATGTCCTCAGGTGAGGATAAAAAAATAAAAAAAATGAATTTGTTTTTCTTTATCTTTCTGTTTTAATTAAAAATAACTGCATTCCACTCAGTGCTGAGGAGGGTTAGACATGAGGTTGGCTAGAAGCAGGGTCTGGGGAAACTGAACTACAGAAAGTCAAAATTCAGAGAGGGATAGCAAGGTATGCAAGCGTTCTGCCTAAAAGAAAGTCACCTTTTGTTGTGGATCAGTTCAGTAGCAGTTACTGGTGGTAGAAGAGAAAACACTGATCTTGTAGACAAAATCCATGATGTTCCAGAATTGAGCATATTCTAATTTACACAAGAAAATTATCAAGGTTGCAATTAATCTGGTCAAGTAAAGCAAGACTCTAGCTAGTGTTGAGAGTATGTAAACGTAGAAGTCAGGAACAGAAAGGCCAATGTAACCTACAGGTTTTAGGGTTTCAGTTTTGGTTTGCGTTTTGATATATATATTTTTTAATTTTATTAAATACTTACTGGAAATCAAATTGGAGTGCAAAATGGCTTATACTTTTTAGTGCATTCCAGCCCCAGCCCAGAAAGCTAGGGTTAGTGGTTAACTTTAAGTGACAAACTTAAATAACTTAATACAGAGCATAAATTTAAAACCCTTCAGATGGAGGTTTCATTGTTAATAATAAAAAACATTTGGTTTAGAAGGTTTTCAGTATCTTGCCAAGAGCATGCTCAGGGAGTTGTCTTCTCTGAGCATAGACAACAATAAAGTTTATTGTCTGTAGAGAATACCAAAAAATTGACTAAAGGTCAGTCTAATTTCATTATCACCACACACTGGCAATATCATTGATCCAACATTACTATTGGGCTGACAACTCCTATTGCCAATTCGTCCCACCCACCACCTTCATATGTGCCTAGCAGTCATCTCTGATTGACATGGGTGCCTAGCAGTCATCTCTGACTGACACTAGATCCTAGACATATAAGCATAAGGACTTACTTTAAAACCCTTTGGAATGGGAGAACTGAAGCTCTTTATAAATTTCCTATTTTAACATGACTTGCTTTTGATATAGGATGAATACAGTTTCAATGTCTCAGACTATGAAAGCTCAAAGAAAATGACCATGATATCCTTTTAAAGGTTACAAAGAAACCAGAAAAAGAATCTGCCTTGTAATTATTTTTAAGTAAGTGAGCAATAAACATTTGCTATGTAAAGCAGCTGAGGTTTGGGGATTGTTTGTTACAGCAGTTAATGATTTCAACCTTCACTAATACATTCTTGAGTATTGTGTATGGAAGCCCTCTTGCCAAAAACGCATAATCTTTTCTATTTACTGTGTGTGTGTTTGTGTGTACTTGTGTTTGTATATGTGAATGAGTGAGTAATATATGTTTACTCTGAGGCCTATGACATTTTGAATCAAATAGGGAAAAATTGACATGTTATAAGATTCCATCAACCACTCAAAACCCAGAAGTTACTTCCCCACTTGCTTTTTTATTGTTTTGTGGGAATGGATGTGGACAAGAGATTGACTCAATTTCCAAGATACAGTACAGAATAATCACTGAGAGTACAGATTCTGAAAACAGCCTGTGTACAGTTGGATGCTGGCTGAGCTGGTATGCAAGTCCACTGTCATGTACACTCAAAGCCCATCCATCCTCCTTCCACACTACTGCTTCTTTCGAATATAAAATTCTACTCAATAGAATTGCAGGAATGCTTAAATGTAAAGTAAGTACTGAATATTTTCCAGTGAGATAAACCAATTATAAATAGCAATGTCTTCTGAAAGAACTAGACTTTCTTATGTTGCTCAGGTTCAGTGAGTACTACAAATGAAATCAGCTGAAATATGATACATAGCTGGAGAAGCGCTATAAACACTTTAGGTTTCACAATTCACAGTTAAAACTCATCTAATATTCATCTCAAAGCTGTTACAAATGCATAACTGAATGAATCAGTTGTTGATCCTCACTGTGATATTCAATAGTACATTTGTAATTATACCAAAGCTAATTTACTGAAAAAAAATTTTCCTAAAGTAAGTACAGATTATTCTTGTTCTTTCTTAACATTTACATAAACATGTACATATATATGTAAGCCTTGTTATCTTCATTGAAAATTGCAATCAAGCTCTATTTTAGATTATTAAAAATTATCATTTTATGTGAATAAAAAATTGATGGATCAACAATCATTTTACTGTTCAGTTGTAGATTACTTGACATGAAGCATTTGAAGTCTGGAAAAGATCAATATATTTTATATTTTTCTGATATACTTTATATTTTTTATATATTTTATATTTTTCTTCATTATCCAAATCAGTAAATAAATTAAGAAAAACTAATAAGCCTTTAAATTTTACAGTTTGGGCCCAAAATATAATAGGGCTAACTTCTATAATTCCTTCGAATTACAATTTCAATCACACACAATTGACCTTATCACTGTTATAATACCAAACCAATCAGTAGTACTTCAATGTTTGTATTATACCCTGTGATTATAAAGAATAGATCAGGATATAAGGGTAATCTGGCTGAGACATCTGTCAACCCACTGATCGCCAGGATTGATTTGACTGATGTGGCTGGCTAGGCAGGTGTCCCCTCCTCCCTCACTGATCCACATGCCCCCCACTTGAAGCTGCAAGCTCTGTGTGGAAGAGCACGACTTCCCCCCGGAGAAGAGGTCTGGTCTTTGGTCAAGGGTATTTACAGGAGTAGCTGCTCCCCTGCTAGACTCTCCAAGCAATCTCTCAAGCATAGATCAGACTATTTTGAAGCTGTAACTCCTTTACCCCTTCAGAAAAATATGAATAGTATAACACCAATCAAGATATAATGGTATGTTGAGCCTGGATTATGTTTATCTTTATACCAGTATGAATATAAAATATAATTTAAAAAAAACTTTTATAGAGGAAGAGGCCTATTCAGGAAAAAGTACCTAGGTTTTATGATAGTCATAAAGTAGCCCTTCTACTGGTTATAAATTTTAAGCATTTCCTTGAACTAAAAAAAGTATTAATTAAAGTTAAATACATTTGAGCTGTATATACAACATACTGGGTTACCAATGCTGGGCTATCAAAATTTAAACTATGTCAAGATTTTATTTGCACTAGTTATACTAAAAAAAAACAGAATTCACTTTAAATGATATTAAAGTGTTTAAGAATGGTTTTTAATAGTCCTGAAATGACATTTTTACATAGCATATTTTCTCAGTGGAAAAGGCAAAAGCAAATAAACTAAAATAGTGCTAAAGAAAACATTGTTTTCTAATTTATGCCCATAAATACTGATGTCTGTGTAAGGGCATTAATTAAAACATAATGTTAAAATGTTTTAGTCTCTTTAAAGAAAACTTTTTAGTGCAGTATTAACGAATATATATTAAATTACAAGCATAGACTAATGATAAGGAATGATCATAAATAGAAGAATGATAGCACTGGGTAAGAAGAAACTCAGGCAGATTTAAACAGCCATACTAAAATAACTTTTCTTTCTTTTCTTTTTTTTTTTTTTTAGTACAGCCTGGAGAAAAGCTTTGGGGCCATTTATTCAGTCATCATTTATTAAGTAGTATATATTGGTTAGCTATAATTCTAACTAAACAATAAAAATTTTGCTCTAATAAGATAAGTCTCTCTCTCGCTCTTTTTTTTTTATCCTCACCCGAGGACATTTTCCCATTTTTTTTTGTTCAGATAGAGTGGGAGGGAGAGAGAGGAAGAGAGGAAGAGAGAAACATCAACATGAAAGGGACACATCGAGTGGCTGCCCCCCGCATGAACCAACCAGGGCCGGGGACAAACTGCAACCGAGGTACGTGCCCTTAGCGGGAACCAAACCTGGGTCTCTCTGGACCGCAGGCTGATGCTCTAATCACTGAGAAAAACCGGCTAGGGTGATGTCTCATTTTTTTAAGAATCTAAACTAACTATAAGACCTTCACCTTTTTTCAGCTAACTTAGAAATAGTACCATCAAATTGTTTTATTTTAGTGTATTAACTTTATAAATCAGAATATTTTCAATTTATAAAATTAAAGAAAAAAGAAAATTACGAAGGTAGATCACTAAAATCTTACTTTCCTTATAAATTTATTATCAATTTTACCACCCAAAATGCAACATCAGGTCTATTAGTACAAGGATATGTGTTTAATAAATTAGATAATTCAGTTTTAGTTTTATGAAATATATGCAATTGTAGGTTCATTCAAGTTCAAAATGTAATATTGATGAGTGATGGTGGTTTTTTGACAATTCAATTATGTATTTCATAAGTTTGGCTCTTTCATTTTCACCAACAAATGTGAAAATTTAAAATGGTTGTAGGAAAAGAAGTTAGTAAAATTCAATTCAATTTAAATAAATTGCTTGAGTGCTTACTATGTACTATTGCCTTAAGCAGAGACCTGACTTAAGCTTGTACTATTGTCATGACTGTATTTCAAAACAATTATCATGGAGTTCCTGTGGTAAATGGATTGGGCCAAAAAGAGACCGGGGCCTTGAAGAATGTATTGGTAGTAGTAATGAAGAATAAAATAAATTTGATTAAAATTTTGTAAGTATAATTTTAAAAATTATTCAGGAGACTGATAAGATTTGGGGCCAAATATAAAAAACAGAGTCAATATGTTTTTCTATTTTAAAGGAAGACACACAATCCAAATAAAAAATGAGCAGAGGATTTGAATAGACACTTCTCCAAAGAGGACATACAAATGGCCAAGAGACTTATGAACAAATGCTCAATGTCACTAACCATCAGAGAGATGCAAATTAAAATGACTAGTAAGCATTACTTCACACTTGACAGAATGGCTACCATCAGCAAATCATCAAACAACAAGTGCTGGCAAGGATGTAGAGAAAAAAAGGAACACTAGTACACTGTTCAACGGAATGCAGACTGGTGCAGCCACTATGGAAAACAGTGTGGAGTTTCTGCAAAATACTAAACATGGAACTGTCATTTAACCCAGTGATCCTACTTCCAAGAACATATCCTAAGAATCTCAAATCACCAACCAGAAAGAATATAACCACTCCTATGTTCATAGCACTGTTATTTATAATAGCTAAGATCTGGAAACAGCCCAAGTGCCCATTAGTACATGAGTGGATAAAAAAAGCAGTGGTACATTTACACAATGGAATACTATGCAGCTATAAAAACACGAATCTATTACCTTTTGAGGCAGCATTGAGGGACCTGGAGATAATTATGCTAAGCTACATAAGCTAGTCAGAGAAAGACAAATATCACATGATTTCACTTATATGTAAAATCTAATGAATAAAGTAAACTGATAAATAAAATAGAACCAGAGGTATGGAAACATGGAATAGACTGATGAATCTCAGAGGGAAGCAGGGAGGGAGGACAGGAAGAGATTAACCAAAGAAGTTATATGCATGTATGCATAGCCCAATGACACCAACAATAGGGTGGTGAAGGCCTGGGGTGGGGTGGAAAGCTGGTCGAGTGGGGCAATGGAGGAAAAAAATGGGGGACATATGTAACACTCTCAACAATAAAGATTTTTTATTGTTTATTTATTACTATTTTTCTTTATTGATTTTAGAGAGAGAGGAAGAGAGAGGAAGAGAGAGCTAGAAACATCAATGAGGGAGAACATCGATTGACCACCTTTTACATGCCCCCCACTGGGGTTTGGGCCCACAACCTGGGCATGTGCCCTGACCAGGAATCAAACTGGCAACCTCTTGGTGCATGGGTCAATGCTCAACCACTGAGCCACACCAGCCAGACTAAAGATTTTTTAAAAAGAATAAATGCACCCTGGCCAGTGTGGCTCAGTGGTTGGAGCGTCGGCCTGCGAACCAGAGAGTCCTGGGATTGGTTCCCGCTAGGGGCACATACCAAAAAAAAAAAAAAAAAGAGTAAATGCCCTGGCTAGTTTGGCTCAGCAGTTAGAATGTCAACCGGTGGACCAAAGGGTCACACGTTCAATTCCCAGTCAAGGGGACGTACCTGTGTTGCAGGTTCAATCCCTGGCCCCAACCAGGGCCTTCTGGGAAGCAATCAGTCAATGTCCCTCTCACATTCATGTTTCTCTCTTTCTCTCTCTCTCCCTCCCTCACCTCCACTCTATCTAAAAAACTCAATGGAAAAATATCCTTGGATGAGGATTAACAAAAATAAAATAAAAAATAAAAATGTATAGTTATTTTTTTAAATTATGAAAGTGAAATGTATCCTTAGGAATTTGTAAGAAACTAAATAAGCATAAATAATTGATACCACAGAAGTTTTACAGAGCAGTAGAGCAGAAATTAGATTTCAGTGGGTTGAGAAACTTATGGGAAAAGAGAAAGTAGAAACACAAAATTTCAAGGGAAGTATAGGTGTCATGGGATCAAAAGTTCATGGTTGGAAAGAGAAATAGGATAGATCAAAATAAGTTTAAATGCTGATGAGAAAGAGCCATTAAAGAAGGCTGAGAATAGAGTGAAAAATTCATCAATTAGTTTACTTGAGATACATGTGGGTCCATGAGACATCACATCTACAAGCATGAGTCTACGTTTCCCTTTGTGACGGTGGGAAAAGATGGGAGGATTGTGTAGATGGAAGTAGAGGGATAACATATAAAATATGAAGGGACTTTCACCTGCTGAGTTTATATATATATGTACTCATTTTCTGTAGAAGGTCAATGAGATTCTTTCTTCAGAACTATGTTGCTTGTATGTAAGAGTGACACAAGAATAAACATGTAATATGAAATAAAGACTAGAAAAGACAAGAGGCAATTTGAAACAAACATGATGGAAAATTACTAGGCAGTATTGAGTGCCCAGTGGGACTGGGCAGTGGAAATCTGTAAGGGCACAAAGGAGAGCGGTCAAAAGATGTTCCTCCATCTTGCTCAGTAGCTCCTGTACTAAGGAGAGAAGGTAGAATGTAAGAACTATCTCATGTGGCAGTGTTTCAGGTAGTGGTGACAAAATATCATGGGACAAAGGGAAGAGGAGTCAAAGTGGCATGGCAGAAAGAGAAAGAATGAGTTTCCAAAAAGCCAAAGAAGAAGTGAATGGGGAAAAGCAGAAGATGATTACGAGAATACGAGGTTGCAGTCATAGACTGAGCTGTTTTTATTTAAGATTTTCGTTTTAGAGGGGTCCTTGATGACAAGAACAAAGATGTGGCTATAGAAGTGGGTGTTAGAGTTGAGATGTAGCTCAATGGAGCTGAGGAGGTCAGAAAAGTAAATAAGTCATGCTCCAAGTTTTGAAATCGTCCCAGATTGTGGAAGACAAGAAGAGGATTACCAGTTAGATTCTCTGAATTGCTTTGTAAAAGAAGCAAGTAGTGTGTAAAAGTCTGAGTGTGAAAGAATATGAAGAAAATATTTGATAACTCAATTTGGTAATGAATTTACTCATTTTTTAGTTTGGGAAAATAAAAAAATAAAAACAGCTTGTTTCACACAAAAAAATGATTCATTTAATTTATGTCTTCATTTTCCTTGCATTGTAAAAATTATACAATGAAAAGTCCTTGCCTTGTTCACCTTCTGCTAGCAAGAGTCAGCTCCACATAGAATAATAATGTAATAATAATAGAAATAGAAAGTTTATTACATTTCAAGCATCATATTAAGGGATATATGCATAGGCTATATATCATATACACACAAACACATATATACATATATATTTTGTCTAAGGGACATATATGTGTGTGTATATATGATATATATGTATATATTGGATTACATATCTAATATATCATTCTAACGCATATATATATATGATATATATTTCCAATTTAATTTCACAATTACCTTATATAGCAGATGCTACTATTATTCCCAATTTGCAAATAAAAAATAATAGAGGTCCAGATAAGTTAACTTATAAACAATCACACAATTAAAAGTAGTAGATCTCTCATTTAAATAAACATACAGACTTTATAGAACGTCATTAATTAGCCCAATAAGAAGATAGTCTTTTCCAGACTTCTGCTTGTAAATAGTAGATTTAGTTTTTCTATCTGTGTGGTAAGCACATTATTATTATTTTGCCATTAAATTTCAGTCAATAAGATTTAGTCTTAGTTTCCCAATATGTCACTTCTATGTTTTTAGCAAGATGAACCTAAAACCTAAATGGCAGTGAATTTTGTCTTTCTAGCTCATGCCAGCTTTCTATCCACAGAGTTTATTATTCCAAACCCAGCTGAAATTCTGAGTGTGTCATGACTGGGACAGGTGGGTATCTAGGAGTCATCATGTCCATTGTCTGGAATCTCTGCTGCTTTGATCTGACCGAAGGATTCAAACTCTTGATAACAAGACACTCTACACACAGGCTACTTGTCTTCCCCCTCATGGTGTACAGGGCAGTGTGGACAAAGAAATATTCTTAAATAATAGCTTATTTGTTTCCAATATATTAACCAAACAGCACATTTTGAGCGAATGTTCCTTTTTCATTAGTTTTGTTTAAAATTTTTTCTCATCTTATATTGTACTCACCATTCAGGCTAATTAAATACCTCAAAATTACCCCATTTGTCTACTGCAAACTGCAGAACAAACACAAAGGCAAGTCACATTAAGAGTTACAGATCTATTATTTAGAAAAGTAATAGAAAATATTTTTTATATAAGAGAGAACAATATCAAAGAGAATAAATAGCAAAAGGCAGATTTCAAAATGGAATTAAAGACATAATAGAATAGATCTGTTGTTTTTTTTTTTTTTCCCTTCTGTGAGATGCCAGTCTTTTCACATTAAATGTTAAAGGTTATGTAAACAATGAAACAGAAAGCAAAAGCTAGATATCATCACTTAGGTGTCTCTCAACAAACATCATTATTTTAACATTAAAATATTTTTCAATAAAATCATATCACAAGTCATTATAGAGTTTTCAAGCTTTGTGATATTTGTGGTGATAAAAAAAAAGTAAGTCAGCCATTTAGAATGAAAAAAAAAAAAAGTAACCTAGATAAACGAGATGAAAAGGATAAACTGTCTAGGTCAAATAAGGCATCTACTTGACACATCTCTTTATTTAGTGATTTTCTCAAAGATAAGCAAGAAAGCTTTCATCAAACTATGACTTTTACAAGATTAGTGTATTCAGCTCGAAGCCAACAGCTTTCGGGAATGGACTGACTTGATATATTCCTTGTCCCCTTATCTATCTGAGTGTATAGAGTACTGTTGGCCTTTCTGACACAGTCAGATAATTTGCAGAAAGATAAAGGATCAACAATAAGATATGGCTTGCCATAGGAAAGCAACTGGGTCACAAAAGGTATCTCTTGCTAGAAAAGATTTTCATTTGTGAACATAAATTTATAGTAAAGCTTATCAAAACAAATATTCCAAGACACACTATTATTTGGAAAACAGGTATTAGCTTTTTTACTGTCTATATCAGTTTATAAGAAAGAGAGGCCATTCTATTTATATATATATACATATATATATATACACACACACACACACACACACACACACACACAACACATTAATCCTCACCGGAAGACATGCTTATTGACTTTTAGAGAGAGAGAGAAAGAAAAACATTGATGTGAGAGAGAAACATCATTACATGTACCTCCAGCATGCACCTCAACCAAGGACTGACCCCAAAACCCAGGGTGTGCCCTCACCCAGAATCAAACCTACAACCTGTCAGTGTATGTGACGATGTTCTAACCAACTGAGCCCTCCTGGCCAGGGCAAAACAAATATATATATTTTTTTCCTGCAGTACAGAGGTTTAGGATTAAAGCTTAAGATGATTAATGTTCTGAACATCAACAATAATATGTTTTTCAAATATCTGCAGTTATTAGGACTAAATGTGCTTATGTTTTAACATCTTTTAACTCAAAATGTGAAGACAAAAACAAAAAAAAAACAAATGTGGAGACAAAAAAATGAAAAGATAATAGTGATCCCTTGTACTGCATTCATCCAAGTGTCCAAGTGTTCTGGTTTAAGAAATAGCAATTTGAAAATGTGGTACTTTTAAGGAATGAAAGACAAATAGAGAGCAGTTGATCATCTTAAGTAAAGGACAGTTAACTTCAGGTGGTCATTAATGCCTGGTGTTTTGTGCTTGTAATTGTCTCTAAATACTGAAACAAGAGATAATACAATGCTATGAGTTGTTTTTATTGCAAAATTGATAGTTATAACAGCAATTGCCAAATTCATGTGAAAGTTTGCCCATGTTAACGTACTTCAGTAGGTTTATTATCTACCTACCTCATGCTACTCATAAACGTATACAAAACATAAAAAATCAACAACCACCTAAAGTCCTGCCTAGCTGTTTATGGGATATAAAAATAATAAAGTACTTAGCAGTTTTACTGAACATTTCACAAACTGTGATTACGTTGATTCTTTGACAGCTCTCAGTAGTACAAGCTTGGGCAAATTACTCTTTGAATTTAATTTCCTCAACGATATAAGGGGGTAAACACCAAAGATAATATAGAAATGCTGCACAGATAAACTAGGCCTACATATATAAAGTGTTTAGCATATAACATTGTACATACTTGGTACTTAATACAAGTTATCTTAGTTCC
The DNA here is from genome assembly GCF_014108415.1 of Molossus molossus. NCBI lineage: Eukaryota > Metazoa > Chordata > Mammalia > Chiroptera > Molossidae > Molossus > Molossus molossus. The sequence goes on from NW_023425346.1 coordinate 13,618,214, forward strand.
TTTAGTTCCCTAATCACTTGGCACTTGAGTGAAATGATAACAAATGTGCCCATATCCTCAAAGAGTTCTCAACATATAGGGAAATGAACTCCAAGGAAAATTGTCTCTTTAGATGTTCTAAAAACAATAAAAACATTTTATATCCATGAGAGTTTACAAATTAAACAGGGTAGATACATAAAGAATATAGATAAATAATATAAATAATATTCATAAGTATATTTATATATAAACATATAGGTGTATATAACCTTTCATTTGGTATATTCCCAATGTATAGCAGCAAATTTAAAAAGATGAGAGATATTATATTTAAAAAGTCTATTTAATTTTTAGAGTTGTTTTGCTTTAACACCATTAAACAGTTATTAACATCTTTTAAAGAATTTTTTAAGAAACAGACATTAAAATGTACAGGCTTAGCCTTGGCTGAAGTTAGTTGATTGTATATATTATATTAATAAAGTATCTTAAATCTTTACAAGATATAAAACCTGTATGTGTACCTTATCACACTTAATTAAAACTAACACATAAAAGAAGTATTTAGGATTGAATTGTAACAGCAACAGAAAGTCTGAAGTGCTGGGGAAGACCTCATGAAAGAGACCCACTGGACCTGGGTCTTGAAGTTCACACAACATTTGCAAAGTTATCAAGAATCATTTCTAGAGGCAATAGAAAGACACAGGCGCAAGTCATGGTGATTTAGCCAAAATCTGAAAGAGTTGTGTCAGAAGAAGAATCTGTTAGATCTCACTTATTTCTGGCTTCTATGATAAGGTTGCAACTTATTCTCTAGAGCATCTCAGATATGCTCTCATCTTAGTCCTATTGGGCAAAATCAAATTTGCTTGTTTTTACATATAGATATATACTGTGTTTTTACCTATCTAAACTTTATTCAGGAGAAATAGATGATTCGGGGGGTGAGAACACTACCTTTTATTGAGAATGCTACCCACAAAATAGGGCCACTAATTTAGTAATATTTATCCTTTACCCTCATGTGACACTTCAGGGGACTTGGAACAGGGCAGACTTCCCCAGTAACTCTTCCATTTTTATATTTCTCAACCTTCCTTTACTCCTCTCTCCTCACCTATGCACGTTAACCCTTGGGTGGTTTCTCTAAGCCATTGGGAATAATAGATTAGTTTAGGGCCCAATTCTATATGTATGTATTCTAAAAAAGATATAGAAATAAATTCATCAATTTTCCAAGGTGATACTCTTCAGTATTTGTCTTATGAGATGAAGAGGATGAATCTATAGAACTGGCAAAGGAAAGAAAATAAATTTTTGGAAAGTCATTATGAAAATTTCCTGAAGAAATTTATATAAGCTATTTAGAAGACTATAAAATAAGAATGGTCAAGCAACAGAGACATCTGCCTCGCATGGGCTAAGATTCAGTTCACCATTAAGACATTACCTTTCAGCTCTTGCATGGAGTCTAGATTCATGCAAGACAATCCTCAGAAATAGTCCCAGCAAGGAATGGATGACCAGGGTTAGATATGCAAAAGTGGTAGACAACATATTTCTTCTACTCAAATTTATCAAAAAAGTTGTTTTAATGTTGGCCCACTGTGATTCCAGCACACATTCATTCACTTAATCACTCAAAACAGTTATTTTCAAACTTTTTCATCTCGCAGTGCATATAAATTAATTATTAGAACTCTGCAGCACACCAAAAATATATATTTTTTGCCAATCTGACAAAAAATAGGTATGATTTTGATTTATTCACAGTGGACAGCTATGGTTGTGTTGGCTGTCATTTTTTTTATTTGACACTATAAAGGAAAAGAGGTCGGTGCCCCTGACTAAATAGTCAGGTACTGCATGTTTTAAAAATTCTTGTGGCACACTGGTGTCCCTGCCTCAGCACACTAGTTGAAAATTGCTGACTTAAACAAACATAATTGGATTAATTAGATAGCTATTCATGCCAGGCACTATTCTGGAAGCCAGAGATAGGTATCTTCAAGTTGCCTACAATTTAAACGAGTTTAGGGGGATAAGAGACACACTGAAGGAAGGATGTTTTACGTAATTGCTGGGTTTACTAGTATCCTAAGTAATGTTCAATGTGATCAGGCAAGTTCACCTTTGCTACCTCAGTAGAGTGCGGGCAAGCCAAATAAGATGTCTATACTTTAGATGGATATTTCACTTTTTAAAGACACCTTTAAAGCCAACTACTAATATCTAGGACCAGAAATAACAAAAGAGGAAAATAATGAGTTGGTTTAATTGTAATGGAAATATTGAGTGGCTTGACCACAATATCCCTTTTTCTCAAAATTTCACAGTTATGTCAAAACCAAATTTTGTGACTGACTATTGAAAAAAAGTTGTTCAACTTGTTTAATGAATCTTGTATTCTGGTATCTCCAGAAATTTAAATATCATCCATGATCCATAGATAAGGAGCCAATTTACTCCAATACAAGTCCAGTGATTCTAGCCACAGTATATGGACAATGTTTAATAATAAACCCCACTCCTTGACTGCTTATAATAATTACTGTTATCTCTTGAATATCCTCTGTTATTCTGTAGATATATGTAATTTGAAGATTCCATGATCTAGTGAGCCATCTTATAAGCTAAATTTCTCTCCTTCCAAAGGCCATGATTTTGTAAAACACACAGCCAGACAAGAACCGTGGCTCCTACTAAGGATGAGGATCTTAACTTTCCACTTGCAGAAAAAGTGAGTTTTATGAACACTGTCTTATCATGTGTGGTCCTCTGTGCCCTCACCCAGCAGAACTGTCAATTCAAATAATCTAATCTACAGCCTACCTACATAAACACACCTTTTGTAATGCCCATTTTTGGAACAAAGCTCAATGAGGTTGATTCTAGGACTTCCAGGGTATAGAAGACCCTGGGATGAAATTTACAGAAACTCTTGACATTTTACAACTCCATCCAAGTCCCGTCACTAACAGACTTGACCAAACTTTAAGATGGCCCCTAGCAGCCGATGGCCATGTCCGTGAGATGACCATCTCCCCAAGGAGTTCCTGTAGGGAAAAGCACAGAGCTGTCAAAAGAATGTAGCATTTGTTCTAGCCAATATCTAACAATAAGCCTCTCACCAACCTTTCTTAGAGCATCTATTGAAAAGGACTCTCAATTGTGAATCCTTCCTGTGTCCCCTGGAGATGCAAATGCATCTCCAACATCTAAGGAGTTGCTTCTCTCAAGGACCTGGAATCCATTTCTCTAAAATGTAATCACCAGGAAAGATAAGGTTTCTGTCTCTCAATCTCTGTGGTTAGATAATTGTCAACCAGAGACCCAGCTGGCCTAATGACATTTTTACCCTGACCAGCTTTCTGTAACTTTTAACTTTCCTGACTCTACTTGTTCTCCCCCTCCCTACTCTCTCATTCTCTCTCGCTCTCTCTTTTCCAATCTTCACCCCAGGATATGTTTTATTGATTTCAGAGAGAGAGAAACAGAAATGTGGGAGAGAAACACTGATACGTTGTCTCCCATATGCACTCCAACCACGCCCAGACCAGGGATCCACCTGGGTATGTGCCCTGATGGTAAATTCAATCCACAATCCCTAGGTGCACGGAAATACACTCTCACCACTGAGCCACTCAGCCAGCCTTTGTCATCCTCCTTTTAAAATGCCCCGTGACCTCTGTGTGAATCAGAACAGAGCACAGCTCTTTCCCCCACTGTCAGTAGGTTTTGAATAAAATCTCTTTTCACCACTTTAACTAATGTCCAACATAGTTTATCTTTGACAGCCTTACTACAGTTCATGATCACATATAAAGTACATTCTTGTGCCAAAAACTGTCTATGAAAATCAGAAAGCCTACAGAAAACACTGACAGCCCTCGTATTTAATCCTGAGCAAGTGTCTTACTTTTCAAACGGACTGCTCTAGGCCTAAGAACACATATTGTCTTAGTGGCTGCAGACACCCCCTTCAAAGCCAGATTTCTCGTTTAGCAAAAGACACCTCAGCATAGCACTAAAAATCTACTGTTGCCTGACTTATTGGACTTACCAATGTGCTCTGGGCTGTCTACTAGGTCTCAAAGTAACACTTGTATATTCTCACAAACAATCCATTTTTCTTCTGAGTATATAACCCAGTCCATTAGAGACTGAACCATCAATTTCTCAAGCACAATGTGTGACTCTGTGAAAAAATGGGAGTACCCGTTCACATGCCATTTAATTAAATGTAAACAATTCCATATGCACATTTACCTAAAACATGCCTTTCCCTCTGACTTCTGCTTTCACCTGCCCATGTCAATCTCAAGCATTAACCTTATAATTTATTACTGACTTTCCAAGCTTTACATCAGGATGAACTCAGATCACTCACCAACTGAACAAGCTCAAAATATCCCTGATTGATGATACTCAGAAGTATTCCAACTGTTTTAGATTTTTTTTTTTTTTTACTTTTCCTGCCATTTTAATCAGTCACTCTTTTGCCCTGGCCAGTTTGGCTCAGCGGTTAGAGCGTCGGCCTGCGGTCTGGAGAGACCCGGGTTCGGTTCCCGCTAAGGGCACGTACTTCGGTTGCAGTTTGTCCCCAGCCCTGGTTGGTCGTGCGGGTGGCAGCCACTCGATGTGTCCCTTCACGTCGATGTTTCTCTCTCTCTCTCCCTTCCTCTCTCTCCCTCCCACTCTATCTGTACAAAAAATGGAAAAATATCCTCGGGTGAGGATAAAAAAGTAAAATAAAAAAATAAAAAAAATAATCAGTCACTCTTTTAAGAAACCACATAGCATTAGCATCATGTCTATTCATTATTATCTATAAAGGTAATATTATAACTAGAGGGAAATAGTCATTTATTAAATGGCCCCAGAAAAAGTAATATTGGCTGCCTAACCACTCTGTACTTGATGATCTTTATTCTAGTATATAACTTGAAATTATTATCTAGTAGAAGAGTAGAAAAAATAGAAGTACAATTAATTGAAAAGAATTTTTCTTCACAAAACAACTATAAATTTCACTCAATTAATGTCAAAGGAATTAATCAAAGGAGGGTAAGTTGCATCTCCATAAATTAGATTCTAGTGCCAATTTTCCCCGAATTCTTATAATATCTTTTCTACTTGACTCCTTGATTGCTATACTTAGTTAACTATTTTTTTTTATACTGCTATTCACAAATAATGCAACCCAAGTATATTCTGATCACCAGATTTTATATTTGGCCCTACACTTATAATGCTTATAAACTTTCCATCTCCTCTTCGAACTCCAGTTTCCACAAAGGTGATTTTTATTGTTGTTGATTTTTTATTATTGTTTGTATTGAAAATTTAGACTCAAGTTTTATCTCTTTTTTTTTTTTTTTTTTGTTCTGATAAAAGCATTTTTGGTTGAAAAACATGACTTAGTTATAAAGTAAGGAGTTGAGGACCTCTATACAGTACAATCATTCAGGTAAATTATTTCTGGCCAATTACATTCTTTAGTAGATATATGCAATTTAAATAGTTACTTAAAAAATAGAAGAATGTTTGACATTTTAGTTCTTTAAACATATTTTTATTGATTTTTAGAGAGAGAAAAGGGAGAGGAAGAGATAGAAACATCAGTGAGAGAGAAACATTGATACATTGCTGCCTGCACGCCCCCTACTGGGGACTGAGCCTGCAACCCGGGCATGTGCCCTGACCAGATATTGAAGTGGTGACCTCTTGGTGCATGGGTTGATGCTCAACCACTGAGCCACACTCGCTGGGCTATTTGGCTTATTTTAATTAGTACAGCGTATAGACTTGGACTCATACTTTGTGGAACAGAAGAGAAATTTTTAAAAATATCCAGATAGGGTTTTTTGAGTATAACTCAGTCAGTTATTAAACGATTGATGCTCAAGATTTTAAATATCTGAAAGTAATTTAACTGACTGTACTGTTGTATTTTTTCATCATCTTTAATTTATAATGATCAAAAAATTTTATTTTGTATTTCTGCTACCTTTAATTGAAATGAAATGTCTATACTTATGAAAACTAAAAGGAAAAAAAAAAAAGAGAGAGAAAAAAGCTATTGTTTCTTAGCTTTGATTCTACCATTCTACAGTCTGCTTTGTGATGCAAGGGCTTAGACTCAGCAAATCACTTTTATCCTTTGTATCTAATTCCCCGTTAGAGTCTGCAAAGAGTATGAGAGGGTGACTGGAATGGTCTTTCCCATTTTCTTCCTCTTCCTTGTTTGTGCCTTCTTGTTCGTCAAGTGACACCCAAGCACCCAGGCACAGCTGTTCCTAGTAAGCAGTCTTCCAGCACTTACAGACCCAGGATCACTGTGCCCACTTAGGGACATCAGCACTGTCTGCAGGGACTGTTTTTGCCTTTTCACCTCTTGAATTTCTACTAAACAATTAGTTTATTAAATTATGTATTTTAAGAAACTGGTAAGTTTTCTGTTTCCTGTTTGGACATAAACAGATTCAATGATCGATATTAAGAAATATATGCTATTTAGTATACACACACACACACACACACACACACGCACGGATATTTACCCTTAGTGTGTGTATATACTCTGTTTTCTATTATTTTAGTTTATATATTTTTGAAACTAGTAACTATGTGCTAAATTAATTTTACAACCCAATATTAATTCTTAATCTAAAAATATTGATGTATATGACACACAAATGTGCAGTCTGACATTAATATATTTGCCTACATAATGCCTTAAATCAAATATTTGATTTGTATGATGAAATTTTATGGAAATCTTCTAAATTTAAATATGTTCAGGAAATTGGAAATAAAGCTTAATAAGAAAAATAGATAAAAAGATGATGAAAACTGAAATTTCAAAATAAAACTGAAAACTTATATTATGCAAAGAAACTCTACTGGCATGATCTGCATTAACAATATAAATCTTGTAATGAGTATACTAGGAACTATTGAATGCCAAAGGATGATTCTCTCTCTCACACACACACACACACACACACACACACACACACACACAATGATGGAGAAGGACAAATTTGCTTTCTCTGCTTGAGTTGAGACATCCCTCTTCTCCTGCCCTCAGACATCAGCACTCCTTGCTCTCTGGCTTTCAGTTCAGATCCCTGTAACTCTCTGGCCATCAGACTCAAACTGAAATATACAACCACCTTTCCTGGATCTCCAGCTCGGAGATGGCAGATCATGCCGCTTCATGATCTTCATATCTGTGTGAGTCAATTCCTGTAATAAATCTCCTCATTAATGTCTCTATGTGTCCTATTGGTTCTGTTTCTCTGGGGGACCCTAATACACCCACCTAACCATATTTGTCCTTTATATTTAGTTCAGGAATCATCTCTTCTAGAAAACATTCTCCAAAGGTCCTAGTTGAGTGAAGTAAAAGGTTCACATAGTACATATGAAACTACGGTTACACATCGTAAATTCTTTGGGAATTGGCTGGGTTGCTTGGCTTTACCACTATGCTGTGAGTTCAAGGACAGAGAGGCCATCACACTCATCTGAATATCACCATTACTTAGCCCTTGCCTTGTTCATAATATATATTCAATAGCTCTGCTGTTGAAATGAGCGTCCTGAAGATAAATAATCAAACAATTTGTTTTTACCAATGTTGGCAGTACCATGAACTCAGAAGACAACTCAAACAGTGAGATATATTTAATTTAAGCTGTCCATCACTTATAAATTTTTTCCTATTTTTTTTTTTTCTTAAAATACCCATAACATTTGGCTCCTACAAAAATTGGCTCCATACCCTTGCTCTTCTGGCCCTTGCCTTTTGGCCATTTTCCTGTCACACACATTCAGCTTCTCTCTTACTAAGGATGTGCTGTGAACAGCCGGCACATGATGACATACCATTGACTGCCCCCAACATGCCTCCTGGCAGCTCTCTTCATGAATAAAATTTAAATTGAAAGTATTCCAGAAAACATTCATGACCTCAAGAAGATTTATCAGTTCTCCTGGTGTATGTAGTAAATGAAAAGTTATTATTCTCTCTCCACACAAATTCTGTCTGACAGATGGTGTTTTGTTATTTTAGGAAAGTAGCAGTCCACTGAGTTTTTAAGGGGTTTCTTTAATAGTCCCAGTGCAACATTTCCATAAATCTTTTGCTACTCTCTAAAAGAACATATACAATAAATTCTTACATAGTATAACTACAAAGAAACTGGCATCTCTCAGGGCTAGGAAGATGAGATTAAGAAAACTGATATGAAAGACCTCTTAAGTTATCAATACTTCAATAATATGTATGCAATCAAGGAATTAAGCTTCCTGAGGGATAATTCTTCATGGTATTACCATATCTACATGGAACTAGATATTTAAAATTATTCTTGTCAGTCAAGTAACTCTGCTTTTCCAAGGTGATATACTTCTTGCCTTTTTCAAATGCTAACTGGTAAAACTGTGTTTTATGGTTATCACTACTCTTTTTTTTTTAAATAAGTTTTTATTGATTTTTAGTTAGAGAGGAAGGGAGAGGGGGGGAGAGAGAGAGAGAGAGAATGATTAGACAGAAACATCAATTGGCTGCCTTTTGCATGACCACTACTAGGGATCAAGCCCACAATCCAGGTGTGTGCCCCAACCAGGAATAGAACCAGCAACTTCTTGGCGCATGTGACAATTCTCAATCCATCGAACCACACCAGCCTGACTGGTTATCACTACTCTTAATTTCACATGAAACATACTGAGATAGTCAGAGCTAATGTCACCTGGGGAAACAAAGGTCCATCTGAAAATATGAACCAAGAAAATGATATTGTCCTATTAATGAATCCCAAGAAAGAGCAATCATGTGTCATTATCGATACATCTCACAAGGGCCAGACTATATGATCTGAAATTAGTTACCAACAGGGATTACTGTTTAAGGCCATTATATAATGATAGTGTTCGAGAAAAAGAAATGGGAGTTCTGCAAAAGCAGAGAATGTGCAGGCAACAGAAATTTATACTTTAAGAAAATGAATTTTTAATTTTTTTATTTATTGGACATAAGGTACCCAATGTGTCATTTTAAGTAGCTTAAAAGAAAAATTATACTGCATTGGAGCCCTGGCTGATTTGGCTCAGCGGTTAGAGCGTCAGCCTGCGGTCCAGAGAGACCCGGGTTCAGTTCCCGCTAAGGGCACGTACCATGGTTGCAGTTTGTCCCCGGCCCTGGTTAAGTTGTGCAGGTGGCAACCACTCGATGTGTCCCTTTCATGTTGACGTTTCTCTCTCTCTCTCCGCCTCCTACTCTGAAAAAAAAAAAAAAGGAAAAAAAAAACCCCACATAGATTGGAATTAATAATTTTGCATTGAACAGGGTGGGACAAAAGTAGATTTAAAGTTGTTCATACGGAAAATAATACAATCATTAATAAATAATAATACAAATAAACTGTTTCATGGTCTCACAACTGTAAACCTACTTTTGCCCCCCCACCCTGTATATAAATGTGTTAAATAATAAGTAAAATAAATGTAAATAAGCTAGACTGGCTTGATATTTTATACACATTTAGACCTAAATTAACATTGGTATTCTTTTAAAATTGGGAGTATAAATTGGTGCAACACTTTGCTGGGAAGTTTGTTAATATCTGCTACTATAATTTTTAAAAGTGCAAACAAATTTTTTGACCCTGCAATTTGATAACTAAAAGTCAGCTTCAACCTGGAACTACAATGTTAATACTTAACAATATGATTACTGAAGTACAGCATTACTGTGACAAAGATAATTTAAAAATAACAGACTCAAGACAGTGTCTGTACATACACAATAGTAATAATAATGCTAGTTACTTAGTGCGTCCAGGTGGCTCAGTTGGTTGAAGTATCATCCCATGCACCAAAAAGGTTGTGGGTTCATATGGGAGGCAACCAATTTTACAACAATGTCTTCTTTTTCTCTCTCTCTAAAATTAATAAAAAATTAAAATGTTCCCCAGGTTGGATGATAAATTATTCTCACCATGTAAGAAGTGGTTTGCTTTTCTAGTTTATTCATCCCTAAAGTATATGCAGAGCTGCTGAGATCCAACTGATCAGAAATTTAAAACAACAATAAAACAAAAAAACAGCCTTAGACTTGTGATAACAGGGATCAATAGAAGATGAATGGATAACAACAACAACAACAAAAGCTGTAGTATGTTTACCCAATGGAACACTACATGGCCATAAAAAAGAAAATCGTATCTTTTGCGATAGTATGGATGGACCTAAAGATTGTCATGCTAAGTGAAATAAGCTAGACAGAGAAAAGCAAATACCATATGACCTCACATATATGTGGAATCTAATAAACAAAATAAACTGATTAACAAAATAGAAGCAGATACATGGATATGTAGAACAGACTGACAGCTATTCAGACAGGAGGCAGATACAAGAAGGTGAAGGGATTAATAAAAAACATATGTACATTGCACGTAGATGCCACAATAGTGTGGTGATAGCCAAAGGGAAAGAGGGGTGGGGTAGGTGGAGGTGGGCAGAGGGAGGAGAAATGGGAATGGAAAGAGACTTTGCTTTGGGTGATGGATGCATGATGAAGTGTGCAGATGATGTTTTATTGACTTGTACACTTGAAACCTGTATGGTTGTGCAAACCAATGTCACCTCAATAAATTCAATTAAAAAATAAAAAATAAAGATTCAAAATGTGCATATGTTGCATTGTACTTACATTTAGGGATAATATTTTTCTATTTCTTTTAAGATAAGTTTTTGGTCATTTAACTTTATTTTTTTGTTTCCAAAAACAGTAACTGAACTTAACCACTGTGCTTCATTTTGTTAATTGTATCCATCATAATTATATTCCTAATAGAAGGGACCAATTCACAAAAGACTTTTATGTCTTGAAAATATATGGATATAGGAAGCTACTGAGAACTTTATGCATGCTTGAAATAAATACTTTTCCCAACTAATTTGTCCCAAGAAAAATTCTTCCAAAAGAACTAAGACACCAGCTCTCCAAAATAAGCAGTAAATCAAGTACTTAGTCTGTACCCTTATTTTCAGGACTTTACAACATTGTGAAGAATGTGTAGTAGCTGAGTGAAGCAGCTGTTGAGAGAGGAAATCTGTATCCCAGCAGCCATTAAAGATAAAAACTGAGGCTTTAAAACTGCACTTAGACAGGTGTACCTTGACCAACAAACTCTCTGAGGCCAAATCACTTTCTTGGATATTGGCCAGGTAAAAACGACATAAAAAGGCCTTTAAGGTTTGTAACTTAGATTTGAGAAGACTTTGAGGTAAGTGAAAATAAAAATTGCTGGTCTGGACTCTCAATGCTGTGTAAAGGGGAGTGGATGGACAATGGCAGTAACAAAGGATGCATTTTCCACAAGAGGATTCCAGCAAAGAGACGAAGGGGTAACAAAGGCAGCAAGAGAGTCAAGGCTATTTCATTTATTCCACATTATTTTGAGGCTATTTAAATCTGACCTTTGAGAGGGAGGGGAATGATTCCATGCTTTAATACACAGAACATATTGACCAATACAAGAGTTGTCATTCATTCATTCATTCATTCATTCATTCATTCATTCTCTTAAAGCTCTTCAACCCAAGCCTGAGGAAACATACAGATAATTTAAGGAAATATGAGGCATCTAATGAAAGGGTGTTTGAGAGGATTTAGAATCAGAATCGGGCTTGTGTTAGGTGGTTTTGAGAAGAATTCAAAGCAATGCTTGTCTCTCTGTGGAATGCTGCCAAGTGATGAAGTCATTCTATGTTGAGCATCTTATTCTTATCTAGAAAGCAGGAAGCACAAAGAGAAGCCAAAGCTGTGATTGCAAAAGAAACATTAGTGACTAATATTAGCCAGGAAGGAGGATGTTGAGCCATTGTTTGTGCTTAGGCCATGGCACGATTTTGCCTCGATTCATCCGTTGCTGAGTGTCCTTGTCTAATGTTGACGTTATGTGGAATAGTGTCCAACAGAAAAACAACAAGGCCTGGCTGTGAATGCCAAGCCACCCCTGCTCTCAAGAGCTACCTTTCTGTCCTTCATGCCATTTACTCAACAAACATCTGCCAAGCATCTAATAGGTCTATGATGCTAAAGTTGTGTGTATATATATATATATACACACACACATTTGATTAGCCTCAGCCCTCAAAAAGGAATTGATGTTTAATGTTACAGACTAGAAATTAGAATTATATGTTGAACTGGTGGCCCCTGTAAAGAAAGTTTCAGGGTGGTGGGATAAGTTTTACAGAAGAGGTGGTATTTAACCAAGTGTCAAAAAGACACATAGCTTTTGCAGTTCCAAATAAAGAAGAACTCTGTGAGCAGAAGTAGCACCTGAAAATGTCACAGTAAGTGAAGAGTGCTCTGATCACTGGATATATCGGAGAGAGGACCTTCCATGTCAGGCTGATGAGTTAATACCTTCTTATTTCCTTTAACCTCAAGAAACTATGAAAGCATATCATACAAAGAGAGCTTAAGAGCACATTGATTCTTTTCTGAGTATTTAGTTTGTAGAGTGAAATTATATGTGTGTGTGTGTGTGTGTGTACATCTAAATATATGTATATTATACATACATGTGTGCATGTATTTTAAGAACTAAATAAGATCATATCATTGCTGACCTGGCTTAGGCTTGGTGCATGGGAGGTGTTCCCACCACATGAGACAAATCATTTATAGTTTTTAGTAATTTCACTTGATTTTTGTAGATGGATAACAACAATCAGGAGATCATATACTAAGAGTACTCTGGTTTTACAAAATAGTCATTCTTTCATAACTTTCCATTAGGCTACCATTAAATATATATTTTAAAATATTTTGTCAATAAAATACTATTAAAGTGCTGAAAACACCAACAAAGGAAGACATGGCAACTTCTCACAAGGTCTGAAAAAGATGATTCTAACCTTCCCTTAATAATTTAGGAGGCATCTTGTGTGTTGATAAGGCAATGATTTGACGACCTCTCAAGGTGCTTTCTAGACTAGAAATTATGTGGTATTACGTTCTAATAAGTCCTTGTAGTTAACAAAATGGGAAAGGACTTCTTTCTGAGCTCTGTGTTATTTAAATTATTTTTTTCTGTTGAATTAAGAACTATTTTACTTTAACATTAAATTGGGTGTAAAGTTGGTTCTCAGATTTTTGATTTTTTAATCCTCACATGAGAATTTTTTTTCATTTATCTTCAGATAGAGTGAGAGGGAAGAAGAGAGAGAAAAGCACTGACATAAGAGAGCACATAGACTGGTTGCTTCCCGTATGACCTCGACCAGGGCCAGGGACGAACTACAGCCAAGGTATGTGCCCTTGACTGGAATCAAACCCGTGACTCATTGTTCTGTGGGCTGACGCTCTAACCACTAAGCCAAACCGGCCAGAGCAGCTCTCAGATTTTTTAGCAAAATGCTTATGAATTAAATTTTTCATTTTTTTTATTTCACAAGTAATACATATTTATTTTTTTTAATTAAAAATTTCAGAGAAAACATTACTCATAATTTCACCTAAATATGTTTCTGTTTAATAATCTGACATCTATTCAACTATGACATTTAAAATATAAAATCACTGCAAGCAACATTCAATGCATATCCTTCCCCAAATTCAATTCACTCTCCAAAGTCCCCATCCAAATCTACAGTCCTTTAAATATCATGGTCTCTTTTCCTTCTTTTCACATCTGCTCTCACCTGTCATCACAAATCAGTGTTTTTAGGTCATTTTGTTATTCTGTTCACCTCATTGACAGTGAATAGTAGGGTTGAGAAAGAATAGCATCAGCTGCTTTTTATTTCTCGAACTCCTTTCTCCTCCCCAAAGGTTTATCTAGCATTAAATGCCATCCATTTAAAAGAACCCACAAATATGTTCAAGGAATAAAATGTTATAAACACTCTGGGAACCCACTGAGCTATCTGGTACATAGACATCAAAGTTGCAGACGGCTCTCTAAAGATAATGAACATCAAAGTAAAGACATTCTTCCATACTTAATTCAGTACAAAATAATGCAGTCTATTGTATTACATTAGTAAAGGCAAAAACTTTACTCAAGGACTTAATTCTGAGGCAAACAGATATTAAAATTTTAAATTACTTGTAGTTCTTTCAATGTTGAAAGCAGTATAGGTTTTCATTTTAAGCAAGGTAGGTCTTATATGTGCCAGCAATGATTAATATATGAAATATAAGAAAGTCTAATAATTTCACCATTAGAATTATTTTTCTTTATTAAGAAAAACAAACTCTGTTAAAAAGGAGACACTTAACCCCAGCACCTGAATGAGGTCAGATAGCATTTCAGGGAGTAACCACTTTTTCCAAATGACACACATTTTCTGCCAAATGATTCACATTCTGTCCTGCTTTCTACTATTCACCATCTTTGGGGTAGTCATTAAGTGACTTGCATGACAATAAATGCTCTCCATTGTGCTAAGATCTTCACATACAACAACATTTCATTTAATCTTCATTATAAACTTGAGGTCAGTACTATTGTTATGTGGATTTTATAGTTGAGGACACAGATTACCAGAAAGTCATTTGCTTATGCTCCACTACTGGTGAGTGTCACCTGCCCAGCAGCCTTTCATATGAGCTGTCAGAGGTAATGCCTGAACTGGGGACTAACCCGATTCTCTTTAATAATACTTCTGAGGATATATTACCATATTCCCCATATAGCACATTTCCCATATCTATATTTTTAACTTTGGAGGTGATGAATATGTTCATTATTTTGATTGTGTTGGTGGTTTTACATACTTACACCAAAGCTTATTAAGCTCAAACCTTAAATAGGAGCAATTTATTGTATTTTAGTTATGCCTTAATCGTACTATTAAAAAGTAAAGTGTATGTTCTTATATAAAGAATGTGAGACTGTACTTGGAGGTAGAAATACAGAAAACCTCAACCAGATTGATATGAATGAGTTAAAGGAAACAATTTTTTGAGTCAAATCGTGCTGATTCACACAAGGACAGCAAGTCAATTAATATGTTGTTATGATGATGTGATTATTATTATTAGTACTAGTAATGATAGTATGGGCAGCTAAACATGGGAGAGAAAAATAGAAAGAAAAATGCTACTCACCTTTTATTGAGTACCTATTTATTTTAGATTGTCTTACACTCTGAGGAAGATGGAGAAGGAGTAGGGACAGTAGTTAAAAATCTTAACTTTCATCCATGCAACAAACTTACTTTAATAATCCAATAACATGTCATGTTTGCAATAGATACTGTAGACATGAGATGTGCAGACACTGTTCTGCTCTCATGGAGCTCTCTTACAGGGATGGTGCAGTGTAATAAAGAACACAAAGGAGAGCTATCTGTCCAGCTAATGGTACAGTTGAGCTGGGACAGGAATACTTTCCTAAAGGAGTCTTCTCGAGAACTGAGTAGGGGATGTTCTGATTAAGAAGGTGGGAACATGCATTGCTGGCTATGAAAACTATTTACTTAGGCACATTTGAGGGTGCAGCACATTTGAGGGTGCAGCATGTCTGGAGAATTTTACCTATTCAGTGTGGCTTCATCCTAGACAAGACAGGATGACCAAGGAAGAAATCAATAGGGATTGGAAATAATTCTGTATCTAATGTTAAGGCATTTGAAAGTTATTAATAATAATGAGACAGGCACACTATTTCAGGTGAGATATAATTCATGTGACTCACTTCAGTGATTTCTGCATTTTTTATTCTATATCTATAGTATTTGAAACTTATTTAACAAAATGTGCAAAAGACATCTATTTATAAAAGTTATAAGAGAGAACACAGAAGGTGCTAACACCCTTCTTCTGTGAGTGCTATAAATTGTGTTTCAACATTTTAAATCACTTGAGCATAGCCAGTGTGGCTCAGTAGATTGAGTGTAGTCCCATGGACTGAGAGGTCCCGGTTCAATTCCCAGTCAGAAATCATGCCTGGGTCGATCCCCAATAGAGGGCGTGCAGGAGGCAGCCAATTCATGTTTCTCTCTCATGTCTATGTTTCTATCTCTCTCTAAAAAATCAATAAAAACATATCTAAAATCATTTGAAAATGTGAACCATTTTTAGTATCTATTGTATTTAAATCTCTTTTCTTAGGGGAATAACATTGACTAGAATTTATTGGTATCTTAGAATCATGAAACCATAAAACATCAGAACTGGAGGGAAAAAAGTCTGGAGTCATCTAGTACAATTCTATTTATAGATGAGAAAACTTAGGATCACAGAGACATGCGTTACCCAAGGTTACAAAGCTGAGAGGACAATTACAACATTCCACTGCTACTTCTCAGTCCTGATCTTCTTGCTGTTCACCAGACTACCTAGTCGTTCACATATGCAGCACCAATTACTGTTAGTGAATGGAAAAGATTACTGATGGTCATTTGAAAAATACCATCTGCAATTTTCAGCATATAAAAATTACATGAAGCTGTTTTAAAACCTTAAAGTAGACTTTCTGACAAGATTATGTGGTAATTTTCTGGTTATTTGTCACAAGTGCAATAAACCTTCCAATATTTTTCAAACTGGTGACAAGTTGCAGCATTTACAAAATACACCTAGGCTTCTGTTCAAGGTGGTAAAATCACCTTGTTTTTCTCTCAAAAGTCCATTAAAGTGATAATGAAGGAATAACTAAAATAATAATATTAACGCTTAAAAATGGGAGTTTGGGGGACATCAGGAGGCAGCCGGCTATTAATATTGACAAATTTCTGAAAAGAGAAGTCATATGGGATCATATTGATGAACAGCCCAGAAAAGAGAAAACAACAGCTAAAAACGTTCACTGAAAGTATTGCAAGTGCAATGGGACAGGCCCACCCTCCCCACCCAACAAAGCCTCAAAGCTTTTGAGTTCAAAGATGACAAATATGAGTCGTGTGTCAAAATGTAATGAGAGTAATATGTTATTTAGAGAATCCTATGATAGTTTATCCCTCCAAATTTTCCCTCTCCACCAAACTCAAAAAATATAGAGACAAGAAAGAGTGGCATCCAGCTACAGAATAATGCTGAAAAAGTACTATTTACAGAACTTGGCTTATTTGATTAGATATATAAAAGGCCACAAAATGAGTTTGGGAAACTCAGAGCATCACATTCTCTATTCAAGTATTAAGAGGTTAGACTTTCATGCCAAGATGTTTACCACCAACAAAACCAGAATAAATTTTGCTAATGCCACTTATATAGAGTTCACTGTTCACTTTGCAATTCTAAAAAAAGAGAGCGAGAGATAAGGCTGTTGTAAAAATGGTTATATAGCAAGAAAGTAAACTCATACCAGCTCTAATAATTACCTACCTTGTCTATCATTTAGAATAGATAAGAATGAAAACCAATCGCACACACACACACACACACACACACACACACATACACACAAAACTATTAAGATACAGTAGCTGTATCTGTCAGGATAGTGTAGGATATGCTACAATAACAAAAACACAAAACAAAACAAATGCTGATATCTCAAATGACAATACTGCCATCTTCAATATCGCTTGTTTTTGAGGCAGAAAGAAAACGAGCTAATGCATCGACAAGTACACACTTGACCTAGAAGTGACACACGTTGCTTCTTCTAAAATTGCACAGACTAGTGCTATTTACACGGCCCCACTCACAAACAGGAGAATCTCAAGCATACCGACATGGACTTGTTAAATGAAATTCTCCTAGAAGATGGCTAGAGGGTGGAGAACTTGAGTCATTTGGTGAACAACAGTAATGACCCTGGAGAAAATTAAAGCTTCAGAAAACAAAAGCAATTTAAAAAATCTGGACCTGGTGGGGTTGCTCAGCTGGAGTATCATACTGATACACAAAGGTACTCCAAGGTTATAGGTTCAATTCCCGGTCAGGACACATATAAGAATCAACCAATGAATGCATAAATAAGTGGAACAACAAATGGATGTTTCTCTCTCTCTTAACTCAATCAATAAAAAATTTTTAATTATTCTCTTTAGTAAGTTTAGTTGTGATATATGCATGAAACAACATCCAGGTGCTATAAAAATGAGCAATTAGGGAACAAAACCTTTTTAAATAAAACTTTTATAGTAAAAAATATATAGGCAGCTTGTTATAAAAGACACAAAGAGTGGAAGGTAAATTTTAGCTGTCCTACAAATAAGTGGGGTGTGTGTGTGTGTGTGAGAGAGAGAGAGAGAGAGAGAGAGAGGGAATTAATAATTTAGGAGCAAAATATAATCAATTCAGATATTCCAACATCCATACAATAGTAAATCCACAGGGGAAAAAAAAAAAAAAAACTAAGAAAAAAATGAATGATAAAACTAATTAAATTAATTAACAATTATTTTTTAAAATTTCTGGAGCAGAATAACAGTGGAAATATTCACAATAAAAGGTGTAAATAAGAGTAATGATAAAATAATCACATCTGGACACATAGACTAAGAACACTAAGTAATGATAAAGAAATGATCCTTTCAGAACTTTTTATGTTGATTTTTTTTAGTTCCTTACTAAAAGATATAAATTATGTCTCTATGGAGCTTTTTATTTGCACCTCTGGATATTAGAAGGTGGTAGAATAACATGTTTAAAGCTTCAGGAAAACATGATTGAATCTATAATTTGATACCTCTACAAAAGACGTAATCAAATGTAATGGCAAAAGAAAATATTGTACAATATAAATGGCCTCAGAATCCTGAAAGTGAAAACAAAAAACAAAAAAAACAACAAAAACATATTGTTTGAGAGAACATGCCAATAAAGAGAAAGACATCTAAAATTTTTTAAAGGATAAGATTAAATAAATAATAACTAAGATATGATTTTACTGTTAAAAATCCAGGGGTGAGATTTGAGTTGTAAACCCGGAATGAGATAGTTCCATGAAGAATTTCTTTAAGAAGAAAGTGAATTCTAGATTACAAATTTTATGAGTGAGAAACTGTAAGTTCTTAATGATATAATGATGTACTTATTTGTCTTTTCAGAAAGAAGCAAAACAGGGCAAATTATAACATTCAGGAAAGTAATAAAATAAGTTATAAAAAAGCTATGCTTTAAATATAAAATCAAAACACCTCAAAACCCAGCAACTTTAAATAAGACCCATGTCTACAGTTCATCTCATTTAAGATAATCCATTTTTCCTTTGAACTTAACATGTTGAAAGACTGAATTATTGTAGGATAAGAAAATGTTATAAACCTCAACCATGTCCATAGTATTTTTTATAACTTTATGTTGTAGGATCGCAAGAGAATTTAGCTAAACATAATGGAAAATGTTTATTACTTAAATGCTATAGTAATCTATAAAAGAGAAAATTTAACTGATTATACTTGGTAGAAGAGAGGGATGGAAAGAAAAAACTAGTAAAGATATATATATATATATTTATATATAAATATATATACATACATATACATATATACACATACATATATATGTGTATATATGTATATTTTAATTTCACAGGAACAGGGAATATAAAAAAAGGCTGAAGATTTTTTGTTTGTTTTTTGTTTTTCATTTATCTTCAGATAGAGAGGGAGGAAGAGAGAGAAAAACATTGATGTGGGAGAGACAACACCGAGTGGCTGCCACCCACACGACCCCAACCAGGGCCGGGGACAAATGACAACCGAGTTACGTGCCCTTAGCAGGAACCGAACCCGGGCCTCTCTGGTCCTCAGGCCAATGCTCTAACTGCTGAGCCAAACTGGCCAGGGTGGACTGGAGATTTTCTAAGGAAGACATCAAGTAAAAGGTTCAGTTGTATTTACTTGACTTTTTTTGGCCCCTCAAATAAAGACTACCCTAAAAGGAGTATTTAGTATTCTGAGACTCTATACTTTTGATTTTCTCACTGTTGAATTAAAGATGCATGTGATCTTAAACTAAGTACTCATATTGCTATTGTCAAAAGTATATTAATCCAAGAGAGCTAATGACAAACTACCCATTGTCCTTTTTTTCTTAGAATGTTTTATTGATTGCTTTGAGAGAGAGAGAGAGAGAGAGAGAGAGAGAGAGAGAGAGAGAGAGAGAGACATCAACTTGTTTTTCCATTTATTCATGCATTCATTGGTTGATTCCTGTATGTGCCCTGATCTGGGATTAAACCCATCTCTTTGGCATATGGGAGCATTGCTCTAACTAACTGAGCTGCCCATACAGGGCGACCTACTACCCTCTTTTGTGTCATAGAGGCTACAGTCCACACTCAGGCTCTACCTGTGGAGTGAAGGCATACCCAGCTGTGGAAGAACATTGCTGAAAAAGCATATGTCCTCCAAGGGCATCTAGGGGAAACATATTTATCTTTATTGACTATAGTGACCATATCTTTTCTCTTTCCTTTCATGCTGAGGTACCCAAATGCATGTTGAAAAAGAAAATTAAATGAAACTCTTGTATTTTCAGTTACTGAACTCCTGATCATCTGAAATCATTATTGGGTTGAACAGTTTCTGTCCAGGATTCATGACCTATCCAGAACCTCAGAGTGTGACCTTATTTGAAAATAGGGTCATTGTTGTCATAATTATTTAAAATAAGGTCATATTGGAAAAGATTAGCCCTTTAATTCAACACATGTAGATGTCTTTATAAGAAGATAAGAGACTTAGAAGCAGACTCAGGTGGAGACAGAAATTGGAGTTATTCTGCCAAAAGCCACGGATGCCAGCAAAACATGAGAAGCTTAGAGAGAGGCATGCGACCAACCCAACCTCTGAGCCCAAAGGAGGAACCAATCTTGCAACACCTTGATTTTTTCAGGACTTCTAGCCTGAACAGGGAGATGATAGATTTCTGTTGCTTTCTGCTTCCCAGTTTGTGATACTTTGTTACAAAAGCCTAAGAAACTAATCTGCTATCTTTCCAGATTCAGTTCAGATGCTCTCCCATCCTAAATCTTCCTTGATTGCCACTAGACTAAGCCCTCCTGGAGGAAAAGCTCTATCTTGTTCTTATTTGTATACTATAGGAAATTTAGTACTGCTTTGGAAAGATGACGTTTCTCCCCACTGGAAGCAATCTTTTCCTCTTTTGAATGCTTACAACACGTAATAAAGGAAGACAGAGAGGTCGATTCAAGTTAGAACAAAATAGTGGTTTCAGTGAAAACAAATGTAGAACAAAAATTGCAGTACATAATTGATAACCAATAACTATAGGTTGAATTGATATAAATGCCCTAAGGCAGCATTAAAGAGTGGTTATTAGGAACTGTGGTAGGCTTGTCAGTATTTTCCAGGTAGCGCTTATGTTTTTCCAGGAACTCTTGCAACCCACGGTGAAATGGAGAGGGTGTCTTAGAGAGTGATCAGCCTCCCTCCCTTCCACTCAGGGTTGTGGGGTGTTGGCAGGAAGAACGAGACTGACTTTCCGCTTGTGTTGCGCTCTCTTAGGAGAGACCCAGCTTGCATTCTTTATGATCATTATAACATCCCACATCTGGAAGTGAAAAGGAGACTGGTGGCAGGGATCCATCTCTTCCAGTAGTGGAGAACAGTAATGTAAAATACTAGGTGAGAACAGAAAGCTTAACATTTTATTTGCATTCTCAGAAAACACCCTAGGGGCAAAGAAAAAAAAAAAAAAAGAATAACCTCTCATCTTTACCATTCAATTTGTAACAGAATACAACCGTAGAAAGTCTTATTTCTTTCCCTGGATTTTCTGTCTCAGTTTGCAGTTTCCTGGCAAGCTTATTATGACAAGATAGACCTGGAGAATGGCTGACATTCTCATGAAAAATACAAACCTAACGACACATTTTACGGTGTATGATTTGAGATGCTCATCCTTGAGTGTGCATAATGCTCTGAATCATCATTGTTTTGGCATCAAGATATGATTGATATTAGATATTATACCTAGTGTTTTGTCATCTCTAAGATGTAACTTTTGAAATTGGATTCTTTCGAACATTTACCAACTGCACATTATTATCTCTGGAGGAATGAATATTTGGATAATTGGGAACTCGAAAACGTTGATGTAGGGATTTATGATTTGGATAAAATTGCCTTCTACAACATGAATTTTTGAGAGACTGGAAAAATTCTTTCATCCTCCAAACACTCAGAACTTATGAAGTATATCGAGATATATTCAGATTTATACTGAGGCTTTATTGCATTTTTCATTTAACAGAGCTGTGCTTCCTTTGATCTTTGATCCCAAAAGATTCAACCCAGCACACTACCATAGCAAACTGAAATATGCATTTTTATGTTCAATGAAATGCAACTTTTAAACACTGAATACTGTTTTACACAATGTCTCACGTGAAGTTAAAATGCTTTTAAAGAAGAGAATTTAAAAATTATTTTTTGCATTTCAAACAACTTTATAACTCAATATTTTTTATAGTGTTAATAGTTCCACTATTCCCATCTTAACCTGTAATTGTTTTTCTGGCTATAATAATAATAATAAAGATTGGTTCAACTTTTAATTGTTATAACCCATTCTTTGTTACTGTACTTTATTAATAAATGTGCCCTTATCAAACTACTGGGATTCATTAACCCAATGTTTTCATGATCCAGCTTATATTACTAAATTCAAAATAGATCAGATATAAGCCAAAAAGTTGGAAATCCCATATAGAGACAATTCTGTCAATCATGATATACTCTTACCTCTTCTTCCAACAAAGATGAATATTGATTGATCTCATTTTACTCTAAGGACAATATAGAATTCAAATAAGAAAGAAGCAGCAAAACATCAAGAGATTAAACATCTAATATCAAGAAGTTGAAAGAAACGCCTCAGAAGGCAATTTGTGTTTTAGTTTCCTGAGTGAGTCGATGACTAGTGGAAAAGGAAATCGAAGGTGAGAGTATTTCTGTAGACTGCAAAGTCTCGTGCTAAATAGGAGAGGGGTTAAACATCATCTTGTCTGTGATTTCAGAACCAAAAATACAGAATTCTTGGAGGACCAAGCATTCTGAACTTCGAACTTCTGATCTTTGAGCTTACTTCTCTGAAATGGCTTTAAAAAGTACAAAAATAAATTTTTCTGCAGATCATCATGGAAAAAGGCAATAACAGGGTTCCCTGCTGTTACTGAGTATGCTTTACATCCCTTTGCTTTAATGAAAGACCTAACTTAGTACCTGGCTTTGCTAACTAAAAGAAACCCAAAGAGAATTTTTGCTTTTAAGAAAAAGATGGAAAGTGGAAATGGTGTTCATGTTGTTTTTTCGGTTTGTTTTGTTTGTTTTTGCAGAAGTCATTATAGATGCAAGGGCACCTCCAGCAGGGAGAGTGGTCCCACAATCTCCTTCCCAGGAATCCACACTCAGCATCTCAGCATCAAGCTGCTTTGTCTTCGAACTGTGTCTGTGAGCATCTGTACTTAATCTTGATTTATTTTGTGCATCCATTAGCAAGATGTGTCTTAAGGTAATTGCTTCTTCACTTTAGGTAGTATCGGCTTAGAAAACTTAGGCACGCTGTACTGATAGCAGGTTCAACCTGTAAACCACCTGGTCCAGGAGAATCTTGTACAAATGGCCACATACAATCGTGAGAAACATGCGCAGATTTTGTCACAGGAAGCTCCAAAGGGGGTGTGGGGGGGGAGGGCTAATGAGATACAAACAATTACTTTCTATTTCCATTGGTGGTTCTCCTATTCCTCTTTTGAAAGAAACTAATTCCTCTGTGTCCTAAGTTTCAAGTCTGAAGCGTATGTAGACATTATTTCTGTGAGTAGTTCCCCAGCCCCCAAGGTCAGCAGAGGCACCTGAAGCTCCCCCCTGGAGGGAGGTGCGGCGGAGGAGCTGCGCTCACCTGCCCTGGCTCACCTCAGTCTTCCACCAGAGGAGCTGGGCTTTTATCTGATGTTTTTTTTTAAAATATTGGACTTCTGTATAATACTGTTTCTAACAAAAACGTTTTGAAAAAAAAAAAGTTTCACCATTGATCTATTCTAATTCTTTCATTTTAAAGACGAAAAAATATTTTAAAAAATTTATAGAGATTAAGAAGTTTCACAAGGTCACAGCTCAGGATGTTAGAGAGAAAATTAAGAAGATATTAAATTTTATTTTCACAGTAGAAAAATTATTTTACAGTCCCAATTAATGTCAGGCTTATCCTCTATTTTTCTTTCCCGTGACTCTAGACCATCAAAAGAAGTTCTGAAAATAGTCTTCTTGCTTTGCAGCTGAATTCTCATAAGCACAACTACATGTACAAGGCTCCAGGAGGGCCCAGGAAACAACGCCCGATTAAAATAATTTACTATAATCAGCTATTTGGATATATATAAGCCAATGATTTTAGAAAACAAATTCATAAAAAACTTTTAAAATAACTTTTTTCAAAATACTTAGTGTGTGTTCTGATAAGATTTACAGCATGGGCCCAGCTGGTGTGGCTCAGTGGTTGAGCGTCGACCCATACACCAAGAGGTTGTCAGTTCCATCCCCGGTCAGGGCACATGCCCAGGTTGTGGCCCGATCCTCAGTGAGGGGCATGCAGGAGGCAGCCAATCGATGTTCTCTCTTGTTGATGTTTCTATCTCTCTCTCCTTCTTCCTTCCTCTCTCTCTAAAGTCAATAAAGAAAAAATATTTTTAAAAAGAAGAGAAATGGGTGAAGTTATATATTTCTAGAAGGAAGCAGATAAAGATGATACCATACAATTTCTTCTCTCGGTAGTCCATTAAAATATAATAAAATAATTTATAAAATGGCCTAAACCCAAGCAAACAGGATGGGACAATAGTGACACATAAACACAGAATGTTAGCCATCACTGGGAGATGGAGTGTCGAGTGATGTAGATTTACCCTTAGCCACGTCACAGGGGCTCCAGCCAAAGAGAATCTT
This sequence comes from Molossus molossus, assembly GCF_014108415.1. Taxonomy (NCBI): domain Eukaryota; kingdom Metazoa; phylum Chordata; class Mammalia; order Chiroptera; family Molossidae; genus Molossus; species Molossus molossus. The sequence continues at coordinate 13,643,099 of NW_023425346.1, forward strand.
TTTTGTTGGCAGAGCTTCAGAGACATTTCACATTTGCAAATCAGACTACAGTGTGGACAAGAATAAGTGTTCAGGCTTAAATCATGGGTCTAATAGAACACAAGTAGACACAAATAGGTGGGAGTAGTACATTCCATGTGAGCACAGAGAACACGTGCAAGCTCACCTATGCCTAAACAAAATGTTCTTCTTTAGAAACATGCATTTAATGTCTGGGGATAACACGGCCTCCCTGGGGAGAGTGTTCCTTCACCTGATGTTAAGTTTCTCTCAGCACAGTGGCCAGTTTCATCCCTGTGCCTGCCAACAGGTCATCTACGAATAGTGAGCATCCTGGCCTTTCAACAGCTCCACACATACATATGAATCCAAAATGAAGGATCTATAAACATTTGATGAAATCCTATAAAATGAGAGGAGCTCATAATTAAACAGAATGAAGAAAAAATAATTTATGAAAATAAGTGCAAGAAAATATAAAAAATGTATCTATAGACAAAAATAGGATCTAGAACAGAAAAATGACAGAAGTAGTTATTAAAATTAATTATTCTTATTATTTTATTAATTTATTTTTGTTACAGATGTTTCTCTTTTTCCCCCATTAACACCCTCCTCCTGATCACCCCCGACCCCATCCCCAGCATTGTTGTCTATGTCCATTGGTTTCACATACATGCATATTTAAAATTATTATTGCCAAAATAAAACAAACAATAGATGAGACAGAAGATGAACGTGAAGAAATGTGCTGGAAGATAGAATAAAAAGATGATTCAGAAAATGAAGGAAGAGGTTAAAAACAAAGAGGGCCCATTGAGAACATAAAGGTGTTCCAGATAGATGGAATAGAAAAAAAAAATTATCAGGGAGAAAATTATTAAAGAAACCAATAAGAAAATTTTCCACATCAGAAAGGATACATGAGCATTCATATTAAAAGTTTACAATAAATGAGAAGCAAAATGTCTGAATATAAAATTGGAAATCAAGATGTAGCAATTTTAAATTGCAGAATTCTAAGAATAAAGTGAAGCCCCTAAAGCATTATAGTAAGAAAGAAATAGGTCAGTTACAAAGGTATGAAATATAGCGTAGCCTCAGCCTTTTTCTTAGCAACAATGAATGTAGGAAGACAATGAAGGAAAAAAAACCTTCAGAATTTTGAGAGAATAAAAAATTTCAACCAAGAATAGAAGACTTTGACAAGATAGAATAAAGTAGAAATACACGCTAAAGACATTTTCATCATGAAAAGACTCAAAGAATTACCTTTCCACACACTTAGGAAATTACTCGATGATATAGCCTAGTAAGTTAAGAGACTGATCTAATTAAAATGAAAACATAGACTCAAGAGAGCAGAGAAGTACAGGCTGTGATGACAGCTGGGTAGCAGGCCTGAAGTCCTAAATCAGAGCACAGGAAGAGTGTCTGGGAGGGATTTCTCTTGAAGAAAAGGGATTCTTCAAATGGAGAACTTGAAAATTTTTCAAGAGATAGATAGCAGTTTAAGTACCTTACTTGAAGTTGCAGATATAACCAAAATAAAATTGTAAATTAAAAAACAAAACAGGGAGTGAGGATGAGAGTGAGTGGGTGAGCATGTGTAAGAGAATATGCATGGGCATAAGTGTGGGTGGGAAGCCACCTGTTGGTGGAAGAACCCAGGGTGGCCTGTTCAGGCACTCGGGGCAGAGGGAGCTGCCAGCAGCAGAAGCTTGCTCCTAGCCAGGTGCTTCTCCTCTGCTCTGGATCAGAGCGTGGGCCATTTTGAAGGATTCCTAGGGTCCTCCTTAGCAGTAGGCTGCAGAAAACAGCAGAGAACCAGAACCTTGAGGCCACAGATAGGCGTGCCTAGCTCTACCACCTCTCTCCTGGAAGCAGAGGGCCACTGAGAGCCCTAATGCACCCAGATGACGGGACCAGATCCAAGATCCAGTAGCACAACTCACAGCAAACTGACACACTGACCTGTTGCTACCACCCTGCCCACCCCACCTGGCTCCAACCACCAGACCAAGAAAATAGTAAGACAAAGAAATAAACCCCAGATGAAAGAAAAGGAGCAATCACAGGCAAATAAACTAAATAAAATAGAAGCAAGCAATTTATTAGATAAAGAATATAAAGCAATGATTAGAAGGGGGCTCAAACAACTTAGTGAGAAGTACAAGCGACTCAATGAGAATTATAAAGAACTCAGTGGAACATACATCAGCATGAAAAACAAGATAGAAGCTATAAGTAAACATCCAGTGGCAATTAAGAATGACATAGATGAAATAAAACATACCTTGTAAAGATTCACTAGTAGATTAGAAGAAGCTGAAGACTGAATCAGCAAGGTAGAAGACAAGGTAGAAAAAACACCCAATTAAAAAGCAAATGGAAAAAAAAAAAACATGAAAAGTAGAAAGAGAGTTTAAGGGAGCTTTGGGACAATATGAAACATAACAACATTCTCATCATAGGGATACCAGGAGGAGGAGAATCGTAGAAAGAAATAGAGAAACAGTTTAAAGAAATAATGACAGAAACCTTCCCAACCTGGTGGAAAAGAAAATTATACAAGTCCAGGAAACAAAAGGAGCCCCAACTAAAATGCGCCCAGAGGGCTTCCGGTCAAGATGGCAGTGTAGGGAAATGTGGTCTTTGCCTCCTCCCACAACCACATCAAAATTACTACTAAACTACAGAGAAACCATCATTCAGAATCACCTGAAATCAAGCTGAATGGAAGTCCTACCACTTGGAAATTAAAGAAGCAGCCACCTACAGACTAGTAGGAGGGGCAAAAGCATGGATGGGCTGGTTTCCACACCCACATTTGGCAGATAAAAATCAGGAGGGACATCTTGGCTGTGAAGGTCCTCCCTGAGGAGTGAGAGATCTCCATCCCACACCAGGCCCCTCAACTCAGTGTTCCAGTGCCAAGAAAAGAAGTCCCCATAACTTCTGGCTGTAAAAACCAGCAGGAATTGAGGCTGAGGGAAGCTGAGGCTTCTGGAGTCTCAGACAGTTCCTCTTAAAGGGCCCTCACATAGAATTATTTGGATTCACACCTTCCAGGCTCCAGCATCAGGGAGGCAGTTTGAAAGGCAACAGAGACATACAATGAAGAACTGAGTTGTTTGGCATTGGGGTGAGAGCTGGAGAGGCAACTTTCCCCTGGACAGATGTTCTGGCAGAGGCCATTATTCTTTTTGTGACCCCTTCCCCCCTTGGGGCTGGCAAATGGGTACCATACTGGGACTCCAGCAATCTGTTTACCCTGCCCTGATGATTCTTTAAAGCTTGGCCCCACCCAACTTTCAGGCCCACCCAAGCTGTTTCCAGTGGCTTTACCATGGGTTGTCCTGTCTTGGCTCCTGCTTTAGAGTTTCCTAAATTCTCTCAAACAAACAGCATCAGGCCTCAGCAAGCCCCATACCTCTTGCTAAGTGGCCCCAGGCCTGGCACTGGAAACTTGGTTCACAGTTTGGCTTTGCCTGGGCACCTCCAAGCCCAGCACAAGAAGTAGCCATCAGCAGATCTTTTTGTAGCTTATGCCTGGTGGTTGCAGGCAGAGGCTGACCTTGCCCTAGAGCCAGCACACCCAGTGGACAGCTTCAGACTACATCAAAGCGCCACAATCTAACCACCTCCACAAGTGATACACTCAATGAGTGGACTCAGTGGATACTAGAGCCCTGATGAAGTAAGTCTTGCTCTGTGTGGTGGGCCCCTGCACAGCTAATCCTCCAAGGTAGTCAGAGGCCAGTGGTCAGTGGGCACAGCCAGTTCTCGCAGCTGATTAGCCTGAGTAAATGCCTTCCATTAATATGCCAATAGCAATCCAGACGCAATTACAACAGAAAGACGTACAGTCCACATGAGGGGTGCACCTCAGGGGTGACTAGGGAGGCTGTACCACTTGATCCCAGAGGACACCTACTACAATAGGCCACCCTAAGAAGCCTAGGAGACATAGCAACTCTACCTAATACATAGAAACAAATACAAGGAGGCAGCCAAAATGAGGAGTCAAAGAAACATGTCCCAAATGAAAGAACAGAACAAAACTCCAGGAAAAGAACTAAACAAAACAGAGATAAGCAATCCAACAGATGCAGAGTTCAAAACACTGTTTATAAGCATGCTCAAAGAACTCAGTGATAACTTCAAGGAACTTAGTGAGAATCTCAAGAGCATAAAAAAGCACCAGTCAGAAATGAAGGATGCACTAATTTACAGAAAATCAATAGTAGTGTAGGTGCAGCCAAGAAGCAAACAATCAATTTGGAATATAAGGAAACCAAAAACACCCAATCAGAAAACAAAACAAAACGAAAAATCCAAAAAAATGAGGATAGTGTAAGGAGTCTCTGGGACAATTTCAAGCATACCAACAGTTACATAGTGAGGGGGCAGGAAGGTGCCAGAAGAAGAGAAAAAGCAAGTAATTGAAAACCTATTTGAAAACATAATGACAGAAAACACTCCTAACTTGGTGAAGAAGACAGACATACAAGTCCAGGAAGCACAGAGAATTCCAAACAAGATGAACACAAAGAAGTCCACACCAAGACACCTCATCATCAAAATGCAAAAGGTTCAAGACAAAGTGAGAATCTTAAAAGCAGTAAGAGAAAAGCAGTTAGTTACCTACAACGAAGCTCCCATAAGGCTGTCAGCTAATTTCTCAGAATAAACTTTGCAGATCAGAAGGGAGTGGCAAGAAATATTTAAAGTGATGAAAATCAAGAACCTACAACCAAGATTACTCTATCCTGCAAAGCTATCATTTAGAATCAATGGCCATATAAAGAGTTTCCCAGACAAGAAAAAGCTGAAGGAGTTCATCACTACCTAACCAGTATTATATGAATTTACAGGTTGTCTTGAATTAGATGAAGATAAACTATGAATAATAAAATGGCAATAAATACGTACCTATCAACAATTAAATTTACAAACAAAATGAGCAGGCAGAACAGAAATAGACTCATAGATACAGAGACCATTTTGTTGGTTGCCAGATGGGAAGGGGGTGAGATGAAAAAGATGATAGGAGCCCAGCCAGTGTGGCTCAGTGGTTAAGTGTCAAACCATGCACCAAGAGGTCACCAGTTTGATTCCCAGTCAGGGCACATGCCCAGGTTGTGGGCCTGATCCCCAGTGGGGGGCATGCAGGAGATGGCCAGTCAATGTTCTCTCTCATCAATGTTTCTATCTCTCTCTCCCTCATTCTTCCTCTCCTTGTAAAATCAATAAAGAAAAAAAAAATGAAGGAATTAAAAAGTACAAATTGGTTGTTAGACTGACAAACAAAGGGAAGGGGGAAGATGGGGTGGGAAGAGAGAAACCAAAGAACTTATATGCATATATGCCTAACCAATAAACACAGACAATAGTGTGAGCAAAGCAGGAGGGGAGTAGGAGTGGGGAGAAGAGGGTCAATGGGGGAAAAGGGTGTAGACATCTGTAATACATTGAACAATAAAGATGTTTTAAAAAAAAGAACCCAAAAGACCCATACCTAGACACATCATAATTAAAATGGCAAACATTAAAGACAAAGAAAGAATTTTAAAGGCAGCAAGAGAGAGAGTCAGAAAGTTACCTACAATGGAGCTCCCATTAGACTATCAGCTGATTTCTCAATAGAAACACTACAGGCCAGATGGGAGTAGCATCAAGTATACAAAGTAATGAAAATCAAGGGACTCAATTCAAGACCACTCTATGCAGCAAGACTACCATTCAACATTGAAGGTGAACCAAAAAGCTTCACAGGAAAAAAGGCTAAAGGAGTTTACTACCACCAAACCAGCATTGCAAGAATGCTAAAACGACTATTGTAAGAAGAAGAAATAGAAAAAGAAAGAGAAGATCACAGGCATATAGAATAAAAACGGCAACAAATAAGTAGCTATCAATAGTAACCTTAAATGTAAATGGCTTAAATGCTTAAATCAAAAGACAAAGGGTAGCTGAATGGCTAAGAAAACATGATACATATACGCTGTCTACAAGAGACTCAACTCAGAACAAAAGATTCACACAGGATTAAAGTGAAGGGATGGAAAAAATTTTTTTTTCATGTGAAAGGAAACAAACAAGGAGTTATAGCAATATTCATATCTGATAAAATAGACTTCAAAATGAAGGCCATAATAAGAGACCAAGAAGGTCATTACATAATATTATAAGGATGAATTCAACAAGAAGATGTAACCCTGCTTACCATATATGCACCCAATATAGAAGCATCAAAATATATTTAAAAACTTCTGGTAGACTTCAAGGAAGAGAGCAATAGCAATATAATCACAGCAGGAGACTTTAACACCCCAGTGACATCACTGGATAGATCTTCCCAGCAAAACATCAATAAGGAAAGAGAGCCTAAACAATGCAGATCAGAAGGATTTAATTCATATTTAGAGAACTTTTTACCCCAAAGCTGTAGAATATACATTCTTCGCAAGTGCACATGGGATATTCTCAAATATAGACCACATGTTAGGACACAAACTAAATCTCTACAAGTTCAAAAAGATTGAAATCATATCAAGCATCTTCTTAAATCACAATGACATGAAACTAGAAATCAATTACAATAAAAATACTCCAAAACAGTCAAACACATGGACAGTAAATAGCATGTTATTAAACAATGAATTGGTTACAAATGAGATAAAGGAAGAAATGGAAACCGTCCCAGAAACTAATGAAAATACACAATAACACAGAATCTACAGGGCACAGCAAAAGCAGTCCAGAGAGGGAATTTCATAGTATTACAAGCCTACCTCAAGAAACAAGAAAAGTTTTTAATAAACTATCTAATCCTACAATTTAAAGCATTAGAAAGAGAACAAAAAGAGGACTTCTGGTCAGATGGCGGTATAGGTAAACACGGTACCTGCCTCCTCCCACAACCACATCAAAATTACAACTACAGCATAACCATCCTTCAGAACTGCCTGAAATCTCCCTGAATGGAAGTCCCACAACTACGAAACTAAAGAAGCCACCTCAAGACTGGTGGGAGGGCAGAAGTGCAGACAGATTGGTCCCACACCTACATGTGGTGGATAAAAATCAGGAGGGATACCTTGGCTGTTAAGGTCCTCCCTAAGGAGTGAGGGGTCCCCATTCCTTACCAGGTGCCCAGCTCAGGGTTCCATTGCCAGGAAGAGAATTCCCCATAATTTCTGGCTATAAAAACCAGCAGGAACTGAGGCTGAGGGAAACTGAGGCATCTGGAGCCCCAGGCAGCTCCTTTTAAAGGGCCCGTGCGCAGACTTACTCAGACTTGCACCCTCTAACCTCCAAGGGGAGGCAGCTTGAAAGGCACGAGAGACACACAGAGAAGAACTGAGCTGTTTGGCCTTGGAGTGAGGGCTGGAGAGGCAGCTTTCTATCAGACAGACATGCTGGCAGAGGCCTTTGTTCTTTTGGTGAGCTCTTCCCCCAGCGGCAGATGCCGCCATATCTGGGACTCTGGAAACCTGGCTCACACTGTTTGCCCCACCCTGGTGATTCCCTGAGGCCCTGTCCCAACCAACCTTTGGGCCACCCAAGCTGTTTTCTGGGCCTTTACCAAAAGATTGGCCTGTCTTGGATCCTGTTTCAGAGTTTCCTAAAATCTCTCAAACAAGCAGCATCTGGTCTCAGCTAGCCCCATACTTCTTGTCAAGTAGCCCCAGTCCTAGCACTTGAAGCAGCCAGCCTTGGTTCATAACTTTGCTTTTCCTGGGCACCTCCAAGCCCAGCAAAGAAGCAGCCATTGGCAGATCACTTTGTAGCTTATACCAGGTGGCCCCGATAGAACACAGGCAGTGGCTGACTTGCCCCAGAGGCAGCACACCCAGTGGACAGCTTCAGACCATGTTGAAACACCACCATCCAACCACCTCCACAAGAGACACACTCAATAAGCAAATTCAGTGGGTACCAGAGCCCTGATGAAGTAAGTCTTGCTCTGTGCGGTGGGCCCCTACACAGCTGATCCTCCAAGGTAGTCAGAGGCCAGTGGTCAGTGGGCACAGCCAGTCCTTGCAGCTGATCAGCCTGAGTAAATCCTTACCATTGACATGCCAATAGCAATCAAGTCTCAATTAAAACAGAGGGTGTACATTCCACATGAAGTGTGCACCTCTGAGGGCCCAGATGGGGTGATCAGGGAGGTTGTGCCACTGAATCCTATAAGATACCTACTGCAATAGGCCACCCTAAGAAGCCTAGGAGAAATAGCAACTCTACCTAAAACGTACAAACAATCAAAGGGAAGCAGCTAAAATGAGAAGACAAAGAAACATATCCCAATATCCCAAATGAAAGGAAAAAACAAAAACAAAAACAAAAAACCTCCAGGAAAAGAACTAAACAAAAATGGAGATAAACAATCAACAAGATGCAGAGTTCAAAATACTGGTTATAAGGTTGATCAAGAAACTTAGTGAGACATTCAAGGAACTGAAAAAAAAACAACCTCCAAAGAACTTAGAACATCAACAACATAAAAAAAAAAAAAAAAAAAAGTCAGAATTGAAGGATGTACTAACTGAAATAAAGAATAACTGACAAGAAAGAGAACCAAAAGAAAACCCCAGAGCAAGTAGAAGGAAGGAAATAATACATATCAAAGTATACAGATTGATTAATCTTTCGTCATACTCACCAAGAAACAAAAAGAGAAGCCCAAAATAAATAAAATAAAAAAAGAAAGAGGTGAAGTAAAAACTGATACCACAGAAATATGAAGGTTGTAAGAAAATACTATGAACAATTATATGCCAACAAAATGGACAACCTAGGCAAAACGGACATATTTCTAGAACCATACAGTCTTCCAAAACCCAACTAGGAAGAGTCAGAAATCCTCAACAGACCAATAACAACTAAGGAAATTGAAGCAGTAATCAATAAATTCCAGTAAACAAAAGCCCTGGTTCGGACTGCTTCATATGGGAGTTTTACCAAACATTCAAAGAAGAACTAACACCCATTCTTCTCAAATTATTCCAAAAAATTTAAGAGGAAGGTAGATTTCCAAGCTCTTTTTATGTGGCCTGCAAAATCCTTATTTCAAAACCAGATACACTACAAAGAAAGAAAACTACAAGCCAATGTTCTTGATGAACATAGATGCCCCAATTCTCAAAACATTTTAGCAAATCAGAGCCAGCAATATATTACAAAAATGATTCCTTGACCAAGTGGGATTTATCCCAGGGAAACAAGACTGGTATAATATTTGCAAATCAATAAATGTGATTAACCACAGAAATAAAATGAAAGATAACAATCATGTGATCATAGCAATAGATGCTGAAAAAACATTTGACAAAATCCAGCACCCAGTTTTGATAAAAACTCTCAGCAAAGTGGAAATAGTAGATAATATTTCAACGTAAAAAAGGCCATATATGACAAACCCACAGCCAACATCATACTCAATGGGAAAAAATTAAAAGCATTTCTCTTAAGAACAAGAACAAAACAGGAATTTTTGCTTTTGCCACACTTATTCATTATAATACTGGAAGTCTTAGCCACAGTTATCAGACAAGAAGAAAAAATAAAAGGCATCCAAATTGGAAAGGTGGAAGCAAAAATGTCATTATTCGCAAATGGCATTTATTGTACATTGAGAACCCTAAAGACTCTACCAAAACAACTACTAGATTTAATAAATGAATTCGGCAAAATATCAGGATACAAAATCAACATGCAGGAATCGATGGCATTTTTATGCACCAATAATGAACACTTAGAAAGAGAAAATAAATAATAATAATAATAATCATCATCATCATCATCTCATTTACCATTGCATCAAGCAAATTAAAATACCTAGGAATAAATTTAACCAAGGAGGTAAAAAGACCTGCTCTCAGAAAACTACAGGACATTGAAAAAAAATAGAGGAAGATATAAAAAGTGTGTGCTATGTTCATGGATTGGAAGAATCAATATCATTAAAATGTCCATACTATTCAAAACAATTTGTAGATTTAATACAATCCCTATTAAAATGCCAATGGTATATTTCACAGATCAAGAACAAATACTTTAAAAATTTATATGGAACCAAAAAGGAATAGCCACAGGAATCTTGAAAAAGAAGAACAAAGTCAGAAGGATCACAATTCTGGATACCGGGTTATACTACAAAGCCATTGTAATAAAAACAGCTGGTGCTGGCACAAGAACAGGCATATAAATCAATATAATAGAACAGAGTACCCAGAAATTAACCCAAGAAAATATGCTTATTTAATATTTAACAAAAGAGCCAAGAGTTCACAATGGAGTAACAGCAGTCTACTTAATAAATGGTGCTGGGATAATTGGACAGCTACATGTGAAAAAATGAAACTAGACCACCAACTTTCACCATATGCAGAACATACTCAAAATGGATAAAAGACTTAAATGTAAGTTGTGAAATCATAAAAGCCCTAGAAGGAAGCATAGGCACCAAAATTTCAGCTATTTCACATGGCAGAATTTTCACCAATACATTGTCTAAGTCAAGACAAACAAAGGAAAAATAAAAAAATATATATCCTAAGAAACCTGAAACACCAATTAGAAAGAATATATGCACCTCTATGTTCACAGCAGCACTTTTTATAATAGCTAAGATCTGGAAACAACCCAAATGTCTATCAGTAGATGAGTGGATAAAAAAGCTGTGGTACATATACTTAAAAGAATACTATGCAGCTGTAAGAAAGAAAAATCTCTTACCCTTTGAGATGACATGGATGGACCATGAGAATATTATGCTAAGCAAAATAAGTCAGTCAAAGAAAGACAAGTATCACATGATCTCACTTATTCATGGAATATAATGAACAAAATAAGCTGACAAACAAAATAGACCCAGATGTGGAAGTAGAGAATGGACTGTCAAACCTCTAAGGGAAGGGAGGTAGAGTGTGGGAAGGGAAAAACCAAAGAACGTAAATGCATATATGCACAAGCAATGGACATAGACAAGAGTGCTGCCAAGGTGGGGTGGGAGGGAGTGGGATGCAGTGTGTCAAGGGGGAAAAAAAGGAGGGTGATCTGTAATACTTTCAATAATAAAGATAAATTAAAAAAAGAAAATCTGTCTTGTGAGGATGAGGATGAATGCCCTGTTATTTCCTAATCACTTTTCTTACTTCTAGAAAATAAATGGTAACTTAATCTCACATATGAAGTAGGAGCAGAACACTAATTACTGAAATGAAAGAAAACACCATGAAATTAAGCCTAAAACCATACAACAACCATTGTGTCCAGTAGAAGGGAATGGGAAGAGTGCTTTTCAATATGAACATATTCTATTATTGTGGTCTTTAGGTAGAAACTGCTTTGATAAAATAAACAATAAATTTAAATGGCCATTTAATGTCTCCAAGGTAGGTTTTCCTTAAGTGGCCCCTGACATGTTTTCACGTTTAAATGTTTTATTACTGAGTTGTTTCTGGGAGAACACTGCTACATAGTCTTCTGAGGTAAACAAGGTGATTGCAGATAAAAACCTCCTTTTAACCCCGTATCTCGCCTGTACACAAGGGAGATGGGTTACACTTCACTCCAGGTTCCAGACTATCTCTACTAAGGTGCTACCCTGGAGGAAGATGAGGGAGACACAGCCTTCATGTATTTTTGACTCTGGTGGTGCAGGCAAAGTGAATGCAGTAACCCTTGGACAGTCATCTAAAGAGGGACAAGTGCTCGCCTTTAGAAACTCAAGAACGGTAAACTGGGGCAGGGTGACACAGAAATGGAAAACGGGTCTGAAGAGATATTGGTGGAACACTGCTGGCATCTGCTGCAGAGTATAGTTGAAGCTTATTGGATTTGATAGTCTAGCTGTGGTTCACAGTTTAAAACTAAGAGAGTCTTAGCCAGTGTTAGTAGTAATAGGTCATTCTCCCATCTTCCCAAATACATTTTAACAAACACTTATTGAACTCCTACCTTTCCTGTTCTCACACAGCGCAAGCCATTAAACGACATAATTTATTAAATGCTGTCATAAAAGCAGGCTGTGAGAAAGTCACTGGACCAGTTAATATGATTAGTCTATGGCTTGGAAGTTGGGGTGGGACAGTGTTCCAAGAAACATTTCTAAGACGATCTGATGCTAGTGTTGACATATGAATAAGTCTAGTCTAAGCAAATAAGTAAAAAAGGTCTTTCCAAGGAGAAGTCACAGATGTGAGCCAGGTGCAGAGAGTGGAAATCTGACTGCGCTTGGCACATTTTGGGAACTGAAAGTTCTTCAGAGCACAAGTAAGCATCCACTCGTCAACCGCTTTTAGCAGGCTGTTTGCTAAGGACCAAAAAATCTGATCATGAAAGTAAACCCCAAACAATCTCCAATGTATTAATCATTTTGGTTGTTTTGATTTTGTGTATGTATTTAAAATGGATAACTTTTTGTAATGAATCCCTCAGCTAATTACTTCAAACCCACAAGCAAGTTGCCCAGTCTACTTCTCATAGATAATTCTCTGTGAAGCATTGGTTTGCCATACACAGAAGGGAGGAGAAGAAACAGGAAAGCACACTTTAACCTAGCAATATCACTCGCCTTTGGCAATGAATTCTTATTGAAGACTGTCACTAATTCTAACTTTTCTATCCTTGCTACTTATGAACCATATTGCATTGGGCAAATTGGTTTCACTTTTTAGAGACTAATGTTTTCCTGGTGATAAAATAAGGGGGTGTGTGTGTGTGTTTGTGTGTGTGTATTACCCTCACAAAGTTAGTGTGTGAATTGAAAAAAATGAGGTCTCATACACAGTAAATTAACCAAGAACATGACTCATGCTCGATGCTAAACAGATTATTTTGTTTACTTTTCCAGATTCTGGACCTTACTTACCTACTATAACTTAAGGAAAAGACTATTTTATAATTGAGTTTTATGTTCCAGAAACCTTGCTTGCATTGTATGCATTACTTATTCTTAGTGGGTGTGGGAAGGGAAAACTCAAGAGAGTTTTAGAGGGAAAACTCAAGGGAAGTTTTATAATTAGTTCACCTTACATGAGAAAATGAAGGAACAAATAGATTAAGTAGCTTTCCTAAATCGCAAACAGGGTAGGAGATAAAAAGTTTAACCTAGGTGATGCTGACTAAAATCTTGATTTTTTTTCCATGACAACAAAGGTTATTTCAGCATCTGAGGTAACTGAGAATCAGCCATAAGTAATGCTTAGATGTGAAAATGTATTTGAAATATTCTCAAGATGTCCTTTTCAAAAGAGCAGAGAAAAAGAAAACATCAGAACTTATTTGGGCATACCAGCTGGCCAGTGTGATCCCTTGTATTTTTATTAGGTGGTTGGAGTATGGAGACATTATACATAGGATAACTGAAATAAACATGATGCTTCTATGCTGATACAGGATGAGTCACCCCAAGTTGTTAAAGTTGTCAAGAGCATTTTACAGTCGTGTTAAGTTGTGTGGCCCTCTAACAGAAATTGCAATTTCCTATGACTCAGGATTATCTAATTCTGACTCATACACTGCCTGTGAAAACTAAAAAAGGAACAAGGATTTTTCCATAGGAGTCAACTATGGAAGGTCCTGTGGAAGCTGATGCTGAGATGCAGTTAGGAGGGCAATAAGCTTCCAGAGGAGTAACATCTGTGAAAGTAAACGAGAGGAATAGGATTGGGGTGGGAGTGAAAAGTATGATGCAAATATAACAAATTCTCTGCCAGCTCAGAGGGCCTATGAGCAAATATTAGAGTAATCCTGCGGTGAGCCGAGATAGCTATAATCTGTATCATAGCCTTCCTCAGTCTTTGGCTGAGGCTGCCCAAGGAGATCAAGATCTCAACCCAAAAGTTTAGGCACAACTGAAGAAGTCAACAGATGGAAGCTGCCTGCTAACCACTCCTCAGAGTTGGATGTCTTTCCTTGAAGGAGGATTTTAGTGTTATATCCCTCTGTGCTTGCCACAAACCATCCTTTGTACCCTGTGAATTCACTTCTCTGTATGCATATGTATGATAGCTACTCATGGGGAATAAATTTAGAAAAGGAAGGTAGTGGCTTAAATTACACTTCCCATCCCCATTCCAGGGCCACAACTGGTACTCATCAATCTCTTTCTTTATTCATCCTGTTACATCGCCATGCCCCTCATTTAACACCTCTGCTGATCTAAGTGAGTGGTTTACCTTATGATGTGTCTCACCTTCATTCTTGATGGACCTTATTTCTTGACAATCATATTCTTCTCAGATTAGTGTCCTGCACATATTCATTTACAATAACTATTGGGCAAGAAAGTATTGAATGGCACCCAAGTGAATAACCTGTATTTCACACGTATTCCTCATTGACCCTGTTGCATAATAGCTGCTCTATTGTCTAAGCAAACCACTGAACCGAATCTTTGCTCCCTGGACTCAGGAGTCCCAAGTGCCAGCTGGTAGTCATAGCTTTTAGTTCAATAGGATGTTTGTTATGTCTACTGGCAAGCGTGTAGTCCTCGTAGGTCAGGATCTCTCATTCTGCAGAACAAAGAGTTGAGGGAATGAGAAGCACAGAGAGTTTTAGTGTGGCATGGGAATTGGGTATAATAGTAATTGGCACCACTGCTGCTTCTCAGACCTATATATTCTTTTTGCTGGAGATAAAAATATTTAATTCCATAAAAGGATTTAATTCCCAGAAGACAGTAACTTAGGCTCATACAGAGCATTGCCTCTCAGCTGGTACACCAGTTGCATCTTCAGCAAGCCATTGTGATGCTAGTTGCTTCTGATTGGTATATAATATTATTGGAAAACCTAGGGGATCTCAAACTCATGGGCCTACCCTCACTCTTCCTTTGATATGAAGTGGGATCAATCAAAAGCAGATATCTGTTGACACATCATAAGGATATCATGTTGTGTGCTTAGTTGGTAGTATCTCTTCAGTAGACACTCTCTGCTGCATACTAATACATGAAACAAAGATCTTTATACTTTGTGCCTATTCTCATAGATCCATCCAAATGTTTCTACCCTCTCCATCTTTTATCTTCCACTATTTGTATTCTAGGCCTTTGATCAGTTACAGATAATATGAAAGTTATCTGTACCTTTTCATGAGTCTCTATATATTCTATTTCTGTATAATTCTAATCACTTTCTTCTTCCACATAAATAGATGCCTAGGTGTAGCTCCTAAAGTTCTTCCCTTTGGAAAGATGTGCAATGGAGGTTTTTTTGAAGGATGAATTAAGTCCACATCTTCATGTCTGTCAAGAGTGGACATTTATTACAGTAATTTACCCAACATTTCTTCCCCCTTTTATTTGATAACAAGGTCTTCCTTTCCTTTAATGAACAACTCTTTCTTACTTTTCCTAATAAGACTTTTAATCAAGTTGACCTGGTCTCTGCTCCTTGGCTACAAGAGCATGTGGCCAGACTGGCAAACAATATTCTCCCCAGAGAATTTTAAACTAAACTCATGACAAATAAAAGAAGGAAAACATTAGCTCTTGGCTAATTCTGTCTTCTCTATTTTTTTTTTTTTTGCTGCTGCTGCTCATACTGCAGTGGTGCACTGTTGACCATCCTGCAAGTCATCGTGTTCTATACACCACCTCAACATCTTCACGACAAATTCCTTTTCTGTTTCATAACTTAACCAAATTAAATTTCTATTGTTTGCTATAAAATCCCTAACTGCTATGAAATGCTAATAAATTGTACAACTAGGCCTGAAAGTCTAGGAGAAAGTGTATCTCTGCAAACTAAAAAAGGGTGTTTCATTTTAGATAAATGCAAATCTACTGATGCACAGCTTGGTGAGCAGATGGCCCTTTTGTACTAATGAGAGAATGAAACCCCTTCAAGAGGCCTTCTTGGTGTCTCCCTTGTGCAGATTTAACCTTGAACACCTTTGCTTAAGTTATTCTTCAGGTAATTTTTATCAGATAGGAGAAACAGAAAGTAACAGCACAAAATTATTTTTGAAATGAAGAAATATAATGCTTGTTATGTACTTAAGTGGGACACAGCTAATAGTGACTCTGAGCTGGGAGAATAAAGTAGCAAAAATAAAATTACAAATATTCTTGGAAATAATAAAAAGGAGATTATTTCAAAGTAGAGCAGAGAAAAGCTACATATGAATACGCTTTGCTTCTGAAAAGAGACAATTTATTTAATTCAATTGGCTCTAATTGTAAAGTACCAAAGTTAATCAAAATAATTATTCTAATTTCAGTTCTGAAAAACCATTAAAGAGAAGAAAGTCTCCATTTCAGGACACAAGTTTAGCATAAACTTTCAAAAGAGTTTGTTTATATTTTTATTTTAAAAGCTTTCTTTAATTACAACTTTACAGACTTGAAAGCTTTGCACAATTCCTTGGATAATCTACTTGATAAAAGAAAAGAAGCTTGAATTGAAATTTTATGACTAGATATGAAATGTTGTCATGGGAAAACACAGATGGAAATTTTTATACATTAATGGATAATACTATTTATAATATATATGCCCCTAAATGTGTGGGGAGGATCTTAAGGTCATCCTCTCAATGTCTTAGCACAATTTTTGTCTATCTCCAGGCATATGGGATGTTTTCACCAATGAGCATAAAAGAAAATTCCATGTTTCCCTTGGGAGCCACTTCAGGACAAGACCACAAGAGTGGTGGAATCACCCGAGCACAGGTACAAAGCAGGGTATAGTTAGTGTCCCTTGCCACTAACATGCCAACCAATTACATGTTTAAATTCTGGAAATGTACTATTTCTTATCAGACAATTTTTTTATTTAGTACCTACTACAGTAGATAGCTATTGGTCACCTCCACAAATTCTACTGCAGATTCATACTGTTTCCAGACAGTAAAATCACCTGTTTCCAGAAATGAACCACGTGACCAAACCTAATCCTAAAAATTATCCTACGGTTCTGGCTACATATATCAATTCAGGAAAAGCAGTTAACATAAATTGTTCTAATTTAGTTAATGTAAGAACAGTTCATGGGGATACTGAAGAAAACATAAAAAATGGCCCTCTCTTTTGTTTTTGGCAGTAAGAGGCCTAATAGTTTTGAAGTCATATATGGGCTTGGACAGAAAGCAACCCTGAGGATATGAGAATCAAGAGAACAGCAGAGAGCCCTGGCCAGTGCGGTTCAGTTGGTTGGGCATTGTTCCGTCTACCATAAGGTTGTTGATTTGATTCCCGGTCAGGGCACATGCCTGGGTTGTGGGCTTGATCCTGGAGGTGTGTAGGAGGTGTGTGTACGGGATGTGCAGGAGGCAGCCCATTGGTGTTTCACTCTCATATCCATGTTTCTCTCTCTCCCTCTCCCTTTCTCTCTCTAAAATCAATTTTTAAAAAGAGAACAGCAAATAGAGCCAGAGTTCTGACATGTCAGAAGCCTGCTCTGCCTAGAAATCCCTTTGAATTACCTAAGACAGTAAATTTATCTTTGCATTTTAATTTAGTTTCTATACTTATAGGCAAAACATCCCAAAGTATAAAAAAATGAATACTGGATATGGAGAGTGTTCCAAGAAGAGAAGTATTGGGTATTCCTTGATTCCAGTGGTTCTCAACCTTCCTAATGCCATGACCCTTTAATACACTTCCTCTCGTTGTGGTGACCCCCAACCATAAAATTATTTTTGTTGCTACTTCATAACTGTAATTTTGCTACAGTTATGAATCGCCATCGGAGATATGTGTTTTCCAATGGTCTTAGGCGACCCCTGTGAAAGGGTCGTTTGACTCCCAAAGGGGTTGTGACCCTCAGGTTGAGAACCACTGCTCTATTCCATGTGAGAAATTGATGATTACTGCTCTGCGTTGGTGAAACAACTGAGAAATTGTGGTCTTTCTAATGTTCAGATACGGCCTTTGCTTAGCAAGGCTGCATCATTAGAGAATATGCTCAGGATGGCAGCATGGTGTTCCTCATGCTGCTTCCGTGAGTTCTCTCACCACAGCGAAGAGCTGCTTTGAAACTGGTCTGTCTGGAAGGAGAAGATCAGCATCTTTACTAAGGGAGGCCTTTCCTGCCATGAACTTCAATCCAGGTGGATGATATTTCAGTATTTTGAGTGATTTTAGTATTTGAAGGGTTAGATTTTCTACTCGCAAATCTAACATGAGTTCTGGCAGAGATAGTAAAGTTAGCACCTTGATGGGTTTTAAAACTGGGACACAGAAAAGGACTGATCCCCAAAACCTCCCCCAAACAACTTCAGCAGAACAATCTCCATTTGTCAAAGGGACAACCACTTCAGTGCAGGAAAGCACGGGGGTACAACCTTGCATAAAAGGACAATTTACCTTTACAATGTTTCTCAGCCTACATTGGTCAATTTACCAAAAAATAATTTTAAATTGTGGGTTAAGGAGATAGCAATTCTTATTAGGAGTGGACTGCTGAGACTGTTAACTTCAGGACTGCTCTCATAAATATTATGACGGAAATGTCTTCTTCCTTTGGATGACAGAATTTGCAGATGAATACCAGCCTGAATAGAAAGGATAAGGACAGAGAAGTTAAGAAAATCTCAGGAAAATGGAGCTGAGCAAATTTCACTTGGAGCTTGAACTATTTCCATTTACATGAACCTAAAGCTCAGTTGTATTTAAGTTAGAGTTGTGGTTTTGGTTATTTGCGATAATAAGCATCTAGAGCACTGTGGTTTATTAAAGGACACAAAGTGATACACATTATTTCTCACAAGGATGAGTTTGCATGGCTCTCTCTTCTACTACATTGTAAGGGAAAATGTCAACAAGTGTTAAAAGGCCACAATTCTCATCTATTGATTCCAAGAAGAGATGGGAGGAAAATGAAATTAAGCTCTGTTGGGTACAAGTATCTGACCTGCAACTAAAATCTTAAATTGAATTTAGACAAGAGTGTGGTGATTGCCAGAGGGAAAGGGGGATTGAAGAGGTAGAAGAGGGTAAATGGAGCATAAATGGTGATGAAAGGGTACCTGACTTGGGTGGTGAACACACAATACAATATATAGACAATGTGTTTTAGAATGCACACCTTAAACCTATATAACTTTATTAAGCAATGTCACCCAGATAAATTCAATAAAAATAAATTTACAAAATTAATACTATGAAAATTACTAAACAGAAACCTTATTTACAATAGACTTGGGAGTCTAGAAGAGAGAGCTCTCATGCATTTGTCACTCAATGCACAATACTGACCCCAACAGGAGGAGAGGTAGCTTGTATCGCTGACAGAAAGTGACATCACTTTACTACCTCAGCAGGAAGAAGAAAATATTCCTTCTTGCCCAGTAATATCTCAGTCAATGGGAACTGGCCATAACTCAGCCAGTGAAAAGTCACTATACTTCGAATTTTCAATTTCCTTCAATGAACTCTTTTCTTACAACAACTCATCCCAAGTCCATTAAAAAGTACTCCTCTCCCTTTTTTCTCTGGTTCACCATTAAATCACATGTCTTGAATTGCAACTCTTTGTTGTTACCAGTTCAGCCCATTTTTCTGGAAAAAATATCTGGTTGTCTATTTAGTTATAAGGTCAACAATACTTTTACTCAATAAAGCTAAATTAACTTTCTGATCTTCTCCTGAAATGTGCTCCTATTCTCTGAGACCAGTGAAGGTCATCACCAACATTTACTTTAGTAGGCAGAAAATGTAGCTTCATCCTTAATTCCTCGCTTTGTTTCATTCTCCATACATAATCTGTCACAGTTACTCACAGCTTTATTATCCAGATGGCTCTCACTGGGTCCCTTCACTAGTTAAAGCTACACTTGCCTTTCTTCTGATTGGCCTTTCAAGGTCAACACTTGCTCCTTCTAATCTGACTTTTCTAGGACAGGCACAGAGATATTTCCATCACTCAAATCTTCTATTGCTCTCAGCCTAACACTACCCACTGAATTCTTTTTTCTCTGCAGAGAAGAACAAAGCTGTTTAACATGGCTGACTATAACATAAAATAGAAACCCCAACAAAATCTAGCCATTTCCTGCCTCCCTCATCTCATTTTGCATCATGGTCCCCTCACAGGCTGCACATGGTCTCCAGTGCTCACCTATGGCTCTTGGGAGAGCTCAGTGGTCCATGTTGTGGTCTCTGACTGGAAGGAGATTCTTGACTTTGCTTCCCATTCTGGAAGAAGCCTTTCCTGACCTACCAACAAGGCCGAATCCTTCCAGTATTTGCTCTAAAAATAATAGAATTAGCCTCTTCTTCTTAGTCTTTATTATGTTTTATAAGTATGCATTTCATTCAACTATATAATTATTTGATTTATATTATGTTTTCTCCAGTAGTGTTCAAGGTTCTTGAAGGCCAATGCATGTCTACTTGTGTACAGAATTGCCTGAGGTAACAATGCTAATAAATATTTTTTGAAGGAATGAATAAAAATATTCCAGCATGACACTTAATGTACATTTATTCTTTGATTATTTAACAAACATTAACCCTGTATTTCTCCCTCATGATTTCATTATAAATTCTATTACACACTTAGAAGAAAAGTACTTAATGGATTATAGGTATGTATTCAATTTTGGCAAAACAACAATAAAATTGGCTGCGGTCTAGAGGAAAATATACCATTCTTCCTCATGTTGTTCTTTTGTGTGACAGAAAAATTACTCATTTTTAGGTCAGAGTAGTTAAGTCCTAGATGTGCTGTTGTACCACATAGTAGTTTACTAGTGTCAAAGAAAAACCAAGGCTGGACAGTTATTGCAATAGGGAACAAGACCTCAGTATAGAACTGCGCTCAACTCCAAATACAACATGGATAATTAGGAAATCATAGCCAAAGAGAAAGCTAGGGCTCAGTGGAGGAGAAAGTACTTAAAGGAAATATCACAGGTAAAGGGGTATTTCTGGCCAAATGTATTTCACAGGATTCTTGCTGATGGCAGGCCAGGTTGATCAAATAACACCTGGGGTACGGTGGGGGCCAGATACTGGGGGGAGGGTTCCCAGACTGACTTAACATGATTCTGCCCCAACTGGGTGATGCAGCTTCAACAGAGACAGACACTGAATGTTGAGGTGTACAGGGCTTAGAGGAACCAGACTAAAATTTAGTTAAGAAGAGAGTCTTGTCAGTATTTTAAGAAAAAGCATAATCCTCCAAAGATTTGGTTTCATCTCTAAAGTGGTCAAAATAACCCCTTCAAAATTCCTCCATGGGTTATTTAGAAAATTATATAGTGTCAATCATCACAAACTTCAGGCATTAAAAAAAAAAACAGACTTCAGATTCCTCACTGTGTTTAAGCCTTCCTGAATGATCCAATAAGAGGCAGACCGGTTTTCTCTGGAACTCCAGGAGCATGTTGTTCTTATCATTGCAATGACATTTTTTAAAGCTGTCTGTTACATCCACGAGTTTTCCTCCTGGAAAACTCTTGTAAACTTAATTCATCTGATACTATGAAAGTGACCTATATGTAAGTCAATCATCATGTTGCCAGATAGAGAATGAAGACTTATAATGTCTTCAATATGCACACTAAAGAATTTGAGGCATGCGAGTGACATTGGCTTTGCAGACATACATTTCTGTCCAAATTCAGCCTCTACTTCTGAACTATCTGTAACTTTGAACAAATCTTATAATTCTCAACCTGTTCTTCATGGAGATACTGGGAAGATTAGAAATAATGAGTACAGAACCTGGTATAGTTTTAGTACCTAGTTAGTAGTTAACAAGTGGTAATCATTGGTGTTGCTGGTGTTATTATCATTATTATTATTATTAGAAAATGTCACCTTCATGAGATTCATGATGTAGAAAAAACCCGAAACAGTAAGTCTATGATGTAACTAGTGTTGCATGATTCTCTATGAATTCTTCTATTTATTATTTACTGATTCATTCAAAATTTAATGAAGACTACTTGTTTATATAGATTATATATGTATTCCTCATAACAATCTTCAGAGAAATTTTCTTAATATTGAATTGAACGAATAGGTCCTCATTTGTAAAGTATGTGATAAAACTGGTCTTCCAGAATATATTGACAACTATTGTTATCATTATACAACTCTTGATATGTATCCCTTTACAAAAATCAGCCCTACTTTTAGTTATGGATTCATTATCATGGTATTCTTCAAAGATGAACGACATAGGTGCAGCTACATGCTATGTGCTACAGACATAAATATGACACCTTGTCCCCCACACTCTTCTAGACAAAACACGATATGTTGTACTGCATTGCTTACTTGATTACAAGTATAATACATATGTACACAATGCATTAGAAATACAGAATAGTAAGCTATAATTTTTGTCATTTATTATTTAAGTATTTGCTCAGAACCATGCCAGAGATCTGGGATTGTACCTGTAAATTGTTGATTTAACAAGCTCCCATAGTGACTTTTTTAATCAGCAGAACTCTGGGAAAGATTTTGACAAGCAGTTCACATTAACTTTGCACACATTAGGAGTTCTGTAAACAATTGTTAAATTTAATTGCTATTAAAATTTAATGACGTTATATAATGAAAGCTTTTTTTATCTATATGAATACACAGGTTAAAGCATTATAAACAGGTTAATTTAGGGTTTAGGGGGTAAAGCTATAATAAAATAATAAGTTTACATTAAATATTAATAAATGCAACAACTAGAGCAGCACATATTTTAGTGTTTTAAAGAGTGACCTAAGGGTCAAAATTCAAATTATTAATGTGTCAACTATAAGAGAGGTTGTAAATGAACCTTGCAAAAATTACCCCAGATCTACTAGTTATAAGTAAAATTTGCCTGAATAATCTAGCTTTTAGAAACATATTATTTTGTTATATGAAAATGTTTATAAAAAAATAAAGAATGAGAGTAAGAGAATAAGTTATGAAGGAGAAAACAGTGGAAAGGTATAATAAGTTGAATTATAACCCTCCAAAAGGTATATCAACCTGGTTCCCATAAATGTGATCTTATTTTAAAAAGGGTCTTTGTGGATATAACTGCATTAAAAATCATGAGGTGAGATTTTCCTCAATTTAGGGTGGGTCCTAAATAAAATGATAGGTTCCTTGAAAGGCCAGAGAAACACAGACACATCGAGGAGAAGGCCATGTAAAGAGAAAAGCAGAGACTGAAGATACAAAGCTACAAGCCCAGGTACCCGAAGGGAAGGGGGGTTGTGTGGATCTTCAAATTTGAAACTAGCTGAGACAGAAATGCAAGCAGCCTGGGGACCACTCTTGTGGCTGGTATCTGAAGTAAGGGTAGTCTTGTTGAGCACCTTGCCCTTTCATTTGTGGGATCTGACACTAACTCCATGTAGTCAGTGTTAGAATTGAAGGACTTTGCCCTTGACTTGTGGAGTCTATATTCATTCTGGGTAGTTAGTGTCAGAATTAAATTAGATTGTAGGACACTCAGTTAGTGTCAGAGAATTGGTGTTAGAACACATTGAGGGATTCGCTGTTCAGAAAGTATGCTCTGGAGAGAAGGCCAAATGTTTGGCTGGACAACCTTTTGTTGAAGAGATCAAGGATGTGATTTATAGCTACAATTAAGTATCTCAGGAAAAGGCAAGAATAGAAATAAGGTTATACAGAAAACATTTGTGCAAGACTTTTGTCCAATGGTATGAACCCCAGATAATACATAGGAAATCAGTAAGATTTTTGAGAATATTTTATCAGCAAAGACACAACCTCATTTGATGGAAAGAACCATAAACAGGACACAATGACAAGACTCTTAGAATTCTAAAATCCTACAGTCAAGAATGAGATCATAGAGATACTTGGCTGCAAATAGATGCTACCAGACTTGAAGAGAAAGAATGACTCTAAGAGAAGCAAAGATACTGGTGGGCCACTGATTGCTCAATGGACAAAACTTCAAGTCAAAAAAGATTATTCCTCACCCTTGAAACCTAATAAAATCTTCTCTCCTGGGGTTTGAACTTGCTTGTGACCATAACCCCTTAGTCCTTTCCATTGCCTCTCTTTTGGAATAGGTATGTGTGTTCTGTACCTGCACCTATATTTGATTTTAGAAACAGGAAAGTTGTTTTCTAATTGTACAGGTCAATAGATGGAGAAGAATTTTGCCTGCGTTTGGCCCATACCCAGAGTCTCACCTATATCTGTTTTAGATGATTGAGATGATAACACTTGGGACTTTTATATGTATATTTAGATGAGATTTTGGACTTTTGTGTTATGATAGGTTACTGTTTTCAAGAATACTCGAATGAGCTGAGTGTATTTTGCATATGGAACAGATGTAAATGTTTGTGATCTAAGGACAAATCATAATGGGTTGAATTGTTGCCCCCCAAAAACCTATGTGGGAGCTATAAATGTAACCTTATTTGAAAAAGAGTTTTTGTAGAGGTAATTCAATTAAGAATCTCGAGATTATCCTGGATTTAGGTTGGAATCTAAGACCAATAACAAAAGTCCTTATAGAACAACACAAACACAGAGGAGAAAGCTATGTACAGATGGAGGAAGAGACTGGTATCATGTAACTAGCTTCCCAGGACTGACAAGGGTTGCCAGGAACACCAGAAACTAAAAGAGATGCACTGAACAGATCCTCCCTCAGAGCCTCCAAAGGAACCAATCCTGTGAATACCTTGGTTTTGGACTTCTGACCTCCAGAGTCATGGGGAATATATTCCCACTGTTTTAGCCACTCACTTTGTGGAAATTTGTTATAGTAGCTCAAGGAATACAACACATGTGGACAAACAGGAGAACTGAGTACATTCATTAGTGCGTGATTACACTACAAAAGCCAGAGGATTGTTCCACATTCATCTTCTCAGCAAAATGATCCAAATGATCCAAAACAAATGAAGCAGAGCTCAACCCACCAGTTACATTTCCAGTGTCTCGCCAGTGCTACCAGAAATAGTTGCTGTTCAGCGGATGCCTCGGAAAAGTTGAAATTTTATATATGTCTCTTGATTTTACACTAAACAGTCAACTTAGGTGCTTAACAGGACACTAAAGCTTTTATTGGAAAGGACAATAGCTGTATTATTTCTGACGCTGATATGAATAAACTTTGACAAAATGAACAAAAGAGGCAGAAAACAAACAAATAAAAGAAACACATAAAGAAGGTTTGAACTAAAGGAATGAAATGGGAAAGTTCAGATATAATTAATAATACATTTAGACAGAAAAATAATCCCTTTTTCTATGAAAATTTATATTATAGATAAAACCAGAAAAACACTGCAAAATATTTCTATTCAGACAGAGTCATATTCTAAATTAAAATGTGGTATCTTAATCCCCAGTTACATATACATTTCTTCTCTATAACATACACTAGGCACAGAGAGAAAAGTAAAAATATAAAATGTGTGAAATGTAAGTTTAAAAACAACAACCCAGAGGCCATTCACTGTGAATATAACTAACACTTGCATATCCAGCAGGGTAATAAATATTGCAAATTAAATTGAATAATGATTTCACTGTCTGCTTGGTTTCTGTATGAGATCCCCACGGGGCTTGAAAGCAAGCCAGTATTTATAATGCAATATAGAGTGTAAGTCATAGTTTAAGATGGGATTTCTGAAGTATCACCAATACACTAATATACTGCTCTTTTCTGAAGAAAAATAAAAGCATTGAACACAACCAATATAGACTGAATGGTCACAGAAAATCTCAATTACAAATTATATTTTCCCCTATAAACCTTACTTTGCTCTAAGGACAGCTTCAGAGGTTTTGAAGGAGAGAAGAGAAAAAAGAAAAAGAAATAATATTAACTATTTACTTAGAAGAATGCCATTTGATAGATTTATAGCTGAATCAGAAATGAATGACTTTACATATGTTTCAACCTATAAAGTTATTTTTGGGTCAAAAATCCTATAAAGGAATGCTGTTTTGTCAAATTCCTAACTATATCTTGTCAGAAAAATAGTTGCAGAAGATAGATGCCAGTTTCTTTTATGAACATGAATCTACACATCTAAGACTCAAAGAAATTTTCAGGCCTTTTAGAATTCAATGGATTTATGAGAAATTCCGTTTCAGAGATCTGTGCCGATTTCAAAGAATCTCAGCCCAAAACGCTGGTTCCAAACTGACTCCCTAGGCTACTATGCAAGATGTTTGCTTCCTTCCAGCAAACGGGGCGGGGTGGTTAGGCAGAGTTGCAGGGATGCAGAGATGTAAAAGGAAGCGAGGTCTGGCAATGCCAGATGGTAGTTCTCAACCAGCATGAATCTTACTTAAGCAATGGAATGTTGACATTTGTTGTTTGAGTAGATGATATAAATAAAGTGATAATTTTTTTCTTATCCATGATAAAGAGGATGAAAAGAAAACAGACCATGTTGACAATATAATACTTAAGTTTAAATAAAAAAAAAATAGTCAAGTACATAGCTACTTCCTTCTATGGGAGTTTTTAGTAATATATCCCATTAATAAAATACTAAAATACACAAATTAAAATGACATATATTATTGCTTAATTTATTGCTTTACAAGCTAAATACATGACAAGTTACTTCTGTACTATAAAAAATAGATGGCATGATATGTCATTACATGGGCTTGTGAATTTTCTAGTAGATTGTGTGCATGGTGTGTGTGTGAGTGTGTGTGCAGGTGTATATGCTTGAGGAAGAATAAATATAAAATTTAAAAAATCTAATTACTATAATTAACTATCATGTAGCTATTTTAAAAAGATGTATTAAATTACTTTTACTTATAATGTCAAATATGTTTTCTTTCTGTAATCCTTAGGTAGATGGGGGAAGAGTTATATAGGCATGAGTGACGGGGCAAACAGAGGCAGGACTTTGTAAAAGACCAGGACAGTCATGGCTCTGGCGGTGTGAAATAGCTTTGAAATACCAGCCTGCTCTGTGTGATGATTAAATTTATGTGTCAACTTGACAGGGCCGTGTGGCGCCCAGATATTTGGTCAAACATCACTCTAAATGTTTCTTTTAGGATGTTTGGGATGAGTTTAACATTTGAAATGATAAACTGAATAAAGCAGTCACCCTCCCTAATGTGAATGAGTCTCTTCCAAGCAGTTGAAGATCTGAATAAAACAAAAAAGGTGCACTCTCCTAAATAAGAGAGAATTCATTCTGCTTGGCTACCTTTTGCTGGAACAGTTTTTTATTTGTTTGTTTGTTTTCCCTGTTTCCAAACAAACTAAAACATCAGCTCTTTCTGGGGCTTGAGCCTGCTGGCCTAGGGAATGAAACCACGCCTTTGGGTATCTTGGTTCTCAGGCCTTCAGATTCAAATGACAACGACACCACAGTGTTCTTGGGTTTCCAACCTACCTAAGCAGATCTTGCTTGACACGCGTTACCTCCTTAATCACATGAGCCAATTTCTTATAATAAATTTCTTGATATACTAAACATATAGCTATATATCACATATATATCTCAGATATATCTCATAGATACATATTTTCTGTATACAGATGTATGTAGGAGATCATCTATCCATCATCTTTCTATCTATCCTTTGGGATCTGTTTCTCTGGTGAACTCTAGCATACTCTACAATCTAATTTGGGTAATTTTTCTTGTTTGATTTGTTTCTTTAATGTTCATCATGCTGGTTGTATAACTTACTATAAGAGTTTAATTTTGTTATTCTTGTTATTTACTAGAATACCTCTTTTGGTCATTATCTAGAAGTACTTGTTTAGTAATTATTGTAATCAGATATTCTCTCTTAATTAGACCTAACTCAGAATACATTTTCTTTCTCTGAATGTTTATATAACAAATATTTTATACCATACCTTTGAGTTAATAACCATTAAATCAAAAATGGGCAAATGGTAAACACTGGGCCAAATCTGGTCTGCCTTTTATTTTTTTAAATAAACTTTTATTAGAGCACAGATATGTCCACTCACACATATCTATGATTGCTTTTGCCCAACATTGGTATAGCTGATTAAGTGCATCAAAGACTGTGTGGCACACAAAGCCCAAAGTACTGAGTATCTAGCTATCGAAATAGTTTGCTGATCCCTAATTTAACTCAGGCTCTAGTTGGTTCATTCAGTTCTCTTCAGATATGATGTATACTTACAGAGAGAAATTATCCCATTTTTTATACATTATGTGTCCCTATTGGCCCTAATGGAGTTCATGGCAAGGCAGATGCTTAAAAATGGATGGTAAGCCCTGGCCGGTTTGGCTCAGCCGTTAGAGCGTTGGCCTGTGGACTGGAGAGTCCCAGGTTCGGTTCCCGCTAAGGGCACATACCTTGGTTGCAGTTTGTCCCCGGCCCTGGTTGGGTCGTGTGAGTGGCAACTACTCGATTTGTCTCTCTCACATCTCTCTCTCTCCTTCTCTCTCTCTCTCTCTTTGTCTCTTTCTCTCTCCTTCTCCCTCCTGCTCTATCTGAAGATAAATGCAAAAATGTCCTTGGGTGAGGATTAAAAAAAAAAAATGGATGGTAACCTGATTTGTTAACTTGGAGATGAAAAAAAACAAGTAGAAGAGAAAGAAGAGGGGAGATATTGAAGAAGTGTAATATGTCCTCCTGGGTTCTAAGCAGCTGCTGTGTTATATTATAGTGAGGTTTTTTTGCTTCTTTGAAAGGTCTTTTGCTAAATGATGAGCTGTTTTAGGGCAGAAGCAATTTTTTGAATGTCTAATCACCAAGTAAGTGCAGTGTCTTGCTCAGAGTAAGTGTCTATTAAATGTATTTAATGAAAAAATAAAAACAAGTAACCTAAGCAAATGACCGAAAGTCAAAACATCCTAAGATGCTGTTGGAGCATAAAAGATGAAAGAGGAGCTGGTGAGAAATCAGGTCAGAAAACTAGGCAAACATCATGTTATAAAAGGCATAGTAAGATAAATTAAGGACTTTCATTTATCATTCAGGTGATGGAGGGACCCCTGGAGGATAATAAGGGAGAGTACTATGTAGGTCAACTTGTGTTCAGAGAGATCACCTTGAAAGGTGAACATTTGAATATTAGAATAAAAGTTATTAAATAAGAAATAGAGAATTAGTTAGAGGACTATTATATGGCTAATGGAGCAAATAAAAACACACTCTACATTCCACAAAACAGATACATTAAAATTTTAAAGTGAATTTAAAATTCATTTACAGATTTATTTATACAACTGAATGAATAACTCACCCACATATATAAAACAGGTAGGAGAAGCAGAATCACTTTACTAGAAATTCGGAGGATGGGTTTGTGGTATAAAACTGCAGCGCTCTCTAACCTGAACCCAGAGATCACAGTTTATTCACAGAAGTCTCAACTTCCTGAAAGTATGTCCCCATAAGAAGCTTTATTAACTACCACTTTCTATTGAAGATAGAACTATAAATCTCCAAATTGATAGAACATATTGATCCAGTTTTGTTTTATGTTTGAAATGTAGATCAGTTTGACCCCCTAACAAGGGCAATGCCACAGACATGAAAAATATGCAATGATTGAGAATTGACATGCATTGCTTAACTTAGCACATTTTTACATAAGGAGTTTCTCTTAATTATGCATATTTTGTTATTATGAAAATATGTTTCTTATTCAAAAGCCACATTCATATGTCAAACAAGAATAATACAGTGGAAAGATAAAGAACCTTGGAATCATAGAATTAGGTGTAGTTTCCAGCATCATCAGAATCAAACTATATGATTTTTGATTGTTAACTTCTCTGTGCATCAGTTTTCTGAACTGTAAAATGATATCATACTTCCTCAAACTATAGTCTTGTATAAATTATAGATAAGGTATATATAATCAGTGTAACTAAATAATAAAATCCCATATAGAGTATTTGAAAGCATATTTTTAAATCTATTTAACTAAATTCAATTACACATCAGGATAGTTTCACTAGTAATAAAAATACACATCTATATAATACACAGATAAATCCATTTTCATAAATGTTACCCCATGTATGTTTTAGTAGAAAAAAGCCTCAATGTAGTCAGAAAGCGTTTGCCTCTTTCAAAAAATCCAAGTTCTTTATTAACTTTATCTGCAGTCATATTGTGAAAAGGATAGAATGGTGAAAAATGATGCTTCAGATATTACCTCAGATATATTCCATTTTTCTTTGCATGCTCAAAAGAAGAAAAAAATATGGGTTCTCTGGAAGCATTGTCATATCGTAATTTTTTAAAATTCACTCCACCACACACATACAGAACTCTTCACCTGTATAATTTTAGCTTTGGAAATACGTTACTAAAACCTACTGGAATTAGTTGATTTTATTTCTAGCGTTTTGAGCCTTTCTTTATATTGCAGATCTTAAGCTCCTGTTTTCATGTGAGCTATAGAGAAAACCCTGTGACATATCTTAAAAATAAAAATAAGTGACTAAACTTGACAACTTGTCTCATTAGACAAGTTCAAATGTCCACATAAGATTGAAAATACTCAGAATGTTTACTCAGTTTCATTACCTATAAAAGTCACTCTCTAATTATTTCCATTTTGTTTGTGACCAATTCCCCTAGAAGCTTGAATCACTGGCCTAATAATGCAGTCTGATTACCTATTCAACCCTTGTACAGATCTGCTAAATTTAGTTCAATACATTTAGTTCAATACTGCATCAGTCGACATCACTATCCCCAACCCACTGTTTTCCAAGAAGTGTCAGCTTATGTTTTCTCACTGAGGTAAAAAAAAAAAAAAAAACTAAGGGAGAAAAGATATTGGTGATTGCTCCAGATAAGGGAAAGATCTTAGCCCTGTACCTACCTGCGTGTGCACACTCCACTAACATAAGCATGAGACAGACTGACCTTCATTTCTTCTCCAGTTGCACTAGATGAAGAAACAGCTGCAAGGTAACCTTGCTTTGGTATTAGTAAAAACACTGATATGTAATGTTAGTGCATTTAAATTTGTGATTTTAGAAGTGGATGATTTTATATCGTAGAGAAGAGAATTATAAAGAAATAGGGAATGAGAAGTTGTACTAGACAAAAATAATTAAATATATCTTTATTTTTATTGCAATTGATTTTTGTTTGTTTGTTTGTTTGCAACTAAAATTTCTTATCTCTAAACACTGGATAGCTTTTGGGGCATATATGTGAGTGTATGTTCACGGGTTGCAGAGGGAGAGTGTTGCTTTGTAATGGGGCATTCCATTTCCCCAGCCTCTTACGCAGGGCAGATTTCAGGGCACCAGCATGCTGGGTAATGTACACACAGCTAATTATCTATATTTGACTCCTTTTAAGGACTACCATGGCATTCACCTAACTGTCTCAACTTCAGGACTTGCTATTAGAGTCTGGGAACAATATCTGCATCAAGTTCCTCTGCACACCATCTGAAAGTGTCTACTCAGGGTTAGAATGATGTTTTAGGCCATTTAGGCAGCTGAGTACTAGAATAAATTTAAGAAGGTCAAGTCATAGGCCAGAAAGACCAACGGGAAGAGCACTATCAAATAAAAGTATAATGAACTACTGAGGTCAATTTATATTTTCTAGTAGCCATGTTAGAAAAGTAAAATAAAAGAAATAAAATCAATTTTAAGAATACATTTTCTCTAACACAATATATTAAAATTATTGTCATATCAATATGAAATTATTGTAGATTCTTAATGAAATAGTCTAGATAAATAAGGGTATATATATGTGTGTGTGTGTGTATATACACACACACACATATATATATTTTAAAAATATGTTTTTATTTATTTGAGAGAGAGAAACATCAATGTGAGAGAGAAACATTGGTCGGCAGCCTACCACAAGCACCCCAACTGGGGACAGAACCTGCAACACGGGCCTGTACCCTGACCTGGAATCAAACTGGTGAACTTTTTGGTGTATGGGACATGTTCAACCAACTTACCCACACTGGCAAGGGTGTCTACAGTCTTTTTAAAATTCTGTCTTCAACTCCAGGGTGTAGTTTATTCTTTCAGCTAGTCACTGTATGCACCAGCCAGATTTAAAGGGCTCAGTGGTCACGTATGATTAGCAGATACTTGTGCTGGACTGTCAGAACTAAACTTGCCCTAGTATCCCAAGAGAAAGAAGGTTACAGCCCTAGCAGATTGCCTATAGCCAGAGTGAAGAAAAAATGATGTACTAGGTAAACTTGGCCAGTCTTGATGACTTATTTGAGGTCATGGGTGAGTGAAAAGGAAAAAGCAACACATTCTTTTTTATTTGTTGACTTACAGTAAACAAAGAAAGATGTATTAGATACTTCACAAACAACTACCTCACCATATGTGTCAGAAAAATCAGTCAAATAAATAGAAGATATATTGAAAATGTAATCATTTTACTACTAGTTTGGGAAATTATTTCTTAATCATTTAATCACAGAATGATCATATATCTATATAAGCTATATCCAAAGATCATTTCCTTCATATAAATTTCTACTTTTAGAAAACATGTCCTTTTGGAGAACTTTGTAACTGCCACTTGGTTTCAAGATTGCAGACATACACCTATTTTTTGTGGCAAATTTCATTAAGAAAAACAGGTTTCTACTTCAATGAAACAAAAAAAACAAAAAGTTTCAAATAATCAAGTTTAAAATTAGAGATTTTTCTTCATTTAGTATTTTTGCACAATAGATTTTTACAATATGTGTGTTGTGCTTTCTTGTAAAGGTACTTATGAAATAAAAGCAGGAAATGAATGTTGGGACAAAATAATGTAGTGGGATCAGAACATGCTGGGTTTAATTTTCAGCATCAACGCAGCCCACCTGGGTGGCTTTCGGCATATTACTTAACTTTCCTGTGCCTAAATTTTTCCATCTGTAACATAATGATATACTACTACCTATTGTGCCCAATTCTTGTATAAATTAGTGAAAATGCAAATGAATATCTAACATATGTAATAATTTAAAATATATAATATAAAATAGGATCATAAAATATTTACATGGATAATGATTTCTGATTCAATGTAACTTTGTGTATAAGAAAACATATCAGATTAACATCAAAAGAAAAACTTGGTGAACACTGTCATAGATAGTTTGAGGGTTTTTCTATCTCTTCAGCTAAATTAAAAAATATATCAGTGTTACTGGTTTCATTAGTACTACAGAAATACATATCTCTATATTACATGAGAGAGTACATTTTTAAACAACAGTCCTGAATAATTTCAATGGAGGAAAAACATGTCAAGACAATCCGTTAAAATCTGTATTTTTTCTTCTAAAGAATCTAAGTTCTTTACCAACATTATTGTCAAAGCCATTTTGTCAAAGTGATAGAAAATTGAAGGTGCACTTTTAAGTCTTGTTCATCTCTTTCTTTCTTTTTTCTTTGTTATAAAAAAAAAAAAATCAAATTTCTCTCTACTCTATCTCCACAGGCTGAATGTTTATTTCCTTCCATGCCTTCCCCTGAAACAGTCACACACGTCTTTTGCACTGAACTCTGAATCTATTACTGCTTTTCTGTGGGTCCCAAGTTGAAGTATTAGTTATAAATGTGTAATTAACTTATAAAATCCACTAAATCAGCATTTATCAAACAGTTTTTGATAAACATAAAAATTTTTTAAAATTCCAGTTCATCACAGTCCAACACTTTAAAAAATACAATTAAAGTGAATTACTAGAAAAATAAAATGAACAATAAAGATCACTAATATACAATCTCAAGGTTTTCTCATCTCTTAGAGTCAATGGGCGTATTAAATTTTAATATAATCAAAACAAACACAACATAGGTAAATAAATATATACAGTGTTAATTGCCACTATTAGTAATAGACTAATATAGCATATATTACACACATTTTTGTCATTCTATATCATAACTAAATGGATATTTTTAAAAGATATGAAAGTTCTCCATATTAAATACCTGCAGGTACACTTTAAATATCATATATGTTAGCAATATGGTAAAAGAGCTTGTTTCTCACTTGTTACCTTATCTAGTGTAGGTTGGATTGATTCAGAGAAAATAGTGTGTAACCAAACTGCTTTAATGTCACCATGATAACACTCATAATGGACAACATGTGTTATAGTGATGTCATAGGAATAGAAGGGGTTTTAAAGCAATTTCAGTAAACTAAAATTTTTCTTTTAGACTTTTATTCATAATGTAGCAAGTGATGCTTTATTTTAAAAATCTATTGTCAATCTTTCAGCAATAGCTAGTCTCCACTTATTTTGTAAAAATTAAATTTAAGTTGTCTCGACAAAAATTAATTTTGATTATAAATGTTTTATGCATGGATATTCTTTGGGTGGAAATTAAATTTAAAAATGTTCTATCAGCCCTGGCCAGTTTGGTTAAGCAGTTAGAGTGTCGGCCTGCGGTCCTGAGAGACCCGGGTTTGGTTCCCGCTAAGGGCGCGTACCTCGGTTGCAGTTTGTCCCCCGCCCTGGTCGGTTGTGCGCGTGGCAGCCACTCGATGTGTCCCTTTCACGTCAATGTTTCTCTCTCTCTCTCTGCTCCTCTCTCTCCCTCCCACTCTACCTGAACAAAAAATGGAAAAATGTCCTCGGGTGAGGATAAAAAAAAAATGTTCTATCAAATTAGAAGGTCTCTGGTAATAACTCTTCACAAATATGTAATATCACAATCACCTATTTGATTTATAATTATTCTTAAATTGTCAAATATTATAACTTTAAACCTTTGTTCTTACAGGTTTCTAAATGTTGTTTTTTCCCTTTTAAACCACACACTATTAAAAAACACCTGTATTCTTTGCATAGATTTGTTAAAATCATTTAAAATAATCAATATAAATAAATAATCAATTATGGCTGTTTAAAGTGTATGTTTTTTTTTTTCAGGATAAAACTGATCTCTTTCCTCACATTAATGCTTGCTAAAAACTGTTGGGCCATAATAAAAAATCATTGACAAAATTCTTCTTATCATTAGCCTCTGTACCGCTGTATTCAATAAATTTGTCATGATGTTTTGAAATAACCATAAGTATACCACATATTTTTAGGTGACTCACACTTTTTATGAAATCAATAATGTACTTTAGTGCAGCTGAGGTTTTTATTGTTTGTTATGTTTTGTTTTTGTAGCAATAATTCCTCAATGAATAAAGCAGTTTATTGATTTACATTTAACATAAACTTCCTAATCTGCGTGGGGTAGCCAACCTTCATGATGGCCCCCATGACCCACTAGTGTTGTCACCCTTGTGTAGTTTCTTCCTCAACCTGCCAGGGTTGATCTGTGTGACCAAGGGCATGTGGCCCATATGATGGTATGTAACTTGCACATTAAATTGTAAGACTGCAGCTTCTGTCTTGAGTGCATTCTCTCGTTCTCCCTTGAATCCCTCACCCTGCGAGAAGCCGATGTGCAGTTCTATGGCGAGGCCACCAGGCAAAGGAATGACCAGTAGCTACTGAGAACTGAGGCTTACCAACAGCCATGTGAGATGTGGGAGGCTAATCTTGCAGCCCTATTCGAGTCTTCAGATGGTTGCAGCTTTAGTTGAACTAGAACCTCATGAGTATCCTGATCCGGAACTACCCACTCACATTCCACACTCTTGATGCATGGAAATGTTCAGAAAATAAATGTTTGATTTTTTTAAGCTCTTAAATTATAGGTGATTTGTTACACAGCAATAGATGACTGATAAACTAGGTAACTAAACCATCATGTTTTCTTATCTTTGTAGCTGGGTCATCAGAACTGAAGTGGAAAACAATGTAATATTACAATGTTTGCCCTTCAGAGCTAGTCGTATTTGTTAGTAATGAAGTTAAAACATGCAATCTTTCCTTCTGATCATCACCATATCATAAGAACTGTTGATATTAAGATGAAGGGATGCGGAAAACTGTCATTGACCCACTTTTTAAATTTTTTTTGGTATGTGATTGCTTATCCCAGTTGGGTGGATTACTCTACTAAGAATGAGGTCATTTATTTACTTTTTAATAAATCAGATAAACTTTAATCAAGCAAAGCATTGGTCTATCAAATGACAAAGATAAAACAATTTAGTAGTGAGATCGATCTTCTTTATTCAAGGATTAGGGGAGTAATGGTCTCACAAACTGCAGCCTTCTCCCTGAGGAACGTCTGGGCAAGAGGGAGTGCTAGCCGGCACCACGGGCAGCAACGCGGAGACAGGGCATGATTGGCTGGGGCTGCATATCTGACCTGATTTAGGAAGGTCAAGGAACAAGGAAATCAGTATAAAGCCAGGAGTTGGCTTGGTGTTCAGGGATTGACTGACTAAATGTCCTGCATTTCTGGTGAAGCAGAGCATTTACAGGAACATGAAAGTTAATTATCTCAAGTGGCACCCACCATAGGAACGGCTCCATCTTAGGATTAGACATTCATTTCAACAAGTCTTTATCATGAACTCTAAAGAACTTTGGTCCAATGGTTTCTATAAAAAAAAAGAATAGTTGTCCTTTATCAGTAAAATACATTAAAATCCTTATTTAGAATGAATTTATAACATAACATTTTGTTAACAAGACTGCATATTGGTAGTTAAAACTTGTAATCTTATAATGCATCTTTTTTTTTTTTTTTGCTTATCTGTATTATTGATTGATTGATTGATTGGAGAGTGTGTGTGTGTAATGCAATGGTGTCTTAAGGCAATGGTTTCTTTCTAGTTTTGAAAATGGCTATGCAGCTTTAAAAAACAACAACAACAAAAAACAACAACTCTAACCCTTTGAGACAGTATGGATGGACCTGGAGATTATTGTGCTCAGGGAAATAAGCCAGTCAGAGAAAGAAAATATCACATGATCTCACCTATATGTGGTATGTAATGAACAAAATAAACTGGTGAACAAAATAGGTGGAAGTACAGAACAGACTGACAGATCTCAGAGGGAAGTAGGGGTTGGAAAGAGGTTAACCAAAGAACTTATATGCATATATGCATAACCCCTGGACACAGACAGCAGTGCAGTGAAGGCTAGGGAGAGGCAGGAACTAGATGGAGGGGAGGGAAGGGGGAGGGAATGGGGGCCATATGTAATACTCTCAACAATAAAAAGAAAAGAAAAAAAGAAAAAATGGGTTCCAATCTCAAGTTTACCTTTCTCAAGCTATGTGGCCATGAAAAAAGTATTATAAGAAAAGTAGATTATAATATGTGGGATTCTTTTGTGAATTCAAATGCTCATACAATATTTTGTCTTAAAATATAACAGAAATTCTATAAATAGAAATAATTATTAAAAGAAATTATAATGATCATCAACTCTAGAATTTTCAAGGTCAGGCATTTTCTTTTCTCTATAAAGTTTTTTAAAATCAGAAAAAAAAAAGTCTAAATTTTTGGCTTCTTAAAAAATAAAAATCTGGTAATATTGGGCCATATTAGCACTATTATATGGTGATGATTGATTGTAGTTGTCTTCTTTCGATGAGACACATGTTCCACCAAACCTAATTTTCTATATCTGGCATATTCCTTCCATATTAATGACCATCTTCACCATAATAATAATTTAAATGTTATTTCCATGTTAAAACCTATACTTACCTAAAGGATCCACATAGTCAACTTTTATTTTTCTGGATCTTGACCTTGAAGAATAATGACCACATACTGTTCACAGTAATGTTCAAATGGCTGAGAACTTGCATTTTTTTTCAGGTTAATAATTATCAACTATTATTCATTTTACTTCTTCCATGTGCTGGTTCTGTATTAGGTCCTCTTTATCTGTACTAATACTCTTATGCATAACCTTTTAAGAAGTTATTTTGATTTGGTTTGGTTTTGCTTTTGATCCCCCGCCCCCCTGCCATAACCCACATGTCAAACATTTCCATGACACGATTTACTTTTAAGGTTGCCTGACTCCCTAGCTGGTGCTCTCCCCATATCCTAAATTACTCTCAGAGAAGAGAGTAGAAATGGGGAAAAAAAGCAAAAAGAATAAAAATGAGAAAGAGACAAAGAAACCTTTAAATTAGAGTAACTTTTGACCCATGTAGTATTTAAACTCTGCTCAGCAAAGAGAAATTATTTAATTAAAAAATTCTATCCTTGGCCTTGGCTGGTTTGGCTCAGCCATTAGAGTGTCAGCCCAAGAATCAAAAGTCTCAGATTTGATTCCAGTCAAGGTCACATACTTCAGATACGGTTCAGTCCCCTACCAATCAATGTGTCTCTCTCACATCATGTTTCTCTCTCTCTCTCACTCTCTCTTACTCCCTCCCACTCTATCTGAAGATAAATGAAAAAAATATCCTTGAATAAAGATTTAAAACAAAAATCCTTGACATATTGGGGAATGAAATCAAAGTCAAATATATTGCATTAAGTGATGGCTGGATGGCTCAGTTAGTTGGAGTGTTGTCCTATACACCAAAAGTTTGTGGGTTTGATTCCTGGGTGGGGCACATATCTAAATTGCAAGCCCAATCCCTGGTCTGGGCACCTATAGGAGGTAACTAATCGATGTTTCTCTCTCATGTCAATGTTTTTCTCTCTTTCCCTTTTTCTCTCTCTAAAATAAATAAAACATATCCTTGGGTAAGGACAACTATGTATTGCATTGATTTTATTATATATTTTAAACATTCAAAAAAGTATGAGGGTGATTATAATTAAGATATGTATGTGTATAAACAAGCCACTATGTTAATAAATAAAACAATGCCAATGAAATTTAAAATCTGTATGTACATTTCTATAATCCAAACATCTTCCATTCCCCTTTGAATTGGCAACTCTATTAAACTGAAATTTGTTATATCTACTTTTTTTTTTATCCTCACCTGAGGATTTATATATATATATTTTTTTTTTGCGTTCATCTTCAGATAGAGTAAGAGGGAGAGAGGGAGGAAGAGAATGAGAGAAGCATTAATGTGGAAGAGATACATTGACTGATTGCCACCCACATGACCCCATCCGAGCCCGGGGACAAACAGCAACCGAGGTGTGTGCCCTTAGCTTAGTGGGAACCAAACCTGGGACTTTCTCGTCTATGGGCCAACACTCTAACCACTGAGCCAAACCAACCAGGGCTATATCTATATTTTTAATATGTTAATTATATATATAAATATATATCGTTGTGCAACATAAAGTATTACATTGAAAAAGGATTTATTGCCCTGGTCGGTTTGGCTCAGCGGTTAGAGCGTCGGCCTGCAGTCCAGAGAGACCAGGGTTCGGTTTCCGCTGGGGGCACGTACCTCGGTTGCAGTTTGTCCCCAGCCCTGGTTGGGTTGTGTGGGTGGCAGCCACTCGATGTGTCCCTTTCACGTCAGTGTTTCTCTCTCTCTCTCCTTCCCACTCTATCTGAACAAAATATCAAAAAAAAAAAAAAAAAAAAAGGAAAAGGATTTATTTGACTCTAGTTCTTTGCTAATTATACAATTCCAGATTTTAAATAATTTCTCGCAGTTCTACAAAGATATTCTACTGTATCTGGCTTCCATTATTGTGACTAAGTAGTTAGTTCCTCTCTTTTGTATGTTACCTGTTTTTCTCCCCTCTCTGGCTGCCTTGGTGTTGTATAGTTTCACTCTGATATATCTAAATATTTCTTATTATTTAACCTGCTTGGAATTAATTATAATTCCTGAATATTACTATGTTTCACCAACTGAAAAATTCTCAGATATCTCTTTGAAATATGTTCTCTCACCCCTTCTCACAATTATATTCTTCTTGGATTCCAATTAGATGTACTTTGGATCATCTTTTTTACCCTCAGTGGTATAACGTTTAAGTTTCTTTTCGTGTCTGAGTGTTGCATTCTGGATCATTTCTACATGTATTTGTCAGTACATTAATTCTCTCTTAAACTGTTTTGTAACATATTGTTTTCTTTACATATGTCAATTTGATTTTGAAAATTATGTTCAGGTTTTTTATTCATAATATGAGTGCTTTAAATACATATTCACAGCATTGAAGTCCTAATACTGCATGTTGTTCCTTTTGTTATTTGCTCTTTCTATTGACTCTTTCACATGGCTTTTGTTTCAATTAATTTGTAATTTCTCTTTGTAAACTCCTATTCAGCTGATCTTTTTCAATGGAAATACTGAAGTATCTAGGTAGAGGTTGAGTTTCCTTAGAGAATATTTATATTGGCTTCTTTAAGGTTCTCTGAAGCAGTGTTTCTCAGTCTTTCATGTGTATGGTAAAAGAATAAAAGCCCCTCAAGGATGTTCATATCTTAATTCCCAGAATCTATGCATATGTAATCTTGTATGCCAAAGGGTTTTGCAAATAGCATTAAGTTAACGATAATGGATTATGCAGGTGGTCCAAATGTAATCACAAAGATTCTTATAAGAGGGAGAAAGTAGGATCATAGTAAAGGATGGAGATGTGATGGAAACAGTGGAGAGGAAGAGAGAGGTTTGAAATGTTACACTGATGCCTTTGGAGATGGAGGAGGAGCTACAAGCCTAGATTTTCAAGCAGCTTCTAGGAACCTGAAAAAGTCAAGGGACAGATTCTCCCCTAGAGCTTCCAGAAGAAACAGCCTTCAACACCTTGACGTTAGGACTACTAATCTTTAGCAAGATAATAAATCTGTGTTGTTTTCCACTAAGTATGTGATTGCAACAGTTTGTTCCACTGAATTTATTATTAAGGAACATGCAAATCACCTTGGGGTCTTACTAAAAATAGAATCTGATAGTAGGCCTAGGAAGGAGTAAGAGTTTAGGTATTTCTAACAACTTCCAGGTGATATAGGTGCTGCTGCGAGTGTGGGGACCATACTTTGAGTATCAGGAATCTAGGTTAATATTATCCCAAGAACACATTAAGTAAAATTTCCTACATGAGTTTTCCAAGATTATTCAGGTCTTAGAAACCTCAAGCACCATGTGAAGGCCATTTTTTTTTTTTTTTAACCACAGACTTGATTGTAGATAAAGTCCCTTTTGTGAAAAGGTCTTATTTAACTTCCCTCTTGCTGTAAACCCAATGACTTGTCTGTCTCCTGAAGAGGCTTTAAACCCAAGGCATTAAATGTATGGCATAAGCAAATAGATTACTTTTACCTCTTTTCTTATTTACTTTCCCAGTTTCAGCTCCTTTGTCTTTTTTTTTTTTGGCCTTTATACTTTCTTGTTATTTAAGATATGCATTTATGAGGATATTTGTTGCATTTTATCCATGATTTCTAGTTATTTTTGTAGCTAGAGATTTTTAGGCTTTGTTTGTTTGTTTTCACAATGTTTAATCTGCTATAATTCTACAAGTCTTCATATTTGCAAATTCAAAGATTGTCTACTAATTTCACAATAAATATCTTCTTAATATTTTTTTGTTTGCTTTTAGATGATTCTTGCCACTAAGACCAATTAATTGTTCATTAAAACCTTTATGCCTTAAGTAATAGTGGTTTCGAGAAGTAAAAATCTATAGCAGAGAGAAAAAATGGTTAAAACAATTGATGTATATGTGGATTGCTTTAAATATTTGGACTAAAACGTCAATGAGAAAATTAAGGAAATCTACATTTTAGTTAGTTTTTAATCACTGACTTAAATCTCTGTAGATTCAATGAGCCATGAACTTTATAGGCATTAATTAATTAGTTCAGTTGATATTCACAACAACTTTATAGAGTAAGAATCATCCTGATTATAGATATGAGGAGACTGAGACTCAATAAGATTAAAAAAACAAAAAAACAAACAAACAAAAAAAACCTTTTAGAGAGCCTTCCTAGAATTGTGAGTAGGAACTCATACATTTTTAGATAACACAAATTTTTATTATGAATCTGGCTGTGCAGAGATCAGAAGGTAACAATTTTCTATAGCTCAAAAGGTGAAGGATCAGTAGTGTAACTCAGGTGGTAAAACTGAGTAAAGGACTCCTCATTTAAAATGGATTCAGGCCAGAAGCCAGAAGCCAGAAGGGGGAGCTTTCATGCACTACCACTTGATGTCAATTACCACCCCAACCGGAAGAAGTATCAGCTACAGACTCTAACAGGAAGAGACATACCTGGCATTCTCAATAAGAAGTGTCTCTACTTCAACATCCCAGCAGGAGGAAGGAAGGAAGGAAGATTTCCTCTTTTCCCAGCAAGGAGCCCAAACAATGGGAGCCATTATAACTCAGTCAGAAAGAATCCATCACGATTATGAACTCTTGCTTTCCTCCAATGGACTTTCATTTACAGCACCTCCCCTTCCAACTTTCTATTATTTTCTCTATAAAATAACATTCCTTGTTTTTGTTTGCTGTACTTGCATACAGTTTTTCTATAGTAGTCTTGTCCAGAATTCAATTCTCTGCTATTCCCAAATAAACCAATTTTTTATATTAAAATAACCGCCTGTTTTCTTTTTAAGGCCAGCAAGGTCTTTCTCATACCAAGATTATGCTCTTTTTATTATTCTATGTTTGGTCTAAACCCATCTCAAATAGGGATCTGCAATTGACTTTGGGTGCTATGTGGAATTTTACATAAAGGTTACTTATGCAGTGTGATAGTTTCTTTCATATACTGCCAGTTGAGAAACTAATCGGAAAACATATTTTTGAAAATAACATGGCAAAAGTAAAGTTATATCGTATATATACATGTGCAAATAAGAACTTTTTGAGTACATACACACACAGATAGGAACACAAACACATACCTACATACTCTACTGTTGAATGTTGCTATTAAATATATATGGGTCACAAATTCCTAACCTAAGCTTCTCAACATATTCTACATCTGATTTCTCCTAAAAACATTATATCCCCACCCAGTAGATCACTTCACTAAGAAGATTGTTATTAAGCATGAAATTATTTGATTTCTCCTGCCCCATCTTACAAAACTTTCTAAATCTAAAAACATCCTCCAGTTACAAAGGGTTAAGTACCACCTTGATTTCAAAGACATTTCCCCACGTATGTTTAATCCTAACACCTATCTTCCAGAGACTGAGTTCTATTGATTATTTCTGCATCCTTTTTCTTTTTAATTCCTTTCTGTGACTATATGACTTTGTTAATTATGCATAAAGCACTCTCACCCTAAACTAAATCCTCCTTTGCCTCCTATGCCATATGTCCTGCAACTTAGTTTTACCTTTATCTCTTTTCACTTAAACTTCGCGCACACACACTCACAACTACCCTCTGACATTGCACCTAACATTTGTTTTTCTTCACATTGTTAATTCCTAGTTTCAAAAAATAACTAAAATTTTTCTTAATAGAACTACAGTTAATATATTTTTTTCTGACCATATATTATACATTTTTCTGTTATATTTGGCATCATTAATTACTCCATACTTGAGAAAATGTCTCTTTTCATAACTATTTCTAAGTTTTTCTTGGGAATTATGACATATTTTTCTTCCATGGATTTCTGTCCTTGAGTCTCTGCTTTTACCATGCATCATACTTTGGAACTTTAGGTGAATTTGTTCACTCTCATAATGTCAACTTGCTGTTGAATGCTGATTACTCATTAATCCATATCTCCTATCTGCCCTCTCTCCACCAGGGTTCAGTTAAGTTCTCTCACTACCTGATAACCAGTTTCCTCTGAATTCCCTACAAGCCCTTCATATTGTCTAGGTTCAAATAAAATTGATTTTCTTCTCCTACTTGCTCCTACTTTATATATCAGTCAAGAGTATCACTGTTAATCAATCTACATCTTAGAATCACCCTTGATAACTCTCTTCCTCATTATCACAATTCAACAATGTTCTTTAGTAGTTTAAATTTAATCTGAAGACAGAATCCATATAGTAATTTGAAATGGAAAAACAATGCAAAAAATTAATTATATCATGAAATAAAAAGGGTAACTCTAAAAAAAATGTCCACGGGCTGAAAGGGAGTATCTAAGGATAAAACAAACTTGAAAGTAATTTATTTTCCAAAAATGGGGTTGAGACCTTGTTGGAACAAGTATGGTGGCAGCTACAACCTGTCCTAGGTAAAGGACACCTCATTTAAAAAGGAGTCAGGCCAGAAGCCAGAAGGGGGAGCTTTCAGGCACTACCGCTTGATGTCAATTACCACCACAACCGGAAGAATCATCAGCTACAGACTCTAACAGGAAGAGACATACCTGGCATTCTCAATAAGAAGTGTCTCTACTTCAACATCCCAGCAGGAGGAAGGAAGGAAGGAAGATTTCCTCTTTTCCC
Organism: Molossus molossus; assembly: GCF_014108415.1. Classification (NCBI taxonomy): domain Eukaryota; kingdom Metazoa; phylum Chordata; class Mammalia; order Chiroptera; family Molossidae; genus Molossus; species Molossus molossus. Next base: position 13,687,220 of record NW_023425346.1, read on the forward strand.
ACAACGAGCCCAACCATTGGGAACCATTGTAACTCAGTCAGGAAGAATCCATCACGATTATGAACTCTTGCTTTCCTCCAATGGACTTTCATTTACAGCACCTCCCCTTCCAACTTTCTATTATTTTCTCTATAAAATAACATTCCTTGTTTTTGTTTGCTATACTTTCCTATCATTTTTGCTATAGTAGGCTTGTCCAGAATTCAATTCTCTGCTCACCAATTGTTAGAAAAATTTTCTGGTTTCAGTCAGACAAAAGCTGGTTTATACTTTCCAAGCAAACAGAGAACACCTCATCAGGATAGGTAAATAAAAAATGTTTGAGACTTTCAAGCAGGAAACGACCTCTTTGGTACTGATAACCAACCCTGGTTAGAAGGTCAATAAACCAGGTTTCTGCTTTAGGAGTTGCTAACCGGCTGGGTTATGTGAGGCCTGAGGTGTGTGGTGTCTGTGTGAGGTGTTACTTGACATAACTCAGAGTAACCAAGGCACAGAGCTGGGTACGTAGAAGGTTTGCTCAGGAGCAGTTCCCTGAATGGCTAGCATGAATGTCCCCAATAGAAAGAGTATGGTGAGGTGGTGACCAGGCCAGAACTGAGGCTGCAAACATATCTGTGCACTGCATGCCCCAGGTGTGCAGGTATAGGGCAGAAGAAAGAAAAAGTCAAAAGAAGCACATACAAACCAGGAAAAAAAAATACCCTCGTTTTTCCCCAATTTACTTCCTATGCTCTCTACTGCTGATGCTTAATATCATACCTGCTAGAAAGATGATTATTTATGGGGTCTAACTTTTTTATTATACAGCAATAGTCATAACTATGAAAACTGTCAAATGCTTATTATTTTAAGTATATTTGGAGTTTGAATATTAATACCTTTCCTCTAGCATTGTCATTCTTTATGACTACACAAATTTAAATTTTTCTCTACTGATCCAACTAAATGACCTGCCTAAACAGGAATCTAAGTCACTCTTCTTAAACATCTTCAAAAATATTCATTATTCATAAACTCCAAACTTTCTTATCCAGCAAATAATCTTCTTTCCCGATTATCTATCCAGATGTGTTAGCATTTGTTGGCTATATTTGTCACTTACTACAATTAGACTGTTTTTTCTCAAGTCTTTGTAAGTAAACTGGTATTGTCTGATAGGTGGGAGGCACAGTTAGGCTTGCAGCAGCTCTGTAGAGTCAGTTCTACTTCCAAAGTTTCCTTTTGCTTCAGGAGGCTACTGAGATTACATTATCCTCATGATCAGGTCAGAGATGCAAGAGAGCATATCAAATTGTACAAATCCATTTTCTGACATCCTTGTCCTAAGCAGGTCATATGATAAATTTAAAATTTAACAGATGGGAAGTATGTGTCTCTCATGAATGTGATGGGGATGGAGAAATATTTTTTATAAACTTTATCTATATGCTACCTCTTGTATCATCCCCACTATCACCAATCTGCTAAAGTAATATTTTCATGGTAACATGTAAGATGCATTACCACACCATACTTATGTAATTCCCAAGAAAGTCAAATGGCTAAGATTTTAGTTACTGTGTACCAACTTGTCAGAGCTAAGTGTATGATTTGTGAGGCTCTTTGAAGTGGTGGAAATAACTTACACCGCTTTCAGTGATTTCACATTATCTATTAGTCTTAGTTCAAGAACTCCTGTTTTGGAAAGTATCAATCAAATGTATTTTTTCACAGTATCTTGTTCTTTGGGAAAAAATTTTATTAAGACTCTAGTGTTATTTTGCATACTTGCTACAGTCATCACCCCAACCATAGCTGTCATTCACCCTCTTTATTTTTATTCCATGTATCTCCATCTAAAGCTTCTGTGTAAGGCACAGAATCTGGTATTTACTTTGCAGTTCTTTGTCATTCTCTCCATTTGTTAGTAGGACATCCATGTGCCTCACATTCCAATGCATACATACTGGAATGCTTATACATTCATGATTTAAGAGAGTCAGGGACTTACACAAAATACTCATGCTAAATGTGCTACTTTTGGGTTAATTCTTTCTTGCTAATTGTTACTGAGAATAACTATCCTTGCATTAGAAAACTAAAAGGACAGACTCTTACATAATTAACAGGACTTGAAATGTTGGATTAAATATTAATTGGGTATTTTTCACAACATATAATTTAGCCAGAAATAATGAAGAAGAGCAAATGGAAATTTAAAAGAAATCTTAAAGGAAACAAAATAAAGAGTGTAGCATCCTTATATTAAGCATAGTGTCCTGACAAAAGGGATTAGAAAGATGCTTTCTGAACTAGGAGTGGAAAGATAAAAGATGAACACCTGTTGCTAGACAAGTGTCCACCTGCCAAGAATCCTCTTTGATGACAGAAATCTATATCATGTTGTCTTTCAGCCAGCTACAACCTGTCCTAAGGAGCTCTCACTCCATGTTCTCCTTCATCTGTTCTCTGAAAGAAGAATTATCTATTCTATTTTGGTCTTTCTCCAAGAAAACTGAATATGTTAAATGGAGGCTACTGAAGAATGGTAGGGAGACTAATTCAAATTGTAGTTCCCAGGGCTAGAGCAAACATTAGATAAATAGGAACAATGAGGAAGATTTATAATCATTGTCGGTCAATTGTATTTCTTAGCACCTACTGTGTAAAGAGTAATGAGAAAGGATACTTTGGGTTATCCTTAAACTTAATATGTTATCCTTTCTTAGTATGTTTAGATTCTTTTAAAATATATCCCAGAGGAGTTTCATGGGGTCTTAATCATTTCAAAAAACTTGCCTTTTATTTTTTTTTTGTATACTCAGGAACAGAAATGCTAGGAAGCTTTCAGAACTAGTTGGCACCCCTCCTGCTCCTTTTAGCAGACACTCTGAGACTGCTCCTTTGCTGACCATGGCCTTGGAAGGCAAAGCCCCTGATACAGTTATCACAGTTCACTTTATTCTCAGGTAGAGTCTGCCTAAAATAATGTTTGCCTGGGTCTGCTGCAATCACAGTTATAAACAAAGAGAACAGTTTGTCAAAATACATAAAGTCATTTCATATGACAACCAGCCTATTTCCACCATGCATCATCAAATTATAAATTTCATGGGAATTAGAAATATAAATCTCATGCTGTTCTGATCTCTGAGGCAATTACAGGGGATACATACATCTATTCAGATGAAAATGTTACATAGAAGTATATAGTCATCATTTATTTATAAAAGGATTTTTTGTGGTAGCAAATATTGTTTACTAAGTTAAATATTACACTAGCAGATGTTGAACAGTTTTATGTATATCCAAATAATGTTTCATTTACCCTAAATTACATAACCTTTGGCACAACCTGACTTTTATTATAAAACATTGTTATGATGAGTGCTGAGTACCATCAAGGTAAAATAAAAAGATAAAATTAGTAAAATTATTGAGTCCGTTGAATAAAAGAAATTTATCTTTTCTAAGATAATGTGTATATATTATAAGTCAAAGGATCCTGGTAAACTCAAATATTTGTTCTAGGCACCAGGATATGATATCCTTTATTAGAAAATGATTATCAATCTATATTATAGACATTTATTAGGTATTTATTAAGAAAGTTTATAGCCTGGCCAGTGTGGCTCAGTGGTTGAGCATTGACCCATGTACCAAGAGGTTGCTGGTTCAATTCCCGGTCAGGGCACATGCTCAGGTTGTGGGCCAAATCCTCAGTGTGGGGTATGTAGGAGGCAGCCAATTGGTGCTCTCTCTCATCGATGTTTCTATCTCCCTCTCCCTCTCCCTTTCTCTCTCTCTAAAATAAATAAAGAAAAAAACATTTTTTAAAAAGTTTATAAAATATATCAACTAGTGTATAATATCATCCCCAGACCCATGTAGCCAAGACAGAAATTTGATAGTTTTATATTAAATTTTTGTCTCTAAGTTTCTTCAATTTGTCTGTTTGATATAAACCCTCCTTAAACTCTGTGTTTCTGGGTATGAAACCATAATCTGGGATAGGAAAGGCTCTGGGAAGATTCCTTAGGACTTGTTAATACCTTTAAGAAATAAGCAAGAGTATTTGTTTTTCTGTGATAAATACACATTGCTACTAATGATCTCAGATGAAACAAAGAATATTCCTAATAGACATTGTCTTAACCTCATATGCCAAACATCACCATTCTCTTGACTCTTCTCTACTTTACATAAGACATTTGAAACTGCCAAGTTTATTTGCTGAAAGTATAGATGGCTTGGAATTGAAAGTCAGCTGTTTGCCCAAGAAACCATCTGTTTCCAAGACAAGGAGGATTTGGGGCCTCGCGTTTCCACATCTGATTCAGAAAAGCTCGGAATAATCTTGTTTACAACCCAAAGAGTACCTATAAGCTAAAATAAATCATATGCCATGTTTTAATCATTAATAAAGTGAAGATTCATTTAAAATGTTAAATAAAAAAAGCTTTATTTTTATTCTGTGCTTTCTCAATTAATAGAATCTACTTTCTATCGTGAGAGATTCCATAAAACCTTGCATTAAAAATTGGTTTGTACTTTTTTTTTTTGGTTAATCCTCCCTCAAGGTTATTTTTTCTATTGATTTTTTTTTTAGACAAAGTGGAGGGTGAGGGAGGGAGGTGGGGAGAGAGAAACATGGATGTGAGAGAGACACATCAATTGGTTGCCTCCTGTACACACCACCACCAGGCCTCAGATTGAACCTACAACCCAGCTACTTCCGTTGACTGGGAATCAAACCCTTGACACTTCAATGTGTGAACTGATGCTCTAACCACTGAGAACACAGGTAAGGGAGAAAATTGTTTTCTTAATCCAAACAATTAGAGGCTCCTCTTCTTCACCTTGTTGCTCTGTATTCCTGACAAAGATAAAGATTGGTTCAAGTCTCTGCCTAAACATGTTCATTTGTAAAACAAATATTTATTGAGGGGACCATGCGCCAGGCACTTGGCCCAGACCCTAGAAACTGAACAGTAAACAAACGTGAACACAGCAGCAAATCTCTAGCCATATTCAAGTGAGAGGAGACAAAAAGGAAAAACATGAATGAAATGGAACATCAAAAATATATTCAATAAGGGGTAAAGGCATGTAAGGTTTTTACATGTGTGTTGTAGCTTAAATAGGGTTATTACACAATTCCTCACTATACAAATGTTGTGTAAGCAAAGACTTAAAGGAGGGGAAGAAATCAGTTCATATAAATAGATAAAGACATAGACAAGAGCAAGTGCATAGGCCTTCGAGGAGCAGCAAGGTGGGCAGTGCATCTGGAAGCAAAATAAGCAATGGGGAGAGAGGAGCAAAAGGTCATCAAGCTCACAGGACTCACGCAGTGTTTACAGGCGAATGGGTTTCACCTGGATATGGAGACCCAATGGAGTTCTTTGAAGGGAAGCTTGAGATACATGACCTATTTATCATTTGAATAGTTCTAACAGGCACCAGGTGCTTCTGCAATACAGTCACTGTATCATGTTATAATGTGTTCATGCCATCTGTTAGGTTCTTTAGGAAACCCACCAGAGTAGAATGGAGAATCATGTTGACTAAAAGAGTAAGGGAGATGAATGTTTCTGATTAAACTCACCACAGAGCCCCACAGTGAGCAAGCAAGGAGGGCATATAAGAAGCACTCATGATGGTACTGGAGAGAATTTTATATTAATCTGGCACAAAAGTAGAACAGGGGTGATACAGTCGGTGTGCTGCTTTTAATATATATGTTCAAGAAACCCAGAGGCTCTCACACATATCAACATACAAATCTGGGGGTCCCACACATATTAACTACACAAGAGGTGGCTTAGCTTTGAGGGCCCAGATGGAGACGTGAAACAAGACGGGAGAGTAAGGACTGCCAGTGTGCCAAGGAAGCGCTCCCCCAGCCAGAGGAGCCTACACGTGTTCCAAGTGCAAGAGAGCATCATAAAAATCAGGAGGGCCCCTGAGCTGTTTCCAGCCATTATACTATCTGTGTTTCTAGCTGATAACAGGTGATATTTATCAACAGAAAGACCACATCTGAAAACATTTCACTAGTAAGATGATACTCAACTTTGACAAGACATTTGAACATGTTTGACATTTACAACTTTAGATAATTTGCCTTTATGGGTTTCTGGGTGTAGTTTGATTCTTTTTATAACTCTCAACCAACTAGACTCTCACAGGGGGCTCAGAAAAGCCACTAGGAAACTTTTTCTGCTTAGCAATAGTACCCTGGCTAGTGTGCCGACTAACGGCAGCTGTATCTTGCAGTCATGATGAACAATGGCTTCTGTATGAACAGAAGCATTCATATTTTTATTTACAACTAATCATTGCAAGCTGCAGTTGTGGTTTACCATCCAGCACCACAAGAGGCATCTCTGGTCTGCCCACATCAAATTGTGTTGCCAGGATGGGGACTTCCCAAGAAATGGATAGAGGAGAATACAGGTTGAAATGGTTGCATAGGAGGATTAAATTTGAATCCAACTTGAAGCCTTCATAACTTTGAATGAAGAACTTAAATGATCTGAGTTTCATCTCCTTCATCTTTAAAGTAAGGGCAACAATTTTCTGTTTCCCTTGGTTGTTAAGATGGTTAACTTAATGAATACAAGCATTATAATGTTCTGTAAAGTAATATGCCCTTGTATGGCATTATTTTCTGTGATAATGATAATAGTAAATATTGGTTGTTTTTCAGCACATAGTAGTTTGCTCACATTCCTCTTGATATAGCAACCTAAAATAACCCCTGGGAATTCCATCCATCTAGTCAAATGTGTGTGCGTTCCTCCTTTTCCTACTTTTCTTAACCCATGGCAGCCCCCACCACATTTGAAATCGTTGTCCTTCATGTTTTACAAGTTAGATATGGAGCTGTTTTTTAAGACAATGGCAAAATTAAAATCTACCACTTTGCTTTAAAACTTGAAAAAACTTAACAGGATAGCATAACATTCACTTTTCTTTATAAGAGAAAAATCATGCTGAACAGAATTGCATTACTCTCCTTGCATATTGCCCGCAGAATGGTCTGTCAGACACATTAATCACTCTGAGAAATGAATATTTCAAAGAACTCTGTTAGAGTAGACTAAATTTCATTTTTTTAGGGTAAATGAGGGAGCAGTTTTTCGCCTACTCAAGCTAAAGCATTTGCATTTCAATTGACATTATCCTTTTGAGTTTTAGTTTTCTCACAAGAAAGTGGTTCTTTAAGTGGATTTCCTTGTTTTTAAATTTACTTACTAGTCAAGAGGATACTCTGGACGCATAGCATTGAAGATAATTTTTTTATTATTTAGACAGCGATAATGAAAAGTCTGCATCATGAAAGCACATAGCATTCAACCACAAAGAAGAGACTTGAACAGTTCTTCCCTCCAATAATCAAAGCTCTGATAGGTGGATCCTAAGGAATCAGAATATTAAACCACTGGATTGTCTCTCCTCTTTCTTCTCTGAATACACTGACAGGAGATATAAGAAAATTGTTGGAAACAAGCTCACTTTAAAAACTTGTCCCAAAAGATGACCCTTAGAAACCTTCTGGCATGTCTGTACCCTCAGTCCTATCTCCTAAAATCCCAGGTTGTGTTTTAGGAAATAGGACTGAGCATATAAACATATACGGTATATCAGATGGTACTAATCCCAAAGTCTTCATGTCACTGATAGAGGAACTAAGTCTAAAGAGGTAAGAACAAGGTTCCACAGTTAGTAAAGTGTAATTGACCTGTGAGAGAGAGAGAGAGAGAGAGAGAGAGAGAGAGGAAGGAAGGAAGGAAGGAAGGAAGGAAGGAAGGAAGGAAGGAGGGAGGGAGGGAGGGAGGGAGGGAGGGAGGAAAGGAGAGAGGGAGGGAGGGAGAGAAGGAGGAAGGAAGGGAGGGAGAGAGGGAGGGAGGGAGGAAGGAAGGAAGGAAGGAAGGGAGGGAGGGAGGGAGGGAGGGAGGGAGATAGAGAAGGAAAACTAATAACAGCTGTTTTACTTGACTTCCTGACTTTGTACAGGTGTATTGTGAGCACTATTTCCTGTACCTATCTCTTCTACTAAACCACAAATTCCTTTACTAGCTGCTTAGAGTTGTCATTTGTGAGACTAATTAAATTATAAATACCAGGGATCTGCCTAAACTGAAAGAAAACAATCTCCCAAGGAAAGGCTTAGTTGTCTTTAATTCTAACAAAGTATTCTGTAGAACTGGAGATCAGTAACAGAATTTCTGGAAAGCCAGGATAATTTCTCCATCTTACAACCCAGTGCCCAACATGAAGTAGGTAGAATTTAGTATTTTATAATTAATGAATAAACAAAGTATTCTCAAATCAGACAATAAAAAGAACCACAGGAAAAATTGAGAGTTAGAAAATCAATGTATTCAAAAAGTTATTTAAAAAATAAAAATTAAATAATACAAAATACTATAAAAATATATATGATGAAAAAAATCAACTGTACAGCTGGAGGAATGTTAAAGGTCACTTAGTTCATACCCACATTTCAGATGTGTAGAAAATGAGAACTAGGGAGATTATGCAACTCTTGCATGGCCTCTAATAGGTAGCTAGTTCTTGAGAGATTGAAATTGCAGTTATTTAGGGTAGTAGACCAGTGGCTGTCAATGTTGGTCTCAGGTTCAGTGGCATCAACATAATCTGGAAACTTGTGAGAAATGCATATTTTTAGGCCCACAGCAGAACTACTAAATGGGGCCTAGAGATCTTTTTAAACAAGCTCCAGGTGATTCTGAAACACTCTTAAATGTGGGGACGACTGATCTAGGCAAACAAATTGGTCCTTACCCATCTATTTTACAAAGTTCTTCTTTCTGTAGTCATGTAAATTTGATATAACATAAAGCTATTTCCCAATTTTATTTTAGGAACAGCCCAAAGTATTCTATGACATCTTTGAGAGGAGATAGGCAAAAATTAACTTGAAACCAAATAATCTAATGTGTTGCCTAATTTGAAATTTATTTCTTCCCTTTGAAATCTTTGGAATCTCTGTTTATATATGTCTATGATATTCTCATAAACTCCATTTTTCTCTCTCTCATTGTTTCATATATGTGTCGTCAAGCTCAAACCCCCATAAATAGTTAGCTATTGCTTTAGTTACATGGGTTTTCCAGTACGATCTCAACCAACACCGCCCCTTTATTTCTCAGTGCTTTATTTCACGTTCTAACATGGTGATTAGTATGATGGGCTATAGTAATAGAAAATATTGGTTTTGAATTCTACCGGTAACATTTATTAGCCGTGTGACCTAGAAAATTACTTACCTTTTAACTGTCTTAATATCAACAGATATTAAAACAGAATGTGAATGCTAATTTCTATATTTGAAATATAGTAAAATTGAATATATTTTACCTGGTTCTACTTTAGGAAATCTAGAATTTTCACTGTTCAAAACAGGGTCACCTTGTGATTATTATACTTCCCTATGTCAAAGAATGCCTACTCCATCCTCCACTATACAAATATAATTTCTCCTGGGCTGTCTCAGTTATTTATCCCTCTGTCATCAATTGGATTCATCAATGATATTAATCAGTCCTCTATTCTATTGTAGTTACATTGTTGCCATTGTACATAATCCTTAATTCTAACTTTTTCAGCATTTGTTGACCCATATTATTTTAATTTTTCATTATGCCTAGAACAAATACTTCCTTAAGTCTGTTTTGAAAACTAAATCGTATATTTCTCAAGTGGTTAATGATTTTAACACCAGTTAAATATATAGGTGAAAATATAGTATCTAAGATACTATTTATAAAATAGAACTATATAGATGTTGTTTTTATAGTCTAGAAATTATGTAAGATTTTTAAATCTTTTTAGGACAATCTATCAATAATAATATGGAGTTTAAACCAGGAATGCAAGATTGGGTTAACAGTCAAATATCAGTCATTATAACTCATCATATCAACAAGCCAAAGGTGGGAGGAAAATGTGGTAATAGCACAAGATTCAGGAAAAGCCTTTTACAAAATTCAACATTTATTTCTGACAACACTTTCAAAATTTAACAATAGGAAGAAATTTTTCAACCTGATAAAAGGCATTTATAAATGAACAAAGAAGCCATAACTAACATCAAATTTAAAGATAAAATATTTTGTGTAGAAATCAAATGCGATTTTTAAAACTTATAAGGGGAAACAAAGAAATTCAAGTAGCTAAAATTTAGAAAAATAAAAACCAATTTGGAAAAACTATATTACCTGCAGACATATACCTATATGGGTAACTTTATAATAAAATTGCAAAGACATCAATGTAATGGAAGATTCTAGAAATAGACCAAAAGATATATGGCCAAAAATTATCAATAAAGTTGAAAAAGAAAAAAAGGTATTTTTAACAAATAATGTTCTATGCAATATAATGATATAAAACAAAACTTGTTCCTACTTCACACCACATGTAAAAATTAACTCTTAATTAACCATAGAAATACATATAAAACCTAAAATTATAACACTTCAAAAAGTAAACAAGAGAAACGGTTGTTTTCTTGGGTTAAGTACAAATGCTTTAGGTATAACATAGAAAGGAAACAAATTTTATCAAAATTAAGAAGCAGTACATGTCAAGAGTAACTGTGAAGAGTGAGAAAAAAAAAAGGTCATGGGCTAGAAAAAATATTTTTAAATAATTTACCTAATAAAAGACTAGCACTCAGAATGTATAATCAATTTTCAAAACTAAATAATGAAGAAAATCATGAAAGAAGATGTTTGTTCCCTTTTCTCGGGGGATTTTGATTTCACTATGCTTCATTTTTAGTAGTTTCAATTGCTATATTTTCAAGTTCAGTAATTTTGCTTCTACATGACCTAATCTGTATCAGTTCCATTGTCTTTATCATCTCAAATATATAAAATTTTCAGTTTCAAAAGTTTGAATTTAACATTTTTTATAACTTTCATGCATCTATCATCTTTGTCTTTTATTTCTTGAACTTATAAATACAATTACAAAAAAATAAAACTATTTTAAAGCATTTTCATAGCACTTCAATAATAGCAATAATACATTGCTTGATTTTGCTCTTCATTATTGATTTAATTTTACTGCTTTTTTGCATGCTAGACTTGGGAATTTTACTTTGTTGGATTTTTGATATTTTTATTCCCTATAACTATGTGTATCTTTCTAGGATGCAATTTTACTACTTGGAAACAGTTTAATTTCTTCAAGGATTTTTTTTACTTCTGCTGAGCAGAACACAGTCAGCCTTTTTTCAAGGGTTCATTTTGCTCCCACTAAATATGATTTCAAGTGATCAAATCTATACCCCATGAACTATGAGGTTTTCTTCTTTGGTCATTGAAAACAGACCTGTCCTTGCATGTGTGAGCTTTAAGAATTAATTCCTCTACAAAGATTACCTCAAAATAGACCAAATAAATAAGAGAGCTAAAATCATATAACTCTTACAAGATGACCTTAGATTTGGTCATAGATTTCTAGACACGATACCGAAAGCATGAGCAACAAAAAGAAAATTTGATAAATTACACTGCATCAAAATTTAAAGCTTTTGTACATTAAAGAACATGCTAAAGTAAAAAAAAAAAAAAAATAACATACAGAGTGGAAAAAAAATATTTGCAAATCATGTATCTGATAAGGGTCTAGTTGCCAGAATGTATAAAGAACTCTTACAACACAAAAACAAAAAGACAGCTCAAAAATCACAAAGGTTTGCATAAGCATTTTTTATAGAAGATATACAAACAGGTAAGTAAGAATATAAAAAGATACTCAACATTATTAGTCATTAGAAAAATGCAAATCAAAATCACAAGAAGTACTACTTCATACCCACTGTGATGGTTATTCAAAAACAAAGGAAAATAGCAAGTGCTGGTAAGAATAAGGAGACTTTAAACCCTAGCACATTGATGATAAGAATGTTAAAAAGTTTAGCCATTGTAGAAAATAGTTTGTCAGCCCTTCAAAAAGGGAAACAGAACTAACTACCACATAACTCAACAACTCTATTCCTATGTATACACATGTTATTGCAGCACTGTTCAAAATAGACAGATGGGGGAAACAGCTCAAATGTCCATCCACAGATGAAAAAATAAACTAATTGTGGTATATACATACCACAGAATATTATTCAACCTAAAAAAGAATGAAGTACCAATAGATGCTAGAACATAACCTTTAAAATATTCTAAGTGAAAAAAGCCAGACGCAAAAGGTTACACATTATAGAACTCCATTTATATGAAATATTCAGAATAGGTAAATTCATAAGAATAAAAGTATATAGATCTAGCTGGAGGCAAGGGAAAACAGGGGCACCTGGCTTACTGTGTATAGGGTTTCCTACTGGGGTAATGAAAGTACTTTAGAACAAAATAGAGGTAGTGATTTTGAAACATTGTGAATGTACTAAATGGCAATGAATTGTTCACTCTAAAATGGTTAATTGTATGTTGTGTGAATTTCACCTTAATAATAGAGAATGCCTCCCTCTGATGCTTTTAGAGAGTACCAAAGTTCACACTCCGACTTTGGTCATTTCTTTACATGAATGCACTGACAAGTACTCAGTTGAATACTCATGAGTGAATATCTGCAGATCTCTCTCCCATTTTGTTCTTCTGAACTCTACCTGCCTTGGTCCCTCTTGACTCTTAACTCTGTGTCTTTTAAAATAAATATTTTTTCTTTATTGATTTTAGAGAGAGAGGAAGGGAAATGGAGAGAAAGAGAGAAACATCGATGAGAGAGAACATTGATTGGCCGCCTCCTGCATGCCCCCCATTGGGGATCAGGAACACAACCTGGGCACGTGCCCTGATCGGGAATTGACCCGGTGACCTCTTGTTGCATGGGTGGACGCTCAACCAGTGAGCCACACCGGCTGGGCTAACTGTCTTTAAGTTAGAGATATCTCTAGCCTCCACCTTATTCCCAAACACCTAAACTTCAATTTTAAAAAATACCTAGCCAGCCAGTGTGGCTCAGTGGATTGAGAGTCATCCCATGGACTGAGAGGTCCTAATTTGGTTCCTGAGCAGGGTACACGCCCCAGTTGCAGGCTCAATCACCATTAGGGGGGGGGGGGGCGTGTAGGAGACTCTCTCACATCGATATTTCTATGTCTCTTACTCTCTCTCTAAAAAATCAATAAAAACATTAAAAATTTGTCCAGCCAGTGTGGCTCGGTGGTTGAGCATCGACCCATGCATCAAGAGGTCGCCGGTTCAATTCCCAGCCAGGACACATGCCCAGATTATGGGACTGACCCCCAGTGGGGGACATGTGGGAGGCAGCCAATCAATGTTCTCTCTCATTGATGTTTCTGTCTCTCTCTCCCTTTCACTTCCTCTCTCTCTAAAATCAATAAAGGGAAAAAAAAGTAAAAAATATATTAAAAATCTAAAAATTAATAAAAGAATCCCTAGATAATAAGCTGGAGCAAACTATCTTGAGCTCATCTTGTTTATCTTCTCTGTGTCAGGTGTTTTCCTGCAATGTCTTAATGTTCAATGTCTTTTATGGATGTTGTCTATTTTTCAGTTGTTTTGGGATGATGCTAATTTCAGTGTCTGTTATCTAGTGTGTCCATAAATGAAAGTCAACATGCACTTTTTCCTGAAGTATTTTTCAACCTATTTTTTTCCATATTTGTTCTCAGGTGTTCATTTTGTAAACACATATACATGCACTTGTGCACACATACACACAGATATAGTTCTCTCTTTAGAAGATATAAAGTGTACTACGTAAGTATAAGAAACATTAATATGAGTCTTTCTGAAGATGGAAAAGCATACATGCACATGCTCACTGACATTTCAAATAGTATTTTATTCACAATAGCAATACGAATTCCAGCATCATAGCTCTTATAAGAGTAAGTATCATCACAGAGCTCTTTTTCAACGTACAAAGGATGTTCTCTAATGAGATTCTGCTGCCAAAAGTGAATAAAAAGAAGAGGTACACCTGTCCGTGCAATCCTCTCATACAGACTTTAACCTTAATGAGTAGAATATGTCCATAGTTTCTTCAGTATGCTAAGGGGATTAGATTGCTAAGGACAAACACTTTCCTTTTTGATATAATTTTTTTTTATCTTCACTTGAGGATATATTTTTTTCCATTTTTCTTCAGACAGAGTGGGAGGTGGTGGGAGAGATCGATTGGTTGCCTCCCTCATGACCCCAGTTGGGGCTGGGGACCAAAATGCAACCGAGGTACGTGCCCTTGACAGGAACTGAATCCAGGACTCTTTGGTCTGCAGGCCGATGCTCTAATCACTGAGCCAAACTGGCCTGGGCTAAGGACGAACATTTTCTAACAATGTACCTTCATTAGGAATAGCCACTGATAATAAGGAATGCACTCATTATTAAGGGAAAGGATGTCAATTCTTTTTAAAAAAAAATTATGTTCCCCTGGACAACAAAAATTTGATTAACTGATTCTACCCAATAGGTAGATTGCTTAGAGAATCATTTTTCCTCAGCTAAAGGGCCACTGGAACCTGTATTCTAACTTTTAAAAAATTATAAGCAATTGATTTTAAAGGATTGCTTTTACAAATGAACAAAATAGACTCAGAGACATAGAAGTAGGGCTCAGACTGACAAACCTCAAAGGAAGAGAGTCAGGGTGGGGGAGATAAACCAAAGAATTTATATGCATGTATGCATAACCAGTGGACATAGACAACGATGCTGTGGGAGGGGGGAGTGGGATCAGGAGGGGTGTGTCAATAGGGGGAAAAAGAGCCACATCTGTAACAAAAATAAATTAATAAGAAAAATAAAATGAAGAATTGCTTTTAACATGAAGAATGGTGTGTCATCCTGAAAGTATGGTTTGTAGTCATGTTACTCTTGTTCTCGGAATTATTGAGTTGGTAATCTAAATGTTTGTTGTTGTTTTTTTATGTTGCTAGAGCAATTTGTAGGAAAAATAATTATCAACCAACCAGTTTCAGAGCACAGTTGCAACAGTAACCTTTAATTAATCTGTCCCATGGAGGCAGCCTGTCTCTATCATTCCCCCACCAAACCCTCACTGTCATAAGGCAGCAAAGAAATGACAACTGCGTATAAGTCTGCTGAGACTTACTCTTTCTAAACACCCTGTGTTCTCATGCCTCTGCAGCTTTGCAATTCCTGTACCCCTACCTAAAAGACAGTCCACACTTTCTCCATTTTAAGAAACATATTTATCTTTCAAGACATGTTATGAGTGTCATCTTTTAAATAGAATCTTCTCCGATTTCCCTAGCACATTAAGTAACAGTCTTTTTAATGGTTTTATTTTAATGTTTATTTTTTATTCTTTATTGATTTTTAGAGAGAGAGGAAGGGAGAGGGAGAGAGATAAAAACATTGATGAGAGAGAACATCGACTGGCCACCTCATCCACATCCACGCCCAGGAATTTGGCCCACAACCTGGACATGTGTCCTGATCGGGAATCGAACTGGTGACCTCTTGGTGCATGGGTCGATGCTCAACCACTGAGTCACACCAGCTGGGCAGTAACAGTCTTTTTTAAACCACTCCACCATAGAGATAATTTTATTGCTTACAGATTTCATTAGCAGTTGGTTTCCCTGTGGTCTTCTGAGTTTCTGACAGTCTGAGCCTTGTTTACGCTACAACATCCTTGGAAGTTCTGCCCCCAGTGCACAATAAACCTTTGAGAAGTAATTGTTGGGAGAAAGTAAAGAAGTCAAAGAGCAAGGTAGATAAAGATAAAGTAAATGACTACTTTATTGTAGGCACTAGGCAATACACCCTTGCCTCATTTTATTCTTCTTCACTTAATTGTGCTTTGCAGATGATGCTTTTCTTATTCTTTTTTCTTTTTTTTTTACAAATTGCAGCTTTGTGGCAACTCTGCACTGAGAAGGTCTATTGGTATCATTTTACAGTAAGGTTTACTGAATATTTTAAGCCCACTTCTCAGAAAAACAATTTTCTTTCAAAGTATTACTGCCCAGTGACAAGACACCTGGTCATTCAAGAGCTCTGATTGTATTGCACAGTGAGATTAATGTTGTTTTCTGTCGCTAACACTACACCCATTCTGCAGCCTGTGGATTAAGGAGTCATTTTGACGTTCAAGTCTCATTATTTAACAATTACACTTTGTAAGGTTATCGCCACCATAGATAATGATTCCTCAAATGGATTTTGGCAAAGTAAATTGAAAACTTCTGAAAAAAATCCACTGTTCTAGATGCCATTAACATTAGTGACTCATGGGAAGAGGTCAAAATAGCAACATAAATAGGGGTCTGTAAGAAGTTGATTCCAGCCCTCATGGATGACTTCAAGGGGTTTAAAACTTCAGTGGAGGAAATAACTGCAGATGTGGTGGTAGAAATAGAAAGAATTAGAAGTGGAGCCTGACGATGTGACCGAATCACTGCAATTCATCATAACACTTTCATGGATGAGGAGTTGCTTCTGACGGATGAGCAAAGACAATTGTTTCTTGAGAGATGAAATCTATTCCTAGTGAAGATGATGAAGACTGTTGAAATGACTCTTTACATATTACATAAATTTAGTTGATAAGGCAATGGCAGGATTTGAGAGGATTTACTCCCTTTTCGAAAGAAGTTCTACTGTGGATAAAATGTTGTCGAACAACATCGTATGGTACAGAGACATCATTTGAAGCGAACAGTCAATTGATACAGCGAGTTTCATTATTGTTTTGTTTTAAGAAATTGCCACAGCCACCTCAATCTCCAGCAACCACCACCTGATCAGTCAGCAACCATCAACACTGAGGCAAGACTGGCCACCAGCAAAGAGATTACTACCCACTGAAGGTTCAGATAATGGTTAGCATTTTTTAGCAATAACATATTTTTAATTAAGGTATGTACATTGTTTTCTTATATAGAATACTATTGCACTCTTAATAGAGTATAGTGCATGTAAACATGCTCTACCAAACCAAAAGGTTCACATGACTCGCTTTATTGCAATATTCACTTTATTGGAGTCGTATGAAACCGTACCCATAATATCTCCCAAGGATGTTTGTACAAACACAAGAGGACACATATTCTGACATTTGCACAATTTGATCACTTACATCACCGAAATTTGGCCACAACATCTGAATTAACTTAATCTTGAAAAACTCGTGCATTTAATGAAGTCAAGAGCTTTGAGTAGCTGAAGAAATGCTATTGTGAAGCAATCTGATAATGACATTAAATTGATGTTATAAAACCTGAATATATGGAATAAATATACATAGACGTTTCTACTATGGAAAAAATAACAGCTAAAGAGTCAGAAAGATTAATAGCATTTTTATCTCTCCCTTGATTATTTTTATGTTGATGATTGTATTGTTAAATAAAAACACATAATTCTCCAACTGGGAGCCATAGAAAACTTGTAACTAGTTTAAAAACTGGCTGAGGTGATATAATACATATTGTCTTAAAAAATGATTTTGAATAAATGTTCAATGTGATGCAGTGTATAGAAAACAAGACTTTATTTTTAGCCTTGAACCAGTCATGTCTAGATTGGTGAACTATCAGAAAATAATACCCCTTCATGGGACTCGATTACAACAGAGAGAACTCAGAATCCTCCAATGAGAATATTCTTACACAAGAATATATCATCATGATTAAAATCAAATGCAAAAATATTGAGAAAATATTAATAAGAAAGAAATAGAACTATGGAGGCTAAATTAATAAAATATTCTGAAGGGCTACATGCCATGTAGAAGCACAAGCCCAGAGACCATGGTTGGGACTGTCCTCTAATAGTTAGCCATAGATGGGGTGGCAGGTATCTCACAATAAAACAAAACATTTGTGAACTCAAGAGAGAAGCTACAAGACTATACACAAAATATGGAGAAAGGTTTCCATGTAGAAATTAACATGTATTAGGTAATGTTCATCTTTGCATTATTAAGTTGCTATAAATGTAGTTAGGGTCAAATTAATTTTTGCCACAAACTTGCCCTCATATATTTAAATAAGTGTTTATAGATTTTAAGAAATATTTGCCTACGTGTTTGAGAATACGCTAAAGTTTCTGAAAGCTACCCCAATCCAAATCTGAGTGCTGCAACAATTATGTATGGCCTTGATTGCTGGCTTCTGTAATTTTCTCAAAAAAATTAGGCATTTAAGAACTAGGAAACAGGATGAGATGAACTGTTGTTTTGTTTGTTTGTTGTGATATCTAAAGTTTATCTTTTAAACATCAAATTATTTTTGTTATGCATATGAAATAATCTCTGATGAGCTTCCATTATAGATCATGGTAACTGGGATGATTTAATGTGTTATTTTGAGGCTATCATGCCACATACTAGCAGGGTTTTCAAGCAGCAGTATTTTTCTTGGCCTAAAAACAAAATATATATATATATAATTTTAGATTTTAATTCATATAACAATTAAATTTAAAGCAGTTGGTGTTGAAGCACAAACTCATTTGTGTATCTGTTGCTCACAGGAAACTATATTTACTCAACTGAAATTCAGCATTTGTGGGTAAAAAATTAACTACCACTGCATTACTGCATTCTTTCCTCTTCCCTACACACTCCGTTTTCTTAAGTATTTTCATTTTGAACAAAATGCATTTTATTAAATCCTGAACTCTTCCAAATTCTTAAGCAAAGTAGGAAGGCCCATTTAAGAAAATTACCAAAGCCTCTTTTAAACCTTTTATTCTGGGACAGAATAAAAGCAAGCTGTAAGTGACGACACCTAAGAGAAAATATCATAGAAATTATCTGAATCATTCTTTTTTAGAAAATTAGCAAATCTATGAAATGGTAATCATTGAAGACTCATATTTCAAGAAAAGTGTGAAATAGTTTTCTTTGTAGCCTATTGTTGTAGAAGTTCCTTCTAGTACAATTGAATCAATTTTTTCGTACTAAGAATCAGAAAGAAAGCTATTATTGAAGAGAGCTCCATTTTTACCAAATTCTATATAGTGTGCAATTTTATTCAGTAAAAAATAGAAAATACTATGACAATTTAAAAATTAATGACTCAAACCTATAAAACATAATGATATCTTTAAATAAATCAGTTCTTGGGAAATTAGGATTATTATATAGTCTAGTTACAAGATAAATGGCTACATCATCCATAAATATCTGTTTCTATGGTTTCTGATGACCAATCATATAGCTCTGACATAAGAACATTATTTTATTTATTTTGTACAGTTCTTCGCTAGCCAGTCTGTTCAATTTGTAGACTAAATTAATTATCATTTCTGTAGTGGGATGTTCCATCTATATTCTGAAGAATTCATATTTCGGAGCTTTCCTTAAGATTGTTGAACTATTTGGATAGTAATTTCTTGAAATGGAGAGGACCTTTCCTGAGCAAAGATTCTTATACCTAATGCTGACTTATCCATCAGAAGGGAAATAAAATGGTGAGTACCTCATCATTTTTGTCAATGGTATACATTTCCTCACCTTACCATAAAATCATATCCACTAAGTGGGCAGAATCTTTTTCATTAAATATTGTCTCATATTCAAGACCAAGTACTACTGCTTTGGAATTCCTCTGACAGAGTGTGACACCTTAGAAAGAGACTCAATTGCTCTCATTTTGTATTTTGTAAAATTTTGAAATTATAATTGTTTGAGGGCATCAAACAGATCCTAAATACTTTGCATGAAAGAAAAACTCATGAACAATTGCAGAAAACATTCAGGATCTATCATATCTGGAAAAGTGGCAACTAGAAGGTGAGCCATTCGTAGAACCTTTATTGGTAGAACATGGAAAAGAACAGAGGGCACTTGATCCCAAAGTTAATGCATCTTACCAACTCAAGGGATGTCATTCATGTTGAGGTCTGTGTAAATGTTGTCCCTGATGCTCATGTGAGATGGTCATGTGATGCTCTGTTGGGAACTCTCTAAACACCTGACACAAGAGTGGATCTATGCAGAGGGGTAGAGTTCCTGTGAGAGCATATGATAATCACAAGAAAGAAAGATTCCAGCTCCACTTTATTTTATTTTAATTTTTAGATTTTTTTTCCTTTATTGATTTTAGAGAGAGAAGTGAGAAGGAGAGACAGAAATATCGATTGATTGGCCTCCTCCTGCATGTTCCCTGTTGGGGATTGGGCCCACAACCTGGGCATGTGCCCTGACTGGGAATCAAACCAGCAACCTCTTGGTGCATGGGGTGATGCTCTACCACTGAGCCACACCAGCTGGGCTCCTGCTCCACATTAAATAGCAGGTATTTCCAACAACATTTTCATCCCAAGCTTGAGAAACATTTCCCCATAGAGTTCATTTAGTACTTTCTAGGGTAGAACTACAGATGTAGGGTAAAGCAGTAAAGCACAGCTCTCAGACTGAATCTATAATACATTCAGCTTTTCCAGTACAGCAAAAAGGGACTGGGGCTTAGGAGGAGACAAAATAGCTCAGTTTCACTTCTGACCTTGTCACATGCCTTGGTAATTCTTCACTGCCTTGGTAAATTCCTGTGATAAGACCTGTGCATCCATTTTCTTCATTCTCTATAACGTGGAATTACAATATAGTGTTACTGTAAAATACGTAGCAATTGAAATCAAGCCTTATAAGATGTTATGACCACTGGTTTGGATATTATGAATACATGACTTCTGTAAATATCGTTGTCATGTAACTTCTGCACAATGTAATAATGTTCAAAGGTAGGGGACTTTTTTTTTTGTTTCCACAATTCGAATTGTGAATTTCATCAACGGCTGCTAATTCAAGGAGAATTTGTCCTAGTCTTATAATATAATATTTAATTAAATCATCATTCATTAGAAAGCATTCAGAATTCCAAAATGGCAACAGAGTAAATGGAAGCTACATAGACGATCTCCCAGGACAAAACTAGAATTACAACTAAAATAAAGAAAAGTCTTTAGAGAAAAGCAATAGAAAAGCAGAAGGACAGGACCATATAATCAGGGACACTGGTAGGATCTGCGGAGGCATGAGAGGGTGGTGGACTGGGAGCCCACCAACAGCAGCGGTCTTAGCTGTGAGCAGTGCCCTCGGGGATAAAATACAAAGCTTGCTCCACAGCACAGAAGACTGGAACAGAGCACTGAATTGGCTACAGACACTCACTTGGGCTCCAGCAGAGGGAGGGCAGACTGAACTGGAACTCTGTAAGGTCACCCAGAATTTGGAGGGCCCTCAGAATTATTGCTGAGTCAGGCAACAAAGGATTGTGGCCAGTTTGCTCCTTTCCAGAGCTGTAGGGAAAAGCAGCAGACCCTCCCAAGGATATTCAACCTTTTCCAGGTGAGGTTAAAAAAAGAAGCAAATTGAGGCTCATTAACAACCAGCATCTGTCCCACCCTCTGGAAATCCTCCTACAGCAGTTCACCAGGGCTACATTCAAAGGCCCTGAGTAACTAAATTTTCTAGCCTCCAGGCAAAAAGTTAGAGGATAACTGAACCTTTCCTAGGCTTCCAAATCTACCCAGGAAAGTAATACTTGACAGTGGTGTTTAACGTGGGCCACCAAGGCTCAACCAAACCCAGTACAGGGAGCCACAAACATCAAAACACCAACACCAAAAGGAAAATTTGGCAGGTTCCAAAACCCACTGAGATAGCCAAAATGGTGAAACAAAGAAATAAATACCAAATAAAAGAACAAGAGAATTCTATCGAAGATGAGATCAATGAAATGCAGTTAAGCAAATTCTAAGAGGTAGAGTTCAGAGCCATGATCTTGAGGAAGCACAACAGCATGAGTAAGGACATCAGCACCATCCGTAAAGATATAGAAACATTGAAAACCAACCAAGTGGAAATGAATAATGCATAACAGAAATAAAGAACACATTGGAAGGACTAACCAGCAGAGTAGAGGAAGCTGAGGACTGGATCAATGAATTAAAAGACAGGGTAGAAAAAAATCAACCAATCAGAAAACCAAAAGGAAAAAACAATTAAAACACAGGAAGATAGCTTAAGAGAACTGTGAGACAACTAGAAACATAATAAAATCTGTATCATACGAGTCCCTGAAGACGAAGAAAATGAACAAGGGTTAGAGAATATATTTGAAGAAATAGTGACAAAAAACTTTTCTAACTTGGTGAAGGAAGAAGGCATTCAAGTTCAAGAATCACAGAGAGCCCCAAGTAAGAAGAACCCAAACAGGCCCACACCAACACACATAGTAATTAAAATGCCAAAAATTAAAGACAAGGAGAGAATCCTAAACGCAGCAAGAGATAAGCAACAGGTTACCTATGAAGGAACCCCCATAAGGCTCTCAGCTGACTACACAACAGAAACACTACAGGTCACAAGAGAATGGCATGAAGTAATCAAGGTCATGAAAAACAAGAATCTGAATCCAAGACTACTCTATCCATCAAGGCTGTCATTAAAAATAAAAGATCAAATAAAGTGCTTCCCAGACAAAAAAAAAAATGCTAAGGTAATATATTAGCACCAAACCAGCATTGCAAGATATGCTAAAAGGACTGCTATAATTAATAGAAGAAATAGCAGAAAAATATAATCACGCTAAACAACAATGGCAATTAATAAGTACATATCAATAATCACCTTAAATGTAAATGGTTTAAATACTCTGATAAAAAGACACATAGGAACCGAAAAATGGCGGCGGAGTGAACGGAGCTACACAGACCGTCTCCCAGAACCAAACTGGAATTACAACTATAACACAGACAAATCGACGGGAAAAACCAACAGAAAAGCAGCTTGCGAGGACCATACAACGAGGGACACTGACTCGATCCCGGTTGGCTTGCGAAGGCGCGAGACGGGGCTGGGAGCCCACGGTCGGCAGCTCGGCAGCGGCCTCAGCTGGGAGCGGCGCCCTCGGGTTACACTCCCAGGCGGCCCACAGCGCAGCCGGGACAGAGGCTGAAACAGCCACAGCCACTCACCTTGGGCTCCGGCGGAGGGAGGGCGGACTGGACTGGAACTGAGTCGGGACACTCGGGATTTGGAGGGCGCTCAGAGCTTTGGCTGAGTGCAGCCACTCAGGACGGTGACCACATTGCCCCTTCCCAGGGCTCTGAGGAGAGGCAGCAGCCCCTCCCTCGGAGATCCAACCCCACCCTGTGGGCCATTGAAGTGCTAATTGAGGCTCACTAACAACCAGCATCTGCCCCACCCTCCTGAAAGCCCCTTGGCTGAGCACCAGAGGGAGTTTTTCAATCAACTGACAACCCAAAACGCATCAAGTAACCTAGACTGCTAGCCTCCAGGCAAAAAGCTAGAGGATAACAGTACATTTCCTGGTCTGGCAACTTTAACCAGGAAAGTAAGACTTGACAGTGGTGTTCAACGTGGGTACTCCCTCGCTCATCTAAACACAGGAGAGGGAGCCACAAACAGCAGAACACCAACACCCACAGGGAGAACTTGACAGGCTCCAAAGCCCACAGTGATAGCCAAAATGGTGAAACACAGAAACAGAAGCCAAATGAAAGAGCAAGACACCTCCACCGAAGATGAGATCAATGCGGAGCAATTAGGCATGTTAACAGAGCTAGAATTCAGAGCCATGATCTTGAGGAAGCTGAACAGCATGAGTAAGGACATAGAGACACTGAAAATAAGCCAATTGGAAATTAAAAACCAACAAGAAGAGATAAAAAATGACATATCAGAAATGAAAAACACATTGGAAGGTTTAAAAAGCAGAGTAGGGGAAGCTGAGGACTGGATCAGTGAATTAGAAGACAGGGTAGAAAAAATCAACCAATCAGAAAAACAAAAGGAAAAAACGATTAAAAAACAGGAAGACAGCTTAAGAGAACTATGGGACAACTGGAAACGTAATAATATTCGCATCATAGGAGTCCCCGAAGAAGAAGAAAATGAGCAAGGGATAGAGAATATATTCAAAAAAATAGTGAGAGAAAACTTCCCTAATTTGGTGAAGGAAGAAGGCATTCAAGTTCAAGAAGCACAGAGAGTCCCAAGTAAGAAGAACCCAAACAGGCCCACACCAAGACACATAGTAATTAAAATGCCACAAATTAAAGACAAAGAGAGAATCCTAAAAGCAGCAAGAGATAAGCAACAGGTTACCTACAAAGGGAACCCCATAAGGCTCTCAGCTGACTTCTCACAAGAAACACTACAGGCCAGAAGAGAATGGCATGAAGTAATCAAAGTCATGAAAAACAAGAATCTGAATCCAAGACTACTCTACCCAGCAAGGCTATCACTGAAAATAGAAGGTCAAATAAAGAGCTTCCCAGACAAAAAAAGGCTAAGGGAATACATTAGCACCAAACCCGCACTGCAAGAAATGTTAAAAGGACTGCTGTAATTAGCAGTAGAAATGGGAAGAAAAATAGAACCACACTAAACAAAAATGGCAATAAATAAGTACATATCAATAATCACCTTAAACGTTAATGGATTGAATGCTCCCATAAAGAGACACAGAGTAGCTGATTGGATAAGAAAGCATGACTCATCTATATGTTGTTTACAAGAGACCCACCTCTCAACAAAAGACTCACATAGGTTGAAAGTGAAGGGATGGAAAAAAATTTTCCAAGCAAATGGAAAGCAAAAAAAAGCTAGGGTAGCAATTCTCATATCTGATAAAATAGATTTCAAAATGAAGACCATAACTAGAGACAAAGACGGCCACTACATAATATTGAAAGGATCTATCCAACAGGAAGATATAACCTTGATAAACATATATGCACCCAATATAGGAGCACCAAAATATATTAAAAATCTTCTGGAGGACTTCCAAGGAGAAATCGACAACAGTATAATTATAGCAGGGGACTTCAACACCCCGTTGACAGCACTGGATAGATCCTCTAGGCAAAAAATTAGCAAGGAAACAGAGACTCTAAATGAAGCACTAGACCAAATGGATTTAATAGATATCTACAGAGAATTACACCCCAAAACTACAGAATACACATTCTTCTCAAGTGCACATGGGACATTCTCAAAGATAGACCACATGATAGGACACAAACTAAATCTCTACAAGTTCAAGAAGATTGAAATCATATCAAGCATCTTCTGACATCACAATGGCATGAAACTAGAAATCAATTGCAACAAGAACATGCAAAGACATTTCAACACATGGAGGCTAAATAGCGTGTTATTAAACAATGAATGGGTCACCGACGAGATCAAGGAAGAAATTAAAAACTTCCTGGAAACCAATGAAAATGAACACACAACAACACAAAATCTATGGGATGCAGCGAAAGCAGTTCTGAGAGGGAAGTTCATAGCACTACAGGCCTACCTCAAAAAAACAAGAAAAATTTCTAATTGACTGTCTAACCTCACAACTTAAAGAATTAGAAAGCAAACAAAAAGAAAACCCCAGAGCAAGTAGAAGGAAGGAAATAGTAAAGATCAGAGCAGAAATCAATGGCATAGAGACCAAAAAAACAATTCAAAGGATCAATGAAACAAAGAGCTGGTTTTTCAAAAAGATAAACAAGATAGACGGACCCTTAGCTAGACTCACCAGGAAACAAAGAGAGAGAACCCAAATACACAAAATCAGAAATGAAAGAGGAGAAGTAACAACCAACACCACGGAAATACAAAAGATCGTTAACAACTACTATGAACAACTATATGGCAACAAATTCGAAAATCTAAGCGAAATGGACAAATTTCTAGAAACACACAGTCTCCCAAAACTATTTCCGGAAGAGATAGAAAACTTGAACAGACCAATAACAACCAAAGAAATTGAAGAGGTAATCAAGACTCTCCCAGCAAACAAAAGCCCAGGCCCAGATGGTTTCACGGGGGAGTTTTACCGAACATTCAAAAAAGAACTAACACCCATTCTCCTCAAACTATTTCAAAAAATTCAAGAAGAAGGAAGACTTCCAAACACGTTCTATGAGGCCAGCATAATTCTAATTCCAAAACCAGAAAAAGACACTACGAAGAAAGAAAACTACAGGCCAATATCCCTGATGAACATAGACGCCAAAATCCTGAACAAAATATTAGCAAATCGGATCCAGAAGTACATCAAAAAAATTATTCACCATGACCAAGTGGGATTCATTCCAGGGATGCAAGGCTGGTACAATATTCGCAAATCAATAAACGTGATACACCACATCAACAAAATGAAGAATAAAAACCACATGATCATATCAATAGATGCTGAAAAAGCATTCGACAAAATCCAGCATCCATTTCTGATAAAAACGCTCAGCAATGTAGGAATCGAGGGATCATATCTCGACATAATAAAGGCCATATATGAAAGACCTACAGCCAACATCATACTCAATGGACAGAAACTAAAAACATTTCCATTAAGAACAGGAACAAGACAGGGATGTCCACTTTCGCCACTCTTATTTAACATTGTACTGGAAGTCTTAGCCACAGCAATCAGACATGAAGAAAAAATAAAAGGGATCCAAATTGGAAAGGAGGAAGTGAAACTGTCATTATTTGCAGATGACATGATATTGTACATAGAAAACCCTAAAGACTCCATCAAAAATCTATTAGACTTAATAAATGAATTTGGCAAAGTAGCAGGATACAAAATTAACGTCAAGAAATCGAAGGCATTCTTGTACATCAATGATGAACTCACAGAAAGAGAAACTGAAAAAACAATCCCATTTACCATTGCGCGAAAAAAATTACTATACCTAGGAATAAACTTAACCAAAGAAGTAAAGGACCTATTTGCAGAAAACTACAGGTCATTGAAAAAAGAAATAGAGGAAGATATAAAAAAGTGGAAGCACATACCCTGTTCATGGATTGGAAGAATTAACATAATTAAAATGTCCATACTACCCAAAGCAATCTATAGATTCAATGCAATCCCCATCAAAATACCAACGACATATTTCATAGAACTAGAACAAATACTTCAAAAGTTCATATGGAACCAAAAAAGACCCCGAATAGCCACAGCAATCTTGAAAAAGAAGAACAAAGTAGGTGGGATCACAATACCAAATATCAGGTTATACTACAAAGCGACTGTAACCAAAACAGCCTGGTACTGGCACAAAAACAGGCATATCGACCAGTGGAACAGAACAGAGAACCCAGAAATGGACCCAAGGCAATACGCTCAATTAATATTTGGCAAAGGTGGCAAGAGCATACAGTGGAGTAAAGACAGCCTCTTTAATAAATGGTGTTGGGAAAATTGGACAGCTACATGCAAAAAAATGAAACTAGACCATCAACTTACACCATACACAAAAATAAACTCAAAATGGATAAAAGACTTAAATGTGACCCGTGAATCCAGAAAAATTCTAGAAGAAAATGTAGGCAACAAAATTTCGGACATCATACGGAGCAGAATTTTCACTGACACATCACCTAAGGCAACAGAAATAAAGGAGAAAATGAACACATGGGACTACATCAAACTAAAAAACTTCTGCACAGCAAAAGAAACAATCATCAAAATGGAAAGGCAACCCACTGTATGGGAGAACATCATTGCCAATGATGTATCAGATAAGGGATTAATTTCCAATATATATAGAGTGCTCATACAACTCAACAGAAGGAAGACAAAGAACCCAATTTAAAAAGTGGGCCGAGAAGCTAAATAGACATCTCTTCAAACAGGACATACAAATGGCCAAGAGACATATGAAGAAATGCTTAACATCACTAATCATCAGAGAAACACAAATTAAAACAACAATGAGTTATCACCTCACACCTGTCTGAATGGCCGCCATCAACAAATCATCAAACAACAAGTGTTGGCGAGGGTGTGGAGAAAAGGGGACTCTAATACACTGCTGGTGGGAATGCAGACTGGTGCAGCCGCTATGGAAAACAATATGGTGCTACCTCCAAAAATTAAAAATTGAACTTCCATTTGACCCAGTGATCCCACTGCTGGGAATATACCCTAAGAAGCCTGAAACACCAATCAGGAAGAATATATGTACCCCCATGTTCATAGCAACACTATTTACAATAGCTAAGATCTGGAAACAGCCCAAGTGTCCACCAGTAGACGAATGGATAAAAAAGCTGTGGTACATATACACAATGGAGTACTATGCAGCGGTAAGAAAGAAAGATTTCTTATCCTTTGAGACGACATGGAGGGACCTGGAAAGTATTATCCTAAGTGAAAGAAGCCAAGCAGAAAAAGACAAATACCACATGATCTCACTTATATATGGAATATAATGAACATAACAGTCTGAGGAATACAGTAGACCCAGAAACATGGAAGTAGGGCACAGACTGACATCCCTCAGAAGAGGGGATGGGGGGTGGGGGGGTGGGAAGAGATAAACCACATAACTTATATGCATGTATGCATGACCAATGGACATGGACAACTAAGCCGGGGACAGGGTGGAGGGGGGGTAGGGTGGGGGGTGCCAATGGGGTAAAAAGGTAAAATATGTGTAACAAAAAAATAAATAAAAATTCATAAAAAAAAAAAAAAAAGACACATAGTAGCTGACTGGATAAGAAAGCTTAATTCACATATATGTTGTTTACAAGAGACCCACCTCACAACAAAAGACTCACATAGGTTGAAAGTGAAGGGATAGAAAAAAATCTCTCAAGAAAATGGAAAGGAAAATAAACCTGGGGTAGCAATACTCATATCTGATAAAATAGATTTCAAAATAAAGGCCATAACTAAAGATAAAAGTAATAACTACATAATATTAAAAGATCTAACCAACAGGAAGATATAACCTTGGTAAACATATATGCACCCAACATAGGAGCACCAACATATATTAAAATCTTCTGGAGGACTTCAAAGAAGAAATCGACAGCAATACAATCATAGCAGAAAACTTCAACACTCCGCTGACATCACTGGTTAGATCATTTAGTCAAAAAATTAACGAGGAAACACAGACTCTAAATGAAGCGCTAGATCAAATGAATATAATAGAGAATTACACCCCAAAACTGCAGAATTCATGTTCTTCTCAAGTGCACATGCGACATTCTCAAAGATAGACCACATGTTAGGGCACAAACTAAGTCTCTACAAGTTCAAGAAGATAAAATCATATCAAGCATCTTCTCAGATCACAGTGGCATGAAACTAGAAATCAATTGCAACAAGAACATGCAAAGACATTTGAACACATGGAGGCTAAATAGCATGTTATTGAACAATGAATGAGTCACTAAGGAGATCAAGGAAGAAATTAAAAACTTCCTGGAATCCAATGAAAATAAACACAAAACAACACAAAATCTACTGGATGCAGCTAAAGTAGTAGAAACACATAGTCTTCCAAAACTAGATCAGGAAGGGAAAGAAAACTTGAACAGACCAATAACAACTAAGGAAATTGAAGAGGTAATCAAGACTCCCCCAGCAAACAAATGCCCAGGCCCTGACGGCTTCACGGCGGAGTTCTACCAAACATTCAAAGAAGAACTAACACCCACTATCCTCAAACTATTCAAAAAAGTAAAGAAGAAGGAAAACTTCCAAACTCGTTTTATGAGGCCAGCATAATTCTAATTCCAAACCCAGAAAAAGACACTACAAAAAAAGAAAACTACAGGCCAATATCCCTGATGAACACAGATGCCAAAATCCTTAACAAAATATTAGCAAATCGAATCCAGCAATACATCAAAAAAATTATTCACCATGAGCAAGTGGGATTCATCACAGGGATGCAATGCTGGTACAATATTCACAAATCAATAAATGTGAACCAACACATAAACAAAATGAAAGATAAAATCCACATGATCATATCAATAGATGCTGAAAAATCATTTGACAAAATCCAGCACCCATTTCTGATAAAAACACTCAGCAATGTGGGAATAGAGGGATTCTATCTCGACATAATAATGGCCATATATAAAAAATATACAGCCAACATCATACCC
Organism: Molossus molossus; assembly: GCF_014108415.1. Classification (NCBI taxonomy): domain Eukaryota; kingdom Metazoa; phylum Chordata; class Mammalia; order Chiroptera; family Molossidae; genus Molossus; species Molossus molossus. Next base: position 13,717,142 of record NW_023425346.1, read on the forward strand.
AATGGGCAAAAATTAAGGCATTTCCTTTCAAAACAGGAATGAGACAGGGATACCCACTTTCACCAATGATTATTTAACATAGTACTGGAAATCTTAGCCACAGTAATCAGACAGGAAGAAAAAAATAAATGTGATCCAAATTAAAAAGGAGGAAGTGAAACTGTCATTATTTGCAGATGCCATGATATACATAGAAAACTCTAAAGACTTCATAAAAAATCTACTAGACGTAATAAATGAATTTGGCAAAATAGCAGGATACAAAATTAATGTCAAGAAATCAGTGGCATTCATATATACCAAGGATGAACTCACAGAAAGAGAAACTAAAAAAAACAATCTCATTTACTGTCACAGCAAAAAAATTAAGATATCTAGGAATAAACTTAACCAAAGTAGTAAAGGACCTATTTGCAGAAAACTACAGGACATTGAAAAAAGAAATAGAGGAAGATATAAAAAAGAGGAAACACATATCTTGTTCATAAATTGGAAGAATTAACATCATTAAAATGTCCATTACCCAAAGCAATCTGTAGATCCAATGCAATACCCATCAAAATACCAATGACATACTTTACAGAACAAGAATAAATACTTTAAAAGTTCATATGGAACCAAAAAGGATCCCGAATAACTACAGCAATCTTAAAGAAGAAGGACAAAGTAGGTGGGATTACAGTTCTGGATAACAGGTTATACTACAAAGCTACTGTAATCAAAACAGCTTGGTTCTCGCACAAGAACAGGCATATAGACCAGTGCAACAGAACAGAGAACCTGAAAATTAACCCAAGACATTATGCTCAATTAATATATGACAAAGGTGGCAAGAGCATACAATAAAGAAAACCACTTTAATAAATGGAGTTGGGAAAATTGGACAGCTACATGCAAAAAATGAAACTTGACCACCAACTTACACCTACACAAGAATAAACTCAAAATGGATAAATGTAGCTCGTGAATCCATAAAAATCCTAGAAAAAAACGTAGGCAACAAAATTTCAGACATCATACGCAGCAGAATTTTCACTGATACATCACCTAAGTCAACAGAAATAAAGGAGAAAATGAACACATGGGACTACATCAAACTAAAAAGCTTCTGCACAGCAAAAGAAACAACCATAAACATGAAAAGGGAACCTGCTGGATGGGAGAGCATAATTGCCAATGATACATCAGTTAAGGGGAGAATTTCCAAAATGTATAGAGTACTCATACAACTCAACAAAAGGAAGACAAAGAACCCAATTAAAAAATGGGCAGAGGACCTAAACAGAGACCTCTTCAAACAGGACATACAAATGGCTAAGAGACAGACATATGAAGAAATGCTCAATATCACTAATCATCAGAGAAATGCAAATTAAAACAACAATAAGGTATCACCTCGCACCTGTCAGAATGGCCGCCATCAACAAATCATCAAACAACAAGTGTTGGCGAGGGTGTGGAGAAAAGGGGATTTTAGTACACTGCTGGTGGGAATGCAGACTGGTGCAGCCACTATGGAGAACAATGTGGTGTTACCTCAAAAAGGTAAAAAGTGAACTGCCATTTGACCCAGTGATCCCACTTCTAGGAATATACCCTAAGAAGCCTGAAACACCAATCAGAAAGAATATATGTACCCCATAGCAGCACTATTTACAATAGCTGAGATCTGGAGACAGCCCAAATGTCCATCAGTAGAAGAATGGATAACAAAGCTGTGGTAAATATACACAATGGAGTGGTATGCAGCTGTAAGAAAGAAAGATCTCTTATCATTTGATATGACATGGAGGGACCTAGAAAGTATTATTCTAAGCAAAACAAGCCAAGCAGAGAAAGACAAATATCACATGATCTCACTTATTTGTGGAATATAATGAACATAACAGTCTGAGGAAAAGGTAGACCCAGAGACGTGGAAGTAGGGTACAGACTGACAATCCTCAGGAGAGGGGGTGTGGGGGAGGGAAGAGATAAAGCACAGAACTCTGAACCTCAGGCCGACGTCTAACAGCTGAGCCAAACTGGCCAGGGCAAGCACAGAACTTATATGCATGTATGCATAACCGATGGACATGGACAACAACACTGGGTATGGGGTGGGGGATGGGAACGAGGGTGTCGATGGGGAAAAAAGGAAAAACATCTGTAACAAAAATAAATTAATAAAAAATACTTTGATTATAATAAAATTGCACACCTAAAACATACTTGTTATTAACCAATGTTACCCTAATAAATTTAATTTTCAAAATAATGTTAAAACTAAACAGCCAAAAGAAAAAAAAAAACATTCAAGATTATATTCTGTTACAAACTGGGATTATTGGTTTGTTAATTTTCCTCTTCAATATAAGCTGATCAAAATTGGACCATGGAAGTCCAGTTTATTTCAAATCTGAAGGCTGCAAAGTAAAAAGTTTAGATTAAAAAATTTTAAAGTACTAATTCCTGGTCCACAATGTCTTGCTGTGTGATCATAGGAAATGCTTGCTTCTTATTATTAACTTTTTACTTCCATGTTTTAAATCAGCACTATAATGCCTTTCAGACCTACTATATAAAAAACAGAAGTATTTCCTCTTATGTCCAACCATGAAAATGGAACCTTTAAGAGATTAAACCTGTCATTGAAAGAAACTAGAAGAAAAGTAAAATTCATAAAACGATTGTTTAATGACATAGGAAAGCAACCAGGCAGGAGACTGAAGTACACCAGGTGAGCCACACTCGCTTTTCATCTTTCCTCAGAAAATATGTCAACCATATTATACATAGTAGCCTGAAGATTTGGGCAAACTGAGAAAGGGCGGCACTCTGGAGTTAAGAGTTACTAGGGTGACAGAAATTTAAGGGAAAAACATCACTAGAGGCGGGAATTTGTAGTAATTCCCCCACTTTAGATATAGTCCAATTCTGAACTGTTCGTACAAGCTGAGATTCCTAAAAGGCAAGTAAGGAACTGCATCTGAGGGGCCAGCGATCTGGGAAAATGTCATGGCGCCTTACTATTAAGCAGTTAAAATGCAGTATTAGCCATGGAGGTAGAAAGAGACAAATGACGGAAAGCAAGAAGGAAGGAACTTGCTATTTCTGAAGCTCAGATTCAAATTCAAAGGTTTGAAAAAAATAAAATAAATATTCTTTTTGACACAGAAAAGCAGAATTTCTCTGAGGAAGGAGTGATCTCTGATCTCTCAAGTGCCCCCAACTAGTACACTGTCAATATTGAATTTACCAAAACTAATTTTAAATTTTAAAATGTCATTTCAATTTACCTTCTCTCAACTAAAAATTATGTGCAGAAAAAGACATTTTGTTTGCCTAAGGCGCAGGTCACTGGAACCTTTTAAAATCCCTTTGAAAGGTAAAAATTGTTTTATATCTGGGGAATCCAATATTTATTTGAGCCAACAGAATAGTCTGGGGCATAACAATGAAATATTTGGTTCAAACAGTGTTAAGTAAAGAAGAAAAATAAAATACACACATGGGAATCTCACTGAACTTTTTATTTGAGGATGTGACTTTCACAGGTATTTCTTATTTCTTACAGGTCTTTTTTCCCTTATATAGACTCAGTCACTAATCAATGGCCTAAATGAATAGCAGAACCTCTTTGTACATTGTTAAGCCACATGAAACCTATGCTCCCAGCAAATGTTTTGTTTCCATTTTCCCCTAAATATATTATTTTAATCCTCACCTGAGGATATTTTTCTATTTATCTTCAGATAGAGTGGGAGGGAGGGGGGAAGAGGGAGAGGGAGAAAAAGAAAAACATCAATGCGAGAGGAACACATCGACTGGCTGCCTCCCACACCAGGGCTGGGACGAACCACAACCAAGGTATGTGCCCTTGACCTGAATCGAACCTGTGACTCTTTGGTTCGTGGGCCGACACTCTAACCATTGAGACAAACCAGCCAGGGCATTCCCCTAAATATTTATTGCAGAAAACCATTTTTATTATATCAAGATTGAAATTACCAATATAACAGATTATTTCACTCTAAAGAATTTTATGACTGGAAAGAAAATTAAGAATATCCTTGTTTCATACCCTTGTTTTGTGTATTAGAAACATTATGTGAAATAGTTGAGTTTAGTTAATGAAATTCAATAGCTTTTTTCACACTATCACTAAAACCTGATTCTGTTTCACTTCAAATAATTTATTTTTAGTTGAAAATGACATACAATATTATGTTAATTTCCAGAATACAACCCAGTGATTAGACATTATATAACTTATTAAGTGACCACCCCATTAAACCTAGTATCCTTCTGACACCATACATAGTTATTACAATATTATTGACTATATTCCCTATGCTGTACTTTACATCCCCATGACTATTCTGTAAATACTAATTTGTATTTCTTAATCCCTTCACCTTTTCCACTAATCCCCTTGCCTCCCTCCCATTTGGCTATCTTCAAAATGTTCTCTGTACTTATAAATCTGTTTCTGTTCTGCTTTTTCATTTATTTTGTTTTGTAGATCTATTTTTTTTCTGGTGTAAGTATCGCTACCTCAGCTTCTGGTTGTTTATTTGTTTTCATTTTCATAAAATATATAGTTTTCATTCCTTTACTTCAGTCTTTGTGTATCTTCCAATCTGAAGAGAGCCTTCTACACAGCATATGTGAGGGTCTTGTTTTGTTATTCATTTAGCCTCATATGTCTTTTGATTGGAGCATTTAATCCATTTGCATTTGAAGTAATTGTTGATATATATGTAGTTATTGCCATTTATTATTTATTAAAAGTTTTTAACTTTTTTATTCTTCTTCTTAAAATAGGCCCTTCAACATTTCTTGCAATACTTGTTTGTTGCTGATGAACTCCATTAGCTTTTTCTTGTCTGAGAGTCTCTTTATATGTCCCTCAATTCTCAATGACAGTTTTGCCAGGTAGAGTAATCTTGGTTATAGGTCCTTCTTTTTCATCACTTTGACTATTCCTTCCAATTCCTTCTGGCCTGCAAAGTTTCCTTTGAGAAATTAGCTGGTTTGTCTTATGAGAGCTCCCTGTAGGTAACTAACTGCTTTTCTCTTGCTACTTTTAAGATTCTCTCTTTGTCTTTAAGGTTTGGCATTTTAACTATGATGTATCTTGGTGTGGGCCTGTTTGGGTTCATCTTGTTTTGGACTCTCTGTGCTTTCTGAACTTGTATGTCTATTGCCTTCACCAGGTTAGAGAAGTTCTCCATCATTATTTTTTCACAAAGGTTTTCAATTCCTTGCTCTCTCTTTTTTCCTTCTGAAACCCCCATGATGAGAATGTTGATATACTTAAAGTTATCCCAGAGGCTCCTTATACTATCTTCAATTTTTTTGTTGTTGTTGTTGTTCTGATTTGGGCATTTTCTGCTTCTTCATCTTCTGAATCTCTAATTTAATCATTTGCTTCATCTACTCCACTGTTGATTACCTGTAATGTATTCTTTATTTCAGTTAGTGTATTCCTAATTTCTTACTAGTTAATTTTTATGTTTCCTTTATCTTTGTTGATGTTCTAACTAAGTTCATCTAGTCTTCCCCTAAGTTTGTTGAGCATCCTTACAACCAGTGTATGAACTCTGCATCATGTAGATAGCTGGTCTCCATTTTGTTTAGTTCTTTTCCTGAGTCTTGTTCTGTCTTTTCATTTGGGACACGTTCCTTTGTCTCCTCATTTTGGCTGCTTCCCTGTGTTTGCTTCTATGTATTAGGTAGATCTGCTATGTTTCCTGGACTTGGTAGAGTGGCCTTATGTAGTAGGTGTCCTGTAGGGTCTAGTGTCACAGCCTCCCCGATCACCTGAGCTGGGTACTCCCAGTATGCTATACCCTGTGGTCTGTGTGCACCATTCTGTTGTAGTTGAACCTTGATTGCTGTTGGTACCTAAATGGGAAGGTTTTATCTGCAAGCCAATTGGATGTAAGAATTGGCTACAACCACCATGGAGGATCACTTGTGTGGAGACTGAGCCCTTGGAGAAAGAGTTACTTCAGGGGGGTTCTGCTGCCTGCTGACTCTGCCCCTTGATTGTGTCCTTCATGGAGGAAGTTGGGTGGTCTTTGACATGGTCTGAAGGTATCTACCAGGTGCACTCGCTGTGGAGCCTCCTAAGAAGTGCAAGCCAAGGTCAGCTGCCACCTATACCTTGCTCAGGATGAGATACAAAGCAATATGCAGATGACTGCAATTTATTCTGGGCTTGGAGGTGCCCAGGCACGGTCACATTGTGAACCAAGGATGCCTGCCATTAGTGCCAGGCCTTGGGCCACTTAGTCAGAGGTACGGGGCATGCCAAGGCCTGCTGCTTTTTTAGGGGAATAAAAGATTTTAGGAAAGTCAAAAGTATGAGCTAAGACAGACTATTTATATAGAAAAGCCACTAGAAATGGCTTGATTTGAGACCCCAAGTTGGGTGGGGCGGGGCATCATAGAATCACTAAGGGGAGGCAAGTGGGGTGAACCTGGTTGATGGAGCATCAGAGATGGCACCTGCCTGCAGGATCAGTGAGGGGAGGGCCCAGCAAAAGGAGCAATGGCCTCTGCCAGCATTGCTGTCTGGGTGAATGCTGCCCCTCCAGCTCTCACCCTGATGCCAGACAACTCAGGTCCTCCCTGTATGGTGCTGGTCCGCAGAGCTGGAGCTGAAGCAAGTGAGTCCCAGGAAGTCCATGCACAGGCCCTTTAAAAAAAATGCCTGGGACTCCAGGTGCGCTCCGTCTCACTCAGCCACAATCCCCACTGGTTTTCACTGCCAGAAGTTATGGGGGTTTCCTTTCCCTGCACTGGATCCCTCGCTGGGGGGACCTGGTGTGGGACTAGGACCCCTTGCTGCTCAGGAGGCACCTCTTTTTTCTGAGATACTCCCTCCAATTTTTATCTGCCACATGTGGGTGTGGGACCAGCCTGTTTTGCGTCTGCTTCTCTTACCAGGCTCGATGTGGCTTCTTTAGATATTTAGCTATAGAACTTCTGTTCAGAGAGATTTCAGATGGTTCTATATGGTGGTTGTTTGCTAGTTAGTTGTAATTTTGATGAGGTTGTGGGAGGATTCAAGGACTGCATTTATCTATGCTGCCATCTGGACTGGAACTACAACCTGATTTTTGACCGCTATTTTTGTTTGTTTGTTTGTTTGTTTCTTTTTCCAAAACAGCATCAGAACAGAACTTACGCCCATTCCATCTAAGTTCTTTTTTCCAGAGCTACTCTACCATACTGAAGTTCCACATCACACTTTACATTCAGAACTACAACTTTAGCAAGTAGTCCCTTTGCTAACAGAAATTCTGAAATCCACTGATTTAAGTAAGAACTGAAGGATTTCTGAAGAGATAGTTTGTAGATAGCTCATGAAAATTAAGAATAGCTTGATAGAATAGAAGTTAGAGGGGTGGTGACATTTCAGACGGGAAAAACGGTTAAGGCTCGTCGTGGGAGCTCTTTCACGCAGGGTCCGATCACGTGGACATTTTCGCGTAAGTGCAGGACCTTCGCTTTGATAAGCGATGGTGAAAAGAAATATTTCTTGGTGTCTCTCCAACACCTTTGGCTGGTCTCTGAGTTAGGGGGTAGGGGGACTTGTTACCCATATGGCAGGCCAAAGAGTTTTAATAGTAAATGGCCTGAATACTGTTTCAGCAAAAATAAAAAGCATTGAGTTACAGGTTCCTGGCTCCCACTGCTATTTAGTCTGTTCATCTCTATCATCTCTATTTTATGCATCTCTATCATCATGAAAATTATGTAAACAGTCACTTTAGAAAGATTGTGAGTGCCTATTGTGTATTTTGGACAGAATAGCTGGGGTTCATAGCCTTTATTTCTTCTTTTTTTCTCTCTCTTCCTTCCCAACCCTTTTGGCTATAAGCTTATTAACTCACTGAACTGGAATTCTGTGTTAATTAGGCACGTCCTCACCTTATTTTAGTATTGCCTTGTCACACTTCCCTCTCATTACTCTGCACCTTATCCACAGACTTGACTTTACCTGCGGACTTTGTCTTGAATATTGTGACCCTAACTATAGAGTTGAACAGGTCACTGGGTATGAATAAATCAATACTAACCCCCTTTCTTTTTTCTTTTTTTTTCATTTTTTCTTTCTTGCTTTCTTTTCTCTTTTATGCATTAAAAAACACCCTTGAGAGCATGTGCTATTTTATGTATGACTGTGCTAAATTCTGGTGATACTAAGAAGGAAGGTCTAGTCCCTCTGTCCTGGAACACCGAGTGCCCTGGAGAACACGGGGAAGAAGTGGAAAGCACAAAGCCAGGCGACACAGGTGAGCCTTCTGTGCTCCAGCCAACTGCAGCCAGTCGGGTGTGGGCACAGCACAGAGTCTGAGGGCTCGATGAAAGACAAGGGCCTGATTACAGTGGCTGTTCTCCCACTGAGTCCAGAGAGATGAAGTGATTCGCCAAAGGCCCCTCAGTACATAAGTGACTGAATCATCTCTCAAACACCACCTGGCTACAAATCTACCCTTTAGAAATACCACACTAGTTCCATACATCTGCCCTGAGCACCACCCTGCTTTTTGCTTTTAGTCTTATCTATTTCCATCCTTTTGAGAGTCCGACAGCTTTATTGAGGTCTACTTTACTACGACCTCGAATTCCTAGGCTTGTGTTCCCCTGTAATGACCTAATGATCCTAATTTTTTTTTTTTAAATTAAAGATCCAAAACAAGAGAAAGGAAGTCGCCTAAGATACCTCGGGCAGTGCGGATCATGCAGGCCGGTCGCCAGGCTTTTCGAGTTGCCACAGAGCCTCTGAGCTGAAAATGAACGAAGGTTGTTGTGATGACTGTTTTCCAAAACCTTAATCACAAAGGAGGGCCAAACCCCTAGAAGCACAACTGCATGTAACAACAAGGTAGCTGCAGAATGAATATTCAAGTTCTTAGCTGTGGTGTTTAAAAATTCGTTGTATCAGGTGTGGCATGTGACATTTTGGAAGGAAAAACAAAGAATTGGTCAGGAAGAAATGAATTGAAGCAAATGATGAAAAGTAATATTTTATTTATCATTGACCAACTCAATAAAATTATGGAGAAAATTTTTAAAAATCCAAAATAGGAAACATTATTTGCGTTTCATAGTTTACACTCATAATATCTCATTTTCATTGAGTTCGCCATCTCTCCAAGCTGAACCTTACTGCTATGTCTTATACATACAGTCGATAATTCCAGGGGCCCTTCAGTTGAAGGTCTCCCAGCCTCATTTTATTTGCTTACTCCCTGCAGAGTCCCTGATGTGATAATCACTGGTAAAGTCTTTAGTGTGAAGTTTATGCACCTGAAATCATTTTACAGATGAGGACACCAAAGGCTAACTTATTCAAAGAGAAACTCATGGGAAAGAAACTTGAACTTCAGACTTGAGATTTTGTGTTCTTATCATTACAGAACAAAAGTTAAGGTTTAGCTTTACATCTTCTCAGTCTTTGCTCCTAGCCAGCTCTCATGTTGCAAAACATCCTCAAAAAGATATTTTGGGAGGCTGGGTGGGGTGGGCGGCAGAATTCTGGGTTTCCATTTGGCAACACAGAGAGCTAGAAAGAGCACTGTTTTCAAACTTGTGGAAATGGGAGGCAAACAGCAAGGTCACAACTTTCCTCAAATCCCTGAGTATACTGAGGTTGCAGAGCAACCATCACATACAAAGTAAGAAGACAGGTAACTTTAGGGACAGAGGAGATAGCAACACTGGCTTACCTGGGTAAGATGCATCCATAGACAGGTGGAGAGAGTCCATCTAGGGCATTGGTGACTTGGGGAGAGGCCTTTAGAGGCAGTGATGAGAGAGGTGAAATCCATGGGGAGTGTGAAAAGAGGTAGAATCTGGACCCTCTCAACCCCATAGTATGTTCCCAGAAAATATTAGCAGACTCATCAGAAAGTCTCTTTTATATTTCACACTAGAACTGGGGGAGGGAAACAGCAGCTGCTTCACAAGAGGTGGGAAACCAAGATGAGACCTTCAACTTGAACCTCCGGATGGAGCAAAGGCCTCCATCAGTGGAGAGGAGATAAACTCTGCAGAGCTGAAGTCCAACAGAAACCTGTAGCAGCTGAGAAAAACCTTTCTCAACCTGAGGGAGGATAAAGAAGAGCTTCTAGAGTCAGAATTAAAAGGAGAGAAAGGAGCTTTGAAAAGACACATTCTCAAAATTCAGAGACATGGGGTGTGTTTGAGTCTGGAAACAACAGAAAATGCCCCACAGTGGCAAACCCCACCTCATGTTCACACATGTCTTGAACTATGTAACTTGCTAAAGATGGACAATTGCAGAGGTACAGCAAAATGGAAAGCTTTAATCTGAGAATAAAGAGACATCAAAAAATTATCTGGCAAACCAATCCCCATACTAAACCCAAAGTATCCCTAGATAATTGAACACTTGTGGAACACAGGGTAACATTACAACAACAAACAACAAAGCAAACACAAACATGAGACCCAGCTCAAGTCCTAATCAGATCCGCTTAAACCTCTGCTCCAAAGACCTAGTAAAATGAAGCATTCCCATTTCTAAGTTGTAAAATCTATTTACCTCAGTCCGAACTCTGCTACACAAGATAACTGGTTTACAAAGAAAGAAAGAAAGAAAGAAAGAAAGAAAGAAAGAAAGAAAGAAAGAAAGAAAGAAAGAAAGAAAGAAAGAAAGAAAGAAAGAAAGAAAGAAAATTTAAGAATAGAAAAGGAAAGAAAAAGAATGTACTTGATTCACATATGACACAGATTAGAAATTCATAGGTGATTTAAAGTAATCATGATCAATATATTGAAGAGTAATAAGTAGCAATAAGAACTTGACATTGTGTATCATCTGATATACAAGAAATGGCACATGGCTAAAAATAAATAATCTTAGTCTTATAATGAGGAAACATCAGACACATGCAAATCAAGGAATAGTCTATAAAATACCTGAAAAGTATTCTTCAAAGTATCAAAGTTGTGAGAGATAAGGGAACACTCAGATCCTGTCACTATTTCCTTTTTTTCTTTTCTTTTTTGGATAAATGTTTATTCTCAAAATGTTCCAGCATTATCATTCTTTTCCAGAAAGGTCAGGTGCATGATGTCACTAAAAATGTATTTAGTACCTTAAATGTGACTTGTGAATCCATAAAAAGCCTAGAAGAAAATGTAGGGGGTATTGTGCAGACTATTTATTTAAACATATTCTATTTTCCAGTAACACCACAACCTCATTAGAAGTGACTTTGCTCATTGCTTAAGCAAAGTGATTTTACTATTTAGGACCTCTCTTTTTTATTTTATTTTTTTATTTTTTAATGTATCTTTACTATTCAAAATGAATAAAAGACTTAAATGTGACTTGTGAGTCCATAAAAAGCCTAGAAGAAAGTGTAGGCAACAAAATTTCAGACATCACATACAGCAGAATTTTCAGTGATACAAGTATCAAAGTGGAAAGGGAACCCACTATGTGGGAGAGCATAATTGCCAATGATACATAAAATAAGGAGCTAATTTCCAAAATATATAGAGGACTCATACAACTCAACAAAAGAAAGACAAAGAACCCAATTAAAAAATGGGCATAAGACCAAAGTAGACACCTCTTTAAAAAGGACATACAAATGGCCAAGAGACATATTAAAAAATGCTCAATATCACTAATCATTAGAGAGATGCAAATGAAAACAACTATGAGGTATCACCTCACACCTACCTGAATGGCTGCCTTCAACAAATCATCAAACAACAAGTGTTGGCGAGGGTGTGGAGAAAAGGGGACTCTAGTACACTGTTGGTGGGAATACAGACTAGTGCAGCCACTATGGAAACAGTATGGTGTTTCCTCAAAAAATTTAGAATAGAACTGCCATTTGACCCAGTGATCCCACTTCTAGGAATATATCCCAAGAAGACTTAAACACCAATCAGAAAGAATACATGGACCCTTATGTTCATAGAAGCATTATTTACAATTGTTAAGATCTGAAGACACCCCAGGTGTCCATCAATAGATGAGTGGATAAAAAAGCTGTGATACATAAATACAATGGAATACTATGCAGCTGTAAGAAAGAGAGATCTCTTATCCTTTGAGACGACATGGAGGGAACTGGAGAGTATTATGCTAAGTGAAATAAGCCAATCAGAGAAAGACAAATACTACATGATCTCACTGATTTGTGGAATGTAATGAACAAAATAAGCTGATGAACAAAGTCGACCCCGAGACATAGAAAGGAATATGGTTCAGAATGACAAACCTCAGAGGAGGGGGGCAAAGGGGATGAATGACAAAAACCAAAGAACTTATATGCATGTATGCGTAACCTATGGACATAGACAACAATGCTGCGGGAGGGGTGTCAATGGGGGGAAAAGGAGAAACATCCGTAACAAAAATAATTTAATAAAAATTGTAGAATAATTTTTTAAATAACAAAAATAAATAAATAAATGTATCTTTATTGTTGAAAGTATTCCTTATGTCCCTCCTTTTTCCCCCATTGACTCCCTCTTCCCCACTCCTGCCTACCCTGTCTTCACCACACTACTGTCTGTGTCCATTAGTTATACATACATAAGTTCTTTGTTTTATCTCTTCCTGCCCCCCACCCCCTTCTCTCTGAGTTTCAGTGGTATTTTCCCTGCTTCCATGTCTCTGGATCTGTTTTGTTCATCAGTTTATTTTGTTCATTAGATTCCACATATAAATGAGATCATGTGATACTCATTTTTCTCTGACTGACTTATTAGTCACTATTTCTTAGTTCACTAAGAAGACACACAACAATTAATACAATTGTGTTTGATGCATTGGATCCTGAAATAGAAAATTATATTAGTAGAAATCTGTTGAAAAATGAATAAAGTCTGTGTTTAGTTAATAGTCTATAAATGCTAATTCCTATGCTTTCATAATTCTAATGTGTAAGACCTTGACAGTAGAGGTAGCTGGGTGAAGGGTATTTGGAAATTCTCTGCACTATTTCCACAATTCTTCTGTAGGTCTAAAACACCTCAAGACAAAAAGTACCCTACAGCCTGTTAATGCAGGGTGAGCACAAGTAGGTTTACAGTTGTATGTAAAATACAGAACTTGTATTCTTGTATTACTATTTATTAATCATTGTATTATTTTCCAGACAAACAACTGTAAACCTACTTTTGCCCCATGCTGTATTCATCTATATAGTCAACAAATATTTTTTGAATGTCTGGTATATTCTGTACATTCTACAAGGCATTAAAGATATATTCCATAGCTTCATGGTATTTACAGTATGTCATGTAAGAAAGAGAATATACAAGCACACAAACAGATATTGTGTTCCAAACCTTGAATGAAAGCTGGACTATAGCATGAGAAGCTATGAGATAGGACTTTACTCTAGGACAATGGTAGTCTACAAGCACATTACTGTGCGAGCATTCCCAGGGGTCAAAGAAATAGAACTGACCCAGACCAAATTAAAATGCTTGAATCACATGGTATATAAAAATCAATTTAAAGCTCACAGGAATAAGCAGTGGGAAAGAGATGGGGTAAGTTCATATACTCAAGACAGAGTACAGAGGGTTGGAAGGGCCATACTGTCTACACTAACTTAATTCTGTGTTTCCACTATTCCTATGTTCTGTCTGTCCCGCAGTTATATCACCTTTCCCACTGATGATATTTTTATGAGAACCAGAACTGAGGTTCAAGCAAAGGAGTTCACAAACAGAACACCTTCTGTGGAAGATACCAATGACACTCTTGCTCTATCAGAAAACATGGGGGCAAGTATGCATGGCCACATCAACTGTAGCTTTCCAATCAACATAATGAACAGCAAGGACTTTATTTCTGTGCATGAGCAGAGGACATACAGCACCAGAATGGGTGTAACCAATATGTGGTCAAATTAAGACCTCATGAATATGGAACATTTCATATGTTTTATTTATATTTAGAGTATTCTTAATGAATACCTCTAATATATGTAGTATCTACTATGTATCATGATATTTAGAGTGTAACAAATATTTAATATCTAGGTGCCTCATGAATTTAGGTATTTTTCAATCCTTCCATCTCTTCCTATCTATGTTCCCACCTCATCACCCTGTCCTCACTACTGCATTTGGCTTCTCCAGAAATAAGAGGTAGGGAAAAAAAGGTTTAGAAATGATTTAATTAGTAAAGATGTAATGTGGTATTGTTATATTTAGGAAACCAAGATGCTCATGTTTTCTCTTGTGAGACACTTTTGAGTGTTTGTCAATGACCCCTACATATTACTAGGTACTTCATACCTGTAGTCACTTGACGTGAGTGATTGTAAAGAGTCCATAAGCCATAGGCTCAGGGAACTCTTTATTGGAGGCCACCTCCTTATAATCCTGCCAAGGCCATACCCTTCCAAGAAAGGGTCAATGCCTAAACCACAGAAACAAGGTGCTAGCTCATTTCTTGATAGAGCAGTTTGGCCCATTTCTTTTGTTCTACAGTGAGAGGCTATCTCAGGAATGAGTTATATACAAGTTCCTGCATTCATGTAGTGAAGCCCAGTTACAATAAGCTGGAAGCAAACCAGTTCAAGCCTACCCTCCCGGGGAGCACAAGGCACACTGCACTGGCCAAAGAATTTCTCACTACTGGAGTCTAACCTGGAGCAGAATGAAATAAGTTTCCAAAACTGGCTTAACAATCTCTTGACACCCCCTTCATTGATGGGCTCACCTGTGCTAATGCTCCTATCTGAAGATGAAATGTTGAATTTTATATATATTAAACATTACACACTATTACTGTTTTTAATCACTGTTTATTCCACAACTGACTAATCCACCACAAACTGATTAATCCATCACTTGCATAATTGATAGATAGTTTTCCAGGTTGCCAATTAAAATGAAAAAAGTGTACCTTAATGAAAAAAAGTTATATTGATTTGCTCTAGATATCTGTTCATCTTTAGATAAAGTGTATTGCAATGACTTCTATATGCTTCTAGATCACTTTAATATAGTAAAAATCTCTAAACCTACCTATATTTCCCATTCTCATAAAGATAAACCAAGAAGTTCAGTAGTGATGCTAAGAATAAACCACTTAAAATTTTTAATTGTAACTTTTTAGGTTACAGTAACCTTGGGATATTATTCAGGCCAAGGATCCAATAATGAGGAGGATTTTTGTCTCCACTGAGACAAAGCCAGGAGGTAATATGACAACATAATTTTACCCAATTATGGTCAAAGAGTTAACATAACCCATTCAACTGAAAAAAATGACAACTCTCCTTAAGGCTCTTAGTTCATGAATTTTCAAGTGTTTTGTAATTCAGTGCTAAGCAGGTGCGTTTTACAAGCAGAACATTGGGCAAGTGACTATGCCTTTGGGAAGTCAACAGACAACTTTCTCATCACACTTTTTCAGCCTACTCGCTGCTGGACTATAGAACAATCCATCAATTTGCAAAAGGTTGATCTGATTTAGTCACATCCAGCTGGAGGAAATTCAACTGAAAATGGCCAATTTAAAGGTGCTGTAAAGACCAAACCAGCTTACTTCCCTGGGGGCTAACAGATGAGAAAAAGCAATAAATGACGAATAGTAAAAGGAATAAAGGATCGGCTCAACCTCAGCATCACCGAGGCTGGGCAGCCACCCTTCAGCACCAGCGAGCAAACACCCAGAAAGTAACAGCGGTCATCTGACTTTGCCTAGGTGGGTGCTACCAGGCCCCTTTCCACGATGCTGCCTTCACTTTTCTGATTCTAAAATCATTCAGACCATTCTGGCTGAGCTAGAATTGAAAGTTATACTCCGAGGCCCTTCCACATCCCTAGAGATAATAGTAGATAAAAGACAAATTTAAAAAGGCATAGCCATGCTCTAAAGTTAAATGGATAAATGTCTCTGAAAACCAGAAAGCAAAGCACAGGCAGAGCTGAAGCCATGACCGCGCCTGGGCTCCAGACGCAGAATGCCCTGAGCATTTTTTATATAAGGAATAAACAGTCCCCGCAAGAGGTGAGGAGATGGAGTCAGGAGGCTGTGTTAAAAGCAGGGTCTTTGCTTATAAAAACGAAAAAGCTGAAAAATGTTTCTGCCAACCACTGCCTGGCAACACGGCTCAACCACGTGTGCTGTCTTCCGGAGCAGCAGGACAGAGACACCCCTGCAGCTCAGTCACTGGATCAGCAACATCTGAAGACCCCCTGGAGCAGGAACTGAGCCACACAGGAGGCCGGTCCTCCACGGGAAGTCCTGGGAAGCGACTGCAAAACCACTCTAGATGATAGAGAGAGCAACCTTCCTCTCCGCGCCAGCTAAACAAAACTAAATAACGTACAAAGAAACCTAGAACTTCCCAGTAAAATAAACACTCTTAGATGCATTTCCTCCAGATAAAATGGAATGACATAGTAATCAGACAAAATCTTCAACTTAATTTTATTCAGTCATCTGAATGATTAGTGAATAAATAATATTCATTAAAATAACTAATGAAAATGCATGAAAGGGAAGGTTGAATATGGGTAGATTCTACAGCCCAGCATTACCTTTACTCTGTTTATGTCAGAGAAACTGAAGTGAATTTAGTAAAATATTAAAATTGTAGTTTTTATTGTAAAATGTCTTACATGCCAGTTTGTATAATATGCTTATTGTTAAAAAGCCTTGAAACTTTTGTGACAATTTCACATATGTATTTTTTTTAATATATGGACACAAAGTATTTGCTGTGACAGATATTATCTCCATTTAATTGAAGACATACTGAGGCAGAGAGTTTTAATTTAGTGGTCACATAGCTACTGAGGAGTATTACTCAAATTTAGGTCTTCTGACACACAGCCCATTAACATAGCCCTGAAGACAACTCGCTGAATGTCCTTCCCATCCTCATTTCCTCACTTGTAATGAAAACGTGGCTGTCCTTCAGAAAACATGGCTGTCCTTTCATTTGTTTCTTTTAGCAACCTTTTGCTTTTGTTAATGTTTATTTGACTTTTGTTTCTAACCAGGTTAAAAGTCTGTGTAACTGGAACCAAATTTAAGTTGGACATTTTGTTACCCAATCTCCTGTCATTGCCAAGTACACGTTTCCACAACCTACAACAATGACTTGGTTCCTCACAGATAACGTGTAAAGTAGACGAGGAAGGTATTAGTGCTCATTTCAACGCTTTTTTCTTCGGATAAGAAATCTGAGGGTTGGAATTACATGATTCACCCAATCTCATAGAACTATGGAAATTGAGCTGCAATTTAAAATTTGGTTTTCTGATTCCAAATCCAGAATTTTCCTGTACAAATGGGTCCTTCAATTATCGACCTACATATGGATATTTATATATTTATCGTTGCTTTTAGAACTTCTTAAGCAAAATCACTGGTGGAAGCTCTCACTGTGTAAAGCAAATGACAGTGTATCTGCTATTTATTGGTGTGAGGATCCAGGGAGCATGGTAAAGGCGAGGGCCCGGGGATCCCAAGGTTTCTGATTGAATAGGTCTAAAGTGGGCCCACACTTATGTATTTTTACAAGTTCCCAGGTGAGGTTGATGCTGCTGGTCTGGAAATCAGACAAAGAATTGCTGTTCCAATTTTTGCTACTTATATGTGGTCTGCTAAACGGCACCATCAACCTTCCTTGGAAAGTTGTTAGAGATGCAGAATTTCGGAAATTACCCAGATCTGTTGAATTATAATTTGCGTTTTACTAAGACTTGTATGCACATGTGAGAAGCTCTGGTTTGATACCTTGTGTCTCAGTACTTGGTGCACATTAGCGTAACCTGGGAAGACATAAAAACACACGCTTGTATCTCTCCCTAAAAGATTTTAATTTTCTTTATCTGGGGGATAGGCAGGAATAAGTATTTCAAAAATGTTTCTAGGTGGCTCAAGGGTGCAGACAGGTTGTGAGCCACTGGCCTAGAATGCATCATTTCCCACACTTGCCTTAAGTCAGGAAAAATCTCACAACCTGATTAAAAAGCAGGTTCTCAGGAACCTCTTATAAAAATATTCAGTAGACCAAGGAGGGGCCAAGCATTTAGTGTATAATTTTTTTAAATTAATTAATTTATTTTTGTTACAGATGTTTCTCCTTTTTCCCCCACTGATTCCCACACCCCCACCCTCCCTGCCCGTTCCCAGCTTTGTTGTCCATGTCCATTGTTCATGCATACATGCATATAAGTTCTGTGGTTTATATCTCCCCCTAACCTCCTCTTCTAGGGATTGTCAGTCTGTACCCCACTTCCACGTTTTTGGGACTACCTGTACCTCAGACTATTATGTTCATTATATTCCACAAATAAGTGAGATCATATGATACCTATCTTTCTGTTTGGCTTGTTTCACTTAGGATAATACTTTCCAGGTCCTTCCATGTCCTCAAAGGATAAGATCTTTTTTTCTTACAGCTGCATAGTACAATATCCATTGTGTATATGTACCACTGCTTTTTTTATCCATTCATCTACTGATGGACACTTGGGCTATTTCCAGATCTTAGCTATTGTAAATAGTGCTGCTACGAACATGGAGGTACATATATTCTTTCTGGTTGGTATTTCAGGCTTCTTAGGTTATATTCAAAGAAGTGGGATCACTGGGTCAAATGGAAGTTCAATTTTTAATGTTTTGAAGTAACACCATATTGTTTTCCATAGTGGCTGCACCAGTCTGCATTCCCACCAGCAGAGTAGTAGAGTCCCCTTTTCTCCACACCCTACCAACACTTGTTCGATGATTTGTTGTTTTAATTTGCATCTCTCTGATGATTAGTGATGGTGAGCATTTCTTCATGTCTCTTAGCTATTTGTATGTCCTGTTTGGAGGAGTGTCTATTTAGTTCCTCTGCTCATTTTTAAATTCGGTTCTTTGTCTTCCTTTTGTTGTATGAGCACTCTATATATATTGGAAATTAACCCCTTATCTGATACATCATTGGCAATGATGTTCTCCCATACAGTGGGTTGCCTTTCCATTTTGATGATTGTTTCTTTTGCTGTGTAGAAGCTTTTTAGTTTGATGTAGTCCCATGTGTTCATTTTCTCCTTTGGTTCTGTTGCCTTAGGTGATGTATCAGTGAAAATTCTGCTGCATATGATGTCTAAAATTTTGTTACCTACATTTTCTTGTAGTATTTTTATTGATTCATGGGTCACATTTAAGTCTTTTATCCATTTTGAGTTTATTCTTGTGTATGGTGTAAGTTGATGGTCTAGTTTCATTTTTTTGCATGTAGCCATCCAATTTTCCAAACACCATTTATTAAAGAGGCCACAGAACTTATATGCATGTGTGCATGACCAATGGACATGGACAACTAAGCCGGGGACAGGGCGGGGGTGGGTGGGGACGGGGGGGTCAATGGGGTAAAAAAGGAGAAATATCTGTAACAGAAAAATAAATAAAAATTAAAAAAAATAAACAGTACTAATTATAAAAACAAAAACAAAACAAAACAAAAAATAAAATAAAGAGGCTGTCTTTACTCCACTGTATACTCTTGCCACCTTTGTCAAATAATTGAGCATATTGCCCTGGGGCCATTTCTAGGTTCTCTGTTCTGTTCCACTGGTGAATATGCCTGTTCTTGTGCCAGTATGAGGCTGTTACGATTACAGTGGCTTTGTAGTATAACCTGAGATGTGGTATTGTTATCCCTCCAACTTTGTTCATCTTTTTCAAGATTGTTGTGGCTATTCGAGGTCTCTTTTGGTTCCATATGAACTTGTGAAGTATTTGTTCTAGTTCTGTGAAGTATGTCGTTGGTATTTTGATGGGGATTGCATTGAATCTATAGACTACTTTGGGTAGTATGGACATTTTAATGATGTTAATTCTTCCAATCCATGAACAAGGTATGTGCTTCCACCATTTTATATCTTTCTCTGTTTCTTTTTTCAATGACCTGTAGTTTTCTGTGAATAGGTTCTTTATTTCTTTGGTTAAGTTTATTCCCAGGTATCTTAATTTTTTTGCTGCAATGGTAAATGGGATTGTTTTCTTAGTTTCTCTTTCTGTGAGTTCATCCTTGGTGTATAAGAATGCCATTGATTTCTTGACGTTAATTTTGTATCCTGCTACTTTGCCAAATTCATTTATTAAGTCTAGTAAATTTTTGATGGAGTCTTTGGGGTTTTCTACGTATAGTATCATGTCATCTGCGAATAATGACAATTTCAATTCCTCCTTTCCAATTTGGATTCCTTTTATTTTTTCTTCCTGTCTGATTGCTGTGGCTAAGACTTCCAGTACTATGTTAAATAAGAGTGGCGAAAGTGGGCATCCTTGTCTTGTCCTGTTCTTAAGGGAAATGCTTTTAGTTTTTGCCCATTGAGTATGATGTTGGCTGTAGGTTTTTCATATATGGCCTTTATTATGTAAAGATATGATCCCTCTATTCCCAGATTACTGAGTGTTTTATCAGAAATGGGTGCTGGATTTTGTTGTTTTTTCAGCATCTATTGATATAATCATGATTTTTATCCTTCATTTTGTTTATGTGGTGTACCACAATAATTGATTTGCAAATACTGTACCAGCCTTGCATCCCTGGGATGAACCCCACTTGGTCGTGTTGAATAACTTTTTTAAGTATTGCTGGATTCGATTTGCTAGTATTTTGTTCAGGATGTTGGCATCTATGTTCATCATGGATATTGGCCTGTAGTTTTCTTTCATTGTAGTGACTTTTTCTGGTTTTGAAATTAGAATTTTCTGGCCTCGTAAAACAAGTTTGGAAGTCTTCCTTCTTCTTGAATTTTTTGAAATAGTTTAAGGAGAATGGGTATTAGTTCTTCTTTGAATGTTTGGTAAAATTCCCTGTGAATCCATCTGGGCCTGGGTTTTGGTTTGCTGGGATAGTCTTGATTACATCTTCAATTTCTTCTGTTGTTATTCTTCTGTTCAAGTTTTCTATCTCTTCCCGGTTCAGTTTTGGGAGACTATGTGTTTCTACAAATTCGTCCATTTCACTTAGATTGTCAAATTTGTTGCCGTATAATTGTTCACAATATTTGTTAACAATCCTTTGTATTTCTGTGATGTCAGTTATTATTTCTCCTCTTTCATTTCTGATTTTGTGTATTTGGGTTCTCTTTGTTTCTAGGTGAGTCTAGCTAAGGGTCCATCAATCTTGTTTATCTTTTCAAAGAACCAGCTCTTTGTTTCATTGATATTTCAATTGACTTTTTGGTCTCCATGTCATTTATTTTTGCTCTGATCTGTACTATTTACTTCCTTCTACTTGCTCTGGGGTTTTCTTTTTGTTTGCTTTCTAGTTCTTTAAGTTGTAAGTTTAGATAGTCTATTAGAATTTTTTCTTCCTTCTGGAGGTAGGCCTTTAATGTTATGAACTGCCCTCTCAGAACTGCTTTCGCTACATCCCATAGATTGTGTGTTGTTGTGTGTTCATTTTCATTGGTTTCCAGGAATTTTTTAATTTCTTCCAAGTAACCCATTCATTGTTCAATAACATACTATTTAGCCTACATGTTTTCAAATGTTCTTGTTGCAATTGGTTTCTAGTTGCATGCCATTGTGATCTGAGAAGATGCTTGATATGATTTCAGTCTTCTTGAACTTGTACAGACTTAGTTTGTGCCCTAACATGTGGTCAATCTTCGAGAATGTCCCATGTGCACTTGAAAAGAATTTGAATGGTGAAGTTTTTGGGTGTAATTCTCTGTAGTATCTATTAAATCCATTTGATCTAGCAGTTAATTTATAGTCTGTGGTTTTTTTTGTTAATTTTGTCTAGAAGATCTATCCGGTGATGTCAGCGGGGTATTGAAGTCCCCTGCTATGATTGTATTGTTGTCGATTTATCCTTGGAAGTCCTCCAGAAGATTTTTAATATATTTTGGTGCTCCTATATTGGGTGCATATATGTTTACCAAGTTTATAACTTCCTGTTGGATAGATCCTTTCAATATTATGTAGTGGCCTTTTTTGTCTCTAGTTATGGTCCTCATTTTGAAATTTACTTTATCAGATATGAGTATTGCTATACCAACTTTCTTATTCTTTCCCTTTGCTTGGAAGATTTTTTCCCATCCTTCACTTTCAATCTATGTGAGTCTTTTGTTGTGAGGTAGGTCTCTTGTAAACAACATATAGATGAGTCATGCTTTCTTATCCAAATCAGCTACTCTGTGTCTTTTTATGGGAACATTCAATCCATTTACATTTAAGGTGATTATTGATATGTACTTATTTATTGCCATTTTTGTTTAGTGTGGTTCTATTTTTCTTCCCATTTCTCCTGCTAATTACAGCAGTCCTTTTAACATTTCTTGCAGTGCTGGTTTGGTGCTAATGTATTCCCTTAGCATTTTTTTTTTTTTGTCTGGGAAGCTCTTTATTTGACCTTCTATTTTGAATGATAGTCTTGCTGGGTAGAGTAGTCTTGGATTCAGATCCTTGTTTTTCATGATATTGATTACTTCATGCCATTCCCTTCTGGCCTGTAATGTTTCTTTTGAGAAGTCAGCTAAGAGCCTTATGGGGTTTCCTTTGTAGGTAACCTGTTGCTTTTTTCTTGCTGCTTTTAGGATTCTCTCTTTGTCTTTAATTTTTGGCAGTTTGATTACTATGTGTCTTGGTGTGGGCCTGTTTGGGTTCTTCTTACTTGGGGCTCTCTGTGCTTCTTGAACTTGAATGCCTCCTTCCTTAACCAAATTAGGAAAGTTTTCTGTCACTATTTCTCTGAATATATTCTCTAACCCTTGCTCATTTTCTTCTTCTTCGGGGACTTCTATTATGCGAATATTATTCCGTTTCCACTTGTCCCACAGTTCTCTTAAGCTGTCTTCCTGTTTTGTTTTTTTTTTTCCTCACCAGAGGACATTCTTCCATTTTTTGTTCATGTAGAGTGGGAAGGAGAGAGAGGAACAGAGAGAGAGAGAGAAACATCGATGTGAAAGGAACACATCGAGTGGCTGCCACCCGCACAACCGACCAGGGCAGGGGACAAACTGCAACCAAGGCACGCGCCCTTAGCGGAAACCGAACCCGGGTCTCTCCGGACCGCAGGCTGATGCTCTAACCGCTGAGCCAAACCGGCCAGGGCTGTCTTCCTGTTTTTAATCATTTTTTCCTTTTTGTTTTCTGATTGGTTGATTTTTTCTACCCTGTTTTCTAATTCACTGATCCAGTCCTCAGCTTCCTCTACTCTGATTTTTAGACCTTCCAATGTGTTTTTCATTTCTGGGGTGTCGTTTTTAATTTCCAACTGCTTGATTTTCAACATTTCTATGTCTTTACTCATGGTGCTAATGTCCTTACACATGCTGTTGAGCTTCCTCAAGATCATGGCTCTGAATTCTACTTCTGTTAACTTGCTTAACTGCACCTCATTTATCTCATCTTCGGTAGAGGTCTCTTGTTGTTTCATTTGGCTTTTGTTTCTGTTTTTCACCATTTTGGCTATCACAGTGGGCTTTGGAGTCTGCCAAATTTTCCCTGTGGGTGCTGGTGTTCTGCTGTTTGTGGCTCCCTCTCCTGGGTTTGGATGAGGCATGGAGGACCCACTTTAACCACCACTGTCAAGTCTTAACTTTCCTCTGGCTTTTTTTTTGCCTGGAGGCTATTAGTAGAGGTCACCTGAAAATCCTTGGTTTCTGAGTTGCCTGAAAAACTCCCTCAGGTGCTCAGTGTAGAGGATTTCCCTAGGGTGGTACAGATGCTCCTTGTTAATGGGCCTCAATTAGCATTTCAGTGGCCGCCAGGTGGGGTTGAATCTCTGAGGGAGGGGCCGCCACCTCTCCCCAGGGCCCTGGGAAGGAGTAAGATGACCACAGTCCTGCGTGGCTGCACTCAGCAAAAGCTCTGAGCACCTTCCAAATCTCGAGTGTCCTCACACAGTTCCAGTCCAGTCTGCCTTCCCTCTGCCGGAGCCCGAGGTGAGTGGCTGCTGCCAATTTAGCTTCTGTCCAGACTCTGCGTTGTGGAGCCGCCTGGGACTTTTAACCCGATGGCGCTGCTCTCAGCTAAGGGCGGCTGAGTCTGTGGCACCAGCCGAGGGCATAGTACTCAGCTGAGTTCACAGGACTTAGCCGCGGTCGCAGTCGAGTCGCCAGCAGCTTCCAGCCGAGTCCCCTGATCCCAGCTGAGTTCACTTGTCCCAGCCCAGGCTGCTGCGGACCGTGGGCTCCCCGCCCCCTCTAGCATCCTCGCAAGCCTACCAGGATTGAGTCAGTGTCCCTGGTTATGTGGTCCTCCATGCTGGCTTTCGGTTGCTCCTTCCTGACGATTTGTCTTTATTTTTGTTGTAATTCCAGTTTGGTCCTGGTAGATGGTCTGTGTAGCCCCATTCACTCCGCCGCCATTTTTTTTCCTCGAATTAGGAATCTTTTGTAAGACATCCACCAGGTTCGTCCCTTAAGGCTTTCAGGATCATGGTTATCCAGGTCATTTACAAAGTACATCATTAAGTCCTGAGAACAGTCTGCCCATTCAACATGGTGACAGTCATTTGTCATCTATCACTACCGTTAATCTCTGCAGGAGCTCCCTCCCTCTGGCATCTAAGGGTCTGACCTCCAGGATTCTTTGTTCATGATCTTTTATACAAAGTGCAGAGGCCACCCACTGGGGAGCTGCCTGGTGTGGCATGAACTTTTGTTCTGAGAAATACGAATCCAGAAGTATTTCAAATAAAGGCAACAGCTGGGTTAAAAAAAATGGAAACTGAGCATGTCAGCAGCACTCAAGCTGAGAAAGAGGTTCAAAAAGCTGGGGTAGTAAAGACAGGAACTAGGCATCTGCAAGGGAAGGGGAAAGGCAAGGACCATATATTAAACACAGGCTGTGATTCCACTAATATGGTGAGTCCTTCATTCAATTCTCACAACTCCCTGGTGATACACTTCCTTCTATCCATTGTATACAAACAGGAGGAGCCTGAGATCAAAAGGAAAACAAGGTTTGTCCCGAGTCACAGAGCAATGTGGACAGAGCCAGGCTACAAACTCAAGGCCAGGGTTGCCTTTTCCTCACTGCCTTGCTGGCTTCCCGTGCAGGAGGATTTGAGGTCGTGTTCCAGGACTTGCACTGAGGTGAATTTAGTAGACGAGTCTCCTTTGAAGTAAAACGAAAGAAATCAAATAGCTCTAACATTTGTCTCAGAGAAGCCTGAAACATGATCAACATATACATTTGGAATTGCTGGATTCTACCTTGTGGAGAAAGTCCATCTGAGATTAAGACAAAAAGAAGAGCAGAGTTAGGAAATAAAGGGTGTTTTTATCCTAATTGTATTATTTGGCTCCCGGGTTTAGCTAGTCTGTCTCTAGGACATTTTCAGAACATGAGCTAATCAATCCCTCTTATTGCTTAATTTTTTAAAAAATTGGATGTCTAAAAAAAGTCCTGATTGATTAGAATTATGTAAAAATTATGTTCTTTGGAATTATATTTAAAAAAATATTTTTCTTTAATTATTTTTTGCAAATTTTCTAAATTTGCCTAAATATACAATAAAAACATGTTATGTCAATTACAGATTGAATGATTCACTATAATGCTATGAGCTTGATGTCATTTCTTTCTGCTATCCAAGCTCAAAACTTACTCATTCTTTAAATTAGAACTTCAAAGCTATATTCTATTGCTGTGGCAAGTTTGGCTCAGCAGTTAGAGAGCATCAGTCCATGGACCAAAGAGTCTTGGCATTCCTTTCCCTGTCAAGGGCATGTACCTGGGTTGTAGATTCAGTCTCTGGCCTCAGTGAGGGTTATGCAGGAGGCAACGAATCGATGTGTCTCTCTGACATCGATATTTCTCTCTCTCTCTCCTTCTATCCCTCCCACTCTATATAAAAATCAATGAGGAAATATCCTGCAGTGAGGATTAATAACAACAACAAAAAAGTTACATTTTATTAAACACATCCCTAGCTCAATTATCAGAACATTTATTTATCTGGCCCCTTCCTATAGAAAACTGTAAAGTATTTGTAAGCAGCCTTAATGGTTTTTAATAAAATTACCCTATTGCTTTATTTTTTAAAATATTTCAAACACAAAAGATCCTACAGTTAAGTATAAACTACCACAGAAAAGATAATCAGAGCAAAGAAATGAAGGGTACTTTTATGCTAACTGTATCATTTGGGCCCTGAGTGTAGCTAGTCATCTCCAGGATATTTTCAGCACCTGAAATAATAGACCCCTGTTTTTTGCCTGATTCTGTGTAAGCTGAAGGTCAAAAACTTATATCAAAACAATCAAAGAGTACGTGTATTTCCATTTTGTGCTGAATATTGCAAAATTGTTCTCCAAGTTGCTTTTATTAATTTGTCCTCCTACTAAAAGTTAGTGTTTAGCTTATTCTTTCATAAAGCTTGGCAATATGATGTATCATCATTTTTGGTTTATTTTGCATGCAATAGTGTGATAGGAGCTTATCATTTGTTTTATTCTATTTGTGAGTCAGTTTATTCTAATTATGAATGAATCGTTTCATCTGTTTATACAACATTTGACTGTAAGTTTTTCTAACTTTCTGTGTTAGTCTGGTTCTCCAGAGAAATAGAAAGAATGAATCATATGAGTCACATATAGATAGATAGATAGATAGATAGATAGATAGATAGATAGATAGATAGATAGATAATAGATAGATAAATAGAATATATTTATTATTAGAATCGGTTCACATGGTTATGAAGACTGAGAAATACCACAGTCAGCCATCTGCAGGCTGGAAAACCAGAAAAGCCAATGGTTTGATTCAATCCTATTCCAAAGGCCTGAGATCCAGGGGGCTGCCAGTTGAAGTCCAGGAGTACAAAGTCAAATAACCAGGATCTCTAATGTTCTGAAGGCAGGATAAAATCAACTTCCCAGCTCAAGAAGAGAGACAATAATCCTTTGCTTTGCCTTTTTGCTTCATTGTATCCCCCAGTGGATTAGAAGATTGGATGATGCTTGCCCACAACGATGGGGAAAGATCTCTTGATTCAGTCTATTAAACCAAATTCTAATCTCTTCAGAAACACCCTCACAGACACTCAGAAATGATGTTTTACCAGCTATCTGAGTCTCTCTTAGACCAGTCAAGTTGACACATGGAAATTATTTATCACACTCCTATTCATATCCTTTGCTTCTTCTATTTCCTATTGAGTTTCTGGTATTTTTCTTATTATTAAGTCTTTATTTTTATTTGTATTTTTTTTTTCTTTATTGATTTTAGAGAGCAGGGAAGGAAGAGGAAGAGAGAGATAGAAACACTGATGAGAGAGAACATTGATTGGTTGCCTCCTGCATGCCCCCCACTGAGGATCAGGCCCACAACCTGGGCATGTGACCTGACTGGGAATCGAACCAAGGACCTCTCGGTGCATGGGTCGACGCTCAACCTCTAAGCCATGTGGGCTGGGCTATTATTTATTCTTAATTGCTTTTTTGTGTGTTTCTCAGTTTCTTTTACTATTTTGATTTCTGGTGTTTTTTTTTTTATGTATACATTTTTAATTTTACATAATCAAGTTTTTAAAATTTATCTTATAAATTCTGGATTCTTTTTTATTTAGAAAAACCTTTTCTTCTCTAAGATAGTAAAATATATTTCTCTGTATTATACTTTAGCTTTATTTTTCTCAGGGGAGCATGGTATAAAACATCTTATAGAAATCTAGCACAGCTGGTGTGGCTCAGTGGATTGAGGATTCTCCCATGGACCAAGAGGTTCAGCTTTGATTCCAAGTCAAGGCACATGCCTGGGTTGTGGGCTTGATCCCCAGTAGGGGGTGTGCAGGAGGCAGCTGATCAATGTTTCTCTCTCAAACATAGATGTTTCTATCTCTCTCTAAAAAAATCAATAAAAATATATTTTAAAAAAGAAATCTAGTATTATTTAATTTTCACTTGGCTTACTAGTTGTTCAATTGCCATTTAGTAATTAACTCATAGCTTTTTAAATTGTTTTTAAATGATAGATTTATTATATGTTCAATATGTT
This sequence comes from Molossus molossus, assembly GCF_014108415.1. NCBI lineage: Eukaryota > Metazoa > Chordata > Mammalia > Chiroptera > Molossidae > Molossus > Molossus molossus. Next base: position 13,745,118 of record NW_023425346.1, read on the forward strand.
TTATGAAATTTTCATTCCAGTTCACTTATCTGCTGCCTTCTGTACCAACATCAAATGTTTCTATTACTATTTTGTAATGTTTTGATATCTGTAGTTATATTACTATTAATTATAATTATTTATTTTATCATGATTTATCATTATTAATTTTATCATTATTTATGTCTACTCTTACATGTTTTTAGATATGAGGTTCAGTATCAACTTGTAAGTGTTAAAGAAACAAAACAATCAGCCAACATTTTATTAATCCTATTAATAGTGCAAATTAATTTTGAAAGAGTTGAAATGTTTAGAACATTTATTTTTATTGACTAAGTATAAGGTATTTAGGTAACTTATTTTATCTTCCTTTGTAAATACAGTAAATCAAAACTGGTTATAAATTCTTTGTAATTCCTCCCATTAAGAGATGAAATCTATTTTTTTGAACCCATGAATGCAGGCTGGACTTGTGATGTGAGTATGTCAGGGAGAAAAACAAAGGAAGTAGCTACTTGTTAACTAGTTAAAATTAAAGGTTATATAACTAACATAGCTGGGAAAAGGGATGTGAAAGAAATGGTATTTATGGGAAGAACAAATAAGTTTCTTTAGGAAAGACAAATCTTTTTTTATGAGAAGAATTGGGAGATAAATTGAGAAGGCAAGCCAGGTGCAGACACCCCCCTTAGGCAGTGCAGAGACCCCGCCCCTGGCTTTTGTAATCCCCTTACATCCTCCAACCGCCTAAACTACAGTGGAACTAGAAGCCCCCAATGCCCAGAGGCTTATCATGTATAAAAGGCAGCTTGAACCCGGATGCGGGGCTCAGACTTTGGAGGGGACTCTGCTGGGCCAGCACCAGTGAGCATTAAACAGTCTTTTTCTAATCCTCTGAGTGCGTGCAGTCTGTCTCTTCCCACCGACCGAATTTCTGTCACAACAAATATGCTTATAATAATGTTTGTCTATACAGATACAAGTGGTCTTTTTTAGGGACATAAAACTTCCCATACAGGGAAATTTTAGTAGGTTTACTCTAGAGCTAGCTCTTGGGAATAGAGATTTCATTTACAATAGTAAATGCATGCCCACCCTGCCCCCCTTCTCTGCAGGAGAAAAATTATGGTAGTCTCATTCCTCAGAAGTGTCTGCTTTTAGTCAAATAAGGGAAGGTCTAAGGAGATTTCTTTCTCCAACTGTTGAATCTCTAATATCTTCAGCTTAAAATAAACTTTAAACCAATGTCAAATTTTGAGTGGGTCCCTACAAATTTTTAGGTTAAATTTAAAATAACCGGTGGCTTATACTCTCACCCTTTTTGAACTTGCTGTGACCATGTCAATAAGTCTGATCTCCTTTCCTAGAGGGTGAGAAACCATGTGGAGATGAAGTGAAGGCCAGTATCACCACAAGATGAGTTGTTCTAGCTGAGGACAGTCCCAGATGCCAACCAAAAGAAATGTGAGTGTTATTGTTGTTTTAAGCCATTAAGTTTAGAGGTAGTTAATTACACAGTAATGAACAACTGATGGGTATTTCAAGTCTCTTCCTCTAGCTCCTGGGCTTTTCTTATTAATTTTATTCAATAATTGATTTGAATATATTTACTATTGGAAATGAAATCTCTATTTCCAAGAGGTTATTGTTTGTAAATATGAAAGCTGTACATACTAGTTTTGTACCTGTACTGATGAATTTATCTAGAATTTTGAATAGATTTTAAATGTAATCTGTAACAAAAATAAATTAATAAAAATGAAAACTGAAAAAAAACAAACACATTAAAAAATGTGAATACTTGAACTAACCAGTAACATTATATCATCATCTTTATATAAGGATAATTTTGCTTCTTCCTTACAAAGATGTTTTATGCACATATATACTTTTCTTGTATGTTTACACTCAGTAATACTTCTGGAAGAAAGTTAAATGATAGTCATGGTAATGATACAACATCTTTTATGTTTTCTGAATGTAATAATACATTCTTCTGTGTTCTACTATTAAACGCTATACTGAAAGTATCAATCAATTGTTATTTTATTGAAAGTTAAATTATTTTAATCAAAAATATATTTTTAATTTTATTATGTTTTATGGCCATCAATTTAGTTTTTGCATATGCTTTTATACTTGTTATATGTGAATGTTTTTATACCAATTGTATAGTATATTATATATGTGTGTGTGTATATATATCTATATATATAATTTTTATTGTTGAAAGTATTATAGATGTCCCCCCTCTTTTTCCCACATTCCCCCTGTCCTTTCTGCTCCCACCCCACTCCTGTGTTTCCCAAACTATTGTCTGTGTCCATTGGTTGTACTAATATGCATATAAGTTCTTTGGTTTATACTTCCCAACCTCTCCCCCCTTATCCTTCTGAGTTTTGTCAGTCTGTTCCTACTTCCATGTTATATATTTTTATACCAGTTTTTTTTTTTATCATGTTGCATCTTTTTATAGTAATATATGTTTTATACTATATTATATACATATACTTCTTAATAGTAAGACAGTCTTTATTCTATGAAAAAACTTCAGTTTTCTGTGGTATTTTCTAACATTGTTTTTGGCTGGAGTTTGTTTTATTTAAGACTTAAATCAATATTTTTAAATGAGTTTTCTTTCTTTGTACTAACATGTCTGGGTTTGATATCAAGAATATGTTTGATTTTTTAAAATAGTTTTGAACTTTTCCTTTGCTCTCAGTGCTCCAGACAAGTTTAAATAGCACCAGCATGATCAATTTTGTAAAATATTGATGAAATGAACCTTTAACAACCTCTGGTTCTTGGTCTTTGCAGGATTATAAAGATGCCACGGTGAGAAGGAGGCTGGTTAGCTTTTGAACATACTCAGTTTCTCTTATGCAATTGCATTATTTATGTTTCCTTTGACTTTATGTGTTGATTTTAGCAGTTTGCATTTTCCCATAAACTCTTTTATTACTTTCAACTTTATATTGATTTGAAAAAAAAAAATGAGTGATTTAATTTCCGCTGTATCTTCAATTCTTTTTCCATGCCCTTTTTAATCTTTTGTGTCTGCTTTATTTCTTATCTTTTCCTGATTGGACTGCATTGTATTATTATTATTTTTAATAAATCACATTTGGAATGGTAAAAACTAAGAATGCAAAAATGGTGGTGGAGTGAATGGAAGTTACACAGACCATCTCACAGGACCAAACGGAAATTACAACTAAAATAAAGACAAATCTTCAGTAAAAAAGCAATAGAAAAGCAGCGGAACAGGACCATAAAACCAGGGACACTCGTAGGATCTGCGGAGGCATGAGAGGGTGGCGGGCTGGGAGCCCACTGAAAGCAGCAGTTTGAGTCGTGAGTAGTGCCCTTGGGGTTAAACTCCCAAGCCGGTTCCACAGCACAGTACAGGGACAGAGTGCTAAAATAGCCACAGCCACTCACCTGGGACTCTGGCAGAGGAAGGGTGGACTGGACTGAAACTCTGTGGGGACACACGGTGTTTGGAGGGCACTCAAAGTTTTTGCCAAGTCATGACAAAAGAGCCAGTTTGCTCTTTCCCAGAGCTGTTGGGAAAAGCAGCAGCCACTCCCTCAGAGATTCAGCTTTTTCCAGGTAAGGCAAAAAAAATGCAAATTGAGGATCACTAACAACCAGCATCTATTTTACCCTCTGGAAATTCTCTTAACCAGAACACCAGGGCTACATTCCAAGGCCCTGAGTAACTGAGACTACTAGCCTTCAGAAAAAAGCTAAAGGATACCTGAACCTTACCTGGGCTTGCAAATCTACCCAGGAAAGTAAGACATGACAATGGTGTTTAACGTGGGCATACCAAGGCTCATCCAAACTCAGTAGAGGGAGCCACAAACAGCAGAACACCAACACCCACAGGGAAAATTTGGCAGGTTCCAAAACCCACTGAGATAGCCAAAATAGTGAAACAAAGAAACCAATCCCAAATAAAAGAACAAGAGAACTGTATTGAAGATGAGATAAATGAAATGCAGCTAAGCAAATTATCAGAGGTAGAAATCAGAGCCATGATCTTGAGGAAGCTCAACAGCATGATGAAGAACATCAGCACCATGAGTAAAGATACAGAAACATTGGAAACCATTGAAGTGGAAATGAAGAATGACATAGCAGAAATTAAGAACACATTGGAAGGACTAACCAGCAGAGTAGAGGAAGCTGAGGACCAGATCAGTGAATCAGAAGACAGGGTAGAAAAAAATAAAAAATCAGAAAACCAAAAGGAGAAAATAATTATAAAAACAGGAGGACAGCTTAAGAGAACTGTGGGACAACTGGAAACATAATAATATTCCAATCACAGGAGTCCCCAAAGAGGAAGAAAATGGGTAAGGGTTAGAGAATATATTTGAAGAAATAGTGACAGAAAACTTTCATAACTTGGTGAAGGAAGAAGGCATTCAAATTCAACAAGCACAGAGAGCACCAAGTAAGAGGAACCCAAACAGGCCCACACCAAGAGAAATAGTAATAAAAATGCCAAAAATTAAAAACAAAGAGAGAATCCTAAACTTAGCAAGAGATAAGCAACAGGTTACCTATAAAGGAACCCCTATAGGGCTGACTTCTCAACAGAAATACTACAGTCAAGAAGGGAATGACATGAAGTAATCAAGGTCATGAAAAACAAGAATCAAACCCAAGACTACTCTACCCAGCGAGGCTATCATTCAAAATAGAGGGTCAAATAAAGAGCTTTCCAGACCAAAAAAAAAAAAAAAAAAAAAGGCTAAGTGAATATATTAACACCAAACCAGCACTGCAAAATATGCTGAAAGGACTGCTGTAATTAGTAGAAGAAATAAGAAGAAAAATGTAACAACACTAAACAAAAATGGTAATAAATAATATCAATAATTACCTTGAATGTGAATGGTTTGAATGCTCCAATAAAAAGACAGAGAGTAGTTGACTGGATAAGAAAGTGTGACTCACATATATGTTGTTTCCAAGAGACCACCTCACAACAAAAGTAAGTTCATAGCACTACAGGCCTAGATCAAGAAACAAGAAAAATTTCTAATTGACTGTCTAACCTTACAACTTAAAGAACTAGAAAGCAAACAAAAAGAAAACCCCAGAGCAAGTAGAAGGAAGATAGTAAAGATCAGAGCAGAAATAAATGACATGGAGACTAAAAAAAAAAAAAAAAAAAAAAAAAAAAAAGATCAATGAAACAAAGAGCTGGTTCTTTGAAAAGATAAACAAGATTGATGGACCCTTAGGTAGACTCACCCAGAAACAAAGAGACAGAACCCAAATACACAAAATCAGAAATAAGAGAAGAAATAATAACTGACGCCACAGTAATACAAAGGATTGTTAATAAATTATGAACAATTATATGGCAATTAATTTGACAATTTAAGCAAAATAAACAAATTTGTAGAAACACATAGTCTCCCAAAACTGGACCGGGAAAATATAGAAATCTTGAACACACCAATAACAACAAAATAAATTTAAGATTTAATCAAGACTCTCCCAGCAAACAAAAGGCCAGGATGGCTTCACAGGGGAATTTTACCAAACATTCAAAGAAGAACTAATACCCTTTCTCCTTAAAGTATTTCAAAAAAATCAAGAAGGAAGACTTCCAAACTCGTTTTATGAGGCCAGCATAATTCTAAATCCAAAACCAGAAAAAGACACTACAAAGAAAGAAAACTACAGACCAATATCTCTGATGAACACAGATAACAAAATACTGAAAAAAATACTAGCAAATCGAATCCAGCAATACATCAAAAAAATTATTCACCATGACTAAGTAAGATTTATTCCAGGGATAAAATGCTGGTACAATATTTGCAAATCAATAAATATGACACACCACATAAATAAAATGAAAGATAAAAATTATATGATCATATCAATAGATGCTGAAAAAGCATTTGACAAAATCCAGCACCCATTTCTGATAAAAATTCTTAGCAATTTGGGAATAGAAGGATCATATCTCGAAATAATAAAGGCCATATATGAAGGGCCTACAGCCAACATCATATTCAATGGGCAAAAACTAAAAGCAATTCCCTTAAGAACAGGAACAAGTCAAGGATGCCCACTTTCGCCACTCTTATTTAACATAGTACTGGAAGTCTTAGCCACAGCAATCAGACAGGAAGAAAATATAAAAGGGATCCAAATTGGAAAAGGGAATTGAAACTGTCATTATTTGCTGATAACATGATATTATACTTAGAAAACACCAAAGACTCCATCAAAAGTCTACTAGACTTAAATGAATTTGGCAAAGTAGCAGAATACAAAATTAACGTCAAGAAATCAATGGCATTCTTATACACCAATGATGAACTCACAGAAAGAGAAACTAAAAAAAAACAATTCCATTTATCATCACAGCAAAAACATTAAAATACCTAGGAATAAATTAACCAAATAATAATCATAATAATAATGATAATAATAAAGGACCTATTCACAGAGAACGAGAGGACATTGAAAAAAGAAATAGAGAAAGATATAAAAAAGTGGAAGCACATACCTTGTTCATGGATTGGAAGAATTAACATTATTAAAATGTCCATATTACCCAAAACAATCTATAGATTCAATGCAATCCCCATAAAATACCAATGGCATACTTCACAGAAATAGAACAAATACTTCAAAATTTCACATGGAACCATAAAAGACCACATATAGCCACAGCAATCTTGAAAAAGAAAAACAAAGTTGGAGGGATCACATTACCAGATTTCAGGTTATACTACAAAGTCACTGTAATCAAAACTGCCTGGTATGGGCACAAGAACAGGCAAATAGACCAGTGGAACAGAACAGAGAACCCAGAAATGGACCCAAGGCAATATGCTCAATTAATATCTGACAAAGGTGGCAAGAACATACAGTGGAGTACAGACAACCTCTTTAATAAATGGTGTTGGGAAATTTAGACAGCTACATGAAAAAGATGAAACTAGACCACCAACTTACACCATATATAAGCATAAACTCAAAGTGGATAAAAGACTTAAATGTGACTCATGAATCCATAAAAATCTTAGAAGAAAATGTAGGCAGCAAAATTTCAGACATCATACAGAGAAGAATTTTCAGATATATCACTTAAGGCAACAGAAACAAAGGATAAAATGAACACATGGGACTACGTCAAACTCAAAAGCTTCTGCACAGCAAAAGAAACAACCATCAAAATGGAAAGGCTACCTACTCTGTGGGAGAGCATCATTACCAAAGATATATCAGATAAGGGGTTAATTTCCAATATATATAGAGTGCTCATACAACTCAACAAAAGGAAGGCAAAGAACCCAATTAAAAAAAAAGTCCAAGGAACTAAATAGACACCTCTCCAAACAGGACATACAAATGGCTAAGAGACATATGAAGAAATCTCAACATCACTAATTGTCAGAGATATGCAAAATAAAACAATAATGAGGTATCACCTCACACCTGTCAGAATGGCCACCATCAAGAAATCATCAAACAACAAGTGTTCACAAGGATGTGGAGAAAAGGGAACTCTAGTACACTGCTGGTGGGAATGCAGACTGGTGCAGCCACTATGAAAAACAATATGGTGTTACCTCAAAAAATTAAAAATTGAACTTCCATTTGACCCAGTGATCCTACTTCTAGGAATATAGCCTAAGAAGCCTGAAACACCAACTGGAAAGAATATATGTACCCCATGTTCATAGCAGCACTATTTACAATAGCTAAGATCTGGGAACAGCCCAAATGTCCATCAGTTGACAAATGGATAAAAAACCTGTGGTGCATATGCACAATGGAGTACTACGTAGCTGTAAGAAAGATCTCTTATCCTTTGAGGCGACATGGAGGGACCTGGAAAGTATTATCCTAAGTGCAACAAGCCAAACAGAGAAAGACAAGTATCATATGATCTCACTTATTTGTGTAATATAATGAACATAACAGTCTGAGGAATGGAGTTGTCACAGAGACGTGGAAGTGGGGTACAGATTGATAATCCCCAGAAGAGGAGGTGAGGGGGAGAGATAAACCACAGAACTTATATGCATGTGTGCATGAACAATGGACATGGACAAAAAAGCTGGGGAGAGGGTGGGGAGGGAGGGGGAGGAGGGTGTCAATGGGGAAAAACGAGAATCATCTGTAACAAAAATAAATTAATTGAAAAATAAAATAAAAATAAAAAAATAAATAAATCACATTTGGACGTATATATTATCACTGCATTTGTTTCAAATATGTTTTCTATTTCTTTCTCAATTTATTGTATCCTTCTTCTTGCTTTATACTTCTTGTGGATAAAATGGGGCCACAGGCTAGCCTGACACATTCAGGGAAGGCCTGCTGTTATAGCCTTGCAGACTCAAAGACCCAAAGTGCCCACAAAGGATGGTCTGAAATTTAAACTTTTTTTTAAAATGTTTAACTGCTTGAGTTCCCTATCATATATATATATATATATATTTTTTTTTTTGTGCTACGTGCCCCTAATGGGAACCGAACCCAGGACTCTCTGGTCCATAGGCCGATGTTCAACCACTGAGCCAAACTGGCCAGGGCTAAACTTTTTAAATACATGTGTTTTTATTGATTTTTCAGAGAGAGAAGGAGAGCGATAGAAACATCAATGTGAGAGAGAAACTTTGATCAGCTACCTTTTGATGTCCCCCACTGGGGATCAAGCCCCCAACCCAGGCATGTGTCCTGACCGGAAATGAAACTGGGACCTCTCAGTCCATGGGACAATGCTCAATCTGAGAAGGCAAGCCAGGTATTGCTCCTTTGGCAGTACAGAGACCCTTGCCCCTGGCTTTGTAATTCTCTTACATCCACCAACCACTTAAACTACAGGGGAACTAGAAAGCCCCCAAATGCCCAGAAGTTTATCATGTATAAAAGGCACTGGAACCTGGGCTCGGGGCTCAGCCTTTGGAGGTGACTCCACTGGGCCAGAAGCATCAGTCATTTTCTGACTCTAAAAGTGTGTGCAGTCTGTCTCTTCTCGCCGACCAAATTTTTGCCATAGCATTTTGGTGCATTGGCTGGGAAGCTGTCAGCATGCTAGCCCCTTGAGCCATCATTGTCAGAAGCTGGCGGGAAGGAACCATTAATTTTGGGTGCCCACAACAAAAAATAAGGTGCACCATTGGTGGTTTCACTGGACCCTGACCCTCACTAGGCCTGACTGTAGTCGGCCACTGCTGTGCTCCAACTGACTCCAGGGAAAATCCTGCCAGGACATCGAATCAATAAGTGTTCCCAGGGATCCAGACTGAGTTCAGGCCTGCCTCTAAGGTGGAAGGGCAGCTTTATCACCTCCCAGGAGGCATAGATGCCACACAGGATCGGGAATTCCTGGGTGGAAGTTTAAATTCTGTGTGATTGTGTGTGTGAGTGACTGTGCCCCACAACGCCTGTTAGGGAGCCTGCGTGAGTCCCAGCCTGCACATCTGTGGTGACTTTATATGGCTAAAGGCAGTGTCAGGTTCTTGGGGACATTTGTCTCCACCAGGAAACCTGATCTGAGTCAGAGGCTTATGCTGACCTGCCAATGCCAAGAGGCACCTAAGTACACGCAAGGGGAGCATCCAGGTGGACAAAATGAGAGGTTCCTCCTATTTGTCTGGCAACACCATTCACTGGGAGGTTTGCTTAACCATCTTAGATAGTATTATGGGGGAAGTTCCTCTAAACCCACTGTTCTAGAATGTATGATAAAGAATTATAAAAAGGGGTTCTTAGGAGATTATGGGGTCAAATTGACCCTTGGAAAATTACACACTCTCTGTGAATTAGAATGGCCCACCTTGGGTGTGGAATAGCCCTCTGAATGCACCCTTGATGTCCCCTCAGTCCAGGCCATGTATAGGATAGTCACTGAAGACTCCAGCTATCTGACCAATTTCCCAATATAGACCAGTGTTTGGAAATATGCCAAATTGGGCCTCCTTGGGTTCAATTCAGTGTTACTAGTCAGGGACAGTTACTACTCGTGACACAAGGTGAAGAAAGACTTCACAACAAATTAAGCGGCCTCCTATATCACAAGAGGCCCCTCCACTGCCACCACCATATGCCCCGCTACCTAAGGATGGGGAACCTCACCTGTCTGACAGCCCACCTTTACTCATCACACCCCTACAACTGGTCAATGCGCCACTGGAGCCAGGGTCACCAGAGCCAGTGTGAAGACATCTCAGGTCAGCGACCCAGGGACCCAGGGACCCTTAGTGGCAATGCAATTACCATTGTGGGAGACAAGGGGCCCCCAGAGAATGGACCTTGATGGGACCCTATAAGAGGGGGGATCAGTCTTTCAGACTCATGGCCCCACCTGGGTCGACTATAAACTCTTCCTCACCCTATTCAACACAGAAAAACACTGGCAGATTTTCTCAGAAGCCAGAAAGTGGCTCCAGACCAGGTGCCAGCTGGACATCTAGACATAAAATCCTGGTCCCGATGGGCCTTACCTGATGAGGAGCCCTCAGGGAGACCCACAGACACAGAGGCAGGGAGAGAGACAGACACAGGAGAAAAGGGTTTGCAGGAGCCAGGTCACGAAGCCCCTCTCGCAAGCAAGGGGCAAGTTTTCTCCATCTCATCTGAAGGTCCCCAGCTGCTCTAAAACCCTGCCTCTGACCCTGACATTAGTCCAAGTGCTGGGCTGCAGAGGGGAACTTTCCACAAAGCCAGGGTGTGAAGGATACGGTGCCCAGGTGGCCTCAGTCCCTCCCAGCTTCAACACCCTGTCATGTCCCAGGCAGACCAAATCCCAAGAAGGCATGAATGGGCAGCTGGCTGTGGGGAGCCTAACCTCATTTGCTGCTCCCCACTATGACCTTCCCTGGGCTTATGTAGCTGGTCCTGCTGCTGCCGGCCTCCCTCCTGCCCTCAGCCTGGCTGGTGTGCCTCAGTGGTTCAGCATCAACCCATGCACCAAGGAGTTGCTGGTTCAATTCCCAGCCAGGGCACATGCCCAGGATGTGGGCCCAATCCCCAGTCAGGGGCATGTAGGAGGCAGAAAAATGAGTGCCCCAACCACCAGTGAGAAAAACCAGAAACTTCTGCCTCACCCCGCCGTCAATGGCCAGACTTAGGTTTTAAGATCTCCCAAGGCAAATGAATGCTAGTGGCTGAAAGGAAACAGGAAGTCTGTGCTATTCTGTTTCCCACTTCCCACTGAAAGATTCAAGAATTCCTGGGAGAAGCAGGGCTCTGTTGAATATAGATACCAGGAATTTTAGAACTGGCAAAATCCTTATATGATGCCCTGAAAGAAGAATAAGCTCCCCTTGTCTGTCAGGGGCCCCAATCAGGAAAGCTTTATAAAGCTCACTGAGGCACCAGCCTTAGGACTCCAGGATGTCCCTGGGGTTCTGACCCAGGAATTTGGGCCATGGCAGAGACCGGTACTTTACTTTTCAAAGCAAATTGACCCAGTTGCGGCAGGCTGGCACCTTAATGGCTGCCACACTGCTAAAAATTCATGCTGGCTCCAGAGCTACCTGCAACTCCAAAACACACGGTGCAGGAAGAATGGGCACAACAGGAGGGGTGGGGGGATATAATAGAGGAAACATGGTGGATACTCCCAGACCACAGAACCTATGTGCCAGAACAATTAGCCTATCAGTTAGTCCTCCAACAACATGAACTCACCTATCTGGGAAAAACAGCCTTAGAAGCCTTATTAAGCTGATACTACCTGATTGCTCGATTTCTATCCCTCTGTGTCCCTGTGCTCAAAACAATGCCAGACAAGGCCCCACCGGGGCCGCCAGGATCCAGCGCTGTGGCCAAGCACCCTTTGAAGATCTAGAGTTGACTTCTCAGAAATAGGACCCAGTAGAGGAAATAAATATCTCCTGGTTTTCATGGGTACTTTCTTGGGCTGGGTTGAAGCTTACCCCACATGTACAGAAAAGGCAAGAGAAGTAACCAAAGCTCTACTGAGAGACATCATCCTGAGATATAGAATGCCATTGACTATAGGATCCGACAATGGCCCAGACTTCGTAACAGAAATAATATAGCAGGTAGCTAAAACTCAATGCATCCAATGGAATTTGCACACAGCCTACTGGCCTTACTGCTCAGGGAAAGTAGAACTCATGAATAGGACCCTTCAACAGACCATGGCAAAACTATGTCAAGAAACCAACCTACCCTGGACTGATATAGTGCCCCTAGCTCTCCTGTGAGCATGTTGTACCCCTTGGGCAAAGATAGGATTCCCCCCTTTTGAAATATTATAAGGGAGACCTCCCCATTAATCAAACGCAAAGGGGTTATAAAAGAACTGAGAAATTTGGAAATCCAAAAACAACTACAAGGACTAGAAAGAACTATCCTTGAGGTACATAAGTAGGTAACTGACAGAATACCCATTTCCCTGGGAATAACCGTACACCCCCACAGACCACAGGACCAAGTCTAGATAAAAGACTAGAAGAGGGAACCCCTTAAAGCAACGTGGAAAGGGCCCTATTTAATTATACTAACCACTCCTCCAGCTCTCAATGTTGCAGGTCTGAATACCTGGATCCACCACTCCCCGGTGAAGGCAGCTCACCTGCCACACGACAACCAACCTGCCTGGAGAGTGACCACCAGCCAGGACAATCCTCTGCAGCTCATCCTTAAGAGGACAGTGAAACCTGCTGATCAGTCTATGGCAAGCACCTGGGGACTCTGCCAGTATAATGGATGCTCATCACCTGCTGGACTGATCCAGCACTAAACTCTATCCTTAATAGCCTTACAGGATAAAATAGACCCATTAGCAGCAGTACTATTACAAAATAGAAGGGGGTTAGACCCACTGATTGCTGGAAAGGGAGGAATATGTCTCTTCTTAAGCAAGGAATTTTGCTTTTATGTTAATTAATAATAAATAGTTAGAGACATGGCCCAGCAGTTAAAAGAATGAATTACAGGAATTATCAGAATCTTGGAGATCCTAGAGTAACATATGAAACTGGGCATCTTGGGTACTCCCATTAGCTGGTCCTGTCTTGATTCTTTTTATAGTGCTCCTGTTTGGCCCTTGTATTCTCAACATGTTAACCCATTTCATTTTCTCTTACTTAGAAACAATAAAGCTCCAAATGATGCTTCAATTAAGGACCCTCAACTACCATTACTTTCCTCTGAATGGTGAAAGACTCCACTTGCTGCATCCCACCCCTTCAGTGCCCCTAATCAGCAGGAAGCAGTCAGAGAGATCATGGCCCCTCTTCCTCATGAGGCACTAAGGGAACTCCCTGTCCAAGATGTTCTCTAAGTCTGCTAGGAGCAGCTTGAGAATCAAGAGGGGGGAATGAGAAGGCAAGTCAGGTGCAGCCCCTTCGGCAGTGCAGAAACCCTGCCCCTGGCTTTTGTAATTCCCTTACATCTGCCAACCGCCTAAACTACAGTGGAACTAGAAAGCCCCAAATACCCAGAGGCTTATCATGTATAAAAGGTAGCTGGAACCTGGGCTCAGGGTTCAGCCTTTGGAGTTGACTCCACTGGGCCAGCACTGGTGGGCATTAAAGAGTCATTTTCTAATCCTCTGAGTGCATGTAGTCTGTCTCTTCCTGCTGACTGAATTTCTGCCGCAATAAATCCATTGAACCACAGAGTCTCCACTGAAATGTAAACTTTTTAAACTAAAAGCAGTTTCTTACAGGCAGTCATGTCTTAGGCCAGCATCTTTCCTGACAAAGGTCAGTTTTCACCATAATTGAGCATATTGCCTTTTCTTTCTTTCTTTTCCTTTTTCTTTTTCTTTTTTTGCATCTAAGACAACACACCTTTGGAAGGCGGGGTAGCTTCCTTTTTTTCAGACCCCTCAGGACACAACCTATGCACTAAGGTGGAAACCACAAATCCCCTCTTTGTTATTACTATCATGTTAATTGTTGACTGTTAACTATCCTGTACCCATCTTTGTAAAAGGAGATTGTAATTGCATCTATCATTTTACTTTCTATCCAACCCCAGAGATTTCCTGGCTTTGCTCTCTCCCACTTCCCTATTCTATCACCAATGGATTTCATGTAATACACTTGCATCTTCTCTTCTGACTGTAATGTATAAATTAAGGTGCAACACTACCATTCTCCAGAGCATTATCTCGATCCTTTGAGGTTTTGCTTCCTGGAATTTGTGAACAGTTTGGCTCAAATAAACTCACAAAATTCTTCACAAGTTTGAATGTTTTTTACGTTGACATTCTACTATTATTTACTTTTCAAAATCCTTGACTGTACATTCTTAATTTGTTGGCCTTTTCTCTCTCTGTCTCTCTGTCTTCATGTCTTCCTTTGTCTCTGTCTTTCTCTCTTTCTCCTTGTCTCCTTTTCTCTCTGTTTCTTCCTTCCTTTCATTTTCTTCTGGCCTGATTATTCAAAACATTTTGCTGCTTTTATGTTTTTTCAGTTTCGCGCCTTCTGCCCCCACCCAAATTGCATGATTAGGGAATAACATACTTAAAAAGACATCTTTTACACAATAAGCTGCCATAATTCACATATTTGTATTATTTCATACTTCAATAAAAATACGTATTGTATATATCAATATACAAGATTTTTGTTTTCTTGTATCAAGGCAATATTACAAAGCATTTCAAATAATTTGTCAGAAGAATGACTCACATGTAATTTACTAAAATGAAAAATGCATATTTAGAACATCACTAAAACTCTAATTCTAGCCATTATTTTGTATTTTATCTGCAGAACAGTTGCTTTCCTTGATGAAAAAACTCTCAAATTCAACACAAAAGATAATAATTCCAAATAATTAAATATTAGAAAGAGAAAAAGAGAAGTGATTATCTTTTCCATAGTACACATCTCCTGTTGTCAAACTAATTAGATTCAGTATTATCTCGCTCCTAGCTGGAGTTGGGCACAGTGAACCCAGGCAAAGCACATGGGCATTTGTTTCTCAAAGATCTGCAGAACTAAATGTTCATTCTTTCTGAAATAATAACAATAGTGAAACTAAAAATTATAATGGAAGTTTCCTGCTTGAGATCTGAGGGAGCAGTTCTCATTCTGAAGCGAAACTGAGAGGGGGAGCAGCCTCCTGTCAGTTTCCCTTCCCTGTCGGTGTACTTGTGTGGGAGCATCACAGAAAATAGTTCCTTGGTTTGGTCTAACATTGGGGATCACTTTACCAACAGAAAGAATTTCATGTGCATATAGATGAAAAAGGAAAACTTTTCTATCAGGTCTTTGATCACCAGAAAAGCTCTTTGTAAATCTCTTTTTATTTATTCAATTTTCTGGGGTATTTTCAGGCTTCATGGAATTCCATGCATTAAATTTTCTACTTAGTTTGTAATGATTTTAAAACTTTCTGTGTTCACACATTTTATCACTCACATTCTAAGAAATGCAGTTGGGCGTACTTTCTCCCCAGTGAGCCTCAGGTAAAATTTCAACTTAAATTCCCAAGGGTTCCTGTACTCTGTCTATTTTCCCCAAAGGAAAAAGCAGAAGAAAGAATAAGAACAGATTCATAAGTTATACTCACTTATTTCAACAAGTCAGTTAGATATTATGAATACACTCACAACTGTTACTTGTGATCCTTATGGACATACAGGCCTATTACCTTGTGTAATTAGACTAGTCAATGAATAGTTCAATAGCTTGATGTCTCATTACAAGAGTGACAATATAATTTAACATTCAAACTGAGGTAGTTTTGAGAAAGAAGAGAAGTTCCATTGATAAATATGCTGGGAGTAACATTGAAGTCACCAAGGTGGTGAATGTCCTTCCTTTTATAACCTTCTAGAGCATTTTAGGTTCCTGCAATTCCCAAGTATGTTCTCTTTGCCTCTTATGCATTCTTATAAAATAAATATCAAAATGTATTATATAAAAATTAATGGTAGCCTGGCCAGTGTGGCTCAGCGGTTAGGCATCGACCCATGCACCAAAAGGTTGCCAGTTCGATTCCTGGTCAGAGCACATGCCCAGATTCTGGGCCCAATCCCCAGTTGGGGGCATGCAGGAGACGGCCAATTGATGTTCTCTCTCATTGATGTTTCTATCTTTGTCTCCCTCTCTCTCTAAAATAAATCAATAAGGAAAAAAATATTAATGGTAATTTTTAGTAAAACATATGTCATCCTTTAACTTAAAAAATGAGTGCTATTTGTTAAAAAGTAACATTGTATGAGGTGACTATATGGACATAAGTAGTTGGATGATTGTAAATGCTGTGTCAAATTACCTTGGCTAGTAAAAAATTAGTTTATAGAATTGACTGACAGATATAAGACACATAAGGTGGCTCAATTATGTTCAAATAGGATCCAACTTGGCCCAGTTGAGAAATGATGCTCCTTGTGCATTTGTATAATTGCCTCCCCATGCTAAATAGATTGCAATAAGAAATGCCATGTTCAACTAAAACAAACAGCATGTTTGAGTTGGGTTGGCCATATTTTGCCTTAAGGAAATCCTGGGGAATTCTGAAAGGCGTTTTTGAGAGAATGGACAAACAAAAAATGACAATAGAATGAGCATTGGATTATAAATAAGGAAAGAATACTGAGTTTGATACCTAAGAACATTTACTGTACTCTGATACTTCATTGTTTTTATGTTTTCATTGATTTTTTTTTTTTAGAGAGAGAGAGAGAGGAAGGGAGAGAGAGAGAGAGAAACATTGATGTAAGGGGATCAAGCCTGCAATGGGGGCATGTGCCCTGACTGGAAATTGAACTGGGCACATGCCCCCATTGCAGGCTCAGTCCATGTGAGAATGCTCCATCCACTGAGCCACACCGGCTGGCCATACTTTGATACTTTATATATGATAATGTCAACTATTTGTATGGCCTCAAGCTCTATGTGGTGACATTGCAGTACAGAAGGGAATGTTAAAACTGGGAGAAGATAGTGCCATCTTTCAGTGCAGGAGTTGGTGCATATTGCCAGGGGTTTCTATAAATAGGTTAACTTGCTACCATGCTTATTCTTGCTGCTCCCTTATGTCACCAAGATTGTTGATACCATCCAAAAGGGTTGGGATAGATCATCACAGGATTTAGTTTCACTATCTGGCTTCTAATAAATCATTTCTTTCTTAATCTGCTGCATTCAAATTATACATTTAACAAACAAGATCACTGAGTGTTCTTTATTAAGCATTTGATAAACTGAATTTTGCATTTTCTGAATTAACACTGTGATCATTGAAGCCCCTTCAAGAGATTCTTTTATAATGGCATCCCACAATGCTTTGGGAAAGTATGCCCCAAACTGGAGATATGAATAAATGTGTGCTCTCATGAGTTATTGAGCACACTGGATATCTAAAAAAGTAATTAGATGTGTACATTTATGAATGTGTACTAAACTGAAAGGACCAGGAGGTAAGCGGACAAACCTCCCACATGAACTTGCTCTCAGATCCATGAGACTTACTAATAAGCAAATGAGAAAAAGGCAAGACATTTAGGTCCTCCTTGATGTGTAAGTAAAATAGAGTTGGTTCCTCAAATCTTTTATTCTTGACTTAATTAAAATGTATTTATTTATTCAATACACATGCATTTAGTACTCACTGTATAATAAACAGTGAACAAAACAGTGTGTCTCCTCACTGAATTTAATGAAAATAAACAATAATTATAAAAAAAGAAGTAATGAGGCTACATTTGAGCAGAGATCTGATTGAAGAGTATCAGCAAAGCACTAATGGTAGTGTGATAGTGGACAGAGAAAGCACTGTGTATAAAGGCCCCAAGAGGAGAACATATTTAACATTTTAAGATCAGAATGATTAAATAGAGTGGACAGAAATATTAGCGATGCAGCCCAGGGACTCAAGATGCAGCCCAGGCACACTGGCATGTATAGACCCACTAAAGACTTTGACTCAAATAAGCCATTCATATGTGCCATGGGTTGAATTGTGTACCTTAAAATATCTATGTTGAAGCTTTAACACTGATGTCAGGTAATTAAGGTATAACAAAATCATAAAGGTGAGCTCCTAGTTCAATAGGGTTTGTGACCTCATTAGAAGGAGATTCTCTCTCTCTCTCATATGTGAGGACACAGTGAGAACACGACCATCAGCAAGCCAGAGAGCAATAAAGAAAGCTTGCACCAGAAACCAAATCAACTGGTACCTTGAGCTTGGACTTTCAGCCTCCAGAACTGTGAGAAATAAATGATGCCTGTTCTGTAAGCCACCCTGGCTGTGATATTTTGTTATGGAAGCCTGAGCAGATGAATACAAAATGCATTCCAAGAAATCTGAATATAACTCATTCTCTGAATGCTGTGAGTCTCTAGGGAAGAAATAGCCATACCTTCTAAATTATATTGATGTGAAGTAACCTTACCACACCTCAACTGACCTCCAGATTTTCAATATTACTTTGTTTTCATTATAATTGGGGTGACTTTTTATTCACAGTTTTTTCTTCCCACAGGGTATCCCATTTTTAAGGAGAACAGATACAGTACATTGAGTTTAATTTTAATGTTTTCTTAAAATGCTAATAATTATGGCTCAATTATTGCCATGATTTCCTTGTTAGAGTTTTCTCCCTTGAGTTGTAAGTGGTATAGAATCACAGAGCTTGCCGGATTATCCACCTCGTCCATTGCCAATGCTATGTGTTTTTCAGGAACTGTCCCTTGGAATACTTCCCAGATGTAAGCACATAGTTGAATACGAGAAAGCCACCTGTACATCATTTGTGTTTATCCTCTTTGACAGCGCATTGCCCTCATTGTGACTACAGAATCTTAATTCCCAGTTTTCACAACTGCTATTGTAAGACCGCCTAGAAATGTTTTGGGGATTAGCATGATGTTCTTGTTGGGATGTTTGAAGCTACACTGCCAAAGCTGTATGGGTAAATCTTCCAGATGGTCTTATAAAATAAATACCATGATTTCAACACCACTCATTTGATATTAGCATTTAAAAACAGCTAAATTAAGCAGTGGATGTATAAAAACATCACTGAAACTACTTTTGAAAAAAATAGTTAATTTATTTTGTTACAGATGTTTTTCCTTTTTCCCCATTAACACCTTCCTGCCTGCTCCTGTCCCCCACCTCCACCTTCACAGTACTGTTGTCTATGTTCATTGGTTATGCATATAAGTTTTTTGATTTATCTCTTCCTGCGCCATCCCCACCCCCAACACACACCCCTCCTTTTCATCTGAGGTTTGTCAGTTTGATCCCTACTTCCATGTCTCTGGGTCCATTTTGTTATCAGCTTATTTTATTCATTATATTCCACAAATAAGTGAGATCATATGATATTTGTCTTTCCCAGCTTGGCTTATTTGGCTTGATACTCTCCAGGTCCCTTCATGTCATCTCAAAGGGTAAAAGATCTTTCTTTCTTATAGCTGCATAGTTTTCCATTGTGTATATGTACCACAGCTTTTTTATCCACTCATCTACTGATGGACACTTGGACTGTTTCCAGAGCTTAGCTATTGTAAATAGTGCTGCTATGATATATATATGCTATATATAGGGGTACATATATTCTTTCTGATTGGTGTCTCAGGCTTCTTAGGTATATTCCTAGAAGTGAGATCACTGGGTTAAATGGAAGTTCAATTTTTAATTTTTTGAGAAAACACCATATTGTTTTTCATAGTGGCTGCACCAGTCTGCATTCCCACCAGCAGTGTACTAGAGTCCCCTTTTCTCCACACCCTCACCAGCACTTGTTGTTTGATGATATGTTGATGATAGCCATTCTGGCAGGTATGAGGTGACACCTCATAGTCATTTTAATTTGCATCTCTCTGATGATTATTGACTTTGAGCATTTTTTCATATGTCTCTTAGCCATTTGTATGTCCTGTTTGGAGAGGTGCCTCTTTAGGTCCTCTGTCCATTTTTAATTACATTCTTTGTCTTCCTTTTGTTGTGTTGTATGAGTTGTTCATGTATTGGCAATTAGCCTCTTATCTGATGTATTGTTGGCAATTATGTTCTCCCATAGAGTGGGTTATCTTTTCATTTTGAGGCTTGTTTCTTCTGCTGTGCAGAAGCTTTTTAGTTTGAATTAGTCCTGTTTATTAATTTTTTTCTCCATTTCTCTTGCCCTAGGCAACATATAGGTGAAAATTCTGCTACATGTGATGTCTCCAAAATTTTATATGGAACCAGAAAAAAACTCGAATAGCCACAGCAATCTTGAAAAAGAAGAAAAAAGTAGGAGGGATGATAATTCCAGATACCAGGGTATATTGCAAAGCGACTGAAATCAAAACAGCTTGGTACTGGCACAAGAACAGGCATATAGATCAATGGAACACGACAGAGAACCCAGAAATTGTCCCAAGACATTATGCTCAATTAATATTTCACAAAGGTGGCAAGAGCATACAATGAAGTAAAGATAGCCTCTTTAATAAATGGTGTTGGGAAAATTGGACAGCTACATGCAAAAAATGAAACTAGATCACCAATTTACACCATATACAAGAATAAACTCAAAATGAATAAAAGACTTAAATGTGACTCGTGAATCCATAAAAATCCTAGAAGAAAATAAAACCACTTTTTAAGCACTAATATATATGGTTCTCTTAATTACTTATAACTGGAAATTTGTCATTCCATTTAATTTTCTGAATATATGCACAATTCTTATTATATTAAAGAATTAAAA
This sequence comes from Molossus molossus, assembly GCF_014108415.1. Lineage (NCBI taxonomy): Eukaryota > Metazoa > Chordata > Mammalia > Chiroptera > Molossidae > Molossus > Molossus molossus. The sequence goes on from NW_023425346.1 coordinate 13,765,789, forward strand.
AAAAAAGTTTACTCACTTTCTAATAACTACCCACAACTCCTCTTTTATTCTCTTCTTGTGCTCATTTCCAACTTCTGGATAAACTGGTGGGCGTATAATAGAAATGTCATGAACAGAATATAAATTTGATGTTACTGTTTCTTCTTAACTATATAATTTACTTTTGTACCTTCTTTATTGTATGTCAATGCATGAAAATAAAGAATAGCCTACTTATTTTCTTGATTTTACAGAGTAACTCTTCTAGATAAAGGGATTTTCTGAGTTTTCAGGGAAGAGCCTTTTTTAAAAATTAAAGTGGTTTTCATCAACCCAGAGAGTTTTTCCCCCAAGTTAGCTCATTCTAAAGCCAGGCTTGCTTATGTGGTCATCAGGAGTGTCCCCTAATATACTCACAGTTTGAGGTATAGTGTTCACTGCCTTCCCTGGTGAAAATCTAGCACAAAGAGAACTAAAGTTTATTACTGTGACTCAAACCTTTTTATTACTGTGACTCAAACCCTTGTAACCAATGGCTCTGCATCCAGCATTCTCCTATCACAATTCTTTCTTCAGTCTGACTATCCTTTGGCTTGTTCTCACCCTCCAACTTAAAGATGGGTGTTGGTGTGGCTTTGTCTTCCTTCTCTTCAATGTTTTCAGATTTGCAGTTCTTGACTAGAAGTTACCCATCATTCTGATTTTATCCCAATCTCATCACTCTTCCACATCACTGAAAGCCCTAAGTGACAGTGTTCCTTGGGCAAAGTAACCACACAGATTTCTCTACTCTGTGTGACATTTTTGTTGTTTTAAAGTTCAATGATAATCTGGAGAAACATAAAGGGATGGTCTGAACACCAGAGACCACATCATCATCATCATATCTGAAAATCTTCAAATCAAAGTTATTTTCATTTTTTAATTTTTAACCTTTATTGTTGAAAGTATTACAGATGTCCCTCCTTTCTCCCCAGTGACCCCATCCTTCCTTCTTCCACCCCACTCCTGCTTTTAAACCATAGAGGACTTTCAATAAATAGAAAGTTTAACAAACCATCTCCGAAGTAATGTTTTATTATATACAACATATAAAAATGTTTCTCTAGTAGAGAAAATCTTGTTATATACTTCTTTGCATTATACGCACTTACACACTGAATGTGAGATTTGTCCTTTTCCTGTCAATTTATTAAAATGATATCAAGGGGCTTTTGATAAAGACTAGATGATATGGACCTCTTTCTCCTGTTCTTCTCTGCTGAACACAATTAGACACCCTTAAATAGCCAAGAGACAACCACAGTAGATCTCTGAGAGGCAGTAAAAAAGAACTGATCTAATTTGGGATGAGAAAAACAGTACAATCACAGGGCATTTTGCAAACCCCTCCCCCATCCACAGAGAAAGGATACTCAGACCTAGCATATCCTAACCTAATCTAGCAAGAAAACCACCTTATTTCTCCCCCAAATAAGAAGGAATCCTTTTGACAACTTCATATGAGCTGGACAACACCACCAACAAAGGGAATTATTCAGCACCCTGCCAGAAGTAAGCTGTCAGTGAACACACTTTCCTGGGCTGGGCCTCAGCATTCCTCTTTTCCTCCCATAAATACTGAAGTGTAACAGGATCAGATGGAGGCAATGTGAGAAAACCAGCTAGAGCAAGTGGCCTGGTTTAGGAAACCTCTTTGTTCTTATGGACAAGACTCTCTTCCACTTCTCAGAAACATCAGAGTACTAAGAGGATGGGGGAAGATGTGGTCCTGCCATACTTGCTCCTACACTGGAAAACATCCCACTGCCTGGCCTGGGAAAATCCTTTTTGCCCATTCAGGCAGTACCAGCAAGGACTAACGGGAGCCCTAGCAGTGCCAGATTAACCAAGCACAGCAAAATACAACAAAGGTTCTGAAAATTAAACTGCTATTGGAACCAGAGCTCAGGGGCTGACCAGCACCCACATGTTAAATTTAAAAAGGTGACTATTGCTAAAATAAAAAGATCCAGAGTCTCCTTACATAATAGACAAAATGTCAAGATAAATAAAAAAAAAATTACCTATTATACCAAGAACCAAGAAAGTAATTAGAATAAGAAAAGACAATATGCACATCAAGGTGAATCAAATATTGGAATTATTAGATACTATACATAGAAAACCCCAAAGACTCCATCAAAAATTTACTAGACTTAATAAATATATTTGGCAAAGTAGCAAGATACAAAATTTACATCAAGAAACCGACAGGATTCTTATACACCAATGATGAACTCACAGAAAAAGAAACTAAAAAAACAATCCCATTTACCATTGCAGCAAAAAAATTAAGATACCTAGGAATAAACTTAACCAAAGAAATAAAGAACCTATTCACAGAAAACTATGGTCATTGAAAAAAGAAACAGAGGAAGATATAAAAAAGTGGAAGCACACACCTTGTTCATAGATTGGAAGATTTAACAATATTAAAATGTCCATACTACCCAAAGCAATCTATAGATTCAATGCAATCCCCATGAAAATACCAACGGCATACTTCACAGAACTAGAACAAATACTTCAAAAGTTCATATGGAACCAAAAGAGGCCTCGAATAGCCACAACAATCTTGAAAAAGATGAACAAAGTTGGAGGGCTCACAATTCCAGATATCAGGGTATACTGCAAAGCCACTGAAATCAAAACAGCTTGGTACTGGCATAAGAACAGGCATATGGACCAGTGGAACAGAACAGAGAACTCAGAAATGGATCCAAGGCAATATGCTCAATTAATATTTGACAAAGGTGGCAAGAATATACAGTGGAGTAAAGATAGCCTCTTTAATAAATGGTGTTGCAAAAATTGGACAGCTCTATGAAAAAAAAAAAAGTGAAACTTACACCATACACAAGAATAAACTCAAAATGGATAAAAGACTTAAATGTGACTCATGAATCCATATAACTCCTACAAGAAAATGTAGGCAACAAAATTTTAGACATCATACGCAGCAGAATTTTCACTGATACATCACCTAAGGCAACAGAAACAAAGGAGGAAATGAACACATGGGACTACATCAAACTCAAAAGCTTCTGCACAGCAAAAGATACAATCATCAAAATGGAAAGGCAACCCACTGCATGGGAGAGCATGATTGTCAATGATATATCAGACAAGGGGTTCATTTTCAATATATATATATAGAGAGTGCTCATACAACTCAACAAAAGGAAGACATAGAACCCAATTAAAAAATGGCAGAGGAACTAAATAAATACCTCTCCAAACAGGACATACAAATGGCCAAGAGACATATGAAGAAATGCTCAACATCACTAATCATTAGAGAGATGCAAATTAAAACAACAATGACTTATCACCTCACACTGTCAGAATGGCCGCCATCAACAAATCATCAAACAAGTGTTGGCGAGGGTGTGGAGAAAAGGGGACTCTAGTACACTACTGGTGGGAATGCAGACTGGTGTAGTCACTATGGAAAACAATATGGTGTTACCTCAAAAAATTAAAATTAAAAATTAAACTTCCATTTGACCCAGTGATCCCACGTCTAAGAATATACCCTAAGAAGCCTGAAATAACAATCAGAAAAAAATATATGTACCCCCATGTTTGTAGCAGCACTATTTATAATAGCTAAGATCTGGAAACAGCCCAAGTGTCCATCAGTTGACAAATGGATAATAAAGCAGTGGTACATATACACAATGGAGTACTATGCAGCTGTAAGAAAGAAAGATCTCTTAACCTTTGAGATGACATGGAGGGACCAGGAAAGTATCATCCCAAGCAAAACAAGCCAAACAGAGAAAGACAAGTATCGTATGATCTCACTTATTTGTGAAATATTATGAACATAACAGTCTGAGGAATGGGGTAGTCCCAGAGATGTGGAAGTGGTGTACAGCCTGACAATCCCCAGAAGGGGGGGTGGGAGAGAGATAAACCACAGAACTTATATGCATGTATTCATGAACAATGGACATGGACAACAAAGCTGGGGACAGGGTGAGGAGGGAAGGGTAGGGACGAATCAGTGGGGGATAAAGAATAAACATCTGTAACAAAAATAAATAAATTAATTTTAAAAAATATAAAATTTTATATAGCCATAAAAATGTTCGCACTACCCATTACAAACTCCTTTAAACAAATAAAAAATAAAAAAACCTCAACAAAGAAGTAGAAATTATTTATTTAAAAAAAGAGCCAAGTGGACATTTTAGAACTGAAATATACAATATAAGATTAAAACTCATTGGATGTGCTCAATAATATAGGAAAAATGACAAAGATATGTTCAGTTGTCTTGAGGACAAAACAATGGGATTCACCCAATCTAATATCAATGAGTAAACAGGCTAGGGGGGAAATACAGAGCCCCAAGGACTTGTTGTATAACAGGAAAGAGCCACAATGTGCATTACCATGGTATGTAAAAGAATGTGGGGCTGACTGAGAGAGCATTTGGAGAAATCAAACTAAAATTTAAAATTTGCTGATAGACACAATCCATAAATCCAAGAAGTTAAATAAACTGTATGCAAGACAAACTAGAAAAAATCCTTGCCAAGACACACCATAATTGAATTTTTGAAAATTAAGACAAAGAAAATTCTTGAGAGCCAGTCAGAGATAAGCAATGCATTATCTGCATATTTGCAGATTCAAATGATAGTGGATTTTTCATACAAAACCATGGAAGTCAAGAAAGTAAAAGTAACCTGACATTTTTCAAGTGCTGAAAAAAAAAATATATCTGTTGCAAATTCTATAACTAGTGAAATTCTTCAGTAATAAATGAGGAAAAAACAACTTTCTCTAAAAAGGAAACAAAAAAAGTTTGTCATTATTAGACTTATCCTTAATGATTGGTTAATGAAAGTTCTTCAACAGAAAGGAAATGATAATGAAAAAAAGTCTCAGAACTTTGGGAAGGAATTATGAAGAACTGCAAGAACAGAAATATGGGTACATATAATAGGTTATCCACTTCTTCATTAGTTTTATAAATGACACTTGATGATTAAAACCAAACAATACCTGATATCCAAAACAGTAATATCAAAAAGTTGGGAAGGAAAAATTATCTAACTGGAAGTGACATTTCCAAACTTTATTAAAAGTGTATATACCACCCAGAGACTATTATAACTCACAAAGAATTGTAATACACATAGCAACCTCTAGAATAACTATACAAATATGCATGCTCGGAAACATCTGGCATTCAAACACTTGAAAATTTTTAAGTAGTCCATTGAAAGGCAAGAAAATAGAAGTAGGAAATAAGAACCAGAAGAAACAATAAAATGGCAGACTTATGCCATAACACATCAATAATCACCCTTAAGGAAAATGTTTTCAATATAACACTTAAAAACTAGAGATTTGCAGAGTTAATAACCAAAATAACATAAGTATGTGCTGCTTACAATAGTGTTACTTCAAACTCAAAGAAATAGGTAGATTGAATGTCTAAAAAAAAAAAAAAGGAAAAATACACGGGCAGCCATATCAATATCAAATAGTCTCCAAATCAAAGAACATTGCTGGAGACAAGGAAGCGCATTACATAAAGATAAATAAATCAAACCTACCAAGAAAGTATAACAATTCTAAATGTGCATGTACCCAGCAATATAGACACATGAAACAACAATTGATAATGCTATAATAAAAAATCAGCATGATTATAGTTGGAGACTTCAACACTACCTTCTAAGCAACCAACAGACGAAAAAAAAAAAATCAATGAAAATAGAAAATCTGAACAACATAGTCAACCAACGGAATCTAGTTGGCATGTAAAAAACACCACTAACCATCAACATCCATCAGAATACACATATTTTCAGGCACTCATGGAAAATTCACTACGATAAACCACATTCTGGGTCATAAAAAACTTCAACACATTTAAAAGAATTTAAACCTTACATCGTGTGTTGTACTCTGGCCATACTGGAATCAAGCTGGAAATAACAAAATGAGTACAATAAAAATCCATCAAAACATACGAAATTAAAAAAAATATATATTTTTTTGTTATTCCGCACCCATGTGTATTTTTCTATTGATTTTTTTTTTTTTTTTTGAGAAACTAGAAGGGAGGGAGAAGGAGAGAGGAAGAGAAACATCTTTATGAGAGAGACACATTGATTAGTTGCCTCTCACATGTGCCCTGACCAGGGCTGGGGATCAAACCTGCAACCCAGGTACATGCCCTTGACTGGGAATAGAACCATGATTCTTCAGTGCGTGGGCTGAAACTCAAACTACTGAACCACACTGGCCAGGGCTACATACTTTTTTAAAATCCATAATTCTAAATAATCCATGGGTCTCAAAGGATATTTATAACTCCAAAAACTAAATGTGGAATAAAAAGGAAGCATAGCAAAATATGGAGAATGCTGCTAACGCAGTGATGAGAAAGACATTTATAAAAATAAATGCATAGCCCTGGCCAGTTTGGCTCAGTGGTTAGAGCGTTGGCCTGTGGTCCAGAGAGGCCCAGGTTCGGTTCCCGCTAAGGGCACCTACCTCGGTTGCAGTTTGTCCCCGGCCCTGGTTGGTCGTGCAGGTGGCAGCCACTTGATGTGTCCCTTTCACGTCGATGTTTCTCTCTCTCTCTCTGTTCCTCTCTTTCCCTCCTACTCTACCTGAACAAAATATGGAAAAATGTCCTTGGGTGAGGGTAAAAAAAAATAAAAAATGCTTATATTAGAAATAAGAAAAGGATGAAATGAATACTCTGATTTCCCATAACAAGACACTAGAAAAAAACACTAGAAAAAGAAACTTAAATCTAAAACAAGCAGAAGAAAGGAATGAATAATTAAGATAAAAGTCAAGGAAATTCAAAATAGTAAAAGGAAAGAGAAACTCAATAAAACAAAAAGCTAGTCCTTTGAAATACACCAATAAAATTGATAAATCTCTAACAAAACTGACAAGTATAAAATGAGAAAAGACAAAAATTGCCATTATCAGAATAAAATGGAGAATATCACCAGAGATCCTGCAACCATTAAAAGATAACAGGGGAATACTTGAGACAATTTTGCACTCATAAATTTGACAATTTAGATGAAATGGACCAGTTTCTCAAAAACCCAAACAACCCTAACTCAAGCTACATTAAATAGCCAATCTGACAGACCTTATAACCACCAAAGAAATTGAATTCATATTTTAAAAGTTCCCAAAACATAAATTTCCAAGAACATGTAATTTTACCAGAGAATTCTACCAAACATTTTAAGAGGAATTAACCAGGTTTTGCACAATCTGTCGCAATTAAGCTGACACTTGGCTCCTAATACCCTGGCATCCAACTATCCCCCACTGAATTGAACAATTTCAGTCCAGTGGGAACAGCTCCCATTATAATTTCTGATTTACAGGGAAGAAAAACCACAGGATCTTCAAGGAAGCTGAGACACCCCTCACATATTTATTTTTTATAGTCATGGATAGTCATTGTGAAAGGTGTGTCTTCTGGACACATCCAGGGCGATTAGGTTTTGTATGATTAATCCATCTACTATTCAACTCTCCCTAAGCCTTTGGAAACCTGTCTCTATTGTATATCAGGTCTGTCCTGACATTTCAACTTTTGGTCAGTGCTTCACCCAACCAACCAATGAAATTTCTAGAGTTCCTTCTAACCCCTTGAGATGCAACATTGAATCCATATTTTCTGCTTAGTGGTCCCATGTGAATTAATTTGACCCAACCCAATACTTTTTCTTTCCACTACCCTTAATATTAATTCCCATACATATTCCCCAGATTTCTGTCCAGTTACATTTTTAAAATGTTAGTTATTTTGATGCGTAGTTCATCTGTTGGTAGTTTACACATTTACCTGGCCCTTCTGGGCCTGCTCGGACATAAGTCTAGTTATGGCTCTTGGAGAAAAGCAGTGTGGAGCAGGTAGCATCTTGCAAAGTGACTACCTTTAGGGAGGTCATTGTGATTTCTTCAGGCAAAGCTGGCTTAATCTCCTTACATAGGGATGGGACTCCTTAGAAAGGGGTTCCAGACTACTGTCAAAGAAGACTTAGCAGAATTTAGGGGTTTGAGGTCCCCATCTTCACTGGAATCTTCCCGTATGTATCTATTCAAATTTTCAAGATCCCAATCAATGCCCTTTAACAGCATCTGAGAGGGAAGGCATTTATTTTGTATTGTGATTTAGCCACTAATAAGATGAGAGTTTGGGTTGGTTTTCATAAATATCAGTCCTACAGCTGCAGGATATAAGGTCTTCTTTCAGAGCAAACACAGAAGTTTTCAGCTTACTTATGCAAAGATTAAACTGGAAGTTTGAGGTCCTGGCTTATCATTAATGCCTTCCACTTCCTCCAACAATTGGGAGCAACCAGCAAATCTCATTATATGCATTAATTTGACAAAAATGCTCTAAGGTTTCAAATACATGGTCATCCAGAAACTTGTCTTTTATAAACTTTTGATTAGGAATATCAAGAGGTATTTCATACAGCTTTACTGCCACAGGGCCTATTAGTATCCTCTTTACCACTGGAAATAGTCATCAGTGACTTGAAATCTAATTCAATTAGAGAATCAATTCCAAAAAATAAAAACCCAGAAACAATACAGAAAACTCCTCCTTAAGATTTTGTTTTTAAAACAACTCTCTGTGTCATCATCTGAACAAATCAGGGTTCTCCAGAGAGAGATAACCATTTGGATATATGGGTGTATTTACTTCAGAAAATTGGCTTCATGATTGTGGGACTTTTACAATCCAAAACCAGTAGGCCAATCTGGTGGGCTATAAACTCTCAGTCAAGGGTTTATACTTTTGTCTCAAGACAATTTCTTCTTCTCATAGAAACCTTAGTTTTATTCTTAACGCCTGATTAAATGAGGCCTACTCACATTATTAAGGATAATTAAGTCAACTGATTATAGATATTAACAAAATCAACTAAATAATACCTCCAACACACCCATATTAATGTTTGAGTAATTAATATTATAGTTTGGTCAAGTTGACACATTAAAAACAATTAGACCATATGACTCAGCAATTCCTCACCCATGTATGCACTCAACAGAAATAAAATATATATTCACACATAAACTTGTACAAAAATATTGACAGAATCCTCATTTATAACAGCAAAATAAATGACCACAGGAAGCAATAAAGTACTGATACCATGCAACAACAAGGATGCACCTTGAAAATATTGTTATTTGAAGTCAGAAACAAAAGGCAACATATTGTATAATTAAATTTATATGATATATCCAGAATAGACTGATCTAAAGAGACGAAAGAGTGGATTAGTAGAGAAGGCAAGCCAGACACAGACCATCCACTTATCTGTCAGTGCAAAGACCCTCGACCCTGGTTCTTGCAAGAAGGCAAGCCAGGTGCTGCCCCTTAGACAATGCAGAGACCCCACCCTTGGTTTTTGAAATTCCCGTACACCTGCCAATGCCTAAACTGTAGTGGAACTAGAAGGCCCCCAAATGCCCTGAGGCTTATAATCTATAAAAGGTTGCTGGAACCTGGGAGCAGGGCTCAGCCTTTGGAGGTGACTCCACTGGGCCAGCACCTGTGCTTTAAACAGTCCTTTTCTAACCCTCCGAGTACACGCAGTCTGTCTCTTCATGCCAACCAAATTTCTGCCATAACAATAGTTGCCAGGGAGTAGGTGAGATAAGAATAGGGTGGCTGCTAATTAGTATAGGACTTTTTTTAGGGGTGGTACAAACATGGTCTAGATTTATACAGTGGTCACTATCAACAACTGGCATTCACTGTTGATAATTATGCACTGTAATATATATATACATAAGGCAAATAGCATTCAAAAAATGGTTTTCCATAAAAAAATAAATAAATGTGGAATTTAAAAATATACATATGTCTGCTTTAACTGTCTTATCTTATCCTATAAATGTGTATTTATTTGACAAATTTTGTGTGGGTTCTAAACATTTCTCTATTGATTGAAATTTAAATATTTTTGCATAATCATATGAATAATACATCATATATACTTACCAGTTATAAAATATTTAAAGTGGAGCAAGAATTTAAAGAGTTTTGTTAATTATCCTTAGCCCATTATTCTATGGAGTTAATATTGTCTCCTTTCTTTTTAATATTATCTTTTCTAAGTCTATTTAAAGAGACTATTATTATGGTAACTAATCTTTCTCAAGTTCTTACAAAACACTTAACTTGCTTTTCATAGAAATAACTCTTTTCATGAATAACTCTTTTCATGATTCTTTTTAATCAGTGTACACCCTATTTAATGAAATTATATGATTAAATTGGAAGTTCAAACAGACACGGAGAGGAATATATCAAATAGTGGGAGGAGAAATAGAAACACAGTAGTTACTCTGTTTTGCTTAGACAAGGAAGCCTATTTAACTTAGTAGACTGGTTAAAGGAGATGAGTCAGAGAGAATCTACCATACACATTTTCATAATTGGATTAACATGGGTAATGTCCAAGGTGCTAGGAAGTTGAAGGTGACTAATACAGGCAAATGCAGGGACAGGGACAGACAGTGGTGCTAGTTTGGGGTCCAAAGCCAACCACCGTTTGAATTGTCTCCCCGTCCCCTTCATTAGTTGTGCGATTTACATAAATTGCTTTTCTGTGCCTTTGTGTTCTCATCTATAAAATGGTATAAAATTATATATACATAACCTAGATTTTTGTGAGAATTAAATGTGTTGATTACAAGTAAATTTTATAGACTAGCATTTGCCATATTGCCAGAGATCAATAAATGTTAGAGAAAAAAAAAAGACAGATTCTCTGTCTTTTCTGGAATTCCTGTTAAAATGGAGACCTGAAGAAGTCCTGAGACCATGCCCTGTCTCTTCATTGTTTATTGGCTCATTGCTGAATTATGTCATTCGGGAGATGTGTAGTTAGTTTCTGTTGATATTAAAACTAAGAAGATATGTAAACTGATGAGTTGTGAAGCAACCTCATTCTGCCACTTATAAGGAGAAGCAGGGAAAAGCATTTGACTAAGAAAAGAATAATGAAATTCTCATATAGAGACAAAAATGCATGAACATACATTCTTGAAAGTGGGAAAGACAGTTTTGTTTCCTGATGTCAATGTAAAAAATGTTAAAACCTGTAGAATTTTTTTCTGAAATTAATAATTTTAATAAGTTTTGAACAAGGCAAAAAATGGCATTGAATATCCATTTTATATTTTCCCAATGAATGTTTATGTGAAAGGTGAAGGGTGCTGAATATAACAGAAAATGATATATTTATAATACTACTTATAAATGCAAAGAAGAAAATTAAAGTAATGAAAAGATATTTTGAAAAACATCCATTTGAAGGGACATTTAATAAACCAATGTGAATATATCTCTGAACCAACAGTTCCCCATTGACGATATTTCCCAATAAAAATAAATCAAATCAAATTTAAAAAATTTTAAAACAATGTTTTAACCAGCTCTACACTTTGAAAAACTGAGCAGAGACTGGTGGTTAGGACCAAAGACAGGAGGCACGTCACCACAGAACCGCTGTGACAAAGCACCGTGGACATTTCAGCATGATGGCACAATCCATGCTGAGGGGCACAGTTGCTGTTTTTCAGAGAAAATGCTTGTTTTAAACCCTGAATCTTAGATCTGCACATTATTATTTTCTGTCTTTGAATACAAGACACGTGAGGGAAACAAACTGCTCCCAAATACAATCAGTAGTAGGAATTTCAAGTTGAAAGGCAGACATACTGAGGTTATACTATTGATTTAAAGTACATCATCACACATTCCTGCCATTTTACTGCCGCCAAATGTTCATGGGCACTGAAGTAAAATGTGTTGTGGAATGGATAAATTAAAAATTAAAAAATATTAACAAAATTTTAGTTCTCAGAAACCATATTTCAAAGAATGTTGCTACGAATTATATGCCTTTCTCTTTTCATATCGCCATTCAGGTGTCCCCATGGTCTGAAGGTAGAGCATTTCTAGTAAGCCTTCCATAACTTGAGATAATGTGAAGAAGCAATTACCTTAGGACACATCATGCTAACATACACCAAATCAAAGGAGATAAAGCACAGATGCACGTAGACGCAATCCAAAGCTAGAGAGCCTTCATGTTGAGATGTTGATTGTGGGTCCCAAGGAAGGAGCTTGGTGGGGCCATTTTTGTGCTTAGGGTGCCACTGTCTCAGTGGGTCCAATCCATGTCATAGGTGCCCTCACAAATGTAGTAGAGTTGGTGTTGCATAACATTACATCAAATGCTTTACACAAACCATCTCTGCGGCTGCTGCTTGGCCCACGCCTTAACTCCTGCTGGAACCGCACCGCTATCCTCGACCAGAAAGGAGCAAGGAGGATGCCACTCAAATGAAGAGCCCATTGACGCTTGGACCCACTGCCTGCCAGACTCCCATAGAGGAATTTTATAAGTTTATTTGAGTCAAACTGACAACTGCCGGAAAGCAAAATCTCGGTGAATTAAGAAAATGCTCAGGAAAATGGCAGTTTATTGTATACATTACAATAAAAGGAGGAGACCTAAGTGTTAAAGGCAAATAGCAGCAAATGTTAGACCTTGGTTCCGCAACCTCAATTCTTGAATCCTGCTGAGAAAGAATTCAGAGCTAAGGAACTCAAATACAAGCAAAAGTTGATTTAGAAAGTCACAGAGGTAGAAGAAACAAGTTAGAGAGGTGAAAGAAGGGCCCTTGGGACTTAGGAGAAAGAAAGCAAAGGAAACATGCTAGGGGAAGAGGGAGAAAGGCATGGGTGTGCTCCAGAGAGACTGCCCCTGGGGAACGAAGGAGGCGATGAAAGGCACAGGTTTGCTCTAAAGGGAGAGCACACACTAGGTCCTTCGTCTTGAAAGCTTTTATCTGCTTTTCAAAGGCAGGGACCCTTGCAGGGGTCCCAGGGAGGATCTCAAAAGAATATTCCAGCTTTCCAGGTGTGTTCTTTCAGGGTGTCATTCGTCATTGCAGCTGGTCCTGATGTCAGCCATGGCATCACCTTGCCTGGCCTTGCTGCTTTTCTGGGCCCGGAGCTGATAAGCAACTGAGGCCTAGATGTGATCTCTAGTTTGGCCAAAACTCTGTCTCTGTGGTCAACAGATCTAATGCTTTGTTCTTAAGATTATTTGATGCAGGTCAGAACTTCATTGTCCTGAGGGCTTAATGCTTAAGGGAGTGGTCATTCAAGGGCTTGTATGGGAGTCATATGAGGCTATTCTCTGGCTCCCCTTGTTCCTTTTCTAAGGGTGCCTACCACATGACTAGCGACTTAACAGGGGTCGGTCCCCATAGCATAACCATTAATATAAATGGTCAGGGCATCTAAATCATATGACCAGTGATATGCTAGTACTATCATAAAAATTAGCTAGTTTATTAATATTAGTAATAGGAAGAAAGCAAAGGGAAGGTCAGACATTATAAGCATGTTCAACTGGGCAGTTTCACCAGGAAGCTACAGCTTCACACTCCCCAAGGAACCGTCGGTCCATTCCCTGTAGCTCAGTGGGAGAAGGGATTGAACAAAGGTGGAGATGGCTGCTTGTGCAGTGAAGTCGAGGTGATCTAGGGAAGGTGTTCGCCTGTCAGTCTAGCCTGGGGAACAGTGTACTGGCCAGGAGGGTGGAGCCACTGCGAGCATGAAATCTTGGAAAGTTAAGATCCCCAAAGAGTTCCCTCTCTCTTGTGCTCTTGTTCACTTTTGCACTCACCCGTGTGTCTACTTGTTCTCTCTCCATAGCCACATAGCCTTAAGCAGCCGGCATGGCCAATGGTCATGCAGATGCCACATGCAATGGACTGCAGCAGAGAACACAAGCTAAGCTATCCGGATGCTGGACTGGACTGGACTTTAATATGGAACAGAAATTCTGGGCAGTGGCCTTGATTCTGGACCTGCTGAAGACAGGACTTCTATGGCAAGAGAACAGAGATTGGACCTTGGAGAGGCACCCCATTAATTTTACATCATCAATAAAGCTTTCCACAAAACCCCATCCTTCCTTGGGGCCCTCAGGAAGTACTTTTCCTTGTGGCACCCCAAGAACTCCACTTCCACTGATAACACTAGGGGAGGATTCAAACCACATGACTAGCAATATGATAAGGAAGAAAGGGTCACCCTAGGGGACAAGGTCCCAAACCCCGTTTTGCCCATTGCTAGGTAATGGGGCTTTCTGTTTATGCCAGCCTTGCTGCCTACTACAAAAGGAGGATTACAGAAAATCCATTGGTAGTACATTAAAGGGCTAGAGAAAGCAAAGAGGGAAACTCTCTGAGGCTGGATAAAGAGTAAAATGGGAAGACATATTTTTTTACATTGGTGGGTACAAGATAGTTAACAGTTAACATTTATAGCACATGAAAATGGTATGCGGGGGGATAAGATGACAGTCAGGGGTTCCATGGTCTTGTGCTCTAGTGAGACATTGTGTCCTGGGGGGGTCTGAACAAAAGGGGATGAGTCTGACATTTCAAAAGTATGCTATTTTAGATGCAAAAAGACAATAGAGAGGCTTAGTTAAGGTGCATATTGGCCTTTGTCAAGGAAGATACATGCCTAGGACATGACTACCTGTCATGCCTCGCTTTTCGTTAGGAAGTTTTAACCTCAGGCCATCCTATGTCGTTACTTCTACCTCTGAGTTTGTGAGGCCGCCGTGCAGGCCTCCCCTGAGCTTGAGGAGGGTAGAATGTGGTCTCTTCTTCATCCACACTGATTTGGGACTGTATTGCAGATCCCAAATCAAGCTTTTTGAGAAGCTGAAAGCTTTTTTATCTTTTCTTTGTTACTTGCAGTCGGTTCCCCAATTTTTGTTTTTTTGCCTATTTGTTTTCTAGTGCTAATTTGAGTGAGTTAATGTCCTCAACCAAAAGAGCTTTCACCAAGCATTCATTGCTTCACTGGGAGGAGACGGGAAAGGTAATCACTCTCAGTGGTTAGGTCAGGTCTCCTCTACCAAATAAAATGGAGGAGAAGCAACTGTGCAAAAAATTCCAACAAAAAGCAGCTGAGTTATTTTGGCTAGAAGTAAAGAAAGGGAACAAACTATTTAATCAGGCTATTACCTACATATTAGATTTAATTTTCCTAGAGAATTCTAGTTCACAAAAACATCTGGATTCAAACGTCCTTAGCTGTTTTGTGAAGTAGATTCCATATTTGGAAATATGTCATTCGTGATTAATCTGAAATATCCAGACAAAAAATAATTTTCAATGAGTAAAGATTTATAAAGCCAAAAGCTCAGAGTACCTAACATTTAAAAAACACAAAACTGAGCTCCAAATTGATGTCACTTGGGCTATAGTCCGTGATACCTAACCTAGATTTAATATTTGGCCTAATTGTTGTTTCAACCTTTCTTAGAAATATAATCGTAACCACTCTTGGATTTTCTAGTCAAGCACCAGTAGGGTTATCTGACCAGAGGACCCTCTTTATCACCCCCATAGAAAGTATCAGCCCCATAGAAAGAAGAGGCAATTTGCACGATAAAAAGTCTTGCAGGTCCCTTCCACCGAAAAAAATGAAAAAATGATCTCTTGGTCTAAAATAAAGTCCTTTCTTCTGTTTTGTTAATAGCCCCTTTGCTTCAGCCTTCTTCCTGTTAAAAACAAACAAACAAACAAAAAAACACTTGCATTTTGTAAAATCCTTAGGAGTGCTCTTAGAGTCGCTAGATGGGATGCTGCCTGGTTTATGCATTGCTTAATAAAGCCAATTACATATTCAAATTTATTCAGTTGAATTTTGTTTTTTAACACTAAGTAAAGACTAATTGATTATGATAGACACGCATCTTCTACCTCAGAGCCCTTTCTGTTTCTCAGAGCCAAAGAGGCACTCCCATTATACCAGGATTTTTAGCCAGATCTTTCTGAATACAAAGTTATCCAAACCACTAAGAGCCTTCTCAGGGGTAGAGAGTTCTCTTGTTAAATCCCTGGCGTGCCTTAGGAGCCTTTTAATTTTATTATGTGGTTTTTGCTCACTCTTTCATTTTACATTTTGTGAGAACTCACTGATTCATTTATTCTGCAAAAATTTGTCAAGCAGCCTCTATGTGACCAGCTTAAAGCTAGGTTTCTAAGAGGCAGGTACGCAAGGCAGTTTTTCTCTCAGAGAATTTGAGTAAAAAAAAAAAAGCAAAGAAAAACTGAAATAAAATGCCAAAGTATATGTGCGTATAGTGCTTTGAAGTAGAAAAGAAGGGCACCTACCTTCTGTGCGGTGGGAGAGTGAACGTTTCTTGGAAGAGATAAACCATGAATGAGTCTTTATGTTCAGGACAAGTGGACCTTCCAATTAGAAGACAGAGCATGTGAACAAAGCCATGGGGAGATGATAGAATACAGCATGGGAAATCTTGGGGTTGGGGAGGGAATGATAAAAACAGGCTAAGATGAGATCTAGAAAAGGTTTATACACATACTCAGAAAGTGAAATTTATGTCTTAAAGACATTAAAGATATGTTGAAGATATATATATATATATATATATATATATATATATATAGCATTCCAATTTCATGTCATGTGGTTTTTCATGTTAAATAAAAGTAAAATAACAACTACTATTTATTTAACATCTATTATTGATTAACAGACCTTGTACAGAATAACTGATATCCAGGGGGAAAAAATGGACACAGAGTATAGAAATGTTTATCAAATTTTGCTGGGTTAACCAGCAATACTTTCGGAATTTCCCTTTCTTGGCTCTTGGCTCTCTGGCGCACCCAAATCCTGCCTTTTTGTTTCAGGGGGCGTACTCTCCTGCATTCGCCCACATGGCCCACGGCCATGGGGACCCACACAATGGACTGATGGACTGAATCAAGACTAATGCTCTGCCAGAATCAACTCCACCATGGAATGGGAACTCTGGACATTGGCCATGATTCTGGCTCGGCTGAAACTCCAGCTGCATGTCTTCCAGAACTAGCTTAAAGGAACTGGGATTTTCAAACCCGAGGAATGTAACTCCACAGAAATAAAACCTTTTACCACATCTCATTCTCCTACTCGAGTCTTAGAAAATTAATTTTCTCAAGATATCGCCACAACCCCACTCCCACGAGTGCCAAAATTAAATTATATGGAAACATTTCTATTATGTAACTTCTTTGTTTGGGGCTGAAATATATTTTCTTGAGAGCAAGAAATATGGCTTATTTAATTCGTGATAAAAACAACCCAAAGATTATTTACACTGTACCAGCAGTGCCCTAGGCAGTCCACTTAAAGAAAAAATAATGCTTAATTCAAACCTGTGGAGTAGGTATTGTTTCTATCTTAAAGATAAGGAAACTAAGGTACAAAGCACTCAGAATTTTCTAAGGTCACTCATGAGTCTCTACTGTGCTATTATGTTTATTTTTTCATGGTTGGCACGTGGTAAGCACAGCAAACATTGTTGATGAGTGAAGGGCACATTAATTAATTAATACATCATATTTTGAAAATGAACAGCTCTTCAGTAGTCATTCTCTAAAACAAAGTTGTTCATAAGATTTTTGTAATATCTGAATACACAGGTGATTTAAATTAAATGTTAGTAAAAACAAGCTTAATGTATGTAAACAATATTGTGCATGGAGTCTGAGCCTATATTTTATCGAATAATCAGACCAAATGAATAACTTAATTACCAACATTTGTTTATTTTATGCACATTCAAGTTAGTAAATATTCTAATCATTGTTCCTAAACCCACAAACCTGTGCTGTACTCTCCTTGTGGAGTTTTCCTGCACATCTGGTCGCCGCTGTGCCCTGGGAACGTCTCAAACTCTGCTGCACATTTAGGGGAGTTATCTCATGAGTCTGCCTGTTTATCACTCACTCACTCGAAACTTCTTTCTCTCCATTTTTCCTGTTTTGTTTTGTTTTGCCTTATTTTAACCTATCTTTATCTACCTCTATTTGTCTACTTTTTTCTGGACCTCTGACCTTTTTGGTTTGGATTCATCATCTACATATGGAACCAGCACAGCCTCTATCACACCGTTACACGCAAACCTTCCAACGCATTCATTTTCTCCCCAAGTATGAGGGACTCCACAACCAAGTTGACCTTATATCTCAGGAGCCCATGGTTGAGTCTAGTTTTATCTTATTTCTGTTGTCATAGTAAAACTTTGCTTTTACCTATATATTTACATTTAGCTCACTTTTTCTACCAATATGCTATATATGCTATGAGAATTCATTTCAGAAAGGTTTAGTGCACAAAATCAAAGCATGTGGGTTTATTAGAAACTTTGCAATGGATTTGTATGCTGATTCAGGTAATCATGCACTTTTCTGTCTGTCTTTCTAAAACAGAGCAAGCGATACCTGTCCTACATGTCCACGGACACTGCATCTTTTAGCAGTAAGGTTCAAAAGTATCAGAATATTTAAGTATACTATTCATGAATCAGAATTTAAGCAGGCTCTTCTTCTTTCAAATACAGAAAATGCTTCTTTTGTTAATAATATGATAAACACCAGTCTTTGTGGGTCAAATATAGAATTAAATAAAATAATAAAATAGGTATAGGTTAAAAAAAATAAACTATTAAGGAGTTATTTTCATAGAAACTTTGAAGCCAAATATATTTTTTTGGTACTTCTCACTACTGATTGAAATTAAGCTTAATAAGAATATTGAGAACTGTAAGTACTTACGATTTTCTTTTTTAATTTGATAAAAGCAGTGAATATAATTTTATACTAGTATGTATATACTTACAACTTTCTCTTTAATATAGTATAATTTACCTTTTCCTTTTTATTAAATGTAGAATATTATTCATAATGGAGTTATTATCAAGAAAAGACTGAAATTTCTAATAGCTAGAATTCAAGTTTTACAGCTTAGAGCTTTGTGGCTCAAATCTTGGTAAATAAGCACCTCTTCAAGCCTTTTAAATAGTATTTGAGCTGAGTTAAGTTTATGAGTTAGCTATAAAATTATAATTTGGTTCTGAAAAGAAAACCTCATTTAGTGGCACTCAACAATCTAATGTAGAGACCCTAAATCCCAGCCTGACTGTTTAGTTATTACAACATACCACTGCGAAGACTATTAACAGGCCAAATTAAGGCATCAATCATCTATCAGAACTTCAATAACCCTACAATAAATTTTTATGGCATTTTTTTTTAGCAATTTGCTCTAATGCATGGGGCCATATACAAATGAATTGGATATTAGGGGCCCTCATAAGATGAGGCCATTTGGCAAATATTCTCAGCTCCTGCACTTTCATAAGCTCGGTGGGAAGAGACCCAGTACCTTTGAAAAACGACAGAATAAAGTCTGAGCTGGTGTTCATTTCACACAACCCCAATATGCTGGCAGGTTTGTAGACCCATGTAGCAGTCAAACAGAATAAAGATGGTCACTGGGCATTTCCATGTTTATGGACTCTTTTTTATTCAGGCTGTGCCATCCCGAACAGCAGCCCAGGTGGAGCAAGTCACCTACATTACAGGCACTTTTTAAGCGGCTGTGTGAGCAAACTTTCTGAAGAGTGCATTCACCCCTTGACCAACTGTGTTAGTAGACCTGACTTTCTCAACTGAATATCTCTCTAATAAATCAAGTACACTTTAGCAAAACAGGCTTAAGGGCAAGCTATTATTTGGTAAATCTCCATGGAGTCTCATACTTTAATTTATCCCAATATAGGCTTGAGTAAATGTTCTAACTGATGTGTAAGTTGGGAAGACTACAGAAGATCATTCTACATCCCCAAGTGAAATCATCCTGACTTCCTGCTTGGCTTACATGTCTCACATTAGTCATTCATTTAAATTAGTGTGTTGAAGCTCTTAAAATACAAAGGTGTTAGTAGCTGATGGGTAACATTTTAAATCACATTTAGGTATTTACACATTTGAGTGAATTAGTTATAATTTTTCAAAGAAAAACATCCATGAAGACATGCAGCAGGAACAGGTATGTTTTAAAAGAGGAGATAGATTGGTGTTACTGAAAGAAATGTGTAAATTTTTATATTAGAAAAAAATGGGTGAGGCAGATTTAATATAATGAAGAAATGAAGTGACTGATTTCCCAGGGAGAACTTCAAAATGAGCAGGATATCACTGAAATAAAGGAATACTAATGATTGTTTTTTCTGCTTACTTAAAGTAATTTTAGCTGCTATAACAAACAAGTCCACCAAAATTTTATATTTTAGTTTATTTCTTGAACATATGAAGGCCAAACAGTTGCTCTTAATTGGCAGGAGATTTTCTTCCTATTCATAATTTAGAGACTCAGTTTTCTTCTAGCTCATGGTTTCATAATTTCTAAACGCTTGACTTCCCAGGTTAACAAGCCTCTCTACATCAAGTTGGTGGAAAGGGAAAGATATATTAGATGCATCTAATCTCAAAGGAGTCTGGTCCTAGCTCTTTGTCTCCATCCAGCTCCAGTACAATAATGTTGGTCTTTAAAAGATAGAAAGAGATGTGTGTAAAGGGAGTAATAAAAAGAGAAAAGTTTGGTCGGAGGAAAAAAATGGCGGCGGAGTGAACGGAGCTACACAGACCGTCTCCCAGAACCAAACTGGAATTACAACTATAACACAGACAAATCGACGGGAAAAACCAACAGAAAAGCAGCTTGCAAGGACCATACAACGAGGGACACTGACTCCATCCCCGTAGGCTTGTGAAGGCGCGAGACGGGGCTGGGAGCCCACGGTCGGCAGCTCGGCAGCGGCCTCAGCTGGGAGCAGCGCCCTCGGGTCACACTCCCAGGCGGCTCCACAGCGCAGCCGGGACAGAGGCTGAAACAGCCACAGCCACTCACCTTGGGCTCCGGCAGAGGGAGGGCAGACTGGACTGGAACTGTGTCGGGACACTCGGGGATTGGAGGGCGCTCAGAGCTTTGGCTGAGTGCAGCCACTCAGGACGGTGGCCACATTGCTTCTTCCCAGGGCTCAGAGAGAGGCAGCAGCCCCTCCCTCGGAGATCCAACCCCACCTGTGGGCCATTGACGTGCTAATTGAGGCTCACTAACAACCAGCATCTGCCCCACCCTCGTGAAAGCCCCTTGTGCTGAGCACCTGAGGGAGTTTTTCAATCAACTGACAACCCAAAACTCATCAAGTAACCTAGACTGCTAGCCTCCAGGCAAAAAGCTACAGGATAACAGTACCTTTCCTGGGCTGGCAACTTTAACCAGGAAAGTAAGACTTGACAGTGGTGTTCAACGTGGGTTCTCCCTCGCTCATCTAAACACAGGAGAGGGAGCCACAAACAGCAAAACACCAATACCCACAGGGAGAACTTGACAGGCTCCAAAGCCCACAATGTTAGCCAAAATGGTGAAACACAGAAACAGAAGCCAAATGAAAGGGCAAGAGACCTCCACCAAAGATGAGATCAATGTGGAGCAATTAGGCATGTTAACAGAGCTAGAATTCAGAGCCATGATCTTAAGGAAGCTGAACAGCATGAGTAAGGACATAGAGACACTGAAAATAAGCCAATTGGAAATTAAAAACCAACAAGAAGAGATAAAAAATGACATATCAGAAATGAAAAACACATTGGAAGGTTTAAAAAGCTGAGTAGGGGAAGCTGAGGACCGGATCAGTGAATTAGAAGACAGGGTAGAAAAAATCAACCAATCAGAAAAACAAAAGGAAAAAATGATTAAAAAACAGGAAGACAGCTTAAGAGAACTATGGGACAACTGGAAACGTAATAATATTCGCATCATAGGAGTCCCCGAAGAAGAAGAAAATGAGCAAGGGATAGAGAATATATTCAAAAAAATAGTGAGAGAAAACTTCCCTAATTTGGTGAAGGAAGAAGGCATTCAAGTTCAAGAATCCCAGAGAGTCCCAAGTAAGAAGAACCCAAACAGGCCCACACCAAGACACATAGTAATTAAAATGCCACAAATTAAAGACAAAGAGAGAATCCTAAAAGCAGCAAGAGATAAGCAACAGGTTACCTACAAAGGGAACCCCATAAGGCTCTCAGCTGACTTTTCACAAGAAACACTACAGGCCAGAAGAGAATGGCATGAAGTAATCAAAGTCATGAAAAACAAGAATCTGAATCCAAGACTACTCTACCCAGCAAGGCTATCATTCAAAATAGAAGATCAAATAAAGAGCTTCCCAGACAAAAAAAGGCAAAGGGAATACATTAGCACCAAACCAGCATTGCAAGAAATGTTAAAAGGACTGCTGTAACTAGCAGTAGAAATGGGAAGAAAAATAGAACCACACTAAACAAAAATGGCAATAAATAAGTACATATCAATAATCACCTTAAACATAAATGGATTGAATGCTCCCATAAAAAGACACAGAGTAGCTGATTGGATAAGAAAGCATGACTCATCTATATGTTGTTTACAAGAGACCCACCTCTCAACAAAAGACTCACATAGGTTGAAAGTGAAGGGATGGAAAAAAATTTTCCAAGCAAATGGAAAGCAAAAAAAAAGCTGGGGTAGCAATTCTCATATCTGATAAAATAGATTTCAAAATGAAGACCATAACTACAGACAAAGAAGGCCACTACATAATATTGAAAGGATCTATCCAACAGGAAGATATAACCTTGATAAACATATATGCACCCAATATAGGAGCACCAAAATATATTAAAAATCTTCTGGAGGACTTCCAAGGAGAAATCAACAACAGTACAATTATAGCAGGGGAATTCAACACCCCATTGACAGCACTGGATAGATCCTCTAGGCAAAAAATTAGCAAGGAAACAGAGACTCTAAATGAAGCACTAAACCAAATGGATTTAATAGATATCTACAGAGAATTACACCCCAAAACTACAGAATTCACATTCTTCTCAAGTGCACAGGGGACATTCTCAAAGATAGACCACATGTTAGGGCACTAACTAAGTCTCTACAAGTTCAAGAAGACTGAAATCATATCAGGCATCTTCTCAGATCACAATGGCATTAAACTAGAAATCAATTGCAACAAGAACATGCAAAGACATTTCAACACATGGAGGCTAAATAGCATGTTATTAAACAATGAATGGGTCACCAAGGAGATCAAGGAAGAAATTAAAAACTTCCTGGAAACCAATGAAAATGAACACACAACAACACTAAATCTATGGGATGCAGCAAAAGCAGTTCTGAGAGGGAAGTTCATAGCACTACAGGCCTAACTCAAAAAACAGAAAAAATTTCTAATTGACTGTCTAACCTCACAACTTAAAGAATTAGAAAGCAAACAAAAAGAAAACCCCAGAGCAAGTAGAAGGAAGGAAATAGTAAAGATCAGAGCAGAAATAAATGACATAGAGATCAAAAAAACAATTCAAAGGCTCAATGAAACAAAGAGCTGGTTTTTCAAAAAGATAAACAAGATTGATGGACCCTTAGCTAGACTCACCAAGAAACAAAGAGAGAGAACCCAAATACACAAAATCAGAAATGAAAGAGGAGAAGTAACAACCAACACCACGGAAATACGAAAGATCGTTAACAACTACTACGAACAACTATATGGCAACAAATTCGACAATCTAAGCGAAATGGACAAATTTCTAGAAACACACAGTCTCCCAAAACTACACCCGGAAGAGATAGAAAACTTAAACAGACCAATAACAACTAAGGAAATTGAAGAGGTAATCAAGACTCTCCCAGCAAACAAAAGCCCAGGCCCAGATGGCTTCACGGGGGAGTTTTACCGAACATTCAAAAAAGAACTAACACCCATTCTCCTCAAACTCTTTCAAAAAACTCAAGAAGAAGGAAGACTTCCAAACACGTTCTATGAAGCCAGCATAATTCTAATTCCAAAACCAGAAAAAGACACTACAAAGAAAGAAAACTACAGGCCAATATCCTTGATGAACATAGACGCCAAAATCCTGAACAAAATATTAGCAAATCGGATCCAGAAATACATCAAAAAAATTATTCACCATGACCAAGTGGGATTCATTCCAGGGATGCAAGGCTGGTACAATATTCGCAAATCAATAAACGTGATACACCACATAAACAAAATGAAGAACAAAAACCACATGATCATATCAATAGATGCTGAAAAAGCATTCGACAAAATCCAGCATCCATTTCTGATAAAAACGCTCAGCAATGTAGGAATAGAGGGATCATATCTCGACATAATAAAGGCCATATATGAAAGACCTACAGCCAACATCATACTCAATGGACAGAAACTAAAAACATTTCCATTAAGAATAGGAACAAGACAGGGATGTCCACTTTTGCCACTCTTATTTAACATTGTACTGGAAGTCTTAGCCACAGCAATCAGACATGAAGAAAAAATAAAAGGGATCCAAATTGGAAAGGAGGAAGTGAAACTGTCATTATTTGCAGATGACATGATATTGTACATAGAAAACCCTAAAGACTCCATCAAAAATCTACTACACTTAATAAATGAATTTGGCAAAGTAGCAGGATACAAAATTAACATCAAGAAATCGACGGCATTCTTGTACACCAATGATGAACTCACAGAAAGAGAAACTGAAAAACCAATCCCATTTACCATCGTGCCAAAAAAATTACGATACCTAGGAATAAACTTAACCAAAGAAGTAAAGGACCTATTTACAGAAAACTACAGGTCATTGAAAAAAGAAATAGAGGAAGATACAAAAAAGTGGAAGCACATACCCTGTTCATGGATTGGAAGAATTAACATAATTAAAATGTCCATACTACCCAAAGCAATCTATAGATTCAATGCAATCCCCATCAAAATACCAACGACATATTTCATAGAACTAGAACAAATACTTCAAAAGTTCATATGGAACCAAAAAAGACCCCGAATAGCCACAGCGATCTTGAAAAAGAAGAACAAAGTAGGTGGGATCACAATACCAGATATCAGGTTATACTACAAAGCGACTGTAACCAAAACAGCCTGGTACTGGCACAAGAACAGGCATATAGACCAGTGGAACAGAACTGAAAACCCAGAAATGGACCCAAGGCAATACGCTCAATTAATATTTGACAAAGGTGGCAAGACTATACAGTGGAGTAAAGACAGCCTCTTTAATAAATGGTGTTGGGAAAATTGGACAGCTACATGCAAAAAAATGAAACTAGACCATCAACTTACACCATACACAAAAATAAACTCGAAATGGATAAAAGACTTAAATGTGACCCGTGAATCCATAAAAATTCTACAAGTAAATGTAGGCAACAATATTTCGGACATCATACGGAACAGAATTTTCACTGATACATCACCTAAGGCAACAGAAATAAAGGAGAAAATGAACACATGGGACTACATCAAACTTAAAAGCTTCTGCACAGCAAAAGAAACAATCATCAAAATGGAAAGGCAACCCACTGTATGGGAGAATATCATTGCCAATGATGTATCAGATAAGGGGTTAATTTCCAATATATAGAGAGTGCTCATACAACTCCACAAAAGGAAGACAAAGAACCCTATTAAAAAATGGGCAGAGGAGCTGAATAGACACCTCTCCAAACAGGACATACAAATGGCCAAAAGACATATGAAGAAATGCTCAACATCACTAATCATCAGAGAGATGCAAATTAAAACAACAATGAGGTATCACCTCACACCTGTCAGAATGGCCGCCATCAACAAATCATCAAACAACAAGTGTTGGCGAGGGTGTGGAGAAAAGGGGACTCTAATACACTGCTGGTGGGAATGCAGACTGGTGCAGCCACTATGGAAAACAATATGGTGCTACCTCAAAAAATTAAAAATTAAACTCCCATTTGACCCAGTGATCCCACTGCTGGGAATATACCCTAAGAAGCCTGAAACACCAATCAGGAAGAATACATGTATCCCCATGTTCATAGCAGCACTATTTACAATAGCTAAGATCTGGAAACAGCCCAAGTGTCCACCAGTAGACGAATGGATAAAAAAGCAGTGGTACATATACACAATGGAGTACTATGCAGCGGTAAGAAAGAAAGATCTCTTATCCTTTGAGACGACATGGAGGGACCTGGAAAGTATTATCCTAAGTGAAAGAAGCCAAGCAGAAAAAGACAAATACCACATGATCTCACTTATATATGGAATATAATGAACATAACAGTCTGAGGAATACAGTAGACCCAGAAACATGGAAGTAGGGCACTGACTGACATCCCTCAGAAGAGGGGATGGGGGGGTGGGGGGGTGGGAAGAGATAAACCACAGAACTTATATGAATGTATGCATGACCAATGGACATGGACAACTAAGCCGGGGACGGGGCGGAGGTGGGGTGGGGTGGGGGGTGCCAATGGGGTAAAAAGTTAAAATATCTGTAACAAAAAAATAAATAAAAATTCATAAAAAAAAAAAAAAAAAGAGAAAAGTTTTCATTGTTGTTCAACCTTGGTAAAAATTTTTAAAAATTAGCTGTTGATGTAGAGGAAATTAATATCTGAGTCAAGAGGGCTGGCAGAGCCAGATTGGATGTTTCTGCTTGCTGATATTTATGTAGTTATTGTGTGTGGGACTAAGACTACAGAATTCTACTAAATGCATAGAGTATGGGAAACAGTCTTTTTCTTCCTGGTCTTCTCCCTGTCTCCAGTCATGCTGAGTTTATCAGTAATAAAAGTTATCGAGTGATTTCCTAGTTAAAACACCAAAAATGTTACGTCTACTTCTATCCTTATTGATAATATTATGGGGGTGATTGTGGAATTTTTAAATTTACTTCTCAGGTGGGCTCAGCAATATATTCTAAATGCAATTGTCTTGAAAGACTGAACAATAATCTGGAAAATGCGATCCCCAACTATATACGGAATTGGCAAAATTGTGTTTTTACTAAGGCTTTAAAATAAATCTTTTGAGTCCAGCCGGTATGGCTCAGTGGTTGAGCGTCGACCCATGCACCAAGAGGTCACCGGTTCAATTCCCGGTCAGGACACATGCCCAGATTGTGGGCCTGATCCCCAAAGGGCAGCATGCAGGAGGTGGCCAATCAACGTTCTCTCTCATTGATGTTTCCATCTCTCTCTTCCTCTCACTTCCTCTCTCTCTCTAAAATCAATAAAGGAAAAAAAAATTTTAAAAAATAAATCTGAGTTGGCTGTGTCCCTAAGTTTACATATTTGCTCCTAGCAAAGAATTTTTGAAAATTGTCAAGTCTGATGTTGGGATCTCAGAGCTGGACTATACAGTTCCACAGTGCACACTCAATAGCTTGATTTAAGAACCTTAAACCCTTGTGTCCTCAAGCTTCAGGTGTTCCTTGGATTAAGAGTTATACCAGAACACCAAAGGCATGATAAAATGTAAGTTTTTATTGGAAGAAACAATGGATAAGAATAACGGTGTTTACTATGGTTAATTCCTTTTTTTGTTAGTATAATTGTGTTGTGTTGATGTTTTTCTTGAGCATTCAATCTCTGTGGTGGGATATTGTTACTGTTGAGTAATGTCAGATCAGTGCCTAATGTTGCATCCCTAAATGCTTGTGGAAAACATTATTGCGAAGTTGATCATTAGAGCTTGAGGATCGTCATTAATTTTAAATCAAAGCTATAAAAAGTGTGAAATGTCCACAATGATGATCAGCTCCTTAAAAAGATGTGAGGATAATCATGCAGATTTCATACAATTTCTCAGTCAGTTTTATAAGAGAACTATTGTTGGTATTTTTCCCATTCTTCTTCATAAGGGATGTGTCTATGCTCAGAGCATATGGTAAATCATCACCACTTTGTCGCAGAGAATGGGCAGAAGGCATGAGCCAGAACTCCAGCATTGCCCAGAAGCTGTCACTTCTATTTCAAGGACCACACATCCTCTCCTGGACACTTCCTGGGGCAGCTTTAGCAAATCCCTCACTTAATAATTAAGAGAGTACTGTTCTCCAAAATAATTTTAGGAGTTGACTTAACATGAAATGAGAAGCTCGTTTTATCATTGTTTAAGAATGAGACTTTTCTCTTATTTAGAGAAGTTCAGATTTTGAGAATTTTGTAGTGTCATTTCTTGCTTTAGATGATAAAGAGGGCTTTTTTCAGCTCAGGCTCAGTCTGCAGTTTGATGCTGCATATACGTGTGTAAGTAATAGATTTTACTGGCTCTCATCGAGTAAAAAGAAACACACGCATGCCTCCATGTCAAACTTTTCAGTCTCGCCTTATGGAAAAGGGGACTGACTTTTGTAATTTCTTCCCTTGAGGAAGAGAGTATTGGGAATTATAACTCTTCTCCAAGTAGCAGAGACATCACCACTTTGTGCAAAAAAAAAAAAAATATATATATATATATATATATTTGTGTATATATATATATATATATATTTATGTATATATATATTTAAACAAATTAGGGAACTTATGTTTCCTTCTAGTAATGGTAAGTCACAAGATAGGCTATCCAGTTGTTACCTGTAATTCCGGCTACTAGTCCTCATATTCATTCACATGAAGCTGTTGTGCTTGTGATCCTCACCTCTGAGCTCCAGGACCGTGGGAACAGCAATGCCAAGCATCAAGCTGCACATCCACAAAGCCCACCACTCCTACATAGAAACTTCCTGGAAGCTCTGCTCCCAACTTCCAGGTCACACAGGTCAGAGTCCATCCCATGGACATCAGTACCTCAGACGGGAATTGGTAAATGTTGCTTTCAAACTGGACACATTGAGTCTCAGAAAAATCTGGGTTGTGTTGTTAAGGTAGAAGTAGAAAATAAATATTAATATGCAGCTAGTGGTGCTTGTCACTGGAGGACTGAGAGAGAAATCTCTGCTCTGCCTTGTCACCCATCTTCAACTTGTCTCCCAAAGAGGGAGGATTGGCCTACCTTATTGATTAGAGATTAAAACTAATTATGTCCTGTTTTACGAAAAGGCAGACTTTCTGGTCCTAAAAGACTCAGACTTGCTTCTTGTACCCTCTCACGTGTCCTGGGCCAAACTCAGACATTTATGTGTGCACCTATTCCTCAGAGCTCTGAAGGGGAGGAGGAGGGTGACAGGTATCATGAAGCTCCCAGACAAAGCAGCTATGAGTTGGTTAAATCCTGAAATTTGCATGATTTAGGAGTGTTGTCTGTATTCTAGTTTGCCTGCCCATATTCCTACCTTTTTTTTTTTCTTCCTTTACTGATGTTAGAGAGAAAGGAAGGGAGAGAGATAAAAACACTGATGAGAGAGAACATCGACGGTCCGCCTCCTGCATCTCCTTAACTAGGGATCAGGCCCACAACCTGGGCACGGTGCCCTGACCGGAAATCAAACTGGCGACCCCTTGGTGCATGGGTCCATGCTCAACCACTGAGCCACACTGGCCTGGCATATTTCTACCTTTTAACACAACCTTTTTCTGTCTTCGGCCTCCCAGCCTTCGGATCTCTCCCATCAAGGAAGCTTTTACACCTGGTGGTGTTGAGTAGGGTGGTTGATTTTCTGCTTATGCCGGCCCCAGGCGCCCCTCCCAGTTTTATGAGAGCGCGTGGCTACTGTGCCACCACATCCTAACTGTGCACCTTTGCTCCAATAATGTTTAGCTCCTGAAGGACAAGGACCGTGGCTAGACTCTTTTTGAAGTTTCAGGGACTAGCAGAGTTGTGTAGCTCTGAATAAGCGGTAATTAGTTTATAATATAAAGTTAAAAACTAATATCACTGATCCATAAATCGTAATCAGGTCCAAGTATTATCTTTCACCAGAAGCTTGGAAACTCGGCCGAAGTCAAAATCTTTATAAAGTATTTGGGAGGAAGACCTATGGCTGTGGAGTTGAAACAGGTGTGACTCAGAAGCAGCTCCGCCCTGTTGTGCTGGGGTGGACCTGAGGCTTCTGTACTTTTATAAGTGTTCCCCAGGGGTTCTCTTCACAGAGGAGATGGACATGGTGCGCCCCCAGGTTCTCCCGCTCCCCTCCCTCGAGGGTAGCTGTGCTGTGGTCAGCCTCGCGGACACGGGAGTTCTGTTTGACAAGCTGAGTCACCTAGAAGCTTCCGAAACTCCAGATGCCCAGACTACAATCAGGAGAGTTAAGTTGGAATCTCAGGAAGGGTCCGAATCCCCAATACATTTTAAAGTTTTTTGGGTTATTCAAATGTGTAGCCAAAGTTGGGAGACAATGACATACAGAAATTCTGTAAGAGGTTTCGTTCGCTGCTGCAAAGTAACAGCAAAATAAAATAACAGTCGTCTCAGGATCCTCAGGAGGCTTGGTTCTGGGACCTCCCTTCAGATACCAAAATCTGAGGCTCAAGTGCCTTATACAAAATGCATAGTATTTGTTTAACCTACCCACATCTCTGTACACTTTAAATAATTTCTAGGTTACATATAATAGCTAATATAATGTAAACGCGATGTGAAAAGTTCTCATACTGTATTTTTTAGTGGTTCTCTACCTTCCTAATTCCGCAATCCTTTAATACAGTTCCTCATGTTGTGACCCCCAACCATAAAATTATTTTCATTGCGACTTCATAACTAACCTTGCTACTGTTATGTCTTAGGCGACCCCTGTGAAAGGGTCGTTGGACCCCCAAAGGGGTCGTGACCCACAGGTTGAGAACTACTGGTCACTTTAGGGAATAATGACAAAAAAGTCTGTGCATGTTCAATGCAGAAGCAGCTGTTCTAGCCTTAATTACATCAACAGCAATGTAACTTTCTTTCTTTTATTTTTTTCCATAACCATTTCCCCTTATTCCTTCTTTCACCTCTACCCTTCCTTCCCCCACGCTGCAGTCGCCACACTCTTGTTCATGTCAGTGAGTTCTGTCTTTTTTTTTCTTTTTTTACTCAATTCCTCCACCTGCCAGCCCACCCATCCCCATCCCTGGCGACTGTCAGCCTGCTCTCTATGAGTCTGTCTTTATTTTGCTTGTTGGTTCAGTTTATTCATTAGATTCCACATATAAGTGAAATCATGTGGTACTTGTCCTTCTCTGACTGGCTTATTTCACTTTGCATAATTCTCTCCCGGTCCATCCATGGTGTTGCAAAGAGTAAAATTTCCTTTTCACGGCCTCGTAGTATTCCATTGTATAAATGCATCATAGCTCTTTTATTCACTCATCTACTGATAGACAATTGGACTTGGTTATGAGATCACCTCATACCTGTCAGAATTGCTATCATCAATAAATCAAACACCAGTCTTCTCCCAAACATCATGCAGTCCTGTGCCCCTCCAAGAATACTACTATGTAATGTGATGTCTCTGTTCAAAGCTTGTGAACGGTCCTTCTCAACGAGGGACTAATTTCTGGGTACATCAAGGCCCTTCACAAAGCCCTTCACGGTTTACTACCCCACTGCTCTCCTTACAGTGGACATCATTTCCTGAATACAATTTGGCTTTTCCAAATCTGAACTGTTGCTCTTGTTGCTTGTGACACTGTGTTTGAATATCACTCCCCTTTTGTATTTTTTTTTATGTGTCACCTACTGCATAAACTCTCCAATCAGCACAGCTGAGAGCACTCTCTTTTCTCTGAGTACAAAATACTTCTATTCGTTCTCATGGTACATATTTCTTTCTTTCTTTCTTGTACTGTAAATATTTATGTATAGCTTGTCTTCACTAATACACTAAGCTTTCTTTGATATCACAAATCTTACTCATTTTTATATGCATCCCCTGTACCATTATCACTACCTTATGAACCTTGTCCATAGTAGCTTATGGATAATTATTTTCAATAATTGAATATTGAGTTAACTAATTCAATTAATTAATGAACAAAATATATCCTCTGAATAGAGTTGCATGCTTCTATGGGGAAAAATACGTTTATATTATAAGGTATTTACGTCTCTTTCTTTTTCCCTCAAATATATAACTTTTTGAAACGGAACCAAATGCTAGTCTTCTGGTAGCAATGGCAAGTGAGACTGAGACTATTTAAACATTCAAGTTCCACAGGGACAAATGGAATCTCTAGGCAACATGAATTACTATGAGATCCGTTTAAATATGATACACTTGGAATATTTTGCAAAAAATAGTGGGAGCTGAGTGTTGATTTCTAGGTAGGATTAACATGGGAGTACTACATGCTCTGCACTAAGGAAAGCAAGAGATGCCGAGGCAGGAACTTTGGAACCCCCTTGTGAACATAGTATTTGGGGGCCATGTTTTTTCTAACAAAATGTGTTGCCTTTATTATAGTGCACAACAACTGAAAAATAGGGCATGATATGTAATCACTACAGAACCAGGGTCAAGGTAAATAAAACTCTTTGGGGTAGGAAAAATAATTTTGAAAAACTTAGGATATTCTTCAAAACTACAGTTTGGAAAACAGATTTCCTACAAACCCATTAGGAAAACACACACACAGACAAACACACATACTTGCACCAAAAACGATCAATGAATATAAATATAATACACTTTAAATTACTTAAAATGTATTATACTCTAGTCCACTTCTGTTTCTGGCACATACAGACTTCTCATTACTTCTGTTTTGAAATAGCTCTCTTTTTCTTTATATAATATGCATTTTCAATGGCTTGGTTTCTGCGGGGGGAGGGTCATAAGAAAATATATTTAATATATATTGGGTTTTAGAACATTTCCCAAAGTACAAATTTTCCAAACTCTTCCTACTAGCAAAATATCAATATTAGGTTTGGCTATGATATTCTCTAGCATTTAAAAATGATTTTAAAGTAATTTTTCTATATCATCATCAACTTTTACCATTCCTTACCATTTTCCTTTTTACCATCTCATGTTTCTAAATTTCTGACAATTTCTCAATAATGTGACTCATTTATTCTGAATTTTGAATTTTTCCAATACAGCCACATATTCCAGAACTTTGTAAAACAAGGGTCCAATGGTTGGGAAAACTTTCTGAAACTGCTTTATACCTCATATAAAATGTCAAGTCTATATGTAAAATTAGGCAAAATTCTAGTGTGAAATCTATTTCAAATGGTTCATGATTCAACTATAAATAGAACCCATTATTTTCTTGGAGTTCTTATAGAGAAACAATTTAAAAAATATTTTTTGTGTTTTTACTTCTCATGACTTATTACAGGTCCTCTTGGTATTTGACTCAGGGCTTAGTAAAGTATATTATATACAATTTGTGAACAACTGAGATAACATTAATATAAAATATTGATCACCATTACATGGTTTTCTGTAGTTGAGATTTTACTGATTGAATCTTACAAGTCTTTTTGAGCTAAGAAGTAAATACTGACAAATAGAAGGCCCCAAATATATTCTCTGTTGAAATAGACGTAGCAGAAACATTCCTGGACAGGATAATACACTTTTTTTTTTTTTTTTTTTTTTTAGCAAAATCCTTAAAAAAATATGAAGAAGGAATCCAAGAAGTACTAGATTACTCCAATAGGAAAGAGGAAAGGAATCTTAATAAGTTACATTAGCTCCACATCTTTGTTGCCAAAAGTCAGAAACATACAAACAGAATTAATACCCTGACAGATAAAATGCTTCACATCTCCACAAGCATTGCAGAAGCTGGTGTTCCAGTTTCAGATGTTCTGTTGATGCTTCATGGTTATGTAAGATTGACAGGAGATGGTCTCCCCCTAGGACGCAGAGCAGCACCGTTTCTTGCCCAGGGCATTGAAAGGGAAGTCAGTGCACGGTTTCTGCATTCTCTCAGCTGGCTATGAGGATAAAAACAACAACAAAAACGGTGACAGTGAAATGTCCTCTATTTTCTTTTACAACAGATTATAAAGCCAACATGGTAGAAGAGAGGGTGCCCTACCAAATAATTTTGTATTATTCTTTGTAGCCATAATGTTATCTCAACAAAATAATTTTACTCTGGTCTCATTCTAAAACCTCCCAAATGTACAATGTAAACATCACTTAATATTTATACCTTTTATACTTTTGTCATTTTTACCTATAAAATGCCAAATAAGTCATTTTCTAGAGGCAATAAAAGGCAACCTATCCTTCTGCAGATGCCAAGGAATAAGTTGAGATGGTTCCAAGACATGCAGTGCTGAGCATAGAACTAATTCTTAAATGTAAGCAATTTATTTTGAAAAAAGGCATTATCTACCTTGAGGTTTCATCACTGTGTGATATATGTTGCCTTCTTTCTCCAAAATGCTATCAATGGAGTGATTCATTAGAATTGAAAGTAGCAGCACTTGTCATCCTTGGATTTTGTACCTAGATAGTGTGTCAACCTGCAGTGCCCATATAATTGCCACTAGCTACAGGTGGCCTCTGAACCCTTGAAATGTGGCTGGCCCCAACTGGAATGGACTGTACTTTATTTATTTATTTATTTTTTTTTTTTCTTTATTGATTTTTATTTTTTTTATTTTTTTATCCTCACCCGAGGATATTTTTCCATTTTTTGTACAGAGTGGGAGGGAGAGAGAGGAAGGGAGAGAGAGAGAGAAACATCAACGTGAAGGGACACATCGAGTGGCTGCCACCCGCACGACCAACCAGGGCCGGGGACAAACTGCAACCGAAGTACGTGCCCTTAGCGGAAACCGAACCCAGGTCTCTCCAGACCGCAGGCCGACGCTCCAACCGCTGAGCCAAACTGGCCAGGGCTGGACTGTACTTTAAATTGCACACCAGATTTCAAAGGCTTAATAAAACACATAATGTAAAATATTTCATTAATAGTATTAATATTGATTAACTATCAAAATACAAATTTTGGATGTGTTGGGGTAAATTATTATTGCAATTAATTTTACCTGCTTTAAAAAAATGTTTTAATGTGGCAACTAGAACATTTAAAATCACAGATTCTCCTTATATTACCATTACATATTACTGACAGAAATTGAGTTAACCTTTCATGAGATTCTCTCTCAGAGACATTTATGAAGAACTCCTGTTTGGCACTATCATCAAACGAGCTATGGTAAGATATTGGCGAAATGAAGGTTGGCATCATTTATAAAAATCTCCGTAATGACCTAATGGTGAGAATTCATTAATATTATTATTAACTGTCACACAATGGGTCACTTCTCCCTTGGTCTGAATCGAACAATTTGTTCTTAACTTCTTCAACTTGAGGGAAATAGAACGTTGTTATGCAATGACTTCTTGGACACTAACACCAGATTCATAGAGAAAATTGTGAAAGCCTCTTTCCCTGTATTTGGTTTTCCAACTTGTGTGAACCGCAACCATGTTCTACCCAAATGTGGCCTATGTTTTTCTCATTGTAAACTGTCTTGTGGATCAAATGAAAATCAGCATGCTAAGGAGTCAAGAAGAAATAGTAACAGGAAATAGAAAGAACTCCGGTTTCGTCTTCCTGTAAATCCCAAATCCTGCAGTGTAAGTATCAGAGCAAATATGCAAAGGGACGAACTAGCTGCCTCTTCTGGGGTAGGGCAGTAGGCTTTGGAAAGGCGCTCCAGTAGAGAAAGAACTAGAAAGAGAAAAGAGGGCGGGGTTCACCATCCCAGGCTATCTTAGGGATGTGGTCTCTGTTCTTTCTTTTAACTCTCAGATTTTTCTGACTCATAAGAGACAGAAATTTTCGGATAAAAAAGCTGTGGTACATATACACAATGGAGTACTATGTAGCGGTAAGAAAGAAAGATCTCTTATCCTTTGAGACGACATGGAGGGACCTGGAAAGTATTATCCTAAGTGAAAGAAGCCAAGCAGAAAAAGACAAATACCACATGATCTCACTTATATACGGAATATAATGAACATAACAATCTGAGGAATACGGTAGACCCAGAAACATGGAAGTAGGGCACAGACTGACATCCCTCAGAAGAGGGGGTGGGGGGGTGGGGGGGTGGGAAGAGATAAACCACAGAACTTATATGCATGGATGCATGACCAATGGACATAGACAACTAAGCCGGGGACGGGGCGGAGGTGGGGTGGGGTGGGGGGTGCCAATGGGGTAAAAAGGTAAAATATCTGTAACAAAAAATAAATAAAAAATTCATTAAAAAAAAGAGACAGAAATTCTCAATAACAGCGTCTAAAAACCATGAAACAATGCATTTATACAAATGTATTAGGAAAATTGTGTACATTTATTTAAGAACCATTTTGCTTTCTTAAGTGTTCATTTCTGATTCTTAAATCTACAAATTGAAAATGCACAAGAAAAAAGAATCTGGGGGGAATTTGAACCACAGAGAATGTTCTGTTGGCTATATCATTTTAATATTTTTAGGTGGAAATTCTGCATGAGCATACCCTTGATTTTAGGAAAACTGGTGATTTGCTTGAAGGATCTCAATATCAAGTCATGTTACTGGCAGTGAACCAACAAAACCAAACGCAAATGTATGGTCCTTTGAGAAATGAGCTTATTTTTCTCCTGAAAGTCCTTTTAAGATTGTGGATGTCTCAATATTGCTAGGGGATATGAAATCAATGTAAATCTGCAGATGCAACTCTCTTTTTGGCTGAACCGATGTCCTATCAACTTTTCTCTGTAGACTCTGAAGTTTTTTTTTTTGTTTTTTTTTTTCGTCTTGGAGCCCACCACCTGCTGTATTCCCATAACTGAGCCCAGCATTTATTGAAAAAGGGATGATCCCATTAAGCATGGAAAGTCCCAGAAGGAGCAGGTGTGTTTTATCTCAAGCCCAGCAGGCTGTCCTTCTACAGAGACTCCTTCAGCAGCCTGGCCAACTGTGAGGTATAGATGGAGTGGAGGCCAGATCTATGGCTCAGGACATGTGCCCATATCACCAACTTCAACTATGAGCTGCTACTTATACCAGCTCTTGCTTCTTGAAAATGGCTGCACCAGGATAAGTCTTATTTTCTTATATCCACTGAAACACCTAATTTCTCAATCTCTCTCTCTTCAAGCAGATATTTCAGAGATCCAATCACCAAACAGGTTATTTTGTGGTAACATCTTTGCAATAAGAAGATTTAACTGAGGTATATTTACATTATATGAAATAACTCGCTCAGCCCGCCGGTGTATCTCAGTGGTTGAGCGTTGACCCCTGCACCAAGAGGTCACCAGTTCGATTCCTGGTCAGGGCTTATGCCCAGGTTGTGGGCCTGATCCTCAGTGGGGGGCATGCAGAAGGTGGCCAGTTGATGTTCTCTCTCATCGATGATGTTTCTATCTCTCTCTCCCTCTTCCTACCTCTTTTTCTAAAAAATAAAATAAATAAAAAATAATAACTCACTCAATTTAATTTTGTTTTAGTGTGCATTCGTCAGTGGTAGACCTGAGGCAAGGGTCTTTGGCAAGTTATTTATTTGAAAGATGATGGGAATGGGAAATGAGACAAGGTAAGGAAGGCACATGATCAAGCCAGCTACCACTGTGGATCATTGAAGCTTAACTGTGCTGGGGAAACCCTAGGAGCCAGTGTGAAGATCCTGACTTCGTGTTATACTGCACAAGGGACAAAGAGACTGGTGCAATTTTTCTTCATCTCCCCTTACTCATTGGCTCAGCACTGCTCTCTAGTGGTCCTAAGTTCTCAGCACGATTAGCCCCACGCTTAGGTTGATGGCACTTGCTCAGTAAAGAACACAGGTTCTAGCACTGGGAGTCAGGTGAGCTTGCACAAAATTGGTAAACATAAAGGGATCTACATGGGGCGCATATAACATCTCTAGTAGTTTTGTTCTTCAATGAAACAATGAAATTCCTAGGCAATAAAAAAACTTTCTAGATTAAAGAATACACTAGGCCATTTCAGTAGCTGTGGCTTTCGAGAGCCAAGTTGAGTAAGTGTGGACTTTTAACCAGGATTACCTATATTCCCACTTATCCTAGTTCTGCTTCTTTCTTCTTGTCTGCAAAGGAAGCATATGGTTAAGTTTCATTTTTTTATACTGGACTGTACTGCTGAAGTTCTCAACTTTTCTATAATGTAATTGACTATCCCTTGGTTTCTTTTAGAGTCTAACTCAGAACTAATATCCAAATTATTATCTTAATACTTATAGCCAGAGCTATATTTTGTGAAATTTTTCTGGTATCTCTTATTTACATTTTTAATTTTATCTCTCCTTGATCTCATCCTAAAGATGTTCAAATTTTGGCCTTGACTATTCACTACAATACTTCTATATAATTTTCTTTTTTTTTTTCTTAACTTTTATTAGGTTTCTCTTTTTAATTTAATTTCGTTTTTGTTTTCAATTACAGTTGATAGTCAACATAATATTAGTGTCAGGTGTACAGCATAACACTTAGGCATTTTTATAACTTACGAAGTGATCCACCCACTAAGTCTATTATCCAGCTGGCACCGCACGTAGTGATTACAATATCACTGATTGTATTCGCTGTGCTGTACTTTACATCCCCATTACGATCCTCCATTTTATGGAGCCCTACTGACGTAAAATAAACACATAAAACTTCTTCATATGCAGAGATTAATGATTCACAAATGCTTACACAGTTATTTCTACCATATATATGTATTTGAGAATTCGGGTATATACATGCTCTGCTTTAGCACAGTTACATATCTTGGGGAAAAAGGGGGCTTCTGTAGCATCTTACAGACTATGGCATTTAACTGCTCTCTTTCCCATTAGGGGCATCAGAGCATACTTCTTAGGTCCATTCCTCTCAGATGTGCCTTTGCATGACCAGTGTTGGCCACTAGCTGTTTGATGCCATGCATGCATTTTATTGCTCACATTTCCACATGAGAGTCTTGTACACTTAAGTTTTAGAATGCTATTTTCCATATGAAAATCTTTGTTTCCTGTTTTGGATTCCTTTTTCAACATGATTTATGGGTCAATTTTGAAAGCCTCACATTGAGTTAAGATTGAAACGGGTTGATATGTGTATATAACTGATACAGATTAAGCAGGGAGAGAGCAACAGTGAAAATGCTACCATCTAATTTATTTCACTTTCAGATGATCAAGGAGATGTTTACACAAACAAGGCTTGATACAGCCCTTTAAAATTTCCTGAGGCCCTTCCCGTGAGTCATTATGGCCACACAAAGTTAAATTTAGGGAAATCGATGAGAGTGACAATGAGCAATCCTATGAATGAACCTTTTCTGCATTTCTCTTTAGCTCTGAATTATAATGCACTCTTGGTAGATCCTGAAGTATAGTGTCTGCTATATCTGTTCCAAGCACTGCTCAGAAGGTTTACAAGAATGTGGCAGGCAATCATTCAGCTAAGGGCCGAATAGAAAGAAGCCTGTGTGGCTCAGTTGATTGGAGCATTGTCTGGTACATTGAAGGGTAGTGGGTTCGATTCCCAGTCAGGGCACATACCCATGTTCCCAGTTTGATCCCTGGTCTAAGCACGTGTGGGAGGCAACCAATTGATAATTGATGTTTCTTGAATTGATGTTTTTCTCTCTGTCTCTCTCTCTGTCTCTTCCTTCCTCTCTCTAAAATCAATAGAAAACATATTCTAAGATGAGGATTAAAAAAAAAAAAAATGGAAGTCTGAACCCTTAACACTCAGGGTAAGGGGATTATCAAAGTCTGAGGAATCACAACTGCAGTCAACATGGAATCACAAACACGGTCAACTAATCTCAGTAACACGGAAAAAAGTCTTCATATTTATGATAGTCTAAAGTCTTACATTCAACATACTTAAAATGCAGCAAACCTCATTAGGTGAGTAACATTTTCTAAACTTCCTCAAATCCCTGATAAATATATTACTAGGCTGGGGAGGGAATAAAAAGCCCTAGATGAGCTGCCAAACACTGAATCTCTTTTTTCACAAACCAAACACACAAAGAAGACTCAAAATTAAAAATGTCTTTTGAGATAAAAATTTAACAATATACAATAGCAATGTTCAGATTAATTTGTGTGAGGTGTTTGTGTCCATAATTAAGACGTACATATTTAGATATGGCTGTATAAATGATAGTCAGAGGTGAGAATGTTGAATTTTACGTGAGCCCTGTGATGCTAAAACTGGGAAGATTTAAAAAATCCCCTCACCCTTTCATGTTCCAGGAAATGGCTCTGCAAAAGAACATGTCTCCCCCTTATGACTCACATAAGATTTCTGGATATCACCCTTGTTTACCTTTTGCAAGTCGAAACATAGACCCTTCAAATTCCCAGTTTTATCCTAATAAATGGTTAGTTAAATTGTTTTGTCCTTACTGATTCAGCAAAACAAAATGCTTTGAGGGAGGGAATTGCACATGGACAATGGCTGGTCCACACATAAAAAGGGAACTTGGTCCCACATCTGCAGCAGCCGGCAGAGGAAACCAACCTCTTGTCTATACCCGGGAACCCGGGAAGCCAGCCTGCTCACAGTCAGACTTATAAGACACCAGATTGCTACCTCCAGTCACAGTCCAGGAAGCTAACCAATAACAGTCAGCCCCCAAATGTACAGAACTTAATTAATACCTGACAGCATCCCTAAATTTTGCTACTGTTTTCAACTTAGGACCAAGCAGAGAAAGCCAAGTATGTACTGCTAACCAATCACATAGGACACCGTGCTTCTAATTAGCCCACCTTCATCTACTCCGGGCCAACAGCCTCCAATCAGGTCACACCTGAGTTCCATTTCTTTTAGTATAAAGCTTTCCCAATGCCCTGCCTGCTTTTGAGTCTCCACCAAACCCAAGGAATGGTGGCTGACTCTCTTGCTATAGCGATCTCTGAATATAACATTTGCTTACCTCATTTTGTTGGTCTTTGTTTATTGTCACAGCTTGTTAACCAAACTTTGGTGAAGCTTCTCTCTTTCTCCCAGGTGTCTAAACATTGCCAGCCCCCAGCCTGAGCCAGCATATAGATTCTCCTGAGAATAGACAGGCCTCAGAGGAAAACAGTATCTGGTCTCCTCTCCAATCACAACATCCCCTTTCATCCCACTTCCCCACACCCAGTTTGCTTTCTAGTCTTGTTCTCTCCTCTCTATAAAAGAAAAACTGTTTTTGCTGAACTCTGAGACACCTGCATCTCCTATAGCCAGAGCGTTCTCCCTACACAATAGCCCCCTCCCCCACTGCATCCATCCCTCCTCCCTGGCAGGAATGCTTTCATGTCAGGTCTCCCCTACTGAGTCCGGATTTGTGTTTTTTTTTTACTGGACAGAAAATTTTGGAAAAGTTGCCTACCTACATGTATATATTAGTTGTATTTAAATTTTATTTTTGTGTGAGAAGACAAAAGATAATTTCTATATGGCACGTGGCCGGGGACTGCAAAGTGATTGACCAAAATCATTAGTGATTGTAGAAGCAGAGAGCGGCTTACAATTCTGCTGAAGCGTGTATTTGTCAGAACAGGTTAACGACAGGGCAATGTGAACTTGAATTTTATGGAGCTTGTCTTCACTGAGTTTCAAGCGACAGGAACCAGGACGATGCACCATCAACATACCTAAGCATTTAAATTCTCTTCCAAAAAATTAGTATTAAGATTGGAGATGAGGAGTACTTTCACATACTAATGATCTACTGCTCTAGAGAGAAGACACTCAAGATTCAGGTAGAAAGCTTTCTTTGGATGTCATTAGCCAAATTCTTAACCTTTTTTTTTTTGCAAATGTATTGAGTGTATGCAATTATGTACTTTTATTAAATTTTCATTAGAAGACAGGAACAAATGTGTCACCTATCAACCAGAGGTGATCAGCTCCTATTTTCTTGACCCTCTAAAAAGAAAGAGCTCAAACGAAGCATGTTTAAAGCAGCCAGAAGTGCAGTTGGGTTCCCCTGAGCCTTTCACTCCTCCAATCTTGTCAGTGGTGTTCTTAAAAGGACAGCCTGCTTTTGCCACAATTAATGCTTCTTTAACTCTTGCTAATTATAATAATATCACTTAACATTTATTTATGGCTTACTATTTGCCAGACACTGTTCTAAAAGCTTTTTGTGTAGTATTTAATTTAATGTTCACAAATAATTTATGATGTAGATATTATTATAATCAGGTGTATTTTATGGATTAAGAAATTGAGTCAGGGAAACAATAAAAACCGTGCCCAAGCCACAAAGCTAGTAAATGTTAGAGCTGGGAATTAAGCTCATACTGACTGACTTCATAAATATGCCACCCAGTCACTACCTAAACTGCATAGCTTACAGAAATCCCCTGCATAGAATTGGCATCACCATCATTTCAGATGATACATCATTCTGCTTGACAGGTAGCATCCAGTCCAAAGTCTGCTTTTCACTACCCTGTCCTAGAAAGCCCTAAAATCTGTATATTGATTTGACACCTATAGACTATTTTCTTAATCATTAAATAACTTTTTATGGGCACGATGAGCTTTTAAATTATTTTCTTTCATTTTAAATAACATTACCTTATTGTAAAATTATGTATGTGTTTGTGTGTGTGGTCTCATGTGTCCCTGTAAAAAAAAACAAAAAAAAAAAAAAAACTAAAAAAACAATCACTGCTTATCCCTGGCCAGATTGACTCCTCGATTAGAGCATCGACCCGAGGACCAAAGAGACATGGGTTCAATTTCGGTCAATGTGTTTCGGTCCTGGCCCTGGTTGGGTCATGTGGGAGGCAACCAATCAATGTGTCTCTCTCACATCGATGTTTCTCCACCCCCCGTTCCACTTTATCTGAAGATAAATGGAAAAATATCCTTGGGTGAGGATTTAAAAAAAAAAAAATCAGTCATCATCACTAATCATCAAAGAGATGCAAATTACACATCTTTTTAATACATAAAAGGAATTAGTAGCCAATTATACATTGTTCACTTTTTTTAAAATTAAGAATGTATCTCATATTCTCATGTCTTCAAATACTGATCTCCTTCATTTCTTTCAATAATTGCAGAAGTTTCTGCTGTGAATAATACACAACATTTAGAGAGTGACATATTAATGGAAATTTTGATTATTGAAACATTTTTGTCATTGCAATATGCTACAATAAGGTCTTCACACACATAACTTGACATTTTTTGATGATGTATCCAATGAATAAATTTCTAGCAAATATTCAAAGGATGCATACTTTTTACTGTAGACAGTGATATATTGCTCTCTAAGAGGGTTTAGCAATTTAAACTCTCATCAACTATGTGACAGTTTCCCTGCAAATTCTACACAACTAGATATAAACTACTTTTGACAAATAGATAGGTGAAAATTTTATCACATTTTTATGTTTTTGGCTTGTTTGCATTTTCCCAATAATTTATGAGAAAGTGAATATTTTAACAGGCCTATCGTAATGCATACACGCACACACAATCTCTTTTGTAGCTAATGTTCTC
The DNA here is from genome assembly GCF_014108415.1 of Molossus molossus. Classification (NCBI taxonomy): domain Eukaryota; kingdom Metazoa; phylum Chordata; class Mammalia; order Chiroptera; family Molossidae; genus Molossus; species Molossus molossus. The sequence goes on from NW_023425346.1 coordinate 13,808,996, forward strand.
AAAGAAAATTATCTGCTATCAAGAAAAGCTCTTTTGCTAGGTAGAAGTGAGCAAGTTGAAGTAATGTATCTTTAGTAGAAGACCACATCATATAACAAGCATGGTCTCATAGGGCAGAAAAAAAGAGTTGTTGAGACCTATTCACAAGAAGCTTAACTACAGGCTTAACTAAGAAACATTTCTACAGGTTTGGGTAGGAAAACTTTTCAACATTTGTTCAAAAGGATTTTAGAATTGTCATGAACCAGTCTTCTCTGCACCTCCTTGCCTCTTTGCCAAATGGGACGGTTATGTGTTTGTACCGTCCCTGTTTTACTTGATGTATGAGAGATAAATAACTTGTCTCTTTACTTCATTGCTTTCCTAGAAAAGAAGAATGGCATATAGTCATGATGCAGAGCATAAGATTCTGAATGTTGAGATTCATGCAGTCATTGGATGATGTTATCATGATTGATATGTCTTAGTTGGGATGAGGACTTTGCATATGGCAGGGTAGTTAATGCTTGTGAACAAGAAGGGAGACTTTGGTAGGCTGGATTGTAGTTTCCAAATCTGTGCTTCTTTCCTGTAACAGAGTAATATATCTGCATACTTTGCTGTGACTCTTTGTAGTGCTTGCTTGAAGAGTACATGAAGTATACAATCTTGTTTGTTTGACTTTGGCATAGTTTTATGGCTTTTTTGGAGATCATGCAAATAAAGTCTTTAAATATGTAAATTTTAACATTGGTTTAGCATGGCCTCTTGGGTTTTAGCATTTATTATAATAAGATTATGCCTGGTTAGCTACAAATCCCAGAGTGAGAGACATGAAATTAAATTGAACCTGAGCTATATCCTAAGTAGAACTGCACCAGAAAACCTTCAGAACATTTGACCAATAAATAAATGCTTACTGAGGCTATGAGGTTGTTTGTTACATGGCATTATCTTGGCAGAATATTGACTAATATAATTATATAATTAGATATCAAATGGACCATACTATCAGCATTATCTAAAGAAAGGCTCTGAGCCTTTAAGTAACCTGATCAAGATGATATATTAATAACAAGATGGTCTGGATATAAACTTATATTAGAACACAAAAATGGGAAAGTACTTTTTTCCTATTATATTTACAACATGTTTTGCCATGTCATAAAGATGCTGGATGGTGAGAGCTTCTGCTGGGCTAAGAAAGTCCCTGACTTTAAAGTCATTGAACACAGTGGGGTGAGCGTAGGAACAAGGACAAGGACATTAGCTCAGAAGGTAGGTAATGTTTTACTTAAAGTAGAGTAAAATGAGAAAACGAGGGCTTGAATTTTAAAAGGACAAAATAATGGAGTGGTATATAACAGATAAGAAGAAAAAATTCAGGATATCTGAACTCTGAAGTATCACCAAGGTTCTCCTTTTATAGTGCTAAGTCAGTGGGGTAAACCATTTAGAAGCAGATACTAGGTACCCTTCACTGTGGTCAATAAAGCAGAAATTATTGAGAAAATTCTTTTCTTTTAGACAACTTATACCCACACTCTAAAACCCTTCTAATAAATATTTACCTTGGGGAAATATATACCTAGAGAAAGAAATACCTAGAAAAAGCATCAGCAAAAGTATTGAAAATTCTACAGTTTATCTTGTTTACCAGATAGGATAAGCATTTATTTCCAAAGACTTATTGCTTGACTTCTATATATGAAGTACAATGCAAGTACAGTAAAGTAAAAAAGGGAAACATTAAATAAATAATTATAAAACAATGTATGTATATAGTAGTGACTGTATTAATGCAACATAATGTAGTTTTCCACATATTAGTGATGAGAAAGTAGAATTATAAATATAGCAGAATACATAATAGTATCAAGATATTAAAGAGTTAGTTTGTAACACACACACACACACACACATCATTAGCATTCAGAATAAATTTCCTTGGATATACTGAATATTTTATTAGTCCTCATTGATGGCACCAGTGCTCAAATTACATAGTTGCACTATTACCAAGCAACATATGGAAGAATAAGAATTTTGCCCTAAACTCTGTTAATAGAAATAATTTGGCTCATACCACTATGTTTGGACTACCTGTTGCTAAGGCTTCAGGCAATTACATTTAATACATGTACATCAGTCAGAGTCCAGCCATAAAACGGGAATGTGTAGAAGGAAATGTTACACACAGAATTATGAAGGAGGTGGTTGAGGGTCAAAAGAAAACTATAATATATTCAGAAGTAGCAAATGTATAATTCAGCTACTACTACCCTAAGAGCTGAGGGGATGTGAATGAGGAAATAACACACTTGAGTATCGATCTATCCCCATCTTCAATGCAGATCTCTTTGGAGAGGGTGTGGTTGCTGCTAGAACACCCGTGTCCCAGGGATGAAGAACTTGCCAGAGGGAGGTGGCCAGACTCATATTTGAGTGTTCTGCCATGCTATAAAGATGCTGGATGGTGACCGCCTCTGCTGAGCTATGCAAGTCCCTGAAGTGAGCACCAGGAGACCACCCGCATGCGGATTGGCTGGCGATGGTGGCCTCCAAAAGCAGCACACCTGAAACAAGAAGCCCCTTCCTCCTGCAATGACCCTGCTCCAGTTCTTCCCAGTGACAAAGCCTAACATGGAGACAGCTGCTAAAGGGAACTGTCTGCAGGGGACAGCTTCGGTCTCAAAGCAGGACAAAGCAGAGGAGACTTGGAATGAGGGGCGATGAATTAGAACTCGCACCGCTGCATCAGGTGGATCAGACAGGCACTGTCCGACATTTCCCCACATCCAGATATTTTTCTTTTTGAGAGAACAGAATCAAATGTAGCCTCTTTTGTTTCATTGTCACATTTTAAACAAGTCAAAACTTCATGGGAAAAAATAAAAAGAGAGAAGTCCAAAATTCTGCCAAACCTTGGCTCAGAGGCAAAAAGAGTCTGATTCAGTCACTCCTGTCTTATACTAACTTGTATAGATATACCCCCCCATCGTGGTAGAGTGCTAGCCTAATTAATTAAATAACTTTCCATGAAGTTATCAAAAATGATAAATGACATGAATGTCTTATTTAGTCACATATTTCTGGAAATATGACAACTTGGATTTGATTATACACATCTCTCTACAAAGAAGCAGGATGAAGGAAGAGAGATGGAGTGGATGTCAGAGTTGTTCCCTCTGCTTTTGTGCAATAGCACAAAATTTACATAATTTAATGTTATATTAACTTTCTGTTTGCTTCATTTCCATAAGACTAATTGTATGTTTCTCCACTAGAATAGTTGGATAAAAGAGGATATCTTTATCATGCCATGAAAATCAATAAAGATATCCAACAACATTTTTTTTTCCAATTCAATTCATCTCAACACAAGTACTCTTTCTTCAAATTAATAAACTTTTTCTTTTAAAACAGTTTAGGTTCACATGTCCCAACATGCACAAAACGTCACCCTCTATGGACATCCTATACCACAAGGGTACATTTATTAGCACTGATAAACCTACATAGACACATTATCACCCAAAGTCTGCAGTTCACATTGGGACTCCCCCTTGGTGTTCTACACTCTGTGCGTTTGGACAGTTGAATAATAACATCCATCATTATAGCATCATGCAGAGTATTTTCACAGCTCTGCCCCTCACCCTCGGAAACCACTGATCTTTTCGCTGTTTCCATAGTTTTGTCCTTTCCAGTTCTACATGTATGTAGTTAGAATCATATAGTGTACAGCCTTTTCAGATTGGCGTCTTTCACTTATTTATAGGTACTTAAGACTCTTTCATATTTTTTCATGGTTTGGTAGCTCATTTATTTTTACCACAATACCGTAGTCCATTGTCTGGATGTACCGCAGTTTATTTATCTACTGAAGGAGATCTTGGTTGCTTCCAACATGTAGTAATCATGAATAAAGCTGCTATAAATATCCATGAGGAGGTTTTTTGAGAACAGAAGTTTTCAACTCATTTAGATAAATAACAGGGAGTGTAATTGTGGGGTTGTATGATAAGAATATGTTTAGTTTTGTAAGAAACTTCCTAACTGTTTTCCAAAGTGGTTGTACCATTTTGCATCCCAACCAGCAATTAAGAGAGATCCCACTGACGCACATTCTCACCATTATTTGGTTTTATCAGTGTTCTAGATTTGGGCCATTCTAATAGGTATGTAGTGGTATCTTCACTGTTTTTTATTGTTGAGTTTTATGAATCGAAGTACTTTTTTTGTGTTGTTAATCCTCACCAGAGGAGATTTTAAAAAAAAATTTTTTTTTTTTAGAGAGAATGGAGGGGCAGAGAGAGAAAAGGAAACATCAGTGTGAGAAAGACACATCATCTGGTTGTCTCCCATATGCACCCTAACTGGGGCCGGGATTGACCTGCAACCCAGGTACATGCCCTTGGCCAGGAACTGGGAATTGAAGAAACCCATGGCTATTTGGCGCAGGCAGACACTCTAACTATTGAGCAACAACAGCCAGGACGATCAAGGTAATCTGTATAGTTAAATAATTGTCTCTAGTGTGTTCTACAAAGTACAATTTCCTCTTTATTTCTCTTGCTTTCACAACCATGGACATGAAAAGTAAAACAAGAAACAGAGAAGGATAAAATACGTATTACAGTAGATCAAACGGTGAACCCAAAGCATTTACAGGGGAGGCCTGCAAAGACCTAAAATAGCCACAAAGGATGGTCTGAAATTAAAACTTTTCCACTAAAAGCAGTTTATGGTGGGCAGTCATGCCCTAGGCCTAGGCAGGTATCTTCTCTGACAAAGGTCAATCTTCACCTTAACTAAGCCTGTCTATTTTCTTTTTGCATCTACGATAACATATCTTTAGAATGTCAAAGTAATGTTCTTTTTTCCAGACCCCTCAAAGCACAGGCACCAGTCTGCAGAGACCACAAATCCCCTCATTGTTATTGAGTTAACTGTTGACTCTTAACTATCCTGTACCCAACCAGGTAACAGATTTGTGCCTATCATTTTACTTTTCCTCCAATCTCAGAGGTCTCCCCACTTGGCTTTGTCCCGCTGCCCTAATCTGTCACCAATGGATTTCATGTAACCCACTTACGTCTTCTCTTTTGATTGTAATGTATAGAATAAAATGCAAAACTGTCCTTCTCTGAAGCATCTTCTCAATCTGTTGAGGTTTTGCTTCTCAGCCATTGCCAACGGTTTTGGCTCAAATAAACTCACAAAAATTCTTCACAGGTTTGAATGTTTCTTACGTTGACATGCTCCTACTCACTGAATAGTTATCTTGTGCCAGGCACCATATCAGGTGCTTCTTAATCATTAATTCAGAAGCGAATATTAGTATTTGTAAGTTTTACAGATGAAATGAGGACTTAAATATGGTTAAACCTCTTTATTTTTATTTTTTATTGATTTTTTAGAGAGAGAGGAAGGGAGAGGGAGGGAGAGGTAGAAACATCAATGAGAGAGAGTATCGATTGGCTGCCTCTTGCATGCACCCCACTGAAGATCTGGCCCACAACCTGGGCATGTGCCCTGACTGGGAATTGAACTGGCGACCTCTTGGTGCATGAGTCAATACTGAGCCACACCGGCTGTGCTAAATCACTTTCTTGAGGTCATATATACAGAAAGCAGCAAAAACGATATTCCCATACATGTCTGTCTACTCAGACAAAACCTTTTTGTATTCTATACCACCTAGTCAAGCTTCGGATTCTGTTGTGTTGATTATACATGCCGTAGGAGTGAAGAGAAGAGCGTAGCCCCACGTGCCCCCCGCCCCTAACTGTTCAGGGGGCCATTTGAAAGAGGCACATATGCCTTTTGTCAAATGGACCTTGATTTCCCTGTTATCATCAACAACCTGGACCTTAACCCATCTTTTTACGTTCCCCAAACCTCTGTCTTATTACTCATACTCTATTTAAGTATTATTCTCTGATCTTGAGAGTGATACTTATCTTGGTAACCATTTGGCATCTCTGGCAGCAGAATTCAGCTGAATGTTTACTGTGATCAGGTGACAGAACTTACCCTCCCAATATGAAAGGTCACTGGATTGACTAGATGTGACCTCTCATCTCTCTTCCTCCATGATGAACTAAACCACCATATTACTACTTACAGATATAGACATGTAACTCCCTGAAACTTTGGAAATACCTCTTACCATATAATGATCCTACATCACATGTTTTTTCTTCCCCACGCAAATAAAACATTGCAATTTTTATGATAATTATTTCCTATCTGTTATTTCTAATTTTCCACTTGTGAATTAATTATTTTAATTTTATTTGCTCTTGAACTATATATAAATTGAACATATATGTATTTTTTTAATCAAATTTCATGTGATCTTCACTTGTGTTAATCTGCATACTTTTGGTTTATTTTTATAAGTTATTTTTATTGATTTACCCCTTACATTATTGACTAGTATTTAAATTGTATCCAGTTTTTTTGTTTCTTTTATTGTTTGTTGTTGTTATTTATTAACATTCTTGAATATATATTTCAATAAAAATAAATAATTTTCTCTAGGACAGTATTTCTCAGCCTCAGTAATATTTATATTTTGGGCCAGAGAACTTGCTGGGGTGGGAGAGCCCTTGATGTTAAGCAATGCCCTTGGTCTCCACCCACTCAGTGCCGGCAGTACCCTTCTGGTGTGACAGCCAAATATTTCACATTGCTGAATGTCCCCGGGAGGCAACTGGTCTGAGTGGAGAACCGCTGCTGCAGGGTATTGTGGTTATAATTAACTTTGTTGAGCAGTTATTTCAGAACATTAACCATATTTACGCAGGGCCCATTGTACTTGTTCATCCCATGTGGTTGAGTGATGTATGTGACTAGTTATGATGATGAGTTGTAAGAAAAACGTATGTGTCCCCTGGGTTAGAACACTTAACTGCCAGTGCAAGACCACTTTATCCCCCAAATTGCTTATCTACTAATCAGTGTCCATCGGCATTCAGAATGGCAGCTGATTCGTCTGCTTAGGCTGCATGAGACTACTAGAAGCAGGGCACCCCATGGACACTCAATAGACATATGTCATGTATGAGAAAGAAATGTTTGCTTTACACAACTGAGATTTTTGAGGACTGCTTGTTACAGAAACTGTTACAGAATATGTTATAGAAGCTGATATCTAGAATTAGAGTACCATCGTAAAAATCAAAAAAACTACATTGAAGTTTATCATACATGCAGTAATGTGCATAAGTTATAAGTGTGCACAAAGTAAACATATCCTTGTAACCATTGTCTAAATCAAAGAACAAAATTTAACCAGCACCCCAGACACCACTCATTTTTCCATCCTTGACTTCTCATAATGAATACATAATTTTAGTTTAGTTCACAGGTAAGAAACATGAAATCTAAAGAAATAATCCAAGGTCACAAAATGATTGAACAAGTTATTTAAATATTGGTGACCACTGGAGTCTTGTTTCAGGTCCTTCAGTGATATGACCAATAACTATCTCCTCTCCAACTCTATTTGTCCCAAAATATTTTTGTTTTCCAAAAAAATCAGCAGTTATTAACTAGAGTCTTCTTAATTGAGTTTCTTTCAGGCTGGAATGTATTGAAGTATTTGTGTCCCTAACTTAACTCTTCTCATGCAGAACTTTGATCAATTGTTGTTTCCTCAGAGACCTTTGAGTAGAAAATGGCATGACCTGTAGTTCTCAGTCTCTATCTCAAATTTATATTTTAACTAGTACTTATTACTTCCTGATATTATATAATATATTTGTGGGCTTGTCTGTTTATTGTCTGCTACCTCATTAGAATGTGAACTCCCTTATGGACAGGTAATTTGTCAGTCTTGTTACTGATCTAGCATTTTATGTAATATGGTCTGGTGCTGACTGGGTTGCTCAATAAATATTGGTTAATTGAATTTCTTAGGAAAGAAGAGTGGCAACTACAGACCAAATTAAAATCAAGGCAAATGAGAAGAAATGAAAAGCTGCTTATAAAATTTCGGCTCTTCACAATTCCCTGAATTCAAGAATGGGACCGTTACAGTCTCAGACTAGTATGATCCTGAAGCTAAAATGCCTAACAGAATACTATGCTTAAGCACATCAGAAAAAAAGCACATACAGTAAAATTCTTTCTTTATAAAAATATCCCAGGACCCACAATGTTGTTTTTTGCTCTCTGTTTACTAATTTAAACCTGGCAAAAGTCCAGAGAAGTGTGAAAGAAATCTTCAGGGAATCACAACAGAAAAAACACACACAAGCCCAGAAAGATGTAATTTAGGCTAATATGATACTTCAAAGTGCATTGTCTGTTCTGTTGGAAAGTAATCATCACGTTAAAGAAAAATTACAAGATCGCACAATTTCATATACCTTATTTGAAGTCCTAATTCAAAGTTGTACTCTAATGAGGTCACTTGAATTCAAGGAACAGCACAAAAATCTCTGACTTCACCACTCTCTTGAGGCACTGGACTCTCCCAAATATCCAGATTAAATATCTTCCATATTAAAGGTTCAGACCTGTGCAGTGAACATCACACACCAGTGAAGATGGTGAAGGAACACGACACGTTGAAAGTCAATGTATTGAGAACAGAGAGTGAACAGTGAAAGAGTAAAATAATGGGCTGACTTGAACTCTTGCATTTGTCTCCTTTATTGGCTCCTTCTTTTATTCCTGCCCTCGGGAATTGTTTTTGGCTCCCCTTTGGGAAAAACTGACCTAATATTACCAAACTTTCCAAAAATGGCCAATGACTAAGGAGAACAGAAGAATTTCCACTACTAGTGTCAAATTAATTTATATCTTTCACTGCTCATTTATTCTGAACTCCAAAAAATAATGACTCAATTTGTGTGCATTTTTATTAACAGACTATTTTTCTAAGTTTTGGTTTTACAAAAAAATTGAGCAGATAGTACAACAAGTTTCAATATGTCTCACATATAGTTTCCCTTATTATTAACATTGTCTGTTAGTTTGGTACCTATGTTACAATTAATCAACCAATATCGATGTGTTACAATTAACATTGATTCAGATTTCCTTCATTTTTACCTAATGTCTTTTTTTTGTATTCCAGGACGGCATTACATTTAGTCATCATCTTTCCATAGGTCCCTCTGGGTGTGACAGTTCTTCAGACTTTGTTTTCTATGTTCTTAACAGTTTTGAATAGTACTGGTAGGTATATTGTAAGATGTTTCTCTATTAGAATTTGATGTTTTTCTCATGATTAAACTAAGGTTATGGATTTGGGAAAGAAGAACATAGAGGCAAAGACCTATTTACATCACATTATATCAAGGGTTAAAATGGTCAACATGATGTATAAATATGGATGTTGACCTTGATCACCTGGCTGACTTCTTCCCCTCCCTTTTCATACTGTACTCTTTGGAAGGATGTCACTGCTCGAATATAAACTGTGCAGAGTTATGTCTCCCACACTGTAGGGTGGAAAATCTACATAATTAATTTGGAACACTTCTGCATGGAAGATTTTTTTTTCTTTCTTTCCTATTTATTTATTCAGTGGTTGGTACTATTTTTCTATCTCTATATTTAACAAAAATTATCATTATTTAAAAACATTATTGATGTTTTACTAAAAAATCATAGATAATTAAACACATGGTTGAACTGAAAAACAGAGAAAGCTGTAACTTCTGAGAATAAAAAGACAAACAAAAGTTTCTTTTTAGTATGTTGAGGAATTTCTCATCTATTCCTAGTTTACTGAGAAATTATATTATAGAAGGGTGATGGATTTTGGTAATGCCTATTCTACAACAATTGTGATGATCATGGTGTTTTTTCCCCCTATTCTTGTTGTGTATTACATAATTTGTCCTGTGTTGCATTTCTGGGAAAAATCCCTCTTGGTCATGATGTGTAATCCTCTTAAAGGGGCTGTTGGATTCAGTTTGCCTGTATTTTGTTGAGCATTTTTGTATCTATACTCATAAGGAAAAACACTTTGTAATTTTTCTTTCTTGTAATGTCTTTATTTGGCTTTGATATCAGGGTGATAGTAGGCTAATAGAATGAGTTAGAAAAGATTCCTTCCTCATGTATTGTTGAAGAATTTGAGAAGGATTGGTGTTAGTTTCTCTTTAAATTTTTGCAATGCTTGGTAACATTTATCATCGAAGCTACCTGGTCCTGCACTTTTCTATATTGAGGTGATTTTGATTGCTGATTCAATATCTTTACTTCTTATAGATTTGCTGAGATTTAAAATTTTCCTTTTGGGTTAGTTTAGGTAATTTGTGTGTCTAGGAATAATCCCATTTAATCTAGATTATATAATTTGTTGGTGTATCATTGTTCATAGTATTGTCATAACTAATTTTATTATTGTGAGGTCAGTAATAATATTCCTACATTAACTTCTGATTTTAGTTAGTTGTGTCTTCTCTCTCTCTTTTTCTCTCACTCTAAGTGTCTGCCAGTTTTGTTAATCTTTTTAAGGAATCAAATTTGGTTTTGTTGATTCTCACCATTATATTCTCACCAATTTTTATTCTTGATTTATGTCTTCTGTAATATTTATAATTTGTTTTCTTCTACTGCTTTGGGTTTAGTTTGCTCCTCTTTTTCTTAATTCCTTAATAACATTAGGCTATTCATTTGAGATTTTTCTTCTTTTCTAAAATAGTCATTCACAGCTCTAAACTTTATACTGTACCCTGCATTGCTACCTCCCACAAATTGTGGTGCATTATGTTACCATTTCACTCAAATCTAAGTACCCTCTAACTGTCCATGGGATGTCTTATTTGATCCAATTGTTGTTTAAGACTATGTTGTTTAATTTTTACATATTTGTAAATTTTCTATTTTTTCTTCTTTTATTCATACCTAGCTTTATTCCATTGTGGTCATAAAAGATACTTTGCGTGAATTAGATCTTTACAAACTTGAAAGAATTGTTTTGTGATATAACATATAGTCTATACTAAAGAATATTTCTGTGAACTTGAGACAAATGTGTATTCTGCTGTTGTTGGGTGAAGTTTTCTTTATGCCTGTCAGACCTAGTTGATTTCTACCGTGGTTTATGACCTCTATTTCCTTATTGATCTGCTGTGTAGATGTTTTATCTACTATTTAAAGTGATGTATTGAAGTCTCCAACTGTTATTCTACAAACATTGCTCCTTTCAATTCTATCAACCTTGGCTTCATATATTTTGGGGTTGCATGTGTTGTATATATTTTTATAATTATTAGGTCTTTTGATGAATTGGCACTTTTATCAATTTATAATGCCTTTCTGTTCCTCTTACAATACTTTATTACTTATAATCTATTTTGTCTGATATTAATAGAGCCACTTATACAAAAGAAGAAAGACTTGAGGATTATTGGACCATGGGCCAACCCTGAAGGTAAGAAATCAGAGCCTAATCAATATTCTTCCTCTTTAGGGTAAAGACTCACATGATGGCTCTTCAGTGGATTTTAGAGCATTTACATAGTTCTCCTTTCTACACTGAGATATTTATTGTAGCTCGCTCCATCTCATTTACCATTGCATATCGAATGTGGTGGAATAACTTGTCTTTTTAAGTTAATTGGTCTCAAGACCACAAGGAAACAACTGTAAGGTCAATGAAGAAACAATCATACATCACCCAGGTATCTTAAGCTTTGAGCTGGGTACTTAAAATTTTATGGGTTGTAGCCTTTAGGGCAAGATTGAGTGTTCTATGAAAAAGGGAGTAAGGGGAGACTTGGTGCCAGAATGGATAACTCTGACAGAAACAGTAATGTTTACCATGTGTTTCATTTTATATTTTTAGTGTCCCTATAGTTTGGCAGAGCCCTGTGATAGTTCCACACAGTAGGCTGTGAAGAAAATTGACCTGTTTATTGAAAATTGTAAGATTTTATTATCTATTATGGCCTAGGAATATTCCATTATAGATATGTACCACCACATTTTTATCCACTTGCCTATTGATGAGCAGGTTGCTTTCTTACCTCAGCTATTGTAAATAGCACTGCAATGAACATACGGGTGCATATATCTTTTCAAATTAGTGTTTCTTCATATATATATATATATATATATATATATATATACCCAAAAGTAGAATCACTGGGTCATAAGGCAGTTCCAATTTTAATTTTTGAGGAACCTTTATATTGTCTTCCATTGCAGTTGCACCAACTTGCATTTCCACTGACAGTGCACGAGGGTTCTCTTTTTTCCCCACATCCTCACCAACTCTTGTTTGTTGATTTATTGATGATAGCCACTGTGAGAGGCATGACGTGATATCTCATTGTGGTTTTAATTTACACAACATGGATGGACCAAGAGGGTATTAGGCTAAGTGCAATAAGTCAGAGAATGACAGATACTATATGATTTCACTGTATATGGAATCTAAAGAATAAAATAAATGAACAAACAAAACCAAAAGAGACTCATAAATGTAGAGAACAAACTGATGGTAGCCAGAGGGAAGGGGAGTTGGGAGCTGGTGAAAATGGTGAAGGGATAGAGAAGTACAAATTGGTAGTTACAAAATAGTCACAAGGATGTAAAGTTCAGCATAGGAAATATAGTCAATAATATTGTAATAACTGTATGGTGCCAGGTAGGTACTTAACTATCAGGGGGATCACTTCTGTACATCCGAAGCTAAAGAAAAATAATATTGAATGTCAACTGTAATTGAAAAATAAAATTTGAAAAAGAAAGAAAAGTGGCCTGGGCCTCCAGCTGGTTGAGTCACTAAAATTCTTTTCCAGCTCGTTTTCCCTAATACTGCCTGAGTGACAAATAAACTGTTGCTCTGTTAAGACTTCAAAATTTCGTGATTAATTTGTCATAGCTGCATGAAATATTCAAGCCTAGCTAAACAGGCCTTATAGGCTCCCACTCTTGATAAGTCAATAGCACTATTTCGGTTTTGTTTTTTGTTTTTTTTCTCAGCAATTTTGGCTCAGGTAGAAATACCAGAAAAAAATATCACCCTATAAAATTCAATAAAAAGGGAAAATATCAGAAAAGGGATATTTTAAACCTGTCAGTGCTTCTCTTAAGTGACTGGCAGTACACAAAGTTATTTTGTATCATGACTGGGAATCCAAAGCAGAAACGACCAGATACATGGAATTGAGTGATCCTGCTCCTTTGCCTTCACTGTTGAGCAGCACAAACCACCACCAGGTTTAAGTTGTATCGGTTAATCCCAGAAGCGCTGAAGCTCCTGAGTGCCGCTCACACGCACATGAGCAGTGTGCTGTCTCCCTGCACTTCCACCGCCGTGCAAAATTGCCAGAGCTGGTGAGCTACGTCATCACCAGCCCCAGCCATGCACATTTACTTAACTCTTCCCTGGTTTCCTTTAGAAAATACTATAAAATTACCATAATCCATTTCTTTCTTTGTTCAAGTGAGTTTTTGACCTTGTTCCCAGGCCTGCAGTGCATTCTTGATAAGACTTGCTCTACTCTCAAAGACGGGGTGCAAGGGGTTTGAGTGTTGGGTTTCTCCAACTCCTCAGGCCCTTCGGGTTCTTCTTAAATAGCCACATTCAAATTTCTGAGTTCCTGACCTTTGCCTATTAGGGTATTGATCTCGATCATAACTTTTGACTTCAGTCTTTCTTTAAAATGCTCTGTACATATCTCATGATGTAGTTTTTTTTGTTGTTTTTTTTCTTTATTTTTAGGGAGAGAGAGAAAGATTCATGAGAGAGAACATGGATCAGCTGCCTCCTGCATGCCCCCCACTGGGGATCTGGCCCACAACCTGGGCATGTGCCCTCACCGAAAATCGAATCAGCGACCTCTTGGTGCAGGGTTGATGCTAAATCTCTGAGCCACACCATCTGGGCTCACCATGTAGTTCCAAGTCATCCCAGAGCACCTATTCTTCTGAATAAGAGATCAAGACAAAGATCAAATAAGGGATGTGGTTCTCTATTACTACAGATGGTTTTAAATCAGCTACCAACATTTTGAGTGTTAGGCAAAAAGGCTCTCATACCCTATCTCTCAAAAGATTGTACACATTCTTAAACTATGCTTTAACAAGAATTTAGGTGTAGTTACTGGCTGTAGAATTGTTTAAAAGTAAATGCATAAGAAATCTACTCAGTTTTAATATAAAAAGTGTATGAGTCTATCTTAACCAGCATTTGACTATTTAGGACTTAACTTATTTTGTTTCCCAACTGTCTATAGGCAAAAGACACGCTAGGAAAGCTGTGTTACTCCCCAAAGCAGCCACATCCATTCTTTCTTTATTCCGATAGGACTATTTATTTTGATTATCATATTATTTGTTGTTCCACTGTTTTATGAAGAAAAAAAAAAAAAAACAACTGATCTATACATTTCAAATGTCTTTGGACCAAAAGGAGACTTATATGGACTTAACAGTCGAATCTCAGTTTTAAAATGTCTCCCATCCGGAACAATTCGGTTCTGAACTAAGTTGTTCAGGGAAAATATGTCTCGGTTGTTGAACAAGCTTTGATTTTCAACTGATAACCCTTTCATGCTGATACATTGCTCTGACAAAAAGCAATTCTCAGTCCACAAACGAAGGAGAGAATGTGCTAGTCTGAGTCAATTTACCTCTAACATCTCAGGAAATTGTACTGTAAATATTTTTGTGGGTTTTTTTTTTTTTTTTCTTTTCTTACTGGCAAAATGAATGATTAGCACAATTTGAAAACATAAAGAGGCCATTGAGAGTGTGCATGTTGCTAATAGTGTGAAAGAATCAATAATCATGGGCAAGTGAAGATAGAAAAACTTGTTGATTTGGATAAAGAAAAAGCAGTGAGTGGTGACAGCCAGCGGAGATGCCAAATGCTGACCTCTGGACAGACCCTCCCGGGGCGCATGCTGGAGGTGGTTTGTTTAAGGCTAGTAGGGGGTGGTCTGACAATTTAAGAAAATAAGCATTTGTTAATAAATTACATAGTGTATTAGACATGTCCTGTACATAGGATAGGTTAAAACAGGGAATCATTTGGGGGCCTGAAATGAATTAATTCAATTTATATTATTTCTAGTGGGGAAACAATGGTTCAGTTTTTGAACAAATAGCTTGTCAAACAGCCTTCTGGAAAGAATTAAGTTCAAGAGCCAAGGCCCCACAGTGCTGTGGCAGAAATTCAGTCGGCGGGAAGAGACGGACTGCATGCACTCGGAAGATTAGAGAAAGACTGTTTAATGCGCACCAGTGCTGGCCCAGTGGAGTCTCCTCGAAAGGCTGAGCCCAAGCCCAGGTTCCAGCTGCCTTGAACACACAATAAGCTTCCAGGCATTCTGAGGCTTTCTCGTTCTGTTGAGGTTAGGCGGTTGGCAGATGTAAGGGAACTGCGAAAGCCAGGGGCAGTGTCTGCACTGCCTAGGGGGTTGTCTGCAGAAGCCACACCACCTCAGGGAAGGTCACAGTGGAGAGCGGCAGATGGGTTTGGGCTCCCCACAGCCAGCTGCCCATCCAGCCCCTCCTGGGATATGGGTCTAGCTGCGACATGGCAGAATGCAAAGGCTGGGAGGGACTGAGGCCGATGGGCACTGTGTCCTTCACACTCTGGCTTTATGGAAAGCTCCTCTCTGCAGCCTGGGGCTCAGACTAGCACCAGGGTCAGAGGCAGAGTTTCAGAGGGGCTGGGGACGTTCAGACGAGATAGAGAAAATATTCCCCTTGGCTTGGGAAAGGTGTCTAGTGGCCCAGATCCTGCAAACCCTCCTCTCCTGTGTCTTTGTCTCCCTGCCTCTGTCTCCCACAGCTTCTCTGGCCCCTCTTTGTCTGCCCCGAACTCTGGCTTCGCCTCCGTGCCTTTGTCTGTCTCTCCTGCCCTCTCCCGTGTCTCTGTGAGTGTGGATCTCCCTGAGGGTTTCTCATCATGCCCAGGCTTCTGTGTCTAGATGTCCAGCTGGCATCCTGGTCTGGAGCCACTTTCTGGCTTCTGTGACAATCCATTAGAGTCGACCCAGGTGGGGTGATGAGTCTGGAAGACTGATCTTCCCCCCTAGTAGGGTCCCATCAAGGCCCATTCTCGGTGGACCCCTTGTCTCCTGCAGTGGTGATTGCATTGCTGCTGGGGGTTTGGTCCCTGGGTCGCTGACCTGAGACATCATCCACTGGCTCTAGCGACCCTGGCTCTGGAGGCACAGTGGCCAGTTTTGGGGGTAAGGTGAATGGAGGTGAGCTGTCAGGCAGGTGAGGTTCCCCATCCTGAGGTAGTGGGGCGTATGATGGTGGCAGTGATGGGGCCTCTTCTGAATCCCCTTGTAATATAGGAGGGAGCTTAATTCGCTGTGAAGTCTTCCTTTCACTTTGTGCCATGAGGACCTTGCACTGTCCCTGACTAGTAACACAGAATCGGACCCAGGGAGACCTGATTTGGGCTATTTTCACCAATGGTCTATGTAGGGAAATTTGTCTGTAGGGCTGGAGTCTCTGGTGACTACCCCATACACAGCCTAGACTGTGGGGACATCAAGGGTGCCTTCAGAGGGCCATCCCACACCAACGGTGGGCCCTTCTAATTCACAGAGTGTGCACAATTTTCCAGGGGTTAATTTGACCCCATCTCCTGAGAACTTTTTTATAAAATTCTTTATCATACATTCCAGAACAATGAATTTAAAGGAACTTCCCCCCATAATGATATCTAAGATGGTTAAGCAAACCTCCCAGGGAATGGTGTTGCCAAACGGGAGGAAATTCTCATTTCGTCTGCCTGGCTGTTCCCCTCTTGGGGGCTTAGGTGCGTCTTGGCATTGGCACGTCAGTATAAGCCCCTGATTTATATCAGGTTCACTGGTGGAGACACTGCCACCAGGAACCTGACACTGCCCTTAGCTATATGAGGCCACCACAATGCGCAGGTTGGGACTCACACAGGCTCCATAACAGGCGTCGTGAGGCACGGTCACACAGTCACACAGAATTTAAACTTCCACCCAGGACGTCCCTATCCTGTGTGGCATCTGTGCTGCCTGGGAGGTGATCAAGCTCCCCTTCCGCCTTAGAGGAAGCCTGAACTCAGTCTTGGTCCCTGGGAATACTTACCGATCCAATGTCCCGGCAGGCTTTTCTATCCTCCCTGGAGTCCATTTGAGCACAGCGGTGGCTGACTACATTGGGCCTGGCGAGGGTCAGGGTCCAGTGAACACCGGTGGAGCACCTTCCTTTCTATCAAGGGGGCTCAAAATAAGTGGCTCCTTCCCACCGGCTCTGACAACGGTGGCTTGAGAGGCCAGCATGGCTGTTGGCTTCCCAACCAATGCACCAAAATGTTTGGTAGAAACTTGGTCGTTAGGAAGAGACAGACTGCGCACACTCAGAGGATTAAAAAATGACTGTTTAATGTGCACCGGTGCCGGCCCAGTGGAGTCACCTTCGAAGGCTGAGCCCCAAACCCAGGTTCCAGCCGCCTTTTATACACGATAAGCTTCTTGGTATTTGGGGGCTTTCTAGTTCCACTGTAGTTTAGGGGGTTGAGGGATATAATGGGATTATACAAGCCAGGTGCAGGGTCTCTGCCTAACGGGGTTGTCTGCAGAAGACTTGCCTCCTCAACTGTACTGGAGAGACCTTTGCGCAATGGGCAGAAGTCCTGGGCTTTGTGCTCTGTGCAGAGAGGAGTTAAAGGAGCCCAGAGAAATGACTGATGTCCAGAATGGTGACTTTGCCCATGACAGCCAGTACTCCTGATATTCCCCTGCATTTTTCAGTACCTTTGCTATTAGATGGGACACTGAGAGCTGTCCGAAGAAAACAGACTCCACAGAAGTGATGAGGGATGACAATGGATAGCTGCTGTGGTGTGTCTCCCTCAACCTCCTCTTTCTTCGAGGTGACAGCATGGAGTCAGGGGTTCCCGGTAGCAAGCGAGAGTGAAATAGCTCTCACCTGCCCCCATATGGTATCATGTAAGTGAGAAACAAAGTTCTAATTCCTCAAATTACTGAAATTTATTTTTTTCTTTTATTGCATTAGCTAGTATATCAATATAACTAATCCACTGACTTTCAGTAACGCACTTAACTTTCTTAAGCTTACAGTTTCCTCATGTAAATATTTAGGTAGTGATTGTACTTAATGTATGTAGATGCTTTAGAAGTGAAATAAATAAATCTGTTAATGAGCTTATCCTACTTCCAGGTGCAAATAGTTTGTTTTAGCTATGATTATTATTATTATTATTAGTGTATGGCATAGCAGATTACAAAGAGGCTAGGGTATAATGTAAATTACACATATTAAAAAGTGTACATTATTGAGGCATTATATTCCATGATATAAAAAATAAAGGAGAACTTGGGGCTCAAGGAGAATTTAAAAAAAAACCTAAGAGATATATTAGAACTTGATAAAATTAATAAGGATAAAATAAAGAACATTTACACACACTGTACAGAGTTCAGCTGAGGGTAAACAATATAATTTCATACACCAACACTTTCAAATCTCTTCACTAATGCCTCTCCACGTGGGCACAAGCAGAAAGCATGTGAGTCCTGCAGTGTCCTGGGCCTGGCCCAGGGAAGGAGGCCTAGTCCAGCACAGAGGGAGAGACAGGTGGGAGCTGAGCTGAGCAGAGACTAAGCTCAACTCTGAGGTCAGGTGGTGAGTTAGGGGCAGTAGGTCCTTTTATTTATTTTTTATTCTCTGAGAATATTTTAATGGGATATGAATTATTCCCTTCAGTTAAAACAAAGCTGAGACACCACAAAATAAGAAAGCTAAACTAAACACATTTTTTAAATCAATGTGTCTCTGCCAGGGGATGAGGCCAAGGAAATAGCATATCCAAAAATGGGAAGCATTACAAATTATTCCATGAAAATCAAAACATGATTGAATATGCTTGTACATTTTAGTAAATAATGACTCAGTGATAACATGTAAACTGAAATATCCATTTATACATTCGATGTGTTAATTCGCTCCAGTGTTAAAAAAAAAAAGTATCCTGATGCCGTATCAAACAGCACCTAGCAGGCACAAAACAGCTTTGAGTCATTTCATGATTTGAAGCCAACTACGAAGCCGAAATTTTACATTTGTCTTGGCAAGAAAATTGACAATTTGTTCTCCCCAAAGGCTCAAAATCCAATGACACCATCCAGATCATTAAAAGTCACGCACGCTGTCCGAAAGGGAGAGCGAGTTGCAGTGTAATGAGGACCACACCCTCGAGAAGTGCAGAAGAAAGGGGGGGCCGTGTCACCTGTCTCCTTAGCAGGCCTTTGCTTTTCCCACTGGAATAGGCCTATGAGTCCATCAATCAGGAGGATTTATAGTGTGACTAGCAATTCCGGCCATACAGAGATAATGAAGCCCTCATAAATTGTGTGCGAGCCAATCTAGCCTGCAAAATGGGACAGTTAACAGAGCAATCAAATTTCAATACTGCTTGCCTGCAGTGGAAAGCATGTCAATGTGCAGAGGAGAGGTGAAAAGGGAAAACAGTAGTTAGTTACAAGTATACTAACTTTTAGGAAAGGAGGGTGTGTCAGATGTTCAGGGTCTCCTGAGAGGGAAACTAGACCCCACCAAAGGAAAGGTCTGTATGAAACCCCCAGCCCTCACTGTTCAATGGCTTGAGCTCTATATCTAGCCTAAACGCCAGCAATAAGGACCCTCTTGCCCTTGTTTGGGTACACCTGTCTCTCTGGCCATACATCCATTTTCCTACCATTTTACTTATTTTATCTCACTAAGGTTGGTTGTAATTTCAGTTATATGACTTCCCAGTCTCCTTTATATCTAAGATAGAAGTTTGCAACCAAAGCTGGCACAAAGGGACTTGAATTCTGCTCAAGACTTCTGGAGAAATTATCTTTCTTGATTTAAAAAAATACTCTCTCATTGCCTCTCTATCCTTGGACATTTCTGGGAAAGGATATGTTTATTCCTGGGGCACCTGCAGTTATCTGGAAGCCAATTGAAGGGGACAAATAGTAGACTGAAGCTGGAGAATTGGAAGGTGGGAGGAGCCTGAGATTTGGTTCCCCCATTGATCTGTTAAGCCACCCTTAGAAGCACCCAAGTTTAGCTGTGCTTTGATGTGACTAAATAAAGGTTCTTGTCATTTAAGCCAGTGCTTCTTAACTTCACTGAGCATACAAACCACTTGGGGATCTTGTTACCATTAAGTTTCTGATTTAGGAGGTCCAGGGTGGTACGTGAAAGTCTGTGTTTCTAATAAACTCTGAGGTGATGTCCAAGCTGCCTATATATTGGGTCACTAGTATTTAAACCACCCTTAAGTTTCCATTCATTTCCTTGAAGCCAGATGCCTACTATATGGTATCACAGAAGAGCAAGGGATTTGAATGTTGAATACAACCTAAAGTATGCACGATGAACCTCAGGAATTCACCAGCTAAAATATTCAGAGATGTAATTACTATGTGCAGGGCTCTGAGGTCATCATGGTCTGTGTTCAAACCCTGATTCTGTCATTTATACACTGTGTGATCCTCTTGGAACATTATTTGACCTCTGTGTATCTTGATTTGTTCGTCAGAAAACCAGATTTCATCTCACGTCATTGCCTTGAGGATTAGTTGAGATAATGTGATGAAAAGCCCAGACACTGAACAAATGTGAATTATTTTTCTGTAATGCTATGGGCAGTATGGAATTGTGTATTGTCAAGCTGCACTCATACCAAGGGTCACTTAGTTAAATGGTTCTAGGCCTGACAGAGAAGGACGGATTGTGGTCATCAGTACAGACACGCTTTGTAATCAAGATGCTGTATCAAAAGCACCTGTGAGGCTAGCATCAGCATATCTTAAATTTAATTGAAAGTCTAATGAAAAATAATCAAAATTGTCCTTTGATATGACTTATTTCTTTTTACAAACCCTTGCCTTTGATGAGAAAAAAAAAATTTTTTTCTAATCTTCACCTGAGGATATTTTTCTATTTATCTTCAGATAGAATGGGAGGTGGGGAGACAGAGAAACATCCATGTGAGAGACACACATTGATTAGTTGCCTCCTGCACAACTCCGACCAGGGTTGGGGACCAAACTGCAACCCAGGTATGTGCCTTTGACAAAATCAAACCCGAGAGTCTGGTCCACAGGCTGACGCTCTAACTGCTGCGGCAAACCAGCCAGGGCAAGAGAAAATATGTTTGAATGGCAGCCTCTCTCTTCCAAAATTGCTGAAACATTGCCAAATGAAATGAGTGTAGATCTGATCAGTGGTCAGTAAAATCTATTGCCTCTAGTGTTAGAAAACTGAGCGGTAATGTAATTTTCCTAAGTCAGATTATAAATAGGATTGTGGATGCCAGTTATGCTTTTAAAAATCGCAACATGCTTTCTGGATTTTCAGTATTTGAAGACTCGGTGCTTTTTTCATGTTTATAAGCCTGGGTGCTTTGATCAGCACAATGTTTTCAATGCCTCTAGGAATAAATTTGGAATATACTTGGCATAATGTCAGAGCAAGGGATTTTAATAATGACTTCCCAGACTTTGTTGTGGACTTGGGGGCAAGGATTCTCATGAAAAAGGATAACTCTTACATATTGCCAACAGATACATTCTCTTAACATTAGGGAATTCATGTAGCTTTGATGTAGCTACAGTGGTACACTGGGATGTCATTTACCTTTTAGTACTACTGTAATCAAATTGTTCTAAAAAATATCTGGAACTTTATGTTTAAATAATCAGAATCCAACCTGACTTAGGGTGAACATGGGTTAAAACTCTCCTTATTGAAGGAGTACTGTGGAGAAGAATGGCGGAGAACATGGGCTTCTGTTAGCTGGAGCTAGGATTTAGGCTATTCACTCATTAGTTATATACATGGGCCAGTTACATACTTCTCTGAGACTCAATTTTCTTATCTATAAAATGGGAATCATAATACCTATTTTAGGGTATATGGAGAAGATTCCATTTATTAATGAATATAGAGCACTTAGCACATGCTTGATACTGATTAAGAGTCTAATAGATTTAAATAGAAACAGCTTATTCGAACTTGAATGAAAGTACTCCTTTATTCCCATTTTATTTCTTCATCCTACAATAATCGTAATGGTAAGCTCTTATGGGAAGAAGGGGTTTCCCCAGAAAGTAGAACCAAGTCAACAGCTGATGCACGTGTAGCTTGTTTAGGGACGTGATTTTAGGAAGTAGGATTGGGGACTAAGCAGAGTGAAATGCAAAAGAGAGAAATAGAAAGGAATGCAAGTGTGGGCAGCTGAGTTTCACGGTCCTTCCAAGGACCATGTACAATGTCTGAGAGAAGATAAAGAGGGATATATAGTCTTCTGCTCCTGTCTTCCATTAATTGGGGTTTAATGGGGATATTAACATCCTTACATAGTTTTGCAGTGTGTAAGTGATGAGTCCATTGGTTCCAGCAGACGGACTCAGTATCAGAGAATCCCCAGAACAGGAAGTGAAAGAGAGCACAGCTGAGGAGCCAGGTTTTATTGATGCTCATTGCTGCAGGATGTGAGGGTGGAGAGCATGTGAGGAAGGACAAAAGAAGTATTTCATACATGATCGTAGAAGCCAGGGGCCCGGAATGAGAGTTGAGAGCAAATCAATTTCAGGTGCCCACCATTTCAGGACAATGGCTTAAGTAATTCTCCTTAGAGTAAAGATCAATATTTAAATCCCCTCAATCTAGTAGATCTACAACTGGCATCTGCAAGACCCTTGATGGTGATGGATGTCTATGCTAAACATCCGAACAAAAAAGACACATTCTCAGGGTGAGCTGGGGTTCAGGTGTTGAAGAGCTTATGCCCCTTGCTCATGTCAGGAACTCAATTAGATCAGCAGCAGCTTCTTAGTCTCTAAGTGTTGAGTCAGGGACCTCAGTGGAGGAAAGAGGTAAAAAAAATATTTTTGTCTTTCAAAATAGTTTCAAAAGGTCATGTGTTTATCTCTGTGGATGATTTAATGCAGCTTCCCTGTTTTATTTTATCATTTGGCTTGATTTTCTTTAACTTTAAGAGGAAAATACCACTTGGAAAGCTTATTACTGGAGTTCTAGGAAACTCTTGCAATGCATAAATACAGATAAAAAGTGGGATTGTGACCAAAGGCAAATGTGTGAAAGCGGAAGTTCACTTCCACAATCTTTCTAATTACTAGTATCTATGTGTTGGGGAGCATTCCTTTATCTATGGTGCAATTATTCAAACTCAAAATGTACAAATAAAAATTTCCACCTTCCTACTAAACAGTAAGTCTTAATTTGAGATCTAGTTAGCCTTTAAGGTGACAGACAAATGTCTTTCACATTATAAATTGTATTAAATTAATTGAAAAATAGACATTGATAATAATAAAACAAGAGAAGTGATGAACAGTAAAAGGTAAATACATTTTAAATGTTACTCAAATAGACATTCAATAAAACCACATCTTTCAAACAACATAATTATTTGCATCATAAAAATCTCTAGTGGTTGAAATTTAAAATATTGATTAAAAAGCTTCAGTTGGACTTGAAATTAGCCTCAAAAGAAATTTCCATCTTAATAAAATAGGCAAAACTTTCCTTTGAAACATTACAACTTATTTTTTTAAATGTTTACTCTTCTTGAAAAAGACCTGAAATGAGTCTTTCAGAAAAGAGAGCCTTTCTCATTTTAAATTGAATTCAATGGAGTGGTGAAGACACAATTCCAATGCATACGTAACAACAGAATATCCCTAAAATGACTCATACATTCCCAAACACCCAGATTTGGGGGTTGATCCTTTGACAAAATAGGAAGGCTACCGAGCAATTCCATGACATTTTTAAGTTTCCTCCTGGTGTTCTGATGTTGTGTTTATCAATCAAACCTGTCCTAAGGAATTTTTAAAACCACAAAAATATAGTATATTGCCTAGATTTAGCTGAACTTTTACAGACTTTTAGACATCTTCTTGAAGATCCATAAAGTGAAGTGCGAAGACACTCTAACTTTAGTCCCCAAATTTAATATTCTCATGACTTAAATGGACTTCAATACAGTCGGGTTTATTTTATATGCTCAGTCACTACTGCAGGTCAACACAGCACAGGAATTAATGCATTTTGTGCCTTCATCTCAAGTTAAACAGCAGACACTGCTGTTTGTGAACTTTTTTGCCAATGAATAAAAAATATTTCATTTTCAATTCTCACCAGAAGTATTTAAATTAAACAGTAACGGATGCATTGGGCAGGCACCGAATACTAAATAGGAACTGGCAGAAGAAATAATCCAGCTCTTTGCTTTTACAATGAAAATGAGAATTGATTCTGCGTTGAGAGAGAGAAGTGAAGGACCAAGTGTTTTAAAAAAGCCCTCTCCACCAAAAGAGCAAAATAGCACTCAGTGGCATTGCATTGTTAACAAAAGTTCTTTATCAGAAACTATAATTTAATATTTAAGTATCTAATTTACATGTGACAAGGTATCATATCCAAAAAATTAAATTGCAACTAGAAAACTATTAACCACTAAAAACGATA
This sequence comes from Molossus molossus, assembly GCF_014108415.1. Taxonomy (NCBI): domain Eukaryota; kingdom Metazoa; phylum Chordata; class Mammalia; order Chiroptera; family Molossidae; genus Molossus; species Molossus molossus. The sequence goes on from NW_023425346.1 coordinate 13,833,467, forward strand.
CCAAACACAACCCAAACATTTAGAGGAAAGCAATAGCCAGAATTTGAGTTGGAAAAATGTTTCATCATATTTGGCTCATTAAAGGAAGCATCCATTATAGCCCGTAAAAGAGTATTTCTTCTAATTCATCAAAAGTTTATCCTTTGTAGCATGAATAACATGTAAAGATAGAATTATTGACTGCATATGCACAAGTGTGTATATATACTGTGAGACACACACTCGTGTGTTGATTTAAAGATACCATATCTACTGATAACTGGCTGAACTTTGAAAGGTGCTAAGATCCATATTTCTACATGATCTCTGACCCATTTAATGATGCCTTTTGGTAAACAGAAATTACATAAAATACTCTGTTTTTTATTAACTGAACATTTTCTTAAGCATAATAATAGACAATGAAGGAATTGCACTTATTGTAAAGGTACAGTAGTGTTAGACTGCAGCTCGGCCACCAAAGATCAGGGACTGTGGTACTGATAAGTTGTGCATTATATGCAAAGATGATGGTGGCCATTAAAATTAAAATGAGAACAACTAGTTACAGAACAAATGGGGATAACAGAAGAAAACATGCACTATTCCTACTTTAATGTAAAACTAATTTCTCCCAGGAAACCAACCCTTTGACCTTCCTTACACAAAGAAACAGGTTCTACAGCCCTGGCAAAACAGTAGACTTGGACATCTGTATTCACATTCTAGTTTATTGTCTCTGAGTGTGCTGTTCCAGTGTCATCTCCTTAAGCTGCCCTTGAAATTCTGGAGCATCTACAATATTACAGTCTCTTGGTTAGATTTCATTGAGCCTCAATATCCCCTTCAGTTCTATATAAATAGAGTCCATTATTCATCTTCTTCCGGTTCCTGTGGTATCACTGCTACTTCTTCCTTTAAACAATCACTAAAGAATCTGAGCATTGTGCTGTAGAGATGATACTTGCTCTTCTCAGATATGTTATGACCTTCATCTGGATAGACCTAAGATGGTGAAGGAAAAAGAGATTTAAAGTTATGAAAGCAAGTATCCCTCAGAATTCATTCTTTTACCCTACATGGCAAAGGAACTTCAGGTAATAATATCTAAACAAAATCTCACCTAATTCAACTCTGAGTTTTTTTTATATTAAACATTTTGTTTTTATTATGATCATATCGGAATCAACATTTGAGACAAAATAAATTTATGTATTTATATTAGGGTTTGTTGGCAAAAATTTTTAGACAATTTCTTCATAACTATAAGCTCCTGACCTCCCTTTTCTTAGCTCATTTAGTTTAGAAAACTTGAAATTGTAAATTTATTCACTGGCCTTTTGAAATGTGTGTAAATCTTCTTTCAGTCTATTGACAGTTTTACAACCCAGGAAATGACTTTCTCAAGGACTAGAAACCTTCTCTTTGAAACATAAGCATTGAAGGAGACAGAGCCCTTATCTCCCAGTCTCTGTGGGAGGTAAGAAGCTGTGCTCTAAATTATAAAATTAGTTCTTGTTGTAACGGTGCAATAAAGTTTACAGTACCTTGGTAAAGCCAATTACCAAATGCCAGTGGACTATGAGTCCCTCCTTCCCACTTCAGAACATTTGCAGATCTTTGTTTCAACAAAGTTGAATTTAGTCTCCCTCCCTTTTTGCAGTAGTCTTGAATAAAGTCCTCCTTGTCTGTTTAGTTTTGTGCAGTGCAATTTTTACTTTGACAATATAACATACATTAGTGACTTTCCTCTAATACAAATACAAAAGTGTCACAGCAATTCCTGAGTATAAAGTTTTTAAACGGTCCCTTGGTCCCCGCTGAGTAAAGCCACATACTCTTGCAGTGTCAGTGGCATGACCCACCATCTGTTTATCGATTCCCCTTCATCTGCCATCATCCTAGCACTGGTTCCTGTGTTTTAGATATGTTGAACTACTTTTAATTCTTAAAAATGTTGAGAAATTAAAATCACTTTTTCCCCCCTTCTTAACTCCTCCTTCAGAGTGAAAGTTCCATGATGGTATAAAGTATGTCTTATTGACCGATCTAGCACAGTGGCCTTTGTAAAGTAAGTCTTTGATAAATATTTGTTAAATGTGGTTGAAGGCACAGATTTGTTTTTTTATTCTCTCCTTTTTCTTATAACATTTACTGAAACCACTTCCCCCCCACTTTTATTATAAGAGTTATAAAAAATGAGGAAAAGACAAAGGGACTAGGAGAGAAATAAAAAAAGATTGTTCTAAAATAATGTATTATCAGTGATATAAATAAAAGTCTAAGGAGAAAAAGACATTGCATAAGCGTATTATGCAATTTTAAAGCATGAGCTGATACACATTCTCTGTATAATTAAGAACAAAGAATAAAAATTTTGATAGCTAAAATACACAGTAAAAATAATAGCACGGGGGATGGGAGAAGCACAGAAGCTGTGTTCAATCTCGCAACCGAAAAACCTAGGCAGAAAAACACAGAAACACATTCTTCTGAAAAAGTGGCTTACCTGCATAGTATAATTCACTCCAGCTTTTATTAGATGTTTGATTAATTCTGCTGAATGCTGGAAATGAACTTTTGCTGTAAGAAATTAAATTGTGATATCTGAAGAAATATGTTTATAAGGATCAGAGCATTATATATCTTTTTTTGTTGTTGTTCAAAGAGATTACATATTTTACTTTACACACACTGCACATTTAAGACTTACACCTGGCTTTAACTAGGAGGCCAGTAGATGCAATGATGATAAAACTTTGAGCTGCACATTATAAAAAATAAACGAAAGTAGGAGCTCCTGCTAAGACTTTACTTATTGCACAGATGTTATTTAGATTTACTTTATTGGTCATCATTTTTCATTTTTAATTGTTCACATTTTATACCATTATGCCAATTTTAATACAGTGAATATATATATTTTTAATAATAATCCAGAAAAACCATTTCTATTCCTTTCTGAGGAATACAAGGGCTCAATCTAAGTTAGACATGGCATTCTGTTTTATTTTAAATCAGAAAAGGAATACCCCATGCTGAGAAAAGAGAGTACACATGTCATTATTCAAAGGCTAAATATTTAATGTGGATCATGCTGGTCTCTCCTGTTTCCTTCTGGCTTCCTTCAGCCTGAACCTAAAGACAAAACTCCGAAAGGAGCAGCGCCGCGGGCTGCTGCGCCACAGCCTTGGCCGAAGCAGCCCGGGAGTCCGCGGACCTCAGATCTCCGTGAGCGCTTCACCCGGGCTGCCTGCGCTCCTCACTCTGCTGTGCGCGGCTTCCAGTCTCTGGGAATCACTTTTAAAACTGTCTTTGTCAAACTAGGGCAGGCTGATCAATAGTTTAAGATCCTTTATTGCTCTAATTCTATGATACTGATTAATATTACTACATAGTAGAAAATAAAAGCTTCCCAATGATCATTTCAATTTTTAAATAATCTACCCATAATCTTTTTCAACATCTATAGGACCTAATGGGAAATGACCATGTCATCTTTAAAGAGGTTTATGACTTGCTCTGTAAATTTATGTTACTAGAAATGCTAATGAAGAAAAGCAATAACTAAGGTAAAATTATCTCTCATACAGCTCATCTGTTTATTGTAGGATAGCATTTTGGAAAGGATATACTATTTTCTGGTATAGATGTAGCTGAAAAGTTAAATGTATAAATGGACTTTCCAAATGGATTATTTTCCTGCTTAATTTCTGGTGCAAAGCCTGTTATTTGTCATTTGTCCCCTTCCTAAAACCAAACAGGGATATTAAGGTCTAACTGACTGAGTGAACTGATTTGCTGGTAATTTTTTTTTATCCTCACCAAAGGACATTTTTGCATTTATATTCAAAATAGAGTGGGATTCAAGATAGAATGGGAGGGAGAGAGGGGGAAGAGAGAGAGAGAGAGAGAGAGAGAAACATTGATGTGAGAGAGACACACCGAGTGGTTGCTACCCACATGATCCAAACTGGGGCCGGGGGCAAACTGCAACCCTTAGTGGAAACCGAACCCGGGACTCTCCAGTCAGCGGGCCAATGCTCTAACTGCTTAGCCAAATGGGCCAGGGCGATTTGCTGGTAATTTTTGAAAAAAATATTAATAATGGTTTATTATAGTGTCCTTGACTGAGCCACCAAACACATATGGGGTATGTGTATGTAGTATGAGTGTGTGTGTGTGTGTGTGTGTGCACATGTGCAAATATACTGGTTTATTTCCTTTTCTTACTTTACAACTTTTTTCCTTTATTTATTTTAGAGAGAGAGGAAGGGAGAGAGAGGTAGAAACATCAGTGAGAGAGAACATCAATTGGCCGCCTCCTGCATGCCCCTCACTGGGGATCAGGCCCACAACCTGGGCATGTACCCTGAGTGGGAATATAACCAGTGACCTCTTGGTGCATGGGTCGACGCTGGGTCACTGAACCACACCGGCCAGGTGCAGTTTATTTCTTTTAATGTGACCAGTGCTGAACCTCTGCTTGCTTTTTATCAGAGGGGTGAAGCCCGGGCCCACGGACTGAGTCAGAGTGGAATAACGATTTACCTTGATAGCTGCAACATGTTGGCAGAGAAACTTGGATAGCACTAATATTTTCTACAGTGATTGCTAGATGTAAAATAACTTAACCTGGAATATAATTTATTCCTACAATTGAAGCTTCAGAGCACACCGAGTAAGAGTTTCAATGTCAGATTCCAGTCCTCCATCTACAAATCAATAGTTGTGTGATTTTCGGCAAGTTATATAAATTCCATAATATTTATTTTTCCAATTTGTTAAATAAGAAGAGTAATAATACCTACAATATTTTTTTGTGTGTGAAAAACAGATGATATAAAATGTTTTTGGCACATTTTGTGACATATAGTCAGTACTTAATAACTGCTTCTTATTGTTATTGCTATAAATACACATGCAATATCTTAAAACCTTAGAACAAAATTCTAATGTCCTTCAAAATGTTTATGCTCTCTCTCATCACGTTTCACCCAACACAGGTAGGGTATCATCTAAGTTTTCTTGTTTTAGATTTTATACTAGTTTTAGATTTTCAGAAATGTTACAAAGATAGTACTGAGAATTCTTACATATCCCTTAACCAGTTTCCCTGTTCATAAGATTTTACATTGTTATGATACATTTGTCACAACTTAGAAGCATTTAGACATCATGTTATTTTAACCTTTTTTGGTCTATCAGAATTTTTCAGACTTTCTTTGTTTTTGATGACTGACAGTTCTGAGGAGTCCTGAGGTATTTGGGAGCATGTCCTTCATTTGGGTTTATTTGATGTTTTTCTCATTGCTACACTGGGGTTATGGATTTGGGGAGTAGGCAATGGACACAAAGAGTCATTCTCATGAAATCACACCAAGGGTGCATACTGTCAGTGTGACTTTTCACGGTTGATGTTAACCTTGACCACCTGGCTGACTGCTATTTATCAAGTTTCTCTTCTCTAAAGTTACTCTTTCTCCCTTTTACAGTGCTTGTGAAACAAATCACTCATTTCAACCCACTCTAAAGGTGGGAGGGAGGAAAGTTCAGTTTTGCCCTTTGAGGGGAAATACCTACATAAATTATTCAGAGATTTGTCTCTTTCCCCCAATTTGCCTATTTACTCAAATATGTATATTTTATATACTGAGCTGTACCCTAATTTAGTCATGGCCTAATATGCTTGAAAGTTAAACTGAAGACCTGGTATGATCTTTGCTATAACTCTTTTTTAGTTAATACTTTGTATAATGTAGTAAAAGTACTGAGGCAAGGCTGGTTGAAATAAGAAAAACAAGTTCAAGATTTAGAAAATATAGAGTCAAGGCTTTGACTGTCTTTGTTCACCTGCCAAGCAGCCCTGACTAAATCAGTTTCCTCCTTGAAATGGATTTTTCTCAGCTGTGAATGGGTCTATAGACAGTCAGCCCTCTATTGTCAAGTTTCACACAGAAGAATAAAAAGTATATAAATCCTTTGAGTCCTGAAAACTTCATGTGAATATAAAATGATCTTGTTCGTTACTAGTAATATCAGTCACACACATCTTCAATGTTTAACGTGGTAAAGAAGAGGGGGTACAAAAGCTTTGGTTTTACCTTAATTTAAGTGGCTAGCTTCCTCAGAATTTGATCTCAGAGCTGGTTCCCTTTAGCTAACCTGTAGTTTTCCAGGTTAGTTTCCATGTGAGGTGTGCTGAGCAACACCAGAGCAGTAGTTACTGACCGCATGTGGTCATTTAAATTAAATTAAGTAAAATTTAAAATTCACTTTCTTAATAACCAAGTGCTTATGAACCATATGTGGCCAGTGGCTGCTGTGTTCAGCAGCAAAGACTGAACATTTCTATTATTCAGAACATTTCATTGGACAGTGCTGCCCTTGAGGCTCAGAACTTCCTCTGTTCTTAGGCCTGACTTCCTTCTTCCCACTTCCCATCATGCATCAGGTTTTGTACTGCTCTTCCCTCTTATTCCGTGGGTTTATAGGGCCCTTTAAGCAAGTCCTTGAATGTACCCCTTTATTCAACTTCAGAACCCATCAATGACTAGCAGCAAATATAATACTTACTGTCACAAGTTCCATGAATTATTAATATATTTTCTTCTTTTAAGCCATGAATATTATGTAGCACACTCGATGCCTACAAAGAAAACACAAAAATAGTATGTACAGATATACCTAAATTTGCATTTTGACTGAGATTTTCTTTCTTTATTATTTTTAAAGTAGTTACCTGGTATGTGCTTTCTTCTTTAGATGGCATACCAAGGTACCTTTCAGAGAACGCTGAGGCTGTGACCCAAGAACACAGAAATTTAAGAATAAACTAAAAACAATTGGAAAGGAATATTTGATTATTTAATTTCTACATTTTACATTTGTCATGCTCCAGTAAAATTGATTGAATCAGAGAGGAAAAAACTAGCTATAAACACCTCTGATAATACATGATACATGACCTCAACTGAGTTACTTTGCATTAGGATTTGTTTTCTACAAGTCAGTACATTACATTAGGTTATTCTACAGGAAGTACTCACCATACAACTTTAAGTCTGTGATGGGTGCAATCACTGATCCGCATTTAAAAAGCTTTTCATCTGATTTCAAGATCATTGATGCGACATAACCACCATACCCCTGGCCAAAAAAAACAAAACAAAACATATATATACATATATATATATACATACATATATATATATATATATTTGAATTATTCCTGTAGATATTTTTAGCTTCAATCACTATGTTTGGCAATATACATATCAGAGTGTCTCAACATGTCCCAAACATGAGTAAAGAATATACTAAGATCACTTTGTACAAATAAAATTTTGAAAAGATTTGTTTAAATTTTTATATATTATTTTAATAACTTTAAGTAAAATATAAAATTATTCATACATCAAGGGTCAAAGGTTTGGTCTTTAATTTTATATCAAATATCTGTAAATTTTCTCAAATAATTTAACGCTATGTAAGTATAGCACTTATTAAATCATATGTCATTTTAGAAAAATCAGATATTTATACTCAGTGGATCATTTAATAATAATGATGGTCATGTAGAATTAAGGAAGAAGAATTAAATATTTAAAATCTATTATTATAAATATAGATTCTGCTTTTAATTTCATACAATTAAGTATTTGAAGGGAATGAGATATGTTAAATAATGTTGCTACTTAGATGAGTTAGATTATTGTTAAATTTAATTTTAAAATATCCTCTTGAAATGTTTTGAATTTATTTAATTATAAATTATTAAAAAATAAATCAAGCTGTTCAGTTTTCTTTTGTGGTCCATGAGCTGACCAGAAAAGTTCCAAAGGAGATTTCAACAATACTAGGCTAAGGGAATGACCTACTGAGTTATCTATTCATTTTAGAAATTAATTTTAAGCTGTGCTCTGGGCAATGTTCTTCATCTTGCCAGACATTAGAGTATCCTAGGAGGTATTAAAAATATTAACACCTAGGCCCTGGAAGGTTTTGCTCAGGGGTTAGAGCATCAGCCTGCGGTCCCGAGAGACCTGGGTTCAGTTCCCGCTAAGGGCATATACCTTGGTTGCAATTTGTCCCCAGCCCTGGTTGGGTTGTGCGGGTGGCAGCCACTTGATGTGTCCCTTTCACGTCGATGTTTCTCTCTCTCTCTCTTCCTCTCTCTCCCTCCCACTCTATCTGAACAAAAAAAATGGAAAAATGTCCTCAGATGAGTATAAAAAAATAAATATTAACACCTAGGCCTTAGCACCTGAAATTCTGGTACAACTGGTTCATGATGAGGTCTACTTTTGAAAGATTTCTAGATGATTCTAGTGTGGTTTAGTGACAATCTGTTATTCTTACTAACAGTTGAGATAATAAATATAGAGTTTCATTTATACTTATTTGCAGCATCATTTCAATATTGGTACATAAATGTTCAAAATGCAGTCAGACATTACTGAGGTGGCAGAGAGAATGTATGTGAAGAGTAGCAGAATATTCCACTCTAAAGTATCCCACAGTGTCATATTGATTATTTTTGGTTAGAGGTACTTAAAAAACAGCAAATGCAGGAAGAGGCTTTTTCTGAACTCTCCTAAAGAAACATCCTCTAACAGGAACTCATGTGTGAAAGATTCCTGTCCCAGAAATTCCATAAATCAGGGAATACTGACTCTTGTCATAAAAGAGGAAAACAGAAGTTGACACTATACCCAGAAAAAAAGTGTCCCAGCCCTGGCCGGTTTGGCTCAGCGGTTAGAGCATTGGCCTGCGGTCTGGAGAGACCTGGGTTTGGTTCCCGCTCCCGCTAAGGGCATGTACCTCGGTTGCGGTTTGTCCCTGGCCCTGATTGGGTCATGTGGGTGGCGACCACTTGATGTGTCCCTTTCACGTCGATGTTTCTCTCTCTCTCTCTCTCCCTCCCACTCTATCTGAACAAAATATCAAAAAATGTCCTCGGGTGAGGATAAAAAAAAAAAAAAAAAGTGTCCCAAAGTACACCTCCCATGTATTCTGCTAAGGTCCCATTCATCTTTCTTAACCTCTCTTCTCTTGATTCCCTATTAAGATGATCATTTGAGCCTGAATTCTAAGCCACCTCAGAGAGTTACTCATTTTTCCCTGGTTATCTCCCATGTAGACAAGAGGTATACATGTCAATAAACATCTTTTCAGTCTTCTCTTATTGAGCTGTCTTTTATTTCAGGGTGTCTCAGTCAAGAACTCAGGAAGGTAAAGGGAAAATTATTTTTCCTCCCCTACATATATCAATTTTGTATTGAACTATGCAGCTAGCGCACAGAAGCTTGAGCAAAGCTTTTCTAATATAAGGAGCTAAGTGAAATAAAATTATCCTTTATAGAGTTGAGCCACCAAGAGTATCTTTTATCAGTCTCTTTGAGAGAGACAGAAATAGCCTTGGTTAGCTAAATTTCAAAGTAGCAGGCTTAATTTTGTTAACACATCTAAGGAAAAAGGTGGAGAGGAGGAAATTAATTTCCGTCTACTTTCCTGAATTCTTGGCTGAGATGCTGTGTAACAGATATTAATAAGGGCAAAACAAGCAGAACTTGATTAACATGTATACCTCATGTATATATGGGAAATAACCTGAGAAAGTGAGTAATTCTGTGAGATGGCCCAGGCCACCACCTTAAATATCATCTTCAACTAAAGAAGATGTTGGGGGAGGTCCATTATAAGTGGTTACCTGGAAAAGAACCATAAACAAGGGTAAGGCTTGTTATGCAGATTTAAGTCAGTGCTTTCTCCATTGCTAAGAGTTCCTTATGATTTATTTACCTTTCTCTTCCTGGTACAGACAGAGTGACATACATGGAGATTTTCTTTATAAGTGTATATGTCTTTTATAAAAGAATAACTTCTACTCTGTCTGTTTTCAGTATAAGTAGTCTCTGCTGTTTGTTGAAATAATCAGCTCAAAATAATCCTTCTGCTAAAGAGGCGTATTCTGGTTGGCATATTCTGCTCCCCTTCAGAGGCACGAAAGGGGATGATGAGTCATGCAAAGCAAGAAAATAAATAGCTATTACAGAGTGAGAGCATACTGAGCCCTTAAAAGTTCTGTCCCTAGAGTGAGCATTTTTAGTAGTTTCTACTTCTCTGTCCTACAGATGCACAATGGTGTCGCAGTCAAGAGGCTTCAAGTATTTCCCACAGAGCAGCAATACTGTTCCCACACTGTGGGAAATGCATTTTAGATGATCACATCTCAGGTGATAACTTTCTGGTTCTAATTCCAGAAATGTCCAAGCAACCTTCATTGATTATAACTGGTTGTTTATATATATATACCTGACGACTTTAAGAGAACAGCTGAGTGTTCCAGTCCACAGAACAACTGTATATCACATATATAAATAATATAAATTAGTGTTTTTTTTTTTTTTTACCTTAGTTTAATATGATCCTTAAAGGTTAATTATCTTCAGGAACTAAGAAGAATGGTACTAGAAAAATGTTTGTCAACTTAAACGTATATTCCCAAGAGTACTTGGGAATCTTGTTAAAATGCATGTTCTATTCAGTAGATCTGGTGTCGGCCCAAGATTTTTCACTTTTTAAGAAACTCCTAGGGCATAGCTAAACTTCTGGTCTACATTTTGAATAGCAAGTTATTATAGGATAATAATACAATCAAGAACAAACCAGAACATCTTTCTAGCTTCAGCCAGCATTCCCTAGACCAGTGGACCTTTACAAAATATATCGATGCCCTTGAAAACATTTTAATTCATGGAGCTGTGGAGATCTCCATGTGGTTCTAAAGTAAAACCAGGCTTGTAAATCACTGCTGCCACACAAGGAGTTGTAGTTCACTATTTTTTTAAATATAAAAATTTGAGATTAATGAAGCTAAATACTCTTTAAGACTTAATGATAGTGAAAGCTGTCAAACACGGTTCTCGCTGTACCATTTAAGCACCTAATTCAAAATGCTGCTTTAATTTGATTTATTTTTAGAGAAATAACTTCTATCTTTAAAAGGAAAATCAACACTGGTAGGAATTAGAATAAATTAAACTTTTGCTCACCTTCCTCTCCACCATTTCATATTTATTCACTGACTGTAAAAGTAAATAAAAATGTTCCTGAAAAATATATTCCAGAAGAGGGCAGATATATAAAGATAGTGATATTAATTTTCAAAACAGATCACACCTATCAGAAAGATGCCAAAACTGGTGGTCATCATATTGACTTTGTAGTCAATCAGAGGAGGTGATTAAAATTTGATTTAGGTAAAAAATAGTCAATATCAATATAGGATGCTCTATTTCACTTATGTTGTCTTTTTATTGGTCCCCCAGTGATCACCTTTTTCCATTCATCACAATTATTATATCAATTCATTTTGCAAAGCCTTTTTGCAATAATTATAAAATTTTAACAAATTTATTTTATTTTTATAAAATCTTAACTGGTATAATATTTGTGAACTATTGAAATAAAATTGGATATGAAAAGTCCAAAGTTTTCTATGCTGGCTGAAGTTTATTTCTTCTCTTTTCCTTTAATATCCATGTAATAGTTTTAAAATGCAGTGAATTAATTAATCATTGTTTTCCTGGTGCTTACAGGTTTACCATTACAATAAGTAAAATATAAGTAAGAGTATTATTTACAAATCTACATTATTTCACAGAAAACACATTCTTAGAAATACTATCATTCTATTTCTTAATCAGTTTACATGGTTAGAGAGAATAGATTAGAACTGCCTTCCAAATTTTGAAGACTGAGCTAGAAAAAATTGTACACAAAGACAAAAAAATATTGACCAGTTTCTTGCTATTCACTATTTTAGCATTATGAAGATCAACAATGAAATATACCTCAGAACTTCTAAGTGAGTTTAGTTTCTGCTGGCAAAGTCAATTATAATGGATGGAGTTAGCTAGCTCACTAGATGCAGATATAGGTGTAGATGCAGATAATAATGTATATGCAGATATTAATGTAGATATATAGACCATAAAATAAATTTTAGATCAAAATAAGAAAAAGCAGAAACTAGAAATTCAATCAAATATTACTGAATATAAAGAAAAGAAGTTGATCAAAGATGATGAATTCCTGGCCCTAGTTCTACCATTCTCCCTTTTCTTCCCAATAATTGCATTTGATTCTAATTAGTTATAGTTAATTACTTTACTTCAGGTTCTCCAAACATGCTCTCTTTCCTGAAACTGGCATCTACGCGAGACTATTCTTCTTGCCCTCTATTTACAAAATGATTTTTTTTTAAATATGTTTCTATTGATTTTTTAGAGAGAGAGAAAGGTAGAAACATTGATCGGCTGTCTTTGGCACATTCCCTTCTGGGGATCGAGCCCACAACCCAGGCATGTGCCCTGACCAGGAATCAAACCGGAACCTGTCAGACCATGGGACAACAGTCAATCCACTGAGCCACAAGGACTGGGCTATTTAATGACTTTAATAATCCAGTTCATGTTCCACTTTCTCCATGAGACTGTTTACTACCTTCTGAATCTGTTTTAAATTTTTATAGTAATGAATGTACAACTCATTTGGTTCTTTATGCCTGTTTATGTGTACAGTAAGTAGAGCACTGAAACACATAAGCCCCGAGTCCTTTGTGACGTATTACATATATCAGGGCCATTAAGGAGCAAAATGACCTCCACTATATTCACTTTTATGGAAAGATGGGTAAAAAAATAACATAAAATTTATTATCGTAACCACTTTTAAATGCACAGTTCAATCATATCAAGTGTATTAACATTGCTGTGAAACTGATGTCCAGAACATTTTCTTCTTCTGAGCTGAAATTCTATTCCTCCTTTCTCCCACACCCCAGGCCCTAGCAACCATGATTCTCCTGTCTCCATGATGCCTCATGTAAGGGGAATTGCACAGTATTTGTCCCTCTGTGCTTGGCTCATTTCACCAAGCATAGTGTCCTCATAATACAAGCTCCTCAAGATTCATTCATGTTGGCCCATGGAATAAGATTTCACACCATGCACATTTTAATGTATCTAGAGTTTCCATTTTTTTGAAATGATCACTTTCTTAGCCATCTTTGTTTTCCCACTATATCTTTACCATTAGTGATGGTCTTTAATTTATTTATTTGTTTTTTTTTTTTATGTTGGGGAAATATTATTCACAAAATATTTTTATTAATCCCTTGAATATTACTGACAACCAGAATTAAAAACAGCACAGTCATGGTGCACTGTAGATATCTCAGGTGGGGGAGAATGAGAGTGATTTGTGCTGATTTATATTTTACTCGTTTGTTAAGTAGCTTATTATGTACCCAACTGTCAGTGTACACTACTGAAATGTATGCCCCAGGAAAATGACCAGTTATTTTATGTCAATTACCTCTGGGTTTACTTATGAAAGGTAGGGACTATTTCATATTTAAATCCATGAGCGCGAAGCGTTTGCTTTGTCTAGAATAGTGCAAGCTCTTCCTTACACTTCTGTACCCTTACAGTGTGTAGCTGAGTGATATGTATAAACTAGGTGCTTAATAAATATCAGCATGAGGTTGATTTTATTACTCTAAAAATGATGTTAAACCTGAACTAAAAATCACTTCAATAAGAAGTAATATTGTGCAGAAAACACAGAAGACATGGCTATGCAAGTGGTCATCTTTCAGCTTCTAAGCCATGTCCGACTTCCCGAAGACTTGCTGTTCCTGCTGTGCCTTAAGCGATTCCTATGACTGGCTCCCTTTGATTATTTACATCCCAGCTTAAATACCACTTATTCAGAGGGCTCTTGACTGACCACTCAGTCTAATACATTGGCCCTTCCTGCAGTTAAATTGTATCCATTAATTTTATTTATGTGTTTTTATAAGATTTATTACCATAGAAAACTATTTTTCATTTGTTAGTTTACTATCTTTTTCCCTTTTAGAAGGTAAATTTTATAAAAATAGAGCTTTTTTTTTGTCCTGCTGTTATTCTAACACCAGGCACTAATTAGATATTCAGTAAATAGCTGCTGAATTAATAAAGTATTGAATGTATATAACAGAAATTATAATATTACATTTTAAAGAACAATATAGATAATTTATAGTAAATTGAGGAAAGTAATTACACACACACATACACAATATTTCTTTTATATACCTTTCCAAATATGCTTAATCTTTTGGAGTCAATGTATGGTAATGTCAGTAAAAATCTGCAGTGAAAAAAGAAAAAAAAGTTATATTTTCTTGAGTTAAATGCACATGGGAATTCATTCCTGGTCCACACATACAACACAAGTCAAACTAGAAATACTTTTGTGGTTACAGCTCTATTCATGTATAAAAGTCATGGATTTCAAAATTTTGCTAGTCAAAGTGACGGTCCAATAGTTTGGGTACCACTTGGTAACTTGTTAACAAATGCAGACTCTTTGGTCCCATTTAAGACCCTTGGGTCCCATTTCATACCCACTGAATCAACATCTACATTTTAACAATATTGTCACCAATTTCTATGTACTGTTTTAAAGCACCTACTAGATTTCTCAGGTCACTCTTCCATGTCAGTGTGGTAATGGTCATTGTGAAAGCTCAGAATTGTTAATTAACTAGGGAAATAATAGCATTGTGAATTATGATAAATAAATAACATAAATTTTCATAAATCCAAAGTGAATTTTAATTCCACAGATAAATTACCATCATTCTTTTATTATGTGTTAAGAGAAAGATACTTGGGGGAAAAAAAGCAATAATCTATGTGATTAACTTAGAAATTTGTCCAATCAATAAAATAAAAATCTGAGTCAGCATCAGTTGTATTATATATCATATACCTAGCTTCCATCATTAAAAGAAAAACATTAGGAATATATGCAGTCACTTACTTCACAGCTGCTATTTGGTCCTTTACTTCCACTGAACCTAACCGTCGATGAATCTCCTGCAAAATTTTCAGGCCCTGGAATCCACTTCCTCTGCCATCAAATCGTGCAATGATGATGTTATCTGTGTCAACAAGTACTGAATCCCAGTCGACATGGAACTTATCTGTAACCAGCTGGCTTCCTGGTTCTTCATCCCTGCAACACCAACACATTGGCCCAAAACAAGAGCAACTGACAATCTGGTAGAAATTTTACCTTTCACCCTTATCAACTGACAAAAATTATGAAAAAGAGGTATAATGGCTACTAATATAGTTCTATTAATTCTTGATGATAAACTTGAAACTTTCAATTTTATTCTCCTTTGTAATATTTTAAATTAAATTTTCTATGAATGAAATGAAAATACGGAGTGAGCTTTAAAACTGTGCATGAAAGGTTAGTTTAACTCATTTTTCAAAAGAAAAAAAATGAGGGAAAATACACATATTTTTCCATTGGCATGTCTAAAGAATGATTGTCTAATTTATGTACAAGCTCATCTTTATTAGATTTCTTCCAGACAGTGTTTTAGAAATGCCTTGCGAATGGTATACAGGGACTAACAGTTCTGATAGAAAACAGAATCAGTTAAGGAATCAATAATAATTTAACAAGAAATGCCCAACCTGAAACAATGCCAGACTCAAAAGGTAAGACTACATTAATATTTCCTGATTGGTTTTGTTTTTTATTGTGGTGGTGGTGGTAGTGGTGGAATTCTCACTGAGGAGAATATAAGCAAGCTAACAGTGAGGAAAAACTCTTTTTCATTACTAAAACTGACAGCAAGAAAAGAAAGCAGAGGCACATGTTTGAAAAATCTGAAAGTTAAAAGTAAAGAAGGACTCTCAAATTATAAAGCATGAACATCTCTCTAGAGGAAAAAAGGTGATAAAATTTTAAATTCTCAGATTCCAATGGTATTTATTATTTTATTTCCCAAAATACAGTAGAGGTAAAGAAGCAAACTCTCCTAAAATCCCACAGAATATCTAGGTCCAAACCTAAGTGTGGTATGAGTACATGGTGAGTGGTCCATGTAATAGTTTTGAAGAGCATCAAAACATCTAACTCTCTGAGAAGAGAAATCTTCACCCTCCTCACTCCTATAAAGACACCTAACTCCCTTGCCTTCATGTTTATGCAAGTGTGTTACCTAGAAGCACCAATACACAAACTAACCCTCATTAACAAATTCTTGGGTTACCAAATTTGCTAAAGAAAATAACTTTTGGGCAGCAAATGAAACTGAGTATATACATGGGTTGTTTGGGACCAGTGGTTCAAGTAAATGAAGTAAAGAATAGGGCAAAACAGCAAACAATTAAAATTTATGGAATGCTGTTTGAGCTGAATTGTGTCTCCCAAAATTCATGTATTGAATCTCTAATGTCCTGTACCTTAGAATGTGACTGTATCTGGAAACAGGGCCCTTACAATAATGATTAATATGAAATGAGGCCCTTAGATTGGGCCTAATCCAATCTGATGTGTGTCCTTATCAGAAGAGAAAATTAGGACAGAGAGACCCCAAGGGCATGCGTGCACAGAGGAACCATCCTATAACAAGACAGCAAGAGGGCGGCCATCTACAAACTAAGGAGAGAGGCCTCGGAAGAAACCAAACCTGCTGGCACCCTGATCTGGGACTTCTAACCTCCAGAACTGTGAGAAAATAAATTTATATTGTTTAAGATACCCAATCTGTGAAATTTCCTTGTTAGCCCTAGTAAACTAATATAACCGCTCTCTGCAGTCCAAGCATTTAAGATCATTACCTTATCTACCGTACATCACCAACATTTATTTAACCTTTGTGAGGAGGAAGTTACCTGTTCCATAGCTTATTACATGCATCCTAAATAAAGACCGTGCCATGGGAGTTATGTAATCATAACACCCTCATTCACTCCTACGTCCCCCTAGTGACCCTGTGATCCAAATCTAGATCTGCTTTGTCCTTCCATAGTGTTTGCAATCTTAGCTCTTTTTCTTAATTTAATTCTTAATTTCAAAATTTGTTTTTGTTGTGGCAACCTTAGTGCCTGATCGGATTATTGTGAGTTCTTCCCACACATGCCCCCATGCTCTATCTAACCTGGGATTCCTATTGCCCAGTTTCCCGGATGACATTGATATAACTTCTTTACCGTGTGAGAGACAGCATAAATCACTTTGCCTCACACAGTTTCTGGTACATGGAGAACACAGCAAATGCTTGTTGAACTAGAACCTTTTGAGAAAAGTAGGCTTAAGTGAAGTTGGAAATGGAAAGACCTTAAAAAGCATTGAGTTCAAAATTTAACAGTCACTATATTTTTAAGCTTGGGGTTTTATTGCAAACATTAGAGAGCAAAACATGACTCAGAGAGGACAAGATACGAGGATTAATTTCACCCTTTAAGCAAAGTAAAAGGATGACAGTTTGAGTCCTAACTTCACTCTGAACATAGGCACAGATACTAAAACTCTAAGACTCAATTTCCTTACCTTTAACAATAGTAAAATTCTGTCCTGTCTCTCTCAAGAAATTTTGCAAACATCAAATGGCATTATGTATTTTGAAAATACTTTATGATGTACAGTAAGCAATATAAAACCATTGTTAGAATCATCAAGCAACTGAAACTGTTATTATTATTTTGTTGAAGGACATTTTGCTTATATTGAGCATCTTTCCTTACAAGTCAAAATAAAAAACTATATAAAGGATTTGGGCCAGTTGTGCAGAAATTAAACTGGGCGATATCTATGGATAAAGATATTGTGCCAGGTCATATGACCTGTTATGTCACAGTGACTTCCACTGATCTCCAAACCCCCCCAAAATTACATTTAATCAACAGGTCTTTTGGAGCAATTACCACAGTGTTGTTAATTATTAAGGCAGAATTTTCTAACTTTGAACACTGGCAGCAGCTCAAAGGTAATGTTAATGTTTTGTTAATTTGGAATATATAATTTTCCAATTTACATATGACCCATTGCCTTGCTCACAGCTATTTTAGGAATTCACAGCTAAGTTTAGACAAACTGTAAGTAGTCACAGACATTTTACAGCAGGCAGATAAATCATTTTACAATATAGTTTAAAAAGGCACATTCTCAGACTTTTATATCCATGATTAGTTGCTGAATTTTTTAAACAAAACCTTTCAATTCTTTAATCATGCTTGCAATACTCAGGGAAAACAGTACAATTTCACTCCTTTGCTCCTTTCTCTAAATTTCCATTTATAACCAACCTTGTCTTCATGATGTTTCTATATTAGAGCACAAACTAATCTTAACACATTATCAAGCAATGATATTAACACATTTCTCTATTGGGTTTGCTCTCCTTCATTTTTTGGTGCATAATACAGACCTCTCTATTTCAAGGTAAGTTATAAGGGAACATCAATTATGATGCTAATTTCCATTACAAGGAACAGACACTGAAGGAACAGGATGGCGATTCTTCATGAAGTGTGAAACAAAAATATTAGGCTTTTCCCCCTACAAACAAAGATGAGAAAATACTACTTATTAGTTAAGGTATGGATGGCAAGACATCCGGGGGTAGGCATGACTACTGGACATATTCTATAGACCAGATTATCCACCATGTAATAAGTGGGTACCACAACTTGTGTGTCTATTGGCTATGAACACTTGTGAGCTTCAGTTTACCCAGTTCCCTTTTGTTTCTTCTGTCTCTGTCATCTTTTTTTTCCACATCATTTTGCTTTACTCAACCTGTTTCAGAAATCTCTAGGGACCAAGAGAAGGGAGAGTATTTCAAGGCTAAGAATGGGACATGCAATTTTTTGAAAGTTGTGGTGAAAAGAATATTTCCATCTCTTTTAAGCATTGGAATGGTCACAGCAATATAAAACTTGCCTATTTCTTAACATAGGCAGTGAAATCAAATTAAGACTGTAAACTTTTCTTCTTCAAAGTTAAGATCCTTAAGGGCCCAGTCCTTGTTTATTTTGGTACCTTCAACACTGAACATGTCTGTATAAATGAAGAGTTCAGGATGTAAAAATTTAATAAAACACAGAAAGAAAGATGAGTAAAATGCACAATATCTAATAGATCTTTAAAATGACAGAACAAGCCACCTTTTTATGACATAGAAAATATTATCTATACTAAAATTGAATTAAAGAGATTTTTTTCAGACTACATATCTGGTCAGATTCACAAAGCGCTATTTAATTTCATGAAAAGAAGTTTAAATTTAGGTTCAGAAGACATAGGTTTTAGACCTGACTTTGTTACCAATATGCTGAGCTACCTTGAGCAATGATGTTATTTTTATATTGTTTTCATTACTAAGTAAATAATATTTTGTAGTTAAGATTATGTATGAACAGTACATTTTTGAAAGCTCTTTACCTAACCAGTAAAATTTTGGTGAAAATAAATGGAAGAAGAATATTTTCCAATGAGAGAGCTATTGCATGGCACTCCCTTCCCGCCCCTCCCCGCCCCCTCACGCAGACTTTTAAAACTGCTATACTGTATCATGGCTGAACCTTGAGCACATTATGCTAAGTGAAATAAGCCAGTCATAGAAGGACAAATACTGCATTATTCTATTTATACAAAGTACCTAGAGTGGTCAAATCATAGAGACCAAGAGCAGGATGGTAGGTGCAGGGGCTGGGAGATAGGAATAGGGAGTTATTGTTCAATGGGGACATATTTTCTGTTTGGGAAGATAAAATTATTGAACTGGATGTTGGTGATGGTTACACAACAATGTGAATGTATTTATTTTATTTATTAAAAAATTTTTTCCTTTGATTTTAGAGAGAGAAGAAGTGAAACGAAGAGAGAGATAGAAACATTGATGAGAGAAAACATCAATTGGCTGCCTCCCACATGCCCCCCACTGGGAATCGGGCCCACAGTCTGGGCATGTGTCTTGGCTGGGAATCAAACCGGAGACCTCTTGGTGCATGGGTCGATGCTCAACCACTGAGCCACACCAGCCGGATGTGAATGTATTTAATGCCACTAAACTGGATACATAAGAAAGTGGTTTAGATGGCAAATTTTATGTTATGTGTATTTTGCCACAACAAAATAGCTTAAAAAATACCAAAAACAAGAACAAAAGAATTAAACTGCAATACTGAGAGCTGCACATCTGTGTCGATTTGGAGAGTGGAAGGAAGGAACATGGAATCGCTTATAGTCATCTCAGTTCTTTGCTCTTTCTAGTCCTAGAATAGACCAACGTCAGCTGCATAAGTGCTAGATCAGAGTTGGAGTCGTTGAGAACTGTATCGCAATCTTATTTCAGATATAATAAACTCAAAGACAGCATGAAAGGAAGGGTGAAGGGCATGATGGACGTCAAGATAAGGAAAAGGAAACATGCTGCAAAGAGCCACACCACACTAACTCCTTAAGGAAAGTCAATTGTCAGTACTTCCAATTTTGTTCTTTAGGACAGAGTTCATTTCACAATAGAATGTGAATTTGACATACAATAGCAACAGCCTTACACGATATTTTTCTTGCTTTGATCTGAAACTTACTTTATAAAAAATTTATAGGCAGCAATTAATTTATCATATCACGTCTACATCTAAAGCCTAATAAAGCTTGTCCTCTTCCAAATAGTATACACATATAGATACACACATTAGCTAAGGGCCCTTTGGGCCAATTCCTTCTCTATATTTCTCATTTTATTATCCTAAGCTGTCTTCTTATGGATGAACTGTCCTACACACAGAATGGCAGAGTAAGTTTTCTCATGTATTTACTGTATCATATGAAAAAATATTATTTATTCTGCCAGAGAACTGTTTTCTGTCCATATCCTCTTCTTCCATTAGAAATATTATTAATATAATCTGCAAATATTTCATCCATGGTTTGTCAAAAAAGTGTAATTTTGGGCTGACTTGCTTTTCTTCTGAGTTATAACTAGGAAAGTATCTGTTATGGTCAAGGTTATTTATGCCTCTACCCAGACCTTATGTTACCTTTCCTAAGCCTGTGTTTCTAGTGGTGATTTTGATGATGTCTACCTGATGATACATCAATAATTATGCTTATTGAATAAATTCTCACATTGTATTACTTTCCATCACTTGTGTTCATAAATGTGCATCCATAGGTCTTGTCCATATTAAACCTATGAGGAAAATAGCCTGTGTTATGACCTGAACTTTATAGGTAAGTGGGAGTGTCATTGTGGACAGGGTACAGGTGATATGTTGATAAAACCAAAGTGAGTCAAGCCCAGGACCAGGGACTTTAAACAAGTCACTTCTCTTCTCTATGCCTAATTTTGCTTATCTTTGCTGGTTAGGATAATAACAACAGTGTCCACCTAGTAGAGTTATAGCAAGTTAAATGAATATATATATATATATATATAGCTTAGCAAAGCATTTGGTTCTCGGTGGGTGTTAAATATTATCAACCAAGTTCTGGTTAATGCTCTAAAACCTGATCTTTTCACCTTCCATTCTTCTCATAGAAGCTGAGCTCCCAAATTTGACCATCAGTAGGCAACTCTATGATGATAATTCCTGAGCCTCTATATAATATTCAAGTTTTTCTTATCTGGCTTAGTCTAAGTGAAGAGAACGTCAATTACATTACATTTTTCCTACTTTTTATAGTGGGTGGGTCTTTAAGTTAATTTAGAATGAAAAGATGTATGTATGTATTTGTTTTTTGTTTGTGTACTTTATTCCTTTACATACATAGTCATGTGTGTTTGTGTATTTGAGCATAATTTATGTGATTCTGTAACATTTTTGCTCTCCTTCCACAGATACATACTTATTCCAGCACCATAAAAATAAGAGCATTCTATTTTAAAATACCTCTCTAGAATTAGAGACAGAATTTAGCCCTTTTTGAAGCATTATTTTTTCAATGCATTTTCTTTATATTCAAAAATCTGCTCCAACAATAAATTTAATATACTTTTCTTCATCAGAATTTGGATTTCTGAATTTGAGAGGTTATTTTGCATTAATAAAACCAAATCATTTTTTTCACCCTTCCCCTAATCCTCCTCTTACTTCTCCCTGTCTCCTCCCTCTACTTTTAGTAAAAAAGCAGTCAATTTTTGTCTACTAAAGGTATTCTTCCTTGTCTTTACTCTTTCGGTTTCTCTTTAATAGAAGCCAAAGACTGTCTTCTGAGTGTGACACAAAAACTGCATAAAAACTACCATTAGATCAATGAAGAAAAAGCAGAATCCAGTTTTTTTAAATCAAGGTATTTATATTGGCATAGGAGGCCAAAAAATAAAAAGGTTCTAGAACACAGATTGAAATACTAAACAGCATGGAGATCAATGAGCCAGCTGCTAGTATTAGCCACACACAATGACCTCAGATACATATTTTAGCACATGAAAATAGTAGAAGAGAACCAACAGGAAGGGGCCACAGGAATATCTCCCAGACAGAAATTGTGCAATGAAATGGGCAGGAGCTCCAATCTCCTAGTCATCTCTGCTGTCAAAGTCCTAATACATTAATTTCTATCTACTGGTCAATTTCTATTTAAAATCTTTTCTCACAGAGTGAGGAGGCAGACAGAGAAAAGGATTTGATGGTCTTTATTTCTAGTTGCTGAGAATGGTGAGGTAAGCAGAGAGTATTGGGTAATAGAAAGAGCAGCACTTTTTAGTTAAAAAAAAAAAAAAAAATAGAGGTATGCATAGGATTATGTGTAATCACACCTTGAAGTATTAATAGAACTTTTCCAGTTGGAAACTAGCCCCTAGCCTGTTAGCTCACTTGGTTAGAGTGTCGTCCTGATATACCAAAGTTGTGGTTGGATCTCCATTCAGGGTACATATCAGAAACAACCAATGAATACATAAAAAAGTGGAACAACAAAGTGATGTTTCTCTCTCTCCCTCTCAAATCAATTAAAAAGAAAGGAAAAGAAAACTAGAGGTACTGAAAGGCTATGTAACAAACACAGAGGAATGATTGAAAAACTGGTATTTCCTAGAATAAAGCTGTTTTGAAAAAATATCTGGAACTTTGGCTCTTTGTTTAGGGACTGGGAGAAGTCAGATGTAGAAGGAGAGAAGTAGGAAATAGATTTTTGCATGCTGTGCTAAGGAGTGTGAATTTCTAATCATTGGAGAAAAAATGAGAGGATTTTAGCTAGGGGAGCCACATTTACAGATATGAATCTCACAAAGGTTACCATAGCAGCAGAAAAATAGCGGAAAAGCAACTGAAAAATGGAGAATAGAGCAATATAATAAAAAGGGGGGGATGGGAGGGGAGTAGGTAGCAGGGTGGCAAATTAGAATGGAATCATCTAGGTATGATGTCTGCCTGGTATGGGGCTTGAAAAGAAAGAGTGTGGACTCTTGGACAAATCCATTGGCTCAAAATCAAGGATGGACACTATAATCTCATGAGCAAAATGCTATTCACAACTTTCAACATTACCCATATTTTTTGTTGAAAGGGGAGTGTGTGTATGAAAAATGAATTGATGCTATCTTGACTGTTGGAGATGAGCAGCTATATAACTTCATTCAGTACAAATGTTAAAAAATAATTATGCCAAAAAAAAGATGGCCAAGTATTAAAACTCTGGTATGTATACCATTGATTGAGTGATGAAAATATCTAAAGAAAAATGAATAATGATCTCCAGTTAGAACTGTAATAGTAGCCACATTCATCTGCTTTCTGGACAAAATCCACTTATTTACTCAACACATATTAGTGGAGTGACTATTATTGCAAAAGTTAGTTGTTATAAAAATACAGAAATAACTTGGACATTTGTTTAATATAAAGATTTTAACACTTCTATTTTCTTAAGATATGAAGTATTCCATAAGTCAGTCTATCAGTTAGTTTTCTAAACACTTACATCTAAGCTGTAGATTTTCCTTCATAAACATTGGTCCAAAATCAAGTGGGACTCAGAAATTCTTTAAATTACAAATAGAAACATCCTCACAAATATCTGAGTAAAGTGGAAAAGTGATAATATGACTGATTTGGTTTAAGATATAAGGAGAGCCTTTGGACAGGAGGCAGTGTAGTTGTATAAGAAGGCTTGGATTTAGGATTGTAAGAAGATATAGACAGACTGATGAGGAGGGTGAAAGACAGCTTCAGTGTGATAAGACTTGCTGGATAACTGTGAATTCATTAGAATTTCAAGAGGGATGAATTTAGGAACGGGAACCAAGTCAGGGCAAGATAGAGTATGCTGCATTCCATAAATAACTTGTTGAACAGTCACTGCCTCCAAGTTAGATCTTTATCAAGTGTGGCATAGATAAGTTGAACATAAAAGAGCAGAATGTGGGAAAAGATGACTCCTTGGCACTGAAGGAAACTTCCAGCTCAACAGTGCGTCTCCTCATGGATACAGCACACAGAGAAACAGACAACTGACCTCATCTTTAATAACAATACATCTGTCTGAATTGCGTTCTACCAGGGTCTAAGCATTTAGATTCGTATTTATTTATTTCTCAAGTAAACACCTGTAATTGTCAGTTATCCGACATAATCTTCAGTCTTGCACTATTAAGAAAATTACAGGTTAGTCGGTAGGTTTTCATCAAGTTCCTCTTTGTGTGCTTATGCAATGGGGAGATACACTTAACAAAACTAAAAAAGTTACAGATTTCAAGATTTCTTATCTTTTTGTTTCTCTACAGCCATTAATACAGCTTCTTTCACATAAAAGCAACATTGTAAATGTGCATTGTATTAAGTTACACATACATGAGTAGAAAATAAGAATATAAGCAATTACAGTTCAAGGTGATAAATGCTGAAATGAATACAGATGTACACCCATTCCATATGTATATATGCATACAGATGAATATGGACTACTGGGTCCCTAAGGATTCCCTGTAATGTTAAACAGAAAGACTGGAGGAAGACAATTAAGCATCTGGAAGGAGAACAGAAGTAGGGAAGGAAAAGGGGGTCCTGACCTCATAGAAACCACTGACAACCGAGGCCACGCAGATACATTTGTAGTGACAGTGCTTCTTGGATTTTCTATTACAGTAAAAGATCCTGTTGCCATTGATTCACCAGCCCTTTTTGATATAATGAAATTAGGTTTGGGTCTTGGATAATATGGACACAAAGAGGTATTCAGAGGACCATTTCTCCTGAGGTTCAATAATGAATATTTAGCAGAAAGAAGTTTGTTAATTGCCAGAAGTCAGTTTCTTCAAGGCCAATCATCCTTCCAGCTACTCTGGTGTTTGCTGTAGCTGGTTTCCAATTCATGTATTTACCATTGAGTTTCCTGGTTGTAAACCCATCTGTGTATGTGACACAAGAGGCTCATTCTTTTGGGAACTAGACACACTGTACAGAGTAGCAATAAAGTAATGACACCAAAATCATGTCATCATCTTTTAGCCTCATGTAAACCATAGTCACTTTATTTATTAATCCTAATTGCCCACTTAGACAAAAACTGATCAGTTACTATTCTTTTGTAGAATGGGAAATTTACTTGTTACTGAAAACAGGATTTTAACTTAAGGAAAAAAATGCCTTTAAATTATAAGCAATCTAACAAACAGTCACAAAACACTTCACACTTAAGCCATCCTGACATACACAGGTTTTCAAGCATAATGACTTTAGGAATGATCATGCAGCTGAAGACAAAAGATCATTTCTTAAATTAAAAAAATTAAGTTTTCAGTTTAGTTTTGTAGATCATATTCTGCTAACCTTCTGAAAAATTGCACCTGAAAACTAAGGCATTTGGATAAAGTAAATTAATATTTAGTATAATTAGTTTAAAGGGGGACATCTGTAATACTTTCAACAATAAAAAATAAAAATATAAACTAATGAATTAATACTCACTTTCATTATTTTCTTCATCACCACAAAAATAACAGTAAATTCTATGAGCCTGATAAATTATTTTATCTGCTTTAGTAATGAATGTGTATTAAATAACTTTATGAATACTAAACTGTATATTGCATTTATAGTAACCATTTTAAATATTAAAAATAATACTAAATGTAATAACTGATTACAGTTACATTTTTTTAACACTAAATGCAAGTATTTACAGTCTACCAAACACTATGGCAACATGTTTATATAAATTATGCCATATTGTTTTCTTCCGTTTGCTGATAAGGGAAACAGAAAAATTAGGCACTATACTGGTAAATCTTTGAGTTATGATTTGAACCCAGGCCTACCTGACTTCTTAGTCTGTGCCTTTACTCTACCCTCCTGCCTGTAAAAAAGACCTGATTATCCCTTTCTAACAAGAAAGAGTGAATCTTGCCCTGGCCGGTTTGGCTCAGCAGTTGGAGCGTAGGCCTGCGGACCAGAGTCCTGGGTTCGGTTCCCGCTAGGGGCACATACCAAAGAGAGAGAGAGAGAGAGAGAGAGAGAGAGAGAACGAACCTGTGCTAGTCCTCACATTCCTCTTAGGAACTAACAATCAGCCGCACCAAAGCACAGATCTGATGCCCGGACCAGGCAGCTGGTTTCTCTGACTCCAGCTACAGAGAATCATTAACTCTTGTCTATTTTTCCTCCTAAACCGTGACACGGCTCTGGAGCTGGTGGGTGTGCAGGAGGGACTAGGAGTCTCCACATCCACCTGCATATGTGAGTCATCCTTCGTGTAAGGGTGCCTAGCAGGGTTCCTTTCCCTGAGAAACCATTTTTCCAGTGAATAAAAAGAACAATTCCTTTCCCCAAAGGTAGATATGACTGAAAAAGAAGATGAGGTTGAATTCTGTCCCCCCTTCTTTTTTTTCATTTTTATGCCTTAAATATTTTTCTCAATATATCATAAATGAGTTCAATCAAATAGGAATTGAAAACAAAATGAAAGAGAAGAGACAAAAGACAAAGTTAAGATGAGAAAGATCTCATAAGAAATTCTTCAGCGAGACAAGAACTTTGGTGACCTTCTGGCTACTAAGGACAAAGGAGAAAGGTGTGGGCATGAGAAATGAATTGAGGTCAAAGCGTTAAAGTTAGGCATCAATACTGGGCTAAGGGAAAATATTAAGTATTGTATTACTTGGCTTAGTAAAATGAAGTGGTAAATTGTTCTTACTTATTAAAATACCTAAATAATCAATACGATTTATATAAAAGAATGAATTATAATGACCTTAATTATAATAATCATGTGTGCTAGGCACTTCATATGATGCATTTTATTTCATCTAAAGGCAGCCTTAAGCCCAGCCGGTGTAGCTCAGTGGTTGAGCACTGACCCATGCACCAAGAGGTTGCCAGTTTGATTCCTAGTCAGGGCACATGCCCAAGTTGTGGGCCAAATCCCCAGTGTGGGGCATGCAGGAAGCAGCCAATCGATGTTCTCTCTCTCTCTCTCCTCTCCCTCTAAAATCAATAAAGGAAAAAAAAAAACATTAAAAATAAATAAATACATAAATTCCTTAAAAAATAAAAAATAAAATAAAATCAGCCTTACGACACAGGCAGTATTGCAATGTTTGTTTACATATGGAGAAACTGAGCCTTACAAGAGGTTAAGTAATTTGCTCAAGAACATACAGCTAGTAATGTCAAACCTGAAATTAAAAGTTAGGCAGTTTGATTCCACAGATCATATAGTATCCTCTACATCTAGTAGTCATAACAAGTAATGTTATTTTCATTTCTCTTATTCCCGCTGAGCCTCTTATATAATTCTAGACTGTCACAGCTATATGCAAGCTGGGTTCTTAATGAAGAAAATGACATAATGTTCAGGAGTACAATGCTACCTCTATATCACATTGTTAAACATTATCTGTGACCAATACAATATAGTCACAATATGGTCTCACAGAAAATATGGATGAATTTAATTGCTTCCATGTTGAAAATACCTCAGAGTCAAGTTTTCCAAGCATGAGGCTGCCTCCTGCTGGGCATGAATCCAGAAAAAAAAACAACAAAAAAACTGATAGGAATGATTTAAGTGTAATCAAATGTTTCAACAATGAAAATAAATGTTTCTTCAATATTACATAAACAACTGATTAAGAGTATAGGGCTTCTATGTTAAAATATGGGAGTACCAGCCTGCCTGGTGTGGCTCAGTGATTGAGCATTGACCCATGCACCAAGAGGTCGCAGGTTCAATTCCCAGTCAGGGCACATGCCCAGTTTGTGGGCCCGATCCCCCATGGAGGGCGTGCAGAAGGTTGCCAATTCATGTTCTCTATCATCAGTGTTTCTGTCTCTCTCTCCCTCTCCATTCCTCTCTCTCTAAAAATCAATAAAGAAAAAAAAAATGTTAAATATGGGAGTACCATAGGTGTTATATTAAGTGAAGTAAACCAGTCACAGAAGGGCAAAAACAGCATGATTCCCCTTACATGAGGTGTCTAGTGCAGTCAAACTTGAAGCAGAGAGTGAAAGGGTGGTTGTGGAGGAGGAGAAATGGAGAGCTGCTGTTCAATGGGTAGAAAGTGTCAGTCATGCAAACAGATCCATGCTGCAAAGCACTGTGGCTACAGTTCATGACACTGTATTATGAATGTAAAAATTTAACAAGGCAGATCTTATGTTACATGTTCTTACCATAAGAAAAACCTGCTTTTATGGAACTAGCATAAATTTGATACGACAAATATATCCCCAAGAAAGAAAATTACAGACCAATCAATATCATTTAAAAATATGTATAATTTGGTTGGTGTCTGGCTGAGCGATTGCTAAGCAGACATAAACCAAATTATACATTTCACTATGCCCAGTAATAACATTCAGTTCAATTTGGGATGCAAAAAGGTAAAAAATTACACCTCTCCACACTATTAATGGTCAGGTCCTTGAGAAACTCACACAAGTGACGGCTGCCCCAGTTAACTACACTTCTGTTGTTGTTCTTTTTCAATCAGAATGCTGTCAGGTGAGGCATAAGTAAAATTATGAAATCATTAAATTCCTTTTTTTTTTTTTTTTTTCAAAAACAAATAAAATACTTACATTATTAACAGAAGAGCATACTTGTTTCGGTCCGTAAAGTCTTTGGGGAAGGACAACTGTAAAGGAAGTTCTTTTAAAGAAAGAGCAAAATATTAAAGATGTAGAGTCATTTACATGTAAAACTATAAGATGTAGAGAAAGTTGTTATTTAACACAGCATGCACAAAACTTTACCATAGTCATCAATATGAAGCATTTTAATTTCTGACTTGACTATCATCTTCTTCAGGATAGCTTCCTTCAGCATAGAATTGCTTTCCAATATAAAATATTCTACAAATAAAAAAGGGAGTGTATATTACTAACTGCGATGTGTTGATCAAGAATCAGTGCAACACAACAAATGATTATCCAGCTGTTCCATTTGGCAGTATGGTGCTAAGCGGTGATTAAAATGCTCATAATTTCTCTCCTGGATTAGTACAACAGTTTTCTAACTGAATTCCAGTGACGTTTTCTCCAGTTGCTCCTGTACTGGAAATTAGTATTTACATTTTCAAAATGCAAATTTGATCATATTCCTATTCTGCTTATGAATATTTAAAAGAATGAAAAATTATCAAGCACCCAATGAGATGAAAATCACAAAGCCAGGATTCCAATACAAAATTACCAAGCGTACGAAAAGTCAGAAAAAATACTACACATGATGAGTTCAAAATTTAATCAATAGAAATAACCTAGAAATGACATAATAGATAGGCAATTACATTAAAACAGAGGTACCACTTAATACCTGCCAGAATGGTTACCATTAATAAACCAATAAACAAGTGCTGGCGAGGGTGTGGAGAAAGGGAACCCTAGTACACTGCTGTTGGGATTGCAGACTGGTGCAGCCACTATGGAAAAAAGTATGGAATTTCTGCAAAAAAATAATAATTGACCTGCCATCTGACCCAGTGATTTCACTCCTAGGAATGTATCCTAAGAATCCCAAGACACTAATCAAAGAATATGTACACCCCTATGTTCATAGCAGTGCTATTTACAATAGCTAAGATCTGGAAGCAGCCTAAGTGCCCATCAGTAGATGAGTGGACAAAAAAGCTATGGTACATTTACACAATGGAATACTATGCAGCTATAAATCATAATGATCTATTACCCTCTGAGACAGAATGAAGGGACCTGAAAGTATTATGTTAAGTGGAATAAGCCAGTCAGAGCAAGACAAGTAACACACCATCTTACTTATACATGGAAACTAATGAACAAAGTAAGCTGATTAATAAAATAGAAACAGAA
This sequence comes from Molossus molossus, assembly GCF_014108415.1. Lineage (NCBI taxonomy): Eukaryota > Metazoa > Chordata > Mammalia > Chiroptera > Molossidae > Molossus > Molossus molossus. The sequence goes on from NW_023425346.1 coordinate 13,863,580, forward strand.
ACATAGAACAGACTGAGGAATCTCAGAGGAAACTGGGGAGGGGAGGCAGAAAGAGATTAACCAAAGAACTTATATGCATGTATGCATTACCCATGGGCACAGACTATAGTGTGGTGAAGAACTGGGGTTGATGGGAACCAGGAGGAGGGGGGCAATGGGGAAGTAAGGGGGTACATATGTAATACTCTTAACAATAAAGATTTAAAAAATTAAACACTTGAAACTTATATAATCTTATTAACCAATGTCATCTCAATACCTTTAGTAAAATTAACCAAAATAAGGTGTCTTACCACATAACACAATAACAAAACAGATTACTATTAAATTTTATGTGTTCATTAAGATAGCAAAACAATGAATGAGCATGTTAGGGAAAAATATAAAAGAACTTTAAAAACAAGGACACAAGTTAAATTACTAAAGGTAAAAACTGCAAAATCTGAGATACATAAAAAATATGAGATCTAAGATTAAGCAAAAGTGGACGGTATTAATAGCATATTAGATATTGCAGAAAAATTGAATGAATATGACAATGTTGTAATAGAGAGTATAAAAAATAAAGCACCATAAAAAGGAGAGAAAGAACTGAAAAATATGAAGGAGCATCAGTAACTTGCTGGATTTTTGTATTGATATATTAAATCTATACATTTATTGGGAAAATTTTACATATTATAAGTAGTGAGTCTTCTAGTCTATAAATATGCATGTATGTATATACACACCCATTTGAGTTTTTAATTCCTCCCAGCAATACTTGCTTTCATTTTAGGGGAGTTATACTTTTTTTGTTAGATTTATTATTGAATATTGTATAATTATATGTTATTTTAAATAGTATTTTGAACTATTTTTAATTTTGCATTGTATCATAGTTTATAAAATAGTAGATTTTATACATTGATCTATATCTGTAATCATGATAAACACACTCATTTCTAATAGTTGTGTAAGTGGGTATAGATTTCATATTTTGTTTGTTTACTTTTTTGTTTTATTTACAAGTAAGTCTTCTGCAACTAAAGAGTTTATATATATATTAGGGTTGAGACTCATAGTCAACAACCTTGATAACAGACCCCACCCACAAATGGACAACAGTAATCAAGACTCAAATTCAATAAGAGAGCCCACTTACACACAGAAGAGTCATTCCTAGAACACTCAGCCTAGAAGTTCAAGGAGAATATATATATATATATATATATATATATATATATATATATATTTTTTTTTTTTTTTTTTTTTTTTTTCTTATTTCACTTTCTAAGTCCTCTAATACAATGTTGCATACAGGGGGTGAGAGCAGGTATTCTTTACTTTTTCCCAATCTTATGGAAAAATCACTAAGTCTTTCAGCATTAAGTATAATGTCAGCTGTAGTGTTTTTGTAGATACCATTACCAATTTAAGAAATTTTCTTTCTTTTCTGACTTATTAATATTTATGGCAATTAATATAATTTTTTCCAATTAATGAAATACTTTCTTCTAAATTCTTTGAGTTTACTGCAGTGAATTACATTGATTGATTGTTAAATGTTATAACTATTGTGGATGCCCCAGGTAAACCCCACATAATCCTAATATGTTATCCTTTTATATATTGCTGGATTTTACTTGCTGGTATTTAGTTAGAAGTTTTGTATATATATTCAGGAAAAAAATTATTTTTTGTCTTTGTAATAAAAATCTTGAATTTGGAATCTGGTTAATGCTAGCTTATATTTGCTAGAGTTTATGTAAGTTTATAATTAACATATTAAATATTGCACAGAACATACCAAGGAAGCTAACTAAACATGAGTTTTCTTTGTGTGAAGAATGTTAACTGTGAATTAAAATTTTTTTATATAACAGGATATTAAATACTATATTTCTTTCTGTTTGAATGTATAGCAATTTATTTCTTTTAAGAAATGTACCTGTGTCATATAAGATGTCAAATTTACTGCCATAAAATTACTTATAATGTTCCATTATTATCATTCTAATGTCTGTAGAATCTGTTAACATCATCTATTTCATTAATGAAAATGGTAATGATAGTGTACTTTTTATGTTATGAAGCTATCTAGAATTTTATTGATCTTTCCAAAGAAAAATCTTTTCGTGTTTATATATTTTTATCTACTATTTGTCTATTTTCTATATAATTTATTTCCACTCTATTTTTTCTTTTGCAATTTTTATTAATTTATTTTTGTTACAGACGTTTCTCCTTTTCCCCTCATTGACACTCTCCTCCTCATTCCACCCCCTGCTCCATCATAGTTGTCTATCTCCACTGGTTACACATAATCATATAACTTCTGTAGTTTATCTTATCCCTCCCCACACACCCTCCCTCACCCACTTCCTCTGAGGTTTGTCAGTCAGTACCCCACTTCCATGTCTTTGGGTCTATTTTGTCTTTGGGTCTATTTTGTTCACCAGCTTATTTTGTTCATTATATTCCACAAATAAGTGAGATCATGTGGTATTTGTCTTTCTCTGATTGGCTTATGTCGCTTAGCATAATACTCTCAAGGTCCCTCCCTGTCATTTCAAATTATAAGAGATCTCTCTTACAGCTGCATAGTATTCCATTGTGTATAGTACCACAGCTTTTCCATCCGCTCATTTATTGATGGATATTTGGGCTGCTTTTAGATCTAAGCAATTGTAAATAATGCTGCTATGAACTTATATTTTTTCTGATTGGTGTCTCAGGCTTTTTAGGGTATATTTCTAGAAGTGGGATCACTGGGTCAAGTGGCAGTTCAATTTTTAATTTTTTGAGGTAATGCCATATTGTTTTCCATAGTGGCTCTATCAGTCTGCATTCCCAAAAGCAGTGTACTAGAGTGCCCTATTCTCCACACCCTCACCAGTACTCGTTGTCTGATGATTTATTGATGGCAGCCATTCCGGTAGCTTTGAGGCAATACTTCATAGTCGTTTTAATTTGCATCTCTGATAATTAGTGATGCTGAGCATTTTTTCATATGTCTCTTGGCCATTTGTATGTCCTGTTTACAGAGGTGTCTATTGAGGTCCTCTGCCCATTTTTTAATTGGGTTCTTTGTCTTCCTTTTGTTGAGTTGTGTGAGTACTCTGTATATGTTGGAAATTAACCCCTTATCTGATGTGTCATTGGCAATTATTCTCTCCCATATAGTGGGTTCCCTTTCCATTTTGATGCTTATTTCTTTTGATGTGCAGTAGCTTTTTAGTTTGATGTAGTCTTGTTTATTTATTTTTTCCTTTGTTTCTCTTGCCTTAGGCATTGTATCAGTGAAAATTCTGCTGCATGTAATGTGAGAAATTTTGTTGTCTACATTTCCTTTTAGGATTTTTATGGATTCATGAGTCACGTTTAAGTTTTTCATCTATTTTGAGTTTATTCTAGGGTATGGTGTAAGTTGGTGGTCTAGCTTCATTTTTTTTTTTTTTTTTTTGCATTTAGCTGTCCAATTTTCCCAACACTGTTTATTAAAGAGGCTGTCTTTATTGTATGCTATTACCAACTTTGTCAAATATTAATTAAGCATAATGTCTTGGGTCAATTTCTGGGTTCTCTGTCCTGTTCCATTGATCTATATACCTGTTCTTGTGCCAGTACAGGCTGATTACACTACTATGTCTTTGTAGTATATCCTGATATCTGGTACTGTGATCCCTCCTACTTTGTTCTTCTTTTTCAAGATTGCTTTGGCTATTCGGGGTCTTTTTGGTTCCATATAAACATTTGGAGTATTTGGTCTAGTTCCATGTAATATGTTGTTGGTATTTTAAAGGGGATTGCATTGAATCTATAGATAGTTTTGGGTAGTATAGACATTTTAATGATGTTAATTCTTGCAATCCATGATCAAGGAATATGCTTCCACATTTTTATATCTTCCTTTATTTCTGTTTTTCAATGTTCTGTAGTTTTCTGACAACAGGTCCTTTACTTCTTTGGTTGAGTTTATTACTTAGGTGTCTTAGTTTTTTTGCTGCAATAGTAAATAAGGTTGTTTTTTTAGTTTCTCTTTCTGTGAGTTCATTATTGGTGTATAAGAATGCCATAGATTTCTTGATGTAAATTTTGTATCCTGCTACTTTGCCAATTCATTGATTAGCTCCAGTAGATTTGTTTTTTTCAGGTCTAGTAGGTTTTTTATAGAATTTTTAGGATTTTCTATGTACAATATCATGTCATCTGTAAATCATGACAGTTTCATTTCCTCCTTTCCAATTTGGATCCCTTTTATTTTTCTGTCTTGTCTAATTGTGGCTAAGACTTCCAGAACTATGTTAAATAAGAGTAGTGAAAGTGAGCATTCCTGTCTTGTTTCTGTTCTTAAAGGAAATACTTTTTTTTTCCCCCGTTGAGATGATGTTGGATGTAGGTTTTTCATATATGGCTATTATTCTGTTGAGATATGATCCCTCTATTCCCACATTGTTGAGCGTTATTATCAGAAATGGGTGCTGAATTTTATCAAATGCTTTTCAGCATCTATTGATATGATCATATAGTTTTATCTTTTATTTTGTTTATGTGGACCATCACATTTATTTATTTGCAAATAATTTACCAGCCTTGCATCCCTGGAATGAATCCCACTTGGTCATGGTGAATAATTTTTTTGATGTATTGCTGGATCCAGTTAGCTAATATTTTGTTAAGGATTTTGGCATCTATGTTCATCAGGGATATTGCCCTGTAGTTTTCTTTCTTTGTAGTATCTTTCATCTAGTTTTGGAATTAGAATTATGCTGGCCTTATGAAATGTGTTTGGAAGTCTTCCTTCTTCTGGGATTGTTGGGAGTAGTTTGAGAATGGGCATTAGATCTTCTTTGAATATTCAGTAAATCTCCCCCTTGAAACTGTCCAAGCCTGAGCTTTTTATTGCTGGGAGTTTCTTGATTACATCTTCAATTTCCTTAATTGTTATTGATATGTTCAAGTTTTCTATTTCTTCCCGTTCAGTTTTGGGAGACTGTGTGTTTCTTGAAATTTGTCCATTTCATCTAGATTATGCAATTCGTTGGTGCATAATTGTTCATAGTATTTTTTAATGAACCTTTATATTTCTGTGGTGTCAGTTGTTACTTCTCTTTTGTTTCTGATTTTGTTTATTTAGTTCCTCTCTTTTTCTTTCTTGAGAGTCTGGCTAAGGGTGCATCATCAATCTAGTTTATCTTCTCAAAGAAACAGCTCTTTGTTTCATTGATCTTTTGAATTGTTATTTTTTTAGTTTCTATGTCATTTATTTCTACTCTGATCTTTACTATTTCTTTCCTTCTACTTGCTTCGGTTTTCTCTTTTTGCCTACTTTCTAGATCTTTACGTTCTGGGTTAGAAAGCCAATTAAGAATTTTTCTTGTTTTGTGAGGTAGGCTTGTAGTATTATGAACTTCCCTCTCAGGACTGCTTTTGCTACATCCCATAGATTTTGTATTGTTGTGTGTTCATTTTCATTGGTTTCCAGGAAGTTTTTAATTTCTTTTGATCTCCTTGGTAACACATTCGTTGTTTAATAACATGCTACTTAGCCTCCATGTGTTTGGATGTTTTTGCTGTAATTGATTTCTAGTTTCATGTTATTGTGATCTGTGAAGATGTCTGATATGATTTCAATCTCCTTGAATTTGTAGAGATTTAGTTTGTGTCCTAACATGTGATTTATCTTTGATAATATCCCATGTGCACTTGAGAATAATGTGAATTCTGCAGTTTTTTATTGTAATTCTCTGTAGATATCTTTATTAAATCCATTTGAACTAGTGCATCATTTAGAGTCTTTGTTTCCTTGTTAACTTTTTGTCTAGAGGATCTATCCACTGATGTCAGCAGGATGTTGAAGTCCCCTGCTATGACTGTATTGCTGTTGATTTCTCCTTTGATGTCTGCTACAAATTTTAAATATATTTTGGTCCTTCTATGTCAGGTACATATGTTATGTCCTCCTGTTGGATAGATTCTTTTAACATTATGTAGTGGCCTTCTTTGTCTCTATTTATGACTTATTTTGAGGTATATTTAATTGGATATGAGTATTGCTACCTCAGCTCATTTTTCCTTTTCGTTCGCTTGCCAAATTTTTCCATCCCTTCATTTTCAACCTATCTGAGTCTTTTGTTGTGAGGTTGATCTCTGTGAACAATATATATATATATATATATATATATATATATATATATATATGACTCACACTTTCTTATCCATTCAGCTACTCTGTGTCTTTTGATCAGAGCATTTAATCCATTTACATTTAAGGTTATTATTGATATGTACTTCTTTATTGCCATTTTTGTTTATTAAGGTTATGTTTCTCTTTCTATTTCTTCTGCTTATTACAACATTCCTTTTATCATTTCTTGGAGTGTTGGTTTGGTGTTAATATATTCCCTTAGCCTTTTTTGTCTTGGAATCTCTTTATTTCACCTTCTGTTTTGAATGATAGCCTTGACAGATAGCATAGTCTTGGGTTCAGATCCTTGTTTTTCATGACCTTGATTACTTCATGCCATTCCCTTCTGGCCTGTAGTGTTTCTGTTGAGAAGTCAGCTGCTAGCCTTGTGGGGGTTCCTTTGTAGGTAACCTGTTTCTTATCTCTTGCTGCCTTTAGGATTTTCTATTTGTCTTTAATTTTTGGCATTTTAATTATGTCTTGGTGTGGGCCTGTTTGGTTCTTCTTACTTGGGGCTCTCTGTGCTTCTTGGATTTGTATGCATTTTTCCTTCATCAAGTGAGGGAAGTTTTATGTCACTCTTCAAATATTTTCTCTAACCTTTGCTCATTTTCTTCTTCTGGCACACCTATGATGTAGATGTTGTTACATTTTATATTGGCTTACATTTCTCTTAGGCTGTCTTTCTGCTTTATAATTGGTTTTTTTCTTTTTGATTTTTTGTTTCGGTGATTTTTTTCTACCTTGTCTTCTAATTCACTGATCTGGTCCTCAACTTCCTCTACTCTGGTGGTTATTCCTTCTAATGTGTTCTTTATTTCTGCTATGTCATTCTTAATTTCCAATTGGTTGTTTTTCCATGTTTCTATATCTTTACTCATGCTGTTGAGCTTCCTCATGATTATTACTCTGAACTCAACCTCTGATATCTTGCTTAATTCTATGTCATTTATATCTTCTCCTGCAGAATTATCTTGTTCTTTCATTTAGGATTTGTTTCTTTGTTTTACCATTTTGGTTTTCTTGGTGGGTTTTGGAGCCTGCCAAATTTCCCCTATGTGTGTTGGTGTTCTGCTGATTGTGGCTCCCTCTACTGGGTATCGATGAGTGTGGGAGCACTGACATTAAACACCATTGACAAGTCTTACTCTCCTGGGTAGATCTGCAATCCAAGGAAAGGTTCAGTTATCCTCTAGCTTTTTGCCTGGGGGCTATTAGTCTCAGATACTTGATGAGCCTCAATTTGTAGCCATGCAGCTGAATGAAAAATCCCTCAGCTGAAAGAGGATTTCCATTGGGTGGAACACTTGCTTGTTATCAGATCTATATGTTAATGAGCCTCCATTTGCATCTTTTTGGCCTGAATTGGTGGTGTTGAATTCCTGGGGGAGGGGCCATTGCTTCTTCCCAGGGGCTCTTTGAGTAAGATAGCTACTGTTCTATGAGGCAGTGTTTCAGTACAAGATTCCCAGTACCCTCCTGTCTAGTTCTCAGCTCTCTCCACACAGTTTCAGTCCAGTCTGTCCTTCTTCTGCTGGAGCCCAAGGTGAGTGGCTGTAGCTGATTTGGTGCTTTTTAAAACCCCCACTTTCTTCGTGGGAAGCACACACCACTAATACAGCCCTCATTGTTGTCCATGGGCTCCCAGCCCACCCCCATTCACCCCCACAGTTCCTACCAGGCTTGATTTGGCATCCTCTCTCTGTCCCTGGTTGAACTGGCTTTCTTCCAGCTTCTCTTCAGTTGGTTTTTCTTATTGTTTTGTATTTAATTTAGTTGTAATTCCAGTTTTGTCCTGGGAGATGATCTGTGTATCTTCCATTCACTCCAACGCCATATCTATTTTCCCTTATTTACACTCTTATCTATATTATTTCCTTCCCTCAACTTACTTTGTGTTAATTTGCTCTCTCTCTCTCTCTCTCTTTTTTTTTTCTCCTAATCTCTTAGGTGGAAGCTCAGATGATTGATTTAAGAATTTTCCTTTCTTATAAAGTAACAATTTAGAGCCAAAAATTTATTTCCAATCACAATATTAGGTATCCTTAAATTTCTATTGTGTTTTCATTTTCATTTGGTTCAAAATATTTTTAAATTATTTGTCTCAGTTCTTTAATTATCCCATTTTTGTCCTTGTGTTGCTGGTTTATTTCTCTTAGCATAACATCCTTAAGGAAAACACATTATTGTATATAAGCTCCATCCATGCTCTTTATCAGTTATTTAGAAGTGCAAATCTGAAGGCAAAACATTCTCAGTTTCCTGTTTTTTTTTTATATTGGCTTCACTTTTGTTATTCTGGTTTGAGGGTTTTGTTTCATTTCTGTTGTCTTTTGGTTTCCTTTATTTTGAAGAAAGGTCCACAGTCATTCATGGCTTTGTTAGTATGTATGTAATATGTGGATGGAATGTGTTTCTATTTCTGATGACTTAAGGTGTTTTTTTTTTTTTTTCATTAGGATTTATCCTACTTAAGAGTGAGCATTTTATATATTTCATCACATTTGAATTTGGCCACTATTTCATCAAATATTTTTCCACGCCTCCCATTTCTGACTGCAATTAAAAATATAAATTAAATTAAGCTCTGTTCATTTGATTAATTCTTTAATTTTTTTTTCTCTGTGACTGAAAGTTTTCTTTGATGTTTTAAATTGACTGATCTTTTGTTCTGCAGGATTTAATTTGATTTGATTACTTTGCAAAAACATGTTTTTTAGATATTTTAAATTAAGAATATTTTCTTAACATATTCAGTTTTTCTTACTATTATAACTTTTCTTTGATATTTTTAACCCTACTTATAATAGCAGATTTATTATATTTGTCACTGGGTTCCACCATCTCTGTTATTTCAGCCTCTATTCACTATCCAGTTTTCCTAGTTGTAAGTCATATTTTCTGGTTTCCTCACATAGCCAGGAATGTTTCATTAGATTCTGACTGTTGTGATATTAACATTGTCGAATTCTGGATATTGTTCTGTTCATATAAAAAAAATTATTGGACTTTGTTCTTTCTGGCAGATGCTTTAGGCTAATCGCAGGTCAGCTTAATCATTCAAAAGATTTAAAAAATATTTAGTGTAGGTTTAAGTGACCTTGGCTGTAGGGTGGTTTGGTTCCACTGCTAAGCCTGCTTCTTCTGGGATCTCTCCTAAACATTACAGTATCCTGCCTGGTTGGAATGAGAGCACATTCCAGTACTGTGTGAATTCTGACTTTCCCAGGATGACAGAGTATCTTGGTGTGCCTGCTTTTAGGGATTTTCTGCAGCAGACACAGGAAGATCCCATGCAGTCCTAGGCAGATTTCCGAGGTTCTTTCTCCCTGTCTCTTCTAACTCTCCAGTGTATTTTTACTTTTTCAATATTTTACAAGCTTCAAACTTTCTCAACTTCAATTTCTATCTCCATTCTGACTCTACAATAATATACTAATAATTTCTCATGGTTTTTCTTTGGTAGCAAGTAACAATGGGAAAAATAAACCTAATTACATGTAAACTAACTATAAGTATGGGGACAGTTAAAATTTTTTAATTTTAAATCAAAGGCCATTATTTACTCATAAAATATTTACCCATGGTCACAGGGAAATAAATTATATTTGATAAAAAGAAATATAGAAAATGTAAGAGCTATTTTAAAAATATTAAGAGCAAGACAGCATTTTTTATGATAAACTCAGAAAATATGTTTAATGCACTTTTTTTTTTTTTTGTAAAATATGGTGACAAGAAGGAAGTGTTCAGACATAATTTTCAGTGAAGGATTGAGGAGAAAAGAGAAGAAAATAAGAACAGAAAACTGGGAAGGAGAAAGAAAGGAAAGATAAGAAAGTAGAAGTAGGAAGACAAGAAAGAGATGGAACAGGGAGAAAGGAAAAAGAAAGGAAATATTTAAAGATGAGTGTAAAAGAAAAGAATCATGCAAAATAAAGAAGAAAGATAAAAATATAAAAAAGGAGAGGGAACAATAGTAACATGAGACAAAGGACTTTTGAAATATTTAGGTAAAATTTGCATATTTATACCTTATCTCGAGTCACTGAGCATTTTAATTAAGGGCTTCTTTTTCGTTATACAAGTGATATATATTCATTGTAGAATATTAGGAGAACAGTCACTCAAGAAGAAAGAATAACAACAAAAATAAAAATCACCTGGAAGGCTGCCAGAAAGATGCAAAAATTTTTTTAGCATTTGTAAATATTTTCATCTATTCATTTTCAAACAGTTTTTTTCAAGTGGCATAAACATTTGGACTCCTTAATACTTAGAAATAAAGCTTAAACATTTTTGAAGAATTGACTTTTGTAAACATTTTTATATTATTAATTTTTCAGTTACAGTTGGCATTCAATATTATATTATTTTAGGTATACTGCATAGTGGTTAGACATTTATATAATTTATGAAGTGATTTTCCCCCAGTAACTCTAGGACATATTCATTACAATATTATTGACTACATTTTTTTATGCTGTTCACCCCTGTGACTATTCTGTAACTACTAATTTGTACTTCTTCATCCCTTCATTTTTTTCACCCAGCCCCTTAAATCCCTTCCCAACATATTTTTATTTTTAATTCTAGTGGGAAACAAATGGCAACTTTCTTAGGATAATTTGATGACATTTTAATAAAGGACAATTTACAAAGATACGGACAATGGGCAGAGGATCACAAGAAATAGTGCAATAACCCTGGGGTTGTATGACAGTGGCTAGGCCTACAGGTCAAGGGGAGAAAACAATTGTTTGGAGATCTTTTTGTGAAAGTTCCACAGTGACTTCTAGCCACGAGTTGCAGCAACCTGGGTAACTCCACAGGGATAAGGCTGGAGGAATAGCTACTCCAAAATCACTTTCTCCTTCTTTAGTCACCTACATGATTCACTTTAGCTGAATTCAACTGGCACCCAAGTAATAACAGAATCTAAGTCATCCACACACACTACTTCTGGGGCAGAGACCAGAGGACAGAAAAGCAGTTAAGAATGATTCTGGAAGGACAAATGGAAGTCATTCTGTACACTAATTTATATTCTGTTAAAGTTTATTTACAAATTCCCTGCTCGTGTTATTTATATTATGCTTTTTACTATCATCAATAACCCTAATATAATATTCTCTAGAATTATTTTCTCAATTATAAACTGTTAAAAGAAAAAAATACTGAAAAGATATAAAAGATTTAAGGCTTAAGACTTATTCAAAATATTTGCTATAATTTATATTTCTACCAAGAAGGTAAGAGATTCCTCAACATATCCTCATTAGCAATGCAAATTTTTGATGTTATTAATTTGCTAGAAAGCATTACACAGTGGTATTTTACTTTGCATTGCTTTGATAACTAGTGGGTTTAAAGGTTTTTCATGTTTATTAAATAATTTTATTCTTCTGTTTTCAATTTTCTTTTCATGCCCTGTTCTACTTCATGTGGCCCCAAAATGAGCTATGACTGCCTCAGTAGTATAAGAAAGACTAACTGTAAGATCCATTAAGCCAAAGATTTAGTTGCAATTAAATGTACATTTCATCTTAATAATTGTCTTTTGAAGGGAAATGTAAGCATTTGACCACTGTTCACAGCCCCTTTTAGTTTTTCTTGACCCTACAATGATCACAAGAGGCTTATATATGGGAAAATCAGAAAAATGTCCTTTAGGCAAAAATGTTTCATAATTTTCAGCAAAGTTTATTAGAAACCAACATTGCTTTGTAATAATAGAATAAAATTAATTAACATTTTTAAAGATTTAAAAAAATTGTTTGGTACGTGCCCCTAGCGGAAACCGAACCCGGGACTCTCTGGTCTGCAGGCCGACGTTCCAACTGTTGAGCCAAACTGGTTATGGCATTTTAATGAATTTTTAATAATCATTTTTGCATAAGACACAAATAGTTGTCTTTTATTGAGAGCATTCTATGTTGGAAATATATCTTATTTCAGATCCCACAAAAAACGTATGTGATTAACTCATTTTATACTCTGGTTTCCTATCTATAAAATTTAATGTACATTCTAGTTTATCAAATATACTATCTTTGTGATTATTATTGCTGCTATTAGTGTTAATAGTGAACACATTTAATTTTGCTAATCATAACCTTTTAAAGATTTATATTAATCAGAAGAAACTGAAAGAAAAAACTCAATTGCAAGTCTGAAAAATTTGTCTTTTTCTAGAATAGGCAGGAAATCTTTATAAGGTGGTATTTGAAGAGTACGAAAGGTCTTTGTTCTCTAAAATTGACATTTGTAATTCAACACTGTACTTTTTTATGCTTGCATCTCCTTCAAGTCTAGGCATTCCAGCAAAACTCTTACTTAATATATAATAGCACATGAGGTGAGAGACAAAAACATAATAGAATAAGGTGCCATCATGCAGTAGTGATCATAAGCTCTATTTTGGAGTCTCATTTGAATCCTGGCTTTGTCACCTATTTGGGTGACTCTAGCCAAGTTATTTAACCTCTCTGACTCAGTTTCCTTATCTTTAAAATAAGATAATAAAATTAACTACCTCAGGAGGGGTTCTGAGAATTAAATAAGTTAATAAATATAAACCTAGTTTATTAGTATCCTACGGTAAATCATTAGAGCTCAAGACTATTGATTAATTAACCTTTTAAACTGAAAGATGGAAAAGAAATATGGAACAAATAAGAAGAATGGGTGGCAGGAAGCAATCTGGCTCTTTATTTTTATAATTAGCTCAACCATGTACTTGCTTAAACACTCTACTATAACTTCTTAAACACATTGCTCATGCCTTACCAGCAATGTACCTCTAGCCTCTGTCAAATTGTTTGATAAAGTGCTCACTCAATAGATGATGGACAGTTCAATAAATATATAAAAGAATAAATGGAAGAAGGAAGACTTCCAAACTCGTTTTATGAAGCCAGCATAATTCTAATTCCAAAACCAGAAAAAGACACAACAAAGAAAGAAAACTACAGGCCAATATCCCTGATGAACATAGATGCCAAAATCCTGAACAAAATATTAGCAAATCAGATTCAGTAATACACCAAAAAAATTATCCACCATGACCAAGTGGGATTCATCCCAGGGATGCAAGGCTGGTACAATATTCACAAATCAATAAATGTGATACACCACATAAATAAAATGAAGAAGAAAAACCACATGATCATATCAATAGATGCCAAAAAAGCCTTTGACAAAATCCAGCATCCATTTCTGATAAAAATGCTCAGCAATGTGGGAATAGAAGGATCATATCTAGACATAATAAAGGCCATATATGAAAGACCTACAGCCAACATCATACTCAATGGGCAAAAACTAAAAGCATTTCCCTTAAGACCAGGAACAAGGCAAGGATGCCCACTTTTGCCACTCCTATTTAACATAGTACTGGAAGTCTTAGCTACAGCAATCAGACAGGAAAAAAAATAAAAGGGATCCAAATTGGAAAGGAGGAAGTGAAATTGCCATTATTTGCAGATGACATGATACTATACATAGAAAACCCCAAAGACTCCATCAAAAGTTTACTAGACTTAATAAATGAATTTGGCAAAGTAGCAGGATACAAAATTAACGTCAAGAAATCAATGGCATTCCTATACACCAATGATGAACTCACAGAAAGAGAAACTAAGAAAACAATCCCATTTACCATTGCGGTAAAAAATTAAGATACCTAGGAATAAACTTAACAGAAGAAATTAAGGACCTATTCGCAGAAAACTACAGGTCATTGAAAAAAGAAATAGAGGAAGATATAAAAAAGTGGAAGCACATACCCTGTTCATGGATTGGGAGAATTAACATCATTAAAATGTCCATATTACCCAAAGCAATCTATAGATTCAACACAATCCCCATCAAAATACCAATGGCATACTTCAGAGAATTAGAACAAGTACCTCAAAAGTTCATATGGAACCAAAAAAGACCTCGAATAGCCACAGCAATCTTGAAAAGGAAGAACAAAGTTGGAGAAATCACATGACCAGATTTCAGGTTATACTACAAAGCCACCGTAATCAAAACAGCCTGGTACTGGCATAAGAACAGGCATATAGATCAGTGGAACACAACAGAGAACCCAGAAATGGACCCAAGGCAATATGCTCAATTAATATTTGACAAAGGTGGCAAGAGCATACAGTGGAGTAAGGACAGCCTCTTTAATAAATGGTGCTGGGAAAATTGGACAGCTACATGCAGAAAAATGAAACTAGGCCATCAACTTACACCCTACACAAGAATAAACTCAAAATGGTAGAAGACTAACCCTAACCCTAACCCTAACCCTAACCCTAACCCTAACCCATGTGACTCATGAATCCATAAAAATCCTAGAAGAAACTGTAGGCAACAAAATTTCAGACATCATACGCAGCAGAATTTTCACTGACACATCACCTAAGGCAATAGAAACAAAGGAGTAAATGAACACATGAGACTACATCAAACTCAAAAGGTTCTGCACAGCGAAAGATACAATCATCAAGACGGAAAGGCCACCTACTGTATAGGAGACCATAATTGCCAATGATATATTAGATAAGGGGTTAATTTCCAATACATATAGAGTGCTCATATAACTCCACAAAAGGAAGACAAAGAACCCAATTAAAAAATGGGCAGAGGAACTAAATAGACACCTCTCCAAACAGGACATACAAATGATTGAGACATATGAAGAAATGCTCATTATCACTAATCATCAGAGAGATGCAAATTAAAACAACAATGAGGTATCACCTCACACCTTTCAGAATGGCCGCCATCAACAAATCATCAAACAACAAGTGTTGGCGAGGGTGTGGAGAAAAGGGAACTTTAGTGCACTGCTGGTGGGAATGCAGACTGTTGCAGCCACTATGGAGAACAATATGGTGTTACCTCAAAAAATTAAAAATTGAACTCCCATTTGACCCAGTGATCCCACTTCTAGGAATATACCCTAAGAAGCCTGAAACACCAATCAGAAAGAATATATGTACCCCTATGTTTGTAGCAGCACTATTTACAATAGCTAAGATCTGGAAACTTCCCAAGTGTCCATCAGTAGACGAATGGATAAGAAAGCTGTCGTACATATACACAATGGAGTACTACACAGCTGTAAGAAAGAAAGATCTCTTATCCTTTGAGACTTCATAGAGGGACCTGGAAAGTATCATCCTAAGTGAAATAAGCCAAACAGAGAAATACAAGTTTCATATGAACTCACTTATTTGTGGAATATAATGAATGTAACAGTCTGAGGAATGGGGTAGTCCCAGAGACATGGAAGTGGGGTACAGACTGACAATCCCCAGAAGAGAGGGTGGTAGAGGAGAGATAAACCACAGAACTTATATGCATATATGCATGAACAGTGGACATGGACAACAAACTGGGGAAAGGGCAGGAAGGGAGGGGGAGGGGAGAATCAGGGTGGGGGGAGGAGAAACATCTGTAACAAAAATTAATTAATAAAAAAAAGAATAAATGAATATATAAAACTAGAAATCCCTGAATATAGGGAGCAAACAGAATAATAATATAAAAAATAATACATTTTTCATAATTTTCTCAGAAGTACACAACATGTGTTGCTCTAGAGGAATGATTTATATGATGCCCAGGAAAAAAAAATAAGAGCACATGGGGCTAGTAGACTGACATATACCTAAATGAGCCTCCTCAATAAATCCTCATTTAATATAGACGTAGTAGAGCCCCTGTTTCAGGCATATAAGAACTAACGCCAGTGGTAACATGGCTCAAATCACTTGCTTTGCTGTTTCTCTTACATACACAAGGCCAAGATAATGGTGCCTACACAGCTTTCCCCATGTTGGGACTCTTTTGAAGAAGGTTTCAAAGAGTATGACACTCAGAATAAATAATACAATGCCTAAGACTGATGCCAACCATGACTATTCTGCATTGCTGTGTTCATGTACTTACTTGCTGGGTTGTCCGTGCTATGTAGGCTGACCATTGGGACTCCTGGACCTGGATTATAAAAATATATGTGTAAACATTTTAATGACATAAAAATAATAATTACCAAACAGGCTGTATGACAGAGTCCTTATTTCCAAATGGAAGTATTTCAGAGTTAAAATATAATGAAACAGAAACTAGACCACTATATTTTATTCCTTTCTATGGATATTTTATTCAGAAAAGTAATAACATAGGGTGAAAAACTGTTTGCATAGAATAATATTAAGATTTCTCCTCCTGCAAAATGCCCTACAGTTCCATATTTCTATGTTTTTTGCCAATATTATGCACCTTATTCTTTCTTTCTCTATTCTTTTCAAGAATTGTCACAGATCTCCAGAAAGCTGGTTCATGGCCTTGGAACCCTCCCTCTGCTCAAACACGATTAAATTCTATTTACCACTCAGCCAGTCCAAAGATAGAATGCATGCATATTAGAACTATTTCATCTACAAGATAAATAAGAAAAGTAGGGCTAATTATATATTAATTTAAAAATATGTTAACTGCAATTAACTATTTCAAATATATAAGTTAATTCAGGTGTAACCATAAGAAATTTCACTTTCCTAGGAAACTCTATTTATAGGCCTAATGGTTTTTCCTTGGTGACATCACAAGTACTTTTCTCTTTTGATTACTTTATTTTAGATATCAAGAATAAAAATAATTTAAATGAGTAAGTGTTGGTTCATTCCTCATGGTGTCTTAAAACAGCACAGCCTCAGTCACCAGCTGAAGCAGTAGCACTCAGTTAATCACAGTATAGAAGGACATGTCTCCCATTTCATCTCTGGGAAATGCAGTATCCTATTAAAGGGACATGATTTCTGTCAATATTGCCTGGAACTGCAATACCTGTATGGAAGACTAAAGTATGTATAGATATAAGAAGTAAGTGAGTGTAATTTGTCAGAACGGAGGGGGATTATACCCAGAAAATTAAATTTCTGTATATCCTAAATCTTTTAACAACCCAGCCATTATTTCAATGACTATTGTTTTCTTAAAGATACAGTGATACCTCGGTTCTCGAACGCCTCGAATTTCGACCAAATCGGTATTCGACCAGGAGATTCGAGAAACTTTTGTCTTGGAATCCGAACAAATATTTGGAACTCGAACTTCCTAGATGAGCCGAGTTGAGCCGAATGGCGTTCATTCGGCCCAGCGCGCCTTGCTTGCGTCATCAGTGTGAGTGCAGAGAGAGAGTCACGCTTTGTGGAGAGAGTCACGCTTTACACTGAATTTAACCCTTAGACATACTGTACACTTTTATTTCTTGTTGAGACTTATGTTTTTCTACATATTATATACAAATTAGGCCAGTAAATAGGCATTTTCTGGGGCTTGGAACGAATTAATCCAGTTTCCATTATTTCCTATTGAGTTTCATTGCTTCGGTTCTCGAACAATTTGGTTCTCGACCGTCCTCCTGGAATGAATTATGTTCGAGAACCGAGGTATCACTGTAGTTATATGATTTTGTTATTGTGTCATGACTTTGCTGATGTAAATATGTTTATTCACGTTTTTAAAAGGCCAGTGCAAAAATAGCCCTTATTGATTGTGTATACTTACTCCCAATTCCTACTTCTAACTGAACTATATTATTATAAATTTCTATCTCAGTAAATACACAATTTATAACTTTTTTAAAAAACATAAATAAAGAACATTAAATCATATAGGTAGAGAGTGATAGTGACTAATGGTAGTAATGGTACTCAGATAAAATCAGTAAAATAAACTTTATAAAAAATCATCTATTACCTTTACAGTGTAATAAGAAATGTTGATTCATGGGACTAAAACTGGCACCAAAATATGTACATTGTTCTTTCATAAAATTACATGAAATGCATTGACGATTCAATAATCCTTCAGTAGAAGCACTGGGAAAAGAGAAAAAAAGTTAGAAATATGACCATTCCAGGTACTCAAATGTGTGGCACCTGTATTTTAACATTAACTTTAACAGAGGAGCTACAGTATTACTTACATTGAGGTTCCTTGTAAAGTATGACTTACCATGCAATAGCAAAGTCAATTTTCATTCCCAATGTTAAGACATACATATTTTTCTTCTCTATAATAAAATTAAAATTATGTACACCTGTATGTATGTAATATGTATGTATGTATGCTTATAAATAAAGAAACTGATTTCCACAGATCTCAATGAAACTTTCTTAACTGCATTTTCTATATATATATATTTCTTTGTAAAGTCTTAAAAAAACTTGCTCATAGAGACTAGCATAAAATCATCATCAATAAACACAAATTGAAAGAACTAATAAATGTATTCACAAGTCACACAAAATAGTCAAGCTCATTATTAACTCAACTCAACATTCTAAACATTAGAATTTGATATTAGAGCCAAACCTTTCCCACTAAATATTTCCATTGAATTTTTTGGTAAAGAAAATTATTTTGATATCATAATATATATAATGTTAGCAATCACACATACTTTGAGACATCAGGTAGGTAAGTGAAAAGAGAAACAATCATCTCTTTATTTTAACAATAGTGGTGCTTAAGGTCATAGGGGTTGAGATGTATCCCCAATGTTAAATT
Source organism: Molossus molossus (assembly GCF_014108415.1). Classification (NCBI taxonomy): domain Eukaryota; kingdom Metazoa; phylum Chordata; class Mammalia; order Chiroptera; family Molossidae; genus Molossus; species Molossus molossus. The sequence goes on from NW_023425346.1 coordinate 13,882,325, forward strand.
TTATATCTAGAATTGTTTATATTTTAAAATAGAGATGAGTTACAAATTATCTATGTTAACAGATAAAAACACTTAAAAAAAAACAGAATGTTCTTTTTTTTAATTTTCTTTTTTCTTTATTGATTTTTAGAGAGAAGAAGAGAGAGATAGACGAGAAAGGGAGAGAGAGAGAGAAACATCAATGAGAGATAATGGACTGGCCACCTTCTGCATACCCCCCACTGGGGATTAGTCCCACAACCTGGGCATGTGCCCTGACCGGGAATTGAACTGGTGACCTCTTGATGCATGGGTTGATGCTCAACCACTGAGCTATACCAGCTGGGTGATAAAAACACTTTTTTTTTTTTTTTTTTTAATTCAGATAGAGCGGGAGGGAGGGAGAGAGAGAGAAACATCAACATGAAAGGGACACACTGAGTGGCCGCTACCCGCATGACCCAACCAGGGCCGGGGACAAACCACAATGGAAGTACATGCCCTTAGCGGGAACCAAACCCGGGTCTCTCTGGACCGCAGGCTGGCACTCTAACCTCTGAGCCAAACCCGCCAGGGCAAAAACACTTTTGATGATACATTTAATAAAAGTTGATTTGACAAAATATTCTCAATTTTATTTTGACATGAAAAATAATTTGGGCTAAACATTTGGAAATGAATTATAGCCATGCTGATTTTGATTGCCACAGGCCACAGGTGTGGGGATGGGGACAATAATGTTGATGTGGGCATCAGAAGCTCCAGAAGCAATCAAGTGCAATTCACGAAGTCACCAATTCAAATCTGAACCATCTTGAGCTCGTTATAACCCCAAATTTTCCTTTATTAGTTAAGGCCATTAATATACACTAGGCACTTAAACATATTAGCCAGTTTCACCTTTATAACATATACATATATATCTATATATATTTTACATTAATTATATTCACAATGTTGTGCAACTTCTACCACAGAGAGATTAAGAATGTGTACTATTTACATACAGGTATTTAGTGCCATAACTACAATTTAAAACCATTACTCTTGCCCTGGCTGGTTTGGCTCAGCAGTTGGAGCATCAGTCCACAGACCAAAGAATTGTGGGTTCGAGTCCAGTCAAGGGCACATACCTCAGTTGCAGTTTGGTCCCTGGCCAGGGCCCTGATCAGGGTCATGTGGGGGGCAACCAATCAATATGTCTCTCTCATATTGGTGTTTCTCTCTCTCTCTCTCCCCCCCCACCCATTCTATCTGAAAATAAATGGAAAAATATCCTCGGATGAGGAAAAATAAATGAAATAAAACCTTTACTCTCATGACTCTATATAACTTTTTAGATCGAAGCTCCTGAGAGGTTTATGTTGGTATTTTGGCATAATTTAGATTATGAAATTATTAAAATAAAAAAATAGAAATTGCGAGACAAAATTGTAACATAAATATGGTAGCAGTTCTGATTCTGCAGGGGTTTCTAATCCCATAAATTTTCAGCCAATGATTGTTTTTATGGCCTGGACAAGGCATTGATTGAGTTTTCTAGATTAAACACTAACATTATCTTACAGTCAAGCCAACTGGCATTTGATGAGCTATTTAAAGGAAATTTATTGGTACTACATTTTCTTTATAGCACAGCCTGCTATGCCAGCACCAGTCACAGATATATTGACTCCTGCCTCAGTCACTAACGAGATATGCCAAGCACACAAATCTAAGAAGTCATTGTGATTCAAATCACATTTTAGGCTAATAAAGGGAAGATAAATTGAGGGAATTCTACTGGCTCAACCTGGCCAAGTCTAATCTTCAGACACTAATTTTCCTTTAAGACTTTCATAAAATGAGAGAAAGAAAATATTGGTCAAGTATTTCCCCATCTTAAAGGATTGTTCATGACTGGCAATATGAATCAGAGTCTAAGTTTCAAGGAAGATAAGTTTCAGGTTTCCAGAAAAAAAAAAGTGACCAGCACTTTAACCAAGACATCTGACAAAGTTAGAATCAGTATCTTTAAATAAACAGTTGTTCTTCCTTTGGAAGTCATTAGGATTGAGAATATGGGTTCCCGGCTCTAAGAGAAAACAGACTATGAATGACATAGTGGAAGGGCTGATAAAAGGGAGAGTCTTGCTTCAGATAAAAGCAATATATGCATAAATAAGAGTATATGGGTGAATTAGAGGGATTTGGGGCACTCTATTTATTTAATTTTCTTTATTGATTTTAGAGAGGGAGAGAGAGATAGAAACATAGATGAGAGAGAACATCGATTGGCCTTCTCCTGCATGACCCCCAATGGGATTGGGCCCACAACCTAGGCATGTACCCTGACCAGGAATCAAACCGGCGACCTCTTGGTCCACACTCAACCACTGAGTTACACTGGCCGGGTAGGAGTTGGGGCACTTTAAACATGTGTTTTTATTCTCAAAGGAAAGTCTAGGCTACTTGGTAAGAGTCAGTGGTGACACTTCTTCAAACATGATGAATTTTCACTGAGCATATGCCATGGTGGTTCTGATACTTTAAAACTGTGAAACGGAAATCAGAAAGTGTATACAAAGTCTAGAGTTAATAAGTTGCTTGCCAGACAAAAACAAAAGTCATTCTTGCGGGGGTTCTGCTGAAAGCTTTCTGAGTGAGGAGACATTTTAATGCTAAATAGGTATGACCTTATGCCCCTTTTATGGATATAACTTTTCACCCAGGAAAATTGGGCAGATGAACATATTCTTATCCATTGCTTTATTTTGGTAATCAACAAGCACTGCTGGCTTAAATAACATCCTTAATGGATTTTACATACTACCTGGATTTTACACACTTGATCCAGTCTATTAAGTGTTCACAGTGCTTTTATTTTGTTCGCAAATTAACTGCATGTGTACAAAATTAATCCACCAAAAATTTAAAATGAGGCTTAGCAGAAGAAAGGTCACTGAGGAAAATATGTGAATATCTGTGATGTTGGTAGTTATGAGAAGCAAGCCTCAAAAAAAAAAGAAAACGTGCCTGGCTGATTGGCTGAATGGTTGGGCATTGACCCATGCACCAAGAGGTCACCAGTTTGATTCCCCATCAGGGCATATGCCCAGGATGTGGGCCAAATCCCCAGTAAGGGGCATGCAGGAGGTGGTCAATCAATGTTCTCTCTCATTGATGTTTCTATCTCTCTCTCTCCCTCTCACTTCCTCTCTCTCTAAAATCAATAAAGTAAAAAAAAAAAAATTACAAACAAAAGGGTATTTTGAGACTGTAAAAGCAGGTGAGGAAAAAATAAAGGAGCAGCAAGATGGTCTTTAGTCTGGTTCTAACCCTTGAAGGCCGCAAAGGTCATGGCCGAACATCTAGACCAAGAGAGTGGGGTTCTATCACAGTGTTGGCTCTCCCCTAGTCACGTCAAAAACAAACAAACAAACAAACAAAACACAACGCTTCAGATTCTTCCATCCCATCATTAAGCTGTGCAATGGCCATAGAGAAATCAACGTGTGTAGAGAGATACTTGCACACTGCTTACCTGTACAGTTGCCTACCTCTGGGAGAAGACTCGGTGCTCAGAAAGTAACTGCCCAGGAAAGAAAACAACACAAACAGCAGGCACAAGTCAATTTTTGCCACACCATTGCCCGTTGAATTTTTTATACTGTCTAGGATATAGAAAAGCTTTTTTATTATTTAACCACAGGACTTTGATCCATTTGGGAAATATATTTTTTCTTAAAAATATGATCAGACTTTTTCATGATCCTCTCAATTTCTCTGAGTATGTGTGTGTGTGCATGTGTGCATGTGTGTGTGTCTGTATAAGTGTCTCTCTGAGTCAAGGCAACAGTCTTTAAAGACCATGCTGCTATGTGGCCAAGTTGTTTGGACTAGGAGCATGGTTGGCAAAACATAAATCTGGCAGAAAATACTGCAGTTGACAACCCCGACTTCCAACCTGACAATAGAATAAAAAAAAAACGCTCACATTTTTTGTGTAGTTTCATCGTATGCCAAGATCTTTATCACTTCCCAGTTTCCTGATGTTAGGTGCCGCACGGTCATTTGCTCACTTTTACTCTGCAAAGAAATACAAAATGTTGATTTTTAAAAATTTACAATAGCATCTCTCTGGTCAACACAAAAGTCGTAACTGCCTGTGTCACTTTTAATCCTTCAATTCTCAGCTAACATTCAGTTACTCATTTTCCATCTCAACAATGTATAAACATTTATATAAACATAGACCAGGAGGACGGTGCCTTTATTCTTCTGTAGGAAACCATTGAGAAGACAGCTCTAGGTTAGGATCCCCTGTGCATCGTCTGGTCACAGGATGCCATCTTGGCATTTGGTACAGATGCAGGACTTTGATGAGTCTCATCTACATTATTTACATCTGTGCACTTTTGACAGCTTTAAAGAAAAAAACATTTCTGAACAAACTGTATTCCAAATAACTACTAAGGGTTGTATACTTTCAAATTTTGCATCATGTGCGTCACTATAAGATTTGCTATTTTCAATCAATAATTTATTTCTGATATTGATCCATGTTGATGCTTGTAGGCATAGTTTATGCTATGTGGTATTGTTTGTATGAATACAGCATAGTTTATCTGTATTTTTGACCCTTGAGTGTTTCCAAATATTTGCTTTTAAAAACAAGTTGCCTGAGGACAGTTTTATGAATGTCCTCCGATGGCCATGGCAGGGTTTTCTGGAGACAAACAACTAGAAATGGGATTGCTTAGTCAGAGATATACATATTCTACTTAAGTAGATAGTGACAAAGTATTTTCCAAAGCTATAGTCTATCAGCAACAGAGTTTCTGTTGCTCCAAATCTTTATCACTTCCTCACCAACAGTTAATTTCATCAGGCTATTTAATATTTTGTCAAACTAATGAGTATGAGATTGTATCTCATCTGTTTTTTTTTGTTTGTTTTTATTTATTTTTTTTTATCCTCACTCGAGGACATTTTTTCCATTTTTTGTACAGGTAGAGTGGGAGGGAGAGAGAGAGAGAGAGAGAAACACCGACGTGAAAGGGACACATCAAGTGGCTGCCACCCGCACGACCAACCAGGGTCCGGGACAAACTGCAACCGAAGTACGTGCCCTTAGCGGGAACCGAACCCGGGTCTCTCTGGACCGCAGGCCGATGCTGTAACCGCTGAACCAAACTGGCCAGCGCTGTTTTCTTTTTTATTGAGAAAATATTCAAAGAGGTTGAGTACTCACACCATTCTTACCTAGATTCACCAGGAGTCAATATTTTTAATACCTTCCCTCCCTGCTTTTTTGTTTGCTGAATCATTTGGAAGTACTAAGTATCAGATATTTCAGCCCTAAATATTTTACTATTCATCTCTCAAGATTTAAAAAATATTTTCTCATATAAGCAAATTAAATATCACACCTATGAATATTCAAATTAATATCATCTAAATATATAGTCCATATTCTAATTTTCAAAACTACTTCAAGTAACCCAAATAAATATATGAATATATATTAAAGTTATGCACCACTTTGTACTTCTTAATCGCTTAATTTTTAAAGTTTTTTTTTTTTTTTTTCTTTATTGGTTTTATAGAGAGAGAAAGGGAAAGAGAGAGTGATAGAAACATCGGTAAGAGAGAACATTGATTGGCTGCCTTCTGCATGCTCCCCAATGGGGATTGGGCCCACAACCAGGGCATGTGTCCTGACCAGGAATTGAACTGGCGACCTCTTGGTGCATGGGTTGATGCTCAACCACAGAGCCACACCGGTCGGACTTAATCCCTTAATTTTTTTCACCATCCCTCAACTTCCCTCCCATCTGGCAACTATGAAAATGTTCTCTGTATCTGTGAGTCTGTTTCTGTTCTGCTTGTTTTGTTTATTTTGTTTTTAGATTCCACATATAAGAGAAATCATATGTATTTGGCTTTCTCTGTCTGACTTATCTCACTCAGCCCAATACTCTCTAGGTCCATCCATGTTGTTTTGAGACTCAAGATTTCATTTGTATTTATGGCTTAGTCACTTTCCAATGTCATATATATATGTGTGTGTGTATACATACATACATATACATATATATATAAAACTTCTTTATACATTCATTTGTTGATGGCCACTTAAGTTGCTTCTATATCTTGGCAACTGTAAATAATGCCACAATGAACATACAAATATATATGCCTTTATGCCTTTTCTTTCTCTCTTTTTTTAAAATTTTATTTTTGTTACAGATGTTTCTCCTTTTTTACCCCATTGACATCTACCTCCCCATCCACCCCATGTCATCCCCAGCTTTGTTGTCCATGTCCATTGGTTATGGGTACATGAATATAAGTTCTGTGGTTTATCTCTTCCCTCCCCCTACAACCCCCTCTTCTGAGGGTTGTCAGTCTGTACCCTACATCCATGTCTCTGAATCTACCCGATTCCTCAGACTGTTATGTTCATTATATTCCGTATATAAGTGAGATCATGTGGTATTTGTCTTTTTCTGCTTGGGTTATTTTCCTTAGGATAATACTTTCCAGGTCCCTCCATGTTGTCTCAAAGAATAAGAGATCTTTCTTTCTTACAGCTGCATAGTACTCCATTGTGTATATGTACCACAGCTTTCTTATCCATTTGTCTACTGATGGACACTTGGGCTGTTTCCAGATCTTAGCGATTGTAAATAGTGCTGCTATGAACATGGGGGTATATATATTCTTTCTGATGGGTGTTTCAGGCTTCTTAGGGTATATTCCTAGAAGTGGGATTACTGGGTCAAATGGAAGTTCAATTTTTAATTTTTTGAGGTAACACCATATTGTTCTCCATAGTGACTGCACCAGTCTGCATTCCTGCCAACAGTGTACTAGAGTCCTCTTTTCTCCACACCCTCGCCAACACTTGTTACTTGATGATTTGTTGATGGCGGCCATTCTGACAGGTGTGAGGTGATAACTCATTGTTGTTTTAATTTGCGTTTCTCTGATGATTAGTGATGTTAAGCATTTCTTCATGTCTCTTGGCCATTTGTATGTCCTGTTTGAAGAAGTGTCTATTTAGCTCCTCGGCTCATTTTTTTAATTGGGTTCTTTGTCTTCCTTCTGTTGAGTTGTATGAGCAGTCTATATATTTTGGAAATTAACCCCTTCTCTGATGTATCATTGGCAATGATGCTCTCCCATACAGTAGGTTGCCTTTCTATTTTCACGGTTGTTTCTTTTGCTGTGCAGAAGCTTTTGAGTTTGATGTAGTCCCATGTGTCATTTTTTTCCTTTGTTTCTGTTGTCTTAAGTGATGTATCAGTAAAAACTCTGCTGCGTATGATGTCCGAAATTTTGTTGCCTACATTTTCTTCTAGGATTTTTATGGATTCACAGGTCACATTTAATTCTTTTATCCATTTTGAGTTTATTTTTGTGTATGGTATAAGTTGATGGTCTAGTTTTATTATTATTATTTTTTGCATGTAGCTGTCCAATTGTCCCAACAACATTTATTAAAAAGGCTGTCTTTACTCCATTGTATGCTCTTGCCTCCTTTGTCAAATATTAATTGAGCATAATGTCTTGGGTCCATTTCTGGGTTTTCTGTTCTGTTTTTTCAAATATATTCTCTAACTCTTGTTCATTTTCTTCTTCGGGGACTCCTATGATGAAAATATTATTATGTTTTAGTTGTCCCACAGTTCTCTTAAGCTGTCTTTCTGTTTTTTAATTGTTTTTTTTTTTTTTCCTTTTTGTTTTCTGATTGGTTGATTTTTTTCTACCCTGTCTTCTAATTCACTTATCCGGTCCTTAGCTTCCTCTACTATGCTGTTAGACCTTCCAATGTGTTCTTTATTTCAGGTATGTCATTCTTGATATCTTCTTGGTGATTTTTAATTTTCAATTGGTTGATTTTCAACATTTTTATGTCTTTACTCATGGTGTTGATGTCCTTACTCATGCTGTTGCGCTTCCTCAAGATCATGGCTCTGAATTTTAGCTCTATTAACTTGCTCAACTGCTCCACATTTATTTCATCTTTGGTAGAGGTCTCTTGTTCTTTAATTTGGCTTTTGTTTCTTTGTTTCACCATTTTGGCTATCACAGTGGGCTTTGGAGCCTGCCAAATTTTCCCTGTGGGTGTTGGTGTTCTGCTGTTTGTGGCTCCCTCTCCTGGGTTTGGATGAGCAATGGATGATCCACGTTAAACACCACAGTCAAGTCTTTCTTTCCTGGTTAGAGTTGCTAGCCCAGGAATGGTTTAGTTATTCCCTAGCTTCTAGCCTGGGGGCTATCAGTAGCAGTAACTTGAAGAGCCTTGGGTTCTCAGTAGAATGGAAATCTCCCTCAGGTGCTCATGATAAGGGGATTTTCTGAGGGTGGGGCAGATGCTGGTTGTTAATGAGCCTCAATTTACATTTCAATGGCCCACCTAGGTGGAGTTGAATCTCCGAGGGAGGGGCCACTGCCTCTCCCCAGAGCCCTGGAAAGGAGTAAGATGGCCACCGTCATTTGTGGCCACAACACAGCAAAAGCTCTGAGTGCCCTCCAAATCCTGAGTGCCCCCACACAATTCCAGTCCAGTCACCCTCCCTCTGCTAAAGCTCAAGGTGATTGGCTGTGGCTATTTTAGCGTCTGTCCCAGCTCTGTGTTGTGGAGCCGCTTGAAAGTTTAACCCGATGGCGCTGCTCACAGCTAAGGCTGCTGCTGTCTGTGGGCTTCCAGCCCCCCTCTTGTGCCTCCACAATCCTTCCAGGATCGTGTCAGTGTCCCTGTTATATGATCCTTGCAAGCTGCTTTTCTGTTACTTTTTCCTGACAATTTGTCTTTATTTTAGTTGTAATTCCAGTTTGGTCCTGGGAGACGGTGTGTGTAGCTTCCATTCACTCTGCCACCATTTTGGAATTCCTACATATGTCTTTTCAATTGAGCATTTTGGGTTTCTTAAGATATATATACCCATAATTGTTGGGCCCTTCATTGACACTAGTTATAACCTTTGTTTTAAAGTCTATTTTGTCCAGTATAACAATTGCTACCCAAACTTCTTTTTTTGTTTCCATTTTTATGAAATAGATATTTTTTTATCCCTCTAGTTTCAGTCTCTGTGTGTCTTTTGCTTTGAAGTGAGTCTGTTATATATAGCACATGTAAGGGCTTTGTTTTGTTATCCATTCATCCACAGTATGTCTTTTGATTGAATCATTTAATTCATTTGCATTTAAAGTAATTATTAATAAATATGTATTTATTGCCATTTTATTATTCATAATTTTGATATCCTTCTTCTTCAAGAAAACCCTTTAACATTTTAACATTTCTTTTAATAATGGCTTTATGGTGATGAATTTCTTTAGCTTTCTCTTGTCTTAGAAGCTCTTCATCTGTCCTTTGATTCTAAAGATAGCTGGGTAGATATATATATATATATATATTTTAGAAAAGCAAGCAAGATTTTATTGGCCACAGCAAAAACACATTTAGGACAGTGAAACTAGAAATAGCATAGAGGAAGTAGCAGGAGAACCTAGGCTTGGTTGCTTTGGCTTACTAGGAAGTCAGAGTAAAAAGGGGCCTTGGAGACAGGTTCAGGGGTTTAGCCCAAGACAAGATGCTACTGTCCATTGCTTCCCTGGTTGCAAGTTTTGTGGGGTCTCTTGGAGTTTAGGAGATACCTGCCTATGCGGAAAGGAGAGGGGAGAGGGGGAAGGGAATGGCATGGGCATGTTCCCTGGAAGGAGAGTACCTAGAAGATCCTAGGCTGGGTGGCTATGGCTCACTGGGAAGTCAGATAAAAGGGGGCCTTGGGGACAGGTTTAGAGAGTTTGTTTGGAATCTTGGTTGCAGGTCCTTGGTTTTCATCACTTTGAATAGTTTGTGTTAATCCCTTCTAGCCTGCAAAGTTTTTGAGAAATCAGCTGACAGTCTTATGGGAGCTCTCTTGTAGGTAACTGCTTTTCTCTTGCTGCTTTTAAGAATCTTTGTCTTTATTCTTTGGCATTTTAATTAAGATGTGTCTCAGTGTGGGCATCTTTGGGTCCATCTTGTTTGGGACTCTCTGCACTGCTTGGACTTGTTTGTATGTCTATTTCTTTCTCCAGGTTAGGGGAATTTTCTGTCATTTTTTTATATAGATTTTCAATTTTCTTGTTCTCTCTCTTCTCCTTCCAGAATTCTTAAGTAGGTGCTCTTAAACTTATCCCAGAGACTCTTTAAACTGTCCTCATTTTTGGACTCTTTTTCTTTTTGCTCTACTGACTGAATATTTTCTGCTTCCTTATATTCCAAATCTGACTTGATTCTTTTCTTCATCTACTCTACTGATCATTCCTTGTAAAATATACTTCATTACAGCTCTTGTAGTCTTTATTTCTGACTGGTTCTTTTTTATGTTTTTTTATCTCTTTGTTGAAGTTCTCACTAAGTTCATCAACTCTTCTCCTAAGTTCATTGAGCATCCTTATAATCAGTGTTTTGAACTCTGAATCTGGTAGATTGCTTGTCTCCATTTTGTTTAGTATTTTTCCTAAAGTTTTGCTCTGCTTTTTTATTTGGGACATTTCTTTGTCTCTCAATGTGGCTGCCTCTCTGTGTTTATTTCTATGCATTAGGTAGAGCTGCTACATTTTCTAATCTTGGCAGAGTGTCCTGGGGGCCCAGTGGCACAGCCTCCCTAGTCACCAAGCTTGATGCTTCAGGTGCACCTCTCACATGGGCTGTTGTAGTTGTTGGCACATCAATGGGAGGGATTTAACCCTTGGCCTATTGGCTCTAAGGCCTGGCATAGCCACTGCAGAGGATCTATTATGCCACGGCCAACTCTACAAAGTAGGATTTGCTTCAGCATGCCCTTGGTGTCTGCTGAGTTCATCTCTTGTATATGTTGTTCATGGAGGTGGTTGGGTTGTGCTTCAGCATGGTCTGAAGCTGTCTACCAGGTCACTGGCTCTGAGGCCTCCTAGAAAATACATGCCAAGTCCAGCTAGGCATGAACTACAAATGTCTGCTACTTGTGCTAGTTTTGGGGCTGCTTGGGAAAGACTAAGCTGCAAACCCAGGCCAGCTGCTGCTAGTGCCAAGGCAGGGGCCACTTAGCAAGATGTACAGGGTACCACTGAGACCAGATACTGCTTGTTTGAGATATTTTAGGAAAGGATGCATCATAAGACATAATAATCCAGTTTTATGAAAAAGCCACTGGAAACAGCTTGAGTGTGCCCAAATATTGGACTGAGTGGGATCTTGAGGAGTCTTCCCTATATAGGAGCAAACCCTATTAATCAGGTTGAAGGAGAGTCAGATACAGCACCTGCCTGTAGGTGGGAGGAAGGCTCAGCAAAAGCAGAGTGGCTTTTGCTAGCGCTAATGTCTGGGTAAAAACTGCCCCTGCAGCCCTCACGCTGATGCCAGACAACTGTTTTACACTGCATATTCTTGGGGTCTTTCCAGCTGCTGTCTTGGCAGTGGAGGTCAGAGCAAGAGAGTCATAGTAAATCTGTGCCTCAGCCCTTTAAGAGGAACACCTGAGCTGTAGCAGCCCTCCTTTTCACTCAAGCCATAATCCCTGTGGGTTTTCATAAACAAACATTATGGGGACTTCTCTTCTTGACACCCCTGAGTTGGGGCTCCTGGTATGGGGCTGGGGCCCCTTGCTCCTCAGGGGGAACTCTGCAGCCAATATATCTCTCCTAATATTTTTTTTCTTCATTGTTTTTTAGAGAAATAGTGAGAAAGAGAGAGAAACATTGATTTGTTGTTGCATTCATTTATGAATTCATTGCCCTGACTGGGGATTGAACCTGCCCCCTCAGCATCTAGGGACAACACTCTTATCATCTGAGCTAAGCAGCCAGGGCCCTCTTGATTTTTAACAGCCACACACGGGTGTAGGACCAACCTGTTCCACATCTCCAGTCTTGTAACCACTCTCCACATGTGGCTTCTTCTTTATAGCCCTAGTTGTAGGATTTCCCTTTAGCCGGATTTCCGGTCATTCTGAATGATGGTTATTCTGTAGTTTAGTTGTAATTATGATGTGGTTCTATGAGGAGGTGAGTCCCACATTTACCTATCCAACCATTTGCACCAGAAGTTGAATTATGATTTTAAATACTGCCTGTCTTCCACTGTTTAGTTTATCTTTTTTTAGAATTCCAATGAAATATCAGGTGAATCTTATTTCCCATTCTTTGCTATACAACTCTGAACCTCCTACTTCTTTAGTTCATTTTATCCTATTGGCTGTTATCTTTTCTTTTTTTTTTAATTTATTTTTTATTTATTGATTTTAGAAAGAGAAGAAGCAGGGGAAAGAGAGAGATAGAAACGTCTATGAGAGAGAATATTAACTGGCCACCTCCTGTATGCCTCCCACGGGAGATTTGGCCCACAACATGGGCATGTACCCTGACCGGGAATCGAACCAGTGACCTCTTGGTGCATGGGTCAATACTCAACCACTGAGCCTCACTGGCCATGCTCATCTCTTTTCTTGATAGCCATTAGTGTATTTGCAGCAATATCTGTTTATACTTGTTTACCTTTCAATTAAGTAATTAATTTTTTTTTAAATTTTCTTCCTGTAATTTGTCACTTTTTGGTTTCCAACTGTTATTTCTATATTATGAAGCCATTCTTAAATTTTGAATATCTCATTTGATAATTGCACATATAAAAATGCTTATTTAATGATACTTAATTCTTTTTGGAGTACTATTTTACCATATTCCTCTGCTTCATGATTTTTTTAGGGGGATTAGTATATTTATCTACTGAACATTTTTTATTCTTATTTTCTCTTTTCTTCATATAGTAAATTGTATATCTATTGTCAGCCATATTTTGATATTTATCAATATCCTGGGTTTTCCAGGATATGGATTCATAAGTGGTGAATGATTAGGTAGCTCACTAGAGTTCTATTACTAACACCCTAAGGAGCAGTGTCCCTAAGGAGTACTATTACTAGTACCCTAATACATAGTACTTCAAAGTGCACCCTAAGATGAAACCATAGGAATGAATTTATGTACTATAATAGCTAATATTTTATTTTCTGGTAAGTTTCTTAATTTCTGTCACTAGTTTTCACATTTTCCTTTGCAACTATATTCCAAGAGAAGATTCTCTCTTAGCAAGTTTTTTTTTTTTTCTTTTGTTTTTAGGTGGTAACTTGGAAAAAAAACTATCATAATTTTTATGGTTTTGTGCACATTTGCCTATTTTAATTTGGTTCTTTGTCTCAATGCTGATGTTTAAAATGAATCCCTGTAGATTATGCTACGATAGCTAAGTATTTGGTAGATGTCTTTCTCAGTGTAAAGGTGTCTTTTACAAAGTATTTCTAGGGCCTTTAAATATGGATTTTGTTCACTTTTTTGGATCCTGTTTCTGCATCTATTAGAATGATTATAATTTTTGCATGTAGATTCAAATGTAGTGAATTATAATGTAGATACTTAAATGTTAAGCAAATTTAGCATTTCTATGTGAAAATAACTACACTTTTCAACCCATTGAAAAATTAGATTTGCCAACATTTGGTTCAGGAGATTTTAGCTGTAGTTGTTGTTTCTCATACTGTCTTTATTTGGTTTTGGGTACAAGATGATATTTGTGATATAAAATGTATTGGAAAATATTCTGACTTTTTCACTTTTTGAATGTGTTTCTACAAAATTGCATTTGCTTGTTGAAAATTTGGCAGAACCACCTTTAATTTATTATTTTTATTTTTTCAGGGGGTACATGTCACTGTTGGGAACTGAACCTGGGACTCTCTGGTCTGCAGGCCCACGTTCCAACGCTGAGCCAAACCGGCCAATGCCAGAACCCACCTTTAAAATCTACCTGTGTCCGATATGAAGAACTGTCAAAACACTGATTCCATTTCCTAATGGGGGCAATTCAGAATATCTGTTTCTTAAAACAGATAATTTCCCCCTAGAATTTATCTATTTTACTCAAGTTTTCAAATTCATTGACATGTTATTCAGAGTGTTTTAAAATACATTTTTAAATCTAAAATTATACCTTATCCTTTCTACTACTTACATTTTGAGGGTTTGTCCATGTTTTAAATTGACCTTCATAGACATTAGGTTTGATTATTTTTACAAATAATCAATTATTTATTTTGCCATACCTCTTTATTTCATCTTTGCTTTCTGGCTCATTAACATCTGATTGCTCTTCTCATCTCCTGTCTTGCCTTCAATTGCCTTGTCTTCGGAGAATGTAATCCATTATTTGAGTAACACTTCAAATGCATTTTTGATACAAATATATCTAGAATCTAATGTTTTTGATATGAAAAAGTTTATTTAATGATCTACTTTCCTATGTTACTGGAAGCCGAAACTAAAAGAACATTTTATTTTCTTCTATGTATACATAGTATTAGAATTTTTCTTCAAAAAACTCTCAATGTCTTGGTACACATCTGTATTAGACATCTCTCTAAAATGTCTACTCCTTACTCTAAACATTTAGCTGTTTAAGGTCAACAAAAAGCATATAATTTATTTTAGGTTTTTATATACTTTCTGAGGCATTGTAGCATTTTACAAGCACTTGCTGAATAAAGTATAAATGCAAAGATGAAACAACATGTCTGAGGCTGGAAACAGGCACTTTCCAAATGGGCATGGAGTTCTGAAGTCACATATTTTATCACCAAAGTCCCACAGGACAACATCTCACTCAATTACAGATCCTACTTTGAATGAGCCAATGGTGGAATACAATGATTTCAAGGTTTCAATATATATTTTTTGCCCAAATTCAAGATGAAAAAACCTCAAAACATTAAAAAATAAAACTTTGCTCAATGATTGCACATATCTGGAAATGTTTTTGTTTCGCAGATTTCTTGGTTGATAATATTTTCTGTTATTTTTTAGGAAGTGTGTGTGTGTTTTCAACACAGACAAGTGGCCACATTAAAAGTGATCATGAGCAAAAATCCAATGCTTTAAAAAAATGTCTGCGAGAATAACGTTTAGGGTCAAATAGAACACTTCTAAATCTAGAATCAAAAGAACTATTGCTGAAAGCCATTATAACAACCACAGAATCTTTGGGTTTTACTTCAAACATCTGTAACTGCCCTGCTCACTTTCTCTCTGCCAGGGCAATAAGTTTGAACAACATTTTACCCATAATGGCACAGACTACTTTTATACTTACATAGTTATAGTTATAAGACTCAAGCTATTTTTCATTAATATATAAGAAATTATATCATATCAGTAAGAGTGTTGAGTTTGAGCTGGATTTCAGGTACATAATTCAAAAACCAATCAGAAAATAAATACAAAATAAATATTAAGGGGCTTCACTATCTTTATGAGGGGCTGTCTGTACCTCAATTTGTTTTCCATCCACCTTCAGCAGATATGCAACCACAGGCAAGTTAACTTAAAAAGCAGGAAAAAAATAATCATTTTTACTCCAAAGTAATAATTCTTCATGTGCTACAATGGTATTTATTTATTATAATAAGTTTTTTGAACAGTAACACTGATTATGCAAATGAAACCATAGTGGATGTTTGACAAGGAAAACAGGGCTTAAAATTGAGTCTTATTTCACTTTTAGTTTTAAATAAACAGCAACAAAACTAGTGATTTTATTTATTCTCAAAAGAGGAATGAAAATCTAGGATAAGGAGAAAGAGTGTTTTTATTTAGGACATTAGACATCAGATGCCTCTGTTTTAATTGGTATAGATTTTCTCTTACTAAAGTTAAATATTAATTTTATCTTTCTATTTAAAAATTAAAAATATATTGGTATCAGTAAAAGTTTAACAATACATTTGATTTTTACCTGATCACACACTCCATTCAAATTTCTTATATTCTGTTTAACTTTCAGAGCTTCTAGATAAGGGAAATATTGTAGTGCTTAAAAATAGCATGCTTTAATTTACTGTCTATTCATCAGCTAATTGTTTTCAGACAATGTCCTAATCAGATACAGCAATAAAATTTAATGAAAAATTGTATTAGGCAGTAGAATTCTGGACTGGGAGCATACTATTTTCTGCAGTATTTGTAATGAGTAAACTTTCAAAATTATTTTAGGTGAAATCACCAGCTCTCTTGAGCAAAACTTTGTGAGGCTACACAAAGACAGCAAATGGATTCACCAACATACATAATTTTCCATTTAACACAACTTGGGAAGATGACAGGGCAATGCTTCTGCTTATGAATCTGAACCACTTAACGAGATGGAAACACTGCTTCTCACTCACATTTGAGAAAAGAGGTGGTGCCCTGGCTGGTTTGGCTCAGCAGTTAGAGCATTGACCTGAGGTCCAGAGAGACCTGGGTTCGGTTCCTGCTAAAGGCACGTACCTCGGTTGCAGTTTGTCCCTGGCCCTGGTTGGGTCGTGCGGATGGTAGCCACTCAATGTATCCCTTTCACATCGATGTTTCTCTCTCTCTCTCTCTCTCTCTCTCTCTCTCCCTCTCTCTCCCTGCCACTCTATCTGAACAAAAAATGAAAAAATGTCCTCGGGTGAGGATAAAAAAAAAGAGAGAGAAAAAAGAGGTGGCCATCTCTGTGAGAAAAAAACCTTTCACCTAACTGTGGACTGCACTGCAGGATGTAGGATGTAATTTTCAGGCATGGGGATTCAGAAGTTAGAAGTCTACATAAGGAATGCTATGGGAGGAAGGGAAAGAGAAAATATTAGAAGTGATCAAAAGTTCAATGGTCTGAGGTAAAAGAGGTTTTGCATCACTGTTTGATTCAGGAACTACACAAATTGATATTATTAATACTGCATGCTCTACTTAGAAGAACAATTTAGCTATATAGATTTTTGGAAAAGCCAATTTTTATTAACATTGTCTTTATAAAAAATATAGAGAAATGCTCACAAGTTCTGCTTACACATATTTAATTAAAAGTAATCAAGAAATATAAATACATATATACATATTTAGAAATGCTTGCTTTTAATGTAGACATTCTAGTTTTCCTAATCAAAACTAAATAAATGATCCATAATATTAATAAACTTGATGTATAGTGACATCTATAATTATAACAAATTGCTACTAAATTAAACATAGAATAACAATGATTACTATGTCAAATAAATATTAATATTCTCAGAAATTGTTTTTCAAAATTATTTAGCATTATGGAAAAGGCAGGCTTTAGATTAAAATAGAAATTCAAAATAGAAGGATGAAGTACTGATGAAGTACTGCAGTTTATATAAAATTACAAGCATAAGAAGTCTGGAGGAGAATACATGCATTCCTTCTACTTTTACTTTTTAGAATTAACAAAAATCTTTTGTAAATGAGAATCAAACACTAAAATATTTTTAATGCAAAACATCACCCTCTATAATGAAAATAGCCTGAAAGCACGAATTTTGTACCTTGGTCTCTAATTAATGGTTTTCATGTACATACTGACTGTGTAAGGCAGCAAAGTGCTGACAAATTTTACCAATTTTGTTTAGTAAGATACTACAAACATATAAATATATTCTCAGTTAATAGGGAAGCTCTCAAATATAGCTAAGCATGAAGTACTTATAGCTAAGCATCAAGGCGGTCTTCCTGACTGCCTGCTGCCAAGTTCGCTTCCTGCCATTTCTCACTTTCTGGGCCCATCCATGTTAGGTGAAATCCTCTACCACGTCAAGGGAGGAAGGAGGGAGTAAAAGTCATCAATGTTGATATGCATTACTCTTTACACTCTATATTACTGTATTATTTTTGTAAATTATTATACTATTTTTGAGAGGCAATTTGGCACTCCACCTTAAAACCTAAACAAATGCTTATGTTCACATATGATTTGTCTAGGTATCTTTTATTTATTTATTTGTTTGTTTTTGTTACAGATGTTTCTCATTTTCCCCCCATTGACACCCTCCTCCTCTTCCCCCTTGCCCCATTCCCAGCTTTGTTGTCTATGTTCATTGGTCATGCATACATGCATGCAAGTTCTGTGGTTTATCTCTTACCCTCCCCAAAGCTCCACTCCTCTGAGGCTTGTTAGTCTGTACCCCACCTCTATGTCTCTGGGTTATTTTTGTTCAGTAGTTTGTTTAGTTCAAAATATTCCACAAATAAGTGAGATCATGTGATATTTGTCTTTCTCTGCTTGGCTTGTTTCCCTTAGAATAATACTTTCTAGGTCCCTCCATGTTATATCAAATGATAAGAGATCTGTCTTTCTTACAGCTGCATAGTATTTCATTGTGTACATGTATCACAGCTTTTTTATCCACTCATCTACTGATGGACACTTGGGTTGTTTCCAGATTTTAGCTATTGTAAGTAGTGCTTCTATGAACATGGGGGTACATATATTCTTTCTGATTGGTGTTTCAGGTTTCTTAGGGTATATTCCTAGAAATGGGATTATTGGATCAAATGGCAGTTCAATTTTTAACTTTTTGTGGTAACATCATAATGTTTTCCATAGTGGCTGCACCAGTCTGCATTCCCACCAGCAGTGTACTAGAGTCCCCTTTTCTCCACACCCTCGCTAACACTTGTTGTTTGATGATTTGTTGATGGCAGCCATTCTGACAGGTGTGAGGTGATTCCTCATAGTTGTTTTAATGTCTAGGTATTTTTTGACATTTATAAATATGTTATTGTGGGAATTATTATAAATAGAAAAAAGTATTTATGCATAATAGTGTTGTAGCTGAATAAATTATATTAAAACATTAGAAATAACTGTAATGCTGATTAAAATGAATTCATTTTAATACAGTATAATATAGTAACTAGGTGAAATGTTACATAATTATTAAGAAAACATTTAAGAATAATATTAAATATAATAATTACATGTAAATGATAAGAGAAAATGTTCATAAATTATTTTTAAATGTTACAATTCTAAATGTGTGCTTTGATTATAATCTTTAAAAGAAAAAATATATTTTTAATGTAAAAAGGAATTACAAATATGAAACCAATTGTTTGACAGATGAGATAAGTGATAAGACTGTGTTTGATTTTACTTTGTTCAGTTTATTTTGTTTAGAATTAAACAAATGTTTATACTACCTATATGTCAATAAGGTAATCATACACAATTCATAAAAGAGCTTTTCTGTTAGCTATTAAAAAACGGAGGTAAGGGAATTCAAACTATTTACTAAAATTGTGCGTGTGTAAACTAAGGTAAAAACTGTATTTACCTAAGCACTGACTTCTGATTCATTATAAAAGTAATTTAATTTTAGTCATATTGCCAAAATATCCATAAACAAGCATGCAGTCATGTTTATTTGTCAATGACACAAAGCACAAATTCTCTGAACTGCAACCAGAATGGATCAAAATGTTCTCTACTTTAATGAAAGCTTTGCTATACCCCTCATATAGAAGAAGAACAAAGTACACACATCTGCTCTATGAAACTGCTCTGAACATGTCAGAAATAATGAGTGAGACTGCCTGTCAGTAGGGTTTGATCAGAGGACAGAAGGTATTTCTTCTCAAAATTTACAAATAAAATTCTGTAATATCTTGATTCCTACATCATCAGCCTCCCCCAATTCCACACTTCATATTCATTTTAATTTTTTTAACCCTCACCTGAGGATATTTTTTCCATTTATCTTCAGATAGAGTGGGAGGGGGAGAGAGAGAAACAATGATGTGAGAGAAATACATCGATCGGTCGCCTCCCCCAGGACCCTGACCAGAGCCAGGGACCGAACTGCAACCAAGATATGTGCCCTTGACCAGAATTGAACCCGTGACTCTTTGATCCAACCTTATAAATTGTTGAATAAGTTGTTTATCTTGGAGTAGAATGTAGCATAAATATGTATTATACTTCCCTATCCTTCACTCTATCTTAAAATATTCACAATTTGTTAAATATAAATACCAGGATTTAAAAATTCAGTAAGATGTCATAGTCAGTTGGAAGATTTGGAAAGTGTTATTTATTTTTTAGGCCGAAAATTTTTCTGGTAATTATAATAAAAAACAACAACTTATTATTAGTTAGCAAAAGCTAACTAGGTAAAGTAATTTGAGGCTTCCTCCAGTTCACATAAAAGGAAACGTTCCCTTAATCCCACCTGTCTCCAATAATCATTCAAGTGTTGGATACTGAGTCACCAAAATTTTATTCTTATAGAAATGCATACATTTACTTGGAACATAAATAAGCTCATATTATATTAGTACAACCTGTTTTACAAACTTAATGGTATACTATAAAAATTAATCTACAGTTCTACTGTGGAAATTATGTAAGTTCCTAATTATTTATTTCAGCTTTTATTAAAATTAAAGTTAAAACACGACAATCATTTTGATTGTCGAGACCTTGAACAAGTGTTTAATTTTAAGTTATTTACACAAGATTTTGAGAATTCAAGACACTGAGCCATGCAATATAAGTATATGTATTAGTAATGACAAAAGGTTGAGAATATGCAGAAAACTTGAAAGTGCTAAGAACATAAAAGTATCCTGTTTGCTTAGAGACCTTTTGCCACATTGATATTTACTCTATATTTTGTAGCTATAAAATTGGTTGTTTGTACATCTCTCATAGACGATGCTAATTTATCCATAATGTTTTATCTTTATAAATTCTCTTTTAACTATGAGACTATGGTGTTAATATGTTTGAATTTAAAAGAAACTTGATTTCTCATGAATATTTGTAATTGGCAATTAGACTTAAATTGATTGATTAATTAATCTTGTCATATTTAAACTATCACTTGTTAATTCACTTATTTTTTATAATTAGATAAAGTAGAAAAAATAACATTTTCCCCTCTTTTGTTAGAAAGTCCATACAAATATAACTGTACATATTTTCTTATGTGGGTGTATCATACTTTATTCAATAATTCAATTTTCTTTTCTTTTCTTGATCTTTACCCAAGGATATTTTTATATTTATCTTCAGACAGAGTGGGAAGGAGAGAGAGAGAGAGAAACACAGACGTGAGAGAGAAACACTGACTGGTTGCCTCCTGTAGAGCCCGGACCAGGGCTGGGGACCAAACTGCAACCAAGGTACGTGCCCTTGACCGGAATCAAAATAGTGACTCTTTAGTCCAAGGGCCAAATTAGCCACTGAGACAAACCAGCCAGGGCAATGATTCAATTTTTGGTGGACATTTAGGTTGCTTCAAGTAATTAAAACTTTTATAACATCTTATAAGTATTACTTGTACAAAGTTGTAATATGTATTTGTTTAATAAATAAACAAAAAAATCTCAAGATGTTTCTCCAGATCTTGAAAGTAGGGGTTTAATAAATTTCATTTATTAAATTCTATATACCAAACCCTTCAACTCCTAGCACACATATGCACCTTACTAAATTTTGTTGAACATTGAGATTGTTTTGTGGGAAGGTAGAACTTGAATTATGGCCATGAACCCTGAGGATTCCTTTTCCTAACATCACTGAGTTAGATATATGGCTGGACTCACAGGCATTTGTAGGTTCAGAATGCTACAAGAATCGGGCCTTCATGAACATGATCTCAATGAAACAAAACAACAGAAGAAGCATTTACCTGGACGAGGAACATAGCTATGTGGTGAAATTCTCCACGGCCCCCTTGCTTAACAGGAACTGTCATAAAGAATTTTCTGCCATCCCTAGAAAACACGGGCTCCTCATTCTAAAATATAGAAGGAATACAACAATCTCAAAATGGCATATAAAATTTGTGCTGCCAACTATTACTAAATCATGCAGGGATCAGACCAATTTATTTATTTATTTAAAATTAGTTTGGAAAATGGTCAAATTTTAAAAAGTATATAATAAAATATTTTTAAGTGAATTCAATGCGGGGTGTGTGAGTGGGGGGTGGGTGTGTGTGTCTGTGTGTGTGTTTGAATGCTGGGAAGAATGGGGATGCTTCTTAAATATTAGATAGAAATGATTTACAATTAAACTAAAGACAGTTTTAAAATTGGTTCAAAAAATAACATTCACATCTTTACATAAGAGATGATTATGTTTAGCAATTTATCCTTTTTTTGGGGGGGGTGGTATGTGCCCATAGTGGGAACTGAACCCGGGACATTCTGGTCCGCAGGCCGATGCTCCAACCACTAAACCAGACTGGCCAGGGCTAGCAATTTATTCTTAAAAAGAAGGAAAATATAAGCATCTTCTCCAGTTTATTAAAGTAATTTGTTTTCAATTAGAAAATTTTATACCATACAACATTTAATATATTTTTTTGAAATCTTTCACTCAGCAACTCTCCTTACTTGAAGATACATTTCTTTTTTTTTTTTTTTATCCTCACCCGAGGACATTTTTCCATTTTTTTGTTCAGTAGAGTGGGAGGGAGAGAGAGGAACAGAGAGAGAGAGAGAAACATCGATGTGAAAGGAACACATCGAGTGGCTGCCACCCGCACAACCAACCAGGGCCGGGGACAAACTGCAACCGAGGTACATGCCCTTAGTGGGAACCGAACCCGGGTCTCTCAGGACCGCAGGCCGACGCTCTAACCGCTGAGCCAAACCGGCCAGGGCGAAGATACATTTCTAATGATGAATATATATGTATTAAAGATACAAAAATAAAAAGCCACAAAATAGGGAGGAATTCATTGAAAAACATTTAATTCATTTTTTCCATTCTACTTCTCACCTCTCCACAAACACAGAAGCACAAGCTCAATTGATGGTTTTTAAATTAAACTCTAGTAGCATGTTAGAGCAACAAAATTATTTTTGATAATTAAATGATAGAGATTATACATATAGGTTGCTCTTTCTTGCTTCAGGGGAAACATTAAGAAAATGGATTTACCTGACAAAACAATGTGTTCTTTCCTGTTGGATTACTGGTTGATTATGTATATAGTATATTGAAAGGCTTTGACATGGTTTCCTCTCTAGGTCTTTAAATGGCTTACAAGCCCTTATAGATGATCTGACCCTCTACCCTTTCTGACCTTGTCGTCTTCCATTCTCCTGATTCCTCACTGGCATGTCTCTGTGGCAGGACCTTCGCACTACTTAGTCCCTAGTCTGGCTCTTTCTCTTATTTTTCATATCACTGCTCTTCACCTTATCAGTGAGGTGTTTCCTGATGACTTTATATAAAGGGTGATCGAGGAAGCCAGATCATTTAACTCTATTTGAATTTTTTTTATTCCCTTTCACTTTTTATTTTTGTCCATGATGCTTAACACCATTCAACATATTATGCGGGTATGCATTTTTTGTATATGAATGTATGTGTGTGTGTGTGCTTAGGTGCATAGGTAGGTAGTATTCCTATAGAATGTAAGCTCCATGATGCAGGGACCTGGTATTCTTCATTGCTATATCTCCAGAAGCTGGGGCAGTGACTGTTATAATTGTGCTTAATAATTATTTCCTGAATAAGTAAATTAATATCTATTTTAATCATCTCAGGAGTTTGATTCTAGCTTCATTAAGAATATCCTTTGATAGAAATATAAAAATAATATTTTACTTATGTACTTCATAAACATTCGTGAATAATAAGATGATATATACAAATAATCTTAAAATTCAGAAATAATATAAAATTCAAGGATGGGAAATTCCACTACTGGGTATATAATAAATACTGAAAAGGTACTTAACTGTGTAAATCATGTCTTTCAACTATGAGCAGAAATTCTTTATCTTCTATCTCTCTCTCCTCCAAGATATTTCTCTCTCTCTCTCTTTTTTCTAAATCTTACTTATTTTTTGCTTAAACACATGAAACAAAAAATATTTGCAAATTTTCCTAGTTAGGGAGTTTCTCCTAGTTAAGCGACCTCTTCTCAGAGATTCTAAAAAGTACCCTGTGCTCATCTCTTCATGGCTTGCAGTGCACTCTGTTATAGGGTTGACTTCTTTCATGAGGTAAGTAATAATTAAAATAAGTTGGCAATTTTGTCTATTTTAGCTCTGTTGTGTGGGACACAGTAGGCGTCCAACTTGTAATTGAATAGATAAATGCATGTGTACAATAGATAAAAGTATTTGTTATATATATATATATATCATTCAATCTATCACATTTACTCCAATCTTTTAGCTTGTCCCTTACTCAACATTCACCATTTGTGTTTTGCTTCAAAATCAAATCGCTTTTTTATGTCATGAGAATTTCTGAGCATGCTCCTTTTTTATTTTAGTCCTCCAAATCTGGTGCCTTAAAATGGTTCAGTAAAGGAACATATGGGGACTGTAATCTTAAATGTATAACTGGACTTAAAAATCTTCAGCACTTGCCAATATCTGGCTATAAACATACCATTCCAGGAAGAATCCTCTCCAATAATCAAATTAAGGAAGTGGAGCCAATCTCACTGTCTATTCTCATGATCCTAAGCAAATCAGTGTTTCTGACACACAAGGCAATACATTGGGGATACCACATTTTATCCCTGACCACACAGTTTGTACACCGGCTAACCCAAATGTAAGTCTTTAGAAGCAAGGGCAAACATTGCCACTTCACTCTGCTCTTCCTATTCTCCAGAAAGTAAGCATATAATGATTATAGTGCTTCACTTCATAAATACTATCATTCTCATCTTTCAAATTTCATCAAATTCTAAGTATTTCATAAAATTTCCTTAGAGCTTCTGGAGGAAAAGTCAACTGTGACAAACTGCCGTTTGCACTTTCTTACTGAGTAATTTATAACTTGTTTCTTTGCTTCAAAAAATGTTTCCATTAAACATTCATAAAATTGGTACTTAAAATGTAAATAACATAATACCTAATGAGCATGTATTATGTTGATATATGTTAGACTATTATGAATGTCACTGGCAATAAACCGATAGCAAAATAAGTTGAATAATGCAGGGTAATTCCAAATACATCAGTATCCATATATTATTGTTTTTCATTGTTTTAATTTCAGTATTTAAATTAATTTTGTGAGAGTCCATTATTGGCCAAAAAAAAAAAAAATCAAGGTTTTTGGCATCAATTTTATTTTGCCCATTGACTAAGAAGAAATAATTTATATCAAGATAGATAGATGATAGATAATAGATAAAGTATAAGTATGCCTATCTGTCTATAATTCAACTAAGAAAAGTTTAGACTATTTATTTATTTATTTTATTGATTCAGCAAATATTTATGGAAATTTCTTATAAAAAGACTCTATGTTAGGCATTTGGTTTACAATGGAGGACACACACAAAAAGAATATATTTCCTGTTCTTCTGAACCATTTTTTAAAAATCGCAGAAATAATTGTATAACTATTACACAAAAATTACACTTGACTTTAAAATATGTTTTATTGGGGGATGTGATTTGGTTAGGGAGGTGGGAGGAGGTGACTTCTTAAGTAGGTGATTTAAGATAAGGTTTGCAAGATGGGCAGCCTTCACATAAGAAAGTAGTTGAGAGATTTTTTCTGTTTAGAACAAAGGTTCACACAAAGGCCTTGTGAGTATGAGAGCAAATGTGCCTAGAATGAAGAAAACAATGGAAAGGATTGTATGGCACAAAGCTGGAAATGGGTTCCATTTAATTCCTTGTAGACTATTTAAGAATGTTGGTCTTTATCTGTAGACTAAAAGGATAGACAAAAATGATTTTAGCTGTGAGAGGGAAGTATGAGGGTGATGTGGCTAGTAATCACATCTAGATTTCAGAAAGGTCACTCAGCCAGCCTGCAGTGTGGAGAACAGACTGGGAGATGCTGTAGGGGTTGAGCGTGCACCAGTTAAGAAGGAACTGCAGTTCCTGTGGTTTGATCCTAGACAGTGTTTGTGAACTGTAGAAAAGTAAATTGACGTGAGATCTTTGAAAGTAAAATCAAAGATAAGGTAATGAATATATGCAGATAAATATGAGAAAAGGTTCAAGCATAACTACTAGGTTTATGATTTTAATAGCTGGATGGATAACTCTAACCTTTGACTCCTTTGATAAGAAGGTATAAGACTGACAAGAAAAGAAATGTGTTCAGTTTGGACCAGTGGAATGTGCAGTTACTTTTATAGTTTTAGGAGGAAAGACCAAGCATGAATGTAGATGTTTCAGAATTCAGAGAAGTCAGTTGTTTGGGGCTATACATGTGGGGGTTTCAGTATAGGAGTGGTAACTGAAACCACAAACATGTATGACAACTAGGAAGATAATTTAAATAAAAGATGACTGTAAAGAACAAAACAAGTCAAAACCAAAACAAAGCAAACAAAATACTCCTCTCTGCAAAAAGTAGAGATAGCATTATTAGTAAAATTGATTCAGGCATGTGGATAATCTGCTTATTTCCTTCTGCAATGTCCAGTATGAGACCATGTTGTGGAGATATTTGGTAGTTTTTCGATTGTGATCATTTAGAATCTAGATTCATTTGTGTAACGAACTAGAAGTGTGAGCTAAGATATATTTTGTGGAG
The DNA here is from genome assembly GCF_014108415.1 of Molossus molossus. Lineage (NCBI taxonomy): Eukaryota > Metazoa > Chordata > Mammalia > Chiroptera > Molossidae > Molossus > Molossus molossus. The sequence goes on from NW_023425346.1 coordinate 13,908,669, forward strand.
GAAGTGTTCATCTGAAAAATCTTCACAAAACTAATTTATTGGGCAATATGAGCAATGTTTCTAGTTTTAACTTTTTCTCTCATCTGCACAAAAGTTTACTTATATGAATGAGCCAAAAAATGGATCATCATTTTTCTGCCACTTATATCCTATAAAAAACAGAAGCAATCTTTTTATTAATGATGCAGAGAAAGACCAAGTCATAAATATTTTTATGGAAAAGACTCAGTCAAACATGTAGAGCCTTAAAATCATATTTTTAAAATAACTTCTGAAAGTTATCACATTACAAATGGGTGAGCTGCATGGATACAATGATCAAAATGTCATATAAAGAAACCACTTATACTATACCTGTTTGGAGAGCCACGTATCTGATGTCATCTCGTGTTTCTGAAACAAAACAATGAACTTCATGAAGCATCCAAAGACCAAAATGAGCATACATCAATTTAACAATTTTTACAGTGTTATTTCAAGCATTTTTTCCTCTCCTCAACTAGTGAAATACCACAATTTAAACTTATTGAATAATTATAAAATTGGGATTAAATAATAAGTTAATTATAAAGTTTTTCTTTGGTCAACTCCTTCAGAATTCCCAGTGGTACATCACCAGAATAAAAGATCATTTTTCAGCTCTTTTTCTTTACCTCATTCAAACTGTTTCAAACCACTAAACACTGCCTCTTTTCATCTCTAAGCATCACCAGGAAAGAACATTTTTAAGTCCTTCAAAGGAACTGGGCAAATAGCCAGGAATACATTTAAAAGGTACACATTCTTTCAACATTCAATCAACTCTTCACTATAGACATAAACATTTGAAGCGACAAAATATTATCTTCTTTAAATACAATCTTGCAAAGAATCAAAGTCAAAATCATATTTTAAGCAGAAAAACTAGATTAATTTAATCTCAAGATAAATACGTGTAGCTGAAAAAATTTCAGTAACACTGTTTACATGTAGTAATTTATAAACAATCTTGTATTTTTCTGGAAAAATATTCTATAAGAAAAGTATGAATGAAGAAAAAATTCATTCATAAAATCCCAATCCAAAACATTTCTTCTTCTTCATTTCTTGCTGTTTGCACCTCAGCAATAACCATTTTTTATATTTATAAAACACACACACAAAACATATCAATTTCCACTGCTCATTAGTATCACTAAGTTTTATTAGAATCGATGAGATTCCAATATTTCACATACTTACTTGTCTTATCTCATTTAGAGTGAAAAGTAAAATATTTTAACTCTATAAATGAAATTAAATATAATAGAATACCAATAAGGTATCAAAGCAATAACATGATAAGATTTCTATGTCTATTTCTTTACTGAAGCATTTTAACATATCTTTGCAGTTATCTATATAGATAGATTATCCTTCTATAGAAGAGATAACAGGCTAACTCTAACTAGAATATGTACATTTCAGTGTTTTTCATTCATTTTTATTTATTTTATCTTAATCTGTATTTTTTATTTCTAAAAATTTAAAACCTATACAAAAATAAAAATAAGAACATAATAATCTCCTCCATAAACCCATTACCGAACTTCAAAAATTATCAAAAATACACCATCTTTGATTTCATCGATCCTCCCACACTTATTTTTTATCACTGAACTATTTTAAAGTAAGTCCCAAATATCATATTAGTTCAGTTGTAAATTAATCAATATTTTTATTGATATATATTTTAGCCACAAGATAATTATCACACAACAAAATTAATAAATATCCAATGATATAGCCTAATATCCAGTCTATGCTCAATTTTCTTTGATCTCAAAAAATGTTTTCTTTTTTTACTTTAAATTATTTTTTTTTATTTTTAAGTTAGTGTTAATTTGCAATATTATATTAATTTCAGGTGTACAACTCAGTGATTAGACATTATATAACTTACTAAGTGATCATCCCGATAAATCTCGTACCCATCTGACACCATATATAGAGATTAAAATATTATTGACTATATTCCCTATCCTGTACTTTACATCCCCATGACTATTCTGTAAATACCAATTTGTCCTTCCTAATTCTTTTACCTTTTTTACCCACCCCCACCCCCTTCCCATCTAGCAACCATCAAAGTGTTCTCTGTATTGATGAGTGTGTTTCTGTTCTGCTTGTTCATTTATGTTTTTTAGATTTAATTGTTGGTAGATATTTATTTATTGCCATTTTATTATTTATATTTTTATCTTTTTTTTTTTTTTCTTTTTAAGAAGATTCTTTAACATTTCATGTAATACTGGTTTAGTGGTGATGAACTCCATTAGTTTTTTGTCTGGGAGTCTCTTTATATGTCCTTCAATTCTCAATGATAATTTTGCTGGGTAGACTAATTTTGGTTGTAGATCCTTGCTTTTCATCATGTTGAATATTTCTTGCTAATCCTTTTTGGCCTGCCAAGTTTCTATTGAGAAATCAGATGACACTCTTATGGGAGCTCCCTTGAAGGTGACTAACAGCTTTTTTCTTGCTGTTTTTAAGATTTTCTCTTTGTCTTTAACATTTGGCATTGTAACTACGATGTGTATAGGTGTGGGCCTCTTTGGGTTCATCTTGTTTGGGACTCTCTGTGCTTCCTGGACTTGTGAGTCCATTGCCTTCAACAGGTTAGGGAAGTTTTCCATCATTACTTTTTCACACAGGTTTTCAATTTCTTGCTCTCTCTTTTTTTACTTCTGGGAACCCCATGATATGAATGTTGGTATATTTAAAGTTGTATCACATGCTCCTTACACTATACTCATTTTCTGGATTGTTTTTCTATTTTATTTTCTGCTTCCTTATCTTCCAAATCTCTGATTTTATATTCTGCTTCATCTACTCCATTATTGATTCTCTGCAATGTATTTTTCATTTCTGAATGGTTCTTTATATTTTCTAGTTTTGTTTTTATATTTCCTGTTTCTTTGCTCAAGTTCTCATTAAGTTCATCTAGTCTTCCCCTGAGTCCATTGAGCACCCTTATAACCAGTGTTTTGAACTCTCCTTCTAGTAAATAGCTTGTGTCCATTTTGTTTAGTTCTTTTTCTGGAGTTTTCTATTCTTTCTTATGAGATATGTTTTCTTGTCTCCTCATTTTGACAGGCTCACTGTGTTTGTTTCTATATATTAGACAGATCTGCTACATCTCCCGGGCTTGGTGGAGTGACCTTATGTCATAGGTATCCTGTGTATTCCAGTGGTACAGCCTCCTCTTTAACCAGAGCTGGGTACTACAGGTGCACCCCCCATTGTGTGTTGTGTACTCCCTTCTACTTGTTGTTGAGCTTTGATTACTCTTGGAATGTTACTGGAAGGGATTTACCCCTGGCTGATCAGCTTCAAGAAGTGGCTGCAATCACTGTGGAGATTCAGCTGTGCAGCGGCCCAAATCACAGAGCAGGTATTACTTCAGCAGGGCTCTGGTGCCCACTGAGTCCAACCTTTGAGTGTGTCTCTCATGGAGATGCTTGGATAGTGATCCAGCATGGTCTGAAGCTATGCACTGGGTGTGCTGGCTCTGGGGCCTCCTGGGAGGTGCAGGCCAAGACCAGCTAGTGCCATTGTTCTGTCCAGGGCCAGCCAGCATGAGCTACAAAGTGATTTGCAGATGGCTGCTACTTTTGCTTGTCTTTGAGGTGCCCTAGAAGACACCAAGCTGCAAATCAAGGCTGGCTGCCACTAATGTTGGGTCTGGGGTCACTTAACGAGAGGTATGGGGCATGCTGATGCCAGGTGTTGTTAGTTTGAGAGATTTTAGAAAAGTCTGAAGCATGATCCAAGATAGGCTGTTTAATGGAAAAGCCACTGGAAACAGCTTATGAGGGCCCACAAGCTGGGTGGGGCAGTGTCTCAGGGAATCACCAGGGTAGGGTGAACGGTAATAGCCAGGTTGATGGAGACTTAAATATGGGCCCATGCACTAGCTTCTTTAGGGGCAGAGCTTGGAATAGGAACAAGGGCCTCTGCCAGCACTTCTTTCAGGGAGAAAACTGTTCCTCCAGCTTTTGCCTTTATGCCACATACTTCAGTTCCTCCCCGTATGCCCCTGGTTCCTTTTAGATGCTGCCCCAGTGATTCTGGGTATGACTGTGTGAGCCCTTTAGGAGGACTATCTCCTGAAGCCTTCCATTTCACTCAGCCACAATCCCCACTGTTTTTTACATCCAGAACTTATGGGAAATTTTCCTCTTAACTCTGGAACCATGGGCTGGGGTTTCCAGTGTGGGGCTTGTTCCTCTCACTTCTCAGAATTGGGGGGGGGCATGTGTAGCTGAGATATTCCTCCCAGTTTTTATCTGTCACACATGGGTGTGGGTCTAGCCTGTTCTGTGTCTCCGCCCCTCCTACCAATCTCAATTTGGCTTCTTTTTATATTCCTAGTTGTAGGACTTCAGTTCAACTAGATTTTAGGCAGTTCTGAGTGATGATTGTTCTGTAGTTTAGCTGTATTTTAATGTGGTTGGGGGAGGAAGCGAGTACCACACTTACCTGCATCACCATCTTGTCGAAAATCCTGCTACATCAAATGTGGGTAGTTTTTCCTTGAAGGTTTCCTCTTACTTGATTTGAGATGTCACTGAAACATTTATCTTAACCAGCACTACTGTCCTCTCTTCTTGGCTGCATCTCCTGCCACCCATGCCTGCCGCTGAACCCCCTGCACACTTGCCACTTCCTGGCCCCCACATTCCAATTTTTTGAAGTCGTATTAATCAGCTGAATAAAGAAACTGCCAGAACACTTTAACAAATAAATCATAAAATCCTAATCACTCTATAAGCTATTCAGGTGAAAGAAGGTGATTGAAATGAATCTCCTAATAAATAGAAGCTAAATGTGAAGAGTATCGGTCAAACCTAATAACAAAATGGCCGATTTATTTACCTCATTTCCGCACCTACTCTCAACATTTCAATCAAAGAGCAATTTCTTACCCTTTATTTCTCTCTATAATAGACTATTAATAACTGTGTTTTTATTTTATTTATTTATTTTGGGGGGGGTTCTTTTTTATTATTAATTTATTTATTTTTGTTACAGATGTTTCTCCTTTTCCCCCCACTGATTCTCCCCTACCCTCCCTCCCCGTCCTGTCCCCAGCTTTGTTGTCCATGTCCACTGTTCATGCATACATGCATATAAGTTCTGTGGTTTATCTCTCCCCCACCACCCTCCTCTTTAGGGGATTGTCAGCCTGTACCCCACTTCCACGTCTCTGGAACTACCCCATTCCTCAGAATGTTTTGTTCATTATATTCCACAAATAAGTGAGAACATATGATACTTGTCTTTCTCTGTTTAGCTTGTTTCACTTACGATAATGCTTTCCAGGTCCCTCCATGTCATCTCAAAGAATAAGAGATCTTTCTTTCTTACAGCTGCATAGTACTCCATTGTGTATATGTACCACAGCTTTTTTATCCATTTGTCTACTGATGGACATTTAGGCTGTTTCCAGATCTGAGCTATTATAAATAGTGCTGCTATGAACATGGGGGTACATATATTCTTTCTGATTGGTGTTTCTGGCTTCTTAGGGTATTTAATAACTGTGTTTTTAAAATATTGAGGTATAACTTGAGTATAGTGAAAAGTACAGATCTGAAATATATGTCATGAGTTTTGAGAAATTTATTTACATCCCATCAAGATATAAGAAATTGACATTTCCTCACTTTCTCTCATGCCACTTCCTCGAGGTTCCAAAAGGGCAACCATCCTTCTGAACAGTTCCCCATATATTATTTTGCAATTGAAATCATGTATTATGTACTCATTTATGTGGGGCTTCTTTCACACCACATGATCTGAATTTTATTCATATTGTTGAATGTAACAGTATTCTGTTTCTTCTTAGTTTGCTGAGTAGAATTCCACTGTGCAGATATGCCTCATTTGTTTACCCATTCCTTGTTAATAGACAGTTAAACACTATCCAGAGTTCAGCTATTATGAATAAAGCTTCTCTAAAGATGTTATTTTACAAATCCTTTGGTGTCCACAGAGTTTGATTTCTCATGAAAATATCTAGGAATGAAAATACTGGAGAGATAGATGAAAAATAGATAGATAGATACATAGATAGATAGATAGATAGATAGATAGATAGATAGATAAATAGATAAATAGATGATAGAGATATAACTTTTGCCTCACACTGTATAACTGTATATAACTTTGTCAGATGCACATTTTGCAACATACTTTCTCTCAGTCTGTGATTAAGTATTCAATTTCTTAATGGTGCCTTTGATGAAAAGTTTCTAATTTTGATGATGTCTAATGTATTTTTTTCTTTTATGCTTAATGACTTTTGCCTTTTGAATATAGTAAAATATCCCATATTTTAATCTAAAAAATTTACAATATAAGTTCTTAGAGAGGGCTGTAATTTATCTCGAATTAATTTAAAAATATAAGATAAATGTCAAATATCATTGGTTTTTTCATTTGGTTATTAATTGTTCCAGCACCACTTTTCCCTATTGAATTGCTTTGGCACCAAAGTTGAAATTAATTGATCATATAAATATGGATCTGTTTCTGGAAACTCTATTCATTTCAGTTGATATATTTGTATGTCCTTGTGCCTCCACTACATTTTTTTAGTTTCTGTGGCTTTCTAGTTATTCTTGAAATCAGGTAGTGCAACTCCCCCACTTTCTTTTGCATAAGATTGTTCTGGTTCATTAGGTTTTTTGCATTTTTATATAAATTTTTATCTTTTTTAAATTAAATTTATTGTGTCACATTGGTTAATAAAATTATGGAGGTTTTAGGTGTACAATTCTAGAATACATCATTTGTATATTGTGTTGTATGTTGTATGTTTATCCTACCAATTTGAATGCAACTGATGTCGTCCATTTATATTTTAGAACCAGCCTGTCTGTTTCTACCAAAAAAAAAGTCTGCTGGGATTTTAATCAGTAGTGTATTAAAACTAAAACTATATTTCAATTTGAGTATAACTGATATCCACATCACTAAGACTTTTAATTCAAGAATGTGGCACAGCTTTCATGTAGTTTAATGGTAGTTTTGTTTATTTTCCATCATAATATTGCTAGTATATAGAAATATATTTTGGGTTCTTAATTCTTTATTTTGAAACAAATGCAGCTACAGAGAAGTTAAAGACCAATTTAAGAAACATCTGCATATTCTTCAGACATATTTCTCATTTACTTATAATTTGCTCTATTTGCTTTATTATCACATCTTTATATATACTGTTACTAAACCAATTGAGAGAAAGGTGGAACTATAATTCTTCAAATCAATTAATAGTTTAGAAAAACATTTTTTTTCTAAATATTTTGACAGAAAAATTTGGGTCACTAGATCCATTTACCCCTAGTTAATTCAGTACATTTTTCTTTAAAATACTACAGTATTCTATATATTTACATATTTTAACAATAAAATAAAATCAACAAATAAAAGAAACACTGACTTTTGAATTGTGACCTATTCTAGTGTTTTATTGTGGATTTCTTACATTTTATTTATACAATAATGCCATCCACAAATCAAGATATTTTACTTATTTCTTACCAATCATCGTATTTATTCTTTGCCAAGTTGCTCTGATTACAGTCTTTAATAAAGATTTTATAATATTAGAATTCGTACACTTACCTTATTGAGAATCTTAATATGAACAAGAAAAGTGTTTCACAATTTACTATGATATTTCTTGGGGTATTTTGTGGGTATCCTTTTTTATATTGGGGATTACTTTCTATTCACTTATGTTGAAAGTTATGAATGAGTGTTGAGTTTTGTCAATTGCTTTATTTATCTTCTAAAATAATTACTTATTTTTCTTCTTCTGTTGAAATATGAGTTACCTTGAATGGTTTTTAATAATAATATGAAACTCACAGGATAACCCCCATTTAGTCATGATGACTATTCTCAATATTGCGAGGGATAATTATTAATATGTTTATGGATTTTTAAAATATATGTGTGTTCATCTGAGATATAAGTAAAAAATATTCTCTCTTGTAATGCCCTTGTTTATAATGGTAGCATAATCCTGTCTTTGGCAGCAGGGTCCTGCTACTGCCTTTATAAAATGAATTAAAAAGTTAGTTTCCTTCTTCACTTTCTGGAGAATGTAGAAATAAAAATTATCCCCGCCCCCCCCAAGTTTTTTTTTTAGATATACTAGACATATAACATTTTATAATTTAAGGTGTACAACATAATAATTTTATATATGTATATATGGTAAAATGATTACTACAAGAAGTTTCATTTATATCCATCATCTCACAGAGGATTTTTTTCCTTCTTTTAAGATTTACTGTCTTGTGAACTTTCAATTACACTATATAGTATAGTTAACTATAGTTATCGTGTTGACTTTACATACCCAGAACTTATTTACCTGACAACTGGACATTTGTTCCTTTTAATCACCTTTATCCAACTCCCTCATGCCCCACCCCCACCTCTGGCAAACACAAATCTAATCTCTGTTTCTATAAATTTGTTTTTTGATTCCACAAATGAGTGGGATCATACAGTATTTGTCTTGCTCTGACTTATTTTTCAAGGTCCACCATAATGTCACAAACAGTAAGATTTCCTTTTTTTTTTTAAATGGCCGAATAGTATTATTTTATATGTGTGTATAACTTTTTAAAATCTATTCATCCACTGCTGGAAACTTAGTTATTTTTCTATATATTGGCGATTGTAAATAATGCTACAATAAACATGAGGGTACAAATATCTCTCTATGATAGTGATTTTGTTTCCTTTGAATAGCCCAGAAGTTGAACTGCTGAATCATAAGGAAGCTCTACTTTATAATTTTTTGAGTATGTGCCATAATGTTTCCGCTAATGTCTGTACCAATATACATTCCCGACACAGTGCACAAGGGACCCCTTTTCTCCACTTCTTTGCCAGCATATCTATCTCCTGTCTTTTGGTGAAAGCCATTATGACAGGTGTGGTTTTGATTTGCATTTCCCTAATGATTAATGATGTTGAGCACCTTTTCATATACCTGTTGGCTATTTGAATATTTTCTCTTGGAAAAAAATGTCGATTCAGGTTATTTTCCTGTTTCTAAATATGATTATTTATTTCTTTTGCTATTGAGTTGTAGTAGTTCTTTATGTATTCTCTATATTAACACTTTATTAGTTACATATTTAGGAAATATTTTTATTTTCCCTTTAAAAGAGTTAACATTGTTCTGTCGGACAGCTAATTTATAGGCACATGAGCTTGACTGCTTTAAGGTTTGATTTGAAGATTTATGAAAAATCATGTAAAACAGCCTTATTCCTAAAGCATTTTCTTTCTGGGCCCTGAGTAAATGCATAGGGTTTTCAGTGAGAAGTTTCTATTTTTGCCATTGGGAACTACAAAGTTTCCAAGCATTGTGCACCCCGCAGTTTCTCTCTTTGATTCTTTATGTCTATAGCATGTCTTAGACTTGCACAGGTGAGCAATGAGCTAAAGTCTTAAGAGGTCCTTTACATAGATAGCTGAAATTCTTTTCTGTATAGCTCCAAATTCTGTGATACTTGTCTTGCAAACTTCAGCCACAGGAGCCTCGGACTCTGATTCTCCCTGCCTACTTGAAGCAGTGGTAACACTGTGCCTCTCCTGGGCACCATCTCCTGTGCACGGTGGTCTCACAAATACCACCCACAGGCAGTCGTATCGAGGCCCATCTTGCATATTAACTTAATTTCACCACTTTTTCCCTAATCTTCCTCATGCCCAACATCTAAAAATAGGTTTTGTAATATATTTTGTATAGTTTTATAGTTGATTGTAGCAGAGATGCTAGTCTGATAACATTTACTCCAATTTGTCCAAAAACAAAAATTTGAAAATTCTATGGTTATATAATTGGGAATTCTTTATCTAGTACCAAGTATATAACATAACAATTTAAACTGATCACAGTATTTCCTCTACTAAGAACATATAGAATTTATTGCAGAATTTATGAAAACTGATTATAGAAATGTAAATACAACCTGATTTCAAAACAGAGTGGCTCCAAAAACACTTTTTGTTGCTATTTTTACCTAATTTAAGTTTAGAGAAATGGTCTATTATTTAAGAAGACAAATCTAAACTACAAAAAAAAAAAAAAGAATTTTGGGGATGTGTTTAAAGAAAACAGAGAAGATACATTCTAACTTTTCAAATAATCAAAGTCAAAATATACAGACATCCCCATTTGAAAATGACACTAACATGGCTTGGACTATCCTTGATACTATATAACAATTCATATTTTTAATTAATTTTTTTTTCCTTTATTGACTTTAGAGAGAGAAGAAGTGAGAGGGAGAGAGAGGTAGAAACATCAATGAAAGAAAATATTTTTGACTGGCCGCCTCCTGCACCCCCCCTGAAGATCAGGCTCACAAACTGGTCATGTGTCCTGACCGGGAATCAAACCAGCAACTTCTTGGTGCATGGGTCAATGCTCAACCACTGAGCCATACTGGCCGGACTATAATAATTTATTTTTTAATGAATTATCATCTATATTTCTTGCTATAAAGCTTGCAAGCTTTATAAATTAATGTATATACTAGCAGAATGATGCTTCCTACTACCTTTTGAAGATAAATATTGAAGTATTTACACAAAGAATTTTTAACTATCTTTCTGAATGGTAGCATAAACTACTTCATTTTAAGCGTATAAAAAAAGTAAATTATACTCACTCTACTACAAGCACCGGTTGTGGTCTCACAGACCGTGAGGATAGAGATGTTCTGAGGTCGGTTTAACCATCTGACCACTGTCTTGGTATTGCTTATCCATTTAACCATTGTGATATAGTATTCTCTAGTTGGAAACAAAATTAAAATCTACATTTAGAGCCAAAGAACTTGTATACTACCAATAATGTAAACTGTTATATTCAAGAATAAATGAGACACTATAAGGATATAAGAATGTCACATCATAAGAATTTCTATTTATATATCACTTTTTCAAATGTTCACATATATAAATACAAATACATGTGTATGTAAACACATGTACATACATATACATGCAGCTATAAATATACAGAACATTTAAGAATAAAATGGAAAATGATTCCCAGAGAGAAAATCCTTGGAAAGAGAAACATAATCAAGATGCGAGACAATTCTGTGTTATGCATGACCTCCATGTTATTTCACTTTATGCACGGGGACTTGGGCGAGAGAACAATGAATGCTTTGTTTTGTTGTTTGTTAGCTGTTGATAAAGGGCCAGTCCTAGTCTTGTTCATGGTATTTTTTACAACACTTTTTGTACTCTTATTTATTTAAAACAAAGAAGGAATCAAACTGAAGGAGAAGAAGGAGTTATTGAATATTGGGTACAGTGAGTATACTAATTTGTGGGGGCTATGATGTCCTCAGGCTGGTTATAGATTGGGAATTTATATATTTTCTCTTTATATTTCTTTCACTGTAGATTCTGTTGGGAAATTTAATTAACATATCACAAACAGAACAAAATTCGATCATCAACATTAATTCAATTAATATCAAAAAGAAGGAATAAAAATTTTCCAACAAATTTGCCCAATTTCAGAGAAGATTAGATGCTTCTTAAGCAATGGCTTGAAAAGTGCCATCCATGAGTATTATCTTAAATTAATTCACCCAGTTTTTATGTGACTCCGAAAAAATCGCCTGTGGGAGAAAAGCCTTGTGAGACAAATCACCTGTCCTTATACACACCTGGGTTAGACATTCAGCTACATGAGACTTACATTTCTAACTTTACTGAATATCTACTGCTTCCTTTAGCAAGCCCATTAGCCCAACAAAGTGAAGATGTAAGCAGTAGGCAAGCATAACTTGTCATACAGTGAAGACTGCCATATTTTCTTAAACAATTTCTTCAAGACACTTGACAGCTTTTACAACACAGCTGAGTCCCACTTGAAAACTGCCTAGAAACTCAGTAAAATCATACTGTCAAATTCCCCAGACAGAGTTAACAAGGCAAGGCAACTTCATATCAAACACGCAACTGCTTTAGGAATAATCTTTGGCCAAATCAATGGATGTTGAGGTTCTTCAAAGAATGATACCCTGTTTATTTTTTTACTGTGCTGTCCATAAACTGGTTTATTTTGCATGCATTACTATGTCTGGTAGTGTGGGTATTAAACAAGGGGAAATTTAGGTATTAAACTTTAATAGATTTATCTAGAAGATTTAACATGGAGAAAATGATAGTGGGTACTATGATCAATCAATCAGGAAAGGAATTCTGACAATATATATATTTCTGATTAATTAGCATAATTTTGTTTGAATTGAAGAAAAAAATCATTGTAAACAATTACCAAAGATTGCAAAATCAAGGTAACATTTATGGAAAAATATAAATAAAATTGCTATACAGAATATTTTAAACCCAATCAGACATTTGCCACAATAAGCTTCAGTGAGTAATATTATCTTTTGTTTTAAGATAAATAAATATAAACAATTTTTTAAAGTAAATAGCAATAGCAAAATAGAATTTAAATATTCATCTTGAGTGTTTTTCCTTTTAAAGTAGCCCTCAAATAAAATTTTGTAGGAATATCTTTTTGTAATGTCTTCACAGACATTGACACATTACATTTATCACTTATAATGGAAGATCTTGACTTTCTTAAAATAATTTCATATTTAAATAACAATTAAAATTCAACCAATGTAAATCTGATGAATAAATGATTTTCTATATGGGACACTAACTTAGGTGTAAAATTAAGTTAAAAATTATAAATTTATAGTCATACTGCTTATAGCTCTTTTTGATTAAATAATGTTATTTTATGTTTTCATGCATAATGTATCTATATTCATAAGCAAATTTTTTTCTTATGTAAGATGTCTTAGTATCTATCTTATTTATAATTTGAAGAATGAAAGTTCTCCTGAAAATTGAATTGTAGAGACTTTCAGGGGTCATTTCAAACCATTGTAATTCCCTGATAAAGTGTTGGAAATGTCCAAAATCAAAGTTAAAGTAGAGCTTGTCACATAAGAAGCGAGGGAAGGTATATTTACCAACTAAATCACATTCTATATCCTTTCTTTCTTTGGACCAGAATCCTAGGTGCATATATCTTTATGATATACAGGTAATGTCTCATCTGCCTATTCAGTTTGTTTATAGGTATTCAGGCTTCCTCTGAATGAGGGAGTAGGAAAGCACCCTTTCCTGCAAATGTCACAATCCTCAGCCTGCCTGCTGCAGATGTGGCTGTCCTCTGGAACTCCATCTTATGAACACAGTAGACCGTGTGTCCCATGACCAGTGGCTAGCAAAAGTGTCCCTTCCTTATAACTATTTTTCCTGCTTATTCCTATTCTCCTTGGCTCTGGGTTCCCCAGGAAGTCCTTGAGGATCTGGACCTCTTGGGCCACAGAGGCAGAGACAAGCAGGTTAGAGGGACTGCGCTCAAGTCAAAAAGACTTTCTATCTGCTGGGTGGTCTGGCACAGGAGATCTAATTGTTCACAGGGTATGTGAAATGGAGGCCCCTGCATCACCAGCAGACAGGTATGTTAGAAACTACACCAATGTTGTCACTGGCTTCCTGTCCAATCACTACTCTGTGGTCACAACATTGTTCACATACAGTTATACTGAGCTCATTCTCTTTCAGATAATCCGGGATCTTTGCCCATAAGTGTAGTGTGACAGCATTCATGACCAATTCATAGCTACTGTCTTTCAAAGACCTCTATTAACAACTATGCATTACTCATAATAAGGGACATTTAGGACACTTCCATGAATGTAGACATATTTATTAATTAGATACAGATATGCATTGGTAGAATAAAAGATGTAGACTAAACATATGCAAGTGAAATAGAGAAAACATGGTACTATCTAGCATAGAGTGTCAGGGCAATATGACCCTGTCACATCAATGGTACAGGCTGAGAACAATGGGTCACTAGGGTGGTGTGACTAAAAAATATTTCAAATAAGTAAAATAATGTCAAAGATACAAAGTAAGAAGACACCAAAAACAAACCACTATCTTCACTCTTCATCCTCCAGATTTCAGAACACAAAGGATAATCACTCCCTTCTTCCCCCACAAATGTGACAAAACTTATCCTGTGGAAAAATCTTTATGATTCATTATCATAAAAAACATTTCCACAACAATTCATTTATTTTAAATGTATACCTGTAAATTCCAATAAAAATACTAATGCTTGTAATACCTTAAACACACAGTGTAACAGTTAACAAAATATTTCTTTATCTTCAGGTGAGACTAATTGTCTAAGTTCTACTGGGTATTCAAGAAGGGTCATTATCTTAATCCCTATCATGCTACATTCTGAAGAATCTACACAGACCATAATACAAACACCAATAAGAATCTGGATTGAATGAGTATTGAAGAAAAGTTGCATTCATGATCTGAATTTGTTTAACAAAGGGTCTTTAGCTGATTCACTATTTTTTTTTTTTAATAATGGGAGTGTGGGGTAAGAAACTGTAAAGATAAAGTATGCCTTCCTCAAATAAAGTTATTCTTTTAGTAAATGAATTGAAATATATTTTACATTTTTTTACTAGAGCATAACTATCTGTTTGAAGGAAAGTTCTATCCAATAATAAGACTAGCTTGGAGAATTTTTTCTATTATAATTATAAACATTAGTTTTTATAATTAATTAAATTGACCAACCAAACCATTGGCAGACCAAAACAGGTGACCTAATACCTTCAAATTAAAAGCAAACCTTGTTGCCCTGGATAGTTGCTCAATGGTTAGAACATTGGTCCATGGACCAGAGTTGTAGGTTCAATCCCCAGTCAAGGGCACATACCTGGTTTGGGTCATACAGGAGGTGACCAATTGATATGTCTCTCTCACATCCATGTTTCTCTCTCTCTCTCCCTCTCTCTCTCCACCCCCCCCCCCCTCTCTCTCTCTCTCCGCCGCCAGTCTATCTAAAAATCAATGGAAAAATGTCCTTGGGTAAGGATAAAAATTTAAAAATATATAAATAGAATAAAAACAAATCTTGTTCTTTAGGCTGGGATTCAGGGGATATAGTTTATAAGGTAGCTCAAGTCATAAAAGAACATCTTTCTATATTCATCTTACTAATCATTCTTCCTATATAGGTACATATGTATTTAAATATTATTGTCATCATGGTGATTTTATTAGAAATAAAAAGGCTATAGAAATGGTTATACATGAAGTTCAAGTTTAGTGAGACAAAAAAAATATAAAAAGGAAAAGTTTATAACTACACTGAGTAATAGAATAAGATTTGCTTATTGATTGGCACTGTACAGGTCCTGTGATGATAAAATAAAAATATAGCAGATATTTAGATAACATACCAGAAAGATTAAACATGTAAATTATTATAAAGTGAATTAATTATTTAGGTATTCTGTTATTATGAGTTTAAACAGCATCTCAAATGATATTGGTAGCCATGCTATGAACAGAATACAAACTCCAATAAGGAGAATGGGCACTTGATGGCCTCAACAGGGCATATGGAAAGTATCTTACTAATAAATTATGTATGTTCATCCTTTCACCTGATAAAGATAACAATGATTTGGTATTGCTTGAGATTTAGAGAAATACTGTCACTAATAAAAATGGAAATATTGCTACTAGTACTGGTATCAAAATAATATATTTAAATTTTTCAAAAATATAAAGAATTTGAGTTAGCTTAGAAAATTTTTAAAATAACATATAAAGAAAATTAAGAAGATAGGTAAAGGAAATAAGTTACAGAGGAAGCAAGTTTTACTATAGGTAAACTTCATGCCCAAAATACACTAATGAAAACACAATCAGTTACATAATTCACAAAGCACAGAAGAAAAATATGGCAGGTTTTCAGAAGCATAAGTACTACCTAGATAAATCATAGATGTCTGTATTTATATAGAGAGACAGAGAAATTGAAGACATACACACACAAAGACAGAAGGAGACTGAGACAGAGAATGACAGAAACAAGACAGAAATAAACATAAACAAAAACAAAGAAAAAAACACTTCTCACATTGCTTCAGAAAAATCAGTGTGTTCTTGTGGACATCTCCAATATATCCCTAAAGTAATAACAATGATGAATATCTTAAGGACAATATTATCCTTAAATTATTTGTGTTGAATATTCTCCATTTGCCAGGTCCATTCTCCAACTCTTACCCCACATTATCCACAAGATGGACCCTGCAATGAAACTGCTTTGACAATAGGAGTCCTCTGCAGGAACTCAAAGCTTGAGAAGAGGGCTCAAGGTATTTATCTCCAGGACCCACACTCTATTAGGGTGTGGCTTGGCAATCGCTGAACTGCTCCATCTGTGGACAGGTCCTACTGGCTGGTCCATTTATCTTCGGCTACAAATTTTCAGGTTTCAAAACTGATCCTGTCCCTTACTTCTGCGGTCCTGGGGCAGTAATAACTTTCTGCTGTTGCAGACTTGATGTTGCTTTCCCATCATTTGTGAGTTTCCCTTTAATTCTGTCCATATCTTTGTTAATCGTCCTTTAATTAACTACATTTATTAACCTTCTTGAGTGTGTTACCTTTTTAATTACTAGGACCCTGATCAATAAATTTTGAAAGATGATATGCTCTTTTAATTATTATTTTATTTTATAACACTGACATTTATTTATTTATTTTTAAATGTTTTTATGGAGTTGCTTTCGGAAAAAAAGGAACGAAGAGAGGGATAGAAACATTGATGTGAAAGAGAAACATCAATAACATCAATCAGCTGCCTTCTGCACACCCCCTACTGGGGATTGAGCCCATCCTGGCACACGCCCTGACTGGGAATTGAACTAGGATCTCTCAGTTCATGGGATGGCACTCAATCCACTAAGCCACACCAGCCGGGATGATATTCTCTTTTAGATCTCAAGTATCTAAATAGGGAGATCATAATAGTTTTCAAGAAATTTCCCTATGGCTAGAGTACTAAGATTAAATAATTGAGATATTGATAATCCTAAAACTAAATCAAGAAAACAAAGAGTTTAGTTTCCATTTGATGTTCATCTAGATCAGCAGTTCTCAACCTGTGGGTCACAACCTCTTTGGGAGTCAATGACCCTTTCACGTGGGTCACCTAAGGCATAACAGTAGCAAAATTATAGTTATGAAGTAACAACAAATATAATTTTATGGTTGGGGGTCACCACAACATGAGGAACTGTATTAAAGGGTTGTGGCATTAGGAAGGTTGAGAACCGCTGATTTAGATGAATGCAGCTTTCTTTTATTCACACCCTAGAAATCTCTATATTTTTTTTTTCACGTTTGTGTATTTCTGTGCCCAGTCAAGCAATATGTGGCCTCACAGTGGCTATATGCAGATAATATAAAATTTCACTGATTACTTTTTTTTTTTCTTTTCTGTGAGTTGGGCTAAAGTTTTCACCAGGAATAAATGAGTAAGAAAATATATTTCTGTTAAACAGGAGCATGGGAAATAATTTGAAAATACCAGTTTTGAAGTACATTTTGATCTTGAGTTTTCCAACAAGAAGAGTAAATCATACACTTCGGTGCATTTCACATGCCACAGTTGGTACTTATATAAGACTGAGAGGCATAAAAAGCAAAACTGTTATTTAGATTGTATAGATAAGGCATCACCTGACTCTCTCCAAATTGTAGCCCAACATCATTGCTAAACCAGTATATCTGAATTACATTAAAGTGCTTTGCCTTCAAAGGATATTTCTCACTCTCAGTTGGTTACATTATATTATTTTGTGTACTGACCTTCCAACAGCTAGGAATATGTGATATCTCTTCACAATGGGTGACTAATTATATCATATTAAAGAGATGCACACTTAACTAATACTCCAATAAGTGACAGTTGTTTCTGTCTTTAGGAATATTTGTGTTTGAAGTTACTCTGCTGTAGCCTATCTGGTGAACTCATGATGTTGCTGGCGGAAACAGGGCTCTTCCCAGCAGTCATGAGAAAAGCGTTTCAGGAACCATGCATAGGAGGATGAGGTGTAGTGATGAGATTTACTGGAGCAAAAATAAAGAACTGTCCCCAGTGCTTGGTTTCTCATCCGTGACCAGATGGTAAGCTCTTCTTGCTTCAGGGGAAGGCCAGCCTCTGGGGCCTCAATCCCAAACTTGTCCTCACCAAGCCCAGGGCCCAGAAAATCTGTGCCATTGGCCTGGCATTGTCAGGGCATCCAAAGCTTTTATAGTTAAGTTCACTCCATGACAAAGCTTAGTCCAGTCCAGTGTCTGTCCCCATCTAGCTAGCTTAGTGTCTGCCCCTGGCTGCACTCCAGCTGGTGCTGCGGCTGCCCCACCCAGAACCTGCTTGTGAATGAACTTTCTACGGAGAGCAAGCTAGTGAATAAACTGGGGTGGGGGAATGTTGCTGCCAAGAGGGGCCTCTGTTAAGCTTTGATTGTATTCTCTTGGGCCTGGGAAAGAGCAGGCTGCCTTTCAAACTAACCAATCTTTTGTCTGGGTCTTTGCGGTCTCGCACTGGGCCTGCACCCTATCCAATCCCTTTCCCAGATCTTCCAGGATTTCAAGCCCTCATCCAATCCCTTTCCTTTTCCCACACGACACTCCGCCCCTTTATGGTCGCCATCTTGGCTCCCATTGCGCATGCCTCAGCAGAGGAACGTGCCCTTTATTGTTAATTCCTCCCCCACAAGGTTGGGTGAGGGGGGTTGGTAAGTCCCCTGGGAGATTGGCAGTCAGTCCTTCCTCACTACACTGGTGGAGGCGGGTACACGGAGGGAATGGGAATTCCTTGGCAGGGATTCAGCATCCCCTGTGGTGTCTGAAGCTGTAAATTCCAGATTTAGTTCTGATTATATGTAATTTACAGACTCAATCAGGCCCAGCTGCCTTCTCTTTCCTTAACTCCTCGCTGGCTACAGTAACATTTAGAAACCCTTTCATGTAATAAATTCAAGATTGGGGATCACTTTCTCCTATTAAAAAGGAACCCGGACATTTAAAAATTGACCTCCATTTCAAAGACATTAAAAAAAAAAAATAACCAATGATAATTAACCAATGATTAGGGTAGTCAGAACCAGAGAGAGGTAGAGGAAATTGCCCAAGGTCACAAAATTAAATGGTGGTAGAGATGTGATTCAAACACTCCAGTTTAGTACCCTTTCTGTTAATTCAGAGCATCAAACAAATCAGAGGAAAAGACAAGAATTAAAGATCACAGCTCACTGGTATGGCCCAGTGGATTGAGCATCCTCCCATGGACTGAGAGGTACCCATTATTCTGATCAGAGCACATGCCTGGGGTTGTGGGCTCAGTACCCAGTGGGGGGCGTGCAGGAGGCAGCCATCAATGTTTCTCTCTTACATTGATGTTTCTCTCTCTCTCTAAAAAAAAAAATTAATAAAACATATTTGTTTAAAAAATTAAAGATCACATAAAATATCAATAGTTTTTATGTTTCATTTGTGACTAAATTTTTCATAGCTGGTAGACCAAACTCAAATAGAAGTTCCTGTCTAATTTGGTCAACCCTACTGCATTCTACATGTCAATTCACTTGGTCTTTTAAGGTCTTCCATCACAACCTGGATGGAGTGCTCTGTAACTTGATGAAATAGGCTTTACCTCATTTTCTAACTCTGCTACCAACTAATCCTGAGGGTCTGTCTTGACCATTTTTTAAAAAAATCTCTGGATCTCATCTTTTCCACTGATCAAGAGAGCAGATTATATTAGGAAGTTAATAAGAACCCCTCCAGTGTAAATATTCCATGCATTTTTATTATCTTTCAAGTAGAAAAATTTTCCACACACAGCAAGTTGTACTTTCTCTGAAAATCCCCAACTGTGATTAAATTTTTCTAAATATGTCTATGTGACAACATTTAAGTGGAATATCTCTTTGAATCAGTCACTATGCATTGATTGATCATTGATGCCATCAAAATAAACTTCAAGCTTACCCCCATATTATTCAGTATAGTGTAAAACTATTTTCCTGAAACAACTGCCTATCTCATTTCATCTTTAGAACTGCTTTAAATTTTCAAAGAGCTACAATATTTCAAAGAATCACCCTTGAGGTTTTACATCACTCTGGATTTCAAAATCCACATGGTTATTTGATTAATGTTCACAAATGCAGATTTTGCTGACACATCAAATGTGTTTCTTTTTTTTCCCATTTAAACTTCTTAAACAAGAAGGCGGCTTTTTATTTAGGGTATGTAAAACAAAATTTCATTGCCTCGCTGGTGTGGCTCAGTGGATTGAGTGTTGTCTCATGGACTGAGAGGTCCTGGTTTGATTCCTGGTCAGGGCACGTGCCTGAGCTTTGGGCTTAATCCCCAGTAGGGGGTGTGCAGGAGGCAGCTAGTTGATGTTTCTATTTCTCTCTTCCTTCCTCTCTCTTTCAAAAAAAAAAAAAAAAATCAATAAAAACATTTTAAAAATTTTATATAACAAAATCTCATTAAATTTCTCTTCCTGGAAAAGAATGCTAGAGAATCACTGGTAAGTTATGAGGGAAAAGCTGAAAAACTGCACACATTTTAAGAAGATTATACTATTTTCCCCCAATTTTATTTTATCTTTATTGTTGACAGTATTACAGATGTCCCCCCATTATTTCCTCCTTGTCCCCCAGAACCTGGTTCCTGCCTCATCCCGGGTCATCACCACCCTGTTGTCTTGTGTCCACAGGCAATGCATGTATGCATATAAATTCTTTGGTTAATCTTTTCCCACTCTCTTCCTCCCCTCTTCCCTCTGAGATTCCTCAGACTGTTCCATGTACCCATGCCTCTGGTCCTATTTTATTCATCAGTTTATCGTGTTCATTAGATTCCACATATAAGTGAGATCATGTGATATTTACCTTTCTCTGACTGGCTTATTTTGCTTAGTATAATACTCTCCAGGTCCCTCCATGCTGTCTCTCTCTTTTTTAAAAAAATATGTTTTACTGATTTTTTTAAAAGAGAGATAGGAATGAAGAGAGAGACAGAAACATCAATGTGCGAAACATCAATCAGCTGCCTCCTGCATGTCCCCTACTGGGGATCGAACGTGCAACCAGGCATGTGCCTGAACGGGAATTATGCTGGGACCTTTCAGTCCATAGGTCCTCGCTCAACCACCAAGCCATACCAGCTGGGCCATGCTGTCTCTTTTAAAGAAAAAAATTAAATTAAATAGAGTCACTATTTTCAGGAAGAAAAATCAGTGGAAAATTACCTTTTATTCCCATCTCTCAGTCACATCTGCAAAAAGCCTAATTCTCAGTATATTTAGTTATTTTGTGGTACTGCTAATTCCCTTGACATGTTAAAGGCTTCCTGCAAACAAGAGACGCAGAAGGACTTCATCCTGTACTAATGGAGGCAACCTCAGCTTTACTTTCAAGTAGATTTGTTGAACTGATCACATCATTCTCTAAATTGCAACAGAATGATAATTAGTATTAAACTATTCCCTGATAAAAGTGAAAATAAAATTGCATACCTTGATTTAAAGCTTTCAGGTGGCATGAGTTCCAAAGTGTGAGTTGGTCCATATAGGTTTACAACATATAATTTGACTGTTGGGTTCACTTGACCTGCCTTTGAGAAAAGAAAAGTTGTAATGCAAATACATGAAACATTAGAACAGATTGAGGAAAGGGAAAGAAAAAAGCATTTTGATTATTTTATAATTTTGCTAGAATGGGGTGTTTAATTTCTCTGAAGTAGAAATTATTTTCAATTCAACAACTTGATTGCTTTCTATTGTTTTTGAAGATTGCTGCTTCACAAAGCATTTTAGTTAGACAATTAAAGGTGATGGAAAATCATGATGACTTTACTTATTAGGTAGCGCTACTGTGTTCTTTTCGTAGAATGACAGCAGAGGGCTGGCTTTACAAAAAAAAAAAAAAAAAAAAAAAGCCTAGTAGATCAAGCAGCTACTCACATTATGGATATAAAATGTAATAGGAAAAAGTTTGTCTAATTTAAGAAAAACAAAACAAAAAACATACCAGTCTAGTGGCAGATGCTTAAAGTTCCACAATACCTTATCTATTCCATGCATTAATCATCCTAGGTTTTCTCTGGAATTAATGAATATTAGATGGAGTATAAGTGACCCTTCGGAGGTGGGCCATAAGCAGACTACCCTCACTCAGGACCCAGCATGAGGAGTAGAAAGACAGTGGTAAGAACATGTAATTTGAGTTTCATAATTAAAAAAAAATATATCAAATAATAACTAGCTCTATGGAAGTTACTACATTTCTAGTTAATAATATCTGTTAAAATTTACATGAATGATATCATTAAATGTTTCTACTACAGAACTAAGATATAATTATAACCTTTTCCAGATGGAAATGGAGAACCTCAGCAAACTGCAAGGTGAAATACCCAGTCACTGAGGGAAGCAGTATGTAAAGCCAAGGTGCTCTTAACAACTGGAGTTTTGCTTTTATTTCTTTTTTAGGTAATGGACATCCATGTTTTTCTAAATATATTATGAACTCTTAGGGAACAAAAATGGGAACTTTCACCAACATATCTCAAGCATGTTGAATGAATGAATGAAATAATCTTTATGTGAGTAAATGATTAACAGAATCAGTTGACTACTGTGGCTCAACATGTTGATGCCATTGTGCTGTGGCTGGTGCCTTAAGAGAAAATCACATGAGCTACATGGAGGAGGAGAAGAAAATTAAAAGTGAGTTGAAGCCCTGGCCGGTTTGGCTCAGCGGTTAGAGCATCGGCCTGCGGTCCGGAAGGACCCGGGTTTGGTTCCCGCTAAGGGCACGTACCTCCGTTGCAGTTTGTCCCCGGCCCTGGTTGGTCGTGCGGGTGGCGGCCACTCGATGTGTCCCTTTCACATCGATGTTTCTCTCTCTCTCTTCCTCTCTCTCCCTCCCGCTCTATCTGAACAAAAAATGGAAAAATGTCCTCGGGTGAGGACGATAAAAAAAAAAAAAAAAAGTGAGTTGAAGTCAAAGACCTGACAAAAGTCTAAAGAGAACAATACAACTGTTTTAAAGATGTCAGAGAAATATCCATGTTCAAGAAATTGGCATTCACAAAACCCAGAGTTAAATCAGGACCAGAAACAATAGACTGCATTACATCATTTGTTAGGTTATTACTAATAATTAGCATGAAGGGAAGGAAAGAAAGATGACTAAGTGTAGTAAGAGGACTTGCAGGACAGTGAAAGCACTCTACATGTTACCACAAAGAAGGATACATGTTATTCATTATACATTTGTCCAAACCAACAGAATGTACACCACCAAAATTGACCCATCATGTGAACTATGGATGTTGGGTCACTATCATGTGTCAATAGTGCTTCCTCAGTTGCACCAAATGCACAGTTCTGGTGGGAGATGTTGATAATGGGAGAAGCGATAAATGTGTAGGAGCAGGAGGTATATGGCACGTATTTCCCAACTTCTCAATTTTGATGTGAACCTTAAACTGCTCTAAAAACTAAAGTGTATAAAGAAAAATGAGTAGCACATCTGTGGGAGTGTTTCAAACATGGGTCAGACGTTTGCGTCAAAGAAAGAAGTCAGGAAAAGCTGTCACTCCAGAAATGCAGCGACTATTAGGGAATATTATGGACATGGCTCCTAGAGTACAGGGCTTCCTGGAAGATGAGCTATGAGTCCGCCTCACACAGAAAGCTCTGGTGTCAGATTTTGTAAAGCTTTTCATTGTTTGAAATCCCCAGTGCCTGGGGTAATTGTCTGGGGCAATGCAGTGTTCTGCCACACCTAGGAGCTGTCTTTCACATCACTTTTGCTTTAATTAAATTGCCACTTTCCTTCCTGACAATATTGGCCTTATCCACATATTTTTAATCTAAGCATTCCTCTAGCTTGATCAGGTATGGTCAAATTTAGAGCTGGAACACAGTACTTAGTAGTGCCATTCAAAGTGTTATTCTCTAGAAGCATCAATCAGTATCCACTGGAACCTTAGAGACACAAATTCATGGGCCCCACCCAGACCTATATTCAGACCTAGAATCAGAATCTAAGGGCGTAGGCCTATGTTTTAACAAGATTCAGATAACTATAATCAGTGTGAAAATATAAATAAAACACTGATATATGAATATCAATACAAAATAAATACCAGTGTTTTATTAAAAATTTGCATGCATACTGATTATAATTTAGGAATTCCCAGATCATATATATATATATATATATATATATATATGTGTGTAAAATGAACTGATATATATAATCAGTTCAGTGGTTATCGAAGGTTGCCCTGTTTCTGAACTGGTTTAACTTTATTTGTGAGTCGGATAACTCTGGGTTCAAATTTAACTGTTACTTACTGGATATGGACTGCGGGCAGGATGTTAAAGATCCTCAAGTAGTATTTTATTTGGTTATTCAAAAATGACACAACTCTGAGAATAATATGTGACAAGTCAGAAGTCTTGCACCACAGTTGGTTTTCTTTCTATTGATAAAAATATCTCACAGTGTTGTTATATGGACTAGCAAAAAATATGACATATAAAAGTACTTAAGATAGTACATAGTAGTGAATTAAAAAGTGATAGTCATTATTAAGTGACTGACTTTTGCAGTTAGTGAAAAACTGTGTTTATATTTTTTTATTTCAATAAACTGATTTTAAAAAAAGAGAAGTTAAATTAAATTTGATCTTTTTGTGAGTTCTTATCAATGCCACTAATTTTATGGCACGTGGTCAAAGACATATAGGCTTGTTACCACATCCCAAGGCAGTTTCTTCATGTCCATGTTGCACTGTAAGCCTTTACTTGCACAGAATCTCTGGTATACCAATTAGCTTCTACATGAAAACAAATTAAAAGTTGCATTCACATGTGGCCAATTTTAGATAAAAAAAAAAACAAAACATCAGGCTGTTTTTAAAATTCAGCTGTTCAGCATTTTATAATCTTAATTAGATTTTTATCGTTCCACGGAGTTTTGAAATTAAGTGCACATTGCAAGTTCATCTGCACCTTTAATACTTGAATTGTTACAACAGTTTGGGAATGAGAGGAGTTCGTCCATGTGCGTTCACAGCCACAGTGGCCGCAAAGACTGCAAACTCATAGAATCCTTCCTCTATGGTTCTGAAACACAAGCCTCAATAATAATTAACCTTATTTTACTGGCAACTAAATTGCCATTAAATGAGATAATGTTTTAATTAAGAACATTAACCTGAGGTTACTGAGATAGAACTGTGCATCTCTTCTGTGCTGAATTGCTAATGAAGGGTATTTTATGAGTTCTGAATCATGCTGAATTAAGTAAAATACAAATATATTTGTTTAGTGTAAGTATTTCATTACTAAATCTGACTACATTGGGTATTTTCTGCACTCATTTTAATCTAGTTTAATTTGAAACACAATTTAGAGAGAACTCTATGCATTACTTCAATGTCTAAAATACCACTTTTTGAAAGTTTACTACTTAAGTAAGAGCAGCAAATCAAGATGCATTTGTTAGTGAAAAACAACAACTTTTTTTTTTTAACCAGAGTAGAAAATAATGAGACATTAAAATCTCAAGTACTACACCCAGCATGATACTGACATTATTTAATATGAGAAAAAGGACCAAAACCCAGACCTAGTTTCTTTGAGTCATATTGTCTTAATTACCTCGGCAGAAATTCCTACTGGTGATCACTTGAGGACTTGAGATTATTTCTTTGACTACTAGAATATATTTATTTATTTTTTTTATCCTCACCTGAGAACATTTTTTTTCCATTTTTTGTTCAGATAGAGTAGGAGGAAGAGTGAGGAAGAGAGAGAGAGAGAGAGAGAGAGAGAGAGAGAGAGAGAGAGAGAGAGAGAGAGACATCGATGTGAAGGGAACACATCGAATGGTTGCCACCCACACTACACAACTAGGGCCGGGAAAAAACTACAACCAAGGTATGTGCCCTTAGCGGGATCCGAACCTGGGTATCTCTGGACCACAGGTCAAAGCTCTAACCACTGAGCAAAACCGGCCAGGGCAGAATATATTTATTTTTAACACTCCTTAGAGGTAGTCATTAATACACACTCAGGACCTTCATCCTGTATTACATCCATCTGTATTACATGTATCATATATTATATACAACATATAGTACATATGTTTATATATGGCAGGTGTGAGGCTTTCTAAGAATGCTACTCGTACATGGTGGACAAAAGTAGGTTTACAGTTTACAGTTGTTCATGTGGAAAATAATACAATTCATAAATAATAATACAAGAATTAACTATTTTGCTTACTCACTACTATAAACCTACTTTTGCCTCACCCTGCATCTAGCTAAATCATGAGTAGGAAATGAAGTAAGCACAGCTCCAAGTACATCTGTAACCTTGTCCAGAAGATACTGTGATTCCAGGCACATCTTCTGTGATGGGCTGATGTTGTTTGGTAGTTTTATAGCGAGAGACAAGATCAATAAATTTGAGTTATTTCCCTGTTCTTAAAATAACTGGGACTTTCATAGAAGGACTTAGCCTTTTGGAAGCTCAATTTGTTTATTTATAAAATAGAGGCAATTGTGAAGAGGACCAAAAGAGGAAAAAATATGAAAAGTCTCTCTGAAAACATAAAGCATATTATCAGCACACATGATTTACAGAATTAAAAAACAAACTCTAGTATTTTCTTTTGCTTAACTTTACTATTAAGACATATTAAATAACTAATTAAATAATAATAAAGTGTCTAGATTTGTCAACCCTGTGTCTTCTAAATTATCGATGATACATTTAAATTTCCTCAGATGCTTCTATTTGTTCATTTGCTTGCATCGGTCTTGTGATATTATGAGGCCTAGGAATGTCCAAGTACAAGCAACCAAGGTCCGGCTATTCATATGGCTGTTATGTGTGAATCCTAAAATCTCCACTTTTTTGCTGAAATGAATTACAAAAATCTGTCCCTTCCTGGGGCTGATTTTATTCTCTTTGTGCAGTGTACACACTGGACAGCTCTGTGTGAATATCTTATCTACTGGCATAAGCATTACACAGTATACCACGAGTTCTTCATCTTGTGTCTAAATTGTCAGATGATCTTTCATTATACTAAGTAAAATCAAATGGTATGGGAATAATGTATTAAGAAGTCTTCAGTTTTTCTCTGGAAAAAAGCAGGTGCAATATGCTGGACAGGCACAAACGGTCAACGGGGCAAGTTTTAAGTACTTTTCTTGGAGTACAATAAAAACCTCTTAGTTAATATGCTTATTTGGTTGCTAGGTCAAATTGCTATTTTCTCCTGAAGAGCACTGGGTATAATATGTGACTTCCAATGTATGTCCAGAGAAGACCTTAAAAATAGTATTTCAAAATCCTGGAATTAGATTCCTCGGGGTCCTGCTGTCCTCCTTAGGTATCACTCAGTTATTTAAAGCTACACCCTGTGGAAGGAAGACAGAATGGGGGAAAAAACAGTACAGAGTCACACTCTCCTTATTCCCAATTCTCCAGCTTTAAGCCTTTTTCTTTCCACCTTGGAAAACTTGTCTGGCAGATGACAGAAAAATGAGGAAAGTCACCCACACTCTGATCACACCTTCACTGCAGGTGTAGAAAACTATGTGTGAAAGGTAACTGTCCAGTACTTAGTCCAGTTAATGCAATGCACAAATTGAAAAGTATAAAATCATCGTGCTGGGAAATACAAAACACAGCTCACTAAAAGAATGGCTTAGCAGTGGCTTCTAAAGGAAATAAACAGCCAGGTCTTATCTAATTGAAAGCTGAAATGTATCAACTAGAATTTTAAAAGTTTGCTATAAGACATCTTTACATGATTTGGACACATAGAACATGCCACTGATAAGCCCTCTTTCTCATATAAACACGGGGAGTATAAACTTTAAAAAAGAGATTTTAAGTAATTAAACATGGTATATACTAGAAAAACCAACACATTCCAGGTGTTTTTGCAACCTGCTCCAGAAGCCTTACCCAACTCTTGAAAATAGTTTTGCCATCTGGGCAAAATTTCTGTACTTGCCTCAATCAATCAAACAATTCCATCTACCCTAGCTATGCCTGGCCATGGCTCTACCCTAGCGTTTTATAAAGTACGTTCCAGAGTTTGCTCTGCCAAAACAGTACTGAAGTTAATACTAATAAATCCTTTATGCTTAGTCTATTCTTTATTGGTGATTCTTTATGCTCCTGCAAATTCTTTATGCTTAGTCTACCTTTCATAGAAGATTTATAATATACATTAACATATAGTACATTAAGTGCTCTAAGAAATCATCTGGAAATTGCTAGATTTTTTTTTTTTTTCCAACTAAGAATTTCCAACGTGTTTGACACTTTTCCCTCCTTCAGAGTGCCTACTGACTTCTCACAGAATATATCTCAAGGAAGAACCCTTTGCTCGGGCACAGTGCTTCCCTTATTTCTTCTCACCATCTTTCAAGTGGGGAGGTGAGGGAAAACAAGAATGAGAGCATCAAAGGAAAAGAAATGCAACAAAGTAAAAGTTCCCACACTCCAAATCATCCTTATGTCTTCCTACCCAAGCACTGTGCACAGAATACTGGGAGCTCTAAAATGATGAGTCTGTCGGCAAAGGGAGCTTCTTCTTTTATCCAAAGACAACTTGTTTGTGAACCAAGAATACTGTCAGTGAAGTCACGGGTACAGA
This sequence comes from Molossus molossus, assembly GCF_014108415.1. Classification (NCBI taxonomy): domain Eukaryota; kingdom Metazoa; phylum Chordata; class Mammalia; order Chiroptera; family Molossidae; genus Molossus; species Molossus molossus. The sequence goes on from NW_023425346.1 coordinate 13,937,393, forward strand.
GCAAAGAACAACAAACAAGCACTACCGTGTAACTTACCTTAGGATATGGATACTGCTTTCCTTTGGGATACAATGCTCCAGTAAACCGAGGAATAACCATGTTAGGCACCAAGGAATCATTTATCATCAGGAAGGCAAGCCTTTCTCCATCTGGTGACCACCAGTGGGCGATGTGAGAATACAGAAGTTCTTCTAGAATAAATGAGTGTTATTTGAAACCAACTGTAGAGATGTGGGCTCAGTGACCCACAAACATCTGTCCTTGAAATCTCCATTGTACATATATATTTTCTATGCAGTGTGTTGGATTTTATCAATTTCATGAAGCATTCTATTTCTGAGCTACCCCTTTCATTCCAGAAAAAGCAGATGCAAAGGAAGGAATGAAGGAAGGAATGAATGAAGTAATAAAGTCAGGATTTCATGCATTGTCAGCAATGTGAACGGAGACAATGAAAGCACTATCAGCATGAAAAGAATGAGAACAATAAAGACTAAAATGTAGCATAAAACCATATTCATATCAGCATTCATTCATATATGAATTTAGTCATATTTCCATCCTCTCATCATTAAACAAGTTGAAATTCCTACTAGATTCATTAAACTATTTTAAGCTCTAAGAAAACAGAATAAGAAGTATAGTGGCCCTAGCCAGTGTGGCTTAGTTTATTGGACCTCATCCCATGCACTGAAAAGTTGCTAGTTAGATTCCCAGTCAGGACATAGTTTCGGGTTGCGGGCTCGATCCCAGGTAGAGGACATGCAGGAGGCAACAATGGATGTTTTGCTCTCACATAGAACTCTCTCTCTCTCTCTCTCTCTCTCTCTCTCTCTCTCTCTCTCTCTCTCTCTCCCCCCTCTCTTAAAATCTAGTTATTTACCTAATAAAACTATACTGGATATCTTTTGTGTGATCCCAGATCCACTATCTATTTTTCTATACCCGCTTTCTGGCCCAGGAAATTAACCTGTATGGAGTACATCAATAGGGCTCCCATGTTCTCTAGGGCATGGCCATCAGGGTTCTTTAGCAAAAGATTAGAAGAAGCATAAAGTCAGATTTACTTCTTTAGCTCTATTCTGAATTGCCACCTTGCTGTGCGCTTTGAATGACGACACTACTCTTGTCACCTCTCCATAATTTTCTGCTTTTGTATCTGCTAAAGGTTCATCTCTATGGTCATAAGCTGCTGCTAGTTTAGGTTGTAACTCTGTCACTTATATTTTCCTGTAGTTTCAACTTTGTAAACAGCCTCTTTGTACATACATCCTCTTCACATTATTGAAAGTGCCACTTCTTTTTTGGGGTGGGACCCTAACTGATACCAGCAGTAGACTCAGGAAAAAGACCTTCAAAAATAGGGCAAAGAGGGGAAAATGGGGAACATCTGTAATACTCTCAATAATAAAATTAATTTTTTTAAATTAGATTTTAAGATTAGGTTAGAGATACATCCATCTTTAATATGTATATCTTTGATTTAATAATAACCTTTCCAGGAGGGATTGGAGCATAGATAATCCATAGTAAGGGATGGAATCATGAGTATTCAATTGTCATTGGTAATGAATGATATAGCATGAAGTGCAAATAGAGAGGAAAAACAGTGTGAGGATAAGAGGTTGTAACACTTAGTTGCTACACACAGTGGCAACTGTAAAGATTGTAAAGTTTACATGGTTCTTATATCTCAGAGAGATTACATAGAAAAAAAAAAGACAACAACAACAAAAAAAAAAACAACTAAAACCATGACTGCAAAATTAGGAATACACAAAAGGTCACTATGGCATCTTTGAAGAAGCCCCTCTCTTCTGTAGTTGCAGGACAGATATATCTGAGGTCCAAAACATCATGGCAATGTTGCCAGTGAAGATGGGTTCTTTTGTGGTATCAGGAGAAAATTTCAAAGGGCATACATGTGGAGAAAGTTTAAGTAGTGGTAAGATTTATTGAAATAAAGGGGAATTAATAAACCCATACGGATATAGAGTTCAGGCAGGCTCTAGGAGCAATGGCCCCAAGATTCCTGATAATCCTCCATATATTTTTTTGGTTCTCAGTAAGTAGCAAGCTGTCATGCAAAATCCTCTAACCTAGTTCCTGACTTTTCCAGTTGGGATCCTCCCCCAAACAAATCTCGTTTCCAGATGTTTCTGAGTTCAGTGCCCTCATCCAATCCAACCCCTTTCCCAAGCTAGGCTCCACCCCTTTATGTTGTCATTTTGGCTTCTACTACACATGCCTCAAAGTAGAAGCACCTCCTGCTGCATCATCTTGGTTTCTACTGGGCATGTGCTCAGAAAAAGAAATTCCCTTCCTTCCTGACTCCCCCCACATAATTCTGGTACCCTGCAGGTTGATAGTGGGCAGGTTGCGTCCTGGGAAGACTCGTCCTGCCTGTTTCCAGGATTAAGTCCTCCCCATGGAAAATGCCGCAGTCCCTTAGAGTGTATGAATGAGTCTATGAATGCTATAGCTTCCGGGTAAATTAAGATGAATGAAACGCTGTAATTTCCTAATGGAGCAAGCCCAATATCTGATGCAGCTTTCCAGTTTATTAAGCTTAATATTTGATTCTAGGTGCTCTCTTCCTTTATTAATACTAAGTAACTACCTATGCTAACAGAAAAGGTTGCAGAAGGCAACACAAATTAGGAGCCTAAATGCACTTGTTAAAGTTAAGTTAGAGATATTGGTAGAGAAGTACTGGGACCTGGACACATAGATAAGGATGCTTGTGTAAACATGTGCACTATAATTGTGCTTTCTGGACCACATCTCATAGTGGAACACTGCTATATGTCTAATTTTAAGCTGAAGATCTTGAACCTCAAAATTCTCACAGGTCTGTTGACAGAAGCAACCTCTATCTATAAAGGCATAAAGATGAAGTAGAAGAAAAATCCCTGTAAAGTTTAAGAATTTGCATCCTTAGGGAAGACTTAGAGATCTAGTAGCCTAGGATATACTGGGCTATCTCTTCAAAAGTGAGAGAAAATTGGTTGGACTGTACTTATGCAAAAGTAAAGAGGAATTGAACTCTAAATTTTGAACAAAATATAAACCACATCCACAGGTGTTCCCTTGGTCTATTTCCCAGGTCAACTCTAAAGCTGCCAGTTCTGAGTAGAACTTAAGCAAGAGAGAGCTATGCATCAGATTAAAGCCATGGCACAATGTCTCCTACCATCTTTACCTTGTGACCCAGCAGACACAATGGCAATGTAAGTATCCATGGCCAACAGAGATGCTGTGGAGCTACTGACACTCATCTTATGATGATCAAAGTACAGGCCATACAAGCTTCACAGAAAGGCCATTTGTCCTGTGCTGATAAATATTCTCTAATTCTAAGGCAGCTCTCTACTGGGCTATGGCAGAAGCAATGTGCCTGACCATGGATAGCAAGTGACTAGGCAACCCAAACTGCCCATCATAAACTGATTGTTATGTGATTCACAGGCCATAAAACTAAACACAAACAGCAACATTCCTCTACAAAATAGAAGTGGTATATATACGGGATTGGCACAGAACATTGCTTCATCCTCTCTCTTTTACCTCACATCTATGCCTCAAGATGTGTTTCTAACACAGGTTGACAGAGGAGGAATAAATGCAGGTCTGGTTAGTGGGCAGGTCTGCACGATGTAGTTGAACATGCTAGAACTGGATAGGTTCTGTACTACAATCTGATTCAGGAATGGCATTACAAGACTATAGTAACACAAATCCTCTGAGTTGGCAGACTTTTGAACAAGACATTTAGTGTTCCCCTGTATGTGGAAGGAGATTTGGCTTGAAGCATGGATCCATCATTACCTGCCAATGATAATGATTGTCATTAGACTGCTGATATAGCATTATTTCTCAGTAGTCCTAGCTGACTACCTGGTGGCAGGGGGTTTACATGGAAACCCTTCCATCAAAAAAGGGTAGCGTTTTGCTCTGCCTGGTGTGGCTCAGTGGGTTGAGCATCGTCCTACACACCAAAAAGTCATTGGTTCAATTCCTGATTAGGGCACATGCCCAGGTTGTGGACTTACAGCTGATCAATATATCTTTCACACAATGATGTTTATCTCTTTCCCTCTCCCTTCCTCTCTCTCTAAAAATCAGTAAAAATATTTTTTTAAAAGGCAGCATTTTGTCAATACAGACACTGATACATATTTTAGATATGGATATGCCTTTGCTGCCTGCAGTTCTATCAGCACTGTTATTCGTGGACTCCCAAAATAACATCTGTTACTATGATAACCCATACTCTGTCATTTCCAAACCAGAAACATTGTATATTATAAAGCAGGGCAGTGGGCTCAGATTCATGGAATTCACTGTTCTCATCACGTTCCCCCTTGGCTATATGTACCTGGCTTGTTAGAAGAGTGACATAGCATGGGTTTTTGTACTATTTGCTTGACAATGACCTTGTAGTTGGGATGCCATCCTACAGCATGCAAGTGTCCCTCCTGCATAGAACTGCATAGAACTCAGAGGCAGAAGTGTACTGTTCTCTTTTACCATCACATCAATAACCCACTGGACACATTTTGTTTTTTCTTCTCATGATAATGAGCTTGATAGTTTAGAAATACTAATGCCTAATGGAGAATTACCTCCTACAGAGCATATGGTCATAATTATACTCCTCTGAATTGGAAGCTGAAATTTCCTTCTGACCTTTTTGTGCTCAATATGACTGGGGAAAACATAAACTAACAGCAAACATAGTCACTGAGCTGAGTCGGTTGATTAATCTCGTCTCCCAGAAATAAAATATATCTTTAGTCTGCAAGGAGGGAGAGGAAGACTCTATTTGGAACTCAGCAGATTCATGAATACTCCTTTCTTCAATTTCATCTCCCTTTCCAATTTCACATTTCTACATTCCCATTTCTATTTCAATGGAAAAGTGATGTAGCATCCTCACTAGGAAAAAGAAACATAGAAATATAATTTGGCAGGAATAAAGTTTTGGGTTGATCCACCAGGTGAATAACCTGTCTACTCAAAATGCTGCCAGAAGGGAAAGAAAAATATGAGTAAGAAGTTGCTGGCAGGACACATGATTACCAATTAAGGCCACATGATAACCTTATTTATTTTCTTATTGGAGCATTTACCCCCAGAACCTTGTATGAAAAGCCAAAGTGTTGGCTGTAGTTATAAGTTTCAGACAGGTATATATAACTGACTGATACCACCTGACAATGAAACAGTAGCAGAGGGACCTTGTGTGCTCCTCTCCTGGGGACTGAAAATTTTCATCCAAACAATAAGAATACGCCCATGGTTTCTGACTTTTGTTGGGTATGGCCAACATAAAACCAGACAAAGCAAATAATAGAAGAAAGTTAGTGCATGGTATTTACTATTTGGTTTTTATCCAGTAAATCATGTGGGCGGGCCTAGCTATGACTCTGAACCAAACTCATTGCTTTTTTTTTTTATCCTCATTCAAGGATATTTTTTCATTTATCTTCAGATAGAGTGGGAGGGAGGGAGGAAGAGAGAGAGACCGAGAGGGAGAGAGAGAGAGGGGGGGAGAGAGAGAGAGAGAGAGAGAGAGAGAGAGAGAGAGAGAGGAAGAGAGAAACATCAATGCTAGAGAGACACATTGAATGGTTGCCTCCCACATGACCGTGACCAGGGCCAGAGACCGAACTGCAACTGAGGTACGTGCCCTTGACTGGAATCAAACTCATGACTCTTTTTGGTCCATGGGCCAATGCTCTAAACACTGAGATAAACCAGCCAAGGCAAAACGTCACTGCTTTGATACTCTGAAAACCACAAGATTTTCTCCTTCTAGGTTCTGGTAATAACTGCCTCCCTTTCCCATTTCAGGTGCTCACGGTTAAATCCTTGTTAACTGCAGGATGCTGCATGTCCCTTGCCTTTAATACATGCCCTCTTCATAGATAAACCTTTAATACTATTTTGAATGTGCCATCTTTTTTTCTAGTTATGATATTTATCCTGATTCATGCAAGTAACTTATAATTCAGAAGAGGAGACATGAGGCATCCACATGGAAAAAAAAAAAAGTAAACTCTCAGTCTTAGGAGACTTGAAGGTACACAAAGATTATGTTATCTGAAATCCACACTCAGGGTTTCTAAGAAGCAAAGCAGTTCCATCTGGTGCTGTTGTATGTGTGCACAAGTACTCCTCAGGAATCAGAATGGCCTGAATTTGAGAGCATCATTCATTTGAAATTTTATATGATCTACTATCATTTGTTTGGAGTGATCTATAACTAAAGTTGTTCCTCACAATAATGTTAAAATAGCAGGGTAGTACAAATAAACAGTAATGTGGCTTCCTTCAGGTACAAAAAGAAAGCTAATGAAATGGGAAGGAGATGAATAAAATAATATTTAATCTAAATTTTCTTTAGAGTTCTCTTGGATACGGTGCACACTTCTTTAATTGAAACTAATAGAGGCTTTACTCATGGATTGAAACTTCCTATGTTGATAACATTATTTCATTTGTAATAAAAGGATTTTTAAAAAATAGCATCCATTCCATGTCAATGTAGGTTGGGCTCTTCATTGTCTTTATTATACTAATTTGGAAAATCTTACTGCAGAGCCGATGTTGTTTTATATCACAGACACTTAAAAACACAGCCTCAACACAAAGCATTTACAGAAAACTAATATATGACCACTGTGCTCTGAAAGTCAGCTGGTTGGATTCATTTGCTGTTTACAAACTTAGATAGAATTTCCTGAGAATCCTATTGCTAGCTAACCCTGTGGGTCTGTGGTTGATTTTTTTTTTCCTTTAATTTTCAGTATTGTACTTTCGACTTTCTTGGGATAACGGTCTATATTCATAACTTTCTCACTTCCCATTACACCTCCACCCACTGCAGTCTTGCTTCTGTACCACCAATGGGCTGATTTTGCTCTCATCAAGTTCTGGTAGCAAATCCAACAGCAACTTTGAAGTCCTGAGCTTGTTTGCCCCACAGAGACTCAAACTCCATTATCCTGTCTTCCTCTGGCTTCCACAGCTGCATCTCTAATGGTTTTTATTTATCTGTCACAGTCCAGTTCTACTGGACTTTAATAAGTGCTCAATAAATATTTGTTGAATCAATGAATGAATGAATGTGACTCCCTGTGTCCAAGAGCAGGCAAAATATAAAAATAGGCATTTTGCATTGTTCTCATTAAACAATCAAAAGGCAACAGTCAATGTTGATAGAAAATATTGTTTATGCTATCATTTCTTTCTTTCAGTTGTTTATTCTTGTCAGTTTTAAAGCTCAATGCAAAGGCCATTCCCTCTTTGAAACCACCTATGATCCTATATTCCCCTATCCCATTAGACTTAATTCTATTCATACTTCTATTTAGTATACTGACATGTAGTTCTATTTATACTTCTATTCACCATGCACCAACATAATAGTTTACAGTTTTTTTTTACTCCAATAAGTTGGAAGTACCCAAAACATAGAAACCCTTACTCCTCATTGTATTGCTCTAAGATACTGTCTGACAGATATATGTACTCAATAACTGTGGATTGAATTTCAAAGAACTGCTTTAAAATATGAGGGATATTTTAATATGCTTAAATATAAATAATTTATAGAAATCATTAGTTCAGTTCCACTATTTTATATGCTTAAACAATTGAAAGTATTGGTCATTTTTTTTTTGTTTTTATTTAATACATTCAATATTGTGAAAAATCTCAAAGTTGTAAACTTGGCAACTGTGAATTTTACAGTTTTTTAACAAAACATTCATCTGATACTTTAGTTAAGTTACCATGTTAAATACACTAATTTACATGAATAGCATTAGATGTGCTTTGTGTGAACTACATTTAAAATGACGTTTCATTTTGAGCATAACACATTTTTTTCTTCTGAACTTCACTAACTTTAAAACACATGATATGTTTTTTGTTTTACTTCCCTTAAAAATTGAATAATAGCAGAAATAAAGAAAAGAGACTTTAAAATTACACTTTCATAGACTTTTAAAGACTTGACATTAGAGACTATGATTTGGAATAAGAGCCAACCTTACAGATTGTCCTGGTCCTAAAAGATTAAGCCATGCCCTTAAAATTTGCCATCAAAATATTTTTTTTATCTTTTATGTGATTCCTTATCTATTCTTTTTTTCCCTATGACATCATAGAAGGCAAATTTCAATAAAAAAAATAAGTATAACTTTTATATACTACTTTTTGAGTCTCCCACACCTACTAATTCTTATGGTGATTTATTTCTGCAAAGTAATAAAACGAAAATCTCCACACTAGATTATCATCCACACTGTTGAAGATTGTATGTGTTCCCAGTAGAGACCAATGTGCTTTGCTGAGTATTTTTAAGGGCAAAGAGAAGCTCTGGATTCTTGGTGCTCCTGGCACACTGGACAAGCCAAGTGGTAGTGGGAGATTAACGTATACATGGGACTCCTGAAGGATATGTTGGGATGACAGGCAAAATGTTGAAGGAAAATCAATGTCATGGATATGATATGAGGTCCTAAAATGTATGCCTACATCCCTCTATTAAACCTTGATTTCCTTGGTAGGGTCCCTTCTCTTGGGACTAAAGCAGAATCGATTTCAGTCCATGAATAGTAGGGTTCAGAGTCTTTGTCTGAGGAAAGAGACCAGAGGTATCTAACAGCTTGTGTGTAGAATGCATGCCATTTTTCAGGGAACAATGAAAGGCAGAGCTGACTAGGACTGTGCACTGGCTTTGAAAACACATGCTCAAATACCAGCTCTGTCTCTCATGAGCTCTGAGGCCATGTCCAAGTCACCTGTCCTCCCTGAATTTTGGTTCCTTCAGCAAGTGATGAGATATATGAGCAGTGTGAGGATTAAATCACATAGCATATATGGAGTTTCCCAGTATACCTAGAACACAGGGCCCAAAGGATCGAGTTTCATTTGAATGGCAAAAACTGTAATTTTTCCATGCCCCTTTGGAATGTGTCAGATCTGCAATGTCATCACAAAAGTTTTTGTTACTTGTTTGTCCTGCCCTATCCCCCAGCACACTGTTCACTTGTAGCCCAAATACACAGATTTTTATTTCCTAAGGAAAAAAAAACAAAAAAAATCTCTTTGGCCAGTGTGGTTCAGTGGTTGAGCATCGACCCATGCACCAAAAGGTGGCCAGTTTGATTCCCAATCAGGACACATGCCCAGGTTGTGGGCCAAATCCCCAGTGGGGAGAATATAGGAGGCGGCCAATCGATGTTGTCTCTCATTGATGTTTTCATATCTATCTCCCTCTCACTTCCTCTCTCTCTAATATCAATGAAGGGGTGGAAAAAAGTATAAAAAAGGAAATTAAAGAAAAAAAAAAAGTAATACCATAAACTATATGAAACCTTTTTGAAAGGACAAAGGCCCAAGTCATCATGATGACTGACCAAGTCAGTACAGTTTACATTGAATATACCCTCAGTTGACTTAAAATTTCTTTAAGAATCACAATTTGTCATATGATGTATCATGGCAGCATACTATGAAGCAGCAGTGTCCCCTCCCTGAAGTCCACTACTCTTTATGAATGCCTGCTCGCTGTGTCTGTCACCACCATTTACTAGTGACCCAAACCAGAAGCAAGGAATCATTCTTGTCCTCCATCTGCCCCATCCACTTAACTGCAAAGATCTATCTACTTCCCTACATCATCAATTTGAGGACCTTCTCTCCTTCTTCCTGCTTTAACTACAGTCTTATTTCTCATTATCTCTTAATAGAACATAGAAAACACTATAGGCAAATGATCTATTGATATGAAAGATCTAATCTTGATACTCCCTTACTTAAAAAGCCCTATTAGTTAGTTTCCCCATTTTATATCAGAAAAATAATTTAAATCCCAGATTATTTTAGGGTCACTCTCCTTTGGTTCCTGATGTTTTGTTTTTCTCAAATTTTATACCTCAATAACAAACAGATTTTAGTTCCTTAGGGATTCACTATGCTATTTAACCCTGCTGTGCTTTTTGCAAGTTTTAACTATTGCTTGGATTTCCCCTCCTAGTTTCTTCTTATGTGTTGCACTTAATCTTTCAGGCTCAACTAAGAGGGTTTCTAAGAAAATATTTGCAAATACCTAGAGTGGGCTAAGTCTCTCTCCTTTGTTCCTTCATAGAATCCTGTATTTACTATGATTTGACTACTTACCACACTGCATTGATCTGATTTCTTCATCTGTCAGGGTCTCACACAGTCCAACAATATTTTGAAGATAAAGGGCACATCTTACCTATTTCCTTTAGGTAAGAGATGGTTAGCTCCGTCTACCTCGTTTACCAGAACTACCCAGGTTTTACACTTATTCTCCACCTGTTTCTTCAACTCATTGGGCCATTCCAGGCCCTTCAAATGATTTATCTTTTTGAAATAAGAAAGCCAGAGTTAGCTTCTGACACTCTCAATCAAAGAACCCTACTTATCTATTTTAATATTTCAATTTTTTAAATTTCATAGCATAATTATGGCTATTTCTACAGTAGCTATGACTACACCCTGGGATAAACTGTGGCCTCTCAAATCTTTTATTATTTGATGCAGACATATATACAAAAATATAGATATAAATATACACGCACACATACATATGTAAATATCAACCAAAATGGTTTGAATTTGGGTGGTGGGCACACAGTTCAATATACAGATCTTGTAGAAATGTACACTTGAAACCCATATGATTTTAGTAACCAATGTAACCCCAATAAATTTATTAAAAAATAAATATCAAGGGTTACAACTTTTCTATCTTGATGAAATAACTCCATCCAGCAAACATTGTGTCTTAATGTGAGGTCCTGAGAGAAGTGTTTTATTTTGTTTCTGTTGTATCTCAGACCCAGACAAGTACTTAGAACATAGCAGGTCTTTAATAACATATGTTGAATGAGAAAATAGATGAAGAAATAAATAAGCTAAATAATTTACTTTCTTTTTTTACAGAATTAAAAATATTGACTCTGAGGTAGAGAAATCGTTTTGCCAATGTTTCTCCAGAAAATGTATTTTCTGGGTGATATTTAGCTTTTTAATTTTTAATAAAATAGACTCACTTCATTTAAATCTTGACATATTTTTCCAAAAACAGAGTCATAAATCTAGGTATTAAAAATCAAGCTTTAAGTCTTTCTCCAGAAATAGGTGCCTATAACTCCACTGACAATTTGTATATAACCAAACTGGATAGAGATGTTCATCATTTGGCTCCTTTTAATATTCTCAGTTATTATAAAAATGTAATTATATAGTTATTTCAAATAACTCTTTAGGTAGGTTTTATTTTCCTCCTTTTTCAATGGCTTTTAAATTTTCTTTTTTTCATTTATTGATTTTAAAGGAAGAGGAAGTGAGAGGGAGAGAGAGATAGAAATATCAATGAGAAAGAACATCTATTGGCCGCCTCTTGCACATCGCCCACTGGGGATCAAGCCACAACTTGGGCATGTGTCCTGACCAGGAATCGAGCCAGTGACCTCTTGGTGCATGGGTTAATGCTCAACCACTGAACCACACCGGCCGGACTGCAATGGCTTTTAAAATATGATAGAATGCTCTTATGATCATTCACTTTCATTAGTTAAGCATTACCAAAAATAAAATCTATGTATCTATCTAGCCTGAACAAAATGTATATATTCCCAATGTGGAATTATATAAGTAGATATAAATCACAACCAGTCAAAATATGAGCACATGCAAAGACACGAAAGCATGAAGGCAATTTCAAGAGGAAATGAGGAGAAGAAATAGTGCTGTCAGTATTGTTCTGGTGTGAACAGATTTCTCTTAGAAATATTGTATTCAAATATGTCATTTGTGTTCTTTTGAAACTAAATCTATTCAACTCACCTTCATATAACCAGTCAGCAATCCCATTAAAAATAATTCCTTCTTTTCCAGAAGATGTCAGCCGCAATGAGCTGCTCTTTATATCAGGTTGATAGTAGATATTATTTTCAAAAATATAAATCTGGATCAGAAAACATGTAAAACAAACAACCCCCAAACCCAACATATTAGAAAAGCTTTTAAAATTTTTTCCTATTACAGAACAGTAGCTGAAGAGCTCAGTGTTTTATTCACCTGTTTTCAATTTGTCTTTATTTAATGTGCATATTTGTATTGCTTTTACTTAGTAGCTGTTTCTTTTTCTATCATATCAATATCGAATTATGATTTATAAATCACATTATTTAATATTAAAACTTTTAAATCTACATTTTCAACAGCAATTTTTCATTTACTTAATAATTTCTTTCTCTTACCTTAAAATTGGATTTGGTTTAAGATAATATTTTGCATACTTAAGAGATGGAAAACTATACTACATACCATTTTAGTAATAGCCAACTGATTGATAGTAAGGCTTCAATTTTGAGTCTTTACTTTTATTATAAAAGTGCATTTCCTGATAACAGAAATAATCTTTATGAAATCTCTCTGGTTCTATCTAGTTCAACACACAGATCCACTGATAAAAGGAACAGACGGTAAAATTCCTTTTAGTTGTTAACTGAACACATCTCACTATGCCCCAATCCCTTCAGTATGCTATTTCCCAAATAGCATAGCAGTAATAATAAGCTTATGCCTGTCGGTTCAAAAAAGAGTTTTAATTTGAACACATCACAGAGTCTTCCAAAATAATATCAACAAATACAACAGCCCCAATAATATCAACAACAAATAATATCAATAAAACATCAACAAAATAATATCAACAGGATAAAATAATTTATAACCCAATTTAAAATATTTTAATGATAAACATTTAAAATTGCTGGTCAATGTGATAATATAACGTTCACAGAACCATGTTTCATGCACATGTTGGAGGAAATAGAATATTATCTATTGCAAGCTAAATTGCTATTTTGATTGAACATTCACTAAGAATGTGAATGCTGGCGTCATGCTTATATGTTCCAGCTACAAGATCGTGACACAAGAGCAAATATAGCAAACATAAGAACTTCTGAAATAACTGTCTGATTAATTATGAGGTCCTAGATTCATAATCTTGGTGTACACAGTGATGATAGCAATGTTAATATCTAGAAAATTTCATTGATATTCTATTTTGATTCTGGTGATTTGGCAAGTATTTAACAGTTAGAGCATTTGATTAATCATTCTACCACTACCAGCCATTTATATTACAGGTAAGAATGCTAATAGAATAAAAAGAATTTGGCAGAAGAGAAGAAAGAAATATATAACAAGGTGCTTAACATGGTGAGCTTTATAATCAGGGAGCCTACATTTTAAATCTCAGTGACCTAGACAATTTTCTTAAGCTCTCTAAATCTTAGCCCTCTCCTTTAGTAAATGTGTATGTCTCACTCCTACCATAGAGATCTGTTGTAAAAAGAATGAGTGAGATGATGAATATACAGCATGCAGCACATGTGGCTATGACTAGAAGCAAGGCTGACCTTACAAAGGATAATTTGGCTTAAGTTTTTTGGAGGTTACAAACTGTAAATCTAAACAAAATCTCTATGGCTTCAGCCATTGTGTAAATGATCCCAAACTCCTGACCAGTGCTACATATTACGTGGGTGTGACAATTACTTATGTGGCAGTAGTGTAACAGTACCAGCACCAGTGACACTGCCAGGCAGAGGAGGAGGGGAGAGGTATTAACAAACAACATTTACTGCCTTTGCTTCATTTAGGAAGTTTTCAAGTGACAACAGAAAATAGGAAATAAGCTTATTATTGAAAGCATACAGATCACACTTAGGCAAAAGTTGAAGAACTATATTTCCAGTGTCTTAAAACTGGATGGAAGTTGACTTCCGGTCAAGATGGCAGTGTAAACACGGTATCACCTCCTCCCACAACCACGTCAAAATGACAACTAAACTACAGAACCATTATTCATAACTGTCTGAAATTCCCCGAGAAGTGAGGGGTCCCTGTTCCATACCAGCCCCCCAGATCAGGGTTCCAGTGCCAGGAAGAGAATCCCCATAACTTCTGGCTGAAAAACCAGTGGGAACTGAGGCTGAGGGAGGCTGAGGCTTCTGAAGCCCCAGGGAGCTCCTCTCAAATGGCCCACCCACAGACCTACTGGGATTCACTCCCTCCAGGCTCCAGTGTGAGGGAGGCAGCTTGAAAGGCACCAGAGGCATACAGGGAAGAAGTGAGTTATTTGGCTTTAGGGCAAGACCTGGAGGGGCAGCTTCCTCCTAGACAGACTTACTGTAGAAAGCCATCGTTCCTTCTGTGAGCCCTTCCCTTGGGCGGCAGACAGCCGCCATATCTGAGACTCCAGCAACCTGGCTCACACTGTTTGACCTGCCCTGGTGATTACCTGAGGCCCTGCCCCACCCAACTTTCAGGCCCACCCAAGCTGTTTCCAGTGGCTTTACCATAGAAATAGTCTGTTTCGGTTCCTGCTTATGATTTTCCTAAAAGCTCTCAAACAAGCAGCATCTGGCCACAGCAAGCCCAATACCTCTTGCTAAGTCACCCCAATCCAGCACTAGAAGCAGCTGACCTTGGGCACCTCCAAGTCCAGCATAAGAAACAGCAATCTGCAGATTGCTTTGTAGCTTATGCCTGCCCTGGGTAGAACACAGGCTGTAGCTGATCTTGGCCTGCACCTCCCAAGAGGCGCCAGAGACAGCATACCCAATGGACAGCTTTAGACCACATCAAAGCACCACCACCCAACCACTTCCACAAGCAACACAATAAGGGGTAGACTAAGTAGTTACCAGAGCCCTGCTAAAGTAAGTCTTGCTGTGTGTGGTGGGCCCAGCACAGCTGATCCTCCAAGGAGATCAGAGGTTGGTGGCCAGTGGGCACAGCCAGTCCTTGTGACTGATCAGCCTTAGTAAATCCTTCCCATTGATGTGCCAACAGCAACCAAGTCTCCATTCCTACAAACAGGTGTATAGTCCACATGGGGGATATACCTCAAGTGCCGAGCTGAGGTGGTCAGGGGGGCTATACCACTGGAACCTATAGGACACTTACTATAAGAAGCCATGCTACAGATTCCAAAATAGTGGCACAGTGAATGGAAGCTACACAGAACATCTCCCAAAACCAAACTGGAATTACAACTGAAATAAAGACAAATTGTCAGGAAAAAGCAACAGAAAAGCAGCTTTCGAGGACCATATAACCAGGGGCACTGAACCAATCCTGGTAGGAGTGTAGAGGCACGAGAGGGGGACTGGGAGTCCACAGACAGCAAGGGTCTTAGCTGTGAGCAGTACCCTTGGGGTTAAACTCCCAAGTGGCACCACAACACAGATATCTAGGACAGGGCACTAAAATAGCCACAGCCACTCACCTTGGCCTTCAGCAGAGGGAGGGCAGACTGGGCTGGAACTGTGTGGGAACACTCTGGATTTGGAGGGTCCCCAGAGCTTTTACTGAGTTGCGGCCACACAGGACAGTGGTTATCTCACTCCTTCCCAGGGCTCTGGGGAGGGGCAGAAGCCCCTCCCTAGGAAATTCAACCCCAACTGGTGGACCATTGAAATGCAAATTGAGGCCCATTAACAACCAGCATCTGACCCACCTCAGGAAATCCTCTTATACTGAACACCTGAGGGAGTTTTTCATTCAACTGAGAAACCAAGGATCTTCAAGTAACCATGACTAATAGCCTCCAGGGAAAAAACTACAGGATAACTGAACCATTCTTGGGCTTGCAACTCTACACAGGAAAGTAATACTTGATAGTGGTGTTTAATGTGGGTCCTCTCTTGATCATCCAAACCCACTAGGGGAACCACAAACAGCAGAACACCAACGCCCATGGAGATAATTTGGCAGGCTCCAAAACCCACTGAGATGGCCAAACTGGTGAAAAAAGAAACAAATCCCAAACGAAAGAACAAGAGACTCTCCCAATAATGAGATCAATAAAGTGCAGTTAAGCAAGTTAACGGAGCTAGAATACAGAGCCATGCTCTTGAGGACACTCAACAGCATGAGTAAGGACATCAACACCATGAGTAAAAACATAGAAAGATTGAAAATCAAACAGTTGGAAATGAAAAACCACAAAGAAGAAATGAAGAATGATATAGGAGAAATAAAGAACACATTGGAAGGACTAAACGGCAGAGTAGATGAAGCTGAGGACCGGATCAGTGAATTAGAAGACAGGGTAGAAAAAAAAAATCAATGAATCAGAAAACCAAAAGGAAAAAACAATAAAAACAGAAAGACAGCTTAAGAGAACTGTGGAATGACTGGACAGGTAATAATATTCACATCATAGGAGTCCTCAAGGAAGAAGAAACTAAGGAAGGGTTAGAGAATATATTTGAAGAAATATTGACATAAAACTTCCCTAACTTGGTGAAGGAAGAAGGCATTCAAGTTCAATAAGCACAGAGAGTCCCAAGTAAGAAGAACACAAACAGGCCCAAACCAAGACATATAGTAACTAAAATGCCAACATTTAAAGACAAAGAGAGAATCCCAAAGGCAGCAAGAGATAAGCAACAGTTTACCTACAAAGGAACCCCCATAAGGCTCTCAGCTGACTTCTTAACAGAAACACCACAGACCAGAAAGGAATGCCATGAGGTAATCAAGATCATGAAATACAAGGATCTGAATCCAAGACTACTCTTCCCAGCAAGGCTATCATTAAAAATAGAAGGTCAAATAAAGAGCTTCCCAGACAAAAAAAAAGTTTAAGGAAATATATTACCACCAAACCAGCACTGCAAGAAATGTTAAAAGGACTGCTGTAATTACTAGAAGAAATAGAAAGAAAAATATAACCACACTAAACAAAAAATGACAACAGATAAGTACATATCAATTATCACCTTTAATGTAAATGCATTGAATGCTCTGATAAAAAGACACAGAGTAGCTGATTGGATAAGAAAGCATGACTCACATACATGTTGTTTACAAGAGACCCACCTCACAACAAAAGATTCACATAGGTTGAAAGTGAAGAGATGGAAAAATTTTTCCAAGCAAACAAAAAGAAAAAAAAAAAAGCTGGGGTAGCAATACTCATATCTGATAAAATAGATTTCAAAATTAAGGTCATAACTAGAGACAAAGAAGGCCACTACATAATATTAAAGGAATCTATCTAACAGAAAGATACAACCTTGGTAAACATATATGCACAGATATAGTAGCACCAACATATCTTAAAAATCTTCTGGAGGACTTCAAAGGAAAAATTGAGAGCAATACAGTCATAGCAGGGGACTTCAACACCCCGCTGGCATCACTGGATAGATCCTCTAGACAAAAATTTAGCAAGGAAACAGAGAATTTAAATGAAGCATTAGACCAAATGGATTTAATAGATATCTACAGGGAATTACACCCCAAAACTAGAAAATTCACATTCTTCTCCAGTGCACTTGGCAAATTCTCAAAGATAGACCACATGTTAACACACAAACTAAGTCTCTACAAGTTCAAGAACATTGAAATCATATCAAGCATCTTCTCAGATCACAATGGCATGAAACTAGAAATCAATTATAACAAGAACATGCAAAGACATTGGAAATTATGGAGGCTCAATAGCATGTTATTGAGCAATAAATGGGTTACCGAGGACATCAAGGAAGGAATTACAAACTTCCTGGAATCCAATGAAATTGAACACACAACAACATAAAATCTATGGGATGCAGCGAAAGCAGTTCTGAGAGGAAAGTACATAGAACTACAGGCCTACCTCAAGAAAGAAGAAAAATTTCTAACAGACTCTCTAACCACATAATTTAACGGAACTAGTAACCAAACAAGAAGAAAACCCCAAAGCAAGTAGAAGGAAGGAAATTGTAAAGATCAGAGCAGAAATAAATAACATGAAGACCAAAAAAAAAAAAAAAAAAAGTTTAAAGGATAAATAAAACAAAGAGTTGGTTTTTAAAAAAGATAAACAAGATTGATGGACCCTTAGCTAGACTTACCAATAAACAAAAAGAACCCAAATACACAAAATCAGAAATGAAAGTAGAGTAGTAACAACTGACACCACAGAAATTCAAAGGATTGTTAAGAAATACTATGAACAATTAATTATATGGCAAAAATTTTGACTATGAAAGCAAAATGGACAAATTTCTAGAAACACACAGTCTCCCAAAACTGGACTGGGAAGAGATAGAAAACTTGAACAGATCAATAACAACTAAGGACAATGAAGATGTAATCGAGACTCTCCCAGCAAACAAAAGCCCAGGCCTGGATGACTTTATGGGGGAGTTTTACCAAACATATAAATAAGAATTAGCACCTATTCTCCTCAAACTATTTCAAGAAATTCAAGAAGAAAGACTTCCAAACTCATTTTATGAGGCATACTTCTAATTCCAAAACCAGAAAAAAACACTACAAAGAAAGAAAACTACAGGGCAATATCCCTGATGAACACAGATAACAAAATCCTTAACAAAATACTAGCAAATCTGATCCAGCAATACATCAAAAAAATTGTTCAACATGACCAAGTGGGATTCATCCCAGGGATGCAAGGCTGGTACAATATTACAAATCAATAAATGTGATACACCACATAAATAAAATGAAGAATAAAAACGACATGATCATATCAATAGATGCTGAAAAAAGCATTCAACAAAATCCAGCACCCATTTTTGATAAAAACGCTCAGCAATGTGGGAGTAGAGGGATCATATCTTGACATAATAAAGGCCATAGATGAAAGACCTACAGCCAACATCATACTCAGTGGGCAAAAACTAAAAGCTTTTCCTTTAAGAACAAAAACAGGACAGGGATGCCCACTTTCACCACTCTCATTTAACATAGTACTGGAAGTCTTAGCCACAGCAAACAGACAGGAAGAAAAAATAAAAGGGATTCAAATTGGAAAGGAGGAAGTGAAACTGTCATTATTTTCAGATGACATAATATTATACATAGAAAACCCTAAAGACTCCATCAAAAATCTACTAGACTTAATAAATGAAATTGGTAAAGTGGCAGGATACAAAATTAATGTCAAGAAATTGATGGCATTCTTATACACCAATGATGAAGTCACAGGAAGAGAAACTAAAAAACAATTCCATTTACCATCACAATCCAAAAAATTAAAATACCTAGGAATAAACTTAACCAAAGAAGTAAAGAACCTATTCGCAGAAAACTACAGGACATTGAAAAAAGAAATAGAGGAAGATATAAAAAAGTGGAAGTACATACCTTGTTCATGGATTGGAAGAATTAACATCATTAAAATGTTCATATTACCCAAAGCAATTTATAGATTCAATGCAATTTATATCAAAATACCAATGACATATTTTACAGAACTAGAACAAATACTACAAAAGTTTATATGGAACCACAAAAGACCCCAAATAGCCACAGCAATCTTGAAAAAAAAAAAAAAGGACAAAGTTGGTGGAATCACAATATCGGATATCGGGTTATACTACAAAGCTATGGTAATCAAAACAGCCAGGTACTGGCACAAGAACAGACAGATATATCAATAGAATAGAACAGAGAACCCAGAAATGGATTCAAGACATTATGCTCCATTAATATTTGACAAAGGAGGCAAGAGCATACAATGGAGTAAAGAGAGCCTCTTTAATAAATGGTGTTGGAAAAATTGGACAGATACATGCAAAAAAAATGAAACTAGACTATCAATTTACACCATACACAAGAATAAACTCAAAATGGATAAAAGACTTAAATGTGACTCATGAATCCATAACAATCCTAGAAGAAACTGTAGGCAACAAAATTTCAGACATCATGAACAGCAGAATTTTCACTGATACATCACCTTAGGCAACAGAAACAAAGAAAAAAATGAACACATGGGACTACATCAAACTCAAAAGCTTCTGCACAGCAAAAGATACAATCATCAAAATGGAAAGGCAACCCACTGTATGGAAGAGCATAACTGTCAATGATATATCAGATAAGGGGTTAATTTCCCAAATATATAGAGTACTCATACAACTCAACAAAAGGAAGACAAAGAACCCAATTAATAAATGGGCCGAGGAGCTAAATAAACACCTCTCCAAACAGGATATACAAATGGCCAACAGACATATGAAGAAATACTTAACATCACTAATTATCAGAGAGATGCAAATTAAAACAACAATGAGGTATCACCTCACACCTGTCAGAATGGCCGCCATCAATAAATCATCAAACAACAAGTGCTGGTGAGGGTGTGTAGAAAAGGAGACTCTAGTACACTGTTGGTGGGAATGCAGACTGGTGCAGCCACTATGGAGAACAATATGGTGTTACCTCAAAAAATTAAAAATTGAATTGCCATTTGATCCAGTGATCCCACTTCTAGGAATATGCCCTAAAAAGCCTGAAACAGCAATCAGAAAAAAATATATGTACCCCCATGTTCATAGCAGCACTCTTTACAATAGCTAAGATCTGAAAACATCCCAAGTGTCCATCAGTAGACGAATGGATAAAAAAGTTGTGTATATATACACTATGGAGTAATATGCAGCTGTGAGAAAGAAAGATCTCTTATCCTTTGAGATGACATGGAGGGACCTGATAAGTATCATCCTAAGTGAACCAAGCCATGCAGAAAAAGACAAATATCACATGATATCACTTATTTGTGGAATATAATGAACATAACAGTCTGAGGAATTGGGTGGACCCAGAGACGTGGAAGTATGGTACAGACTGACAACCCTCAGAAGAGGGGGTGGTAGGGGGGAGGGAAAAGATAAACTACAGAACTTATATGCATGTATGTATGACCAATGGACATAGACAAGAAAGCCGGGTATGGGCTTGAGCAAATGGGGAGGAGAGCGTCAATGGGGAAAAAAGGGGGAAATATTTGTAACTAAAATAAATTAATAAAAAATTAAAAAAGAAAAAGAAAAAATGAAGCCACCCTATAAAGACTAGGAAACATAGTAACCCTACATAATATGTAGAAACTGACACAGGGAGGCAGCCAAAATGAGGAGACAAAGAAACATGTCCTATATGAAAGAAAAGAACAAGACCTCAGGAAAATAACTAAATGAAATGAGGAGAAGCAATCTAACAGATACAGAATTCAAAACACTGGTTATAAACATGCTCAGGGAACTTAATGAGGACTTCAAGGGCATAATAAAGGACCAGACAAAAATGAAGAATTTACTAAGTGAAATAACAAATAATTTATAGCCCAGCCAGTGTGGCTCAGCCACTGAGCATCAACCCATGCACCAAGAGGTCATTGATTTGATTCCTGGACAGGGCACATGCCCAGGTTGTGGGCTCGATTTCCAGTGGGGTCATGCAGGATGTGGCCAGTTGATGTTCTCTCACATTGATATTTCTTGCTCTCCCTCTCCCTTCCTCTCTCTCTAAAATCAATAAAGAAAAAAAAATAATAGAATAATTTACAGCGTTATCAACAGTAGAGTAGATGAAACTGAGACTCAAACCATCAATTTGAAATATAAGAAAGCAAAAAAACACCCAATCAAAGCAGCAAAAAGAATAAAAAAGTTATAAAAAAAATGACAACAGTGTAAGGAGCCTATGGGTCAACCTCAGGCATACCAACATTTGCATCATGTGAGGGCTAGAAGGATAAGAGAGAAAGCAAGAAATTAAAACTCCTTCGAAAAAATAATGATAGTAAACTTTCCTAACTTAGTGAAGGAAACAGACATACAATCCAGGAAGCACAGAGAATGCCAAACAAGATGATCCCAAAGAGGCCCACACCAAGACACATCATAATTAAAATGCAAAAGGTTAAAGACAATGAGAAAATATTAAAAGCAGCAAGAGAAAAGCAGCTGGTTACCTACACAGGAGCTCCATAAGACTGTCTTCTTTTAAGAAATCAGCTGACAGAAAGAAGTGGCAAGAACTACTCAGTGATGAAAGGCAAGGACCTACAACCAAGAATACTCTATCCTACACAGTTCTCATTTAGAATCGTTGGACATATAAAGAGCTTCCAAGACAGAAAAAACTAAAGGAGATCATCATCGCCAAACTAGTATTATATGAAATGTTGAAAGATCTTGAAGAAGAAGATAAAAAAATATGAACAATAAAATGGCAATAAAAACATATCTATCAACAATTGAATCTACAAACTAAATGAACAAGCAGAACAGAAACAGACACACAGAGAACTTTTTGATGGTTGCCAGGTGGGAGGGTGTTGGGAAGATGGGTGAAAAAGGTAAAGGGATTAAGGAGTACAAATTTGTTGTTAGATTGAGGAACATCAAAGGGAAGGGGAAGATGCAGGAAGAGACAAACAAAAGAATTTATATGCATATATGCATAACCAATGGATACAGATAATAGTGTAGAGAAGGCTGGAGGGAGAAAGGGGCAAGGAGGATGGGTTAATGGGATAAAAGGGGGAACATCTGTAATACTTTCAACAATAAAGAAAAATTTTAAAAAACTGGATGAAAGTTCATTTTAATGAGTTTTACAGTCCCTCATAATAGAAAAAATAATAACTTTATTCTAACCATCTAGTCACACAAAGCCTTCCTGACTTAGAGGAAGTCCCCTCTTTGAATCTGAACCTTCTGATTAGGATTTGTGCGTAATGACAATTCAAATAATCTACACTCAGGTTACTTAACCACACATGACTATTATTATTAGGTGTAGGAGTTTCTTAAAGTATGTTATTCCAAATACTCTGCTTTCTGAAGGGAATAAACTCCAAGTTGAAATAATTAATAAAACTTCCATGATTTCATCAGATGTATAAATTATCCAAAATCATTGACCGGTAATTATATTTATATTTATATTTGAAGAACAGATTGGATGATATTCAGAATCCATAAGAAACTGACATCTGCTTCAATGTAAAAGAAGAAATAAATGGAATCAGAATGTTAATGCAATTTACTCAAAGTTGCAATACCAGAGATTGACCAAAAGATTATTTTTCTGGGGGAAAAAATTACTTGCTGCCTTCAAGAAAATGTACATTTATAATCTCCTAACCCCTTTCAATTACCTAGGTATTTCCATGAATTTTATAGTTTCAAATAACAATCAAAAACTCTAAGCACTAACTTAACAATGTGAGAGTTGCAGATACTTTCAGGTACCAGGTGGGCACTCTCATGAAATTAAACTGGATTCAAATGGTATTCATCAAGGGCTGCAGCTAGTCTTCAGTCAAATGGAAAATATGGCAAACACTATGTCATTTATCCTAAAGTTACTGATTAAACTGTCATAATATTTTTGAATCCATTAATCAATTATTTCAGTGAGCCAATCGAATGGTATAACAAATAGAAATGGTAGCTATGTAACCATTTAACTCTTTGATCTATAATTCAACCCAACTACCCAGTTTTTCAAAATTAATGATATTAGTACACTGACCAAAATAATTTAGAATTGGTAAAGTCACCACTAAGATAACAGGAAGACAACTGAAATACTGTGTGCTGAATTATGACAAGTTGAGAAATATGTAATCACTGTTCCAAGAAATCATTCTAATAAATGTATTAGTCAACATTGCTAACTACCAAGTGATTGGACACAATATATGTCATTGCTGGGCAGAATTTTTGGAGCTGATTTTCAATTTTCTGCCTTTTCTTCCCCCTGCCACAACCCCAGCAATGCTTCAGATAGTGGTAAACAGACATGGATCAAATGCCCTCCCCATTTCCAGCTAATTTATAATGGACATATAGCAAGAAATAAACACTTGATGTTAAAGATCATTAAGATTTTGAGACAGAGTAAACACAAGGTAAATTAGCCCAGTGTGACAGATTCCACCAGAGACAATGTCTGATACAAACGCAGCAGAATCTGCCAAACTTTTAGCCATCTTAAAAGAAAAAAAGAAAACACACATACAAAAGAAAACAGAAAAATGTAACTGAATATTGGATCAATTTTAACTGAAATATTACTGAAAAGCTATTCCACCTTCACTGATTGAAGTGATTTTCATAACTTTACATTAGAAAACTGAATTATTAAAAAAGCCCGTGCTTTGCAATGATGGAAGAAAGTGTAAAGCTACAGTTGCATTCAGATAGTATGTGTGTTGCCTTCTACCGTGACTTGTCTTCTGAGAACAAAAACATATAATGAAGAGACTATCCCAGATGCCACGTTGTTGGCAGAGATGTAGTGAAAGGGAGCTTTCCAATGTTGCTAGTGACAATATAAAGTTTATGGCCGTGTGGGGCAGCATATAGCAGTTGAAAACAACACATATTCCATCTCATCAGCAATCCAAACTTGGGACCTTGTCTTATAGAGAAAAACAGTACCAATATATAGAGAATGATGAAGAGTGTGAGGTTTATTTCAGCCGTGTTTATAATGGCCAAAAAGAATAGTCAGGTTGAAAACCCATTAAAGTGAATGCCTGGGTGGATTACAACTCATTTGCATTATATGATAACATTCAAGCTTTGAGGAGAATCAATTAATGCCACACGAGCTGACGTGGAGAAGCTTCCTGAGATATTGTCAAGTGACAAAAGACACAAAATAAAAAAATGATTTCAATATGAATCTATTTTTGTACTCCAGACAATGGCAATACTAATAAAAACTTAGACTATCAGTAGTCTCACCAAGATATTGTCTATTGGTACTTGGTCCCACACCTGCCGTCTAGTCTTTTATTACTGTGGGTCATTAGAAGTCTGAAATTTACATTTCTAAAACTCCCTTGTGAACTAGTCTTCTCATCTTTGCTAGATAGGTACTAGTCTTTCAAAAGGTGAGTTGCTAGTTAGGAATTCAAAGACATTTGCCTCTGGCCAGGCCCTAGTAGGGCAACTTCAGCAATAGCGGCTCATTGGCAGTTTATAAATAGATATAAAAACATGAGGAAACTACTATAATATATGTAATATCTATGAAGAAGTTAAAACTATGGAAGATTATATGCTTATCTTTTAATATAGGCATATGTGTTGTAAGATAGATGTCCAATGAGAGAGACATAAGTGAAAAACATCTAGTCAAACAGAAAAGACTGCGAATATACACTAAGCTTAAAATATACTAAAAAAGCTGTTGATCAAAATAGATCCAGAGTCATGGAAGTAGGGAACAGACTGACAGACCTCAGAGGGATGGGGGTGGGAGGGGTGGGAAGAGATAAACCAAATAACTTATATGCAGATATGCACAACCAGTGGACACAGACATTGGGTTGAGGAGAGGTCGGGAGTGGGAGCAGGGACGAAGGGGTCAATGGGTAAAAAGGGACATCTGTAATACTTTTAACTATATATATATATGTGTGTGTGTGTGTGTGTGTGTGTGTGTGTATGCTAAAATGGCTTGATCAGCCCTGGCCAGTTTGGCTCAGCTGTTAGAATATCAGCTGGCAAGCCAACACGTCACAGGTTCGATTTCTAGCCAAGGACACTTACCTCGGTTGCAGGTTCAATCCCTGGCCTTAGTCAGGACCTATTGGAAGCAACCAATCGATATATTTCTTTCACATTCATGTTTCTCTCTCTCCCTCTCTCCCTTTCACTCTATCTAAAAATTAGTGGGAAAATATCCTGGGGTGAGGATTAACAAAAAAACAGAACAAAAAGGCTTGATCACATTTGCACTTATATGTAAATTAGGCAAGTTAATCTATTTATAAATAAATTACCAATATTCATTTCAGTGGCAATGAAGAAATGATGAATGATAGTTATATAGAAATTAGTCTGGCATGTAAGTTATATAAACTGGTGTTAAATTTTATGTAATTTGAAATAAATGATAATTGAAAAAGTCTTAATTTTAATTAATATTAATTAAATTTTATTATTAATATGAAAGAATATAAGCAGAAAAAATATCACAGTATTTTGGTTTTGCAATTAGAATGGTTAAAATGAAAATGAGAGCCAATAATAAGTGTTTACAAAGATTTAAAGGAACTAGAATTTTCATGTACTTCTAGTGGGATAGTAAATTGATACAAACACTTTATACATACCTGTAACAGCATGTACAAAGCAGAACAAATGTATAATTATAAAACTCAGCAACTCCATCCAAGGTATGAATGCCTCTCATTTTATGATGGAGTTACGTCCAGCAAAAAATCAACTTAATTTGAAAATATCATAAGTCAAAATGCATTTGACACACCTAACCTATGAAACAGCATAGCTTAACCTAGCCTACCTTAAATGTGCTCAGAACACAATACCCAGCAATCAATAGTAACACAGTACCCTGTAAAGTACTGGATGTCTACCCTTATGATTACACGCCTGGCTGGGAGCTGGGGCGTGCTGCCGTTGCCATCATCGAGAGAGAGTACTGTAATCAGGAAAAGATCAAAATTCAAAATCTAGTTTCTACTAAATGGACATCTCTTTTGTACCAGTATAAAATTTAAAATTTGTACATCGATCTATTGCACGCCTGGAGACTAACTAAAACAAAT
Organism: Molossus molossus; assembly: GCF_014108415.1. Lineage (NCBI taxonomy): Eukaryota > Metazoa > Chordata > Mammalia > Chiroptera > Molossidae > Molossus > Molossus molossus. Next base: position 13,963,855 of record NW_023425346.1, read on the forward strand.
GTATATGAATACATGTCTTAATATCCATACAAATAGCATATCTGTATATACCTATCACAGATATATGGAGATATATATATATATATATATATATATATATATATATATATATGGTCATGGCTGTGCTGTTTATAAGAGCCAGTTATAATGTTATAAATCAAGATAATGATTACTGTTAGAAGGGGTTAGTGAATGGTAAAGGGAAGAACAAATGCTTCTGGGATTGAACAATGTTCTGTTAACTTTAAGCATTGTGTAGATGGGAGAGTTCACAAGAATTAGTTCTGTATCTTTGGGGCATGTATGTTAAACAAAGAAAAAAAATGTTATGCAGTATTTTTATTAGTAATCATAATTTATTTTAAATAGCACCATAAAGATTATCAATGTATTACTGAAAGCCACAGAGTATAATTCAACTTTATAATTTTTTTCCCTTAATTTACCAGTATGTAATAAATTCTGAGTGTCCATTTATATAATGCAAAGTGAAGCTATGAACACAAGTTAAATAGTTTGGTTACCTCTGACATTTTGACTTTGAATAAATGTCTCTGTGGGTTACTGAGTACTGCTTTCATTCCTCTGCAGGATCATCACTGGGATATAGAACAACTCATTCAAATCATTCATGTCACCTTTGCACCAGCACCTGACATTCTGGAGATAGAATCACTATCAGAGAACTCTCATCCTTTGACATTTGCAATTATTCATGTCAGGAAGCCCTTTCAAAGAGTTCTCATTTCTTAAAACCTTTACAGAACATTATGCATTTTCAAAGAGGTGAAATATAACCCTTTGTCTTAAATTCATAATTATGTAAGTCACTTCCCAGTTCCAAAGCCCTTTTATCCATACTTTAATTTCTGGAGAAAAATGGGTACCAGATAAAAGTTACCAAAGAGATAACTGAAGACCAACTCCAGTCAGGGAAGTGTAACTGCAGACTCTCTTGGCTGTATCAGTCATAAATCTCCTTTAGAATAAGAGATCTTATTAAAAATAGATCATCTTGATAATTGAAAAAATACTTATGGACCTCAAGTATTAAACTGGGATTCACAGAAGAGAGTCATCAACATTATTATATCCTTCAAAATATCCTTATATACTGATGTATATGTGTCAAAATATATCCCTTTCCTATTCTATTCCATTTTCTTTTCTTTCATTTTTCTTTATCACCCCATTTTCTTGCCTTATTTCCTTTCTTATAGTCTTCCATCATAAAATGAATATGTATCTGTCATCTTTTATATGCTAGGTACTGTGCTAAGCCTGGGGTATATGAAACCAAATCCTTTCAAACTAATGAGATGTCCAATGCAAGTGCATACAAATCACTGTCGATGTGGCAGATAAAGAAAAATAAAACCAAATGTATGAGAACATTAAGGTAAAATGTTACCACCTAATATGTGTCATGAAAGTAGGACTTGAAATAAAAATTGAAAATAAAAGCAAAGTGTAGAAGAATGGGATTTCCATTAGAGAGACATGGAACCTAATCCTGGCAGTGCTATTTGTAAGATCGGGCACTAAACTTACTTAACCTCTCTGATACTTAGTATCCTCATGTATAAAGTGGTGGAATTAACACTCTCATGGTGTCTACAGTATTAAAGAAACCAAAATCAAGTCATGGATGTTGATCAATGTATCTGTACCTTGATGTTCAATATTAAAAAAATAATTACTGAAGCTAGTAATTGGCCATTAAAGATAATATCATAATTTGAAGAGAATCAAACCTTCTTATCAAGTCATTCTACAATTTTAAGCATTTGAAGATGCTGGTTAATGACTTTAACCCTGTTTCTCCATATCAGCAACATAGTGGACGTATTTTCCTTATTTGACCATTCAGTTCTAATTCCCCTTCTTATTTCAGAGGAGTCTTGCATTATGTGAGTATTGGAGGAAAGCAGAGCCTAGTCTCTCATCATAAAGACAAAACGCCAGATAAAATATCCCTAGGTCATGACCCCACCTTTGACTCTGATTTTTTAAGGAATAAAGCTGCAGTTTAGAAATTATTCACAAAAGCAACAGCAAAACCTCAGGGGTCCAGCAAGGGTAGAGGTGAAATGCCCACTGGAGCAGTGACCAGATGCAGCATCTTCATTAAATTTAACTCAACACATTCCTGTGTCCAGCAATGCCTGGTCCTGCTTCTTTTTCAGTTGGAGTGCCAACCTTCTCATTGATTCTGAGATCTTTCAGAAACCTTTATAATGAATTCATTTTCTCCTGAAATAAACCTCAGCCACTTCTCTTACTTAGTTCCAGGAACCTTACTTGTTAGGTGGCATGCAACAGTGTAATCTTCAAACCCTCATAGGTGAGAAAGTCCTTCACTGTTATTTATGCTGAGAACAAACTGAGTTAACCCCCTTCCCCCCCACTAACTGCCCTCCTTCTTATCCAGTCAACAATTAGCAAAAAAGCATGTTGCATATGCACTTTAGTCTACAATGTTAAAACAATTTGTTTTTATATTTGTATTGTAACTCCTTTTATTTCAAATGGGGGAATATTTTAAAGAGATTCCATAAAAGAGGGTTGAGGAAGACTGGAAGAAATTATCATATGCTTATCAATGAGTCTGTGCCTAATGCTTTCCAGTTTATAGGCGTGCTGATAAGAAAACAAATTGAAAAATGCAAAAGGTGGAACCAGCCCTGGCTATCTCCCATACACATTTTCCCCACAGCTCCAGACTCTCTATTCCACTTTATGCAATTTCAAGGCATCCTTGGCCACAAATGAAGAAATATAGGTATATTTTTGTTTGCAATGCAGAAACATCTGAACACATTTTAGTACATTTTCCAAAAATACTGAATATTAGTAAAATAACCATAGAAATGTATACTTAGTAATGAAATGTCTATGTCCAGAATTAATTTGTTTATTCTAGTTAAGGTTCATATGAACTTAAATTTAACTGAAGCAATGATCAATTGAGAACAAGAATAATTTAAATTAAAGCATACATTGGAATCTAGAATAAAAAACACTTGAGCCCAGCCAGTGTGGCTCAGTGGCATGGACTGAGAGGTCCTGGTTTGATTCCCAGTTAGAGCACATGCCCGGGTTGCAGACTCGATCCCCAGTGTGTGTGTGTGTGTGTGGGGGGGGGGGGCTTGCAGGAGTCAGCTGATGAATGTTTCTCTCTCATATTAATGTTTCTATCTCTCTCTCCCTTCCTATTTCTCTAAAAAATCAATAAAAACATATTAAAAATATAAAAACAATTGAAATACGTCTCTGTTATTTTTGCTGCTGTGAGATTCTATTGAAGTAGTTATTCCTTGTGCTTCAGTAATATGTCCGCTACAGTGGGGTGTAATTAAACCCTATCTGTGAGTATGAGTAGCTACAACACAATCTGCTTGAATGACCTTTTCTTTTGTGGATGTTTTAAAGAGTAATTTCTGATTTTTATAAATTCATGTCTGGTTTTAGCCATAGATTATTCACTGCTATTTCTCCCTTTATTCTCCTCACTTGAATATGTCCAATAAAATGACACATCTAAATCTTTCTGACAATGATTTGACTGTAACATTGTCCAATTAAAAATATTCTATTATTCATCATTCTATAAAGAATAAAGGCTAAAGGGATTTAAAAATGTTAGTGTCATAGGTGAAAGGTATACTCACCTTGTCCCAGGACCAAACCAGAATTACAACTAAATTAAAGAACAATCAACCTGTATAAACAACTGAAGACTGGCTGAAGAGGAGTCTTAGAGTGAAGGATTTACAGAAGAAGTCAAACTGAGACTGATAGGAAGTGTGGAGACACAAAAGGGCTGGCCCTGCTCCCACAAGTAGTATAGCGACAGAGGTTCCAGAGGGATCTCTCAGCTGCAGCAGGGTGGGTATGATGAGTCCCTGACAGAAGCCAGGGCCTAAACCCCAAGCTGAGCACCAGAACCAAGAAAGGCACCCACATAACATCTGGCTATGAAAAGCAGCGGGGTTTCTGTCTGCCAGGGAGAGATGGAGTCTGCTGGAGACACAGGTGAACTCTTAAAGGGCTAATGCACAAAATTTCATTCTCAGTCACTCACCCTGGTCTCTGGTGGAGGGAGGGCTGGGCAGATTAGTCACCTGAGTGGAGTCTGGGGTTGTGGCTCTGGGGTGAGAGCTGTGAGGACAACCACCAGCATAACTGTGTGGAGTCATTCTCTAATAGCACAGTCATCCTCTTTCCTGGGTGGAACAATCTCATCAATGCAGCATCATCCTGGGGGAAAGCAACTGACAAAGCTCTGGACTCTCACTCTCAACACCCTGTGGTGCTTAGGCCATGCTGAAAAGTCAGATGTCTTGGCCAGGGTGTAGAGGTCTGGGCAGACTAAAGAGGTGTCAGTGACTGAGTTGTCTGGCTTTGAAGCAGGGCCATTCCCCCCTCTTTCCTGTGAATCTTTCAGGCACTTATCCCTCATGGGATCTGACAGAATCACCCTCCTGATTTCCAGCAGACCCACCCCCTGGGCTCCAGAGGCCTGACTCACCTGACACCTAGTGGCTCTACTCTGTTGAAGTTGGGGCAAAATCTTGGACAGACTGAGACTGGAGGGGGACCACACATACCACCTTCCCAGAAGTCTAAACAGGCCCTCCACTTCACAGGAGATCCACTAACCCCATCATCCCAACTTTTCCAGAGGCTCTTTCAGTGGCTCAGCCTAACAGGTCATGAGTAGGTGGAGGGAGGCAGAGGTGAATCTTGTCAAAATGTCTTGGAACTTTTGCTGACCTGCCCCTGGTGTGCATCTTGGTCCTTCCTGTGTCCACCCAAGTTCAGCAGAGGCAAACTGTAGATCATTTGGTGCTCCAAACAGGTTGCCAAGGGCCAGGCACAAACAGTGTCTAACACCAGCCTATACCAGAGTCCCAGTCAAGAGGACTAGAACCAGCATACCCAGTGTCTAGCTTCAGACAACCTCAAAGCATGATCAAATAAGTTTCAACATATTCAAAAGAGATCTCAGTAGGCACTACACCTTGCTGAGGCAAACTCCACTTCTTGTGGTCAGCACCTCATGTGTTGTGATCAGAGACAAGCCTCACAGTCAGACAGCCTGAGGGTCAATCCCATACCAGAATGGAACTGGGACTCAATTACAATAAAAGGGCCCGCATCACCCACCCAAGAAACATTCCTAGAGCACCTAGCTCAGGTGATGAAGGAGACTACATCACTGAGTCCCACAAGACACCTACTATATAAAGCCACTCCTCAATGACTAGGAGTCATAAGATATCTATCTAATATATAGAAACAAACACAAAGAAATAACCAAAACAGAAAGACAAAGAAATAGGCCCTAAATGAAAGAACAAGAGAGCTCTCAGATAAATAACTAAATAAAAGGAAGGCAAGCACTTTATCAGATATAGAGTTCAAAGTAATGTTTATAAGGGCCCTAAAGGAAATTGATGAGAACTACAACAGTATTTAAAAAGACACAAAATTCAAAAAAGGATCAATCAGAAATAAATAGTACCATATCTAACATCAATAGTACATTGGAGGAATAAAAATATAATTAGATAAAGCAGAGGATCAAATCAGTGATTTGGAAGACAAGGTAGAGAAAACACCCAATCAGAGCAGTAAAAAAAAAAAAAATATATATATATATATATATATATATATATATATAAAATAATGAGAATAATTTAAGGGAAGTATGGGACAACATGAAACAACAAAATCCATATCAGAGTACCAGGAGGAGAAAAGAGAGAGCAAAAGACTGATAACATATTTGAAAAAATAATGATAAAAACCACCCTGCCCTGGCAAGTTTAGCTCAGCAGTAGAGCGTCGGCCCATGGATCAATGAGTCATGAGTTTGATTCCAGCCAAAGGCAAGTACCTCTGCTGCGGTTTGTCCCCAGCCCTGGTAGGGTCATGCAGGAGGCAACCAGTCAATGTGTCTCTTCCACATTGATGTTTCTCTTTCTCTCCCCCTTTCTCTCTCTCTCACTCTATCTGAAGATAAATAGAAAAATATCCTCAGGTAAGGATTAAAAAGAAAAAAGAAAAAATGTCCCTAAATTGGTGAAGAAAAAAGACACACAAGTCCAGGAAGTGCAGAGAGTCCCCAAAAAGATGAACCCAAAGAGGCCCACACCAAGACACAACACGATTAAAGTGGCAAAGTTTAAAGACTAAGAGAGAATCTTAAAAGCAACAAGAGAAAATCAGTTGGTTACCTACCAGGAAGTTCCCATAAGACTGTCCACTGATTTTACAACAGAAACATTTAAGGCAGGAAGAGATTAAAATAAAATATTCAAAGTAATGAGAAGGACCTACAACCAAGTCTATTCTGTCCAGCTAAATGGAAAGAGAAATAAAGAGCTTCTCAGACGGGAAAAAGGTTGGCACTTTGTTACCACCAAACCAGTATTACAAAAATGTTAAAGAACCTGCTAGAAGAGGCATTAGAAGAAGAAGAAGGAGAAGGGCTCATATTTAAAAGAATTAAATGGCAATAAATATGTACCTATCAATAATCACTTTAAATGTAAATGGCTTAAATACTCTAATCAAAAGACATAATATAGATAAACATCTAAAAAAGCAAGATGCACATATAAGAAGCTGTCTACAAAAGAGCCATCACAGAATAATAGGTATACACAGACTAAAAGTAAAGGGATAAAAAAAAAAAAAGATATTTTATGCAAATGGTAATAAAGAAAAAGCTGGGGTAGCAATATATATATTTGGCAAAATACACTTTAAAACAAAGGCTATAGTAAGAGACAAAGATAGATACTACATAATGATAAAAGGCACAATTCAACAAGAGGATATAACCTTATAAATATGAATGTACCCAATAGAGGAGCACCTAAATATGTAAAGCATATCTTGATGGACATAAAGGAACACATTGACAGTAATACAATAATTAGAGGGGATTTTTTTTTATTAATTTTTGTTACAGATGTTTATCCTTTTCCCCCCACTGATTCCCCCCTCCTCCTCCCTTCCTGCCCTGTCCCAGCTTTTTGTCCATGTCCACTGTTCATGCAGACATGCATATAAGTTCTGTGGTTTATCTCTCCCCCACCACCCCCTCTTTGGGGATTGTCAGCACCCTTTTAACTTCAATTAATATATCTCCCAGAGAGAAAATCCACAAAAAAGCAGTGGCCTAAATGACACAATTAAATCAGGTAGATTTAGTTGATATCTTCAGAGAATTTTAGCCCAAGGCAGCAGAATACACATTCTTTTCAAGTACACATGGATCTTTTTCTAGGATAGACCACATGTTGGGACAAAAAATAAGTCTCAATAAAATAAAGATCAAAATCAAATCATACATCTGCTCTGACCATAATGGTATTAAACTAGAAACCAATCACAAGAAAAAAACTGAAAGACTCACAAAAACATGGTGGCTAAAGAACATGTTACTAAACAATGAATTAGTTAACAATGAGATCAAGGAAGAAATTCAAAGATACCTTGAAACAAATGAAAACAAGAATACAATAAATCTATGGGACCCAGTAAAAGCAGTCCTAAGAGATAAATTCACAGCATTACAGGCCTGCCTCAAGAACTAAGAAAGATCTCAAAAAAACAATCTAACTTTACACTTACAGAAAGTAGGAAACACACACACACACACACACACACCACCACCACCACCACCACCACCAACAACAACAACAACAAAAACAACAACAAACAAAGCCAAAGTGAGTAGAAGGAAGGAAATAATAAATATCAGAGCAGAAGTAACTAGAATAAATTCTAAAAAAAAAAAAATACAGAAAAATAGCTGGTTCTTTGAAAAGATAAGAATAATTGACAAACTTTTAACCAGATTTATCAATTAAAAAAAAAGAGAGAGAGAGAGTAGCCAAATAAATAAAATCAGAAATGAGAAAGAAGTAACAATTGTCATCAAAGTAATACAAAGGATTGTGAGAAAATATTATGAACAACTATATAACAACCTGAACAACCTGGATGAAATAGACAAACTCCTAGAAACATACAACCTTCTAAAACTGAATCAGGAGGAATCAGAGAATTTGAACAGACAGATTACAAGTAGTGAAATTGAAGCAGTAATAAAAAATAAATTTAAAAACCTCCCAACAGCCCTGGCCGGTTTGGCTCAGCGGTTAGAGCGTCAGCCTGCGGTCCTGAGAGACCCAGGTTTGGTTCCTGCTAAGGGCACGTACCTCGGTTGCAGTTTGTCCCCGGCCTTGGTTGGTTGTGCGGGTGGCAACCACTCGATGTGTCCCTTCACATTGATGTTTCTCTCTCTCTGTTCCTCTCTCTCTCTCCCACTCTACCTGAACAAAAAAAAATGGAAAAATGTCCTCGAGTGAGGATGAAAAAAAATAAACAAACAAACAAAAAAAACCTCCCAACAGCCCAGCCGGTGTGGCTCAGTGGTTGAGCATCAACCCTTGTACCAAGAGGTCACCAGTTCAATTCCTAGTCAGGGCACATGCCCAGGTTGTGGGCCAAAGCCCCAGTGGGGAGCATGCAGGAGGTGGCCAATCAATGTTCTTGCTCATCGATGGTACTATTTCTCTCTCCCTCTCCCTTCCTCTCTCTCTAAAATTAATAAAGAAAAAAATTATAATAAACAAACAAAAAACCTCCCAACAAATAAGTTCTAAACAAGATGGTTTCACAGGTGAATTTTACCAAACATTCAAAGAACTAACACCTATCCTCAAACTATTCCAAAAAATTAAAGAGGAAGGAAGATTCCCAAGCTCATTGTATGAGGTCAGCATTATCTTAATTCCAAAACCAGATACAGACATTACAAAGAAAGACAATTAAATGCCAATAATGGTGATGAACATAGATGCTAAAATCCTCAACACACTATTAGCAAACCAGACACAGTGATACATTAAATAGTTCTTACACCATGATCAACTGGGACTTATTTCTGGGATTCAAAATTGGTATAATATGTGGCAATTAATAAATGTGGTACACCACATAAAAAAAATAAAGGATAAAAACCATATTGTTATATGAATAGAGGCAGAAAAGCATTTGATAAAAAACAGCACCCACTTATGATAAATACTCTTAGCAAAGTGGGAATAGAAGGAACATACCTCAATATAATAAAGGCCATATATGACAAATCACAGCCAACTTCACACTCACTGGGTAAAAACTATAAGCATTTCTTTTAAGATTAGGAACAAAGCAGAGATGTCTGCTTTTAGCACTTTTATTTAACATAGTACTGGAAGTATTAGCCATAGCAATCAGACAAGAAGAAAATAACAGGCATTCATATTTGAAAGGAAAAGTAAAACTGTTAATATTTGCAGATGACATGATACTGTACATAGAGAAGCCTAAAGATTCCACAAAAAAACTACTGGAACTTATAAAAGAATTCAGTAAAGGAGTAGGGCACAATATAAATATCCAGAAATTAGTTGTATTTTTATATACCAATAATGAACTTTTAGAAAAGGAAACTAAGAAGTCACATTTATGATTGCCTCAAAAAATAGAATAAAATACCTAGGAATAAATTTAACCAAAGATATTAAGGACCTGTACTCTGAAAATTATAAGACACTGAAGAAAGAAACTGAAGCAGATACAAATAAGTGGAAGCATATATGATATTCATGAAAAGAAGAATTCACATCATTAAAATGTCCATACTACCGAAAGCAATCTATAAAGCCAATACATTTCCTATTAAGACACAATGGCATATTTCACAGAACTACAACAAGTATTCTAAAAATGTATATGGAACCACAAAAGACTCCAAATAGTCACAGCAATTTTGAGAAAAAAGAACAAAGTTGGAGGAATCATGCTACCTGATATAAAATTATATTACAAGGCCATAGTAATTGAAACAGCATGGCACTAGCATAAAAACAGACATATAGCTCAATGGAACAGAATAGAGAGCCCCAAAATAAGCCCATGCCTTTATACTCAATTAATATTTGACAAAGGAGACAAGGACATACAATGGGCTACAGATGGTCTATTCAATAAATGGTGTTGGGAAAATTGAACAGATACATGCAAAAAAAAAAAAAAAAAAAAAGAATTAGACCACCTTCTTATACAGGACACGTGAATAAAAACAAAATAGATTAAAAATTTAAATGTCAGACTCAAAACCATAAAAGCCTAGAAGTTAACCTAGGCAGTAAAATCTCGGGCATTTCTTGAAGCAATATTATTTCTGATATATTGCCTTGGGCAAGGAAAATAAATATAAATAAATAAACAAATAGGACTACATCAATCAAAAACGTTTTTCCACAGTAAAAGAAACTAACAACAAAAGAGAATGCACTGAATGGGAGACATATTCTCTAATAATATAATATATCTGATAAGCTCTTACTATCCAAAATTTAAAAGGAACTTATAAAACTCAACACCAAACAAAACAAAACAAAACAATCCAATGAAGAAATGGACAATGACCAATGGCCATATGAAAAAAAAAATGCTCAAGGTCACTAATCATCAAAGAGATGAAAATTAAAACAACAGTAAGGTATCACCTCACCCCTGTTAGAATGGCTATCATCAGTAAATCAACAAACAACAAGTGTTGGCAAGGATGTGGAAAAAAGGAAACCCTTGTGTACTATTGGTGGAAATGCAGATTGGTACAGCCATTGTGGAAAGCTGTATGGAGTTACCTCAAAAATTAAAAATGGAACTGCTTTATAATCCAGCAATTCCAGTTCTGGGGATACATACAAAGAAACCCAAAACACCAATTGAAAAGAATATATGCACCCCTATGTTTATTGCAGTGTTATTTACAATAGCCAAGATTTGCAAGCAGCCCAGGTATCTATCAGCAGATGAGTGGATAAAAAAGCTGTGGTACATTTGCACAATGCAATACTACTCAGCTATAAAAATTAAGGAAATTTTATCTTTTGTGACAGCATGAAAGGATCGGGAAAGTTTTATGCTAAGTTAAATAAGCCAGCCAGAGAAAACCAAGTACCATATGATTTTACTCATAGGTGAAATCTAATGAGCAAAATAAACTAACGTACAAATTGAAGACAGACTCATGGATTCAGAGAACAGACAGATGGATGTCACAGGGGAGGTTATTGGGGGCTGGGTTAGAAGAGTGAAGGGATTAAGCAAAGAAAAAAAATAAAAGACTCATGGACACAGACAATATTATGGTGATTGCCAGAGAGAAGGTGGATTGTAGGAGGTAGAAGAAGGTGAAAGGAGAATAAATGGTAGTGGAAGGAGACTGAACTTAGGGTTGTAAACCCACAATACAATATTGTATAATTGTAGACCAGAAACATATATAATTTTATTAACCAACGTTACTCCAATAAATTAAATAATAAACAAAGAAAAAATAATGACTAAACTCTTTAGGTTCAAGGCCTAGGCAAAGTGTGTAGTTTGAGACCTATGTATTATTATTTAAGGCAACATCTGCCTCAGTAAATCTCACCCACTTGCAATTATAAGTGTGTGTGTGTGTGTGTGTGTGTGTGTGTGTGTGTGTTCTTTTCCTGTTATTTTTTTATTTAGTTCCACTCTGGAGATGCATTGACACACAACACAGAATAATTTACCGTGGACAGAACAGTTATATAGACTTCCTGGTGAAATAACACTATTTCTAAATGCTAATGTCAGATGATATTATATATTTTATAATAGTTAAACACATGTAAATATATATTTACTACTGGGAAAATGTTTTTAAATTTCTTAGTGAAGAAAGTTTAAAAGTGAATAAAGATAGGTATAGAGATAGACATGGTTGCTATAAGATAACACATACATTTCAAATTCTACATTTCTAACATATACCATGTATATGACACAATATTGTCTAAGTCTTAGTACTCATTGATAAATTAATTCATGGTTGAAAATAAGAAAGATAAGGGGAAAGCTCATTAATTCACAAAATATGCTACTCCTACAATACAGTGGTGCATAAAATTATTAGAATGTGAGTGAAAGACGTGATAGTCTGAATGTGATTGAGGAATAAATAACAGTTTCAGAAAAGGCTTCAGATAAACATGCTATTCTAGCTGAGCTCATAAATTCCAGTAAATTTTACTAGGTATAGAAAACTAAAACAATATTCCAAGCAGAGTAAACACATGTATTGGGGAAAAAATAAAACAAAAACAAAAACAGAAAGAAAGGGAAGAAAAATGACAAGGCAAAGCAATGTGTTAGGAAGTGATAGGAGCCAGACTATAGGTATCAAAGAATTATTGAAGAACTGGAGAAAAATGGGGGAAACATGTAGAGATAAGGAGATGCTTTCTGAATAATATTTTTTTTTACTGGTTTAAATGATGATTCAGAAAAGCATCTCTATCTAAAAACTGACTAGAATAATATTAATCTATTTGTGGAGATACAAAGACGAATTAAGTGCCTTGACAATAATTAATCGTGATCCTAGAACCTTTCATTTCATTTTTAATTAATCTGAACAATTATTTTCCATTCCCTCTGCTGTAGTTGAGAAACAGAAAGTGAAATGGGACCTCAGTGATTTTAGGGATACTGTAACATTAACAGCTAAGGCAAAGGATACTCCAAACTGAATCTCCAAATACCTTTCCTATATGGGTTTTCTGCTTCTACAGGTATTAATACCACAAACATGTAATATACCCTCTGTTATGATTTACTGCTTTTCACATTAACGCTTGGTGCGTGGTGAGTGGTGGGTGTGTTTCCAAGTTTGATGCCTAAAATACTTTAATGTTAGAACAGAAAATACAAAGACTAATAGAAATAGAAAAACAAATGTGACAGATAACAGGATGCTTTTAGGAGAAAGTCCAAATTCAGTTTCTACAGATGACTTGGTATCATACTCTTGAGGAGATATATATGATTAAGAAACAGAATCTGAAAAAATGTCGGCGGAGTGAATGGAGCTACACAGACCGTCTCCCAGGACCAAACTGGAATTACAATAAAAATAAAGGCAAATCGTCAGGAAGGGGCAATCAAAAGACACCTTGTAGGACCACATAACCAGGGCCACTGACTCAATCCTGGTAGGCTTGCGAGGATGCGAGAGGGAGCCGGGAGCCCACGGTCCGCAGCGGCCTGGGTGGGGACCAGTGGACTCAGCGGGAAGCTGCTGCTGCCGCCTCAGCTGCGACCCTGCATGAATCCTGCAAACTCTGCTGCCTGCTAAGCCCTCGGCTGGTGCCGCACGGACTGGCACAGACTGGCTGCGACCAGGGGACTCAGCAGAATGTTGCTGCCACCTTGGCTGCAACCCCGGCTGAGTCCTGCGAACTCTGCATGCTAAGCCCTCGGCTGGTGCCACATGGACTCGCTGGGACCAGGGGACTCTGCTGGAAGCTGCTGCCACCTCGGCAGTGTCCTGCTACTGTGGCTTAGTCCTGGGGCTTCTGCTGAGTGCCACAGCCGCGGCCGCCCTTGGCTGGAAGCAGCGCCCTCAGGTTAAAAGTCCCAAGTGGCTCCACGATGCAGAGTCTAGACAGAGGCTAAATTGGCAGCAGCCACTCACATTGGGCTCCGGCAGAGGGAAGGCAGACTGGACTGGAACTTTGTGGGGACACTCGGGTTTTGGAGGGTGCTAAAAGCTTTTGCTGAGTGCAGGCACACAGGACTGTGGTCATTTCACTCCATCCCAGGGCCCTGGGGAGAAGCAGTGGCCCTTCCCTCAGAGATTCAACCCCACCTGATGGCCATTGAAATGCTAATTGAGGCCCATTACCAACCAGCAGCTGCCCCACCCTGGGGAAATCCTCTTACACTGAGCACCTGAGGGACTTTTTCAGGCAACTCAGAAACCAAGGGTCTTCAGGTAACCTCTACTAATAACCTTCAGGCAAAAAAAGCTAGAGAATAACTACCATTCCCTGGGCTAGCAACACTAACCAGAAAAGCTAAGATGTGACAGTGGTATTTAAAGTGGGTCCCCCCTGGCTCATCCAAACACAGGAGAGAGAGCCACAAACACCAGAACACCAACACCCACAGGAAAAATTTGGTAGACTCCAAAGCCCACCGTGATAGCCAAAATGGTGAAAAACAGAAACAAAAGCCAAAGGAAAGAACAAGAGACCTCTACAGAAGATGAGATAAATGAGGTGCAGTTAAGCAAGTTAACAGAACTAGAATTTAGAACCATGATGTTGAGGAAGCTCAACAGCATGTGCAAGGATATGAGCACCATGAGTAAAGACATAGAAATGTTGAAAATCAACCAGTTGGAAATTAAAAACCAAGAAGAAGAAATGAAGAATGACATATCAAAAATGAAAAACACATTGGAAGGTCTAAAAAGCAGAGTAGGGAAAGCTGAGGACTGAATCAGTGAATTAGAAGACAGGGTAGAAAAAATCAACCTATTAGAAAACCAAAAGAAAAAAATGATTAAAAAACAGGAAGACAGCTTAAGAGAACTGTGGGACAACTGGAAACGGAATAATATTCGCAACATAGGAGTCCCTGAAGAAGAAGAAAATGAGCAAGGGTTAGAGAATATATTCAAAGAAATAGTGACAGAAAACTTCCCTAATTTGGTGAAGGAAGAAGGCATTCAAGTTCAAGAAGCACAGAGAGCCCCAAGTAAGAAGAACCCAAACAGGCCCACACAAGACACATACTAATCAAACTGCCAAAAATTAAAGACAAAGAGAGAATCCTAAAAGCAGCAAGAGATAAGCAACAGGTTACCTACAAAGGAAACTCCATAAGGCTCTCAGCTGACTTCTCACCAAGAAACACTACACGCCAGAAGGGAATGACATGAAGTAATCAAAGTCCTGAAAAACAAGGATCTGAATCCAAGACTACTCTACCCAGCAAGACAATCATTCAAAATAGAAGATCAAACAAAGAGCTTCCCAAACAAAAAAAGGCTAAGGGAATACATTAGCACCAAACCAGCACTGCAAGAAATGTTAAAAGGACTGCTGTAATTAGCAGGAGAAATGGGAAGAAAAATAGAACCACACTAAACAAAAGTGGCAATAAATAAGTACATATCAATAATCACCTTAAATGTAAATGGATTGAATGCTCCCATAAAGAGAGACAGAGTAGCTGATTGGATAAGAAAGCATGGCCCTGGCCAGTTTGGTTCAGTGGTTAGAGCGTCGGCCTGTGGTCCGGAGGGACCCGGGTTCGGTTCCCGCTAAGGGCATGTACTTCGGTTGCGGTTTGTCCCCGGCCCTGGTTGGTCGTGTGGGTGGCAGCCTCTCGATGTGTCCCTTCACATCGATGTTTTTCTCTCTCTCTCCCTTCCTCTCTCTCCCTCCCACTCTATAAAAAAAAATAAAAAAATAAAAAAATAAAGCATGACTCATCTATATGTTGTTTACAAGAGACCCACCTCACAACAAAAGACTCACATAGATTGAAAGTGAAGGGATGGGAAAAAATCTTCCAAGCAAACGGAAAGGAAAAAAAGCTGGGGTAGCAATACTCATATCTGATAAAATAGATTTCAGAATGAAGGCCATAACTAGAGACAAAGAAGGCCACTACATAATATTGAAAGGATCTATCCAGCAGGAAGATATAAGCTTGATAAACATATACAGTGATACCTCGGTTCTCGAACGCCTCGGTTTTCGACCAAATCGGTATTCGACCAGGAGATTCGAGAAACTTTTGTCTCGGAATCCGAACAAATATTTGGAACTCGAACGTCTGAGATGAGCCGAGTTGAGCCGAATGGCGTTCATTCAGCCCAGCGCGCCTTGCTTGCGTCATCAGTGTGAGTGCAGAGAGAGAGTCACGCTTTGTGGAGAGAGTCACGCTTTGTGGTTTCATTGCTTCGGTTCTCGAACAATTCGGTTCTCGACCGTCCTCCTGGAACGAATTATGTTCGAGAACCGAGGTATCACTGTATGCACCCAATATAGGAGCACCAAAATATATTAAAAATCTTCTGGAGGACTTCAAAGGAGAAATCGATAGCAATACAATCATAGCAGGGGACTTCAACACCCCGCTGACATCACTGGATAGATCCTCTAGACAAAAAATTAGCAAGGAAACAGAGACTCTAAATGAAACACAAGACCAAATGGATTTAATAGATATCTACAGAGAATTACACCCCAAAACTACAGAATTCACATTCTTCTCAAGTGCACATGGGGCATTCTCAAAGATAGACCACATGTTAGGGAACAGACTAAGTCTCTACAAGTTCAAGAAGATTGAAATCATATCAAGCTTCTTCTCAATTCCCAATGGCATGAAACTAGAAATCAATTGCAAGAAGAACATACAAAGACATTTGAACACATGAAACCTAAATAGCATGTTATTAAACAATGAATGGGTCACCGAGGAGATCAAGGAAGAAATCAAAAACTTCCTGGAAACCAATGAAAATGAACACACAACAACACAAAATCTATGGGATGCACCAAAAAGCAGTTCTGAGAGGGAAGTTCCTACCACTACAGGCCTACTTCAAAAAAGAAGAAAAAATGTCTAATAGATTATCTAACCTCACAACTTAAAGAACTACAGAGCAAACAAAAAGAAAACTCTAGAGCAAGTAGAAGGAAGGAAATAGTAAAGATCAGAGGAGAAATAAATGACATAGAGACCAAAAAAAAAAAATTCAAAGGATCAATAAAATAAAGAGCTGGTTTTTCAAAAAGATAAACAAGATTGATGGACCCTTAGCTAGACTCACCAAGAAACAAAGAGAGAGAACCCAAATACACAAAATCAGAAATGAAAAGGAGAGATAACTACTGACACCACAGAAATACAAAAGATCGTTAACAACAACTATGAACAATTATATGGCAACAAATTCGACAATCTAAGTGAAATGGACAAATTTCTAGAAACACATAGTCTCTCAAAACTGGATCAGGAAGAGATAGAAAACTTGAACAGACCAATAACAACAGAAGAAATTGAAGATGTAATCAAGACTCTTCCTGCAAACAAAAGCCCAGGCCCGGATGGCTTCACAAGGGAGTTTTACCGAACATTCAAAGAAGAACTAATACCCATTCTCCTCAAACTATTTCAAAAAATTCAAGAAGAAGGAAGACTTCTAATCTCGTTTTATGAAGCCAGCATAATTCTAATTCCAAAACCAGAAAAAGGCACAACAAAGAAAGAAAACTACAGGCCAATATGATGAACATAGATGCCAAAATCCTGAACAAAATACTAGCAAATCGGATCCAGCAATACACCAAAATAATTATTCACCATGACCAAGTGGGATTCATCCCAGGGATGCCAGGCTGGTACAACATTCGCAAATCAATAAACATGATACACCACATAAATAAAATGAAGAATAAAAACCACATGATCATATCAATAGATGCTGAAAAAGCCTCCGACAAAATCCAGCATCCATTTCTGACAAATACGCTCAGCAATGTGGGAATAAAGGGATCATATCTAGATATAATAAAGGCCATATATGAAAGACCTACAGCCAACATCATACTCATTGGGCAAAAACTAAAAGCATTTCCCTTAAGAACAGGAACAAGGTAAGGATGCCCACTTTCGCCACGCCTATTTAACATAGTACTGGAAGTCATAGCTACAGCAATCAGACAGGAAGAGAAAATAAAAGGGATCCAAATTGGAAAGGATGAAGTGAAATTGTTATTATTTGCAGATGACATGATACTATACATAGAAAACCCCAAAGATTCCATCAAAAGTTTACTAGACTTAATAAATGAATTTGGCAAAGTAGCAGGATACAAAATTAACGTCAAGAAATCGATGACATTCTTATACCCCAATGATGAACTCACAGAAAGAGAAACTAAGAAAACAATCCCATTTACCATTGAGGCAAAAAAATTAAGATACCTAGGAATAAACTTAACCAAAGAAATTAAGGACCTATTCGCAGAACACTACAGGTCATTGAAAAAAGAAATAGAGGAAGATATAAAAAAGTGGAAGCACATACCCTGTTCATGGATTGGGAGAATTAACATCATTAAAATGTCCATATTACCCAAAGCAATCTATAGATTCAATGCAATCCCCATCAAAATACCAATGGCATATTTCACAGAATTAGAACAATTATTTCAAAAGTTCATATGGAACCAAAAAAGGCCTCGAATACCTGTTCTTGAAAAGGAAGAACAAAGTTAGAGGGATCACAATACCAGATTTCAGGTTATACTACAAAGCCACTGTAATCAAAACAGCCTGGTACTGGCACAAGAACAGGCATATAGACCAGTGGAACAGAACAGAGAACCCAGAAATGGACCCAAGGCAGTATGCTCAATTAATATTTGACAAAGGTGGCAAATGCATACAGTGGAGTAAGGACAGCCTCTTTAACAAATGGTGCTGGGAAAATTGGACAGCTACTTGCAGAAAAATGAAACTAGACCATCAACTTACACCCTACAAGAGAATAAACTCAAAATGGATAAAAGACTTAAATGTGACTCATGAATCCATAAAAATCCTAGAAGAGACTGTGGGCAACAACATTTCAGGCATCATACGCAGCAGAATTTTTACAGACACATCACCTAAGGCAGTAAAAACAAAGGAGAAAATGAACACATGGGACTACATCAAACTCAAAAGCTTCTGCACAGCGAAAGATACAATCATCAAAATGGAAAGGCTACCCACTGTATGGGAAAGCATAATTGCCAATGATATATCAGATAAGGGGTTAAATTCCAATACATATAGAGTGCTCAAACAACTCCACAAAAGGAAGACAAAGAATCCAATTAAAAAATGGGCAGAGGAAGTAAATAGACACCTCTCCAAACAGGACATACAAATGGCTAAGAAACATATGAAGAAATGCTCATCATCACTAATCATCAGAGAGATGCAAATTAAAACAACAATGAGGTATCACCTCACACCTGTCAGAATGACTGCCATCAACAAATCATCAAACAACAAGTGTTGGCAAGGGTGTGGAGAAAAGGGGACTCTAGTGCACTGCTAGTGGGAATGCAGACTGGTGCAGCAACTATGGAAAACAATATGGTGTTACCTCAAAAAATTAAAAATTGAACTTCCATTTGACCCAGTGATTCCACTTCTTGGAATATACCCTAACAAGCCTGAAACACCAATCAGAAAGAACATATGTACCCCCATGTTTATAGCAGCCCTATTTACAATAGCTAAGATCTGGAAACAGCCCAAGTGTCCATCAGTAGACGAATGGATCAAAACGCTGTGGTACATATACACAATGGAGTACTATGCAGCGGTAAGAAAGAAAGATCTCTTAACCTTTGAGACTACATGGAGGGACCTTGAAAGTATCATCCTAAGTGAAGCAAGCCAAACAGAGATAGACAAGTTTCATATGATCTCACTTATTTGTGGAATATAATGAACATAACAGTCTGAGGAATGGGGTAGTCCCAGAGACATGGAAGTGGTGTACAGACTGACAATCCCCTAAATAGGTGAGTGGGGGGGGGAGATAAACCACAGAATGTATATACATTTATGCATGAACAGTGGACATGGACAACAAACTGGAGAAAGGGCTGGAGGGAGGAGGAGGGGGAATCAGTGGGGGAAATAGGAGAAACAATGGTAACAAAAATTAATTAATAAAAAACAAACTAACAAAACAAACAAACAAACAAAAAGAAACAAAAGAGCAATGGTATTTCAGGATGATGTCACAGTGCACACACATTTCTGGATTAATACGTGGACAATGAGATTTAAAAAAAGGTGAAAAGAGATCATACTTGATATGAACTAACATTCAGAACAGTCTCCATGAAAATAATTTTCTGGGAATTTAAAAGTAGTAAGAGGAATAGGAGGATGAAAGAAAGAAGGCAACAGGGAGTAGAGTGGTAATTCAGGTAATACACCCAGTATTTATTTTCTGAAAATTATTTAGGCTACATAGACTACACCTCTGCTGTGCAGAATCCTTCACACAGTTTAAGCAATAGAATGTCTACGATAGAATATCTTTACTTTTTTTTTTTTTTTAATGAGAGAAGAGAGAGAGTAAGAGGGGGTGAGAGAGATTGACTTGTTTCATTTATTTATGCATTCCCTGGTTGCTTCTTGCATGTGCCCTGATGGGGGAATCAAACCCACAACCTTGGTGTATGGGGGCAATGCTCTAACCAACTGAGCTACCCAGCCAGGGTGCAGTAGGATGTCTCGTGATAGCATCTATCCTACCAGTAAGGACTATCAAACTTCCTATGGATCCCATCATCATGGCACTTAAATATCTTTGCCCAGGCTTAGTGATTGCCTTCCTCACACAGGCTTTATCAACTAAATCTCTCATGACACTTATTCCTGTTCATGCTGTCACCCCAACATTATGACTATTGCCATTAACAATTGTTGTTCCAGCATGCCATAATTCCTAGAATAATGCTCGGTACTCCCTAGTTCTTTATTAACTTAAACTTCCATACTCTTTCTCTCTATAATTGAAGACAGGTACTCCAAATCCAACCAGATTTCCCCTTCTCTGAAGGTTCCTTCTCTCTTTGCCATAACTGAACCCTGACCTCCCTTGAGGATATGATTATCCAGTGCCCTTTCTAGTGACTCCTGCTTATAACTCATACCTCAAGATGCTCATTGCTCCCTATTGTTCCTTTAGAACATACCTTTTTGAACCCACTTTTAGAAATCCTTTTCATATGAGGTTCATGCCAATCAACTTTACCATTCTCGGCTCTTCAATGTAGAGAAGTGATATTATAAAATACTAGTTCTAATAGGTGGCATTATATGAGAAATAAAAAACGTTCCACAGTCTATGGCTGGGATCAACAAATTGTGGTGCATGAGCTGTACCTTGACTGCCTGTTTGTGCAGTCCACCAGCTAAGAATGATTTTTGCAGACCAATATTTGTTATCATTCTGATGAGAGGAGCACTTAACTTGGAACCTCAATTAAGTAAAAAGTTTTTCAACAAAATAATTTCATTCTTTACATATATTAAAAAAACATTACACTTAATTATTATTTTATTTTGAATTACCTCAATACAATTTTGTGGCAATTTACCTTCTGTTATGTTATTTAAGTACCTACATACACCCTCGATTTGGCTTCCTGTCCTGAAAAACCAAAAATATTTTCTTTATGTCCCTTTACAGAATGAGTTTTGACCCTTGGTCTAGGATAAAACAACTAAGAAACATTGAGTTAAACAAAATTAGACAGTTTCTTTTTTAAAATTCAGGATCCTTTCAAAGCTTTTACTAATTTCATTGTGAATCATTGAGGTCCATAATATTATATTACATGTCCTAAATGCATTGTACTATGCCATTTTTAAATCAGAACATCTTGCAGACCAAATATTCAAAGGAAAATTTTAAAAAATGTATTTAAAATAGGTCCTATTTTTTTAAATAAATATGAACTGGCATATGGATCATTACTTGCATTCTTAAGGACCAATTATTTTCATAGTTTTCAAATAGCATCACACTTCTCTAAGATGGGGTCACTCTAGGTCAGCAAATTTCAGTAGCAATAAAAAACTCATCTTGAAGAAATAAAATATTAAAGATAAGCTGAAATTAATGTGATCAATTTAGAGCAAGATTTTCATATTTTCCTTAAAAATAGGGGTGGGGATCTCCCAAAGTAATTGATTGATATTTACACATTATCCTTACCTGAAGTGTGTGGCCACTGAAAACACAAGAGACTTAACAGGGAAGCCTTATTCCTAAACCTGCTTCACTTGTCAGCTTTTTGTTATTTTCCCCTTGCATCCACCGTTTTCTTATTTCTTTTAAATCATACATGAGAAGTTAACTTGATCCTTCTTATAATCTGGGCCTCTTCACAGGACCATGTTTTAATTTAACTCCACAAACGTAATTCTTATACACACCACTTCCAAACCATGTAGCTTTTCTTTTCATTCCCACATGAGTAATGGGTTTGTTTCAAATCCTTATGAGTGGAGGAGTCATGTCAGTGGATAACACCCCACTCAGTCTCCCTGCACTGAAATAAATCCATTGTACATAGACCTGCTGGAATAATCTTTAACTCCATTTGATATGCATAAGAATTCATTGGCTCTTAATTTACAATCCCATTTAATATATAGCCACTATAGTGCTCCAGGCCAACCAAGCCAATTTCATTTTATCCCAGCATTTCCCTTATTTTTCATCTTTAGATTCTTTGATATAACGAGCCAAACATCCAGGTAAAATACCATACCATGTCTTTGCAAATACATTTTACTTTTGCAGTTCATTTTCATTTTCTGCAAATACAAGCATATCACTTTCAAATTCCACATCAAGGAACCATGATTTCAAAAAAAAAAAAACAAACCTACTATTATCCTCCTTGAAAGGATATCCATTCAGCTTGCTTTATCTACATGTTATTGTGCTATATCCATTGCAATTTTGTCCAAAGTATGTCTCAACTTATCACCTTCTGCTTCTAGAATTTAACTGTCTCAGTGGTTCTTCAGTTTTGCTACATCTGAATTCTCTCCAGTGACTAACAGATTCTAAAAACAAACTTTCTATTCTTTTTTTAAAATATTTTTTTTCTTTATTGATTTTAAAGAGAAAAGAAGGGAGAGGGAAAGAGAGGTAGTAACATCAATGAGAGAGAACATTGATTGGTCACCTCCTGCATGCTGACCAGGAATCGAACCAGTGACCTCTTGGTGCATGGGTCGATGCTCAACCAGAGAGCAACACCAGCCGGGCAACCTCCTATTCTTTAAAAATTCAAGTGCCTTTTTTTTTTTTACAGAAATTATTTTTCACATTTTACTAACTAAATTCTTGATGGTCATGACCATTGGGATTAATACACGCTACCAGAAAAACTGAATTACTTACTAAATATTTTATTTACCATATGATTAAAAGTGAATTAGATTCCAACAGAATACACTTTAAGTTTGGAAATATGACCAAAATGAATGAAAATCCCAAAAGATTACAATGTTTTAAAAAACGTTGAAATGATTATATATCACTAAACATTTAGGATGCACTTTCAGAATGATTTAGTTCAACTATTCAAATACATTGTGTACAAAAATGTTTTTAAAAATGAACATTGCTGGACGTCCGGTCAGGATGGCAGCGCAGGTAAACGTGATCTTGCCTCCTTCCACAACCACATCAAAATTTCGAGAAAACTACAACACAACCTCATTCAGAACCGTATGAAATCGAGCTGAATGGAAGTCCTATAATTACGAAACTAAAGAAACAGCCACACCAATACTGATAGGAGGAGTGGAGGCAAACAGGCTGGTCCCACAGCCACACGTGGCAGATAAAATCAGGAGGATACCTCAGCTGGAAAGGTCCTTCCTGAGGAGCAAGGGGTCCCTGCCCCACACCAGGCCCCCAGCTCAGGGTTCCAGTGCCAGGAAAAGAAGTCTTCATAACATTGGGCTGGGAAAACCTGGGGGAACTGAGGCTAAAGGAGGCTGAGGCTTCTGAAACCCCAGGAAGCTTCTTTAAGGGGCCCATGCACAAATTTGCTGAGATTTGCTTCCTCTAAGCTCAGAGGGGAGGCAGTTTGAGGGGCACCAGAGACATACAGGGAAGAACTGAGTGGTTGGCCTCAGGAAGAGGGCTGGAGGGGCAGCATTCTCCTAGACAGACATGAGAGGCCGTTGTTCCTTTGGGGAGCCCTTCTCTGGGATGGCAGATAGCCGCCGTATCTGGGACTCCAGCAACCTGGCTCATACTGTTTGCTCTGCCCAGGTGATTCCCTGAGGCCCTGCCCCATCTGACTTTTTGGCCGACCCAAGCTGTTTCCAGTGGCTTTATTATAGGATTGGCCTGTGTTGGATCCTGCTTCAAATTTTCCTAAAATCTCTCAAACAAGCAGCATCTGGTCTCAACAAGCCCCATACTTCTCATTCAGTGGCCCCAGGCCTGGCCCTAGAAGCAGCCATCCTTGGTTTACAACTTGGCTTTTCCTGGGCACCTCCAAGCCCAGCACAAGAAGCAGCCATCAGCAGATCACTTTGTAGCTTATGCTGGGTGGCCTGAGATAGAACATAGGCAGTGGCTGACCTTGCCCCAGAACCAGCACACCCAATGGAGAGCTTCAGACAACATCAAAACACCGCCACTCAACCACCTCCACACGTAACACACTCAAGAAATGGACTCAGTGGGTATCAGAGCCCTACTGAAGTAGATTTTGCTCTGTGTGGTGGGCCCCTACACAGCTGATTCTCCAAAGGAGTCAGAGGCCAGTGGTCAGTGGACACAGCCAGTCCTTGCAGCTGATGAGCCTGAGTAAATCCCTCCCATTGATGTACCAACAGCAATCAAGACTCAATTACAACAGAAGGGTGTACAGTCTACACTAGGGGTGCCCCTCGAGGGCCCAGCTGAGGTGAACCGGGAGGCTGTGCCACTGGATCCTGCAGGACACCTACAACAATAGGCTACCCTACCAAGCCTAGGAGATATAGCAACTCTACTTAATACACAGAAACAATCACAGGGAAGGAGCCAAAATTAGGAGACAAAGAAACATGTCCCAAATGAAAGAAAATAACAAAACTCTAGGAAAAAAATTGCACGAAATGCAGATAAGCAATCAATCGGATGCAGAGTTCAAAACACAGGTTATAAGGTTGCTCAAGGAACTTGGTGAGACATTCAAGGAACTTAGTGAGAACATCAACAACATAAAAAAGCACCAATAAGAAATGAAGGATGGCCCTGGCCGGTTTGGTTCAGTGGTTGGAGCATTGGCCTGGGGACCAGAGTCCTGGGTTCAGCTTCTGCTAGGGGCACTTACCAAAAAAAGAAAGAAAGAAATGAAGAATGCACTAATTGAAATATAGAATACTTTAGACAGATTCAATAGTAGAGTAGGTAAAGTCAAGAAGCAAACCATTGATTTGGAATATAAGGAAGCAAAAAACACCCAAACAGAACAGCAAAAAGATAAAAGAATCCAAAAAATGAGGATAGTATAAGGAGACCCTGGGACAATCTCAAGTGCGACAATATTTGCATCATAGGGGTGCCAGAAGGAAAAGAGAGCAACCAAGAAATTGAAAATCTATTTGAAACAATAATGACAGAAAAGTTCCCTAACTTGGTGAAGGAAACAGATATACAGTCCAGGAAGCACAGAGAGTCCCAAACAAGATGAACCCAAAGAGGATCACATCAGACACATCATCATCAAAATGCCAATGGTTAAATACAAAGAGAGAATCCTAAAATCAGCAAGAGAAAAGCATTTTGTTACCTACCAAGGAGCTCCTATAAGACTGTCAGTTGATTTCTGAAAAGAACTTTGCAGGCCAGAAAGAAGTAGCAAGAGAGGTGATGAAAAGCAATGACCTAAAACCAAGAATACTCTATCCTGCAAAACTATCATTTACAATCAATGGATGTATCAAGAGTTTCCCAGATAATAAAAAGCTAAAGGAGTACACCAGCACCAAACCAGTATTATATGAAATGTTGAAGGGTCTTCTTGAAGGAGAAGAACAAAAATATTAACAATAAAATAGCAATTAATACATATCTATCAACAACTGAATCTACGAACAAAATGAGCAAGCAGAGCAGAAACAGACTCATAGATACTGAGAACTTTTTGTTGCTTGCCAGATGGGCAAGGGCTGGGAGGATGGGTAAAAAAGATAAAGAAATTAAGAAGTAAAAATTGGTTGTTAGACTGATGAACCTCAAAGGGAAGGGGGGAGGTGGGGCGGGAAGAGAGAAACCAAAGAACTTCTATGCATATATGCATAAGCAACGGACATGGACCATAGTGTGGGAAAGCCTGGAGGAGGGCGGGATTGAAAAAGGTGGTCAATGGGGCAAAAAAGGGAGGACATCTGTAGTATATTCAACAATAAAGATGATTTAAAAAAAAATGAACATTTTTTATGAATGCAGAATTTTACCTATCATTTGACTGACAGAATAGACTACCACATAGCCTCAAATTCTAAATTATTTAAAAGACAATTTGATTTTAATTAGTCAACTAAAATATATATATAGCTACACATATATATATACACACACACATATATATAGCTATATATATGTACATATGTTTGTATCAGCATAATATATTTATATATATGTATATACATATATACATATATATATATATATATATATATAAATTCTATACTGATACATTCTATATTTTAATTTCTTTATGCGTTTATTTTCCTGACTCAAGGAACACAGAATTGTAACTTTAAAGACGTTAATGGAAAATTCAAGCATCTGTATTTTAGTTTCAGTCAGAGACTTGGCTGAGTTCATTCACACAACTGGTTATACCTCTTTGCTGACTCAGGGTTGTCCCCTCACTACCTGCAGTCATGGTCAACCAAACAGTTCTTCCCCTTGCTCCTGTCTGAAAGACAGAGGGTTTTTTCTCTGTTATAGATTCAGCATCCTACACATCCACCTCTGCCTTAAGTGTAGCTGGCTTTAGGATAAAAGCCTAAACAAACAAAATGGGGGACTTGCACCTTACTGTTCACTTTACTATTCATTTTGACTCCCTTCCAAAATCTGCCTGGTTTCATTAGGCTTCAGAATCCTTGGGTTGTCCCCCCCACCCCCATTTCTTTTGGATATGTGTGTGTTTAAGTTCTTTCCCAGAGTATATAGCTAAATTGCCATGAAGACTGCTTTGTTAAGCTCACTCTTTCATATCAGAGTTAAAAAAAACATTTATTCAGCTTTACTCAAAGCTCTTCTAGTGGTAGATTGCTCTGGAAGTAGGTTAGTTTCCAGTACATAATTTGTTGTATTCCTGGTACAAATTTTTCTTTTTTCTTTTTCAAATTGAATTTCTTAATATCAGGTAAATGATAATTTCAAAAAGCGATAGTGGTTTAAAATGCAAAACTACTCTATTTCTAAAAAATGTATTTAAAGATCAGATATATGAGTGATACATGTCATTATACTTCCAGGGGTAGAATAGTGCTTTTGTTTTTTGGTTTGTTTGTTTGTTTGTTTGTTTGTTTGTTTGTTTGTTTTTAAAGACATAAAACCAGTTAGAATAAAAAATATTAGAAGGCAGTGTATTTCTTCTAATGAAAAGTTATTTTGGAAGACTGTGAATTTAGATAACAAAAAGAGAAATCAAAGAAATTGGAGAACAGGAAAAGGTAGCTATGTCTACCCCCAAATTCTAGTTTAGTTCTTGGACATAATTATTAGAATAATTTTGATGGATAAAGATTTTGGTGCCAATTTGTAATGTAATTATCTTCATTCTACTTTTCATATCAGCACACATTAGAAACAAACAGAATACTAGAACTTTTAACATTTACTTTAATGGAAACTTTTATAACAAGTACAATTGAAGGTCTAAGTCATGGTTGATTTGTATTCAGCTTTAAATATGATTCTTACCAATACAACTAATGAAATCAAAGCAGAAATAAAAAACTCATAGCAAACAAAAGTTCTGCACTGGCTAAGCTCCACATAGATACAGTACTGGAAGTCCTAGCTAAAGTAATTAGATAAGAAGGCATAAAAGGCATTCAAATTGGAAAGAAGGAAGTAAAACTGTCATTATTTGCAGATGACATGATATTGTACATAGAAAACCCTAAAAAATCCACCAAGAAACTACTAGATATACTAAATGAATTCGCCAAGTTGCAGGATATAAAATCAACATCCAGATATCAATGCATTTTTATATACCAATAATGAACCATCAGAAAGGAAAACTAAGAAGACAACCCCATTTATTATTGCAACAAAAAAATTAGGTAAATAGAAAGAAATTTAACCAAGGAGATAAAAGACCTGTACAGGGAGAACTATATGACATTGAAGAAAGAAATTAAGAAAGATACAAATAAGTAGAAGCTTATACCATGTTTATAGATAGGAAGAATTAACATTATTAATATGTCCATGCTACTTAAAGCAATCTATAGATTCAATGCAATTTCTATTAGAATAACAAGAGCATATTTGAGAAAACTAGAAAAAATATTCCAAAAATTTGTATGGAACCAAAAAAGACCTCAAATAGCCACAGCAATCTTGAGAAAGAAGAACAAAGTTGGAAGTATCAGAATATTATATATCAAACTACATTACAAGGCCATTGTAATCAAAACAGACTTATACTGGCACAAGGAAAAGCATATAGCTCAATGGAATAGAACAGAGCCCAGAAATCAATGCATACCTCTATGGTCAATCAGTATGTGACAAAGTAAGCAAGATCATACAATGGAGAATGTACAGTCTCTTCTATACACGGTGTTGGGAAAATTGCACAAGCATATGCAAAATAATGATACTAGACCAACAACATATACCATACACAAGACTGAACTCAAAATGGATAAAAACTTAAATGTAATTCACAAAACATAAAAAATTCTAGAAGGAAACATAGGCAGTAAAATCTCAGTCATCCCTGGCAGCAATATTTTTGCTGTTTTGTCTCCAAGGGCAAGGGAAAGTCATGAAAAGACAAACAACTGGGGCTACATCAACCAAAAGAGCTTCTGCACAGTAAAAGAAATGATCCACAAAATGAAAACAGAACTCGTAATATGGGAGAACATAATCGCCAATGATATATCCAGTAAGAGGTTAATTTACAAAATGTATAAGGAACTTATACTACTCAACATCAGGAATACAAACAATCCATTGATAAAATGGGCAATTGCCCTGGCCAGTTTGGTTCAGTGGTTAGAGCATCAGCCCGTGGACCAATGAATTGCAGGTTCGATTCCAGTCAAGGGCATATACCTGGGCTGCGGTTCATCCCCAGGCCTGGTTGGAGTCATGCGGAGAGAGGCAGCCAGTTGATGTGTCCCTCTCACGTCGATGTTTCTCTCTCTCTCCCTCCCTCCCAATTTATCTGAAGATAAATAGAAAAATATCCTCAGGTGAGGATTAAAAAGAAAAAAGGGCAACAAACATGAATAGACACTTCTCCAAAGAAGACATATAGATGGCCTATAGACATATGAAAAAAATGCTCAAGGTTACGAGTCATCAGAGAGATGCAAATAAAAACTACAATGAGGTATCACCTCACACATGTCAGAATGGCTACTATCAATAAATCAACAAACATCAAGTGCTGGTGAGGATGTGGAGAAAAGGGAACAGTTGTGCGCTGTTGGAGGGAATGCAGATTGGTGTAGCCACTGTGGAAAACACAGTTTCCTCAAAAAATTAAAAATGGAACTGCCTTTTGACCCAATGATCCTACTTCTGGGAATATATCCTAAGAATTCCAAAACAACAACCAGAAAGAATATATGCATCCTTATATTTATAGCAGCACTATTTACAATAGCTAAGATCTAGAAACAGCCCAAGTGCCCATCAATAGATGAGTGGATAAAAAAGCTATGTTGCACATACAAAACTGAATGCTATACAGCTATAAAAAAGAAGGAACTACCCTGGCTGATTGGGCTCAGTGGTAGAGCGTCGGCTTGCAGACCAGAGAGTCCCTGGTTCGGTTCCTGTTAAGGGCATGTACTTCAGTTGCAGTTTGTCCCAGGCCCCAGTTGGGGTTGTATGGGTGGCAACCACTCGATGTGTATCTCTCACATCAATGTTTCTTTCTCTCTCTTGCCCACTCTCTCCCTCCTGCTCTGTCTGAGGATAAATAAAAAAATGTCCTCAGGTGAGGATAAAAATAAAAAGGAACCCGTGCTGTGCTCTTTATAACAGCATGGATGAACCTGGAGAGTATTATGCTAAGTGAAATAAACTAGTCAGAGAAAGACAAATGCCATATGAGCTCACTTATATGTGGAATCTAATGAACAAAATAACTGACAAAAGAAATGGAACCAGAAGCACGGACACATGGAACAGACTGGCTGGTGCCTGAGAGGAGAGGGGTGGGGGAGGTGACTGGATAAAGAAGGAGAAGGAATTAGCTAAAGAACATACATGCACACACCATGGACAGGAACAATAGCTTGGTGAAGGCCAAGGGAGGTAGGTGTGGGGGTGGGTGGAGGTGCTTAAAGGGGGTGGGGGGGCAGACCTACAGTAATGTCCACATTAAATTTTTAAAATTAAAATAAATAAATAAATATGAATTCTTTGTTCTTTCTTTCCTCTCAAAGTATAATTCATCTTCTAACAAACAATATACAGCATCAAATATTTCTTCAATACTAAAATATATATTATCCTACTACTCTCAACAAGTAATTTTTTTGTACTTTAATATACAAGGTAGGGTAAAAGTAGATTTTGAGTTGTTTGTGTGAAAAATAATACAATGATTAATAAATACTAACACAAGAAAAAACTCTGTTTTGCATACTCACAACTGCAACCCTTCTGTTGCTCCACCCTGTATTATTCCCTTGCCACATTTTCCTTGATTATATTTCAGAGTTGTAGCACCACCAAAATCTTTTGCAATTTTGTGTAACATTTGTTGACACACTGTTCAGAGAATAAGATCTATCCATCTGTCTGTCTGTCTATCTATCTATCTATCTATCTATCTATCTATCTATCTCTCAATCATCTATCATCTATCAACTTGTCACCTTGTACTGTATTCTGAAAGGATCTGATTTTCTTTAGTTTTTATGTACTCCATTAAAAGTAATTAATTTTATGTTTTAAACTTTGCCTTGCTATCCTTAATAGCTTTAAAAATATATCCTTTAAAAATATAAGACATGTTCATAAAAAATATTAAATACTATGAAAAATCTCGCTCAAACCCATTATCTGACAGACAGGAAACAACTACTCTTAACAATGTCTTGTGAATTCTAGAATTTATTTAAATCATATATATTGTATATATTATATATGATATAAAATATTATATATCATATATAATATATTGTTATGTGGCTTATTATGACATCATACTAATTAATCATATGTACTTTATTACCAGATGGCATTCCACCTGCACATATAGAAGAATCATTTTAATTTTAATGGCTTCCAAATGTTTTATGCACCCTAATTTATTTTACTAGTCTCCTAATGCTGATTTACATTATTTCTAGTCTTTTATTTTATTTTTTAAATTATAAATAATATTCCAATTAATTTACTTTTTAAATGTTTTTAGGTATATGTGCAATATATTTAAAAGATAAATTCTATATTTGAAAATGCTAGATATATATTATCATATTTCTTATTGGATATATTCTTAGAAGAATAAAAATGTGTGTGTGTAGTTTGTTTTTTATTTCTAATTTAATTCCTTTGTGCTTCAAGAACACACTCTGCATAATTCCCATTGTTTTATACTTACTAAGACCTGTTTTATGGCCCAGTGGTACCCTAGAAATACCATGTGTTCAATTATGTCACGTTGGTTAATTGTGTTGATCAAATCTTTTATATCCTTATTAATTTTCTGTCTACTTGTCCTATTTTTTCCTTCAAGAAAAGTGTTAAATTATGAGCTAAAATTGTCAATTTGTTTATTTCTCTGTTTCCCCAAATCTGATAAAGTATGTATGATTTCAATCTTTTCCTGGCTCTGAGAAATTATTTCATGTTCCTCAGAGATTACATTTTCTGCTCTGGTTGATTAATAGTATCACAAAAGACAGTTTCTTTCCACATTTTCATGTTCTTTGTTGTTCTTCAGGAGATCAAGGAGAGAAGTCCTCTACCACACCATCTAAAGGATGTTGAGTTATTTCTGAAATGAAGTGTCTTAACATTAATGTAGACTACAGTTCCCTTAAGGGAGTCCTGTGCATGCCATTTAATAAAACACAGTCAATCATAGAACACTGAACTTCTCCTAATTGGAATTCATTTACCTCGGGGTAGTGCAGGATGGTTCGCACCTTACAATAAACAATATTATAACATTATTTTTAAAG
The DNA here is from genome assembly GCF_014108415.1 of Molossus molossus. Lineage (NCBI taxonomy): Eukaryota > Metazoa > Chordata > Mammalia > Chiroptera > Molossidae > Molossus > Molossus molossus. The sequence continues at coordinate 13,995,763 of NW_023425346.1, forward strand.
TTTTATTTAGACTGCCGATGAAGATTTGACATCACCATAGAATACTCTGCATGGCCAAAAGTAAGAATAGTAGATATGCAAAAGTGTAGTTGCAATGAAACCTAAAGAAGCTAATATTTAGGGACTTGCACTGATTATCACCCCGTTCTTATTCCATTCCAGTGGTTTGCTTAGCAGAAGCTGTCCAAAGTATTCAATACATTTCATTATGCATGACTCAGATCTATAGTTTAAAAATCTGCAATCTTGAAACTTCCATAGTTCTTTCTCCACAATTTATTTTGTAATTTAATCTCAGGAGCAGCATGAGACCAGAAGTACTTTAGAAATCACTAGTTATGCTGGAAAGCAAACAGGGGAACAAAAATATGTTTGTTGCATTTACTTCATTATTACTAAATAACTCAAGATTGTTTAAATGTAAGGTAAGGGAAACATATTAGTCGTCATTAGTACTAGGACATGATGGTTATTCTTTTCAGTACAAATCAGCTGACATTTTAATTTCTGATTTATTTTATTGTTTTTTATCTTTTCACATTGGATGTGCTAAGTTATACAAACAAAATACAAAAAAAAAAAAAAAAAAAGAATTAAAGTGTGTGACTCCACATAAGTCTGCTATATTTCTTTCCATATTGAGAGCTTTATTATAGTCTTGAAGGATGCCTTTAAAAAACTTTGCCCTGACATGTAACTTCAAAACTCAGCTTGCAGGTCACTTTCCAGGAAACTTTCTCCAGGAAGCTTCCCCTCTGCTAGGTGAGGTCCACGTTGGGGTCCTCCTGTTTCAGATATCCCTATAGGTGGGTATCCTCACCTTTAACACTGTTTTCTTTGAGTTCCTGGAATACAGAGATTGTTACTTTTATAACCCTAATGAGTACCATGTTCAGAACAGTTAGAATCTGTATAAATTTTTTTGTTTTTTATCCTCACCAGAGGACATTTTTTCCATTTTTTGTTCAGATAGAGCAGGAGGGAGAGAGAGGAAGAGAGAGAGAGAGAGAGAGAGAGAGAGAGAGAGAGAGACATCTATGTGAAGGGACAGACACATCGAGTGGCTGCCACCCGCACGACCAACCAGGGCTGGGGACAAACTGCAACCGAGGTACGTGCCCTTAGAGGGAACCGAACCGGGTCTCTCTGTACCGCAGGCCGACGCTCCAACTGCTGAGCCAAAACGGCCAGGGCAGAATCTGTATAAATTTTTATAATTCATGCTCTAAACACTGTTTTAAAAATTTTTTCTTTATTGAATTTTAGAGAGAGGAAGGGATAGTTAGGGAGAGATGGACACACCAATGAAAGAGAACATCAACTAGCCAGCCTCCTGTACGCTCCTGACTTGGATTTTGGCCCACAACCTGGGCATGTGCCCCGACTGGGAATCGAACTGGCGACCTCTTGGTGCATGGGTCAATGCTCAACCACTCAGCCACACCAGTCGGGCTCTAAACACTTCGAATAGTGATAAAGACTACTACATCCATCCAAAAGACCTAAGTAAATTTCAAATGTCCTATCACTAATATTGGTGTTATTTATGATCAAATACTGATTTCTATTTTGTTTTTCTAAACATTGAAGAAAACCTTACAAACATAGCATAGATAAAAGGTATTTTCAAATAGATTGATAGTTTTCTTTTCTTTTGTTTGTTATGGTGGTGTTTCCTTCGGTTATAAGCCTGACATTTCTACTCACTCTCTAAATCCCTAGGGCTGCCCTAACCAAGAAACTGTCAGAATCTAAATATCTTCCATGTCTGCATGCTGGCAGAAGTTACAGCATCTTGCCTGTGCAGCTTCTTTCATTATTTTATATGGAAAACGAATACTTGCTACCTCTATAGCTCTGTACACACTTCCATGTGCTATCAGGGTTACAGAATTTGAGCTCCTGTCCTCAGAAGTTTACAGTCCAAAGCCGTCAGCAATGTTAAGTCAGCACATATTTAACTTCTAAAACTGCCAACATAAACATTTTAAAAGCACCAAGAGTATAGCTAACATTTTGCAGGGTGCATTTTCTCCTTATATTAAAATATGCAACACTTAACTGGAGGAAAAGTAAAAAAAAAAAAAAAAAAAAAAAATGTTTCCTTTTATATTTCTTTGAAAAGCTCTGAATTTAGGCAGAAATGTCATAAATATGCTATTTATGTAATCATAAGACTAAGAGGCTTATGGGAGTGCTCACCTTGTGTGAATGTGTTTTTCACACAGCAATGCAAATTAATTTTCCTTTAGATTGTAATTGCACATGCTTTCTCTAAACATAGATATAAATTGTTATAGCACTTTACTTATATGAAAATGTATTTCCTGTCATATTTACATATATAATATATTAATATAAATATATACCTGAATAAACTGCAAATTTATCAGTCAAAATGACTAAGATTTTTAAAGGTATTTCTGCTGTAATTTTTGTTAAACTGAAACATAATTATCCTATTAAGGTTCATTTGACATTTCTGGTCTAAATATTGAGTAAAGAAATTATAGGAGCTTCTTGATATTGGTTCCCCTGGCTTCAACTTTGAAATGAGACCCAGTAGACCTTGGGTAAACCTGGTACTAGAATGTGGTAAGAGGTATTGCTTTTATTTCCTGGAACTAAAACACAAACATTAGATTTTGCTACAGATAACATAAAAAGGTGACTTGTTTTCAATGATCTTCACTAATAAAGATGAATGAGTTTAAAGAAAGTCCAAATTCATTTATATGGGAAACAGTCATAGGACAAGCACCTCAGGATGCTCATGGTGTACACTCTTCGGCTTCTCCTTAGCAGTTTTCCTGCACAAGTGTGCTAGCTAGGAATGAGTAGTACACACCTTACGGAGGACTGACTTGAAATAAAACCTGACTCCTACTGATTTCCTTACTTTTTTACTTCTAGACAACTTTGGTATGCTAAGACTCTATGTCCAAGACTTTAGTCCCAAAATGTACCTGACACCAGCAGTGGGATATGAGTGTGTGTGTGTGCACGTGCACACGTGCACACATGTGTGAGTGACTATGTGTGTATGAATGTCTGTGGTGTATGTAGTGTGTGTATAGGTGTATGCATATATATATATATATCTTATATTTGCATATGCGTTATATATTTCTTGAATATATCTTAATGATAATTAAAATAGCTACTTTTATTCTGAAAAACTGTATACATAATGGAATATGAAAAAATTCATGATGATTTTTAACGGAAAACATGAGATTTTAATGAAATGTTTGAAAAATCCTACTTTAAACACCTGCTATAAAACAACAAGGACTAAATTCATACTAAAAACGCCAATGAAATTGTTCAAATTTTTATTAAGGAAAATGTAAACAATTAAATCAAGAAAATAAAAAAATATTTTAGAGACATGGAACCATTGCCAATCACTTAAGGTTTGATAAAATTTTAAGGAAAAATATCTAGTAATAACAAAAGTGAAGACAATAGGAAAGTCTGATAATTTTATTCCTACTTTGTGAACCATGTAACTATTATATATTTTCAAAAATACAGGTAATAAAATGTATAAAAGTGATTTTTCTGAACATCTAGGTTGCAATAAGTAAAACACTGGATATTTGTAATGCTTTATGCCATTGGAAGTATGGGTATGATGATTTTATTTTACTCTGAATAGAGTGTAAAATATTAGCAATATCAAAACAGTGTGTTTTGTGTTGTGTTATTGTCACACAGAAAACAATAAAGAGGATGGTAGGAAACTTTGGAGGTGATGGATATGTTTATGGCAGTGAATATATTGACAGTTTCACAAGTTATACTTACTTCCATCTTATCAAGTTTTATACATTGAATATGTATAGTCTCTTGTATGGAAAGTATAGCCTTTTGTATGTATCGATCTTTTATTTGTACTCAGTAAAGTGGTTTAAACAATTAGGAGTCTAAAATGATATATATTTTTTCAAAATAGTGTAGAAATACACTTAAATAATATTTCATAATTTAATTTACTTGAATAAATATTTATAAGACAATTTTTATTGTTAGACTGCAATAAAATTTTAGATCTGAGTTTAAAACTTGATTTATTTATCTCTTAAATATGTTTCTCATCAATTTAGTTAGAGATTAAAATAATAGCCTCTAACCCAGCTCTCTGCGTGTAGACTCCATTGCTTACAATCTGTCATGAACTATTCTACAAAATCTGTCTTTTCATGCTTGACTTCCTTCATATTAATCCATCCTCAAAACCTTCTTCGGTATCCCATTATCTGCGGAAATAATACTCAGTCTTTCATTAATTTCTCAATGCAGCCAGATACTAATTAAAACTATATTTTGCCTTGTGCTAAAATAAGTTTGATGGATAAAAAGGAGGAGGAGGAGGAGGAGGAGGAGGAGGAGGAGGAGGAGGGGGAGGAGGGGGAGGAGGAGGGAAAGACAGAGAAAGGGAAGAGCTTTTGAGATACTTAGCATATTCTTTATTAGGTCTGCCCTGGAAATGACTGTGGGTCAGTAGTGGAAGAGAGCAATGTAAATGAATAACAACATATTAGATCATTGGAAACAAAATAGAAGAATGTTAGAATTGTGAGCAATAAGCAATTCACTTAGCATGTCGAAATGTTGGGGAAAAGCTATCAGCAGGGGAGTGTAAGATTTATGAGAGAGTTCTGATGAAAACAATGACTGGGTATGCAAAGGGGATGACTGACAGAAGCAAAGAGCGGTGTGTCACCCTCTGAAAATACAAAGTTGGTTCAGGGAAAGGAAATCTGTACCTCTCTCTGTGATGGAGTGGCAGGAGCCAGATGATGTGTCATCTTAGTCCCATCCTGTGTCGCATAAGTAGTACTGTGTGTCCTTTCAATAATATTTTATAACCTTGTGAGAGCCATAAAGAATCTGCCTTTTTAACACATTATTTGCAGATGGTGGGAGCATTAATTAAAGTGGCTAGCATTTGGAAAATGGATATTAGAAAAGAAACTGCTAAAATATTTTGGTGAAAGATGATAAGGTTGCATTAAGTGTGTTATTGCAGGAAAGAACAGTGGGTATTAAATTAATAGCTACAATTTAGTGAACACTTGCTAAGCTGTGATGTTAATATTATGTGTCAACTTGGCTAGGTTATGGTGTGACTATCTGGTAAGACACTAGTCCTGTTGTTTATAGATGTGATTAATATTTACATTTAGTTGATTTTAAGCAAAGAATAATGAGGGTGGTCCTTATATATTCAGTTGAAGGCCTTAGCAGCTGAAACAGGTTTCCAAAGAGGGACTTCAGCATAAAGAAATGTAGCTCAATATTGCAATATTAACTTCAATCCGATTTTCCAGCCTGCCAGACTGCCCCCACGATCTCATGAGACAGTTCCTCAAAATTTCTCCCCCCCCACCTGCATCTCCCTTTCCCCTTCTTTCTCTAGAAATACACATATACATATACATACATCCACTATTGATTTTGCTTTCTCAACTTGTACGCATGCCCTACCTCATTTAAACCTTGGAGTAGTTATGATTTTCTTTCATTTTTAATCTGAATAAATCTTCCCTAAATCACAAAACAAACAAAAAAGATTCTGGATTTGAGCTAAGGATTTAATGATTCTAGGTATCAAGTTCTCATCACTGAAATGTTTTTCTCCTTCTCAAACTCAAACTTTTAAATCCGACTTTCAATGCTTATGGTAAAATTATGAATAAGTATATTTTATTTTTTATACATGAACTTATATGACTTCATGTAACAATATGAATTTTCAAATTGTTATACAATGAGTCATTTTAGCTTTTATAAGACCAAGTTGTTTTTGAGAAGAAAAAAAGCATACCCTCTTAAAGAGAAGCTCTTTCAGTTCAATGGCTAACGTGCTTTTTCTGTTCTAGGACCCACCATTTCTTTACATACAACATTTGTTACAGCTAAAGCTGTCTACTCACTGCCTTTTCTAAGTAGCGCATGTCGTATTGTGTCAGATTTTCTTCCATAAAGCGCAACATGCAAATTGCCTTACTCCATACCAAGTACTACTGAAAGTTCTAACTCAGATCATCTTTTCTGTAAATTATGTCAATCTCTTTTCTCTCTTGTCTACAACTAGGAATTTCTTTTGCAGCAAATAAAATTAGAAACTGAAATTAAGGATGAAAAATTATTTGTCTTTAGTTTGTAAACACTACAGAACTCTTTAATTACTGTGAATGCAGAACTAATTCAAGTATTGCAATGACTCATCTCTAATAAAATCATATTGCTGAGTTTGCTGGTGGCTTCACATACTAACAAAGCTGTCACAGTCACAGGAAATAGACCATCAGCCACTTGTAAAGATACATCATTAATGTATATTGAATTTTATGTTTATATGCACATGAAAGATAACCTTAAAAAATATATAATTTATCTCAAATTCCCAAAGGACTTTGGAAATTTTCATTACAAAGAATTTAGGCTTAGTTCTTTACAAAATCAGTGAGACTAAAATTCTTGAAGTAGATAAAATTAAAGTGCTACAGTTTTTAATATATATGTAAATAATAATAAAAATTAACACCTCTAAAATATCAAAGTGCTTTATATTTATATATTGAACACCAGAATAGCCCTATTAGTAAAGTACTGCTATTGTCACCATGTTAATGATAATGAAACCAAGACATATAGAAATTAAATAATGTTCTCAAGGTCAATAGCTAGGAAGGAATGGATCCAATCACTTGCAAAATGATTCCATGAGATCTATGGTTTCTATAAACTACTAGTATATTTTATGATTTTTCTCAAATGCATTGAAGAATAAGAAATCAATAATATAGGAATAATTTTTAAAAGGAATGATTTAATACTAATCCATTGAGTTATCAAACTATTATTTTGACATAGTTGTAGGTTCCTTTCAGACTTAGAGAATAAGAGTCATTTAAAACCAAGCAAAATTTTTAAAAATTCCCTAAGGACTCCTCAGTGACACAAACATGAATTTATCTGGGGTTTTGTGGGTCCTGGAAATTTGTGTCTGTAAATATATTGATTCATGCCTTTTCCAAATCAATCCTGGCATCTTCACATCCGGCAGCTTCTGCTGCGTCTCTTCCAGGGTATCAGAATAGAATGGACCTAGAAACAGTCCTGTATAGGTAGGTTAAATGCCTTGTTTTAAAATTTCTCTAAATATACACATGATAAACCATACATACTGTATATAATCAATGGTATCTGAAACGTTGAATTTTTTTCACTTTAAATCATTGACTTTTCTTCATAATTATTACATCAAGTATTCGATCACTTAGTGTGGATATGAATGGAAGTGAATACAGAGTGTTATGTAGGATTTCACTGAGAAACACAGCTCTAAGGATATTTAAGCAGCTTCAGGTATAATGTCTGGCAACTTTTTGTATGCTTCTCTCAATAGTTTTGTTAGCTCTTTGTTTCCTCAATGTCCCTATAGTCTGAATCCATAAAATCATGTTAAACATGTGGGAAATTAAAGACTAGGGATAACCATTTATTTTACTGTTAATACTTTTCTATATTATAACTACTCTCTTATTTTAATATTACATTTAACACATAGTCTATATGTTTAAGGAACACATCCACCAAGACAAAATTAAAGTTGTTTTTGCTTGTGAATTTTTTATTCCTGTTCCAAAATACCAATCTATTGCACAGCTGACTCTGGAAATATTTCTGTGTAAAAAACTATAATTAAAAAAATAAAGACAGTCTGTCATGGTAATCACTCCTTAACTCTTATCTACTTTTATGTTCTTTGTTTATCCCAAACATTTTGATAATTAAAAAAAAATTAAAAATAATCTCAGCTTACTTTAAACTTTATTAGAAACTAATGCTGAACCCTGGCCGGTTTGGCTCAGCGGTTAGAGCTTTGGCCTGCGGTCCAGAGAGACCAGGGTTCAGTTCCCGCTAAGGGCACGTACCTCGGTTGCAGTTTGTCCCTGGCCCTGGTTGGGTCGTGCGGGTGGCACCCACTTGATGTGTTCCCTTCATGTCAATGTTTCTCTCTCTCCCTGCCACTCTATCTGAACAAAAAATGGAAAAAATGTCCTCAGATGAGGATAAGAAAAAAACACAAAAAAACTAATGCTTAGAATTACATGATATAGAATGTACTTGCAATATATATCAAGCCACGAAGCACAATCAAATATCCTCATTTTGCTAATAAAAATGAGGTGCCAATAGGAAAATGACTTGTCCACTGGCATATGACGAGTCACTGGCAGAGACTTTGTCCCAGGTATATTACCTTCCAGGTATTTCAGGACCCAGAAGTTTTTTCAATGAAAAGAAGCATCTTTTAATAACAGTGCACTATCCTTCAGCCTTCATGTGATGTCAAATTTCTAGTACTAGTTCCCTATCTCACCATTTAGCTTAAAAATTATTTCTTAGATTTATAAAATGAAATAAAAATAACAATAATATTCCCTTATTAAAATAAACATTTTCCCCAACAACTATCATAATGACATGGTAGTATAGATAACTCTTTTTTACATAAAAGGAAATTGAGGCTTATGGGAAATAAGAAACATACCTCAGCCCACCCAGCTCTTCTTTAAGTAGCAATTCTAATTTTTAAAAATCTAGAGGATTTTAACTTCTTTCAAAAGACTCTCTTAAAGGTAAGAGTTAGGGTTGGTCAATCAGAATTATTAAAGATAAATAAATAAACACATTTGCAAGGGTATCAAGAAACCAAATTTACTGAAAGATCATTTAATGTTAAAAACGACCGGCTTCAGCCCTGGCCAGTGTAATTCAGTGGTTAGGTGTCAGTCCATGCAGTGAAGGGTCATGGGTTCAATTCCCAGTCAAGGGTGTGTACCTGACTTGCAGATTCAATGCACAGCTCCAGTTGGGGCGTGTGCGAGAGGGAACCAATCGATGTGGCTCTCTCACATATATGGTTCTCTTTCTTTCTCCCTTCCACTCTCTCTAAAAATCAATGGAAAAAGTATCTTTGGGTGAGAATTAGAAAAAAAACAAAACAAAACAACTCATACTTCAAAATGTAGTTCAAATTATATAATGTAAAACTGATAGGGTACAAAAGAAAAAGATCATACACCCACTATCACTGGTAAAAAAAAAAAAAAATATATATATATATATATATATATATATATATATATATATATATACATATATATATAGAAAATGTAATTATTAAGAGATCTAATAATCATGTATAAAATACTCTTTATATCATATGGAAAACATTCATAAAAGCTATATAAAGCCATAAATCAAACCATATCAATTTTGAAATCTTTATTAAAAAGATCTGTTTCTGCACTCTACAAATTATTTTAAAACCAATTACACATAATTGTAAATTTAAAAAGAAACATCAGAGAATGTAAGATGGTGGTAGAGTGGTAGAGTAGGTAGAAGTTACATTCACCTCTGCTCAGGACTAAACTGGAAATACAACTAAATTATAGAAAAATCAACCTGAAGAACCAACTGAAGGTTAGCTGAATAGAAGTCATATAACCAAAGATTTACAGAAGAAGCCACATGGAGACTGGTAGGAACAACAAGATGAAAAAAGGGCTGGCCACACACCTACACAGAGGTGCTGAGAATCTGGAGGGTTAGCTCAGCAGCAAAAGTTCCCCTGAAGAACATGGGTCTCAACCCCATGCTGGGTTCCCCAGGCCAGAGCTCCAAAGCCAGGAAGGGGCACCCACAGAATAACTGGCTGTGAAAATCAGCAGGATTATGACTGTAGCAAGAGACAAGAATCTTTTAGAAACCCAGATACCCTTTTAAAAAGCCATAAAACAAAATATATTTTATAGCCTAGGTTCCTGAGGAAGGAGTGCAGAACAGACTAGAGCTGTGTGAGGTGGGACTGGGCTTTGTGGCTCCAGAGAGAGACCAGAAGAGACAGCCGCCAGGGTCCCTGTACTGAGTCCTTTTCTCACAATGTTGATGCCATCTTTCTTGGGTCCAGCACTCCCCTCCATACAGCATCAGCCTGGGGAAAAGCAACAACCCCACATTCCAGACTACCTGTCACCCACCCTTCAGCACTTATGCCCTGTAAAGGAATCAGCTGCCTGCTACATGGCTATACAGGTCAATGACTCAGGGGTGTCATTGACTAGGTGTGTGACTGTGGAGAGTGGGCAATTCTTGTCCCTACCCACAAGCTTTACCAGAGCCTTCCCATCATGAAAGATCCACTAGCCTCATCCTCCTGACTCCCAGTGATCAGTGGTCATCCCTGTTAACTTGAGATCTCCAGAAGGTTCTTGGCAGAATCGAGAACAGACTAAGTTGTTTGGTCCTAAAACAGGTGCTCTTTTTCCCTCGCATGTCCATCCAGTACAGGGCCCTTCCTTCAGATGGCCAAATCTTGGTCAGCTGCAGCCTGATGAATTCTGCTAGTCTTCCCTTGATGACTCCTTGAGACTCCACACCACCACGAAGGTCTGTGGGCATTTAACGAGTGGCAGGTAGCCTTGGTGTGCCCTGGGACATTTGCGGAGTGACCTCAGGCCCATCACTGGTGCTGAGTTTAAACTTGTATCAATCTGGTGAACACCACTGACCCCACCTGGTGACATACTGAGAATGTACCTCACACAACTGGCAAACAACAGCCAGAGGCTCTTTTAGAGATTGAGCCAAATAGGAAGCTGACAGGCAGAAGCAGGTGGAGACAGATCTCAGGGTGACTTGGGTCTTTTGCTGACCTGCCCTTAGGCTTGGTGCTGGTGGAAACCAGCCTTGGTTTTCAGTTTGGTCCTTCCCATGCACACCCAGGTCCAGCAGAGGCAGCCACAGACTGTAGATAACTTAGGAGCTACAAACAGGTAGTTCATGGCCAGTTACTAGCAATGTCTTACACTGACCTGTACTATATCCTTCCCAAAAGGCCCCCCAAAAAACACACCCAGTGGCAGGCATCAGACTATATCAAAGCAGGACCCAATCAGTTCCACAATGGCACATTCAAAGGGAGATCTCAGAAAGGTCAAATTCTGCTTTGAGTGGTCAGGACCAGCACATCAGCTCATACACAGTGGCCTGGATTGATCTTCACAACATGCCTGCCTGTGGGTCAACCCCACATAAGAATGGGTCAACCCCACAGAAGGATGAGCCAACAACAATCAATAATTAACTTCAACAGTGGGGTTCATATAAACCACACAAGGAACATTTCTGGAGCACCTTGCTTGGGTGATCAGGGAGACTGTGCCATTGACCCCACAGGACACCTATTATGTAAGGTCACCATATCAAGACCGGGAGACATAGCAGATCTACCTAATATGCAGAAACCAATACAGAGAGGCAGACAAAATGGGAGACAAAGAAACATGCCCAAAACAAAAGAACAGGAGAAACCCCCAATTAAAGTACTAAATAAAATGGAGGCAAGCAATCTACCAGATACAGAGTTCAAAACACTGGTTGTAAGTATGTATAAGGAAGTTCGAAAACAAATACATTAACATAGCTTGAACTTAATAAAGCGATGACAACCATTAAAGATGACATAGGAACCATTAAAAATAATTAGTCAGAAAGGAAGAATAGATAATTGGAAAAGACAAATACACAGAAGCAATAAACATTAGGTTATATGAAGCAAAAGACTGAATCGATGATTTGGAAGACAAAGTAGAAGAAAACACCCATTGAGAGCAGAAAAATTTTTTAAAATGAAGAGAGTTTAAGAGGCCTATGGGAAAACATGAAGCATAACAACATCTTCATCATAGGTATAACAGAAGTGGAAGAGAGAGCTCAAGAAATTGAGTATCACTTGAAGAAATATGACTGAAACCTTCTCTAATATGGTGAAGGAAAAAGACACATATGTCCAGGAAGCTGATAGGATCCCAAGCAAGATGAATCCAAAGAGATCCACACCAAGACACATAATAATTTAAGTGGCCAAAATTCAAAAATTAATGAAAAAGAAAGACTCCTAAAAGCAGAAAGAGAAATAAAGTAGTTACCTACAAAACAGCTCCCATACGACTGTCAGCTGATTTTTTAACAAATATTTCAGGCCAGAAGGGACTGGTACAAACCATTCAAAGTGATGAAAAGCAAGGATCTACAACCAGACTACTCTACCCAGCAAGGCTATTACTTAAAATTTAAGGAGAAATAAACAGCTTTACAGACAAGAAAGAGCTAATGGAGTCCATTACCACAAAATTAGTATTACAATAAATGTCAAAGGGACTTCTCTAAGAAGACGAAAGAAGAAATAAATAGAAAATAGTTATAAAAAAATTAAATGGCAATAAATACATACCTAACAATAATCACTTTAAATGCTCCAATTGAAAGACATATGGTAGCTGAATGGGTAAAAATACAAGACCCATATATATGCTGTCTATATGAGACCCATCTCAGAACCAAAGACACATGCAAACTAAAAGAGATGAAAAAGACATTTTATACAAATCAAAATTTTTAAAAAGCTGGGCCAGCAATGCTTTTATCTTACAATCAGACTTTAATATAAAGGCTAAAGTAAGAGATAAAGAAGGATACTACATGATAAAAGGATCAATCCAATAAGAGGACATAACTCTTGTAAACATTTATGCACCCAACACAAGAGCATCTAAATATAGAAGACAAATTTTTATGAACAAAAAGGAATAAATCAACAGTAATAAACTTGTAATATGGAAAAAGCTAAAAGTATGTCCCTTAAGATTGTTACAGGACAGGAACCGGCCCAGAGAAAGTCTGCATCAGGCCAGCCTCTAATGTGTGGGTTCTTGACTTCATGTAGGAAAGATTTTGCAACACAAGTTCAAAAGGGTTTGAGAGTATTTTTATCAATGCTGGGGCTAGCGAAACAAAGGAATAAATTAGGGTACAATAAGTAACAGGGGAGAGTCTAGGTGGTGCTCTGCTTTGGCCCTCCAGAAATGTTACAGGAAAGAAGTGAGCCAAGGCAGGGCTGCTTTAGTTCACTGGGAAGTCAGGAAAAGGGGGGCTTGGAGACAGGATCAGGGGTAAACTCGGGCTGAGCTGCCACTGCTCACCACTCCCCTGGTTGCAAGTCTTGTGGGGACTTTTAGAAATAAAGTTTATGCCAGGGAAGGGGCATGGATGTGCTGTACAGTGAGCCCACATTGAATCTTTGTTCTAAGAACCTTTTATTTTTATTTTTTTTCTTTCTTCTTCTTCAGGTGAGAATTTTAGGGGAGGGTTACAGTAGAATATTTATCAACTTTTCAGGTACATTTTCAGTATGCTGATGCATGAAAATGAGCTCACTGGGGACTTTTGGATTATTCTTTGGTCTGTTTTACTTTTATCTTAGGCCTGTCTGGCTTTAATGGGGTTTTTATTATTTGTTTCCCAACTTTATCTGTCCTTGTGTTTAACTGGCACAAATGGCATTAATTTGGTCTTTGTTCTCTATTTTCTCAGGCCAGGGTGATTTAAACTATGTATTTTCTGGTTACGGAGGGGGGTATAAATCATTTGCTCTCACGTGTCCTTGGTTAGGGAAGATAAGGTCTTGTGATTCATTAGCTGCCTGCAAGCTGCCCAAACTGGTGGCCTTGTTTAATTTTTATGTCTCATTTTGCCCATTTCACTTGTCCAGGGAATTTCCCAGCTTCTTACTATCCTGCCACAATATCAGGAACTAGACAGGGATGCCCACTCTCACCACTCTTATGCAACACAGTACTGGATGTTCTAGCCACAGCCACCAGACAAGAAGAAATAAAAGCATCCAAATTGGAAATAAAAGAAGCAAAACTGTCATTATTTGCAGATGACATGATACTGTATACAGAGAACCCTAAAGATTCCACTGAAAACTACTAAAGCTCATAAATGAATTCAGTGAAGTAGCAAAATATAAAATGAATACCCAGAAATTCATTGCATTTTTATATACAAATAGTAAACTATCTGAAAGGGAAATTAAGAAATCAACCCTATTTACAATTGCATCAAAAAATTAAATACTAAAAATAAATTTAACCAAGGAGGTAAAAGACCTATACTTGGAAAATGATAAAACACTGATGAAAATGTAAGTAAATACAAATAAATGGAAGCCACAGATTGGAAGAATTAATATTAAAATGTCCATATTACCCAAAGCAATCTATATATTCAATGCAATTTCCATCAAAATACCAATGGTGTATTTCAGAGAACTAGCGTAAAGAATCCAAAAAATGTATATAGAATAAAAAAAGACTGTGAATAGCCACAGCAACCTTGAGAAAGAATAAATTTGAATGTAACACACTACCAGATATGAAATTATACTACAAGGCTATAGTAATCAAAACAGTAATGTTACTGACATAAAAGCACACATATTGATCACTAGAATAGATTAGAGAGCCCAGAAATTAACCACGTCTTTATGGTTAATATTTGACAAAGGAGGCAAGATATACAATGGGGTAAAGATAGTCAAGTCAATAAATGGCGCTGAAAAAACTGACGGCTACACAGCAAAAATAAATAAATAAATAAATAAATAAATAAATAAATAAATAAATAAATAAAACTAGACTACCTTTTGCAACATATACAAAAGTACATTCAACATGGATTAAATATTTAATTTTAAAGCTCAAAACTACAGAATTCTTAGAAAAAAAGATAGCCAGTAAAATCTTGAACAATTCTCTCAGCAATATTTTTTCTGATATATTTTCTCAGGCAAGGAAAACAAAAGAAAAAATAAACAAATGGGACAACATCAAACTAAGAAAATTTGCACAGTAAAGGAAACCACCAACAAAATGAAAAGAGAACTCACTGAATGGGAGAAGATATTTGTCAATGAGACATTTGATTAAGGGTTAATATCCAAAATTTATAGAGAACTTACAAAGTTCAACACCAACAAAATAAACAATCTGATTTTTAAAATGGCCAGAGGACTGAATAGACACTTTTTTAAAGATTAAATTCTAATGGTCAATAGACATATGAAAAGATGCTCCACATCAGTAATCATCTGAAAAATTCAAATTAAAAGCACAATGAGATATCGCCTCACACCTGTCAGAATGGCTGTCATCAATCAATCAACAAACAACAAGTGCTAGTGAGGATGTGAAGAAAAGGAAACTCTCGTGCACCATTGGTTGGAAGGCAGATTGGTGCAGTCACTGTGGAAAATAGTATAGATTTTACTTAAAAAGTTAAAAATGAAACAGCCTTATGACTCAGCAATTTCACTTCTTGGTATATATCTGAAGAAACATAAAACACTAATTTGAAAGTATATATGAATTCCTATGCTGAGTGCAGCATTATTTACAATAGCCAAGATTTGGAAGCAACCCAAGTGCCCATCAATAGACAAGTGAATAAAAAAGAGGTGGGCCCTGGCCGGTTTGGCTCAGCGGTTGGAGCATCAGCCTGCGGTCCCAAGACCTGGGTTTGGTTCCCGCTAAGGGCATGTACCTCGGTTGCAGTTTGTCCCCGGCCCTGGTTGGGTCAGGCGGGGGCTACTACTCGATGTGTTCCTTTCGCGTCGATGTCTCTCTCTCTCTCTCTCTCTCTCTCTCTCTCCCTCCCTCCCTCCCTCCCTCCCACTCTATCTGAACAAAGGATGAAAATATGTCCTCAGGTAAAGATAAAAGAAAAAAAAAAAAGAGGTGGTACATATATACAATGGAATATACTCAGCCATAAAAAAAAAAAAAAAAATGAAATCTTATTATTTGAGACCACATGGATGAACCCAGAGGGTGTTATGTTAAGTGAAATAAGTCAGTCAGTAAAAGTCAAATACCGAATGATTTTGCTTATATATGGAATCTAAGGAACAAAATAAATAAACAAACAAAACAGAAACACTTTCATAGATACAAACAACAGATTGATGGTTGCAAGGGAGGAGTGGCTTGGGGGGCCTGGGTGAAAAAGGTGAAGAGAACAAAAAGTACAGATGGGCAGTTACAGAATAGACACAGGGATGTAAAGCACAGCATAAAAATTAGTATGTACGATGCCAGGAGGGTACTGGAAACATCAGGGAACCACTTTGTAAAGTATATGATTGTCTAACCACTATGCTGTACACCTGAAACTGATACAAAATAATAGTGAACAAAAAAAATCTACAAACATCAAATTAGTCATCTGAAATTATAACATACAATAAAAGTTTTAGAAATGTTCAAATTAAATATTAAAATTTTACTATTAAACATGTTGATTGAAAATTTAGAGAACATTCTATAGTCTTCTATATTTGTATTTGCAAAGAAAAGTAAACACTATTACCAATAGAAAGATTCACATAAAGTTAAAATTTGGCTTCTTAAGAAGACAAATAGAAAATGTACTAATATTAACCAAAGTTAATCATAGAAATCAGAGAAAAAATACAAGTAATATTAAGATAGAAGAAAAGTACAACAAATGCAATATTAAAAGAATAACAAACATATTATGCTAAATATTGAAAATTTTGATAAAATTCATTTTTAAAATTGTGTAAAATACCAAAACATATTTTAAAATTAAGGTACCCATCAAAATACCAGTGACATATTTTACAGAACTAGAAAAAATACTCCAAAAGTTTATATGAAACCAAAAAAGACCACAAATAGCCCCAGCAGTCTTGAAAAAGTACAAAGTAGGAGGGATCACAATACCGGATATCAGGTTATACCACAAAGCTACTGTAATCAAAACATCCTGGTACTGGCAGAAGAACAGGCATACAGATCAATAAAACAGAACAGAGAACCCAGAAATTGACCAAAGACAATATTCTCAATTAATATTTGACTAAGGTGGCAAAAGCATACAATGGAGTAAAGACAGCCTCTTTAATAAATGGTGTTGGGAAAATTGGACAGCTACATGCAAAAAAATGAAGCTAGACCATCAACTTACACCATACACAATAATAAACTCAAAATGAATAGACTTAGATGTGATTCGTGAATCCATAAAAATTCTAGAAGAAAATATAGGCAACAAAATTTCAGACATCACACACAGCAGAATTTTCACTGATAAAATGCCTAAGGCAAGAGAAACAAAGTAAAAAAATGAACACATGGGACAACATCAAACAAAACAGCTTCTGCACAGCAAAAGAAACAAGCATCAAAATGGAAAGGGAACCCACTATATGGAAGAGCATAATTGCCAACAATACATCAGAGAAGGGGTTAATTTTCAAAATATATCGAGTACACATGCATCTCAACCAAAGAAAGACAAAGAACCCAATTATAAAATGGGCAGAGGACCTAAAGAGACACCTCTCCAAACAGGATATACAAATGGCCAAGAGACATATGAAAAAAAGCTCAATGTCAATAATCATCAGAGAGATTCAAATTAAAACAGCTAAGAAGTATCATCTCACATCTGTCAGAATAGCTGTCATGAACAAATCATCAAATAAGTGCTGGTGAGGGTGTGGAGAAAAGGGGACTCTAGTACACTGCTGGTGGGAATGTAGACTGGTGCAGCCACTATGGAAAACATTATTTTGTTACCTCAAAAAGTTAAAAATTAAACTGCCATTTGACCCAGTGATCCCACTTCTAGGAATATACACCAAGAAGCCTGGAACACCAGTCAGAAAGAATATATGCACCCCTATGTTCATAGCAGCACTATTTACAATAGCTAAGATCTGGAAACAGCCCGGGTGTCCATCAGTAGATGAGTGGATAAAAGAGCTGTGATACATATACACAATGGAACACTATGCAGTTGTAAGAAAAAAAGATCTCTTATCCTTTGAGACAACTTGGAGGGACCTGGAGAATATTATCCTAAGTGAAAAAGCCAATCAGAGAAAGACAAATATCACATAATCTCACTTATTTGTGGAATATAATGAACAAAACAAACTGATGAACAAAATAGAACTAGAGACATAGAAGTTAGGTACAGACTGATAAACCTCAGAATAGGGGGTGAGGGTGGGGAGGGAAGAGATAAACCAAACAACTTATATGCATGTATGTGTAACCAATGAACATAGACAACAATGCTAAGGACAGGATGGGGAGGGGGCTATCGGGAGGAGGGTGTCAGTGGGGGGAAAAGGAGAGACATCTGTAATAAAAATAAATTAATAAAAAAATTAAAAATAAAAATAAAATAAATAAAAAATAAAGGTAAAACTTAACCATAAAACCGTAATACAATATGTTTTTTAAAAATTTTATAAACAAACAAAAAAGACAACACTGTACCTAGACACATTCATAGCGTAGCTTGTGCAAGAGTTTAATAAAATAATATAAAACTTGGAATGGGAGAAACAATAATGGAATTATTAACATGTAAGAAGATAGTCTGGATAAAAAACAGGTGTTGGTGAGCAGATAGAAGAAAGGAAACTCTTACATTGTTTCTGGTAGAAGTATAAACCCTCACATAATTTAGAAATCAATTTGGCAATGATTGGTGCATCTGAGCATGCATGTGGCAGGTAAGTAAGCAATACCACCTCCTGAGCAGTATTCCCTCGAAGTCTTTATATGGGCATCATGAGACATGTGCACAAATATGGTGTTTCTCAAACTGCTTTATACATCAATAATTTTCTCTTTGAGCTGGTGATAATTCCAAAATATGATTTAAAAACCCTCTCTTAAGAGAATTCTCTTAAATGTTTACCCTGAATAACATTTTAAGAACAAAAAAAATTGAAAATATTATGTAATGGAAATGTCACAGAATTAGACCCTGGTATTCTTGATTCTCGTCTAGGTTACAGTATTAACTAGCATTATACACTTGTATCGCTGATAATAAATTAATGACTAGCATGATTAACCAGTAAGCATGCACTATTTTATAAACTTTTTAAAATAAATGATAAAGTAATAGTAGTATTGTTTGATCTATTCTTAAATTAGAACTGTAGATATAAGATATAAAGGTAAATAGAAACCATCAAATATATTGACAATTTTTACTAGGAAGCCGTTTCGGTAATCATTTTCCCTGGGGGCATGGCTGACAGTGCTTGGCTCATTCCAATGCCTATACCTACCAGCTGCTGCCCTTGGACACCCCAGGCTGCATACTGCAAGACGGAGTCCTCTACTTCTGGAGGGTTTAACTCCCAAACTTCCCTTGAAAAAAAGGTAAATATTTTTACATGAACAAATTGATATCTACACCAACAGTTTAGTTGGGCAATGTCTCATGAAAACCAGAAAATCAAAGAACTTACCTAGTGTGTATGTTGTAGATCACATATGAAGCAGTATATGAATAATGAAAAATCTGAAATTAAAAAAAAAAAGTTATTGACCATAGTCTGAAATAAAGGCTCTTTATCTTTATGTGTATATACATTCTTATTAAATTCCAGGAGATCCGAGGATCGTAGTTCATCGCCTTCTCTGAGCCTTCCTGCAATAGCCTCCTAACGTTTTTTCTGACTGTCAATCACATTCCTTATTCAGTCCCCTCTGTACTTAGTATAATTGTGATTGTAATTCTATCTTGTTCAAAATATTTAGTGATTCCTCATTACCTATGAAATAAAGTTCACACTGCTTCATCAATGTTCAAGAATTTTGGTATTTAGAGTCTGTTTTTTCACCTTTATCATTCACTACGTCCCTTCGCCTAGTCTATACTTCAACTGCATTAGACAAATCCCCCTTTTATATTCTGAACTTTTCTGCTTTTTTTTCTAGGCCATCCTACCCTAACCTAGCTAGAAAATTTTGCTCCTTCTATTCTGTCTCTCTCACAGATTACTCTGACTCTCAGGACACTCTCACCCTGTAGTATAGACTATATAATTGTTTAAGTATACATCTCCTTTTCCCACTAGAATGTTGTCAGGTCCACTTGTGTATTACCTTTGTATTCCCCTCATTACCCAATAAATATTTTTTGAGTAATAATTCTGATGGGAAAAATCTCATTTAGCTTGAGATGCTCACTGGTGGAAACAAAATGGGATACTCTCTCCCCTTAACCCCATTCATAGTAACATTTGAAAATCATATATTAGTCTGTTCGGTGTAGCTCAGTGGTTGAGTGTCAACTCATACACCAAGAGGTCACCAATTCGATTCCTAGTCAGGACACATGCCCAGGTTGTGGGCCTGATCCCCAGTGGGGGGCATGCAGGAAGTGGCTAGGCAGTGTTCTCTCTCATTGACGTTTCTCTCTCTCTCTCCCTCTCACTTCCCCTCTCTATAAAATCAATAAAGAAAAAAAAATTAAAAAAAGAAAAGCATATATTAAATAGTTGTTTGCAAGTATATGATCTTCAAGAGATGTTAGTACCATCTTATAAAAAACCCTGTTTCTTTCTAAAGACTATCTTCCCAAGGGTCACAGAACCCATGATGGGTGACATTAAATCCCAAAGATAGGACCGTAGTGCATAATGCAAATATATCTCTACATTTTGTTACTTAGTAATTAATAAAGATGAAATAGTGTAATGCAGAGTAAATGATGAAAATTTCAAAAGATGGGTTAGGAAAAGAGATGATGAATACATTAAAATTCATTTCAGTGAAAATTATTGTTCTCTAAGTATGTGGATCTAGTAAAGAAAATTTTTCTCTATTTAGCTATATTAATTTATATTATTATTTTCAGGATTTACAGAACTTATGTTATACTTGTATTTTTAGCATGTAATTATAAAATGCTTATTTTATTTCTGTAGTAGATAAAATTGCACAAATATTATAGTACTGCCAATTAAAACTCCCTAGAAGGCAAATTGTTATTTCTTCTCAATGCAATAACAGCTTCACTTAAACAGATTTGGCCACATATTTGGTAAAGCAATACCAGTGTTCTCTCTGCAGTGCAATGACAATCCTTCCCCTGCTTGTTACAACACTGTGTTTTCCCATGAAGCTTTATTCCTTCTGAAATAACTATGGAATTTGAGATCACCTTCACTATAGAGTTGCAGAAGTAAAATGATTTTTTCTGGTGTCTAGAGTTTGACGTTCCCAGTGTATACTATACAATTCCGTATTGAATACAGATTTTGAACCTTGAATTTTCTACTATAGCTGACAGAGATGAGAACCATGGCCAAGTCTGTAAACATTATACATTTTTTTCAACTCAGAAAGTTCTGTTGCCAAAGTGCACTGCCAAGTGAGCGCTTGATCTTCAAAGCAGACAAGTGTGTAAATGATATTATGAGTAAAAAGAGACTATTCATCCCATCTGTTAATCACCTAGCACGGTACTTAAGTTCTAGGCTCACATCCATCTCGAGAGAAAAAATTGCATTACCTTGTAGATGAAGCAGACCAAAACAACCACTGAGACAAAACTGCATATAACCATTAAATTTGGTCTCTTTTTATAATGTTTGTTGTAGAGGTAGCTAGATCTTCTCAGTGATTGAATCCAAAGGACATAAATGTCCTCCAAATGATGTTATATGGAGAGGGGAGATACAGAAACCCACTCAGTGTTTTGTAATTTTTAGCCTAACATAGCATTTGTTTCTCTCAGCTGGTGTGTCAAGGTGGAAAACCACAATAAAGAAGTTAATTAACCTCAAGTTAGGCATAGCAGGTTGAAGTAACAACTTGCAGGGTTTCAGCTTCATCTGTAGGTGTCATACAAAGCCAGTCATTCACTATCTATGGATAATTATAACCTAACCCTTTACTCTTAGCCGAGAGCTCTTTCCTCTAAGTCCACTGTCCTTGGTGTGTGTGTGTGTGTGTGTGAGTGTGTGTGTGTGTGTCCTCCCAGCAGATCTCAAGTATTTATTTTTTGAAATATGTTTCTTATTGATCTTTTTTAGGGAGAGAGGGAAAGAGAGAAACATCAATGTGAGAGAGAAACATAGATTGACTGCCTCCTGCATGCCCCCTACGGGATTAAGCCTGCAACCTGGGTATGTGCCCTGTCCAGGAATTGAACCAGGACCTCTCAGTCCATGGGATGATGCTCAATCCACTGAGTCACACTAACCAGGCTCAAATATTTCTTTTTTGTAAATTTTCATAATTAAAATAACTGTCTATGCCCACTTCGCATTATAAGGAGTATGGGGTAGGATGAATCTTCAGCAGGGTTATAGGTAGAGGCTTTTTGTTTGTTTGTTTGCACAGTGCAGAAATTTTAAAATGTTTTTTTCAATGAGAATTGAATTTAGCTTTAGTGAACATCTGTATTAAGACACATTGGTCTAAATTAACTGTGTTAATTTGTATTTCTCTCTCTTTCCTTCTTTGGACACCATTTTCTATTCTTTTTTTCTTTTAACATTTCTCATTTCCTCTTATCTTAAGTTCTTCTACAACATTGGCTAGGTAGGTCTTGTTTTATGATGATAGTATAAAACTGGAGTCACTAAGGTTAGAGACAGAGACAATCTTTTCCCTCCAAAGCGGCTGCAGCATAATGAGAGCCAAATTGAGCATATCATGAGATCCTTGGAAACACAGTCAAAAATCACATATGCATCCCATCTTTGCAAATAATATTCCACTGCTTGTTACAGAGTGTGAACAGTTAATGGCAAAGATAGAAGGAATGGGGCAAAACTGAGATATAATATGTAAAATCTTGATCAATGCTTACTCTTGGAAGCTGACCTTGAAATGTCCAATCATCCTGTATCATGATGCCAAAAGGTATTTATTGAGAGATACAAAAAGTATCATAAGATCCTGCAATCCAATATGACCCCCATCATCTGTATATTACATTTGGATTCCCAAGAAGTGGTTGATCACTATATGTTCATTATTAAGAATGGTATAATCAACTCTCACTATTACCTGTAGTTATGTTCTATAAGTCATCATATACATTGAATTAGCAAATACTGAACCCTTGCTTCTAGGAGAAATGAAGGGTTAGGTTGCCGTGAGCCTCTGGTTATGTTTCATCAACCAATCAATACATAATCTTGTTTCATGTATATTTCTTTAAGAAAATACAGTATCTAATATTTAATATTGTTAGTTAATTAACTTTGAACTCATGGCCAATAGCATTGCTTAGCTAACACGTGTATTTTCTCAGCCTTCTTGCACCTGGGAACATGAATCCACATTTTAGCACTATGTTTGGGGGCTATTTTAAATGCCTAAATCATCAACAAAAAGCATCAACATGTGGAAAACATAATACTAATAAGATCATGAAAAAAACAGTTTTACAACATGAAAGCTGAAATAGGGAGGCTGAGAAAGTGTACCATGCACCGCACATGTCCTGCTGCCCTGCACACGGAGATGACAGGGCAAGTTCAGTGAGGATTGAATCTGTGGTTACAAATAAACTTTAGAAACTAGGAAAATTTGCAAATCCGCAATCTGTCAATAATGAAGTCTGACTATATTAGTCACATAGACATAGTCTGAGATATTACTGGAGGAAAGAAAAAACAGGCATATTTAAGGCCTGTGAGAACTTGATCAAGAAAAGTGTAGATGTTATGCAGAATGGAGGAATTCATGCTGTCTAAATGAAAACTAGCTACATTCACTTAACAACTATTTAGTAAGCAACCTCTTTGACATAAGCATTGCTCTAGTACTATTAACAAAATGGTTATAATAAAAATTATTTTTTAAATAGAATAAAATACAAGGGAGTACCAGTTGATCATTTTTATTTACTCTTATATGTTGCCTGTCAGTTTATAAACATGTATAGAATACTAATTATGTACAAACTCATAAGTTAAGTACCTTACCAAATAAAAAGACCTTAATGAATGTGATCCCTGTCCCCAAGGAGCTCTTGATGCAGTCGGGGTGACAAGGTTAAGAAACATTCCATTAGCAATGGGGCACTCTGTGACAGTCATAGTTAAATTAGGACTTGCAGATTATAAACCTACAGGTTTTCCGAGAAGCAATTCATCTTTTTTGGCTTCAAGATAGCATCATAAAGAATATAAGAGTCGACTTAGGAATTGAAGGGACTAATAGAGTTGAGAAAAAAAAAAATGCTGCTATTGTAGCAAACAAATTAATCCTTCACATAACAATTCTTGAAATGAGCATTTACTATATGTCAAACTCTCCTGAGTGCTTTACATACATCATTTAATGTCTAAAGCAGCCTCAAGAAGTAGATGCTATCATTCATAATTCAAGTGATCGGCTCTGGAAGTCTGAGTAGGAAATGGAGTGACAATCTGAGACCACGTCTGTCTGATTACAACTCATAGCATGACTCTCTCTGCACACTCTCTCAGGGAGCTCAGGCAGGAAGCATGACTACAGCTTTGCAAAAGGTTCATTTCTGAAAGACCTATTAAGCCACCTTCCAAAGATTTATTGACAGCAGTAGGCATGAATTAATTGTGATTACCACAGTTAAGAGAGATTTCATTTTGGAAAGAGATGACCTCATATATCAGATTAAAAATGTAAATCTCCTTCTCCTTTAGCTGTTTTTCACAATTAGTTCTTGGAATATCAGTTATTACCTATGACATCTATGGAGATTCATGTCAAGAAGAGTTACATTTACAAGAAAAAAGAACAGGGTACTTGAGTAATTTATTCTTAAACCAGATGTTTATATCTCTGGGTGCCAAATCTTTTTCTGCACTGCAGTTAAACTGCCAAATCGGTTTAAATAGTTTGTATTTTCATGGCCTGGAGAATGTTTAAAGCAAGATTATGTTTGCCATAGACTCAAACAGTTAGAAAAACTAACTTATGAAAATGCAACTTTTGGAGAAAATAACATTTATGAAAGAAGGCTGGTGAGAGAAAAAAGAGCAGAGGCAAAAGGACGTTGGTTTCTCTTGGAAGGAAGTGTCACAACGATGCCAAGCATGTTCTAGAACAATGGAATACCTTTTAGAATGAGTGAGCAGTGATTCTGTTATTCACAAAAGTTTCTTTCTTATGTAGTGGAGAACTAGATCATCAGGTAGGATACTCTAATGTAGGAAATGCAATTCACAGAATGGCAAGCTTCGGCTCGACAAAAAATGTTTAAAACGTATTCAAAAAGGTTTTGTGAACACTGTGAACATGTTTGGTTGAAAAGAAAAATAAATATGAAAGGGAATTAAAGATATAATTTATACTTGCCAGTATTTTAATCCACTTTCATTTGTTTTCTCACTTAATGTTCACTATAATTTTAAGATACTATCCATGCAGGATACATGACTAGTAATACAGAGATTGAAACCAAAATTTTGCACAGTCCAAACATGCCACCCCTGCTGTAAAGTTACGATGTGGAAGAACCCAGTCCGATTCTTTCATCCTATCACCATTATGGTAAGTGGCAGACCATAAATATTCAAGCTGGGGGCACTAAATATAAATGTCGCTGAAGATGATAAAATTCGTGTGGCTTAAATTCGACTTTATTTATACCAAAATCGATATAAAACTAATAAAAATGAACTTACTCATAAAAACAAAGCAAAACAGACTATTTGGCACAAAACCAATTTAGTTATTCTGTTAGCCTGCAGGCATCATGAGGCCATCACCACAGAGTAAAGCAGTACTGTCACTTTTTCTTGCTTTACAGGAGTCTAGCAGGCTTTGTTTGCTTATTTTACCATTCACAGTATATTCACTCTGAATTGAATGGTGTATTCGCTCTGAATTAAATACGATACTGTCAGCATACTACCAAAGCAGATATCCTAATAAGAAACCGTATGCCATAAACATATTTTTATTTAATAAATTTAAGAAAATAGTTGGCTGATGACTCAAGTCTTAAAAGCAGCCAGACACCAAATATTACATCAGCATCATTTGTCATGTAGAATGATTGTATCCAAGATACAATCTAACTGTCCTGCATATTGACAATAGCCAGCACAAGAATATACTGTATTATGTAATAGAAGATCTTTGAGTTAGCAGAATAAATCATTTTCGGTTATATCTCTTGTTAAATAAATTAACAATCATCACAGTCAAACTCCCCTCAAGTTGTTCTTAGAATTCAATGTTGTCTAGAATGCAGAATTTTACTTCAAAGACAGTCCATAGCATCAGTTTTCCAATAATTCATATATAACATGTAACCTTCAACATAATATACTGCTGACTGAATTACCAAACTCTTTGATGATGCCACTCTTTGTGAAAAAAATTTAATGTACTACACTTTTTGCATTAATTATTGAATATGAGCTACTTTCACACCAATGGGGTTAAGCTATTTCCTATGTATGATCATTGAAAATATCTGGTTTGATAACCTGAATAACACATAAGGGTTTATTGCTACCAGGGGTGCAAGTAGGCTATCAGTTTGCACTGGAATGAATGTAAACATCATAGAGCTACCTATAAAGTAGTTTTCTCTATAGCATGTCAGTGAAGAAATAAATATATTACAATAGGACGACATAAGAGACGAGCTCACAACTTAATTTTAGTCTTAGAACTAGAAAGGCAAGGATGAAAATTATTGTTTCCACATATAGGTATTCACAGGTCCCCATTAATGGAGCCAAGTATGTTCCCAGGACAATGGTTACACTTCATTCTACAGTAAGTCTGGTGAAATAATTCTTTCTTCATTTCAATGAGATTAAGTTTTAGCCTGTGTTTTCTTGAACAGCTTACTTAGAAATTTTAATTTACTCATCAGAAAAAGAAAAAAGCAAAATATTTCCAACTGTTTTGTTACAAAGATTAGAGGAAAATTACATGAAAATTATTTAATTATTACATGTAGCTGGGCAAAGAGAATGGAGACAGAATAATTCAAATTTGTTTCAATGATAACTTATTAATTTCTTTAATAAAACTCTTAATATCAAGCAGGGAAAAAAAACCACAAAACTAAAATTTGTTGTATGAACTTATATTAGCCACTTTTTACAACATTATATTCTCACAGATAATTAAGATTTACTTGAGTTGAATATTTTTTAAATATCGGAAAAATTATAATAAATATAATTTTCAAGACCATATAATTTATTAAAACATTTGCATATTAGTAGTTATTTAGGTTGATTATATTTTTCATATATTATACAAAATGCTGAAATTACTTTTATTGCATATTTATGCACTTCTTTAGGGTATATTCCCAGAAGTAAAATTTGTAGGTCAGAAGATATGCACATTGTACATTTTGATTCATATTACCAAGTAATTTTCCAGAAAGGTTAAAAACAATTTACACTGCTGTGTGCTATACAAGTATTTTTTTTTTTCTTTAATGCCTCAGAAAAGTTATATTGCCTGTTTTGCTGATTTGAATTATTTGAATGGCAAAAACAAAATCATCTCATTATTTAGACTTGCAGTTTGGGATTAAGTTTGAATATCTCGTCATAGATTTTAATGCTTTGTATTTCTTCATTTGTGACTTGTCAATCAATGTTTATTCCATGAGTTAGTCATATTTTTCTTGTTGATCTCTAAAAGCTCTTTTTATATTATGAATAGTAACTTTGTTTTCATGAAAACAAATCGATGTATCCAACTGATGTCTGCCTTTCACGTCGTGTGTGTGTTCTATAAAGAAATTTTAAATCTGTATATGATTTTTTTAAAAGTTATTTCCTCTTTCGGATCCAAGTTGCATGCCACGAGAAGCTTCTCTAATAACATTATAAACTTTAATTATTTTTTCTAGTACTTTAAAAATCCATTATCTCTTCAAATCACCTAAAATTTTGTGTTTAATTTTTTTTTTTTTTTAATCCTCACCAAGGACATTTTTTTTTTTGATATTTTGTTCAGATAGAGTGGGAGGGAAAGAGAGAGAGAGAGAAACATTGACGTGAAAGGGACACATCGAGTAGTTGCGACCTGCACAACCCAACTAGGGCCGGGGACAAACTGCAACCGAGGCACGTGCCTCTAGCGGGAACCGAACCCGGGTCTCTCAGGACCGCAGGCCGTCGCTCCAACCGCTGAGCCAAACTGGCCAGGGCTAAAATTTTGTGTTTAAAGTATGAAGTATATATTTGGTTTGGTTCTTTATTCCCCAAAATCACCAGAGAGTTTTCTGCTACAATTATATGAGTAATTTATATTTTCTCTTGATTTTAATATTACACCTAAATTCCATATAGAACTATGATCATTTTTCTGTACCACTTTTGTCTTATTTATTTATTTGCCTTTTCTGAATAGTATCACTACAAAAACAACTTTAAAATATATTTTAACATCTGATATTAGTTTATTTTCACCATTTTTGTGCGACTTATATACACTCTAAATTTCAGCTATTTTAATGTAGGTCTTAATATCTTGATTAAGTTCTAGTTAAATTGAGAAGAGGATTAAATATTGTGGAATAAAAATTGTATTGCCCATTACCTTTATTACTATTTTTAAAATACATTTTTATTAAATTTTTAAGAGGGAGAGGAAGGGAGAGAGAGAGATAGAAACACCAATGTAAGAGGGAAACATCAATCGGCTGCCTCCAGCACAATACCTACTGGGGATCAAGCCTGAAACCCTGGCATATACCCTGATCAAGAATTGAACCAGGATGATGCTCAATCCATTGACCTCAAGGGAAAACACCTAATCCACTGAGCCACACCGACCAGGCTGTTCATTACCTTTAAAAAACTCGAGTTATTTCTTAAAAAGCATATTTAATTGGTCATAAATATAATTTAGTTGTTCATGTTTTTATTTAGTATCTTCTATCTCTGGCTGAATATGTACAAACTTGAAGAAGTAATACTACTTGTTTGCTTCAGTTTCCTGGTAATGATAATATCATCAAGGACCATCAGTGATTCCCTTTTAAAATAAGGGAGGTTACTGGAGGAGTTAATTAAGAAGAACTCATACTAAGGGAAAGGGTTGTGAATTGAAAATCTTTGAGAATAACTAAATTTTATTTTAGGCCTGATAATATTTTAAAATTTAAATACAACTGATTAAGATAAATATTCTTGAGCATGGCATCATTAAAGATTAAATATAGACATATGATATCAGACTTGACTTGAAAACCAAAAATTATTCAATGCATTAGGAAAAATAAATGGTGCTCAACAGTGGTTGTAGAAGAAGAAAAATAGAAAAGAAAGAAAAAAAATCTTTTAAGACAGTCTTCAAAGACAATCCCAAGGATTTCACAGAAACTGTTTTCTGAAGTTTTATGTAAAAGTTCGCTTTTGTGTGTGTGCGTGTGTGTGTGTGTGTGA
Source organism: Molossus molossus (assembly GCF_014108415.1). Lineage (NCBI taxonomy): Eukaryota > Metazoa > Chordata > Mammalia > Chiroptera > Molossidae > Molossus > Molossus molossus. The sequence continues at coordinate 14,024,900 of NW_023425346.1, forward strand.
ATTTCTAATAGATATTCCATGGAAATTCATAAAGAAAGAATAATCAAACCTTTCAAAAAATTCTATTAGAATAATTGGATATCCATATGCAAAACAGTAAACCTTTATCTTTTGCAACATAAATTAATCTTAACAAAAATAAATCAGAGTTCTCAATGTAAAACCTAAAATTTCTAGAAGAAAATAATACTGGATAAAATCTTTGTGACTTTGGTTAGGCCAAATTTCTTAGGTACAAAGCCAAAAGCACCATAAAAGAAAAAAATGAAAAACTGAATTAGATTTCATCAAAATTAAGAATGTCTGATATTGAAAAAAAAAAGTCACCTATTTCAAAATGAAAATAGACTGGGAGAAAAATACTTGCAAATAATATATAGTAAAGGGTTTGTATCCAAAATAAATAAAAACTCATAATTCAACAATAACAAAACTAACAACTACTCCCCCAAAAAGGAAATACTTGGACAAACATCCAAAAATATATGGATAGTAAATAAGGCCATGAATTCATTTTATTTATTTTTCTTTACTGATTTTTAGAGAGAGAAGAGTGAAAGTGAGATAGAAATATCAATGAGAGAGAACATCGATTGGCCACCTCCTGCATGCCCCCCACTGGGGATCGGGTCCACAACCCAGGCATGTGCGCAGACCAGAAGTCGAACCTACAACTTCTTGATGCATGGGTCAATGCTCAACCACTGAGCCACACTGGCCAGGCAAGCAGTGAACCCATTTTATTTTATTTTATTTTATTTTTATTATTTTTTATCCTCACTCGAGGACATTTTTTCCATTTTTTATTCAGATAGAGCAGGAGGAAGGGAGGGGACGGAGGGAGGGAGGGAGGGAGAGAGAGAGAGAGAAAAACAGAGAGAGAGAGAGGGAGAGGGAGAGAGAGAGAGAGAGAGAGAGAGAGAGAGAGAGAAACATCGACGTGAAAGGGACACATCGAGTGGCTGCCACCCACACAACCCAACCACGGCCAGGGACAAAGTGCAACCAAAGTACATGCCCTTAGCAGGAACCAAACCTGGGTCTCTCTGGACTGCAGGCCGATGCTCTAACCGCTGAGCCAAACTGGCCAGGGTCATGAACCCATTTTAAAGAAAATTTTGTTAGAAAAATTCAAATACCATTGTACACTATTAGACTGGCAAAATAATAACATTAATAATGATTATACAAAGTGCTGATTTTAAGGAGCAACTGAAAGTTTCAAATACAGTGATACCTCGGTTCTCGAACGCCTCGGATTTCGACCAAATCGGTATTCGACCAGAAGATTCGAGAAATTTTGTCTTGGAATCCGAACAAATATTTGGAACTCGAACTTCCGAGATGAGCCGAGTTGAGCCGAATGGCGTTCATTCGGCCCAGCGCGCCTTGCTTGCGTCGTCAGTGTGAGTGCAGAGAGAGAGTCACGCTTTGTGGAGAGAGTCACGCTTTGTGGAGAGAGTCACGCTTTGTGGAGAGAGTCACGCTTTACACTGAATTTAACCCTTAGACATACTGTACACTTTTATTTCTTGTTGAGACTTATGTTTTTCTACATATTATATACAAATTAGGCCAGTAAATAGGCATTTTCTGGGGCTTGGAACAAATTAATCCAGTTTCCATTATTTCCTATTGGGTTTCATTGCTTCGGTTCTCGAACAATTTGGTTCTCGACCATCCTCCTGGAACGAATTATGTTCGAGAACCGAGGTATCATTGTACTTCTGGTGGGACTGTCAAATGGTACTTCAGAAAATAGTTTCATGTTTTTTTTATACAGTTAGATATACAGTTACCATATGATTCAGCAATTCTCACTCTTAAGTACAAATCTGTTTATACAAAAACCTGTGTCCAAATGTACAGCAATTTTTTAGCTAATCATCAATAACTTAAAATGACCTAAATGTCTCTTAACTAGGGAATAGATAAATAAATAGTGGTGTGTCAATACAATTAAATACTAATCTGCAATAAAAATGAACAAACTACTGATATATATAGCAGCATGCATGAATCTTACTGCATTATGTAACGTAAAACAAACCAGATTTAAAAGGCTACATTCTGTATGATTTTATTTATATGACATTCTAGAAAATGCAAAACTATGAAGACAAAACAAATCAGAAACACCATTGTGTTGGTGACAGGGGGTAATTTTTTGGTGTTAGGACACTATTGTATATCTTGACTATAGTGGTGGCTCTATGACTATAGGTACTTGTTAAAATTGACAGACCTACACACTAAAAAGGGACGATCTTCTTGCATTTAAATCATACTTTAAAACAAACAAACAAAACACAAATAAGAGTTCCTTGTCATCTGAGAATAAAGCCAGATTTAAAAAGATGAATAAGGGAATAGAGGGATATTTTAAGAAGTTTCTAAATCCATTAAGATACTACCAATTATAATTTTCTGTATTTAAGTTGTCTTATTCTACATTGCAAGATATGATTTTGCAAATAAATGAAGATCCGGCTTTTAATTTTACCATTTTTTCTATAAATCGAAGGTGCATTCTTTTCACATTATAACAACTCTGAAATTGAGATGACTAAAATAATGGAAAGTCATAATTTAATTGCTTCCTGGAACACAAAATCATGGTGTATCTTTCAACTGATGATATCTGAGATTGGTTGCAGTACAGTAATTATTCTACTTTAGCAAACAAGCTGTGATAAAGGGAAGTATGTATGTCTTTGTCAAAGGGTTAAAGACTAAAATGCAGTGACCACTGTGCTATGCCATGTTTTGTCCCACAAGACAGTACTGATTACCTAGTGGCTACTGCTTCAGGGAAAGGACACAATCAATACAGGGATGTGATTTTAGCATGTTGTTGGAGTATTTAAAGCATGATCCCAGAGAACTGTAAGTCAAATGAAATTTCTAAGTGCTCAGGCCAGCATGGTCAATAGGACCATCTGCCCTGGCTACAGCCCATGTGACTCTAAAGTACTTGAAATGTGGTTAGTGCAACTGAGGAACTAAACATAAAATTTTATTTAATATTAACTATTAACTAAAATGTAATATCATTTAATATTAATTTTAATTTAAATGGTCACATGTAATTAGCGTCCTTGTATGGAACAGATAGGCTTAGACACTTGTACGATCCGTTTTAGAGTTAGGAAGGAAGGACTGGGTCGTTGGTGGCCCTACTAAATATCGATGCTGCTTGGACCTGAGGGTCCTGCATCTTCAACCCAGTTGTTATTAGAGAGCAGCCATAGTTAAGGTGACTAGCAGTTGGGCCAGCAATAGGAATGAATGCCAATGGTTTCTCCTTTCTACTCCCTACTACAAGCTTCCAGCTTTTACATGAAATGAAGCATTAACTTTTCTAGCAGAGCTATCTCTACTAGTTCCAATTTCATTTTCAATTTCTTCTCAATGTGTTAGTAGGAAGAATAACACAATTGGGAGATACAGGGTAAACATCATTAGTGATATTTTCTAAATGTATAACAACTAATGGTAAAAGTAATAAGATGCAGGACCTTAACCCAGATCTGTGCTGAGATTAATCAGAGATTCAAATCTTCCCTGATAATAAATCAAAAATTTGTAATCAGTAATTGACAATATTTTATACTATTTTTGATGATTATACTTTGCCATTTTCCAATATATTTTTGTATTTTATATATCATATTCTTTGGGATAAAAATGCTTGCTAATATAAAATAATTACTGCCTGGTTGGTGTGGCACAGTGAATTGAGCATTGTCCCATGGACTGAGGGTCCTGGCTTGAATTACAATCAAGACACATGCCCAGGTTTCAGGTTCAATCCCCAGTAGGGGGCATGCAAGAGGCAGTTGATTAATGTTTCTCTGTCACATCGATGTTTCTATATCTCTTCCTCTCTCTCTGAAAAATCAATAAAAACATATTTTTCAAAAAATAAATAAAATAATTACTAAATTCAGATTATTTCTGAAGTATCTTAACACATTTAAATTGTAAAAAGTGCATAATAATTTGAATCCCAGTAAAACTAAAAAACCTAGCAAAGTTAACTTAAATGATTTATTTTGGTACCATCACTGGCATACTACATGCATATATATAAATGTGCACATGTATGTGTTTTATTGTAGATATATTGGGGTATTAGGGTTGTTCAGTTTATTCACTACACAAAATAACACAACTGAAAGGACAAGAGGAGGCTGAGTCTGTCTATAATCTGGCTGTTCTATGGCACAGAGCTGTGTTCCACTAAGAAAGAAAGAATCTTCCTCATCATACAACTTGCCGAGTCCTGGCCAAGCAGTGTGTCCGTGGATGTAAGAGCCCAGAAAGGACACGTTTTCATAATGTGTCCATCTGGAGGGAGAGTACTATTTTAACACAAATGCACTAGCCCTGATGTGTTCTTAAACATGTTCCATGCATCATGCTATGTTTGTATATAGCTAGGTCTCCGTTATTTGAATGAAGTCTTCAGAAAGGCGCTATCAGAATCCTTTATTGCAAGTAACAGTATTGGATTTTAGCTCATTAAATCTAAAGGAGGTACATTAAAAAGGTATTAGGGATCTAACAGAATGGTTGGGAAGACTAAGAAACCTGGGTGGGGGGGCTAAGTTTCTAGGAATGTTGGTGGAAATTGGTTAAAAAAAAAAAAAAAAAAAAAAGTGGAAACAAAAGATTGCTACTGCACGGAGCTCAGTAGAAAGCTTCCACCACTTTCACCTCATAGAAGCTATGTAAGTACTAGCAATGGACTTGTAACAACTGAGGCCAGTGAAAGCCAGACACCTCTGTGACCGCCAACCTAGCAAAACACCACAGAGAGCCTTCCCCTTCATGTTACTTCATTCAAAATTGAAGCCCAGTTGATTGCTGGTTGAGGTTATATGCCTGCATCCTAACTAGGAGATTTACAAGTTCAGAGCTTAGACACATGGAAACTTTGGAAAGGCTAATAAAAAGATTATGGGATAGCAATTGAATTATGTTACCCAGTACAAAGACACTTAGAAGTGTAACATTTCATGTAAAAAAAATAATAAAGTTAGTCTATAGCAAATGAATCATGAACTGGTTGCATACTTATTGCTTATGATTATTTTTCACGTTCATATGATGACACAGACAACTCCTGCTTTTTAAGAGGTCTCTCAGAGCTCATCTTGGCCCAATAATTATTCAGAAAATTAGTCTATAAATGTGGCACATAAAGAATCATATTATTTATAGGGTACACTTTATTTATTAATTCTAAGTATATATAGTATCATGATTAAAATAAAGCAAAACAGAAAAGAAAAAATACCCAAATGCAACTATGAAAATAAAATTAGAAAAAGATATACAACCAAAAAAAGAAAATGAAAGAAAAATATAAAAGAAAATATTATAATGGACCTTGAATAAAATGGTAATTTTAATTAGGCTATTGGACTTTAAATAGATTTAAGAGTTATTTTCTAAGGGGTTTAGGTTATACAAACAAGCCAAGATAAATCATAGTCAAAATGCAAAAGGTTAAAGACAAAGAAAGAATCTTAAAAGCAGCAAGAGAAAAGCAGTTAGCTCCCTACAAAGGAGCTCCCACAAGGCTGTCAGCTGATTTCTCAAAAGAAATTTTGCAGGCCAGAAGGGAGTGGGAAGAAATATTCAAAGTGATGAAAAGGAAGGACCTACAACCAAGATTACTCTAACCTGAAAGGCACAGTTAGAACGGATGGACACATAAAGAGCTTCCCAGACAAGAAAAACCTAAAAGGGTTAATCATCACTAAACCATTATTATACGAAATGTTAAAGGGTCTTCTTTAAGAAGAAAAAGATAAAAAATATGAACAATAAGTGCCAATAAATACATATCTATCAATAATTAAATCTAAAATGAAAATAAATGAATAAGCAGAACAGAAATAGACTCATAGATACAGAGAATGTTTTGACAGTTGCCAGATGAGAGGGTGGTGGGAGGATGGGCAAAAAAGGTGAAGGGATTAAGAAGTACAAATTAGTTGTTTCAGAATAGACATGGGGATGTAAATACAGCATAGCAAATATAGTCAATAATATTCCATGTGTGGTGTCATATAGGTGCCAGATTTATTGGGATGATCACATATTAAGCTATGTAATACCTTAATCACCGGGTGTACACCTAAAACTAATATAATAACGTATGTCAACTGTAATTGAAAACAAATTATTTTTAAAGTAAATATAAATAAAGTCCATGTGTTTTTTTCCCCCAAAATTGATACAGCCTAAATTTCAGTCTAGTTCAGAAGCATGAGAGCCACCCAGCAGAGTTATGTTATAACTGGCACACAGTCCAATCTACCAGGTAGGTATTCTTCTAAAATTTCCCTGACTTCTCCAATTTCTCAAATTTCAAAGTGATATTCTTATAGGGAAAATAAATACCTCCAGAATGGAGAAGTCTCCCTTTAACTCTCCTTTAAATAGCAAGTGTTCTAGGCCTGGATGGTGTGGCTCAGTGGTTGAACATCGACCCATGCATCAAGAGGTCAAAAATTTGCAGGTTCGATTCCTGGTCAGGGCACATGCCCAGGTTGTGGGCTCAATCCTCAGTGGGGGGCATGCAGGAGGTAGCCGATCAATGTTCTCTCTCATCAATGTTTTTATCTCTCTCTCTTTCTCTCTCCCTTTCTATCTCTCTAAAATCAATAAAGAAAAAATATTAAAAAAAAAAAAAAACAAATAGCAAGTGTTCTAAAGAGACAGTGTGTTCTTACTTTCTGTGGGTTCTACTATATGAATTGTCTTCATGGGCATGTGACCTGGACCATATATAGACAAAGACCCTGGGCTTGTTTTCACCATTTTGAATTTTTTTTACTATTATATATTTGAACATTTATATCTTTGAACTTGTGCATTACAAAGCACAAAGCCACCTCATTCGTATGGTGTTGTATTTACAATGCCTCATGAGCATAGAATTCTGGATTCCATAACGTGTGGGAGTTCAGCAACACTCAAATTGAGGACAAGTATATCATGTCTACAGCTAAGTGGGGATGCTGATAGCCATATGAGGCCATGTCTTCTGTTCAGAAGCATGAGAGTCACCCATGCTCTCTGTTTGAACCAGAATTTAGAAATATGAATGACCAAAGAACCATATTGTATTCTTTCAACGTGTGTTACTTTTCTGTGTTAGTCAACCACTTCAGCTAAAAATGAGGTCAATGAAGGAAAGAAAAACAGTGAAACCCATAATTTCTTTTCTTTCTAAATCCTGTCTTACTCATCATTAAACCAAATGTAGACATTGTTGGCAGAATATGTGCATATCAAAGTGTAAAATAAATAGAGCTAAATTAATTTAATTCAGCATTGCCATTATCCAGTAAGAAGAAATGCATAAGCATATACAATCTAAGAAATGTAAATTCTGTAAATTCAGCAATTCTACATATGAAAGAAAAATGCATATTTTCATTTAAAATTGGTGGTCTACAACATAAGTGCAAATGCTGAAATACATGCTAATAATTAAAATTTTATTTTTTCTTTATTTCAAATGATGTTAAATGCCAAATAATAAAAAGAATAATTCCCCAACACCATGATAAATTGATAAGCACATCATGGAAGAAAAAATAATTGTATATTTTAATATCCTTTTTCAATTATAGTTGACATACAATATTATATTAATTTCAAATATATACCCCTATGATTAAACATGATATAACTTACTAAGATCACTCCAAGAAATCCAGTACTCATCTGACACCATACATACTTATTACAATATTAATGACTATATTCCTTAAGCTGTAATTTACATCTCTGTGATTACCAATTTGTACTTCTTAATCCCTTCACCTTTTTCACTCATCCTCCAACCCCACTCCAATCTGGTAACCATTAAAACATTCTTTGTATCTGAGTTTGTTTCTGTTCTACTTGTTTATTTATTTTGTTTTATAAATTCCACACATTAAGTGAAATAATATGGTATTTGCTTTTCTCTGTCTGACTTATTACACTCTGTACAATAAACTCTAGGTCCATTCATGTTGTTGGAGATGGTAACATTTCATTCTTTTTAATGGCTGCATCATATTTAACTGTGTATATGCACTACTTTTTCTATATCCATTCATCTGTTGATGGAAACTTAGGTTGCTTCCATATCTAGGCTATTGTAAACAATGTTACAATAAATACACTGATGTATATGTCTTTTTGATTTAGTGTTTGGGGTTTCTTCAGATAAATATCCAGAAATGGAATTGCTGGATCCTTCTTTGTGTTTTGTTATAAAGCCTTTGCTTTGAAGACTTTTTCTGGTATAAATATTACTACCACAACTTATTTATTTATTTTTGGTGTTTGTTTCCATTTTTATGAAATATCTTTTACCATCTCTCTTATTTCCATCTGTGAGTGTCTTTCCAGCTGAAGTGACTCTATTGTAGACAGTATATGTAAGGGTTTTATTATCCATTCAGTCACCATCTGTCTTTTGATTAGAGCATTTTCATTGAAAGTGATTGTCGATAGCCCTGGCCGGTTTGGCTCAGTGATTCGAGTATCAGCCCACGGACCAGAGAGACCCGGGTTCGGTTCCCACTAAAGGCACATATCTTGGTTGCAGTTTGTCCCCAGCCCCAGTTGGGGTTGTGTGGATGGCAACCAGTCGATGTGTCTCTCTCACGCTGATGTTTCTCTCTCTCTTCCTCCCACTCTATCTGAAGAAGAATGCAAAAATGTCCCCAGGAGAGGATGAAAATATAAAGTAAAATAAAGATAAAAACGATTGTTGATAGATATGTATTTATTGCTACTTTCTTATTTATATGTTTATCTTTTTTTCTTCTTCTTCTTTGTTAAGAAGACCTTTTAACATTTCTTTTAATACTGGTTTGGTGGTGATTAACTCCTTTAGCTGTTTCTTGTCTAGAAAGCTCTTTACCTGTTCCTCGATTCAAAATGATAGCTTTGCTGGGTAAAGTAAACTTGGTTGTAGGTTCTTGCTTTCATCATTTTGAGTATTTCATGCTGATCCATTCTAGCTTGCAAACTTTCTATTGAGAAATAAGCTATCAATCTTATGGGGAGCTCCCTTGAAGATAACAAACTACTTTTCTCTTGTTCTTTTTAAGATTATTTCTTTGTCTAACTTTTGGCATTTTAATTATAATGTGTCTAGATGTGGGCCTGTTTGGGTTCATCTTGTTTGGGACTCTCTGTACTTCTTGGACTTGTATGTCTATTTCATTCACCAGGTTAGAGAAGTTTTCCATCATTATTTTTTCACATCTGTTTTCAATTCTTTGCTCTGTCTCTTCATCTGGTACTCCCATGATGTGAATATTGGTAACCTGAAATTGTCCTGGAGACTTTTTATAATATCCTTATTTTTTTTTTATTCTTTTATCTTTTTGCTGTTCTGATTGGATATTTTTTAATTCTTCACGTTCCAAATTGCTGATTTTGATTTTAACTTCATCTACTCTACTGTTGATTCCAAGTAAATTATTATTTATTTCAGTTAATGTATCCTTAATTTCTGACTGGTTCTTTCTATGCTTTTTATGTCCTTTTATTATGAAGTTGAAGTTCTCACTAAATTCATCTACTCTTCCCCTAAGTTTATTGAGCATCCTTATAACCAGTGTTTTGAATCCACATTTAATAAATTTCTTGTTTCCATTTTATTTAGTTCTGTTTCTGGAGTTTTGCTTTGTTCTTTCATTTGGGACACATTTTTTTGTCTTCTCATTTTGGCTGCCCCCCTGTGTTTTTCTGTGTATTACGTAGAGCTGCTACATCCCCTGGGCTTGGCAGAGTGGCCTTATTTGTTGGTCTCCTGTAAGGTTCATGGCACACCCTCCTTAATCACCCAAGCAGGGAATTCCAGCTGTGCCCCCTGTGTGGGCTGTGTACATCCTCCTGTTATAATTAAGTCTTGATTGTAGTTGGCACGTCAGTAGGAGGGATTTACCCCAGCATGATTGACTGAGAAGACTGGCTATGACCACCTTGAAGGATAAGCTGTCCAGGGGCCTGTTCCATGCAGCAGGACTTCAATGGGGCTCTGGTCCCTACTGAGTCCTCCTCCTGAGTGTGTTCCATGTAGAGGAAGTGGAGTGCTTCCATGTGTTCTGAATCTGTTCACTGGTGCTCTGACTCACCTGTGCCCTGCCCATTCGGCATGAAGTACAAAATGATCTGTCAATGGCAGTACTTGTTATAGGCTTGGAGTTGCTCTGGAGAGATCATGCTGCAAACTAAGGCCAGTTGCCACCACTGCTGGGCCAGGCCACGTAGAAAAATGTATGTGGCAAGCTGAAGCCAGTTGTTGCTTGTTTGAGAGGTTTTAAAAAAATCCAAAACATGAACCAAGTAGGCCATTTGTATCAAATAGACACTTGGGGATGGTTTGGGTTGGGCCCTAACATTGTAAGCTAGGTTGATGGAGATTCAGTATGGCACTGACCTGCCATCTCTGTAGGTGGGGAGGACCACAAAAGGAACAGTGGCCCTGCCAGCACTTCTTTCTTGAAAAAAACGTCCCTCCAGCTCTCGTCCAATAACCAGATAGCTCAGCTCTTTCCCATATGTCCCTGATGCACCTTTTGAGCTGTTGCCCCAGTGCTACAACTTAGAACAAGTGTGTCAGTCCAAGTAAGTCTCTGTGCGGTCCCTCCATCTCATTCAGCCACGATTCCACTGGTTTTTACAGCCAGAAGTTTGAGGGAATTCTCTTCCTGGCTCTGGAACCCTAGGTTGGGAGGCCTGGTATGGAACAGAACCACTTGCTTTGCATCTAAGCGGGGTCCTCTGCATCTAAGATATCCCTCCCAATTTTTTTTCTACCACATGTGGGTGTGAGACCAGCGCATTCCATGTCTCTGCCTTTCCTACCAGTCCTTAGTTATCGGACTTGTGTTCAGCTAAATTTCAGGTGATTCTGAATAATGGTTCTCTGTAGGTTACCTGTAAATTTGATGTGTTTGTAATAGGATTATAGTGCTGCATTTACCCACATGGCGATTTTGACCAGAACCCCTATTTTGGTATCCTTAATGGTGTTTCTTCCTGCTTCTTGGACAAGGACTCACATTTCATTTCATTCTAGGCTTCATAATTTATGTAGCTGGTCTGACTATCATACTGTGAGTTAGATTTTGTTAGTATTATTTACTTTGGTGTATTTCTCACATTATTTTTTTTCCAGACATTTATTTAAGTAAGTTCAATTTCAGCAACAGAGAATCAGCTATGGTGTCAAAACTCTTGCAACAATAAAGAAACCTAACATACACGAATGATCACTCTGTTGACATGAATTTTCATTAGCCCAATTATTTCTGTCAACTGGTGATGACTTGAAAGGCCAAAGTCTCTACCTCAAAATTTCCAATTCTGCAAAGTCAGATTGATGGACAGGGAAAAGCATAAGATTTGGAATCCAGAGTCCAATAATAAAACTTGGCTTTTCCATTAAGTCATTTAACCTTTGACAACATGCTCAAATTTGCTCACTATAGCTTCTCATTGTATAAAGGGAGAAATTTCAATTACATAATCCTTAAATAGTTCCCAGTTACAACCTGGAAATGATATATGGTAAATGCTCAGCAACACCAGACATTACACAGCAGAGCTTCAATAAGTAAATGCTGTTATAAAGTTCTAGGACAACTTATTTTGTAAATTAAACTCCATGCCATGGATTTTTTTCTTTAGATGACATACTGACTAATCCATTTTTTACCTGTTAGTAGATACAAACTGGCAAAACTAGAAATGATGACATATAGAAAATAAGTAGACATTTGTGGCTTTTAGCACTTAGAATATGGTTAATTACTAGAAAATCTAAACAGAGAAATATGCCCGGGGCTGATAGAGCTGACGAATGAAAACTGAGGAATTCTTCCTTGCAACAGTTACTGGCTGAATTTCTTATGTCAAACAAGCAAATACTCATGTTTCTTTGGAAATTTCTCATGTATAGCAGACATACAAAAACACCATCTTATTATTATAATTATTATATTATTATTAAGGCCATCATCTTATATCTTCATGCCTGCTATAGAAATACTGTCTAAACATTGAATTCGTAGTCATTTGGGGAAAATGTGACTAAATCAAAAAACTGACTTCTGGCTAAATCAACACAGTTGATGCAAATTTTATTTCTCTTCATATTATAAAGCAATTTTAAGACCTTGGCAAAATTGTAGCTTTTCATAGATATATATTAAAATAAACTCTATTTATATTTTGTAGCTGACTTGAAATAGATTTAATCCTAACCTGTGCTCTTCAAACCACATTTAGTGCAGAAAAAAAGAAAAAAGCACTTCGTGGGAGGTGGGATAAAAGTTGGTCAGAAAAACAGAATTTTGATCTCATGTTTGGTAAAGGCTCACTGTACAGCCTGGGGCAATTTCCCCTGTCTAGTTCTTGCATTTGTGTATTTATTTATAAAGCGGGAGGTTTCACAAGCATTTTTTCACATTTAATATCCCCAGTTATTTTTATTTAGTCTGTGACTCTGCCTAAGGAGACTAGTAATGATTTTTTATTTTTATTTTTTGGCAGTGTCTTTAGACTGTCCCAATTTATAAATAAAGAATTATTCAAAGGCAAAAAAATTATTTTCTTTAATTAATAGTGATCTGTTTTCTTCAGTTACCATTAAGATTCTGTTCCTATAGCTCCAAGAGATTTGTGGCACCCATGTTAACTGACAAGGTCATAGCTCTGCAAACATCACATCGATTTGACCCAATCAGCATCAATTACTCCTTGGTGATTGATAACAAACAGTGCCCACCATGGGTCATCATTTATAGACGATATTAACACTTTGAGGAGTGAAATATAGCAAGTCATAATTAATGTTTACTGCCAAACTAAAATAAACGTAAAAGAGAGTCATGTTAAGACACCTAATTCATCCTTAAGATAAAAAACTGTCAAATAGACTCAAATAGGTTTAGGGACAGAGATTGGGGCAGAAAAAGAACACATAAATTGGTCAAACCTGAGACATTATATTGCATTAACAAAAAGATATTGATGGGATGGTGGGAAGGAACTGCTGTATAGTACACGGCATTAATAATCAATTAATTTTGTTCATTTTTAGCAGTTACCATTGCCTGTTTTAGATTGCTGTTACATTTACTAAGCTTTCAGGATAGATATGTATTGCTAGCATTTGGATATGTTCCTACACACAGCACAGGAATCCAGGATAAGTGAATTTTTTCATAAAAGAATAGTTTATGCAATTTCTCTTGAAAGACTAATATATCATTGTCACATAAATATCACTAGTTTTATTATCTTGGGATAACACACATGTGAATTTGTGAATTGGGATAACCCAATATGTGAATTTGGATATCACATATAATGGTGAAAACTGGTGGCATTACAGTTTGTTTTAAATTTCTTCTATATTCCATGCTATCTCAATTTTTAATAGAAACATATATAATATTAAAAAATGTTTTTCTGTGAATAGGTTCTTTATTTCTTTGGTTAAGTTTATTCCTAAGTATCTTAATTCTTTTACTGCGATGGTAAATGGGATTGTTTCTTTAGATTCTCTTTCTGTGAGTTCATCATTGGTGTAATAAGCATGCCATTAATTTCTTGATGTTAATTTTGTATCCTGCTACTTGCCAAATTCATTTATTAAGTCTAATAAATTTTTGATAGAGTCTCTGGGGTTTTATACATATAATATCATGTCATCTGCAAATAATGACAGTTTCACTTCCTCCTTTCCCATTTGGATCCCTTTTATTTTTTCTTCCTGTCTGAATGCTGTGGCTAAGACTTCCAGTACTATGTTAAATAAGAGTGGCAAAAGTGGGCATCCTTGTCTTGTTCCTGTTCTTAAGGGAAATGCTTTTAATTTTTGACCATTGAGTATGATGTTGGTTGTAGATCTTTTATATATGGCCTTTATTCTGTCAAGATATGATCCTCTATTCCCACATTGCTGAGCATTTTTATCAAAAATGGGTGCTGGATTTTGTTGAATGCTTTTTCAGCGTCTATTGATATGATCATATGACTTTTATCTTTCATTTTGTTTATGTGGTGTATCACATTTATTGATTTGTGAATATTGTACCAGCCTTGCATCCCTGGGATGAATCCCACTTGGTCACGGTGAGTAATTTTTTATTCGATTTGCTAGTATTTTGTTCAGGATTTTGGCATCTATGTTTATCAGGGATATTGGTCTGTAGTTTTATTTTTTTGTAGTGTCTTTCTCTGGTTTTGGAATTAGAATTATGCTGACCTCATAAAACAAGTTTGGAAGTCTTCCCTTTCTTTAAATTTTTGAAATAGTTTGAGGAGAATGGGTGTTAGTTTATCTTGGAATGTTTGGTAAAATTCCCCCCTGAAGCCGTCCAGGCCTGGGCTATTGTTCGCTGGGAGAGTCTTTATTACATCTTCAATTTCTTTTGTTGTTATTGGTTCATTCAAGTTTTCTATCTTTTCCTGGTTCAGTTTTGGGAGACTATGTGTTTCTAAATATTTGTCCATTTTGCTTAGATTGTCAAATTCGTTGCCGTATAATTGTTCAAAATATTTGTTAACAATCCTTTGTATTTCTGTGGTGTCAGTTATTATTTCTACTTTTTCATTTCTGATTTTGTGTATTTGGGTTCTCTCTCTCTTTGTTTCTTGGTGAGTCTAGTTAAAGGTCCATCAATCCTGTTTATCTTTTCAAAGAACCAGCTCTTTGTTTCATAGATACTTTGAATTGTTTTTTGTTTTTTTTTTGGACTCTATGTTGTTTATTTCTGCGCTGATCTTTACTATTTCCTTCCTTCTACTTGCTCTGGGGTTTTCTTTTTCTTTGCTTTCGAGTTATGTTAATTTGTGAGGTTAGATAGTCTATTAGAAATTTTTCTTGCTTCTTGAGGTAAGCCTGTAATGCTATGATCTTCCCTCTCAGAACTGCTTTCCCTGCATCCCATAGATTTTGTATTGTTGTCTATTCATTTTCATTGGTTTCCAGAAAGTTTAAATTTCTTCCTATATCTCCATGGTAACCCATCCATTGTTTAATAACATGCTATTTAGCCTCCATGTTTTCAAAATGTCTTTGCATGTTCTTGTTGCAATTGATTTCTAGTTGCATGCCATTGTGATCTGAGAAGATGCTTGATATGATTTCAATCTTTTTGAACTTGTAGAGACTTAGTTTGTGCCCTAACATGTGATCTATCTTTGAGAATGTCCCATGTGACTTGAGAAAAATGTGAATTCTGCGGTTTTGGGGTGTAATTCTCTGTAGACAGCTATTAAATCCATTTGCTTTATCACTTCATTTAGAGTCTGTGTTTCCTTGTTAATTTTTTGTCTAGAAGATCTATCCAATGATGTCAGCAGGGTGTTGAAGTCCCTTGCTATGATTGTATCGCTCTTGATTTCTCCTTTTAAGTCCTCCAGAAGATTTTAAAAAATGTTAGTGCTCCTATATTGGGTGCATATATGTTTACCAAGGTTATATCTTCCTGTCGCATAGATTCTTTAATATTATGTAGTGGCCTTCTTTGTCTCTAGTTATGGCCTACATTTTGAAATCTACTTTATCAGATATGAATATTGTTCCTCGGTTTTTTGTTTTTTGTTTCTTTTTGCTTTCCATTTGCTTGAAAATATTTTTTTCATCCCTTCACTTTCAACCTATGTGAGTCTTTTGTTGTGACTCACTAAAAAAGAGGTTGGTCTCTTGTAAACAACATATATGTGAGTCATGCTTTCTTATCCAGTCAGCTACTCTGTGTCTTTTTATCAGAGCATTCAAACCATTCACATTTAAGGTGCTAATTGATATGTACTTACTTATTGCCATTTTTGTTTAGTAAGGTTGTATTTTTCTTCCTATTTCTTCTACAAATTCCAGCAGTCCTTTTAGCATATCTTGCAGTGCTGGTTTGGTGTTAATATATTCCCTTAGCCTTTTTTTTGGTCTGGAACGGTCTTTATTTGACCTTTTATTTTGAATGATAGCCTTGCTGGATAGAGTAGTGTTGGATTCAGATCCTTATTTTTCATGACCTTGATTATTTCATGCCATTGCCTTCTGGTCTGTAGTCCTTCTGTTGAGAAGTCAGCTGAGAGCCTTATGGGGTTTCCGTTGTAGGTAACCTGTTTCTTATTTCTTGCTGCCTTTAGGAATCTCTGTCTTTAATTTTTGGTGTTTTAATTACTATGTGTCTTGGTATGGGCCTGTTTGGGTTCTTCTTACTTGGGGCTCTCTGTGCTTCTTGAACTTGAATGCCTTCTTCTTTCACCATGTTAGGAAAGTTTTCTGTCACTATTTCTTCAAATATATTCTCTAACCCTTACCCATTTTCTTCCTCTTCAGGGACTCCTATGATATGAATATTATTATGTTTCCAGTTGTCCCACAGTTCTCTTAAGCTATCTTCCTGTTTTTTAATTGTTTTTTTTTTTTTTTTTTCTTTTTGTTTCCTGATTGGTTGTTTTTTCTACCTTGTCTTCTAATTCACTGATCCGGTCCTCAGCTTCCTCTACTCTGCTGGTTAGTCCTTTCAATGTGTTCTTAATTTCTGGTATGTCATTCTTCATTTCCCCTTGGTTGGTCTTCAATGTTTCTATATCTTTACTCATGGTGCTGATGTTTTTACTCATGCTGTTGAGTTTCCTCAAGATCATGGCTCTGAAATCTACCTCTGATAATTTGCTTAGCTGCATTTCATTCATCTTATCTTCAATAGAATTCTCTTGTTCTTTCATTTGGAATTTGTTTTTTTGCTTCACCATTTTGGCTATCTCAGTGGGTTTTGGAGCCTGCCAAATTTTCCCTGTGGGTGTTAGTGTTCTGCTGTTTGTGGCTTCCTCTGCTGGGTTTGGATGAACCTGCATAGGCCCACATTAAACACCACTGTCAAGTCTTACTTTCCTGGGTAGATTTGCAAGCCCAGGAAAGGTTCACTTATCCACTAGCTTTTTTCTGGTAGCTAGTAATCTCAGTTACTCAGTGCCTTGGCATGTAGCCCTGGTGTTCTGAGTAAAACAATTTCCAGAGGGTTGGATAGATGCACGTAGTTAGTAAGCCACAATTTGCATTTCTTTGCTTTACTTGGGAAAGTCTGAATCTCTGAAGGTGGGTGGAGGGGGGCTGCTGCTTTTCCCCACAGCTCTAGGAAGGAGCACACTGGCCACCATGCTTTGTGGCAGCACCTCAGCAAAACCTCTGAGCACCCTCCAAATCCCGGGTGTGCTCACAGAGTTCCAGCCCAGTCTGTCCTCCCTCAGCTGTAGCCTCCAGGTGAGTGGCTGTGGCTATTTTAGTGTTCTGTCCTGGCTCTCTGCGCTGTGGAGTGGGCTTGGTCTTTATTTCTCAAGGGTGCTGCTCACAGCTAAGATTGCTGCTGTCCATGGGCTCCCACCCCACCACCCTCTCATGTTTCCGCAAATCCTACCAGTGTCCTTGGTTATATGGCCCTGTCCTGATGCTTTTCTGTTCCTCTTTTCCAAGAATATGTCTTTATTTTAGTTTCAATTCCCATTTGGTCCTGGGAGATTGTCTATGTATCTTCTATTCACTCCGCCTCTATTTTCAGATCCTCTATGCCTATCTTGTGTGCAGCTGGTGTCGCATGCCTTTCCGGTGCCCCTGCACCCTGCAGATCCCGAGGGTAACTAAATTGCACAGTCCCTTTGGGGACCCTGCTCTATGCTTATCTTATGGGCTGCTGGGTCACACATGCCACTCTGGTGCTTCAGCACCCCACAGGTCCCGTGGGTAACTAGATTGCACAGTCCCTGCTGGGTTGCACAGGCCTCTCTGGTGCTTCAGCATGCAGTACATCCCGTGGGTAACTGGATGTTACAGTCCCTGCTGTGTAGCACAGGCCTCTCTGGTGCTTCAACACCTCGCAGAACCTGTGGGTAACTGGATGGCACAGTTCCTGCTGGGTCGCACAGGCCTCTCTAATGCCCCCGCACCCTGCAGTTTCCATGGGCAGGTACCTGGATTGCACCAGTCCCTCTTTTGTGGTCCAGCTCCCCACCACTCTTGTGGCCTACTGGGTTGCAGAGGTCTCTCTGGTGCCCCCGCACCCTGCAGGTCCCCTGGGGGTGCAGCTGGATTGCACCAGTCCCTCTGGAGCTCAGGCTTCCCACCACTTTTGTGGGCTGCTGAGTTACACAGGCCCCTGTAGAGCCACAGGTCCCACCGTTGGCGGCTGGGGAGTGCTGCTGCCCCATAGGACTCAACTCCTGCTTAGCTTTTGCTGTAATTTTTGGGGATGGGTCTCAGCTGCCAATCTGTGCTTCTGTTGCCTGGGGATGGATGTCTGCTCCTCAGCCTCTGTTGCTGGGGGTATATCTCGACTCTGATCAGGCTGCTACTATGGGGGATGGTGCTGGGCTCCTGGCTGTCTGCAGCTTCTGCAACTGACACCTTGGAAGTTCCACCACTGTGCACTGTTCTGTGTTGACACAGAGTCCACTGGTCAGATGGTGCCAGGTGTGCAGGTGGGCTCATGTTGCTGGGCCCTAGCCGCTTCCACTGCCTCCTCCGAGGGAAGACCCGGGATCTTCCAAAATGGTGGGACCTCCCTGCAGTGCAGGGAGAAGAAGAGCCACTTAAGGCAGTAGCTGGCTGCTCCTGTCCCCAGCACAGGAACCTTCTGCTCTGAGTCTCTGCACGGCTCGGGTTTGGTCATCCACCTTCATGTCCACTCACACTCTCTCACACACTCGCTCACTCTCTCACACACTCACCCTCCCTCTGGTCCTGCCAGCCACCATCTTCCCTCCTTCTCCATTTTAGGCAAAGATGCAAGATGAGGGAAAGCAAAGTTTTTCATATCTTCAGAACATAAAATGTTGGCAGTGTTCCAAAGCGCTTCAGCCTCCAATTTTTTATTAATCAAAATTTTAAAAAATGAATAACCCCCAATTTTTAAATTTAAGACTAAGAAAAAGCAATTCAAAATAGACAGTATTTTGTAATGCATCACTGTCTTATGGCCTTCCCCATATCTCTTAAGGTTCTATTTTTTTTCTAAGTTTTCTCTCCCAGTCTTTTCCTAGAAACTTATCTTTTTTGTCTTGAATAAAGACCCAATTTTCTGAAGATTATAATCAACTAGTAGGAAGACGTTGAGCAATTATGTAAACAACCTCTTAATAATTTATGTATTTATTAATATTCTTTTGCTATTGAATTAAGTAAATGATAAGAATTATATACTTAAAAGGAATTTATCAAAGGTGAAAAAGGAAAAGAATCCATATGATTTGAAAATTTCTCTATATATATCTGAACCAAAAACTCAATAGAGCGGTCAACGAGGAAACGGGATGGTGTAGACAAGATGGAAATAAATAAAATCATTGAGCAAAATACATATTATAATTTTCACATTCTAAATTTACATAATAAAAATTTATATCATTCAATGAGAAGAATTTATGAAGGACTTGGCTTGCTTTGATTATTGCAAAAAATATTCTGATACATGTACACTATTCATAAATGCTTTTCCACATATATCTCATAAGGAAAACCTATTATAAGGGTTGCTATTATTGCTTTTTCTTCAAACATGAGCCCCCAAAAAATCTCAATTACAACTTTCAAGACTGCTTGTTTGGTCAAATATTTACAATTAAAAACATCCAAACAAGTTATGCATTTGTGATACTGTCCACAAAATTACAAAAAGGCAATACATATTTTCATATAAAGTAATATTAAAATATAAATTTCATCTCACCTCTATCTTTAATTGATGCATTTACAGAATAACCAAAGGGTAAAAGTACAGAATAAAAAATAAATTAATCTCCAAATATCTACTCGGAGGTAAAATTTACAAAGAAATCCTGAGAAAAAAATGGGAAACTAGAGCATAAATCTAGAATTTTTGAAAATTGGAGAAACCTGACAGAAATTTATGAACAAATCCAATCTAAAAATCAAAGTTCTGGGGATTAACATTAGGAGATGGCTTTCTCTACTCTGATACTTACTCTAAGAAGTCTATCAACTACTTCATCTTGTACATGTTAACATTTATCATACCCCCTTTGCCCTCTGCTGTCTCAATAGTGACAAAGAGATTACACTTTGTGATTGAAACATATCGATTGGTCTATAAACAATAAAGACCATTATCCTGGCTCTTAATGGGCAACCATACAAATGATTCATTTAAAATAATTTATGAGGAACCATCCTCTTTTTCCTTATGACCAGATTTTTAAAGCAAATTATTTCATTTTCTGTGACTATTACAAGAACAACCTCCACCCCCGCCCCCCTCCCCCCAAATAATGATTTATTGACTCTTGTTTGCTTAAGCAATCATTGCTAATTTAGGACATTCTTGATCTTTTTATATTTATATTTTTTGATACTTCTCTTTTCAAAGACATTCCCCAAATAATAGTTAAGAAAAATAATTTAACTTTGTGCTTATTTTTATCTATGTGTGTGTGTGTGTGTGTGTGTGTGTGTATACACTCACTTTGCAGTAGGAGGGGAATTTCAGTAAGAAATTTTGTCTCTCCTGACCCAGGTGCATCTTAAAAAGACTCACAAAATCTTATTCACAGCCACTCACCCTGGGCTCTGATGGAGGGAGGGCGGAGTGGACGAGAGTCATGTGAGGAGAGCTGGGGTTTGTGACTCTGGGAAGAAAGTTCAGGGGACAGCCACCAGGGTCCCTGTGCTGAGTCCTTATCGCACACTGCAGATGCCATCTCTCTTGTGTGCTGCACTCCCCTCCTTATAAAATCAGCCTGGGGAAAAACAATAGCCCTACCCTCTAGACTCCCTGTCACCCCACCCTGTGGAGTTCATGCCCTGTAGGGGAATCAGGTGCCTAGCCCCTGTGTTCAGAGGTGTGGGCAGATTCAGAAGATTTCAGTGACTGAGTTGTGTGGCTCTGGGATGGGGGCCATTACCCCCACCTTTCCACAAGCCTGACTGGGAACTCCCCACATGGGAGATTCACTAGTCCTATCCTATGAATTCCCACTGGCCTGTCTTGCCAATCACAGATTCTACTAGAGGTCTGGGAATAATTCCAGACAGGCCAAGTTGTGTGGTGCTAGGACCGAGGCCATTGTTCTCTTGCACACCCCACTGATGCATAGCTCTCTCTTCACAGGGCAACATCTTGTTCTGTTTGGCCTGATTAAACACTTGGCCTCACCCTGACAATTCCCTGAGATTCCACCCCCCCACACACACACACACACAAAAGAGCTGGGAGGAAAAGGCAAGTGAAGGTGGATCTCTGGGTACCTTAGGCCTTTTCTTAACCTGCTTGCAAGCTCAGTGCTAGTGGAAGTAAACCTTGGTGTGAAGCTTGTTTCTTCCTACACACCCAGGCCCAGCAGAGGCAGACCCAAACTGTGGTTGTTTGGTAGCTCCAAATAGATTGTCCAAAGCCAGTTACCAACAGCATATGACATTGACCTGCAGCAGATTCCATCCCAAGAAGCCTCAGAACCAAAACATCCAGTGGCAAGCTTCAGACAACATCAGAACAGGATTTAATTTGCTTTAGAAGCAGTACATCCAAAGGAAAATCTTGGTCAGCACTAAACACTGCTGAGGCAAATTCCACTTTGTATGGTGAGCGCCTGCATAGAAGCTCAAGCACTGGGGTTGGGGTCAATTCTCACAGTCAGCCATGAGAGTCAACCCCACTCACAAACTGGCCGATAGCAAGCAAGACTCAGTTACAACAGAGGGCTCACATAATCCATACAAGGGACATTTCTGGAGTACTTAGCTCAGGTGATCAAGGAGACTGGGCCACGGGGTCTCATAGGAAACCTATTACATAAGGTCACCCTACCAAGAATGGAAGACATAGATCTACAGAATACATAAGAAAAAAAAAACAAAACATAAAGAGGCAGCCAAAATTAAGATACAAATAAGCATACCCCAAATGAAAGAACAGGAGAAATCTCTAGAAAAAGAACTAAATAAAATGGAGGCAAGCAATCTACTAGATATAGGGTTCAAAAAATTGTTTATAAGATTGCTCAAGGAATTTAGTGAGAACTTCAACAAAGAAATAGCAAGCATAAAAAGGACATAGAAACTATAACAGAACAAATTTAAAATGAAGAATACAATATCTGAAATGAAGACTACACTAGAAGTTACAAACAGTAGGTTGGATGAAGCAGAGCATCAAATCAGTAATTTGGTAGAAAAGATAGACAGAAACACCTAGTCAGACCAGCAAAAGAAAAAATAATAATAATAAAAAAAAGAAGCTAGTTTAAGGGAACTTTGATACAACATAAAGTATAACAATATTTGCATAATTGTGACCAGAAAGAGAAAAGATAGAGTAAGAAATTGAGAATGTATTTAAAGAAATGTGTGAAAACTTTTCAACCACGTAAAGGAAAAAAAGACTTGTAGTCCAGGAAGTGCAGAGGATCCCAAACAAGATAAACCCAAAGAGGCCCACACACAAATGCATCATAATTAAAATAAGGAAGGTTCAAGAAAGAGATCTTTAAAACAGAAAGAGAAATACAGTTCCCTACAAAGCAGTTCTCATACAACTGTCAGCCGATTTCTCAACAGAAACATTTCAGGCAAGAAGAAATTGTTATGAAAGTGATGAAATATAAGGATCTACAACCAAGATTACTTTACCCAGAAAGGATTTAAAATTGAAGGAGAAATAAACAGCATCCTAGACAAGAAAAAGCTAAAGGAGTTCATTAACACAAAATCAGTATTACAAGAAATATTAAGAAAAAAATCTTTAAGAAGAAGAAAAAAAAAAGAGAGAAAAACATAGTTATAAAAATTAAATGTTAATAAATATGTACTATCAATAATCACTTTAAATGTAAAGAGCTTAAATGGGCCAATCAAAAGACAAAGGGTATCTGAATGAACATGAAAGCAAGACTCATATTCACGTTGTCTGCAAAAGACCAACCTCAGAACCAAAGACACATGTAGACTAAAATTAAAGGTATTAAAACATATATTTCATGCAAATGGAAATAAATAATTTTTTAAAAGCTTGGTAGCAATACATATATCAGTTAAAATAGACTTTAAAACAGGCTATAGTAGTAGACCAAAAAAGGACAGTATATAATAATAAATGCTAACACAACAAGAGGATATAACCCATATAAACATTTATGCACCCAATATAGCAACACCTAAATATATAAAGCAAATCTGGATAGACATAAAGGGAGAGATCAATGGTAATAAAGTCATTGTAGGGTTTTTAACACCCTATAGACATAAATAGATAGATCTTACAGACAAAAAACCAACAAGGAAACAATGGACTTAAATGACACACTTGATTAGATAAATTTAATTGATATATTTAGAGCATTTTATCCCAAAGCAGCAGAATGTGCACTTTTCAAGTGCACATGAAACTTTTGTAAGATAGACCACATGTTAGGACACAAAACAAGTCTCAATAAATTTTAGAAGACTGAAATCATATCAAGCATCTTGTCTGATCATAATGATATAAAACTAGAGATCAATCACAAGAAAAAACACAAAGACATGGAGGCTGAGTAACATATTACTAAATAATAAATAAGAACAAATGAGATAAGGAAGAAATTAGAAAATACCTTGAAACAAGTTAAAATGAGAACACAACCATCCAAAATCTATGGGAAACAGCAAAAGCAGTCCCAAGAGGGAAATTCATAGCATTACATGCTAACCACAAAAAAATTTAAAAATATATGTATCTCAAATAAACAATCTAGCTTTACACTTCAAGGTACTTGAAAAAAACAACAAAGCCCAAAAGCCATAGAAGAAAGAAAGTAATAAAAATAAAAGTAGAAATAAACAAAATAGAGTCTTAAAAACAAACAAACAATAGCCCTGGCCAGTTTGGCTCAGCGGTTAGAGCGTCGGCCTGCGGTCTGGAGAGACCCGGGTTCGGTTCCCGCTAAGGGCACGTGCTTCGGTTGCAGTTTGTCCCCGGCCCTGGTTGGTCGTGCGGGTGGCAGCCACTCGATGTGTCCCTTCACGTCGATGTTTCTCTCTCTCCCTCTCCTTCCTCTCTCTCCCTCCCACTCTATCTGTACAAAAAATGGAAAAATATCCTCGGGTGAGGATAAAAAAAAACAAACAAACAAAAAAAAAACAAACAAAAAAAAAAAAAAAAAAAAAAAACAAAACAAAACAAACAAACAATAGATCTACAAAATCAAGAGTTGGTTCTTTGAAAAGATAAACAAGATTGACAAAGCTGTAATCAAACACATCAAAAAAACAAAAAAAAAAAAAAGAGAGAGGACCCAAATAAATAAAATAAGAAATTAAAAAGTACTAACAATTGATGACACAAAAATACAACTGATTATAAAAAAATATTACAAACAACTATATGCAAACAAATTGAAAATTGCATAAATTCCTAGATATATAGAGTCTTCCTAAACCAAATAAGAAAGAATAAAAAATCTGAACAGCCACATTACAATTAATGAAATCAAAACAGTAATAAAAAAAAATTCTAACAAACCAAAATCCTGGACCAGATGGTTTCTCAGGTGAATTTTATAAAATATTTAAAGAGGAACTAAGACCTATTCTTCTCAAAACATTCCAAAAATTTCAAGAGGAAAGAAGCTCATTTTATGAGGTCAGCATTTTCCTAATTCCAAAACCAGATAAAGACACTACAAAGAATAAAAATTACAGTCAAATATCCCTGATTAACATATGCAAAAATCCTCAACAAAATATGAGCAAACCAAATCCAGATACATTAAATCCAATACATTAAAAATGTCACACACCATTATCAAGTAGGATTTATTCTTGGTATGCAAGTTAAGTACAATATTCACCATTCAATTGATGTGATCCATCACATAAACAAAATGAAGACTAAAAATCATATAATCATATTAATTGATGTAGAACAACTTTTTGTTTAAATTCAGCACCTATTTATGATAAAAACTTTCAGCAAAATAGGAGCAGAGGGATCATGTCTCAATATAATAAAGGCCATAAATGACAAACCAACAACTAACATCTTACTCAATTGGGAAATATTAAAAGCATCTTCTTGAAGACCAGGAATGAGACAGAGATGTTCACTTTTACCACTCTTGTTCAATATAGTAATGGAAGTCCTTGTCACAGCAATCAGACAAGTAGAAGAAATAAAACACATCAAAATTGGAAAGAAAAAGCAAAACTGGCATTATTTGCAGATGATCTGATACTATATATGGAGAACCTTAAAGAATGATTTTACAAAAAATATGCAACTGATAAATTCAGTAAAGTAGTAGGATACAAAATAAATATCTGTAAATCAGTTGCATTTTTATACACCAATTATAAACTATCAGAAAGGGAACCTAAGAAAATATTCCATTTACAATTGTGTGTGTGTGTGTGTGTGTGTGTATGTATATATATAGATCTATGAAATCAAGAGTTGGTTCTTTGAAAAGATAAACAAGATTGACGAACCTGTAATCAAACACATCAAGAAAAAAAGAAGAGCCAAATAAATAAAATAAGAAATATATATATATATATATATAGAAATAAATTTAACCAAAAATGTAAACACCTGTACTTGGAAAATTATGACACTGAAGAAAAAAATCAAAGAAGATACAAATAAATGGAAGCATATACTGTGTTCATGGATAGAAAGAATTAACATTATTAAAATGTCCATACTACTTATAGCAATATATAGATTCGCAATATATAGATTTGACACAATTCCTATCAAAATATCAATGACATATTTTCCAGAACTAGAACAAATAATCCAAATATTTATATGGAACCACAAAAGACTTTGAATATTCACAGCAATCTTGAGAAAAAGTAGCAAAATTGGAGAAATCATGCAATATCAAACTATACAACAAGGCCATAAAAGTAAAAAACAAAACAAAACATGGTACTTGCATAAAAACACACATATAGTACAATGGAACAGAATAGAGAGCCACAATTAAATGGTCAATTAATATTTGTCAAAGGATGCAAGAACATACAGTGGGGAAAAGACAGTCCTTTCAATAAATGGTGTTGGGAAATTTGGACAGATGTTCAAAAAAAAAAAAAAAAAAAAAACTAGACCACCTTTTTACATCATAAACAAAAATAAACTAAAAATAGATTAAAGACAAATGTAAAACTCAATACTATAAAAATCCTAGAAAAAAAACATAGATGGTAAAATCTTGAACATTTCTCTTAGCAATATATATTTTTTAATATATCTCCATAGGCAAGGGAAGCAAAAGAAAACTAAACAAATGGGACTACATCAAACTAAAAAGAGTTTTTAAACATTAATGGTAACCATCAAAAAAATGAAAAGACAATCCACTGAATGGGAGAATATATTCACCAATTATACATTTGATAAAGAGTTAATATAAAAAACTTATAAAAAACTTATACATCTCAACAACAACAAAACATCCAATTAAAGATGGTCAAAGTACCTAAATAGACACTTCTCCAAAGAGGACATACAGATGGCCAATAGAAATGAAAAGATGCTCAATGTCACTAATCATAAGAGGAATGCAAATTAAAACCACAATGCGATATTACTTCATACCTATCAGAATGCATATCATATATAAATCAACAAACAAGTGTTGGTGAAGATATAGAGAAAAGGGAACGCTTGTGCATGGTGGTGGGAATGCAGATTGGTGCAGCCACTGTAGAAAAATTATGGAATTTTCTCAAAAAGTTAAAAATGGTACTGCCATAAGACTCAATGATTCCACTTCTGGGAGTATAACTGAAGAAACCCAAAACACTGATTTGAAAGAAGATATGCACCATTATGCTCATTGCTGTGCTGTACACAATAGCCAAGATTTGGAAGCAGTCCAAGGGCTCATCAGTACATAAGTGGGTAAAAAAGCTGTCGTATATTTTCACAATGGAATATGACTCAGCCATAAAAAACAAGGAAATCTTACCTTTTGCGACAGCATGATGGACCAGGAAAGTATTATGCTAAGTGAAATAAGCCAGTCAGAGAAAGACAAATAACATATGATTTCATTTATGTGTGGAATCTAAGGAACAAGATAAACAACAAAATAAAAACAGACTCATAGATACAGAAAACAGACTGACAGCTGTCAGAGTGGAGGAGTTTGGGGGTCTGGGTGAAAAAGGTGAAAGGATTAAGCAAAGAAAAAATAACTCAGAGTCACAGACAACAGCATTGTGATTACCAGAGAAAAGGGGGGGGTCCGGGGAGGTTGAAGAGGGTAAAGAGGGGATAAATGGTGATGGAGGGAGACTTGATTTGAGGTGGTGAACACACAATACAATATACAGATGATGTGTTATAGAAGTATACACCAGAAACCTATATAATTTTATTATTGAATGTCACCCCAATAAATTCAATAAAAATGTAAAAATATTTTGTTTTTTCTAATTATTAAAATAAACACAATTTGCTTTAATTTATTATTTTTATTATTGGGTTTGTAGCCTTCATTTGGGTATATTTAGAATTTATTTTTAAAATATTTATGTTAATATAAAATTGTAAAGTGTTTATGATAAAGTTAACACTGTGCAGGGCATGGTTGTGAAGGAAGAGGCCGGATGTCACTCATTTTTAGAGTCAAGAAAACCAAATCAGATGTACTGATGTGTAAAAAATTCTAATAAAATTATATAAAATATAAAGCAAATATGCTGGAGGACTTTACTAGTTTTTAAATTTTATTAATAAAATGGTTCTTTAGAAAAATCCTTGTTGATAGTTTACTGAGTGGAATTGGTATTCAGACTGAATTAAAATAATTCTTACTGTGTGACCTTGAACAAGTTATTCAATCTGTCTGTGCTATAATTTTCCTAACAGTAAACTATGAATAACAGAACCTTTGTTGTAGAATTAAATGAAATAATGCAGTTAAGGTGTTCTCTAAAGGGCTTGGTCAGAAATAAATAAGAAGTATAATCAGCACCACTACCATCTTCTTCCCTACTATGTTATCATTTCCAAAATTATTATCAACATAAACTCAGGTTCCCCAAAAAATTAAAAGTAGAGCTTCCATCTGACCAACAATCCTTCTTATGGGTATCTACCCCTAAATTTGAAAACATTTATTCGTAAAGATACATATACCCCTATGTTCATTGAAGCTTTATTCATAGTAGCCAAGACATAGAAACAACTTGTGTCCTTCGATGGTTGATTGCATAAAGAAGATGTAGTATATATATATGATGCAATATAACTCAGCCATAAGAAAGAATAAAATACTGCCATTTGCAACAGCATGGATGGGGCTCGAGAGTATCATTCTAAGCAAAATAAGTCAGATAGGAAAGGACAAGAACCATATAATATTACTCCTTTATGGGATATAAACAAAAATCAATAAACAAACAAACAAACAAAACTCATAGACACAGATGTTCAATAGTAAGGTGGTTACCAGAGGGGTAAAGGACGGGCAACGTTGAAGAGAGTAAAGTGGATCAAATATATGTTGATACAGGAGACTAAACTTTGGGTGGTGAGCTCAAAATGCAGTATATAGATGATGTATTACAGAATTATACATTTAAAACATATAATCTTATTAAACAATGTCAAACCCAAAAAATGTAATAAAAAATTGTTTTTAAACAATTGAGTCATTTAGGCAAAAGAAGAAGTATAAGTAGTTAATTGTAGATAGAATTTAGTGTATATAAGGGGAACAGCAGAAAATGGGGCTGGAAATGAAAAATAAGGCACATTGTTAGGAGCATTTAAGGGAGACAAAGAAGTTTGAATTTTATTTTTACAGTGGAGATTCCCAATACATTTTTAAGCCTGTAGATGACAATTAGATTTATAGTTTTAAAAGGAAACCACTGGTACTAATGAGAATGGACTGAAATAGGGTACAACAAGAGGAAATAGAGTTTTAGGTCTCTCTTATATAGTCATCATTAGTTACTTTAAGAATACTTTTAATTTATATTAGACAGATTCTACTTTATTTTGTCCAACTGTCTGATTCCTATAGCCCATACCTATACTGTAGTTACCTCAAATATTTGAGCTAAATGAATATGCCTTTGCCATCATTTTCCTTGTTCTGCTTTCCATATATTGTCTTCTCTTTTCATTTTTTTTTTACTTAGTTCTTTTAATTACTTGTAACAATAGTTTATCTTCCTCTGAGTAAATAATGATCTCACTTATTCATTGAATAAATATTTACTGTGTGAAGTATGAACCAGACTCAACTCTCATTTGTGCTTTCCTCTTGTTATAACTCAGTGCCATTGACCCAAACTCCCAGAGGCCTTCACAACAACCAAAGGGGTTGTCAGTTTACTCATTTACTGAAGAACATTCTTCACTAACTAATCCCTAAGTAATCGCTAACCCTGGGGTAATAACTAACCCTTGAGTAATCCTGGGGTCGGCGCCAGGGATAATCTATTGAAAACATCTTGACCTTTGAGATGTCTGGGAAACTGAGTAACAGGTAATTAACTAACTGCTAAATTCCGCTTCTGTAACATGCTTGCTTACACGTAGCACCCCCCTTACAAAATCCTATAAAAAGGAGCCATTTTAGCTCTCCGGGGCCGCAGTTACTCCTGTGTGGGACATACTGCAGGTGCCTGCGGACTTAGCTCAATAAACTCCTTTTGTTAAACCCCATCTCAGCGTCTGAGTTTGGTCGATCTCCTGGGTTACAACACTTGGAGGCCCCAGCGAGATCACCTCGAGGTCCCCCTCTGAGAGGGGTCGACCTCCTCAGGCACAAGGCGAGGCGCCTCCATCCTCGCCTCTACAAATTTGATCTTCTGACTGCGGCCAGATTCGGCTTAGGGTCTTCGCGCCACGTGGTCTTGGTAAGTGGATCGATCCATTTGTTTCTTTGTGTCTTTGGCTCCGGAGCATTTGGCGAGGCTGTACAGGCGGGACGCCGCGCACTGTCTGCCTCTAATCAGAGTCAGGACGCTGACTTCTGATTTTGGAAGCCTAGGTGCTTCACTTTGAAGGTGTGTGTGTATCGTGAGGGTGTGAGACTAGTCTCAGTGATTGTTCTTGTTTGTCTTCTGATTTCGTGTTCTTGTATGTTCAGCCTCTCTTTCTGCTCTAACTGTTTCACTTTCAGGAGGGACGCCATGGACCAAGGACCATCCAGGAAACCGACCCCCCTTGAATGTCTGCTCTCTAACTTTTCCGATTTTCTCAAAAGGTCCTGTAATTATGGGAAGCCAGCAGACCCCGGCTTCCTGAGGACGCTTTGTGAAATAGAGTGGCCAACCTTTGGGGTGGAAGGGCCCTCAGAGGGGAGTTTTGACCCTAACCTCCTCTTCGCCGTGCGTTCGGTTGTTTATAGGGTCCCTCACCCAGATCAACGGGTATATATAGATGTCTGGATTGACATAGTATTAGACAGCCTCCCTATATAACAAAATGCGGAAGGGAGGAGCCCCAAAAGGGAATGAAAGCTAAGGTAGGAAACCATACCATTATGGTTGCAGCTCCAAAGGAGCGACCGCGGGGGGCAACCAAGGAGAGCCAACCAGAATCCCCTGGGAAAGCACCCAAACCCCGGTTATATCCAGTCCCCCCAGGGGATCCTGAGGAATCGCTCCTGGAAGTAATGACGCCTCCGCCCTATACAGGAAACGCCTTGGGAGGGAAGGCGAGGGCACCCTCAGACGAGCCTCAGGCAAGAGCCCCAGGCCCGGCTGACAACGCCAGACTTTTGAGTCCCTCACATACACGGGACAGCACCCCTTATCAACCGGCCCGGGAAGCGGACACCTCAGTCCCAATGCTCCCATTACGAGAGGTGCCCGTTGCGCCCGGCACTATGGGCCCGGCGCGTATGATCTATGTCCCTTTTTCAACTAGTGACTTATATAATTGGAAACAGCAAAACCCCCCTTTCTCGGAGCAACCACAAGCTCTGATAAGTTTATTGGACTCTGTATTCCGGACCCACCAACCCACTCGGGACGATTGTCAACAGATTTTACAAACTTTGTTCACCTCAGAGGAGAGGGAGAGGATACGCGCTGAGGCAATTAAGGCTGTGGTCGGGGATGATGCTGGCCCCGAGGGCTTAGATGATGAACTGCCTCAACGACCCCCAGAATGGGATCCAAACACTGGGGAGGGGATGCAGAGGTTACGCACTTATCACCGAAACCTCCTCAGGGGTCTAAGGGGCGCTGCTAAGAAACCCACCAATTTAGCAAAAGTAGCAGCCACTATGCAAGGGAAGGACGAATCTCCCACAGCCTTTTTAGAAAGATTATTAGAGGCCTACAGAACTTATACCCCCTTAGACCCGGATGCAGATGGGAATAGACGGATGGTCAACATGGCCTTCGTCTCACAGTCAACCCCAGACATCAGAAAGAAACTGCAGAAATTAGAAGGCTTTGAGGGAAAGAATAGATGTGAGTTACAGTGATACCTCGGTTCTCGAACATAATTCGTTCCAGGAGGACGGTCGAGAACCGAATTGTTCGAGAACCAAAGCAATGAAACCCAATAGGAAAGCGTGACTCCACAAAGCGTGACTCTCTCTCTGCACTCACACTGATGACGCAAGCAAGGCGCGCTGGGCCGAATGAACGCCATTCGGCTCAACTCGGCTCATCTCGGAAGTTCGAGTTCCAAATATTGTTCGGATTCCTAGACAAAAGTTTCTCGAATCTCCTGGTCGAATACCGATTTGGTCGAAAACCGAGGCGTTCGAGAACCGAGGTATCACTGTACTTGAAATAGCTCAGAAAGTTTTTCAGAACCGGGAGGATCCCATTAAGGAGCAAACTAGGCAACTGTCTCAAATCTTGCTGGCAACCCCTAACAAGGGACCACTAGCCACCTATAAGGGGAATAAAGAACCATCTAAAGATAGACCCCAACTTAAGAAAAATCAATGCGCCTTCTGCAAGGCTATGGGACACTGGAAGAAAGATTGCCCCAAGCTAATGGCAAGAAAAGCACAAGAAACCCCTGCACGCTTACTCCTAGAGACTGATGAAGATTAGGGGGGTCAGGGTTCCATCAATTTAGGCCCCCAGGAACCCATGTTAACCCTGACGGTCGAGGGAAAACAAACTGACTTCCTTGTCGACACGGGGGCCACCTATTTGGTCCTGCAGCAGGCCTCTGGAAAGCTCTCCTCCCAAAAGACATCGATTATAGGGGCAACAGGAAAGCCAAAAGCATACCCATGGACTAAAGCCAGAATCACTGATCTTGGGAAGGGCACTATCACTCACTCCTTCCTTGTAATGCCCGACTGCCCCTACCCATTGCTTGGCAGAGACCTGCTGCGAAAGCTGAAAGCAACTATAACTTTTCAAGACAATAGCACAACTCTAAGCTTAGGGAACCAACAACCTTCCACTATCATGGTTACAGTACCCCTTTCTGAGGAATATCTCCTTCAAGAGGAAATGTCACCTCCCACTGGGGAAAGTAACTCACAGGATGTCTTGACTAAATTAGCCATACAGATCCCTGAAGTTTGGGCTGAAACAAACCCACCGGGGCTAGCCTCTCACCAGCCCCCTCTCATTGTGCAATTGGCGAGCACTGCTACTCCCATTCAAGTCAGACAATACCCAATTCCCCAAAAGGCCAAGGAAGGGATTGCCAAACATATTAAGAGGCTGAGAGATGCAGGCATTTTAATTCCGTGTCAGTCCCCCTGGAACACCCCATTGTTGCCCGTGAAGAAACCGGGAACGGAAGATTATAGGCCAGTTCAGGATTTGCGGGAGGTAAACAAAAGGGTTGAGTCTATCCACCCTACTGTGCCTAACCCATATACCCTCCTGAGTCTTTTACCTCCAGACAAGGTTTACTACTCAGTCCTGGACCTCAAAGACACCTTCTTCACCCTGCCGCTTGCTGCGAAGAGCCAACCCGTCTTTGACTTTGAGTGGACAGACCCCGAAGGGGGTTTCTCAGGCCAGCTTACCTGGACCAGACTCCCACAGGGCTTCAAGAACTCTCCCACCATTTTTGACGAAGCCCTGAGCCGGGACCTCCTCAACTTCCGAGACAGCCACCCACAGGTAACCCTGCTCCAATATGTAGATGACCTACTCCTAGCTGCCCGGACCTCCAATGAATGCCTTGCTGCCACTCGAGCCCTTCTCATTGAGTTAGGCAAACTTGGGTACCAGGTATCCATGAGAAAAGCCCAAATCTGTGTCAAGAAAGCCACCTACTTGGGTTACCATTTAGAGGAATGGAAACGCACCTTATCCTCAGGAAGAATCCAAGCAATCCTTGGGATCCCAAGGCCAACCACCAAAAGGCAGGTATGAGAATTTCTAGGCGCGGTTAGATATTGCAGACTGTGGATTCTAGGGTTTGCAGAAATTGCAAGACCCCTCTATTCATGTATGGGGGGGAAAGGAACCTGATTTAACTTGGACTAAAAGGGAAGAAGAGGCTTTTGAAAGACTTAAACAGGCGCTTGCCTCAGCCCCTGCCCTTGCCTTGCCAGATACCACCAAACCTTTCCAGCTTTTTGGTGCAGAACACAAAGGCATAGCAAAAGGAGTCCTAACCCAGACTCTGGGACCATGGAAACGCCCGATTGCTTATCTCTCCAAACAGCTGGACCCTGTTGCTGCAGGCTGGCCATCCTGCATGAGAGCAATAGCTGCAACCGCTCTCCTTGTCAAGGAGGCGCAGAAGCTGACCTTAGGCCAGGACCTCCAAATCATCAGAGGCCACACCACTGAAGCCTTACTCAGGTCTCCTCCTGACAGATGGATTTCCAACGCTCGCCTCACTCAATATCAGGTACTATTATTGAACCCACCACAGGTTACTTTCTCCAAGTCTACTGCCCTCAACCCGGCCACCTTACTCCCCGACGGGAATCAAGGAGAACTGCTCCACGATTGCCACTCGTTACTAGACTCCATAGAGGGAACCAGACCGGACCTCAAAGACGAGCAAATAGCCAACTCTGACTATGATCTCTATACTGATGGGAGCAGTTTCATCAGGGATGGAACTCGGTATGCCGGGGCAGCAGTAGTCACCAATTTACAGGTAATCTGGGCTCAGGCCTTGCCCCACGGAACTTCTGCACAGAAAGCAGAACTGATTGCCCTGACACAGGCACTCAATTGGGCAAAAGGCAAGAGGGTCAACATCTACACTGACAGCCGCTATGCCTTTGAAACTGCTCATGTGCATGGAGCCCTATACTGAGAAAGGGGGCTCCTCACATCAGCTGGGAAAGAAATTAAAAATAGAGAAGAAATACTCAATCTCTTAGCAGCCATCTGGCAACCTAAGGCTGTGGCCATTGTTCACTGCAGAGGGCACGAAACCAAGCCTAGTCAGACAAAAGAAGGAAATGACCTAGCAGACTGGACTGCTAAACAAATTGCCCTAACTGAGGTAAAACCTATAGAAATACTCCCTGCTCTTCCCCTTCGGGAATTGCCCTCCTCGCCATCCTATAATGAAGAGGAGCTCCACCTGGGAAGGAAGTTAAATTGTTCAACAGAAAAGGGGAACTGGCATCGGCTCCCCGATGGAAGACTACTTCTCCCCAAAGCCTTAGGAATTACTCTCATTAGAGATCTCCACTATAGTACTCACCTAGGCACATCAAAATTAATCTCTCTAGTCAGTAGACACTTCTATATTCCAGATCTCAAGACTATAGCCACTTCGGAGGTTACCCGATGTTCTGCCTGTGCACAGGTAAATCCAGGGCCTCCCAGACCCCGTGGACTTGGGGTCCGAATCAGAGGGCATGAACCAGGTGAGCATTGGGAACTTGATTTTACTGAGATCTCAACCAGCAAATTTGGATTTAAGTACTTACTAGTTTTTGTTGACACCTACTCAGGATGGACTGAGGCTTTTGCCACAAGGCATGAGACTGCTAACGTAGTTGCCAGACATCTCCTAACTGGGATGATTCCTAGATTTGGCCTGCCCTTAGTACTGGGGTCAGATAATGGGCTGGCTTTCATAGCCAAAATTTCCAAATTAATAGCAGAAGCTCTCAGAATAGGCTGGAAATTACATTGTGCCTATAGACCGCAAAGCTCAGGTCAGGTAGAGAGAATGAATAGAACTCTTAAGGAGACTCTTACCAAACTTAAGATTGAAACTGGTGATAATTGGGTAAACCTCTTGCCATTTGCTCTGTTGCGCACCCGATGCACCCCATATCTCAAGAACCTTACCCCTTATGAAATCATCTATGGGAGACCACCACGTATTATCCCTAAGATTCACTATGACCACATAGGCGAATTATCTAACCAGGGGCTTCTCAAGTCTTTGCAGGCCATCAAAGTCATCAGAAGAGAGGCCCGCCTCTCAGCCAAGGAAATAAAACAACCCACTGAAGCGGAACCACCCCCACTGGACATTGAGCCTGGTGACTGGATTTGGATCAAGAAGTTTAACAAGGAAACCCTCGAACCTACCTGGGATGGGCCCCACTTGGTAATTCTGACAACCCCCACAGCCTTTAAGGTGTCTAATAAGAGACCGTGGATTCACCACACCCAGGTAAAGAAAGCACACCCTGATCAGATCCCAAAGAAATGGGCCCTTTTCAAGGATCCCACAGACCCTCTAAAACTCAAGTTTACTGCATCCTCTTGAGTTTGTTGTGGGTCCCTGCCTTCTGCAGCATTCCAACTAAACATACCTGGGTCCTCACCAGGACTAGAGATGGCTCTAGGCTAGCCATCAATGAGACCTTCCAAACCTCCCAGGTAACCCTTAAGACTGACTTTTCACAATTCTTCGATGACAACCTCTGTCACGGAGAATTTGGTGCCCGTCACACAACCCAACCAATAACTCGCTTTGGCTTAATAAGTAAAACTTCAGTCTGTAACCTGGGACACCTTAACCATGTTCTATGGAGCACTAA
Source organism: Molossus molossus (assembly GCF_014108415.1). Classification (NCBI taxonomy): domain Eukaryota; kingdom Metazoa; phylum Chordata; class Mammalia; order Chiroptera; family Molossidae; genus Molossus; species Molossus molossus. The sequence goes on from NW_023425346.1 coordinate 14,060,864, forward strand.
GCATTATGGTTGTCCCGAGAACCCATTCTCCAGGCATATGAGGACTATATGTGGTGGACCGGGAGAATTTTATTGTAAGGTCTGGGGTTGTGAGACCCTAGCCCTTGGATGGTCACCAGAGGGCGGCAATGATGATGATATAACCCTCCTGCGGGACCCCACACCCCATACCCACAAGGGAAAAGATGGAATAGACCCTACTTGCAAGAACCAAACTTGTAACCCCACCACTATTACTATAAAACAGCCTCTAAACTCAGCCTGGCTTACTGGAAAAACATGGGGATTGAGACTATATCTCGCTGGATACGACATTGGTACTTTATTCACCATCCAGCGACTTCCCTGGGTTCCTTCTCGGAGGGACCCGCCCAACCCTGCCGGGGGTCTACCCCCACGGCTTCCCATCGGACCAAACCACATTCTCAACCCAGTAACACCCACAGAGTCTCTAGAGAGCCGGAATAGGGCAACAGCTCCAGCCTTTGGGCCCCCTCAGGTGCCAACGCCACACCCCCTCAATTCCTTTAGCAACTCGCTTCTAACCATGTTAGATTCTGTTTTCTCCCTCTTAAATAGTTCTCAACCTAACACCACCGAAGACTGCTGGCTCTGTGTAGATCCAGCACCACCCTACTATGTTGGTATTGGGGCAAATGCCACGGGTACTCTAGCCCCCATGAACCAAACTGTTAGTGACTCAGACTCACCTGGGGAAGGAACCCTTGCCAACTGTGCCCGAGCCGGCAAGCTCACCCTAGGAGATCTTCAAGGACAGGGGACCTGCTTCATCCTTGGAAACCTCGACCTCCAAGCTTCGCCATACAAGGACAACTGCCTGACCACCACCTCTCTGCAAGCCGAAGGCTCAACCCCATGGACTCTGATTGCACCTAGCGGGACTTGGTTTGCATGCTTATCAGGTATCCACCGTTGCATTAGCCCCGGGAACCATTCAGATCTTTGTGTTGTTATCTATATAGTTCCCCAGGTATACCTATATGCAGGGCCCACAGGTGCAGCCCATTTTCTAGTCTCAGACTCTCATACTAGACTCCAGAAACGTGTTCCCATTCTGATCCCTGTACTGGCTACCCTGGGTATTGCTGGCTCCACTGCCCTAGGGGCGGCAGCCCTCATTAAGAATGACTTTGCCCTTCGTGAGCTGTCAGCCACGTTTTCCCGCTATGTTGAATTACTCCAGACCCAAGTCAAATACCTTGAAAAACAGGTTGACTCCCTAGCCGAAGTGGCCCTCCAAAATCGCAGAGGTCTAGATCTGCTCTTCCTCAAACAGGGAGGCCTCTGTGCTGCCCTAGGAGAGACCTGTTGTTTCTATGCTAACCACTCAGGTATCATCAGACAATCTATGCAAGAGCTGCAAAAGCAATTATGAGATAGAGAGAGAGAAGAACATACCTCTACCTCATGGTATGAGAGTATGTTCAATTGGTCTCCCTGGCTGACCACCCTCCTCACAGCTCTAGTGGGTCCGCTCCTCTTCTTATTCATAGCCTTAGCCTGCGGACCTATCATCCTTAACAGAATCACTGCATTTGTCAAGGAGCGGGTCCAATCAATTAAACTTATGGTACTGGCCCAACAGCAACATTACCAACGCTTACCCCTAATCCATGACTAATATAAATCAAGGATTTGATTAATTCACCAGAAGAAGTAGGGAATGTTATAACTCAGTGCCATTGACCCAAACTCCCAGAGGCCTTCACGACAACCAAATGAGTTGTCAGTTTACTCATTTACTGAAGAACATTCTTCACTAACTAATCCCTAAGTAATCGCTAACCCTGGGGTAATAACTAACCCTTGAGTAATCCTGGGGTCGGCGCCAGGGATAATCTATTGAAAACATCTTGACCTTTGAGATGTCTGGGAAACTGAGTAACAGGTAATTAACTAACTGCTAAATTCTGCTTCTGTAACATGCTTGCTTACACGTAGCAACCCCCCTTACAAAATCCTATAAAAAGGAGCCATTTTAGCTCTCCGGGGCCGCAGTTACTCCTGTGTGGGACATACTGCAGGTGCCTGCGGACTTAGCTCAATAAACTCCTTTTGTTAAACCCCATCTCGGCGTCTGAGTTTGGTCGATCTCCTGGGTTAAAACACTCTCTTGTCTGTATCCCTTGTAAAACATAATTGTAACCTTCATTTTGAATATTTATTTTTAAATGACTCCAGAAATATTTTCATCCTTTAATTTTTATTGTGATGGTACTTCTAGAAGAGATAAACATTTGAATCAAAAGACTGAGTAATGCAAATTACCCTCCTCAGTGTGGGTAGAACTCAATCAATCCACTGAAGACTTGAATAGAACAAAACGTAGAATAAGAAAGAATGTGGGATAGAAAAAAATGGCGGCAGAGTTAATGGAGCTACACAGACCATCTCCCAGGACCAAAATGGATTTACAATGAAAATAAAGACAAATTGTCAGGAAAAAGCAACTGAAAGGCAGCCTGGAGGACCACATAACCAGGGACACTGACTCAATCCTGGTAGGCTTGCGAGGATGCAAGAGGGGGCCGGGAGCCCAAAGTTCCCAGCGGGCTGGGCGGGAACCAGAGAACTTGGCTGGGACCAGGGGACTCAGCTGGAAGCTGCTGCCACCTCAGCTGCATGCTAAGCCCTCAGCTGGTGCCACACAGACTCAGCTGGGACAAGGGGACTCTGCTGGAAGCTGCTGTCACCTCAGCTGTGACCATGGCTACGTCCTGTGAACTCAGCTGACTGCGACACCCTCGGATGGTGCCGCAGACTCACCCCCCACTTAGCTGGGAGCAGCGCCATCGGGTTAAAAGTCCCAGGCAGTTCCACGATGCAAAGCCCGGACAGAGGCTAAATTGGCAGCAGCCACTCACCTGGGGCTCCGGCAGAGGGAAGGCAGAGTGGACTGGAACTGTGTGGGGACACTCGGTATTTGGAGGGTGCTCAGAGCTTTTGCTGAGTGCAGACACGCAGGACTATGGTCATTTTACTCCTTTCCAGGGCCCTGGGGAGAGGCAGTGGCCCCTCCCTTGGAGATTCAACCCCACATGGTGGCCATTGAAATGCTAATTGAGGCCCATTAACAACCAGTATCTGCCCCACCCTAAGGAAATCCTCTTACACTGAGCACCTGAGGGAGTTTTTCAGGCAACTCAGAAAGCAAGGTTCTTCAGGTGACCTCTACTAATAGCCTCCAGGCAAAAAAAAGCTAGAGAAAAGTTAAGGCTTGACTGTGGTGGTGTAAGTAGGTCCTCATTGGCTCATCCAAACCCGGGAGAGGGAGCCACAAACAGCGTAACACCAACACCCACAGGGAAAATTTGGCAGAATCCAAAGCCCACTCTGATAGCCAAAATAGTGAAAAACAGAAACAAAAACCAAATGAAACAACAAGAGACCTCTACCGAAGATGAGATAAATGAGGTGTAGTGAAGCAAGTTAACAGAACTAGAATTCAGAGCCATGATCTTGAGGAAGCTCAACAGAATGTGTAAGGACATGAGCACCATGAGTAAAGACATAGAAATGTTGAAAATCAACCAGGTGGAAATTAAAAACGACATATCAGAAATGAAAAACACATTGGAAGGTCTAAAAAGCAGAGTAGAGGAAGGTGAGAAGTGGATCAGTGAATTAGAAGACAGGGTAGAAAAAATCAACCAGCAGAAAACCAAAAGGAAAAACGATTAAAAAACAGGAAGACAGCTTAAGAGAACTGTGGGACAACTGGAAACGTAATAATATTTGCATCAGAGGAGTCCGCAAAGAAGTAGAAAATGAGCAAGGGTTAGAGAATATATTCAAAGAAATAGTGACAGAAAACTTTCCTAATTTGGTGAGGGAAGAAGGCATTCAAGTTCAAGAAGCACAGAGAGCCCCAAGTAAGAAGAACCCAAACAGGCCCTCACAAGACACATACTAATCAAACTGCCAAAAATTAAAGACAAAGAGAGAATCCTAAAAGCAGCAAGAGGTAAGCAACAGGTTATCTACAATGGAAACCCCATAAGGCTCTTAGCTGACTTCTCACAAGAAACACTACACGCCAGAAGGAATGGCATGAAGTAATCAAGGTCATGAAAAGCAAGGATCTGAATCCAAGACTGCTCTACCCAGCAAGGCTATCACTCAAAATGGAAGGTCAAATAAAGAGCTTCCCAGACAAAAAAAGACTAAGGGAATACATTAGCACCAAAACAGCACTGCAAGAAATGTTAAAAGGACTGCTGTAATTAGCAGGAGAAACGGGGAAAAAAAATAGAACCACACTAAACCAAAATGGCAATAAATAAGTACATATCAATAATCACCTTAAATGTAAATGGATTGAATGCTCCATAAAAAGACACAGAGTAGCTGATTGGATAAGAAAGCATGACTCACCTATATGTTGTTTACAAGAGACCCACCTCACAACAAAAGACTCACATAGATGGAAAGTGAAGGGGTGGAAAAAAAATCTTCCAAGCAAACGGAAAGGAAAAAAAAAGCTGGGGTAGCAATACTCATATCTGATAAAATAGATTTCAGAATGAAGGCCATAACTAGAGACAAAGAAGGCCACTACATAATATTGAAAGGATCTATCTAACAGGAAGATATAAGCTTGATAAACATATATGAACCCAATACAGTATAGGAGCACCAAAATATATCAAAAATCTTCTTGAGGACTTCAAAGGAGAAATCGATAGCAATACAAGCATAGCAGGGGACTTCAACACCGTGCTGACATCACTGGATAGATCCTCTAGACAAAAAATTAGCAAGGAAACAGAGACTCTAAATGAAACACTAGACCAAATGGATTTAATAGATATCTACAGAGAATTACACCCCAAAACTACAGAATTCACATTCTTCTCAAGTGCACATGGGACACTCTCAAAGATAGACCACATGTTAGGGCACAAATTAAGTCTCTACAAGTTCAAGAAGATTGAAATCATATCAAGCATCTTCTCAGATCACAATGGCATGAAACTAGAAACTAATTGCAAGAAGAACATACAAAATTATTTGAACACATGGAAGCTAAATAGCATGTTATTAAACAATGAATGGGTCACTGAGAAGATCAAGGAAGAAATCAAAAACTTCATGAAAACTAATGAAAATGAAGACACAATAACACAATATCTATGGGATGCAGCAAAAGCAGTCCTGAGAGGGAAGTTCATAGCACTACAGGCCTACCTCAAAAAACAAAAAAAAATCTCTAATAGACTATCTAACCTCACAACTTAAGGAACTAGAGAGCAAACAAAAAGAAAACGCCAGAGCAAATAGAAGGTAGGAAATAGTAAAGATTAGAGCAGAAATAAACGACATAGAGACCAAAAAAACAATTCAAAGGATCAATGAATTCAGTTTGACTCTGATAGCTCCAAGAATTGAATATACCACACTATTTGTTGGTAGAAAGATGAAAAACTTGCAAAATTAAAAAAGCTACTCAACTATGGAAGCTCTCCGCTCATTCCTATTACAGTAAAATTTCAGTGTAAGTAAATGCTAAAGAATATGGATAAAAGAATAAACTATTTCTCACTTTTTCCAAGATCTACACAGCATGATCAAAGTGGAAGCACCAAGTGCATGCCTCTTTTTTCTGATTGACATTATTGCATTACCCCATGAATTATCCTTGTTATATTCATCTTTTTATCTTGCTTATATGTGGGAATCCTTTTGGCCTCCAAGACAGCCATTCCTAAAAAGCAGTCTGTTCTCTGTATTGCCAATTCTATGACTTGAAAATGAAAATTATTTTTTTTCCTCTGAATAATAAAATTAATTAACTTTCTACTTGGGTACACCATTTTATAAGGTAATTAAGAGAGGAAGGGAAAAGGAGGACAACAGAAGAAATCAACAGTCCCAGTTATGTTCTTAGAAAGCTTATAACGTGACATCCTACCTTCATTACTTCATTTTCAGGATCATTAATTTTCTTCCAATTTACCAGCTAGAAAGACTAATTTACATGTCTATTTCTATTATACAAACAAGATTTGGTGAACTGCTTCTCTTTTGTTGGCTTGTTTGTTTTGTTCTGTTTTGTTTAATATAAAACATGTAGTTTCCATTTATCCCTTCTCTCTCTCAAAAGAAAAAGTTTTACCCTTATTTATGACTAGGTGATAGGGACATAGAGATAGACAAGAATCCGACCCTCCCCCTCAAGTTTCTAATCATCTTTATGAGAGGAAAATGAAAACCTTGAAAACACTGTTGATACCATAAGAGTTTGCTAGGTAGTAACACAGTACAAGGTGTAGCAGAATACGCCTCTCGGGAGGTTAGGGAAAGCCTGAGGAGGGGGGAACACTTGAGGTGAGTCTTTAAAAATTGGTAGTTCAAAAACACCAAGCAGAAAGAATATATGTACCCCCATGTTTGTAGCAGCATTATTTACAATAGCTAAGATCTGGAAACAGCCCAAGTGTCCATCAGTAGACGAATGGATAAAAAAGCTGTGCTACATATACACAATGGAGTACTACACAGCTGTAAGAAAGAAAGATCTCTTATCCTTTGAGACTACATGGAGGGACCTGGAAAGTATCATCCTAAGTGAAACAAGCCAAACAGAGAAAGACAAGTATCATATGATCTCACTTATTTGTAGAATATAATGAACATAACAGTCTGAGGAATGGGGTAGTCCCAGAGATGTGGAAGTGGGGTACAGAATGATATTCCACAGAAGAGGGGGTGGTGGGAAAGAGATAATCCACAGAACTTATATGCGTGTATTCATGAACAATGAACATGGACAACAAAGCTGGGGACAGGGAAGGGAGGAGGGGGAGGGGTAATCTGTGGGAGGAAAAGGAGAAACATCTGTAACAAAAATTAATTAATAAAAAAATTACTTCTTTTCTACTTCTTTTTCTTCCTTTTTATTTGAGTGCTGCTAAAAGAGAAAGACCATGGGTACAGCATGTTTACGAAGGGGAGCAGGGAGCTTGTTAGCTTTACTCTACCTCAGCCTTGCTTGAGTGCAAATACCATGGGGAAGATGGTAGGTGAGGCTGGAGGATCCAGGAGGGGCCACAACTTAAACAACCTGTGTGTCATTCTATAAAAACTCTAATTCTGCAAACAATACAAAGATACTTTCTTTTTATATCTGAAGGTGGGTTACATACCATGGTATATGAGACAGAACACTCACTTTGGAAAAAACATATAGAATGGACTAAAAAGAGAAATTATGGTCATAATCAGGCTTATAAATGAGCACTTCATTTATATAAAAAAATGTATTGTATTATAGAATTGTATACCAGAAACTGATATAATTTTATTAACAAGTGCCACCCCAATAAATTCAATAAAAATAAATTATAAAAAAAATAGGAAAAATACAATTATCTATACCAGGTACCAATTGCATTATTCCTTGACCACTGTTTCCATGCCGGCACTTATCTTTATCTTGTTTTTCTTTTTTTAAATTAAATTTATTGGGGTGACATTGGTTAATAAGATTATGTAGATTTCAAGTGTACATTTTATATGATATGTGATCTGTATATTGCATTGTGTGCCCACCACCCAAAGACAAATCATCTCCCACTGCCCTATATTAGGTCCTCTTTACCCTTTACCTACCCTTCCAAAACCCTTCCCTTGGGTAACCACCACACTGTTGTCTATGTCTATGAGGCTTTGTTCATTTGTTTTTTTTTGTTTGTTTGTTCATTTGTTTACTTTCAGTTTTATATCCCACATGGGTGAAATCATATGACTCTTAACTGACTTTTTCTGGTTGACTTACTTTGCTTAGCATGATATTGACAAAGTCAATCCATGTATATCTTTATCTTGACACAATCAAAAAAAAAAGAAAACTTGTCACATCAAAAAATTGCCAGTGAAATTGAAGATACTCCCAGAAATGATCGCATTGGTAGGAAAGATTTCAGTAGCACACAAATTCAAGCCAAAGTAAATTAGTGGCACTTCTTTGTATTAACTTCTGAGAAAACACCCCAGTAGCTAAAATCCTGTGCTGTTAAGATCTGTTGATTAAAAATCTATTCTTAAAGTGAAGCCACCGAAGAGGAAACTGTGCATCATTTTACAATATAGAAATTCATTGTGCCCACAAATTAGCACTGGCCACAGAAAAAAAATATCATGCACTGGGTCTTAGTTTCTGTTTTCTGCCAAGATATCCAAAAGTTCAATGAATTGACACATTTGACATTGCAAACAAAATATAAGTTATGCCCTGGCCGGTTTGGCTCCGTTGCAGTTTGTCCCGGGCCCTGGGTGGGTAGTGCGGGAGGCAGCCACTCAATGTGTCCCTTTCACATTGATGTTTCTCTCTCTCTCTCTCTCTCTCTCTCCCTCCCTCCCACTCTATCTGAACAAAAAATTGAAAAATGTTCTCAGGTGAGGATAAAAAAAATAAGTTTTAGTTCTTTCGTATGGGAGGAAATGTGGCGTTTGCCAGATGACCTTAACAGCAGCCAGCCTCCTTGGTAGGTATTAAAAGTGAAAACCAAATCTCATGGCTGATAAGAAGCCAAATATAAAGAAAGAATGTAGAAGAAGGAATGAAGGTATATTTACTTTTTTATTATTTGAATTAATATAAAAAACTAAGGCAGGCCCTGGCCACTTTGGTTCAGTGGTTAGAGCGTCAGTCTGCGGTCCAGAGAGACCCAGGTTCGGTTCCCGCTAAGGGCACATAACTCGTTTGCAGTTTGTCCCCGGCCCTGGTTGGGTCGTGTGGGTGGCGACCACTCGATGTGTCCCTTTCACATCGATGTTTCTCTCTCTCTCTCTCTCTCTCTCTCTCTCTCTCCTCTCCCTCTTCCACTCTATCTGAACAAAAAATGGAAAATTTTCTTTGGGTGAGGATAAAGAAACAAAAAACAAAACTAAGGCAGTATATATTCTGAAAATATGGGGCACATTTCCACTGAAAATAAATAGTATAGGGCATAAAACACAGCACATGGCACTTAAAATTTCTCATGATGAAAAATGTTAAATTTAATTAGATTCTCTTTTTCACCATTGAAAGAAAAATACTGTTAATCCTGAAGATTAAAACTAATCTTTTTAAAGGTAATTTAAAAGAATGAAACTATTAATAGGACATTAACCAATAGCTTCCTAAAAAAGTCATATTCCTATAAGAGCATTTTGAAAGAAGAATATTGAAATACAAAAATGTGAATATAATAAAACTGAATCCCTAGATTGAAGAAAGTATTTTATGAAATTAATATTAATCATGGTTTATATTATTCTTCATAATAAACTTTCATCTCACTTTGTTGACTGTCACTTAATCCTGTCCAAATCTATGATAATCCTTTTGATTGCTGATAAACTCACATAAAGTAAGGTGAGAGTAGCTCCTCGCACTTACATTGAAAATTTGAGTCAGGCACTCAGGTCATTTACAAGCATTAACTGATCAATCTCTCTATAGAAAGATACATCATTTCTTATCAGTCATACTCTCAACTTTGCTGTCGCTTTACCAGTTTCCTCTTTTCTCTCCCCATGCCACTGAATTGTCTCTAGGCTTACTACTTTCTTTATACCAATGCTGGGAAAAACAAACAAACAAACAAACAAACAAACAAACATTATTTAGGAGGAACGTCATAACAACATGGACTCACTCAGGACTCACCTGTGCCATTACCTAATCTCAGTCATTGCTTTCCTTTCCAACTGAGTTGGTGTTTCTACTCCATTAATCTATATGTCTTGTCTCATTCTACCTTTGCTAGGTGCTAAGCAAACAAAGACGAATGGTGGGATCCTCCATATAATTTCAGTCACTGCTGTGCTGTCCAACTGGGTTGGAATCTCTACTCTATTAATCTGCAAACCTTCTCTTCATTCTGCCTTTGCTTTTATGGGTTGTCTTTATCACCCCCTACCTGGTGCAATTAATATAAATTAGTTAGGACCTCTGAGGCTTCACACAGTTCCTTTGGATTACTTTTAAATAAAGAAATCACAAAGGCTCACCATTCTAGCTCTGGTGGATCCTTCTTATCCATGGTCCCTTAAGTGACTAAATGCTTTTATCTCTCTAGGAAAACTAGATTGGGGGAGGGAGAGCAAGGTCACCTGTTACCCCTCTGGATATACAGACAAAGTAATAGCATAAAATAAGTTATTTCTTCTTACTAAGAGTAGAAGTGGTGAGACACCCTTCACTGGTGTATTTAGTCACATCCTTACCTAAATTATCACAGTATTTTGTTTATTTATCGTTTTATATGTTCTTTTAACACATTTATACTATTGTATTTTAATATTTTTACTCCCTACAGCATATATATTGCCTTGCATACTAAAGGTATGCATCACTTAATGACAGGAATATATTCTGATAAATGTGCTGCTAGGTGATTTTGTCATTGTGCCAACATTATAGAGTACATATACATACCTAGATAGTCTAGCCTATTGCTCCTAGGCTCCTAACCTGTACAGCATGTTACTATACTGAATATTGTAGGCAACTGTAACACAATGATATGTATTTGTGTATCTAAACATTAAAAAGGTATAGTGCCGCTGTGTAGGGCACTTACGAGGATGGAGCTGCAGGACTGGAAGTTGCTCTGGGTGAGTCAGTGAGTGAGTGTGAGTGAAGGTGGAGGCCTAGGACATGCTGTGCACTGTTGAGAACTTTGTAAACGCTGTGCACTTAGGCTAAACCACATTTATAAAAACACTTTCCTCTCTTCAATAATAAATTAACCGTAGTTTGCAGTACCTCTTTCACTTTAGAAACCTTTTAATTTTTTTTTTAACTTTCAACTCATAGAATAACACTAGCTTAAAACACAAAATCATTATTCAGTTGTAAAAATATTTTAATTCTTTATATCCTTATTTTATGTTTTTTATTTTAAGTGAAATATTTTTTAAAATTTTTTAATGTTTTGTTAAAAACTAAGACACAAACACACACATTAGCCTAGGCCTACGCAGGGTCAGGATGGTCAGCATCACTGTCTTTAACTCCTCATCTTGCCCCACTGGAAGGTCTCCAGGGACAATTCCATGCGTGGAACTGTCATCTCCTATGACAACAATACCTTCTCTTGGAACAACTCCTGAAGGACAAGCCTCCTTGAGGAGGTGTCACTTTTCAGAACTATATCTAAGGTGGTTTGCTTGGTTTGTTTCTTTTTTCATCATAGATTTGTTTGCAGGCAGATAATGCAACATGAACATTCCTCTCTATTAATTAAAACTTTTTGGTGTTGGGGGTCCATGTTTTCAAACTTTATAGGAAACTTGATGATGCTCACAAAAATTATACTAAACTTTTCACCATAAATTTTCTTGGAGTTCTTCTTTTTCTTCTGTATTTTCTTTTTCTCTTGCCTCTTCTTCAATCAACACATTCCTATTCCACTTCCAACAACTCTTCATTAGTCTTTTCCTTGGAATCACCTCTAGGAGGACCTCAGCATCATCCACATCCACACTCAGGTTGCAGTCATTTGCTGTCTCTACCACAGCCTTGATTTTTACAATCTCCTCATCTTTGGTCTTCAGAGTTACGGACAAACCTCTTGTGTGTATTTTTCCAGATGACATTCATATGGTACTTGGTGACATCACTCCAAGCCCAAGCAAAGTCCTTGATACAGTCATAGATGTAGTGTTTCCAGAACTGCATAAGTGTCTCCTTGGCTGCAGCAATGGACAAGGGACCTCCTCAAGTAGTAGGCTTTAAAATCTGCTATAACCCTGGCCAGTGTGGCTTAGTTTGTTGAGCATTGTCACATGCACCAAAAGGTAGCTGGTTCAATTCCCAGTCAGGGTACTAAAAAAATCATAATAAATAAAATATAAATAAAAATAAAAGCTGTTATAACTTTGCGAATCATTGGTTTGATCAAAGAGGTGGTGTTTGACAGGTGAAACACCACTTTGATACTGGAATGAAGATCATCAATAAAAAAAATATTTCTGGGACATTATCAATAATAATAAAACAATGAAATGTATGTTATTCTTCAAACAGTACTCCTCCATTTAACTGACACAATAATTCAGGAGGATATTTTGGAAGAGGACATAGGTCATCTATGACATCTTGTTGCTCTTACAGTATATCGGTTGCGTGTGTTTATTGATATGCTTCAATGTCCTGGGGTTCTCAATATGCCAGATCACAAAATATTTCAATTTTCCCCCCAAGCAAGTCTTATCTTGTCCTTAAAAAGCCTTGAAACCTGGCATTGACTTGGCCCCCTTATGGAAGAAACTCCTTTTAGGCAACCATCTCCAGAATAGAGGGGTTTCATCCCTATTGAATATTTGCTCTAGCAAGTAATTTCCCTCTGCAATCAGCTTATCTAGAGTTTGCAAAAATTCTTCATTTGCTTTTACATCAGCTGATGTTATATAATGAATAATGATTCTTAAATCATTTAAACCACCCAGAGGTAGCAGCAAATTCATTATCATAGTCAGGTCAACTTTTTTTTCTACATCACAAACAACCTTTTTTGCATTGGCTATAATCATCATGGTGCTGTGACGGATATGTTTGATATCTGGTGTTTAATCTATATCATTAGAAGCTTCTCCATGTCTCCAAATTTGTATTAGTCTTGTTGCCTTCAGTAAAGCAGATCCTTCAGCAGTGTCCATCGCTTTGCTCCTATTTTTCAAGATCACAGTTACGGTGAAATGGGACATGCCTGCCTGATAGGTAATCATAACCATCATTGATTTTCTACCTTCATAATCACTTTTCATTTTATTTCCAGGTCAGTCACATGACATGGCCTCTTACTTGCAATGGTTGCAGTAGATTTTGTACAGTTAGTGGCTATGATGAGCAAAACAATGTGAGAATAAAACAACCAAAAAATGCAATAATGCCACCAAGAGACATGGTAAACGGGAGATGTATGAGGTTGTTGCCAGCACAACATGACACTGTTTTACAGCAAACTTTACAAAATCTAAGTAGGAAGAGTACACACTAAAATAATGATAAAATGTATAGTATGGTAAATGTGTAAACCAATAACAGTAATTGGTTATCATTATCAAGTATTATGTACTGTACATAATTGTATGTGCTGTACTTTTATATGACTGGAAAGGCAGTAAGTTTGTTTTGTACCAGCATCACCAGAAACATGTGAGTAGTGTGTTGCATTACAATGTTAAGATGGCTATGATGTCACTAGGCCATGGGAATTTTTCAGCTCCATTATAATTTTATGGGACCACTGTCATATAGGGAGTCCCTGGTTGACCAAAATGCTGTTATTTGGCATATGAATGTATTATATCTGAAGTCCCTATCACAGAGCCTAGAAAATACTAGCCACTAAATCGTCTGTAGAAAGAATGAATGAACGAGTGTAATAATTGTATAGCAGCTTGGAGCGGTTTACAAGGCTTCCTAGTTATGTTGGTATTTCATCTTTCAGAACCTGAAAATCTAGCATTAGGAATGTATTTCTGTGAAGAATGCTTACAGACATACTCATCAACTTGGTTATACTGGTCAGAGAAGCAGTCTCCCTTCTCTGATGGCTCCATATAAGAAAAGCAAAGGTATGATGTACCTTTAAACTTCTGTGTTACCTTCTCTGGAGCCCATCGAGATTGCAAATGAAAAGATAAATTTCTTGTCTGAGAACAAGGCGAACAATTTTCATTCAAAAAAATTTGATGGGAAAAATTTTTTATGGTTACTATAAAATTAATATATCTTACTTCTTATTCATGACCTATCACTTATGATTAATTTACATATAATGATCACTCTCACCTGTTGAGACTGATCTGGACGCTGCATATACATTGTGGCAGAAAAAGGAAATTTGTAAATCTACAATTCAACCTCTTCAATTTAGAAAGGAAATTAAGACTCAAGGTTGTCAACTTTCTCAGATTTATATGAAACATTTTTTAACCTGTCAAAATGAAATATTTTGAAAACAAGCTTCATTCAGAAGACCTAAGAATATTTTAAATTGGTGTCAAACAAAATCTATCAGTATAGCCATTCACACAATATTATCTTACCTATTAGTCAAAGTGGGCAAAATAAATATCTAAATGGAAACTAAACCCATATGCATACTCTTAAAAAATGTACATAAACACACACTCTCTTCTATGGCTTAATGACATTGAATCTGACATCTAAAATATAGAATGCTGGTGTTTCAGCACACATAATAGAACAGATGGGACTGACTGAATTACCACAGCCCTCCTGAGAATCAATTTTATTTTTTGTTTATAAACTTGTTTCCTTATCTCTTAATTTTATTGATGTAATTATAGAATCTGCCATATGTTAAGTTCTCAAGTCTTTTCTTACCAAGAGACAGGCTGTGTTTCCATTCACAGTGCTAATATACTCCATTGTAATAATTAATAAAAATCTAAGTAGGATATAATATTTTATCTTTCTTGGTCTTTATAAGCAGATTAGGCTCAAGAGCAATATGCTACAGTCTAACTTCCATTACTCCCCGACAGAAGAAGGACAACTATCTTGACTGACATACAATAAGCACTCAATAACATTGTTTAATAAAATAATAAATGGGAAGAGCAAAAGAGAGCAAAGTGTGTGTGTGTGTGTGTGTGTGTGTGTGAAAAGAAAATATATATGCTAATTAATTATCAGTTAGAATTATATTTGGCCCACTTAACAAAAGCCAACCATAGTAGCTTAACATATTCAGACTTTTCTATCTTTTTTGACTCTGGTTCTTATATTGTGCCTTTTACCCCAATAACTGTTGTCTCATGGTCATGATAAGGCTGTTCCAGTTTCACATTAATGTTTTCGGGGTTTTTTTGTTTGTTTCTTTTATATGTTTTTATTGATTTCAGAGAGAGGAAGGGAGAGGGAGACAGAGATAGAAACATTGATGAGAGAGAAACATTGACTGGCTACCTCCTGCATGTCCCCTGCTGGGGATCGAGCCTGAAACCTGGGCATGTGCCCTGACCAGGAGTCGAACCTGCAACTTCCTGGTACATGGGATAACAACCAACTGAACCACACTGGCCAGGCCACCTAAACGTTTTATGCAGGAAAAAGAAAAATTAGGTAGAAAAAGTTGGCAAAACTTTCTCAGAAATCCCCAGTAAAGATCAGTTTATATATTATTAAAACATAGTGTGACACATGACCAAACATTTTTGCAAGGGAGAGTAGAAACTTAAAACTTAAATAGGCTATACAAGTGCAGAACTATGAAAAGAAAAACCTAGATTATGTACATATAGCTCAGCTTGTGAACAGGAAAAAAAGATAAATAGTGTACACTTTCCTGATACAATGCAGTTTATTGCAATGCCAGCTAACTGATCTCATATTAGGTCTCCCTTTAGTACAGGAGTTAAGACTTCTTTATCAAGTGTGTTTCATGTTGCATAATGAAAAATAAACGAAGATTATTTTAGGACTCTACCCTTGCTCTGATGGAGAAAGGCAAGACAAGAAAAATTATTGCAAATTTATTTTTGAAACAATTTTCTTAATAACATATTTTATGATAAAGGTTTTTATAATAAGGAAGAAAGACTTAAGACATGATTATTTAGTACGAGTTTCCTTTTCTGTGAATTTAGGCAAATTATTTCCCCTTCATAACCCAAGTATTTACATGAAAAAAATAAGGGGTTTTGACTGAAAAAGGATGGTAAATCATATGATTCCAGAGTCCAGGTAGGTGAAGTAAAAAGAAAGTAACTGGTGGGGACTGTGAAGCCCTGAGGATCACTTATTCATCAGGAGAGGAAACATCTCACCTCAACTCCTCATGACCATGCAAGAATGTGCACCAGACCAAATTTTCCCAAATTAACTAAAAATCATCATCTTTTTGTCAAAATCCACCATTTTCAATGTTGGGAACTATAATAAAAATTTTTAAACAAAATGCAATAAAGCAAAACACATGAGAAGGTTGGAGTCGGCCTATCACGATAGGACTTTAAGGTACTACCAATCCGCAGGCCCCTTTTAGCTAAAACAGCTGTGTCTTGGCTTTCACAGCATCACCAAAAAAAACAAAACAACAAAAAAAAAACCACTTAACAGGAAGCAATGCTGTAAGCCCCAAAGGCAGGTTCCTGTGAAATTTGCCTTTGGAATCTGATGCCTTGGGAATCTGACTTTGCTCTTCTATAAATCTTCCTCTGACTTGCTAACCATCGCAAAGAAACACAGAAACACAGTTATATTGTTGTACATGTTTCACCATAAATAAGTACATCGTTGGTGGGTATTATTTACCCCAACTGCATTAAATTATGACAATGATTTATACCGGCTGCTAACCTCCACCTCACACCGACACTCCTATTCAAGGAATAACTACACTAAGAGAATATTTCTTCCCTGTAGGTTAAACCTGATTAAGATTTTCTAATTTACATGATGGGTAACCACAGTTGGTGTGTAGCTGAATGCAGAAATGTTAAGTGGATCACAGAGAGTCAAATTCAACACATGTGGTCAGCCAGCCAGGGGCTGAGTGCTTCAGTGGTTATGACTATGTCAGGAGAACCCAAAAAGATGGGCACAGAGCTGAAGCCTCTCTAAATACACCTCTAATACATTTTTAACCAAATATTCCAAAATAGAGTGTCTAGAAGATGATTCAACTTGTCCTGAGCTCACTCTGACCACACAGAAAATAACTGATTAATTCTTTCAATGCCTGGTACAAAGTAGGAACTAATAAGTATTTTTTAAATTAAGGGCTTAACAAAAGCAAAAATCTGGGAACAAGACTAATGATATTTCATGGACACACACACACACACACACACACACACAGCCCTGTCATCAGCTTTCTGAAAGTATGCTGAATATAGCTCTATTTGCAAGCTAAAATAATCTACTAAGAGGACAAGTAATTCTTAGAACCAAAAAAAGCTTCGGTGAATAAATCTGATATATCTTCATATGTGCCCAATCTCAGGCTCATTGTCTATTCTGAGTTAGATACCTTACCTTTTATACTAAACCACCATATCAGGGGTTTGTATTTAAATCTTTGTGCCGAATATGTATTTCAAAATCTGTTCAGGTAGACCTCTTGAGCCTTCAGATTACTGTCTCTGCAATTATTAATGCTACTACTGTTCTTTATTAGCAATCGTGTTAACTATAAAATAAAATGACTTGATTCTTTAAACTCTATGCAGTACAAGTAGTCAGTTTCATAGTGGAGTGTCTTGAGCGATTAAAAAGAAAAATTGTGCTGAGCATAACTGAACTAGAGTGATGACTTACCCATGTATTAGCCGTTTATATGGGACTAACCCACTAAAGCCAGCAATTTCACTGAATATTAGTATTGTTACACTTGCTCTACCTCCCCCACCCCCCGAGAATTTTATTGCTAGATCCAAGACTGGATTTAATTGCTAAACTAGAGGAAATAAACTAAATTGAGTTTATTCTTGCACTTTTATTTCTTAATGTATGTTAAATAATTTAGATGACACCATGCTTTTTGGGAATTACTTATTATCTTTTCATTCTTAGTAGTAATCTAATGATAAACTTTCAGAAGTGATAGATGGGGCCAATATATTTGACACTTAATATATAATTAAATTAATGACCAAATAAATATTTGAACAAGTTATACACACTTTTCTCATTAGCATATTTTAAATCTCTAATTACATCATATATATATATATATATATATATATATATATAGAGAGAGAGAGAGAGAGAGAGAGAGAGAGAGAGAGATGGTTATGGCTCTGTGGAAAGTCCAAAATCTGAGGAAACAGCCAGCGGTCTAGTGGTGAATCAGGGAAGAGATGCAGTTTGAGTCCAAAGGCAGTGTGCCAGCAGAATTCCTTCCTGCTCAAGGGAGGTCAACCTTTGTTCTATTAAAGCCTTCAACTATTTGGATGAAGCCGACCCATATTACAGAGGGCAATCTGCTTTCTCAAAGTCCACTCATTTAAATATTAATTTCATTTTTAAAAAATGCCTTCATAGATACATCCAGAAAAAGGTTGACCAATATCTGGACACTGGTCTGGCTAAGTTGACATATAAAATTAAACATTACAGTGTCTCATCTGTTGCATCTCATCAAATTGTATTTATGAGGGACTACCTCATTTCTATTTAAATATGTACCCATTTTGAAAACAGAAACGGTACTTTGATGAGAGCTCTAGCAACATATAACATAGAAATAGAATTTATAATTCTCTTATCTAACCACTGCAAATCCCATGACATGAAAAACAATGCCCTTATTGACCCTTTCTGTGTGTGCTGAAGATTTTTTCTAAGTGATCAACTTAAATTCTGCATGAGATTTCTGTTCATTACTCCATCTGCCTTAGGGAGAAGTTCATTCCAAGGCCAACTAGTATGCTCTGTTTCATTATTTCAGACCCTGTGGCTGCAAAGCATGATACTTTGTAAAACTATGATACATAGAAAAACATAAAAGAGCTTTTCTTTGGAGCCATCTGTATCCCATAATTTGCCTGAATCTGGCCAGTTACTGAGCTATCACATATAAGAGAATTCCTCCCATCTATTCATTCATGTATTCAGTGTGTGTAGTGAATCCAGTATATGGCAAACACTCTTCTGGGAACGAGGTGTACATGACAAAGACATCACCCTTATTAAGTTTGCACTTTAGTAGCAGAAAAACTAATAGTGCACATATAAACTGGTAAGTAAACAAATTCAGAGAGTGATAAGTGCTATGAAGTAAAGAAAACAGGATAATGGTAGAAGGAGAAAGTTCAGGCTATTTGATTTAGGCTGATTTTTTTTTTTTTTAATTTTCTCTGAAGAAGTAATATTTGAAGAAATAGGAAGAGCAAAAATAATGAACAAAATATGTTGACAGACAAAATAGATCCAGAGATATGGAAGCAGGGACCAGGCTGGCAGAGCTCAGAGGGAAGGGGGTGAGGGGGCAGGAAGAGATAAACCAAAAGGCTGATACGCATATATGCACAACCCAGGAATACAGACAGGAGCCTGGTGAAGGGGGTGGGCAGGGAGGAGGGCATCCCTGGGAGAAAAATGTAGGGACATCTGTAATATATTCAACAATAAAGATAAATTTCAAAAATAAACAAACGAGAGAAAAAGATAAATAAAGGTGGGGATGAGTTGTCATGTTTGATGATTAGGAAGCAAGTCTGACGCTGGGGTATGGAGAACGAAGGCAACGCTGGTAGCAGATGTGTCCTGGAAAAGCAGGTGACAAATGACACGGGGCCTTGAGGCCATGGCCAAACTTGTACTTACTGCACAAGAAGGACAGGATCAAAATGACTTGAGAAAGCAGACAGGAGACAGCTGCGATAATTTAGGAGACTGGTAGCCAGGGAGAGAGAGTAAAAAGGCCAGTAGAGATAGTAAAAAGTACCAGATTGGGGATATTTGAACCAACAGAACTGTTGCCGATGTAAGCTTATTTCTCTCCGTGCAGTGTGTACATCATACAATATATAGTGCTTTACATATTTTCAAAACGATGGTATGGTTTTTATTTGGTTAGTGTTAAGAATTCATCAAAATTTAGGAAGAAAGATAGTTTTACTCTCATTTGGTGAATAAATAACTAATAGAATTAAAGTTGAGGGACTAGAACTTTGTATTTTATAAATTAATTGTTTATAGCACCCCTGCAAAAAACATCTTTCATAGGAAATAATTATTTAATTCTCAAGGCAACTCCAAGCAGCTGGGCAGCTGTGACTGTGAGAAGGGAAGCCGGCAGTCTGGCAGTCCTGGGAAGTCTTTCAGGAGCCCCAGGGTTAAAATGCAAGGATTCTGGGTCAGAACTGGGCTGCCACAGCTGGGCTCACCTTTACAGCTGATGTCTGATTTCACAGTTTCTGTATACTTACCTGCTCCCTGAAAAGCATAATTAAGTAAATTTTGCCAAAGTAAGTCCATACTATTGTTCTCAAAAATGTGCAAAGAGATGACTTCCGGTCAAGATGGTGGGTAGGTAAGCACGGTATCGCCTCTTCCCACAACCACAAAAAATTACAACTAAACTACAGAACAACCATCATTCAGAACTGCCTGAAATCAAGCTGAATGGAAGTCCTACAACTATGAAATTGAAGAAGCCACATGGAAACTGGTAGGAGGGGCAGAGGCAGATGGGCTGGTCCCACACCCATGTGTGGCAGATAAAAATCAGGAGGACACCTCAGCTAGGAAGGTCCTCCTTGAGGAGTGAGGTGTCTTCGTCACTGGACCCCCAGCTCAGGGGTCCAGTGCCAGGAAGAGAAGTTCCCATAACTTCTGGCTGTAAAACCAGCAGGAACTGAGACTGAGGGAGGCTGCGGCTCCTGGAGCTCCAGGCAGCTTCTCTTAAAGGGCCGGCACGTGGACTTACTCAGACTCACACCCTCCAGGCTCCGGAGTGGTGGAGGCAGCTTTAAAGGCACCAAAGACATATAGGGAAGAACTAAGCTGTGTTTGGCATTGGGGCGAGGGCAGCTTTCTCCTAGACAAACATGCTGTCAGAGGCCTTTGTTCCTTTGGTGAGCCCTTCCCCCACAAGGCGAGCAAACAGCAGTCATATTGGGGCCTCCAGCAACCTGGCTCATACTATTTGCCCCGTCCTGGTCCACACGTGACGCACTCAAGGAATGGACTCAGTGAAAGAACATAACAAAACTCCAGGAAAATAACTAAATGAAATGGAGATCAGCAATGTAACAGATGCAGAGTTCAAAATTTTGCTTATTAGGATGCTCAATGAACTTAGTGAGGGCCTCAAAAGCATGAAAAAGGACCAGTCAGAAATAAAGAAAACACTTAATATAACTTAAATAAAACACTTAAATAAAAAAATTAATTTACAGAGATTCAATAGTAGAGTAGGTAAAGCCAAGAAGCAAACCATCAATTTGGAATATAAGGAAGCAAAAAACACCCAATCAGAACAGCAAAAAGAAAGAAGAATCCAAAAATAATGAGGATAGTGTAAAGAGCCTCTGGGACATCTTCAAGTGCACCAACATTCACATTATGGGGGTGCCAGATATAGAAGAGAGAGAACAAAAAATCGAAAACCTATTTGAAACAATAATGACAGAAAACTTTCCTAACTTGGTGAAGGAAACAGACATACAAGTCCAGGAAGCACAAACAGTTCCAAGCAAGATGAACCCTAAGAGACCCACACCAAGACACATCATCATCAAAATGCAAAAGGTTCAAGACAAAGAGAAAATCTTAAAAGCAGCAAAGGAAAAGCAGTTAGTTACCTACACGGGAGTTCCCATAGACTGTCACTTGATTTCTCAAAAGAAACTTTGCAGGCCACAAGGGAGTGGCAAGAAATAGTCAGAGTGATGAAAAGCAAGAATTTACAACCAAGATTACACTATCTTGCAAACCTGTCATTAGAATCCCTGGATATATAAAAAGCTGCTCAGAAAAGAAGAAGCTAAAGAAGTTCATCATCACCCAACCATTTTATATGAAATGTTGAAGGGTCTTCTTGAAGAAAAAGAAGACAAAAAATATGAACAAACAAAATGGCAATAAATACATGTCTATCAACAATTGAATCTACAAACAAAATGAACAAGCAGTACAGAAACATTCTCATAGATACAGAGAACATTTTGTTGTTTGCCAGATGGGAGGGGGGTTAGGGGAATGGGTGAAAAAGGTGAAGGGATTAAGCAGTACCAATTGGTTGTTAGACTGACAAACCTCGAATGGAAGTGGGGTTGGGGGGTGTGAAGAAATAAACCAAAGAACTTATATGTATATATGCATAACCAGTGGACATAGACAACAAACAGTGTGGGGAAAGGCAGGAGGGGGGGCGGAAGCAGAAAGGAGGGGGTCAATAGGGGGAAAAGGAGGAACATCTGTAATACATTCAACAATAAAGATGTTAAAAAACGTTTATAGAGAAAGTCAAGTTGTTTATTAACATAAAATTAAAATTATATATAGAAGCCACAGAATGTGTGAACATTCAGTACATGAAGGACACACAAAGATGAGGTAGGCCCACAGAGAGATGCATCAGAAAACAGGACAAGCCCTGGCCAGTTTGGCTCAGCGGTAGAGCGTTGGCCTGCGGTCCATAGAGACCTAAGTTCGGTTCCCATTAAGGGCACATACCTTGGTTGCAGTTTGTCCCCAGCCCTGGTTTGGTTGTGCGGGTGGCAACCACTTGATGTGTCCCTTTCACGTTGATGTTTCTCTCCCTCCCCACTCTATCTGAACAAAAAATAGAAAAATGTCCTCGGGTGAGGATTAAAAAAAAGAAAGAAAGAAAACAGGACAAGGGCGAAGTTTGCATTTTCTTGGGAGGGATTTTCACAAACCCTCACCTTGTCCATCACTTGTTTGGTTGTTTTGTTTTGTTTTGGGGGGAGGTAACTTAGCCTCTAGGACTTTTCTTAGAAACACACACACACTTAGTTTAATGGGAGACCAGCACTACTTTCTTTTCCCTGAGGGGCCTCACTGATACATGTTAAGCAAGTAGGTGAGTGAATCAGCAAGCCTGGCCATTTTCCCACACTCAACAGCCTGAGGATTCACTTCAGAGCCAAACAAATCTGAATCAGAATAGGAACCCAGCCACATACTAGATATCAGACATGAATAATTTATTTGCCATTTCTAGCTTAAATTTTCTCTACTCTAAAAAATTAGCAACATCTATTTATTAGTTTTGTTTTGTGTTTTGCATTTTCATTTATTCCTCTATTCTCCCAATTCAGTCCCGGTCTCAGTGCTGAAACAGAGCAGTGCCCCTGAAGGACGGCCAGACTTGGCAAGCATTCGCTACTCTGCAAGTTCTAAGTGTCCAACTATACTGCAAAGAACAATCTGAGAATCTTGTTAAAATGCAGATGCCTCAGACCAAACCCACAAGATTCTAATTCCTAGATCTGCAAGGAGTTTCCAGAAATCTACATTTTTAACAAGCATCTCCAAAGTTGCTATAATGAATTTTCTGCAAATTATATTTTGAGAAAAAAGAAAACTGCAACAAATGTGAGCTTCATTGATCTATGACCCCTCATCATCTCAGAGGTAAAGACTTGCTTCACTCTGGGTCCTAGGACAAGCCTTGCGATGTCCCTTGACCTCCTACCTCCTGGCATAACATGCCATCGGGACAGAGCCAACTGTCTGGACTCTTCTTTCCTGTCTGCCCTCACCTGGGTGATATAGTTTTTATATACAATACCTGACTTATTTCTTTGTTACTGTTATTTGCTTCTTTATCCCTAGTTTTCCTACTGCTTTAGACTTCTAATTGTCTTAAGTGACATAGAAATCTCTAGCTTCTCAATAAGGTAGCTGGGTTGTATGTCAGGCTAATACTATTACATTTCCCCCAAACTACTTTCTTTCTTCTTCTTCTGCTTCTCTTTTAAATATTTTTTTCTTTATTGATTTTAGAGAGAGAATAAAGGAGAGGGAGAGAAAGAAACATGAATGAGAGAGAACATAGATTGGTCACCTGCTGCATGCCCACAACCTGGGTATGTTCCCTGACCGGGAATCAAACCAGTGACACCTTGGTGCATGGGTCAACACGCAAGCACTGAACCATACCAGCTGGACACATTTTCTTTATAGTTCCAGGTCAGAAGAGAAACTTTTGTTAGATATGAACCACCACTCTCAGAAAGTGATCAAAGAAAAGACACAGAGGTTCATGGCATGTCCTAGTTTACTCTTGAAAGAGTTAGTTTTAAAGGGTAAAGGTAAAAGCTTGCAAAAGGCAAAAACTGTGAAAAATGCATTGCTTGCATGACCTTTGCTCAGACTTCCACTGAGTGAGGATTATCAGGTTATCTGCAAGACAATGAATCACCCAGCAGATGCAGGACAAGATACCCGACCAGTCTACCTGCAAAATGGACAATGGGCTATGCAGAGTACGTCAGCAAGAACTGCCAGAAGCTAAAAGCAGAGTATATAACCTACACCCCAACTGTTATTCGAGGCTCACTCCCTTTTTTGGGGGTTCAGCCCGCCTGCACCCAGGCGCATGTAATAAAGCCATTTTGCTCTGTATTGACCTTGCATTGTGGATGTGATCTCCCGCCGGCTCAGATCTTTTAATTCTCATTCTTCTCTCTCTCTCTCTTTCTTTTACTTGGTTTAAACACCTGACTTGTTATTTTCATTTTTATTAAATTTTTTTGGTGACACTGGTTACCAAAATTATACAGATTTCAGGTGCATGTTTCACAACACATGATTTGTTTAGTGCATCCTTCCATCTGCTGACCAACGGTGGCCCCAGACCTCTATGTCTGTGGATCCACAGAGGTGGCAGCTCCTCAAAGCAACATTTTCTTTCCTCAAGTTCCCCCTGCAGAGTTCCTTTTTGGTGGTAGACATGTTTGGTTTCTTTTATTTCCCTGCAAGCTCTTACCTGTCTACCTAGACCAGTGCTTCAGACAAACCTGTCAATGATTCTTTCCCTAATCTCCCCACTCCCTGTTAAAGACCTTCACTTCATCTACTGCTCCCATATTTGTGTAAGGTCTAATTCCTACAAAAAATATCTATGCCCACATTAATTTAAGTAGCTCTGTTTTGTTGACTAAAATTGGACAAATACACTCACTAAACCAATGCAATTCTCAGTCCAGTCCCTTCATATTTTATATTCCAGAG
Source organism: Molossus molossus (assembly GCF_014108415.1). Lineage (NCBI taxonomy): Eukaryota > Metazoa > Chordata > Mammalia > Chiroptera > Molossidae > Molossus > Molossus molossus. The sequence goes on from NW_023425346.1 coordinate 14,085,561, forward strand.
GGGGACATTTGAGACCTAATTTATTGTTTTTTATTTTACTTTTTAATAGGTTTGTATTGATTTTTTAAAAGAGAGAGATAGGAACATTAATGCAAAAGAGAAATATCCATCGGCTGCCTCCTGCACGCCCCCTACTTGGGATGGATCCCGCAATCCGGGCATGTGTCCTGACCTGGAAGCGAACTGGGACCTCTCAGTCCATGGGGCAATACTCAATCCACTGATCCACACCAGCCAGGCTAACATATTGTTTTTTATTTATTATTTTATTTTATTTTTATTTTATTTTTTTATCCTCACCCGAGGACATTTTTCGATATTTTGTTCAGACAGAGTGGGAGGGAGAGAGAGACAGAGAAACATTGACGTGAAAGGGACACATTGAGCGGTTGCCACCCGCATGACCCAACCAGGGCCGGGGTCAAACCGCAACCGAGGTAGTGCTCTTAGCGGAAACTGATCCAGGGTCTCTCCGGACCGCAGGCCGAAGCTCCAACCGCTGAGCCAAACCGGCCAGGGCTAACCTATTGTTTTTTAAAGATACCAGATTATTTTGAGTGACTTTGTGGAAAAAAAAGACAGAATCTTTCAGACATTCCTATTTTATCCTAGAAATCAGTATTAGTATTTCAGGCACAATAATTTTACCTGACATCTTGACCTAGAATCCAAGAAGTAAGAAAGGAAAAAGCCACCTTCTCATTCCTGAAGACCCTGGTTTACAGGCACTTGAATCTAGCCTTAGAGATAAATGCAAAGGGTGACTGAAATGCATTGATGAAGGCAAGATTACCATTGCAAATTGTGTTAACCTACTTCCTGCATGGTTGGCCATCACCAAAAGAGTTCAGCCTTCCAGATTGCAATCACATATAATATCAGAGAATTAAATCACCCATTACCCACCCTTCAAGAACAGTCTTAGTAAATGTACACTTAGAATTCTGAGTAAGTTTTGACTGAACAGGAAATGTGCAATCAACTGATACACTTCAAATTTCATGATACTTTTCTTTCCAAAGAATCACAAAGCAGTACCCATTAAAATTAGGGAGAACCACAGATGCATATGAAACAGTATATATCAGAAATTTTTACAAGGCTTATTCAGAGGAAGAGTGGGCTCTGTTTTCCTAAGGTTTTATTAACCCTCAGTTTTCCAATCTAGGCCCTATAGTCAAACTTAACATGGAAGCAAACTTTTGTCTTTTATTCTACATGTCACCTTTTTATGTTACACAACTTAATGCTTTTACTCTTAAATTGCATTTAAATTATACCAACTGAATGTCATTTATGCATGCAATGGTCACAAGAATTATACTAGAGGTCACAGACTTGTAACATTCCGGCTTAAACAGACTTCATACAAATTTGACTTGACTGGCATCATCACCATCCATGTCAATTGGTGAAAGCTGTGTGCAGACCTGACGTAAGTAATATAGGCCTCCCTACCCTGATAAAATGGAAATTTAATCAAAGCCTGTTTCTATAAAACAAGTTCTATTTCTGGGATCACTAGTAATTTCAGTGATATTGTTAGTCTTAATTCTAATGAAATAACCTGAATTCATAATGTGGAGTTGCTAAATAGCTTCAGGGCTTAGAAATCCTCTCCTAATAATATACTGCATTGATTCTTCCAAGCTCTGCATCTAGATCCTGTCACTACAGCCCAGTCTTCCTCTATCACTTGCACTGTACTGTTCATGCCTTCTCAAGACTCAGTATTCTGCCTCTGTTTTATTATTCTACTTTTTCTCTAGATTTTCATGTCTGTGCTTTATATCTATCTTTGTCATAGTTATCCTAATTTAACTTAACAAATTTAAAGATAATTAAGTTACACACTTCCAAACCACACAAAATCACCTTCTGACAGGTGACTTTGTGATCAGGGTTTTGTGTTTGTTTTGTTTTTTAAGTTCTAAGATTTTTTTCATCTTCATAAAATTTCAAATTATTATTGTCTTATATAGTCATCTGTTTAGCTTTAACCACATATTTACCAATATCATTCCTCATAATTTCTTCTAGCATCTCTGGTATCAATTCTTTCTGCCTAAATTATACCTTTAGCATTGCTTTCATTGATACTTTTTGGTTTAATCTCAGCTTGCATGTTTAAAAATATTTTTTTTTCAGCCCTGGCCGGTTTGGCTCAGCGGTTGGAGTGTCAGCCTATGGACCAGATAGACCCTGGCTCGGTTCCCACTAGGGGCACATACCAAAAAAATTTAAAATAAAACTTTTTTTTTCCATTTTTTCTCATGAAATACATATTACTGGGCATATAACTTTAAGCTATCTCAGCTCACTGAATATTATTCCAGTGTATTTGGGTTTCTTGTGGTTGTTGGTGAGATGCCTGTTTAATTAATCACCTGTCTTCTATAGTCTGCCACTTTTCCAGAATCTTTTAAAATTCCATTATCTTTTAAATTCAACAATTTTATTATGATATATATGACATGGGAATAGAAGTCCATTTTCCTCTTTAAGTTATTTCTCTACAATAATTGATCTTTTTATAAATTCAGGTATGTTGTGAGTTATGATTTCTTTTTTTAACTTTATTTTTCAATTATATTTTGCATTCAATATTATTTTGTGTTAGTTTCAGGTATACATCACAATGGTTGAATTTAAGAACTTAAATTTTGGAGAAAAATTGAAAGAACAGTATTATGGAGACCTGAATAATCCTCACTTTGATTTCACCAACTCTCAATATCTTTTTTTCTCTTTATCCACACAAACACACCAAAGCTCTTTTGTCAAGCAATGATTACATACATCACAATATTTCAACATGTCTGTCTTAAGAATTGATGACCACAGCATCATTACCATACCTAACAAAACTTAATCTTAATAGCATTATCTAACACATAGCCAATATTCCAGAATTCACCAATAGTCATACAGATTTTTTAATTAATTTTTTTCATCCATGATGCAAAAAAGTTTACACACTGCAATGACTGTTATGTCACTCTCGTCTCCTCTCTTCTAGAATAGTTGATCTAATTTTCCCTATTTTTGTTATAAAAGCCCAGGCCACCTGTTCTGCAAAGCACATTATTCTCTTAAAAATGAGGCTTCCTCCCCTATTTTTTCTTTCTTCTTTATCTCTTGTGTTACTATGGGCACATGCATCTTTTTTTTTTTTTTTAATTCAACATGGTATTTTGTCTTTTTCTTATTGATGCTATATACCTCAAATTACTTCAATAAATTTCCTATAAACAATAGCTGTATCCTTTTGAACTGATCCTGTTAATCTTTAAGTACTCCTTCGGTTTCTAGCATAACAAGATACTTTAGACTCACCTTGTTCTTGCCTGATTCAGACCTGAAATCAGCCATTACTTTAAGTGTCCCAGTTTTCAATATGTGTGAAGTGAACGATGTTTAGAAGTCATGATCTGGGCATTAGATGCCTGATATACTTGAACCAAAAGGAAAAGCATACTGTTGGGACATAGAATAGATAGATGGATTCCGATGGATAAAAATGTGCTTGTGCTTGAAGGATTCATTAATTCTGTGTGTGTGGGTGGGTGGGGGGTTGTGTATAATAAGATTATACTGACATTTCATAGTAAAACTCAATTCTACAGTGTTATTCCACCTTATCCTATTCCATATTTGTATCTCCGTTCTCCCAAAAATATCTATGCAATTACTCATTTGTTCTTTCCTTCAATAAAGACACAATAGTTTCAGAATGTCTACACCAATACAATACCAACAACAAACTCACCAAAACAGTTCATATTTGTTCAGCTCTTTTGGACGTCATAATATAGCATTCTAAGCACATACTTTATGAATAACATGATGTAAATTAAATATTTTAATTAATTTGTATATTCACTAGTAAAATAATTATTCAAGTAAAAGTTACTTGAATTACTTATTTCCTAGTGTTGTATTTATTATTTTGATATCCAGCTAGGGTTATTTATTTCTATTTGAGTCAATTGCTTTTTCCCACCTTTTAAAATTTAGTTTTTGAATACATAAAATATTTTTGTAATGCAGACATCAAACTATATGAAGAGGGTCTTCAGATGGGTCACACTCCAATTCCATTCCCTTGACCCCATTTCATCTACTCCGCAGAGGTAACTATTTTTCATTAGTTTGTTTAGTCTTCCTTTGTTTCTTTTCACCAAAAAGTTATAGAGAGAGACAGATGGCTGACATACAAATATAGAGATATTGACAGAGAGAAAGATAGAATAGGAATCATATATTTTTATTTTCCTTATTTATTACACTATAATCATTTTAAATTGGAAATCACTTTAAATTGGTTCATAGAAAATATCTTCATACTTATTTTATGGAAAAATAGTATTCCACTGGGTGGTTGTACATAAATTACCTCACCAGCAATTCTGGCTGTTTACAGTGTTTTATTGTTACTAATGGTGACATTTAGAATCTTGGTTGAGTATCTGTTGTTTTTATGTGTGGAGGACTATCTTCATGGTTGAATCCCAGACAGAAAGTTACTGAAGATAAGTAGTTAGATATTCAAACCCCTAAGTATTTGCTTTACTTACATCTTATATTTCCTAGACTTATAAATTAGTATTTTTATCCCAACAAAGATCTTTTTCTTATTTCTTTATTTGAAAAAGTATCTCATAATTTAGATGCATTATGACATCTGTCAATACAGTACTGTCACCATTCTGTTATCCAATATATTATCAAAACTTGCAGCTTTTAGTCCCTGACAAATTTGGTTAAATTGTCTTCATATCTTTAAAAGACACTGATAAAGCTACTCACTGGACTAGACTGAGGACACTAACCCTCAGTAGATCCAGAGAAACTTCCTTCTAAATATTAAACATCTCTTTCAAGTATAGATTCCCAGTTTTTATTACTCTATATCTTCTGCATTCTAGTTCATTATTCCCTCCAGATCATAACAATATCATGATACTAGTATTCATTAAGTCCTTTGTATTTCACGGATCTATCCAGCTGGTGACTGACACAATAAGGCAAGTGAATCATGCTTCAGGACATTATTAGTGTTAATACACACACACACAAGTTGTCTTTCTAACAGAACTTTTTTATTTGTTAGACCAAGTTTTGGATTAATAACTCTATTTACTGCATAACAATGATCTATTTTGTATGTCTCATAATAGGCTGAGATAAGTATGATCAATTCTCTTGATTACACTGGGAAGAAGGTGAGCTGTGGAGAAAGGCAGTTATCCATGCAAAGCACAGGTACTTGATGGCCTGTGGAGAACTGAGCTTGAGGTTCACACAGTTCAGAACTGAGAATGGCTGCACCCCTCATTTTAGGTTATTTCCTAGATGGTTTGCTTCACTTCCAGTCCAGGCTAACCTCCTTGACAATGCTTGTTTTTGATTTAGAAGGGTTGTTTCTGGGCTTTCGACAGGGAAAAAAAAAAAGGCAAGGAATTGTGATAGTATTTTTGAAAATATCATCCAGCCTTAATTAGTAAAGGAAGAAAAGTATTAGAAAGGAAAAAAGGGGACAGGGGTTGAAAAGTTATTATTGATCTTCAAGAACCAAACACTTCACTTTGAAAAATTTATCTCTAAGTCAATTTTTTAAAAAAAAGGTAAGAAGAAATCCATTTAAAAAGTGTTAGAGCCCAAGGAAGAATAATGCATTATATTATCCTTCCTCGAACTTTCTTCTCCATGATCTTAAAGTGCTTTGGAACAACTCATATGAAAGATAGGTATTACATAAAGGAAAAACTTAACTTCAAAGAGTCTTTGAAGGAGGCATTACCATAACTAATTTACAGGCCTAATACCTACACAAGGGAATGTTTTAAGATCTAAAAGGTCACATTGTACTAGAAAACCAAAGGGGTTGAGCACGACCTCATTTTTCTTCCAGGAGCTTTCATGAATTTTTTTTCCGTCTTCAACTAAATTTCTGAACAGCAAAAATATAAATCATTTTTTCCCCAGAAAATGTTTCATAAAACCATACTCCTGTAAAATGCTCTGTCAAACTAAAAGGTGATAAGTAATTTGGAGAAATCCAACTAAAAATCTGTGATGTATATTTCACATATTAAAGGGTCTGGAAAATGATATAGAAAGAGAAAACTGTTCCTTAGACCCGTAGCCCAAAGATATTGTACCAATTTTTTTTTTCTTCTCTCCCTCTCACTCACACCACTAAGAAATATTCTCACACTTTGAGAGATACTGTTCCATCAGTTCCTTCGACTAAATATTAACCATTCTCCTTCCCCGTCTTCTCTCCTGCCCTCGACTCCACTGTGCCCTTGTACCTCATCACTTCCACGCGGTGAGAGGCAGTCTTTCCATAAATTGCTAGCTCTCTTAGGGAAGAAAACTTGTCCACTCTCACTGCATCATCTCCTGTGTCTAACACATCTATAATCACATAGTAAGACTTCAGCAAGTATATGGAATCAATTAATATTTGATCAATATGAGTGAGTGAAGAAACAGAAACTTAACATCAACCACAGGTTCACGAGTGTATCTGAACAAAGCGATTTGAATTATCTCCTGCATATATAATTACATACACTTGTATCCCTCATTTAGCACCCCAAGGTATAAAAATTCTTGTGTAAATAAGACATATTTGAGGATGTAAAGTTTTGATTTGCTAAAGAAGAACTGGAAAACTTCTGTAAAGGGCCAGAGGGTATGCACTTTAGCCTTGGCAGCCCATACTTTCTCTGTTGTAACTACTCAACTTTGCTACTATACTGTTAAAAACAACCATAGGCAATAAAGGTAAATGAATGGGTATGGCCATGTAACAAGAAAAACTGTGTTTATCCAAAACAAGGAGAGGTGCTTGATATTATTAATCACCCTCTAAATTAAATTGTCTGTATACGGCCAGGTAGCTCAATTGGTTAGAGCATCATCCTGATATGCCAAGATTGTGGGTTCAATCCCCAGTCAGGGCACATACAAGAATCAAATAATGAATGCATCAATAAGTAGAACAACAAATCATTGTCTCTCGCTTTCTCTCTCTTTCCTTCTGTATGCATATATGTATAACCTATGGACACAGACAATAATGTTGTAAAGATATAGAGGGACAGGGTGGAGGACGGCAAAGTGGGGGGAAATGGGGTACATCTGTAATAAAGTCACTAATAAAGAAAATTAATAAATACATTTTGAAAAACAACTTACACTAACTGAAAGAAACAGGCACAAAAGGCCACATATTGTATAATGCTATTTATAGGAAATATACAGAATAGGCAAATATATAGAGACATAAAATAGGTGAGTTTTGACTATGGCAGGGGAGGAGGAATGGGTGAGAGAGAGTGAAAGAAATGAGGAATGGTTGCTAATGTGTTCAGGGTTTATTTTGGGGGATGATAAAAATGTTCTAAAATTAGAAGGTGATGATGAATGCACAAATCTAAAGATAGACTAAAAACTAATGAATTGTATACTTTAAATGAATGGAATTTATGGCACATTAATGATATCTACACGAAGCTATTAAAAAACAGATTTTTTTGTGTGTGTCAAAGAGTGTCCAACCCCTATACTAACTGATTCACAAGGCTTCCCTTTATTAAAGACATCATTCATTTTGTTAAGATCTGAGTTATGGCCCAGCTGGTGTGGCTCAGTGGACTGAGCATCATCCCATTTGCCAAGAGGTCGCCGGTTTGATTCCTGGTCAGGGCACATGCCCAGGTTGTAGGCTAGATCCCCAGTATGGGGTGTGCAGGAGGCAGCCAATCAATGTTTCTCTATCATCTATATTTTTATCTCTCCTTTTCTTTCTATCAAAAAACATCAATAAAAATATATTTTAAAAAACTGAGTTATGCATAACCTTTCAGAACCCATATATTATATGAGAATGAATACTGCACAGACACAATACATGAAATGGTCCACATTTCATACAAATTACAGGCATGAATTCAGTAAAATATTTGGATGCAAATGAACACATACCCCAGACCCTTGACAATATGACTCATTAGACTGAATTAGCCACTGGCTCTGATATCCACTGTGTATTTCTTATTTGAGTCCTTCCTGAGATTTTCTGAATTGGCCTCTAGATTCTAAGCATGTAAGACTCTGCCTCACTGGTTCATTGATCCGGTCTCCAGAAATTGACCCTGTACGTTTCAAAAATTTCACTCTTAATTTTGAAACCAGGGAGATAAAAAAAGTACATAGAAATTAGAATTAGGAAGACCAAGTTTAAAACATCTGGGATCCTGCCCATTGGCATGTGGCTGCTCCCAGCTGAACCTCAGTCAGAGACAATGGAATGTAATAATAAAAACTTTCCTACCTAAATCACAAACTCCATATGAGAGGTCTGTGGAAACCTTCAAAGAGTGCTACTTAAATATGCAAAATAATGATTATCATGATTATTTTAGGCAGACATGCCTTTGACCATTTGTCTTTGTATCTTTTAGGTTTATTTTCCATGAAACATAGGAGTGATCTGTGTGTCTATACACACATATAAGTAAACTTAATACATTCAAAAGCAATTATAGACCCACCTGAATGTGGCTGAGAATGCAATATATAGAAAAATTCAGTTTTATTTTGATTATATATGTATAGTGAATTGCTAAAGGCAGGTGTTCTAGCTCAGTAATCTTTGTAACTACATTTCTAGAATGTTTGAATTCAGGTGATGCTCCATAAATATTCCTTGAACAGTTTGCACTCTGGTATTATTAAAATAAGTGTATTTTTAAAAAATGACATGAACTCTTTAGATATTGATTCTAAAACATCAAAAATTACATGTCACTGGATGGTAAAGACATATTCAATCAAAAATTACAAACTTGATAATACCAGATCCCATCAAATAAATAAAAATCATTTTTAAATAAAATTCCAAGGTGATGCAATGATTTATAGCCATGTCATAGTAACAATTTTTGAAGAAAAGATACTCAGTATAGTAGGAAGGTCTTAATTTGAAGACCATGGACTCAAAGATAAGCTACAGGGGTTACTAGCCCTGAAATCTTTTGCAGATATGTGTGTTCACTGCTTTTTTGCATTTTCTGTTCCATGCTTTGATCAGATTTGCAAAGCGGCCATTGGCTACCCACAATGTGAGGAATCATTTTTCCAAACTGGTATAAGCTCATCAACATCAAGAAAAACAAAAAACAAACAGAAAGAAAAATCATGCTTGTAGTTGAAGGGACTCATCTTATCCTTTTCTAATATCAATTACAACATAAAGACTTAACCAAAGAAAGTAATCACTGAACACTGGCTGGCTGGTAATAGATCATGCTGCACTCCACATATGGAGAGCATGCACTTATACTCAGTGCCCACTGGGCACATTTTTTTCCCTGTAGTGAAAATGGATTTTCCTTCAGTTGACTTGATGATCAATGGGAAATATGTGCCTGCAGCTATTCCAGAATGACTTAGGTGAAGGATCCAGGAGAGGACAAAATCCATTATTTCAAAACTTAATGATATATGGCTATAACCAGTTTTCATAAAGCTTCATGCACTAATTTAATAGTAGGAGTAAATTATGTGGCTCATTTGTTGGGGTTTCCTTTATGAGGTATTTTGGAAAATGCTTCAAAGTCCTTTAAATCAGTATTTCCCCAAAATATTCCTGTTTTACATCTCTTACAGACACCACTAAAAGATATTATACAAAACAGATTTAAGAGATCCAAAATGGTGGCAGAGTAAATGAAGGCTACATAGACCATCTCCTAAGACCAAACTGAAATTACAACTAAAATAAAAACAAATTGTTGAGAAAAAGCAACAGAAAATCAGCTTGAGAGGACCATATAGCCAGGGACATTGAATTGATCCTGGGAGGACTGCGGAGGCACAAGAGTGGGGCTGGGAGCCCATGGACAGCAGCGGTCTTAACTGTGAACAGTTCCCTCAGGGTTAAAATCCCTGCTGGCTCCACAGCACAGAGGGCCTGAACAGAGCACTAGATTGGCTATAGCCACTCACCTTGGGCTCCAGCAGAGGGAAGGCAGACTGGACTGGAACTGTGTGGAAACAGTCAATATTTGGAGGGCACTCAGAGCTTTTGCTGAGTTGCAGCCACACAGGATGGTGGCCAACTTACTCCTTCTTAGTGCTCTGGGGTGAGGCAGCAGCCCCTCCCTTGGAGATTCAACACCACCCAGGTTGGCCTAATAAATACAAATTGAGGCTCATTAACAAACAGCATCTGCCCCACCCTTGGGAAATCTTCTTATGCTGAACACCAGAGGGAGTTTTCATTCAACTGAGTACCAAAGGCTCTTCAAGTAACCATGACTAAAAGACTCCAGGAAAAAAGGTATAAAATAACTGAACCATTCCTGGGCTTGCAAACCTACCCAGAAAAGTAAGACTTGACAGTTTAACAAGGGTCCTCTCACACTCATCCAAACCCAGTAGAAGTAGCCACAAACAGCAGAACATCAACACCCACATTGATAATTTGGCAGGCTCCAAAATCCACTGAGATAGCCAAAATGGTGAAACAGAAAAACAAATCCCAAAGGAAAGAATAAGAGACCTCTACTAAAAATGAGATAAATGAAATGCAGTTAAGCAAGTTATCAGAGGTAGAGTTCAGAGCCATGGTCTTAAGGAAGCTCAATATCATGAGTAAGGATATCAACACCATGAGTAAGATATTGAAGCACTGAAAATCAACCAACTGGAAATAAAAAAACCACCAAGAAGAAATGAAGAATAGCAGAAATTAAGAACACATTGGAAGGACTAACCAGCACAGTAGAAAAAGCTGAGGACCATATCAGTGAATTAGAAGACAGGGTAGAAAAAAATCAACCAATCAGAAAACCAAAAGGAAAAAACAATTAAAAAACAGGAAGACAGCTTAAGAGAATTGTGGGACAACTGAAAACGTAATAATATTCACACATCATAGGAGTCCCCGAAGAATAAAAAAATGAGCAAGGGTTAGAGAATACATTTGAAGAAATAGTGACAGAAACTTCCCCAATTTGGTGAAGGAAGAAGGCATTAAAGTTCAAGAAGCACAGAAAGCCCCAAGTAAGAAGAGGCCAAACAGGCCCACACCAAGACACACAGTAATTAAAATGCCAAATATAAAAGACACAGAGAGAATCCTAAAGGCAGCAAGAGATAGGCAACAGGTTATCTACAAAGAAACCCCCATAAGGTTCTCATCTGACTTCTCAACAGAAACACTACAGGCCAGAAGGGAATGGCATGAGGTAATCAAGGTCATGAAAAACAAGAATCTGAATCAAAGACTACTTACTCTACCCAGCAAGGCTATCATTCAAAATAGAAGGTGAAATAAAGAGCTTCCCAGACAAAAAGAAAAAGAAAGGCTAAGAGAATACATTAGCACCAAACTAGCACTGCAAAAAATGTTAAAAGGACTGCTATAATTAGTAGAAGAAATAGGAAGAAAAATATAACCACGATAAACAAAAATGGCAATAAATAAGTACATACCAATAATCACCTTAAATGTAAATGGTTTGAATGCTCCAATAAAAAGACACAGAGTAGCTGATTGGATAAGAAAGCATGACTCATATATATATTGTTTACAAGAGACCCACCTCACAAAAAAAGACTCACATAGATTGAAAATGAAGGGATGGGAAAAAAATCTTCCAAGAAAACAGAAAGGGGAAAAAAAAACCTGGGGTAGCAATACTCATATCAGATAAAATAAATTTCAAAATGAATGTAATAACTAGAGACAAAGAAGGTCATTACATAATATTGAAAGGATCTATCCAATAGGAAGATATAACCTTGGTAAACTTATATGCACCCAATACAGGAGCACCAAAATATATTAAAAATCTTCTAGAAGACTTCAAAGGAGGAATCGATTGCAATACAATGTTCACAGGGGACTTCAACACCTCATTGATATCACTGGATAGATCCTCTAGACAAAATTTTACAAGTAAACAGAGGAGCAAAAGGAAGCACTAGACCAAAGGAATTTAATAGATATATACAGAGAATTATACACCAAAACTACAGAATTCACATTCTTCTCGAGTGCACATGGAACAGTCTCAAAGATAGACCGCATGATAGGACACAAAGTAAATCTCTACAAGTTCAAGAAGATTGAAAAAATATCAAGCATCTTTTCAGAACACAATAGCATGAAACTAGAAATCAAGTGAATCAAGAACATGCCAAGACATTGGAACACATGGAGGCTAAATAGCATGCTATTGAACAATGAATGGGTTACTGAGATCAAGGAAGAAATTAAAACCTTCCTGGAAACCAATGAAAATGAACACACAACAACACAAAATCTATGGAACATAGCAAAAGCAGTTCTGAGAGGGAAGTTCATAGCACTACAGGCCTACCTCAAGAAACAAGAAAAATTTCTAATCGACTATCTAACCTCACAACTTAACAGAACTAGTAAGCAAACGGAAAGAAAACCCCAGAGCAAGTAGAAGGATAGAAATGGTAAAGATCAGAGCAGAAATAAATGACATAGACACCAAAATAACAGTTCAAAGGATCAATGAAACAAAGGGCTGGTTTTTAAAAAAAGATAAACAAGATTGATGGACCCTTAGACTCACCAAGTAACAAAAAGAGAACCCAAATACACAAAATCAGAAATGAAAAATGAGAAGTAACAACTGACACCACAGAAATACAAAGGATCATTAACAAATACTATGAACAATTATATGGCAACAAATTTGACAATCTAAGCAAAATGGACAAATATTTAGAAACATAGTCTCCCAAAACTGGACCAGGAAAAGACAGAAGACTTGAACAGACCAATAACAACTATGGAAATTGAAGAGGTAATCAAGACTCTCCCAGCAAACAAAACCCAGGCCCAGATGGCTTCATGGGGAAGTTTTACAGAACATTCAAAGAAAACTAACACTCATTCTCCTCAAACTAATTCAAAAAATTCAAGAAGAAGGAAGACTTCCAAATTCATTTTATGAGGCAAGCATAATTCTAATTCCAAAATGAGAAAAAGACACTACAACGAACATCAACAACAACAAAAAATCTACAGGCCACAATCCCTGATGAACATAGATGCCAAAACCCTTAACAAAACACTAGCAAATCTGATCCAGCAATACATCAAAAAAATTATTCACCATGACCTTGTGAGATTCATCCCAGGGATACTAGGCTGGTATAATATTCGCAAATCAATAAATGTGATACACCGCATAAACAAAATGAAATATAAAAACCCCATGATCATATCAATAGATGCTTAAAAAGCATTCAACAAAATCCAGCATCCATTTCTCATAAAAATGCTCAGCATTGGGGGAATAGAGGGATCATAACTTGCCATAATAAGGGCCATATGTGAAAGACAGCCAACATCATACTCAATGGGCAAAATTTAAAGCATTTTTCTTAAGAAGAGGAACAGGACAGGGATGCCCACTTTTGACACTCTTATTTAACATAGTACTGGAAGTCTTAGCCACAACAATCAGACATGAAGAAAAAATAAAAAGAATCCAATTTTGAAAGGAAGAAGTGAAACTGTCATTATTTGAAGATGACATAATATTGTACATAGAAAACACTAAAGACTCCATCAAAAATCTACTAAACTTAAAAATGAATTTTGCAAAGAGCAGCATACAAAATTAATGTCAAGAAATAGACAGCATTCTTATACACCAATGATGAACTCACAGAAAGAAAAACTAAAAAAAATCCCATTTACTATCGTGACAAAAAATTAAGATACCTAGGAATAAACTTAACCAAACAAGTAAAGGACCTATTTGCAGAAAACTACCGATCATTTAAAAAAAGAAATAGAAGAAGATATAAAAATGTGAAAGCACATACATTGTTCATGAATTGGAAGAATTAACATCATTAAAATGTCCATATTACACAAAGCAATCTATAGAGTCAATGCAATCTCCATCAAAATACCAATGACATACTTCACAGAACTAGAACAAATAATTCAAAAGTTTATATAGAACCAAAAAGACCCCGAATAGCCATAGCAATTTTGAAAAAAAAGGACAAAGTAGGTGGAATCAAAATACCGGATATTAGGTTATACTACAAAGCTACTGTAATCAAAACAGCCTGGTACTGGCACAAGAACAGGCAGATAGACCAGTGAAACAGAACAGAGAACCTGGAAATTGACCCAAGACCCTATGCTCAATTAATATTTGACAAAGTCGGCAAGAGCATACAGCGGAGTAAAGACAGCCTCTTCAATAAATGGTTTTTGGAAAAATTAGACAGATACATGCAAAAAAATGAAAGTAGACCATCAACTTACACCATACACAAGAACACAATCAAAATGGATAAAAGACTTAAATGTGGCTCGTGAATCCATAAAAATCCTAGAAGAAAATGTACACAACTAAATTTTGAACATCATACACAGCAAAATTTTCACTGATACATCACCTACGGCAACAGAAACAAAGGAATAAATGAATACACAGGAATACATCAAACTTAAAAGCTTCTGCACTGCAAAATAAACAACCATCAACATGGAAAGGAAACACACTGTGTGCGAGAGCATAATTGCCAATGATACATGAGATAAGAGGTCAATTTCGAAAATACATCGAGTACTCCTACAACTCAACAAAATAAAGACAAATAACTCAATTCAAAAATGGGCAGAGGACATAAATAGACACCTCGCCAAACAGGACATACAAATGGCCAAGCGACATATGAAGAAATGCTCAACATCATTAATCATCAGAGAGATGCAAATTAAAACAACAATGAGGTATCACTTTACACCTGTCAGATTAACCACCATCAACAAGTCATCAAACAGCAAGTGTTGGCAAGGGTGTGGAGAAAAGGGGACTCTAGTACACTGCTGGTGGAAATGCAGACTGGTGCAGCCACAATGGAAAACACTATGGTGTTACTTCAAAAAATTAAAAATGGAACTGCCATTTGACCCAGTGATACCACTTCTAGGAATATACCCCAAGATGCCTGAAACACCAGTCAGAAAAAATATATGTACCCCCATTTTCATAGCAGTACTATTTACAATAGTTAAGATCTGGAAACAGCCCAAATGTCCATCAGTAGACTAATGGATAAAAGAGCTGTGGTACATATACACAATGGAGTACTTTACAACTGTAAGAAAGAAAGATCTCTTATCCTTTGAGATGATGTGGAGGGACCTGGAGAGTGTTATGCTAAGCAAAACAAGCCAAGCAGAGAAAGACAAATATCACATGATCTCAATTATTTGTAGAATATAATGAACATAACAATCTGAGGAACAGGGTAAACCCAGAGATGTGGAAGTAGGGTGCAGATTGACAACCCTCAGAAGAGGTGGTGAGGGGGGAGAGAAGAGATAAACCACAGAACTTATATATGCCTGTACACATAAGTGATGGACGTGGACAACAAAGCTGCGCATGGGGTATGGGGGGATGGGGAAGGGGGTGTCAATGGGGAAAAAAGGAGAAACATCTGTAACAAAAATAAATTAATAACAAAAAAAAGACACTTAATATTTCCTAAATGTGATTGCCTTTGATAGACAGTAATTTAGTATTATACTTTGAAAAGTACTGGTTTTACTCCAATGTGAAGAATGCAAAATTATTCACAGGTCAGCCAAGAAAGTTAAAATTAATTTTCCCTCAATAGAGATACAGTAATGTAATAAAAATCATCTTAATGCAAAAAAGGAAAAATATGACAATGAAAAATCTCCAACATGTAAAGAAACCACTTATTTTTAGAGGCATTCCTTATCTTTGTCAATGATCATTTTCCTCTAGAATAAAGTTTACAGAATAGAAAAATGTCCCAAGTGGAATATATTCTCTTTTTTTCCCAAAGAGAGAGAATGCCATGCATTTAGAGGTATAAAGAATTACGAGGAAAATATTCATGCCTGCTCAATAGCCAATTCTGGAAGAAAAATAGGAGTCAATTGATCTCTAGTGTTTACCAAGTAACTATAAGTAGATGGCTCTCCATATGAAACTAATCCACTTAATTGGGAATATACCCTCAGAAACAATTTTTCCATTCTGACATTTCCATTATAGATTTTTCACTATAGAAATTTTCTTACATGTTTAAGACTCCCTTTTTACCTTCCATGAAACTTATAACCTAAAGAAATAGAAAGTAAAGTCAATGAAAAAACAATCTACCTCAAGTGAATGGGGCTGGTCTTCCCTTTTTTCCAATTTATAAAATGTTTTGTGTCAACTTTGTTTTATAAAGCATTGCCTACTTATTATCAAAGACAAGTAAAATATCATGCATTTGACTTTTGCTAGAAATAATTACCATAATTAAAAGTGTAATATTTTCCAATCAAAGTTTAATTGTAAATGCAGTATTTATTTGAACATTGTCATTTAAGCTGAAAAAAATGCTCAAAATAAAATAAAAATAAAAAGTATTGGAAGTGGTCTCTAAAATACTTTACAAGTTAGTTGCTGCTTTATGATTCAAAACAGATGCTCGAGCACCTCGGTTCTCAGCACCTTGTTTTCTTCATTTGGTGTTTGGTCCCGACAGTCAGATGTAAGTACAGAAAGGACTGCAGGCCATACATCACTGTTGTCACCATCTCTCTGCCCTTGGATGATAACCATGTCATTTCGAAACATAAAGGGCGAATTATGTTTTCAGAATGGGCTTGAAGTCTCTGGAGGTGTTTAAGATTTGTGTTATTTGGAAATATTTCCTCTTATTAAAAATGACCTTCACAGAATAGGTTGACCATACATTCCAATTTATGCCAACCATGCTGGTATAATTATGAATAGAGCTTTCTTTATTCTCAGAGAATGACCTGACTTGGACAATAAATTATATGTTCACTCTACCCTAATACCATATTTCTCATGGAAATTATCTAAATGGCAAAGATCTGATTAGAGTTGAAGTTTCTGGGAAATAAGACATCACTGATCTTTACCGTATGTGAAGAAATGCAAATTTTAAAAAGGCCTACTCTTAAGCAAATGGATAGAGGATTATTACTCTCTAAGCAGTCCAAAAGTATCATCAACCAGAATTGTTAGTGTGGACAGGCAAGAATTATAGTTTATCCATAAAACATGACACACTTTCTGTCTAGTTGACAGTGTTTTGCAGGCTTGATTTCTAACCATAACATTTTATCTTTGTCTTGCTTTATTGCTCTAGGTGACCTTGTAATATTTTTAGGCGAGAGGGTCTGGCCCTCTCCCAGGGGTGGCCGGCTGAGAGAGGAGGAGTCTCTGTGCTGCTGGCTTGGTGGGTGTCCCTGGCAGATCTAGGCCTGGTCCCCAGCTGGGCTCCCCAGTCAGGAGCACCAGAGCCAAAAGAACCTGCTCATGGAACATCCATCAGTGAGGGGAGACAGGGCTTCTGGCCCATGATCAGACTGGAGCCCCAGGCTGCAAATGAAGACACAGGTGTTTTTTTGTTTGTTTGTTTTTAAAATGCAAATGTAGAATGCAGGATTTTTGTTTGTATCTACTTACTGAGCGTTCAGTGGAGAGAGGGCAGTGTGGGCTGAAGGTGCCTGCGGAGAGGCTGGGGCGGGAAGCATTGGGGAAGGACATGGAAAGGTGGCCGCTGGGTGACCTGAATCCAGTCATGCCTCCCCCAAACCAAAGCGGCCATTTCTCCTAAGATGTGCTGGTCCCTCCCAGAAGCCACAGCTCAGGTAAAGGAACAGATTGCCCCACCCTCAGGAACACTGCCTGTCACACCCAGCATCTGGCCCCTTGCAGAGGAGACAGCAGTAGAAGCCAAGCCTACCAGTTTGAACAGGCTCGAGGAGCATCAGTAACTGGCTTGGGGCAGGGGGCGCTCTGCCCACTGCCCTGGGAACCTGACTGGTGCTTTCTCCTCACTGGAGAGCTGAGAGAGACTCCCAGTTTTGAGCTGATCCCACTGGACTGCATATGAGGCTCTTGCCCAGCCGAGGGCAGGGACACATTCTGGATCATCTCAGAGAGTAGCTCTTGCTCGGGGCAGAGAAACACGCTCAGTACATTCCTTGAAAACTGAACAGCACCTCCCTGCATGGGAGCCCCAGAGGTTTTATATCTCCGATTCTGCCTAAAGCCCTTTCAGAAACAGACTTCTCAGTGACTAAGATTGACAGGTGGGCCAGCAGGCAAAAGTGGACAGAGGCAGAGCCCAGGGAACCAGGGGAAGTTTGCTGACCCACCCCTGGGCCCATTGCTGCTACAAACTGGCTTTAGAGTGTGGCTTGGCCTCTCCCTCACACAACCAGTTTTGCAGAAACAGACAAAAACTATGGAGAGCTTGAAGCTCCAGGCAGGTTGCTAAGAGCCAGAGGACAGTTTCTGACTGGCAGGCACCTAAGTGGAGCAGGAGGCAAAGGGAGCTCCCAGGAGGCACTAAAACTACCGAGACCAATGCCACTTCACTTTTTTTAGACAAACACAACTTTTTTTTGTTTGTTTTGCATCATCTGTTTTTCTTTCCTTTTTAATAATTTGACACTATTTTAGTCTGTGTTTTCTTTCCCCTTTCTTACTCTGATTATTCTTCTTCCTCTTGCTGATGCTTTTTTTCTCCATTTCTAATTTTTTGCTTTTCTGCCTTATCCTCTTTGTTTCATAAAATGTTTCTTCCTCCTTCCTTTTTTTAAAACTTATCTTTATTGTTAAATGTATTACAGATGTCACCTCATTTTTTCCCCATTGACCTCTTCCTCCTTGATCCCACCCCCCCCCTACCTTCCCCACACAATTGTTTGTGTCCATTGGTTATGCACATATACATAGAAGTTCTTTGGTTTATCTCAGCCCGCCCTCCCTTCCCCCTTTCTTTTGAGGTTCATCAGTCTAACAACCAATTTCTACTTCTTAATTCCTTCATCTTTTTCACCTATCCCCTCAACCCCCATCCATCTGGCAAGAAACAAAAAGTTTTCTGCATCTATGAGTCTGTTTCTGTTCTGCTTGTTCATTTTGTTTGTAGATTCAAATGTTGATAGATATGTATTAATTGCCATTTTATTGTTCACATTTTTGTTCTTCTTCAAGAAGACCCTTCAACATTTTATGTAATATTGGTTTGGTGGTGATGAACTTCTTTAGCTTTTTCTTGTCTGGGAAACTCTTGATATGGCCATCAATTCTAAATGACAGCTATGCAGGATAGAGTAATCTTCGTCATTGGTTGTTGCTTTTCATGACCTTGACTATGTCTTGTCACTCCTTTCTGGCCTGAAAGTTTTTTTTTTTTGAGAAATCAGTTGACAGACTTATGGGAGCTCCTTTGTAGGTAATGAACTGCTTTTCTCTTGCTGCTTTTAAGATTCTCTCTTTGTCTTTAACCTTTGGCATTTTGATGATAATGTGTCTTGGTGTGAACCCTTTTGGGTTTGAGAAGATAAGCCAGGTGCAGACAACCCTCGTAGCTTGTAGTGCAGAGACCCTGCCCCTCCTGGCTTTGGTAATCCTGCTTGCCTCTTATATCAGCCATCTGCCTAAACTACAGTGGAACTAGAAAGCCCCCAAATACCTGGGAGCTTATCATGTACAAAAGGCAGCTGGAACCTGGGCGTGGGGCTCAGTTTTTGGAGGTGACTTCACTGGGCCAGCACTACTGTGCATTAAACAGTCATTTTTCTAATCCTCCAAGTGCATGCAGTCATCTCTCTCTTCCTGCCAACCAAATTTCTGCCACAACATTTTGGTGCATTGTCTGGGAAACCAACAGCCACACTGGGCTCTTGAACCACCATTGTCAGAAGCCGGCGGGAAGAAGCCACTAATTTGGAGCCCCTGAGACAGAAA
The DNA here is from genome assembly GCF_014108415.1 of Molossus molossus. Taxonomy (NCBI): domain Eukaryota; kingdom Metazoa; phylum Chordata; class Mammalia; order Chiroptera; family Molossidae; genus Molossus; species Molossus molossus. Next base: position 14,105,408 of record NW_023425346.1, read on the forward strand.
AAAAGGTGTGCAACCAGTGATTTCACTTGACCCCAACCCTTGCAGGCCCGTCTATAGTTGGCGACCACTGTGCTCAAATGGATTCCGGGGAGGACAGAAAAACCTGCCAGGAGATCAGATCGGTAAGTGTTCCCAGGGACCCAGAGGGAGTTCAGGCCCACCTCTAAGACAGAAGAGGAGCTTGATCACCTCCCAGGCTACACAGATGCCACGCAGGATTGGGAATTCCTGGGTGGAAGTTTAAAATCTGTGTGATTGTGTGTGTTTGAGTGACTGTGCCCCACAACGCCTGTTATGGAGCCTGTGTGAGTCCCAACCTGAGCATCTGTGGCAACCTCATATGGCTAAAGGAAGTGTCAGCATCTTGGGGACATTGTCTCCACCAGCAAACCGTTTCCGAGTCAGGGGCTTATACTGACCTGCCAATGCCAAGAGGCACCTAAGTCCTCATGAGGGGAGTATCCAGGCAGACAAAACGAGAATTTCCTTCTGTTTGTCTTGTGACACCGTTCACTGGGAATTTGCTTAACCACATTATGGGGGCAAGTTCCTCTAAGCCCACTGTTCAGGAATGTATAATAAAGAATTTTAAAAAGGGGTTCTCAGGAGATTATACGGTCAAACTGACCCCTGGGAAACTGAAGCTTCTGTGAATTAGAATGGCCCACCTATGGTGTGGGATGGCCCTCTGAAGGCACCAAAATCCAGGCTGTGTATAAAGTAGTCACCGGAGACACTGGCCATCTGGACCAGTTTCCCTACATAGACCAGTACTTGGAAATAACCCAAATCAAGCATTCGTGGGTCCGATTCTGTGTTACTAGTCAGGGACAGTGCAAGGTCCTAACAGCACAAGGTGAAAGGAAGACTTTACAGCAAATTAAGCGGCCTCTTATATTACAAGGGGACTCAGAAGAGGCTCCTCCGCTGCCACCACAATATGCCCAACTAACAAAGGATGGGGAGCCTCACCTGCCTAACAGTGAGAGTACGTAGGGCCCAGCAACCTGAGCCCACCAGTGACCTGGCACCGTCGGACCAGTGGACCCCCTGTGTCAACACAGACCAGTGCACAGTAGCGGAGCTGTCAAGGTGCCTGCTGTGGAACCTGCAAATGGCTGAAAGCCCAGCACTATCCCCCACAGTAGCAGCCAGATCAGAGTCAAGATATAACCCCAGCAACAGAGGCTGGGGAGCAGATATCCATCCCCAGGCAACAGAAGCACAAATCAGCAGCTAAGACTCATCTCCAAAAAAACTACAGCAAAGACTGAGCAGGAGCTGAGCCCCACTGGGCAGCAGCACTCCACAGCTGCCAGTGGCAGGACCTAGGGCTCCATAGGAGCCTGTGCAACCCACAAGAGCAGTGGGGAGCCAGGGCTCCATAGGGGCCTGTATGAGCCAGTGGCCCATAAGAGCGATGTGGAGCAAGGGCTCGAGAGGGGTCTCTGCAATCCAGCTCCCTATGGGACCTGCGGGCAGCTGGGTCTACAGAGAAGTCTGTGTGACCCAGCTGCCCACAAGATAGACATGGAGCTGGGTCTCCAGAGGGGACTGTGCGGTCCAGCTACCCATGGGATCAGCAGAAAGCAGGGGCTCCATCAGGTCCTGTACAACCCAGCGGCCCACAAGATAGGTGGGAAGCCAGGGCTCCAGTGGGACCTGTGTGACACAGCTGCCCATGGGACCAGCGGGGAGCTGGGGTTCGAGAGGGGCCTGTGCAACCCAGCTACCCACAGTGTGGGCAGGGACTGTGGCTCCAGCAGGGCCTGAGCAATACAGCTATAGGTAGCACCAGCAAACATTGAGGAACAGAGTTTCAGAGAGGCCTATGCAATCCAGCAACAACACCTACCAGGACACACCAATAGCAACCCCCAGTAGTCAGTTCTCCAGGATCTACAGAAGGCAAGAGGCGACACACAACAGAACAGTCTGGAGGCACAGCAGACTTACATGATATATGGTGAGCTGCCTACACACTCCAACATCCCTCACAAGGTCTAAAGCTACCAGAGAGCTAAAATGGGGAAACAAAGAAAAAACACCCAAAGGAAAGAAAAAGAGGAATCACCAGAAAAGAAACTACAGGAAATGGAAGAAAGCAACTTGTCAGGTAAAGAATTCAAAGCAATAATTTTAAGGGTGCTCAAACAAATTGGTGAGAACTACAAGCAACTTAATGAGAATTATGAAGAGCTCACTGGGAACTACTTCGGCTTAAATAAAAAAGTAGAAGTAATGCATAAAGAGGTAGAAGCTATACATAAAAATCAAGAGAAAATAAAGAATGACATAGCTGTTATAAAAAATACTTTAGAAGGGTTCAATAGAAGATTAGACGGAGCTGAAGACCGAATCAGTGACTTAGAAAACAAGGTAGAGAAAAACACCCAAATAGAGCAGCAAATGAAAGAAAAAAAAATGTTTAAAAAGCAAGAAAGAAGTTTAAGGAAGCTGTGGGACAATACAAAATGTAACAATATTCACATTATAGGGATACCAGAAAGAGAAGAATCAGAGAAAAGAATAGAGAGGCTGTTTGAAAAAAACGATGACAGAAATATTCCCTAAATTGGTGAAGCAAAGTGTCACATAAGTCCAAGAAACACAGAGAATCCCAAGCAAGATGAACCCCAGCAGACCCATAGCTAGGCACATCATAATTAAATTGGCAAACATTAAAGAGAAATAAAGAATCTTAGAGGAAGCAAGAGAGAGACAGAAATTTACCTACAAGGGAGCTCCCATTAGACTGTTAGCTGATTTCTCAATAGAAACACTGCAGGCCAGAAGGAAGTAGCATGAAGTGTACAAAGTAATGCAAGGCCAGGGTCTGAATCCAAGACTACTCGATCCAGCAAGGCTATCATTAAAAATTGAAGGAGAAATAAAGAACTACACAGATAAAAAAAAAAGCTAAAGGCATTTACCACCACCCAACCAGCACTCCCAGAATTACAAAAGGGACTGTTGTAAAAAGAAGAAACAGAGAGAGAGAGACAGAGAAAGAGAAAGAAACAGAAACATAGGCATAAAATTAAAATGGCATTTAGTAACTATCTATCAATAATAACCTTAAATGTAAATGGCTTAGCCCTGGCCAGTTTGTGTCAGTGGTTAGAGCATTGGACTGCAGTCCAGAGAGACCTGGGTTCACTTCCCACTAAAGGCACGTACCTTGGTTGCAGTTTGTCCCTGGCCCTGGTTGGGTCGTGTGGGTGGCGAACACTCTATGTGTCCCTTTCACATTGATCGTTCTCTCTCTTTCTCTCCCTCCCACTCTATCTGAACAAAATATGGAAAAATTCCTTGGGTGAGGATTAAAAAAACAAATAAATGTAAATGGCTTAAATGTTCCAATTAAAAGACATAAGGCAGATGACTGGATAAGAAAACATGACCCATATATATGCTATTAACAAGAGAACCACCTCACAATAAAAGACTCACAGAGAATAAAAATGAAGGAATGAAAAAATTTTTTCCAAGTAATGGAAATGAAAAAAAAAAAAAACCTGGTGTAGCAATACTCATATCTGACAAGATAGACTTCAAAATGAGGGTCATGAGAGACAAAGAAGATCACTACATAATATTAAAAGGACCAATTTAACAAGAGGATATAACCCTGGTAAACATATATGCACCAAATACGGGAGCACCAAAATATAATAAAAACCTTCTGGAGGATTTCAAGGGAGAGATCAGTAGCAATACAATCATAGTGGGTGAGTTTAACATGCCACTGACATCACTGGATAGATCTTATAGACAAAAAATTAACAAGAACATAGAGTCCTTAAAAGACAAACTAGATCAGTTGGACTTTAATGATATTTATAGAACATTTTACCCCAACGCTGCAGAATATACATTCTTTTCAAGTGCACATAGAACATTCTCAAAGATAAAGCACATGTTAGGACACAATGTAAGTCTCTACAAATTCAAGAACATTGAAATCATATCAAGCCACTTCTCAGATCACAGTGGCATGAAACTAAAACTCAATTACAATAAAAATACACTAAAACATTCAAATATTTAGAGGCTAAATAGCATTTAATTAAACAACAAATGGGTTACTAACTAGATCAAGGAAAAATTAAAAACTTCCTGGAAACCAATAAAAATGAACATACAACAACACAAAATCTATAAGACACAGCGAAAGAAGCCCTGAGAGGAAAGTTCATATCACTATAGTCCTACCTCAAGAAACAAGAAAAATTCCTAATTGACTTTCTATCCCTACAAATTAAAGAACTAGAAAGTAAACAAAAAGAAAAACCCAGAGCTAGTAGGAGGAAGGAAATAGTAAAGGTCAGAGCAGAAATAAATGACATAGAGACTAAAAAACAATTCAAAAGATCAATGAAACAAAAAGCTGGTTCTTTGAAAAGATAAACAAAATTGATGAACCTTTAACCAGACTCACCAAGAAACTAAAAAAGAGAAACCAAATAAACACAATTAGAAATGAAAGAGGAGAAGTAACAACTGACATCACAGAAATACAAAGGATCATCGAAACATACTATGAATAATAATACACCAACAAATTAGACAATATAGGAGAAATGGACAAATTTCTACAAACACACAGTCTCCCAAAACTGAACCACAAAGAGATAAAACTCTTGAACAGAACAATAACAACAAAGCAAATTGAAGATGTAATTAAGAAACTCCCAGCAAACAAAAGCCCAAGCCCGGATAGCTTCACGAGGAAGTTTTACCGAACACTCAAAGAAAATCTAATACCCATTCTCCTCAAATTACTACAAAAAATCCAAAAGGATGGAACACTTCCAAACTCATTTTATGAGGCCAGCATAATCCTAATTCCAAAACTGTATAAAGACAATACACAGAAAGAAAACTAAAGGCCAATATCCCTGATGAACACAGATGCCAAAATCCTTAATAAAATGTTAGCAAATCAGATCCAGCAATACATTAAAAATTATTCATCATGACCAAGTGAGATTCATTCCAGAAATGCAAGGATGATATAATATTTGCATATCAATAAATGTGATACGCCACATAAACAAAATGAAAGATATAAACCACATGACCATATCAATAGTCGCTAAGAAAGCATTCAACAAAATCCAGCACCCATTTCTGATAAAAACTCCCAGCAATGTGGGAATGGAGGAATTATATCTCAAAATAATGAAGGCCATATGTGAAAAACCTACAGTCAACATCATACTCAATGGGCAAAAACTAAAAGCATTCCCCTTAAGGATGGGAACAAGACAGAGATGCCCACTTTTGCCATTCTTATTTAACATAGTCTTATTTAACATAACTGGAAGTCTTAGCCACAGCAATTGGATATGAAGAAAAAAAATAAAAGAGATCCAAATTGAAAAGGAGGACGTGAAACTGTCATTATTTGCAGATGGCATGATATTGTACATAGAAAACCCTAAAGACTACACCAAAAATCTACTAGAAGTAATAAATGAATTTGGCAAAGTAGCAGGACACAAAATTAACGTCAAAAAATTAACTGCATTCTTATACACCAACAATGAACTCACAGAAAGAGAAATTTAAAAAAACATCCCATTTACCACTGCAGCAAAAAATAAATAAACATAAAAAAAATAATAAAAAGATACCCAGGAATAAACAAACTTAACCAAAGAAGTAAAGGACCTCTTCACAGAAAACTACAGGTCATTGAAAAAAAAAAAAAAAAATAGAGGAAGATATAAAAAAAGTGGCAGCACATACCATATTCATGGATTGGAAGAATTAACATCATTAAAATGTCCATACTACTCAAAGCAATCTATAGATTCCATGCAATTCCCATCAAAATACCAACAACGTATTTCACAGAACTAGAAAAAACACTTTAAAAGTTTATGTGTAATTAAAAAAGACCCCAAATAGCCACATCAATCATGAAAAAGAAGAACAAAGTAGGAGGGATCACATTACCAGATGTCAGGCTATACTACAAAGCCACTATAATCAAAACAGTCTGGTAATGGCACAAGAACAGGCAGATAGATCAATAGAACAGAAGAGCGGACCCAGAAATTGACGCAAGACAACATACTTCATTAATATTTGAAAAAGGTGGCAAGAGCATACAGTGGAGTAAGACAGTCTCTTCAATAAATGGTGTTGGGAAAATTGGTCAGCTACTTGCAAAAAAATGAAGCTAGACCACCAACTTACACCATACATAAGAATAAACTCAGAATAGATAAAAGCTTTAAATGTAATTCATAAATCCATAAAATTCCTAGAAGAAAATGTAGGCAACAAAACTTCAGACATCATACGTAGCAGAATTTTCAGACACAACACCTAAGGCAAAATAAACAAAGGAAAAAATGAACACATGAGACTACATCAAACTAAAAAGCTTCTACACAGAAAAAGAAACAACCATCAAAATGGAAAGGCAACCCACTGTATGGGAGAGCATAATTGCCAATGATGCATCAGATAAGAGATTAATTTCTAATATATATAGAATACTCATACAACTCAACAAAAAGAAGACAAAGAACCCAATTAAAAAATGGGCAGAGGAGCTGAATAGACACGTCTCCAAACAGGACATACAAATGGCCAAGAGACATGAAAAAATGCTCAATGTCACTAATCATCAAAGAGATGCAAATTAAAACAGCTATTTCCTCACACCAGAATGGTTGCCATCAAACAACAAGTACTGGTGAAGGGGTGGAGAAAAGGAGACTCTAGTATATTGTTGGCGGGAATGCAGACTGGTGTAGCTACTATGAAAAACAATATGGTGTTTCCTCAAAAAATGAAAAATGGAACTGCCATTTGACCCAGTGATCCCACTTCTAGAGTTATATCCTAGGAAATCTGAAACACCAATCAGAAAGAATATATGCACCCCATGTTTACAGAAGCACTATTTACAATAGCTAATATCTGGAAACAGCCCAGTGCCCATCAGTAGATGAGTGGATAAAAAAAGCTGTGGTACATATACACAATGGAATATTATGCAGTTGTAAGAAAGAAAGATCTCTTATCATTTGAGATGATATGAAGGGACCTAGAGAATATTATGCTAAGTGAAACAAGCCAGTCAAAAAAGGACAAGTATCAAATGATCTCATTTATTTGTCGAATATAATGAACAAAATAAGCTGATAAACAAAATAGATCCAGAGACATGGAAGTAGGGAACAGACTGACAAACCTCAGAAGGAATGAGGGTGAGGGGGTGGAAAGAGATAAACCAAAGAATTTATATGCATCTAGGCATAACCAATGGACACAAAAACAGTGCCATAAGGCAGGGGTGAGGAAAGGGTGGAACAGGGAGAAGGGTGTCCATGGGGAAAAAGGGAAAGACATCTATAATACTTTCAACAAGGAAGATTTTTTTAAAAATATTTTTTAATCTGAAAAGAGTGACAAAAAATGTTCTATAAATCTGACTCACCAATTCTAGTGGTGTAACTAAAAGCTGGTAGCTATAGCTTTAGAATATGGGTAAACTGATCTCTTTAAGCTAAAACATCACTATGTGTGCTGGGACTTGAAAATAACATTCTTCTGAACATATGTTGGTGTCTTTGCAGAAAGTGAAGAGGTAATGTGGGAAGGCAGGCTCATTCATCTCCCAATGGTGTCTCGATTTCAAGTGTGAACCTGGACCAGTGCTCTGTCTGGAAGCAAGGCTAGGCTTTCAGGTGGCCTCGCCATTCTCCTGAAGGACAACTAACACACATCAATGGTGGGGAGCAAAGAGACAGGAGATGCAGATGCCCATCCACACAGCAGCAGTGCAGAGTATTCTCACACATTATATGCAGAATACAGAACACCTCGCTTTGATGGTAACACTGAACTCAGAGAATGAGGAATAAATCTTTTTTTTTATGATTTATATTTATTAAGAATATGGTTTCAGTGGATCCCATATCAATAACCTTTCTGAATTTTTTTAAATTACTCTTTCACCTACTCAATTGAATATTAACCAATTCTCAGGGGCCCACTCTATCCAAGTTAGAAATAGTCTCGCATTCAGAGTTTTTAAAAGAAAACAGAATAGTAAATAATTGAACTCAATAAATGATAACAGATGTTGTGATTAATGTTCACAGAGAGGCAAGCAGGGGCATTGAGAAAGTCGGTTCTTTGCCTAGGTCAGAAAAAGTCTCACAGTGTACATGACATCTGAATGAGTATTTTAAGCAAGGAGCTAATTATATGCGATATTAATTTTAGAAGTAAAAATAGTATAAAAAATGTTTTTTAAATGAGCAGGATTGCAATAAAGGTATTTAACCTAGACTTAGGAAGGCTATTCTATGTACATAATATTTGAGTTAAAGTTCAAAGAATGAACAGAAGCTACTGAGTCAAGATGTTATAGATAGGGAATGATGAGAAACTGGACTACAAGAAGAGGTACAACTAGATCAAGAAGAAAATAGATCACAATACCAGATATCAGGTTATACTACAAAGCTACTGTAATCAAAACAGCCTGGTACTGGCACAAGAACAAGCATATAGACCAATGGAACAAAACAGAGAACCCAGAAATTGACCCAAGACATTATGCTCAATTAATATTTGACAAAGAAGGCAAGAGCATACAATGGAGTAAAGACAGCCTCTTTAATAAATGGTGTTGGAAAAATTGGACGGCTACATGCAAAAACAATGAAACTAGACCATCAACTTACACCATACACAAGAATAAACTCAAAATGAATAAAAGACTTAAATGTGACCCATGAATCCATAAAAATTCTAGAAGAAAATGTAGGCAACAAAATTTCGAACATCATACACAGCAGAATTTTTACTGATACATCACCTAAGGCAATGGAAACAAGCAAAAAATGAACACATGGGACTACATCAAACTCAAAAGCTTATGCACAGCAAAAGAAACAACTATCAAAATGGAAAGGATACCCAGTGTATGGAAGAGCATCATTGCCAATGATACATCAGATAAGGGCTTAATTTCCAAAACATATAGAGTACTCTTACAACTCAACAAAAGGAAGACAAAGAACCCAATTAAAAAATGGGCAGAGGAGCTGAATAGACACGTCTCCAAACAGGACATACAAATCATCAAGAGACATATGAAGAAATGCTTAACATCACTAATCATCAGAGAGATGCAAATTAAAACAACAATGAGGTATCACCTCACACCTGTCAGAATGGCCGCCATCAACAAATTATCAAACAAGTGCTGGTGAGGGTGTGTAGAAAAGGAGACTCTAGTACACTGCTAGTGGGAATGCAGACTGGTGCAGCCACTATGGAAAACACTATGGTGGTACCTAAAAACATTACAAATTGAATTGCCATTTGATCCAGTGATCCCACTTCTATGAATATACCCTGAGAAGCCTGAAACACCAATCAGAAAAAATATATGTACCCCCATGTTCATAGCAGCACTATTTACAATAGCTAAGATCTGGAAACAGCCCAAGTGTCCATCAGTAAACAAATGGATAAAAAAGCTGTGGTACATGTACACAATGGAGTACTATACAACTGTAAGAAAGAAAGATCTCTTATTCTTTGAGACAACATGGAGTGACCTGGAAAGTATTATCCTAAGCCAAACAAGCCAAGCAGAAATGACAAATACCACATGATCTCACTTATTTGTGGAATATAATGAACATAACCGTCTGAGGAATAGGGTAGACTCAGAGATGTGGAAGTAGGGTACAGACTGACAACCCTCAGAAAAAAGGGTGGGGGGGAGGGTAGAGACAAACCACAGAACTTATATGCATATACTCATAACCAATGGACATGGACAACAAAGCTGGGGATGGGGTAGGGGGAATGGAGAGGAGGGAGTCAATGGGGGTAAAAAAGGAGAAACATCTGTAACAAAAATAAAATTAAAAAAAAGAAGAAAATAGATTTTTCTTAAAGGATTTCTACCTCCCATTTATAATTGATGGCATGTAGCTCAGGGCCACCCAGTCATAGCATTCTAGGGAATACTGTTTAAATCACAGTCTAAATGAGTGATATCCTTTGCTGTTTTGTGGTGCAGTTGTACAAAGGAATCCTAGAAAGCTTTAAGAACAAAAGTCACATAATTAGATTTGGATGTCAGGTAAAGCAGTAACTTTGGCTGCATAATGAACAGTAGATTCAGATGAAGAAAGATCAGAGCCTAGAGTTCCTGATAAGACCAGTGATAGTGTAGAGAAAACTATTTCTGGGATCAAATCTTACAGTAGGTGAAACCAAGAGATGTAGAACCATGAGATGTGACAACTTGGACCTTTGAACCTGCTCTTTAGACAAGTCAGAACCTTTGAACTTGCTCTTCCCACTCCTTATTTTGCTAGTTCTTTGACTCTTCATAAATTTTACTCTTTCATCATTGATAAGTCTGACCAATCTCACCTTTCAGAGAAGGCTTTCATTGCTCCTGACAGCCTCAGTGGCAATTTACCACAAAAACAGGTCACTTAACTGGAACATTTCACACAAAATGTTACCTCCTTTCACTCTTTATCCACTTGCCTGTTTAATGCTTTTTTGGAAACACTAATTCTGAGTAGAAAGCATATTATTTATCTTTTCACAGATTTAAGTTTTTTTTTTTGTTTGTTTTTTTTTTAGTACTCAATTGAGGATATGTTTTTATTGATTTTATATAGAGAGAAAGGGAGACAAGAGAGAGAGAGAGAGAGAAACACTGATTGGTTGCGTCCCATACATGCCATGACTGGCGATCAAACTTGTAACCTAGGTATGTTTCCTGACCAGAACTGAACCCATAACATTTTAGTGTACAGGACAACACTCCGACCAACTGAACCACCCTGCTAGGGCTCTTTACAGATATATTGTTTTTCCAACCTCAACCCCTCAACAAGAATATGAGTCTCATGAGGGCTGTACTTAATCATACCATAATTATATTCATATTCATTGAAAAAAATTTAATATATAAATATTTTAAAATTATAAAAAAATAATTGTTTTGTGTTTACATGAATACATGCATGATATATTCAACATTTGGTTTCTCAAAAGGTCTTGCTTCTGTCCAGTGTTAGGTACTACATTCATCATAACTGTATTAAACATATTTCATATGTAAATAAATGTGGGTCATTTACAAAAAAGAATAAATGAATATAATAAGACTAAGTATTGTTTAATATTGGGGGCATGTGAAAAAGAGAGAGGAGTCACATAGGACTTTCTGGGTTCTAATGTGGTTGACTAGGTATACGAGCAGGTTCATGGGACTAGAATTTACCCAATGTATCTAAATTTCTTGGATACAGTTAATATACATTAAGCTTTTAATGGTGGTATCCAATTAGATGTATGAGCTTAAAATTCTACAGCAGTCTTGATTTGAGCTAAAAGTATAAGATGGTGGTTGAACATGCGTAATTGCCCGAAGAGAAAGTGTACCATAAAAATGAGACACTAGACAACACCAACATTTTTCAAAAAGGAAGAAGAGAAGTCTCTAAAGGAGTCAGAGAAGTAACCATCAGAGGGATAAGTGGTCAACCAGAAGAGTGCAGGTCTGGGAAGATAGGAGCATAACAGAGTCCAGAGAGAGGTGGTGGCCAAGTTCATCAAATGCTACCAAGACAGCCAGTAAAAAATAAATCTGAAAAATAACATGTATTAGTACTGCAAATGTTTAGTACTTAGTACTGCATACTGACTTATGTTTTTTTTAGATAAATAACTGCTGATTTATCATTAGAAAATATGCTTTGAAAACAAATTTTGAGATAGATATATATTTGTGCTACTCAGAATATATATGTACTGACTTAGGTTAGAGAAGGGATACTGGAGGGCAACATCAGGTTTCCTACCTATCAGCTAAATTACCATGGTCATACACTTACTTCTCTGTGACTCAGTTACCTCATTTGAAAAATGAAAAAAAATATAACAGCACCTATCACATATATTTTATAAGAATTAAATGCGATAATGCATGAGATATTTAGCAAATGTATGGTTAAGTAGACTGTATCTCTCCAGTTCCCACCAACAGACTTTTAATCTGCTGATATCCTCTGCCAAAATGTAGCAAGTGAGACACATGACCTTTGCAGACAGAAAGACCTGACTTGGAATCTCATGTCTGTACTTCAAAGTTATAAAGATCCTGGGAAAGTTAATAAACCTGCAATTCGAAAATTGCATAAGAGATATGTTTTATTTTATTTATTTTTTTATAGTGTCCCAGGTGACTTTTTTCCATATGATATTTTTTTCTTATTTTATTTTTTTATCACCATTTATCCTCCTTATACCCAATTCTACCCTCCACCCACTCCTCTCCCCTCCACAATCACCACACTGTTATCCATGCCATGCCCATACGTTTCCTCTCTTTTTTTTCTTTATTGATTTTAGAGAGAAAGGAAGGAAGAGAGAGACAGAAACATCAATGAGAGAGAACAGCAATTGGCCAAGTCCTGCATGCCCCCACTGGGGATTTGGCCCACATCTCAGCATGTGCCCTGACCGGGAATTGAACCAGAGACTACTTAGAGCATGGGTTGATGCTCATTCACTGAGCCACACTGGCTGGGCTCTTTTTTTTTTTTTTTTTTCTTTCTTTCCATTTTGCTCAGTTCTTCCACTCTATGTAATGACACCTCCCCCATCATAGCTATTTGCTGTTCTCTATGAGTCTCTCTATTTTGCTTATTAGCTTAGTTTGTTCATTAAATTCCACAGACGAGTGAAATCATAAGTTTCTTGTCTTTCTCTGACTGCTTATTTCACTTAACATAATATTCTCCAGGCCCATCCACACTGTCCCAAAGGATAAAATGTTCTTCCTTTTTTACCACAGAGTGGTATCCCATGTGTAAATGTACCACAGTTTGTTTATCCACTCATCTATGATGGACATTGAGCTGCTTCCAAATCTTAACTATTGTAAATAACACTACAGTGAATAGAGGTGCATATATTTTTTTTGCATTAGTGTTTCAGATTTTTTTGAACAAATACCCAAAAATAGAATTGCTGGGTCATAAGGCAGTACCATTTTTAATTTTTTGAGGTAACTCCATATTGCTTTTCACTATGGTTACAAGAATCTGCATTCCCACCAAAAGTATATCAGGGTTCCCTTTTATTCACATCTTTGCCAACACTTGTTTGCTCATTTATTGATGATAGTCATTCTGACAGGTGTAAAGTGATACCTCATTGTGCTTTTAAATTGCATTTCTCTGATGATTAGTGATGCTGACAATCTTTTCATATGTCTATTAGCCATCTGTATGTCCTCTCTGGAGAAGCGTGTAATTAGGTCCTTTGCTCATTTTTTAAATTGGATTGTTTGTTTTCTTTTGGTTATGAGTTTTATATATTCTTTATAAATTTTGGATATTAACCGCTTATCAAATATGTAATTGGCAAATATGTTCTCTCATTTAGTGGGTTGTCTTTTCATTTTGTTGATGTTTTCCTTTGCTGTTCAAAATCTTTTTAGTTTGACATAGTCCCATTTGTTTATTTTCTGTTTTGTTTTGCTTCCTTTGCCTGAGTAGATATGTCAGAAAAACATGTTGCTACAAGAAATGTCTGAGATTTTACTGCCTATGTTTTCTTCTAGTATTTTTATAGTTCAGGTCTTACATTTAAGTATTTAATTTATTTTGAGTTCATTCTTATGTGCAGTGCAAGAAGGTAGTTTCATTTTTTGGCACATATCTATCCACTTTTTCCAACACCATTTATGGAATCAGTTTTATTTTCATACACCAATAATAAACTATTAGAAAGGAAAACTCAAAAAAATTTGCCATTCACAATTGCTTCAAAAATAATAAAATACCTAGGAATCCATTTAACTAAGGATGTAAAAGATCTGTACTCAGAAAATTATAAGGCACTAGAAAGAAAATGAAGAAGATACAAGTAAATGTAAGCATGTACCATGTTCATGGATAGGAAGAATTAACATTAAAATGTCCATAGTACCCAACCCAGTGTACAAATTCAATATAATTCCTATCAAGATATCAATGGTGTATTCACAGAACTAAAACAAATATTCCAAAAATTTATATGAAACCACCAAAAAACCCCAAATAGCTACAGCAAGGTTGAGAAAGAAGAACAAAGTTGGAGGAATCATGCTACCTGATGTCAAACTATACTACAAGGCCATAGTAATCAAAACAGCATGGTACTGGCATAAAAACTGAACTATAAATCAATGGAAGAGAATAGAGAGCCTAGAAATTAACCTATACCTTTATTGTAAATTAATATTTAACAAAGGAGGCAAAAATATACAATGGGCTAAAGATACCCTATTCTGTGGGGTTGGGGGTTTGGAAGATGGGCTATTTAAACCTTGTGTAAAGCACTCTCAACCTTTTGTTAATGCATTCTTGAAATCCTAGCCTGGGGGGAAACCTGGCCCACCCATGTGTATTGGGTGCTTCATTTGCATGTGAATAAGGCTTTGTTATCTTTTGGCTTCAAGGTCTCTTCCCATAAAAAGCAGGAGACAAAGCTAGGGTATATGTTTGCAGTAATGCCATCTTACGGAAATAATTTTCTTAAATCCACTTGTGACCTGGGGGTACCAATCTGCAAATAAATGGGACTGTGTCCAGAGAACTGGAGCATTTGCTACCTTGCATAGCTCCCCCTCACTCCAAGCAGCAAGTGCTTGTAGTTTCATTGCATTGCACCAATCCTGTCAGGCCAAGAGATGGCACTATTCAATAAATGGATGTGTTTTTAAAAAGATAATAGGAGGCACTTTATTTCTCTTCTCATATATTTTTGACCCTTACCATTTCAGTGCATGCTCTGAATCCTACCTCATTTACCTATGTTGCTCTGCCCTAGTGATTTGTTGGGCCTTTCTTTCAGCAATCCATAAAATCATTGGTAATTAATGTCCCTGGATTTACTTTCAAACCAAGGACTAAGTCCACCCCTCTCCCACCTGCAGGCAGGCATGGCAGTATCTCTGAAGTGTGTGTTCTATCCCATTTTCCAGAGCTCCTCAGAGGGATTAAGCTCCAGCAACCCTTTAGTGTGCCTTTTCTTTCCCATCTCACTTTCTCCCTACTTTCTAAACTCATCTCCCAAGTAATCTATTGCTACTCAAATCCATTCCTCAGAGTCCACTTTTGTAGGAATGCAAAATTCGAAACTAACGCATTGGCTCTCAATGTTTAAAGAGGCTCAGAGAAGAAGGTATGTTAGCAATATCTATCTGTTCAAGTTGTTAGGAAAGGATTTGTTGAAAATGGAGGTTTGGGTTGGGAAAGTGAAGTGAAAAAGAAGGAGCAAAATATGGGATTATTGAGTCTATGTAGAGAGTGCTGTTGTAACACAGTGCAGATTTTAGATGATGGAGAGGCAATAATTAGATAAAAAAAAAGTTGGAGGCACTTAGCCACAAAGAATTCATGGACACCAGGCACAGAACTGATCTGATGATACAAGAGCACAAAAATTTCTATCCACCAAAGACCAAAATATATTCTATCAGCATATATAAATCAGAAACCATAGATACATTATGTCAATGTGAGCCTTCAAATATTTCCTGGGTGCTTATTCAACACCAGGCTACATGCATTGGAATTTCCTGAACTTCATTGATGAGTATGAAACTTCCACCTGATCAATCATCAAATAGAAACCATCATGCCAAGAACTTCTAAAAATTTGATAGAGCATCCAAGCATCTGTTTTTCCTAGAAATCTCTTTAGCAGCAAATCACAGAAAGAAAACACTAAACTCTATGAGAATGAAATTCCTTGATGTCATGGCTAAATATGGATTCTCTCAGTGGCAAAGTATGAAAGTCCTGAAGCAGCCACGGTTATAATCATTAAACAAACTGAACACATTCTTTGCTTTATGTCCCATTTCATACAATTGATTTACTAACTTCGCTATGCCTTGTGGTAAAATTATTCCTAAAATTACCAGCTGTGATACTGTTATTATGATGGAATGAAAAGTGATAGAAGTGGTAAAATAAAACCAAACAAACAAAACACAAGATAACATGTGTTCAGAATTTTTAATGCATCTAACTCTGTTAGGCATACCAATATCTCTATTTCATAATTTTATATAAATTCACAAATATAGTTGGAATATATATCAATACACATAGCTTTATGAAAGAAGCTCAATTAGTCTTATTTTACAGAAGAGTAAATTGAGGCTCAGCACAATTAATTTACATTCTCAAGATCACTATAAATTTGACGTACAGACATGAGATTCCAAGTCAGGTCTTTCTGCCTGCAACACACATGCTTCTCACTTGCTCCATTTTGGCAGAGGTATCAGCAGTTTAAAAGTCTGTTGATGGGTATGTATGCATAACCAATGGACACAGACAACAATGCTGGGGGGCTGGGTGTCAGGATGGGAAGGAGGGTGTCTGGGGGGAAAAAGGAGAAACATCGGTAATAAAAATAAATTAATAAAAATTGAGAGAGAAAAAAGTCTGTTGATGGAAACTGGAGAGATACAGTCTACCTCACTACACATGTGAAAGAAATATATAAAATTATAGTTATAATGATGTGTTTTCTAGTAGATTTCACAAAAATATATACTCTAGGCTGAGGGCACTTAGTCAAAACACATTTGTAAAATGATCCTGCAAATAGTTAACTAGACACTCATAAGAAAAATCATCACACTGCTCTATTCTAATTAAACACTCAAGTTTGCCGAATGACTTTCCATCTTTGGTCCAGGGGAAAAAATCATGTCAAATAGTCACCAAATGCTTATAGTATTGGGTATTATTTTTGTAAATGAGATTCAGTTGGAATATTTTATGCCTCATCAAGATGTTAATTTGGTCATATTAAAAAGAAATCAAGTGAAGCACATAGTTAGAGGCTGATGGGATATAAAAATATGAATTTTGGTTAGGCACATATCTCACTGTTTCTGTATAGTTCCCTGAGAAAGGCCACGGGGAAGTATTACCAGTGGGCATCATTTTCTTTCCCTATTTTAATCTATCTCAGATACCTAAACATGTATTCTGAATAGTTACATTTTCTCTACCACATGAACAGCATCCCATTTCTGGATATTTATCAGAAAAATAATTGAAATCAAGATCTTAAAGAGATATTAGCACTCCCATATTCATAGCAAAACTATGCACAACAACCAAGATGTTGAAATAACCTGAAAGTCCATTGATGGACAAAGGAATAAAGAAAACATAGTGTAAATACAAT
Organism: Molossus molossus; assembly: GCF_014108415.1. NCBI lineage: Eukaryota > Metazoa > Chordata > Mammalia > Chiroptera > Molossidae > Molossus > Molossus molossus. The sequence goes on from NW_023425346.1 coordinate 14,122,676, forward strand.
AGAATCTTTTGCAGCCTCAAAAATAGAAGAAATTCTGCAATATGTGACAACATGGATGAAACCTGAAGACATTATGCTTACTGAAGTAAGCCAGTCACAACAAGAGAGATTCTGCATTATTCTGTGCGGTATCTAAAATAGTCAAGTTCACAGAATCAAAGAATAGAATGGTGGTTTCCAGGAGTTGGGGGCAGTAGGAAATGGGAAGCTAATCCAAGGACACATCACTTCAGAAAAGCAAAATAATTATGTTCTAGAGATCTATTGTACAGAATTGTACCTGCAGCAAGTAAAAATGTATCGTAAACAAAGATATATGAGGATAGACCTTATGTTAAGTATTCTTACTAGAGTAATAAAAATTCATAAAATGAAAAAAAAAAAAGACAAGCAAAAAAACTCATAAATTAATATATATGAAGATACCAAACTGAGAGTCAAGAGATATGTATTTTTGATTTGGTTCAAACCTTAACTTTCTATTCAACCTTGAGTAATATTAGAGCCCAAAGAAATCTTGGAGACCATCAAGTTTACTGTGTTCACTTTCCAGACAAAAACACATTAGAGACTCCTGCATGTGAAGTGATTGATTCAAGGCAACCCAACAAATCAGAGGCTGGCATAACACAAGACTTCTGACTTCAAGAGTAGCACTTTGTAAACATTATGATATGACTGCTACAACATGATTCCAAAGTTCAATTCTAAAATTAAATCATTCTAGGATATTCTTCTATCTGCAAGCTAAATAGATGAAGCGTAAGAGAAGTTTGAAACCATACATATTTTCTTTGAAGAAGTTAAAAAGTCACATTGTTATAAAGGAATTTCACCTGAAGAAGAAAAATAAAATAGATCAGTTACATACTCAAAGACTGGGACAGATACTAGCATGTCACGAACAGGCTATGAGGGTAGAAAAAGTAAAGTTTCAGAATGGGGCTTTGCACGGAAATGTTGGCAAAGACATAATTATTGTGGCTCTGGAGTCGACTCCCTAACATAGTATATTTCCTTCCCTTGAAAATATTAATTTACTTTTTGAAATGTTCATTGCTTAAATTAAGATTAGGTTTTGTAATGTGTTCCCACATAATTTGTGCAGGAGAAAAATATGCTCTTTCCCTGACGTGCAGAATACTAATTTGAAAATGACCTATTTTCTTCAATCATTTTACATTTCATTCCCCTACTGAAAAGTAAAGATGTTGGTTATTTTCCTCTTTAATTTCCTGCATGAAGATTTTTTTAATGCACCATCATATAAGAATATTAGTCACACAACACAGCTTTTATTAAAATTCTATTTCCTTTTTACTGTGAGGATGTATGCTACATTGATTTGATATAATATAGATATCTAGAAGGAAAGATCTATCTCTTAAGATGCTAATTTCCAGCCATTGTCAAGTGGGTGAATTCATTTCCTGATATGCCTAGGAATATCAATATTCCACTAAGAGGTATGCTTTCTAAAGACATTTATTTTGGCCACTATTATTGTTTCCCTCTATTTCTTTCTTCCTTTTCTTTTCTTCCTTTCTTCCCTCCCTCCCTCTCTCCTCCCTCACTCCCTTGTTCCTTCCCTCCTTCCTTCCTTCTTTCTTTCACCCTTTTTTTTTTTCTTATTAGATTTTCCTCTACCATCTTACTCAGTAGTTGTAGTTTTGCAATTCTCTTAAAGACATTAATATAAAATGGCCAATTCCAACTACTCATATCCTGCTTGCACCATCTTAGTGGTCCTGGGTAGCAGATAAACAGAATTTATGAGAGGCATATACTTTATCCTCAAGTAACTCAAGACCCCCTTCAGTAATTAAGCTGCTAAATATTTACAAGCATTTTAAGAAGAGAAGGTCTAAGTCTTGTCTAATTTAAATAACTAACCACGAAACTTGATACTTTTTAAATACTGAGGCCTCTGCTTCTGGAGCTCCTTGTTGGCTCTGTTGAGACTGGTTTTAGAAATGCATCTCGTCACACACACACTGCTTGTGGTCATTAGCCTCCAAGATGACTCTGTGAAATTCTCCTCCTGGTATTCTTACCATATCACGTCTTCTCTAACCCTGAATTTAGAGTTGATCTCCAGAGCTAATAGTTTTTATTAAAAAAATTGTGAAGTCTGAAACTAGTCATTGTGACATTTCCTCTATTGTAGGCTTTCTCTTGAATCACTCACTCTGGAGCAATGGCAGCCACCACATTGTGAGTCTGAAACGACCTTAAGGAGAGGCCCATGTAGGGAGACTGAAGCCACCCTCCAACAGACCACCTGCCACCCACATGAGTGAATCCTTTTGGAATCAAATCCTTGAGCATTAGTCAAGCATTAATGACTACAGGCCTGGATAACATTTAACTCTAACTTCATGAGAGATCCCATCCACACAGTTAAGCCACTTTCATATTCCTGACCCATAGAAATGAGGTGAAATAAATCTTAAATGCTGTTTAAGGTATTAAATTTTTAGATTATTGGTTATATAGCAATTGATAACTATTACACAGCATTTTCTGATTTAAAAATTTTATATATTCTCTACTTTTGTCCCAGTAAAGATGAGAATGTAGCTCACATTCCCATCTCCTAATATTTCCTGTCCACTCATCGAATATAAGTCGCTACTCAGTAGTTTCACTATTTCATGAAATACTATCCAGGGCTGAGCCACTCAATATATTTTTTACTTGAAACAATTTTGATTTCACAAAAGCAAATAATTCACTTTTTAATTTGTTTTTACTATTCTATGTAATGAAAACTAATTTATTTCCAAACTCTCCCATTGGATTTTAAATATCACAACCAGCTCTTATATCCTATCACTGCTTGTTTGCTTATTGTTTGTTTGTTTATTTATTTATTTAATCTCATCATCTCTGAATCACTCACATTTAAGAAAGTGTCACCAAAGGCTGATTGGAAATTCTTATCGCAGACCCAGTTTGAGGAATAATGATTCTCCCTATAGAGCAACCAGGCAGAGTCATTTTATTTTAGTATAACTATGCAGAGATATCTGTGCATCTTTTCTCTTCAACTGCTTCATTTTCAGATAAGAGCCTTCCACATTCCTTCTTGAGATAGTGCAATAAAGATTTTTGGATCACAGCTGAGGAAAGAAGTTGGAGATGTGTCATCATGCAGAATAAAGACTTTAGCTATTATTTTCTCCATGTTTAATAATCATTAATGCCCTCACATGACTTGTATCCAAGGCCAAATAGCACAAAATATGTTTTTATTCCACCATGTTTAATCAGAAATCCAGGCCATTCAATTCTGGGAAAAAATCTCTATGCGTTGAAATAGTTACAATAAATTATGCTTAATTTAACTAATCTCTGCATGATTCTACATATTAATTCTGGGTCTCTGTCCTGGTTGCAATATGTGATATACCAACATGGGCCTGAAATTTTTATATCACACCCATTAAACTGTCTTCAGATACCATATTTCAGACACTTTGAAGATATACCTTGGTCCATGTACTATACTAGACATAAGATAAACATGCAATAGTGAATAAAATAGGTGTAATGTGGAGCTCACAAGCTAGTGTAAAAGATATGAATTAAATAATAAATGAGTTGATATTATTAAATTGTAATAAGTACTAAAGGACATAAGAAAGGTAGAATGCAATGGAAGCATTATCTGTTTTTATTTTTAAACACTGCTTCTACACATGCTACCTAAAATGATTTGAGGATGTTTTCAATAGCCACATCATGTTATCTGGCTCATGTTGTGCTAAAAGCTCTCTCTTTTTTTCTTCTTCACATAAACAATTGTTAAATATCATCTCTACCTAGATATTTGTATAAATATGGTCATTTTCATTTGTGCGTTGCTACTAATTGTGAACTTTTATATCTACATTAAATTTCCTCATGTGAGAAGAGATTTAATTTATTACACTGTTGAGATATATTTGAACTAATTTGTTTTGTTTTGTTTTCAAATATTTTGGCCAAGTGCCCCACAGTTACGTAACCTCCAAAGTCATTCACAAGATGATAAAGCTATAAGAGTACATCATTTCATTAATCAACTGTAGGGTTAAGAATTTTTAAATATTCTTTTGTGAATCTTTGGTTTTCCTTCTTATAGCTATTTTCTTCTTCACTTTTATTCATTTATTTTTTATAGAACTCTTAAAAGGAAATACAGTCAACCCTCGTTTATTGTGGTTAATCAGTTCGATAAATGAATTTCCACGAAGTATGATTCTTTATTTATAAATTGAATATTTTCACAGTTAGAGCATAGAAAACTTATTTACAACCTTCTAAATATGTTTTTAACATTATTAGAGCCCTCCAGACATGAAATAACACCCTTTAGTCACCATTACACTCGTATTACCCAATATATTTGACAAAATAAGACATATTAGATATTACAAATATCATATTATTGTACATTTAATTACACACACACACAGTTCTTACACACAAACACTAACCTATAAAATAGTGCAACTTGTTCAATGATGAAGCAATGAGATGAAGAGATGTACTGCACAGCAAAGAACAGCAAGGTTAAGGCTCCTCTGAAGACATGACCTCAATAGGATAGTCTTCAGGTGATGCTGTATCTTCAGCAGGTTCATTGTCATTGTCTTCTGCTGAAGGAGCACTAGGAGTAGGCAGTGGGTATCTGGGTGCACGGCTGAAGAACATCCTGATACGCAGTTGCTGACGCTGTCTTTTCATATGCGTGAGGAGGCTTTTGTAGGGTTCTATCGCTCCATCAAATGCATCCCAGAACTGCAATGCACACATCATTTGTGGGTTCCATTCGCCAATCATGTCCTGTACTTATCTTAATAGTTCTCATGACGTGTGAGAGACACTCAAGTGAAAGGCTGCCTTCATCCTCCTGACCTCCAGGAACCTCTGGCTGCTCTTCTTCCTCCCCACTTACAGACATAGTCATCTCCACCAGATCCTAGTCAGTTAAGGCATCCAAATGTGTCTCCAGCAGCTCATCCACATCATCACAGGTCATATCCGTAAAACCTCCTCCCAGCATCTGGGCTAGCCTAACTACCTTATCCACTGCCGAATGGCTTATATCCTCTGGGGTGAATCCTCTGTAGTCATGGACAGTTTCAGGCCACAACACCTTCCAGCTGGCCTTCACAGTCTCCGTCTTTATGTCCTTCAACATGGCCTGGATGTTCTTCAGACAGGTCGCAATGTTATACTGCCACCGGTACTCCTTCAGCAAGAAGTTCTCCTCAAGGTCCATGCTGTTGACGAGGTGCTGCAGGGTGTTTTTCATGTAGAGGGCCTTGAACGTGCAAATAATGCCTTTGCCTTGATCCATGGGCTGGATCAGTGAAGTGGTATTGGGAGGAAGGAACTCGATCTGCACACCATCGCAGGATAGGTCTTGCGCATGACCTCCAGCATTGTCCATGAGAAGGACATTAAACTCAAGTCCCTTCTCTTCAAGATACAGCTGACTTGGGGGATGAAGCACTTGTGGAACCAGTGGGATGACAGCTGCTTCATGATCCCGCCCTTGTCGTTGTGCATCCAATGCACTGGCAGCAGGTTCTTGTTTTTATTCTTCAGGGCCCTAGGGTTCTTGGCCTTGTAGATAAGGGCAGGTTTGAGCAAAAATCCCTCAGCATTTCCACACATAACAATACTCACACGATCCTTATATGCTTTGAAGGCACGGACCTTGGCCTCATCCTTGAAAATGAATGTCTGGGAAGGCATTCTTTTCCAGAACAGTCCTGTTTCATCCATATTGAACACCTGTTCTGGATGATAGTCACCCTCCTCAAGAATTTTCTGGAATGTGTTGTTCACATAGTCCTTTGCTGCTGGCTGGTCAGCAGAGGCAGCTTCTCTGTGGAGAACGATACCCTTCAGAAGATACCTCTTCTGGAACTTCTTGAACCAACACTTACTCACCATGAAACATTGCAGAAGAGTGTCCTGGTTGAGGTTTGTCTGCAGTAAGGCACTGATAAAGCTGCCTCGCCTTCTCCCAGATGACCAGCGAATCCAATGAAATGTTTTTCTTGCAGCTGTCACTGATCCAAACAGCTGGGGCAGACTCCATTTTCACTATGAACTTATTACGACTTGTCACAATGCAATTTGCTTCCTTGTTGAAAGAGACAGTAGCCATTGCATGGATGTTCTTTTCATCTTTACAGATGGAGCGAACGTTAGACTCATTCAATTCGTAATGGCAAGGAACCTCCACGATTTTCTTGCCATCTTTGATAATATCCAAGAGTTTCACCTTCTCATGGATGGTAAGCATCTTCCTCCGGTGCTTAGTTTCATCATCAGAAGGCTTAGAAGAGGCAGCATGTTTAGAAGGAATCATGGGGCTTAGATAAAAGTTCTCAGAAATCACAAACACTTACAAGAGCAAAGATGCTTCTGATGCATAGTGATGTAGAAGTGTGTATGAGATAAATGAACTTGCATGAGGCTGAGCCAATCAGTGGCCAGAATAGAAAGAGGATGGTATAGCCAATCAGTGAACAGCATGCTCTGATTGGCTTAATTTCACCACACCTGATTTTTTGGAAAATAGTTATTGCCCACACACAAGGAGTGGTCAAGCGGTTGCACCTGACATTGAGGAATATGCGAGGGTGCTCGACTACATAGGCCAACAGCCCATATGTACAGTAATTTTAATTTTAATTGTAAAACAGGGGTGTATAATTGACTTACACAACCGAGTGCATGCTGTATTGTTTTCACTGTCTCAATCGACTTTTTAATGAATATATTTGAACAAACTGCGATACAGTGAAGCCGGGAAAGTCGAAGGATAAAGTGGCAAGGGACGACTGTATATTTAAAAAATTGGTCAAACTGTTCTGTTAGTTATTATTTTAAAGAAATTTGCAGAGCTGTTATAAATTATTCTTTTTTAATAATTCAGGTTATAGCAAATGGGAATTTTTAATATGTATGTAATTGTTTTAAAGTATCCATTTAAAGAGAATAAACTGTGCAGTGAAGAAAGCAGTTTAGGCATTTACTATAACTGAATTATTCCATAAGAATAATCTGCCTCACTTTTAGATAGTTTGGAGTCACAGACCACTTAAGAGCCATCTCTGCCTTGAAGGACAAAGGAACTGAATTGCATTGTACCAGTTCTAGTAGAGGCAGAAGAGGTACATGGAAAGCTCTCCTTTCTCTTCTTTGTGTCTGATATGCTTTCACCACTTCTTATCCCCCAAAATAGTGAAAGACAAGAATTTTTATGGGCTTAGATAACAGGAACAAATATCTTATTTTTACTGTGGAAATATTTACATCAGCCTCTCACCAGGCAAGCAGAAACCTCCTTGAGAACCAGCCCAGGAAACCAGCACTGGCATGCACATCCTGTGCTTTTAACTTTTTAATATTTTATCACAGGGATGAATGGAACGTACTGATGATCCCCCTCTTCTCACCACTTGAGGGATATCCCTGCAGAAACCCTGGCTCATCTGCACTGAAAGGCTTTGCCATCAGAGAGGTGAGCGTCCCTCAGCCACGTGTTTCAGTAACTGTGATGTGCTGTCAGACCCAGCACTCCAGCTCTCCAGAGAGACGTGGGAGAAACAGCCCGGATGAAGCTAATCAGTGTGCAGTGACAAGTCACACAGGACGAAGTACTAAACAAAAAGATAAGTACAAATACACACACACACACACACACACACACACACACACCCCTTGCCCTGGTTGGTTTGGCTCAGTGATTAGAGCGTCAGTCTGCGGTCCAGAGAGACAGAGAGACCCAGGTTTGGTTCCCGCTAAGGGCACGTACCTTGGTTGCAGTTTGTCCCCAGCCCTGGTTGGGTTGTGCAGGTGGCAACCACTCGATGTGTCCCTTTCACGTTGATATTTCACTCTCTTTCTCTCTCCCTCCCACTCTATCTGAACAAAATATCGAAAAATGTCCTCAGGTAAGGATAAAAAAATAAAAATAAATAAATAAACCTCATGTGAGGATATGTTTTCATTGATTTTTTGAGAGAGAGAGAGATTGATCAGTTGCCTCTTGTATGAGCCCTGATGGGGAATGAAACCATCAACCTTCTGGAGCATGGGACAATGCTTTAATCAACTGAGCCAGCCACCCAGACAGGGCGGCTTATTTGTATTTTTAAGTAGTGTTTCTGGTTTAGTTTGGTTTTGCCTTCTACACTTACAGTTTCTTTTTTTCTTTATTGGTTTTTAGTGAGAGGGGAAGGGAGAGGGAAAAAGAAATAGAAACATTGATGAGAGAGAACATCAATTGGCTGCCTCCTGCATGCTCCCCACTGGGAATTTGACCCACAACTTGGGCATGTGCCCTGACAGGGAATTGAACCAGGGACCTCTTGGTGCATGGGTTGATGCTCATCCACTGAGCCACCCCAAGCCGGCACAGTTTCCATTTGAATCTAAGTTTTAGATAAAATAATGCTTGAGATGTTAAAGAAAACTTTTGAGATTATATTCTATTTTTTGTAGTTTTCAAAAATAGAAGTGTGAGAAAATATTGAGAAATAAATGTGTAATGCTTGAATTTTCCCTGTAGAATCTGAAAAAGCATTTTTCTTCTCTCAGGAATTAATATTATATCTCAAATTGTTAACATGCTTGAAAAACCTTTACTGAACAATTATTTCTTAGACAATAAAATTTTAGTTTTGTGAGTGAGTAACAGCAGGCTTAATAAAATTGTGAATTGGGAATCTACATTTTTAACTTGTCAACTTTAATTTTAGCTACAATTCTTTATATTACCAACAAATCTACACCACAAATTTGAGAGCCGCAGTATCATCTAATGATATATAAAATAACAAAGACATTCAACTTTGAAGACATGATGTCTGGGTTTGAATCTCTGTGTGACTTTTAATAAAATGTTTAACCTGTCAGAGCTTACTTGCTGATTCTCCATAATAATTTCCATTCGTACTGTTATTGGTAAAATGAAAGAAAAGATGATCCTATTATCACATAGCAGGTATTCCATAAATATTTATTGAACTTGAGTTTTAAAAGCAAGGTAAAAGTTCCTGTTCTTAAAATAAGTTACTTTGGTAAATTTTACTTTCTTTGATCACAAGATGGGAATATTCTTGACTGGAATGCATCATAATTTGACACTAGGTAGAAACTTTGCTCATCTGCTCGCTTTCTCTTTCTTCTCTTCCATTTCTCTCATTCAAAGTTTAATCTATACTGAGGATAAGGGAAATCAAGGTCAAATGCCAAGTCCTTCACTTAAACTTGAGAAGAAATATACTTCTCTTGAGCACAATATTGACAGAAGTAGAATATGAAAAAAAAAAAACTAGATTCTTGCAAAACTAAGAAAATATTTACCAAAAAAACAACAACAAACTAAAAATCTAAGAATACTGGAATAAAGGCTCTTTGTTAAAGCTAAATAAATAGCTAAAATAAAACCTCACAGTTGAGAAGATTATTCAGTTAGCATGTAGTGTCATTAAGTCACTGAATCTAGTGGGGCTTCAGTGGTAGTCTCACTTAGATTCCATGATGGGCAAAACACCTTCTGAAAACCACGGGTTAAATAAATGGCAAACCAACTAATGCATAAGCCATTTTCCAGAGGCAAAGAATGACAAAAGATGCAGACACAAGGGGAGAGTCACAAATCTTTGATCAATTCAATACCATTTTAGGATTCTTGGCAAGAAAAGAGGGCTTAAGAAATGATAAATCCACCCTGGCTGAGTGGCTCAGTTGGTTGGAGCATTCACAGTATACCAAAAGGTTGCAGGTATGATCCCCTGTGGCAGAGCGTACAGAAGGCAACCAATCAATGTTTCTCTCTCTCTCTACACCGCCCCCAACTTCCTCTCATTCTAAAAATCAATGAAAACATATCCTTTAGTGAGGATTAAAAATGATAAATTCAAATGACATATTTTAAGATAATTCTGAATTATATACATGTCAATTTCAATTTCTATGAAGATATTAAGAAAAGGAAAAAAAATGGGATTTTTTTCTGGGAGATGGAGCATGTGTAAAATTATGGCATGTGCAGTTCCTTATCAGTTCGTCTACTTGCACAGAGGCCTTGAACAGCCCAGCAATTAGGACCCAGCATGCTTACCTCTGGATGTTTGACAGTGAAATAATTTTAATATCGGAGAGCCCAAAACTTTGCGCATGTGCTGTGACATTAGAACACATTTTCTTTTTCTTTTTTCCTATGCCTTCTTTCACCTTTCTTTCCACCTTTTCTCCTCTTGTTTCTACCCTTCTACCTCTTCTACCATCTTTATTTTTTCTCCCAGATTACAAAATTTAAATATTAAAAAAAAAAAAAAATGACTGGCTCCCTCGTTTGTAAACATCACAGGAGAAGTTCAACAGAAAATTACTTAGGTGCAAGCAGAACCTATTTATCATGCCTCAGTAAGACTGCAAATACTAAAATATATACTATACAGTTAATGTATTTAGAAAAAAATACAAGGGTTTAGAATTTGAAAAATAGGACATTAATGAGGATCTGGCTAGATTAGGAAACAGAGTTTATTAGAGAAGCAATAACTTGTAATTAAACTTTTATCTTCAACATTCAGGGAGATAGTATGAGGTTATAAAAAACATTTTGCTCAAAAATTGTGACATTACTGCTCAAAAATTGTGTCCTCTTAGAAAAATTATGGTACACAATCCTTTAACTCATAGTCTTCTCAGCATTAAAATGGGAGACACACACAACTAGTATGTTTCTTATCAGCTTTAAAAGGTATAAAATATTTGGCATCTCCAACAGTTATTACACACAATCAATGCCTTTTAACCATCATCTGCTCCAAAAAGATAACCCCAAAATTTGATTATTTTCCAAAGGTATATCAATAACCTAATTCTGTATAGCAGGAGAAAACTGGTGATTGTTTATCTCTCTTATTTTATTATCATGTGCTCATTCTCATCTTCTCCTGCAAGATCATGAAAATCTCTCTAGAATTCATCTTCAATCAATAAGTTATAAAAATTAGTAGTATCTCATGAAGTCACTTATTAAATTATAGCAAACATTTTTTAAATTAGAACAAAATACAATTGACTATATTATAATTGATTGGGCAATTAATTTTTCCTAAATTTTTTGTGGTAGGGATGTGAGATGAAGTTAGAGACTTCCAGATTTTAAATGACCTTAACAGTGTCATCAAGTTTTGACAACGTGGTAGGGAAGAGGTGCTTACTCAATGTTTTCAAAAACAAAATGACCTGATGGAAAGTGTAATGGGTAGTAGTACTGATATTGGCACACTGGAAGAGAGCGAGATAATATTTTAAAGTCTCTGTCAGATGCAGAGTCAGGAAATGAAAAAGGCTTGGATTTAGGAGATGGTTGGTATTCAAGGTGAAATACATAGAACAAAGCTGAGTGGCATTTCCTTGAGGGACAGAGACAGCAGTGTGACTCAGGACAGCAATCACCTTGACCAAGCAGAACCACGGCAGCTGAGCAGTTCAGGTCAGAGAGGGTGGTGTTGCACTGAGTGGACAAGTGGTCTAGGTTGAGAGAATTTCTCTAGGGTCAAAGAAGAAGTGACAAATCTCAGAATTGCTTTTAGGCAGCTTAATTTTAAACCAGAAGTTGGATAGTTCTTTATAAAAGGTATATTGTGTTAAGTTTCATGCCAGGAAACCAAAGATTCTGAGGGATACAGAAGGAAAGCCACAGTTGACAAATTCTGAAATCTAAAGTCCCAGCCTACACTGTTAGGAAGACAACCTGGAGAATCAGCTGTTATCCTATTTTATGAAAAAAGTGGTCAGGTCACACAATGTCAATTTGTTTGAAAGGGAATCTGTATACCTTGAAAGATCCCACTGTTTCAAAAGATACTATAGTCAAATGAAATAGCTTGAAGGGAGGTTTATTTAAATTGTGATTTGTCCCTATCTTAATGTTTTCTCCACCAACCTGAAATAGATGAACCTCTCTGCTTTGATAAAGCAAGTCTTTATAAAGGCGTGTTCTTAGTTAGTTGCTGAAATAGTTTATGTCTTTCCTAAGAAGTAAGCTTCTAGGGGTTTACCTTAATTGGCAGATGGCTCTGTACCAAGCAGAGAATCTGAAAAATCTGTGGCTTAATAAGTGCCTCCTGATAAAATGACCTCACAGCATTTTACATTACCCAAATAATGAATCCTCCTCTGATCCCCCCTTTTGGATAGTGGACAAAATTTGTTCACAGATACAAATTCTGATGAAGAAATATTACTGCTCTGAGATGGTTGAGATTTATTTTGCCAAAATGTAGCTTTAAAAATATGTCAGCATTGCCCATAACAGGACTGATGCTTTTTCTCCTTTTCTATGTCCGGCTGACATATTAATAGCTGTCAAGAAACAAAAACCAAAACATAGCTGAAGGGACACCGAGTTCTTCCAGCAGAGCTTTGTTATGATTATGCCGGAATGTTACTCAGGAGCATGAGCAGGCACCTGTCTTACCTGCCTCTTCAGACACTGGGAGAGCTGAGAAAACAGATCGGATCTATTTTCCTGGTTACTGCCAATGTCAGAGTTGAGACTGGACTCCACTTGGGGCCTTTTCCAAGTCACAATTCACAAACACTCTGGTACCCTGGTCACCAACTAGAGAAGGTATAAGACAATAACAGACTGAATTTCGACCAGAAGATTTTGACACAAATCTAGGCTTCTTTTGTCCCATTAGAATGTATTCAACAATCAGATGAGAAAAATATATATCTGGATTTATTATTTTTTAAAGTAATAACATCTAGAATGTTGACTAGGATGAAAGCAAACAGGACTCAGACATTCAGGTAGAACAGCGAACACGCCAACTTTTTGGAAGATACTATGTCAATGTGTCAAAGGCACCCCAAATACCAGAAAAGGTGTTATCTGACAGCCCTGAGTTGAAGGGACAGGGCTGTCCCCTCCTCAGTGTCTGTCACTCTCACAGGAAGGAATTCAAACAAGTGACTCCGGACAGTTGTGTCGTAGTAAAGCCAGTGTATTAAAGGAGTAAAGTAAGTCCGTGTATTAAAGAAGCGATGCAAGCAGATCCGTGAAACCACACCCAGCCTTGGGTGCAGATGGGCTTCTCAGCCCGCCTGAGGCGTGAGCTGGTGGGGTCAGGGTGTTTCATACCCTTCTGTCTACAGGTTTCAAAGGTCCTCTGCCGAATACTGTGGTACAGATGAATTCTCAAGGTTTCCCTTTTACTTTGTTATGGCCCTCCCAGAATTTATGAGAGCATCTAGCGATGTTATCTTTAACAAGAGACTCCTGAGACTCCTGGCTTCTCTGTTGAAATAGTGAGATAAAAGATAAAACTCCCTTTTCTCTCTTCCTTCTCCCTTCCTTACTCCTGCCTTAGCAGATCCAGTTGATTTCCTCTGTATTCTCTGCTTAGGGAGAAGGGGCATTAAAACTCCCCCTCCTTTCCTGTATTCTTTAGTGCCAGGTGCTCTCAAGATAGGTTGTGTTTTTTTGTTTGTTTGTTTATTTTTTTATCTTTACCTGAGGGCATTTTTTTGCATTTATCTTCAGATAGAGCGGGGAGAGAGAGGAAAGAAGAGAGAGAGAGAAAAAAACATCGATGTGAGAGAGACACATTGGTTGCTACCCACTGGATCCCAACATGGGCCAGGGACAAACTGCAACTGAGGTACACGCCCTTAGCGGGAACCAAACCCAGGAGTCTCTGGTCCACAGGCCGATGCGCTAACCGCTGAGCCAAACTGGCCAGGGCTCAATATAGGGTTTTGCAGCGAGCTGGCTGCATGGTTGGCCTTGTTTAATTTTCTTGCCTCAGTTTCCTTATTCCTCCTGCCCTGAAATTCTCCTAGCTACTCACTATCCTGTAACAAGTATATATAAAGAACCTTGATAATAACCATTTCTCTTAAATTATATACTTACAAGCTAGTTAATGATATACTTCATGGAAATATCTCAAGGACATAAAAATAGTCATAGGTTAATTTATGTAAATATGTATTCATGACAATATTACTTAAAATTGCCAGTGAACTATTTTTTTCAGGACACTAAATAAATCCCTGGCAGATACCATTACAGAAATGTGCAAAGCCCTGACTTCCCCCCAGCAATTGTTACATGATCTGTGTATTCCAAGCTGTGAAGTAGGTGACCCCTCAAAGAACTGAGACCTTGCAATCAGATGTCTCTTTTCTTCTCCCAAGGAACAATTGTCTATGAGGAAGACCCTATTTTCCTTCCATAAAAACCCCAGTCTCATAGATCAGCAACTTCACGTGAAATGGTAGGAAGCAAAAATGAAAGCAAAATGTATATGGCCCAAAAGGGCAAGTAAAAATACTAAGAAAAGTATTTTGAAAATATGCTTTTAGTTGTAATAAAATAATTTTTCACTTGACATAGAACTAAAGGTAAACAGAAAATTAAAAGTTAAAATGAATCATTTAATGTAATGCACATTTGATTATAAGGTCTGTACCAGATATTGTGTTAAAATGCATGCTGACTTTGGAAACAAATATATTTTTGCAGCACATTTGAACCATTAATTACGTTTTTATATGCATAACCTTGCCATTCCATAGCAATAGCTCTTTCAGATACAGACCACGTCTAATAATTCTTTGAGTCCTCAAAATATATACAGGTGAATAAGATAAAGAGAAGCATCGTTGCTTAGAGCTTTCTGTTCTATTGACTGACAGACTTTTACCTAGGAGACTTAAATTCCTGCTTGCATTCAGGGATATTAGTCATGAATATGTTAATTGTGGGGACAAAAAAATAAGTGGTGATTTAAGACAAAATAAATCTAATTTCACCACTGAACAAATGGAAGCCTTGAGAGGTCAAATGATTTGCCTAAAGTTGTACAATTAGTGTTGTCCAACTACTTAAGAATTAGGCTTTCTATCCTCCTACCTAATGCTCATTAACCCAAGTAATTATTTCTTCTTTTGCTTTTATAGATTCCTATTTAATGAGATAGAATTTCTGTCAAATGGTCAAATTTTATCATTATGATTAACTTTAATATACTTATGTAATTTATTTGCATTACACAGTACAGGTAGTAAATCACAGATGTGGTACTATTTAATGTGAAAAAGATATAACCTATAATTGTTGGTTTATATGTGCATAGTGGTGTTGTATTGTTGCTGTTATAAGAGTAATGGGGCTATTAAAAATATAATAATAATTAAATATTAGAATAAGTTAATATCATTTTGAAGTCTAGATAATGAAAAGAGGTAGATGCACCATATTTTACATGAAACTAATTTTACCCGAATAAGTACTGTGTATTGAACTTATCGCCTAGTTAAGCCTTTAAGATGATCCTTGGCATTTCCGAACACTTGCCATGAAATCAGCCACAGTTCACAGAATTTGAATAAATGCATGCTTTTCTCTTTTAAGAAGTAGGTAATTGGATCAAATAGAGAAATATTCTCACCTCCCCTTGTGACAGAATGTCACCTTGGAGTTTGTGTCATTATTGCACATTTATTAAATCTGACAATACTGTTTTTACCTAGCCTTAGACACTTGGGTCAGGTGTTGAGAAAGACATTGCAAAGGTAGAGTAATTTGACTGATTGAATGTGGGTAGTGAAGGTTTACCTGGAGGTGGGAGAGGGTTACAGAAAGAAGTGGCGGGGGGCATTGAGCACCAAAGGTGAATTTTACTGTCTTTACCACTTTGCCTGACAATTGAGTTCACAGGTGGCCAAAGCTTTAGAATCCAATCCTTCAATAATTTTTTCAGTAATCTTTGGAATTAGTCTCTCTTAGAAAGGGTTTCTTGTAGTCATGTCCAGGGTTCTAAAATTGGAGCCCAGATCAGTTTAATTGTAATTTCTGTATTTCTCCTCCAAGTGCATCATCCATTCTCTTTAGTTAGTAATGACAGTTATCTTGAGTGTATTTTCTGGTTCGTTTGTTTTTTTCTTATGTTTATAGACAAATACCAAGGGACCAGATTTGCTGTGCTGCTGGTGTCTGAGAGCTTACCAAAACCACTATGTAAAAGGGACAAAAGGAGGCTTTTCTCCTTGGTTCTCACAGAGAATGCATTATTGGCAGCCTAGGGGGTTCTAGCATGGGGGAAGCCACAGCTGTGAATGCAATTAATGGCCTTCACATTTGAAAAAACACAGATCCATAAACTGCAATGACGTCTTTTTACATGGCTCTATATTTGGGAGGAAAGATTATAATTTACAGGCCGGGTGAGATGGTGCTTAAAGCACATGTATGTATCTTCATGTATCATGGTACAGGGTGGAGCATGAGAATGGCTAATTCTACCATAAAACATTAAAATTTAAGAAACAACGATATATTCTCACTTCATAAGTGCTGAAAAAGGACACGAAGAAGATAAATAAGTGAATGAACATGCAACAGAATGGCTTAAAGTTTTATTTCATTTCTATCCACTGCACATTAATTTTAAAAGGCCCGTTCACATCCAAGTGACTACAAGCTTTGCCTAGACACAGAGAATAGGGGAAAGGGACTCAGACTGGTGTCACTTAAATTGTAGCAATTTTTCAACATCAATTATGCTTTTGTGTACATTTAAAGTCTATGGTATCTGCTTATAGATTATTAATCAAACAGCAATATTCAACCTCGGTTTTTCTTCATAATTAAACTTTTATTTTGCATAATATGCCATTTGCACTTCATCTGCAGCTGTAATCTTACTGATATAAAAGAAATGCCAACTTCAAAGTTTCCATCTCTTACAAATTATGAATCAGCTTTGTGGATTAATGTTATAAGTAGCCTACTCTTATGATAATTAAATGTGAAGGAACCATGCTTTAGAGGCAATCAAGCAGAAATTGTTTCCCCAAAGGTGCACAAGAATAGATTACTTGAGCAACTCAGTCCTGTGCATTTTAATACATATATTGAAATCAACTAACATATTTAATAGGATTGGCATATAAATAAAAATTTCAAGAAAGCACCATTTTTATCGCTTTTCTTATTCAAAATATATGTTAATTAATCTGATAAAATTTACTAAAATCTATATTATTCATGTGAGGGAAAATTCACTTCATTATTCTTTTAGTTATTGAAATAGTACTGAATATGAAGTTTGTACTTCTAGATGAAGAACTGAGCTCCTAACACACTTATCCTCACCAAAATAACAGCCATAGATGCTAGATAAAATATAAAAAGCTAGTAGTTAAGGGCTTTGGAAATGCAATAAAGCAGGGTAGTGAGAAGGATAGTGAGAAGCCAGGAAAATTACTTGTCAAGTGGAATGGGGAAACTGAGACAGATAACTGATTCAAACTGGCCTCATCCAGCACCCTCACCCGCCTTGCTCTCCCTTGCACACTACTCCCTTAAGCATTAAGCCCTCAGGACCATGAGGTTCTGATCAGAATCAAATAACCTTAGGAACAAAACCTCAGGTATGTTGACCACAGAGAAAGTGTTTTGATCAAACTAGGCCTCAACTGTATTTCAGCTCCAGACTCTGAAAATCGGAAAAACCAGACTAAGGGACACAATGGCTGACATCAGGACCAGATGCAATGATTAATGATGCTCTACCCTAGCACTGACCAATCAGTAGAGACCAAGACCCTAGAAGGACACACGTGGAAAGTGGATGAATATTCTATTGAGATTTTCCCCTGAGACCTCTTAAAATTCCTGCCTTTAAAACACACACACACACACACACACACACACACACACACACACCCCTTTAAAAAAAAGGGCTCAGTGTGCTTGTTTCCTCTCTCTCTCTCTCTCTCTCTCTCTCTCTCTCTCATACTCTGGCCTACCCCTTCTTTCCTAAGGCACTTAGCTTTGCTTTCTTTCTCCAAGGACTATTCTTTTGCCTCAGTAACCTGTTACCTGAGTCCATGCAGCCCAGGTGGCTGAGTTCTTCTGCCTCCATGACTTTCTTTCTAAAGGACCAAGTCTCCTCACCTAGGCTTGACTCTTGCTCATGTTTCAAAAGGGTCAAGGCAGCACTGCCTAGCCTCGCTCTTGTTGCTATGATCCTGCCTCTTCTATCTTAAGCCCGTCTTTGTTTCACTGTCCTTAGTTTTAATTAATGTGCTCTCAATATAATCTGGACTTGTTTCATGAAATCGTTCCTGTACAAATTCAAGAACTGGGAGCCCACATTGCTGCTAACATTTCTAGAAGGGAGTCTAACCTTGGAGAAAATTACCAGTAGTAGACCCTTATCTTTTTGGTGCTTTATTCTTCAGCAGATTCCGAGGAGAAAGGCTAAAATGACTTCTGGTCAAAGGAACTAGAAGGACCACTGGGGTAACAAGGCTGCCAAAGGATTAGAGGCAGAAAGGAGAGACACAGGAAAGAAAAGCATTAATTCAGTGCATAAACTGAGCCCAAGGTCCTCACTGACCACTGAACCACTAAAGTTAAGTGAGAAGTGGTGAGCATAATTAAAGCAATTTACAACTAAAAATTACAAGATAAAGAAATGTGAGTCACTATGCACTGCAGGGATGGCAGACTGCAAACTGAATCTAAACAAGAACACTGCTAAAATCAAAAGTACAATCTTTGAAAAAAATTAAACAGAATATAGAGTCTATAAATAATATGCCCTGGCCAGTTTGGCTCAGTGGTTAGAGCGCCGGCCCGTGGACCAGAGTCCCAGGTTCTGTTCCTGTTAAGGACACGTACCTCGGTTGCAGTTTGTCCCCAGCCCTGCTTGGGGTTTTGTGGGTGGCAACCACTCGATGTGTCTCTCTTGCATCGATGTTTCTCTCTCTCCCTCCCGCTCTATCTGAAGATAAATACACAAAATGTCCTCTGGTGAGAAAAAAAAAAAGAATATAAGAATAATATTCACAATGTCCAGGATGCAATCTATAATTACTAGATGTAGGAAGGCCAAGAATGTGGTGCATTCCAAGGTGAGAGAAATTCAAAAGACGCCAACCTGCATGGCTCGGAGGCTAGAATTATCAGATTAGGACGGTAAAGCAGCTATTATAATTATGTTTGTGAGGTAAATGAAAATGTATTCATAATGAATAAAAATAAGAAATTTCATCAAAGAAACAGACAACATAAAAAGAAAATGTTAGAACTGAAATAAATATGTGAAGTAAAATCGCTGGATGAACTTAATCATAGAATGGAAAGGACACAGAAAAGAACCAGCACACTTGAAAATCTATCAATAGATTTTATTAAATCAAATGATTAGGGGCAGGGAAGGACTTTTAAAAAGTAAACTGAGCCTATGGGAATTAAGGAACATTTTGTATCTTGAAATGCCACCAAAAGGATATGCAATGTAAAAGAGCAATGTAAGCGCAAGTAAATGAAAAAAAAAAAATATATATATGTATATATTAATAATAAGAGCAAAAGTAACAAAATAGAAAAGATTCAAACCATAGAGAAAATTTTGTTCATTAAAGAAATGAAGATGAATTTTTTCAACAAAAAATGCAAAGTCTATAAATTACTAGTATTAAAAATGAAAGGTCTTTCAGACATTAAAATAATAATTAAGAATATTAGAAACAACTTTATGCCAAACAATTGTCATTTTAGGTGTAATAAAAAAATTCCTTGATAAGAACAAAACAAGATTTTAATGGGTAATGGGAACACAATGCAATATACAGATGCTATATCATAGAACTGTACACTTGAAACCTATATAATTTTATAACTAATGTCACTCCCATAAATTTAATTTAAAAAAAAAAAGCAATACCCAAAACTTTTATTTTTCTAATTCAATAATATAGTTCGTAGGCATAAATAGCATTTTGAAAGTCAAAGATAATATAGCATTTTACCCTTAAAAAAAGGTAAGAATTGTGAAAGCTCACTCACAAAGAAGTAAATAACCTAAATAGCTCTATATTAATTATAAAAATTGAGCTAATAGTTCACCTTCTTACAAGTAAAATTACAGGGTAAGATAGCTTCATGGATAGATTCTGCCAAACATATAAGGAAGAAATAAAATCAATTACACACACAGTCTTTTGTGACTTTGACATTACCTAAAACTGAAAGAAACACTAGAAGAAAAGATACACTGTAACAATGAATGATAAATGTGATTTTTGAAATAGTAAAGACGATAAACTTTTTAAACATGGTATAGGAACAACTGGAATACCAAATTAAAAACTGAAATATCATAAACTACTCCTCACATTGCATACCAAAATAAATACTCATACCAAAATAAATAAATAAAATAAAGCTGAAATTATTCAAGTATTGAAGAGACAGTAGTTTATTTTCTTTATATTCTTAGAGATGAGAAATTCCCTATGTCTTATTCCAAAAGAATTAATGAAAAAAAATGATTAACAAATTTGATTACATAATTTAAAAACTATTATACATGCCAAAAATACCTAAGCAAAATATGAGAAACTAGAACAAATATTTGTATTTTATATTACATATTAATGATTATAACTTCTACTTTCAAAAATGCTTTGAAATTACCTACTAGACAAAATTTTAATATACTTAATAAAAGAAGAGCTTCAATAAATTGAGAGGAATAAAATCAGGAATTGGGAAGAAAAATGAGCACAAGATATGAGCAGACAGTTTATAGAGCAAAAGAATGTTTAAATGTCCTTCCAAAAATATGTTCAATTTTCTAGAAGAACCAAATAATTAAAATTATATTGAGAACCACATTTTTCCCCTAAGAGAACAACCAAAATTCTTTCTTGGGCAACTTGATAAGCCTGTGGGAATACTATCTGTCATAACTGTTGAGAATACAATGTGAAATGGAATTAAGACATTTCTCAACTAAATATTATATTTATTTAGCTTTGACCCAGAAGTCCTGTATCTCAGCATCATTAAAAAATGCACACCAAAATATGAGCTAATATACATCATTGGCTATTTTTTGACATTATTTTTAAGATCAAAAGATCAGAAACAACCCAAATATACATCAAGAAGTGACTGGTTATATAAACTACATTAATTACATCATCACAATGAATCAGTATGTACTTGTAAAAAAGCATGGAGTCATCTTTATATTTGATAAGCAATTATCTTCAGGATATGTGGTTAGGTAGCAAATAAATCATGATGCAGAACAATGTTCAGAGTGCTACTTTTGTGTAAGGAAGTGGGGACATAGACAGATAGGTGGAGTTACACGCATATATTTAAATAGGTAAAAAAAGGAAATACTAGACTAGAAATATAAACCAAAACATCAATTAAAAGGTTAACCAACTAGGGAAGAGAAGAAAAAGTGTGGGTAAGACAGCAATAAAAGCTCGAGTTTCTCACTTGACTGTGGACAAGCTATGTTATAGGACTACATCTTGTCACTTTGAAAAATGAAAGAAAGAAAGCAAGAGAGGAGGGGGCAGGAGATCTGGATACAGTTTTATTTATTTACTTTGTTGTGAGGCTCAAGTGATATCACATGTGAGAAACTGCAATGTTTGGAAGGAACTGCAACTAACAACCACAAATAAGAATCTTGATGGATTGGCTAACTAATAAACCATATTCCTATTTTATTGTCAGTAATGCTTAGGTTATTTTTATTATATTTCTTCAAAATGTCATTTATCTATATTACCCATGACTGCAATTGAAAATGATATCTGGGTTATTCATTGCAATTTATTAAAATGAAAATCATCGAAAGTTTGGTTAATAGTAATCTTAACTGATTAATTTACTTTCAGAACACACCTGCTTTGGGGACTTAGGAAATATTCCCTGAATGAATTCACTAACTGGCATGTTGCCTCTATAGCAATCAAGTGAGTTTTTTTTTTTTTCTTAACTACCAATTTCTATGGCAAGCAGGCCCATAAAATAGTTACTCTGTATTTAGCCTACTGCTACTATATCAGTCATTGTGGATATTTTCGTATAATGTGGTCAATGGGACACAATAAAAAGTAATGGCTATGTCTCTATAAAACTAACAACTGTTGATCAGATCCCACTAACTAGGATGAAAAATCTGTTATTTCCTTAACAGTACACCACCCAATTGGTAGACAAAGTCAAGAGATGTAAAAGATTGTGGAGGATCATGTAACCAGGACCTAACTCCCTTGAACCCAAAATGAACACCCATCACTCTTGCTTATCGTCCATTAGTGTGAAATATTCTTATAGCCTCACTAGATGCCAGGGCATGGGGCAAGGCTCAGAACTGTAGTCATAGCGTGGACGGCTGCTGCTTAAAACAACTCTACACCTTGGGATGGGGAAGTTAGAATAGGGAGTTAGATAGACATGAGCAAGGCAGAGAAAGGACAAACTGACCAAAGACCAAGCTTAAATAGAGGGAAAGGGGTGGGGATAAGAAGCTAAAACAGGGAGAAAGAAATGCAGTAAAAATGACTCCAAGCACCAAAAGGGCAAATCTTACAAGACACCTGCAGACACACGAAATTCTAGGAAACCCACCAGCTAAAGGACAGATGGTACAAGAAGATTAAGACAAAATGTGGGAGGGGCAAGAATGAGACAGAAGCCAGGAGCTAGGCCCAGGCAGGTACTGGAACCCTGCTGGGGCTGCCTGTCTGAGTGTCCCTCTGAGGAACTTTTGCTTTGAACAA
This sequence comes from Molossus molossus, assembly GCF_014108415.1. Lineage (NCBI taxonomy): Eukaryota > Metazoa > Chordata > Mammalia > Chiroptera > Molossidae > Molossus > Molossus molossus. Next base: position 14,145,320 of record NW_023425346.1, read on the forward strand.
AGTTCTGCTGCTTGCAACAATTCTCCATCTCTCACGGTGAAATCTTTCCTCCAAGAGGCAAGAACCTGATCTTGCTGATCCCCAGCACTGCTGATGGGAACATGGTGTTTTATTAGTCAACAAGTAATATCAAATATAATTTTTTAAGCAGACAGGAAATACAAATTCATAATAATGCATTGAAAAACAAACAGAAGAAAGATATAGGTTCTAAACTGAGTCAGCAAACAATCTCTATAAAGGGCCAGATAGCAAATATTTCTTATTCTACCATTCAGATATAGTCTCTGTCTTCTTCCTTCCCTCTCTGCCTTTCTCTCTCTCTCTCTCTCTCTCTCTCTCTCTCTCTCTCTCTCCCTCCCTCCCTGCCCCCCTCCCTCCCTCTCCCTTTGTCTACCTCTCACGTTTAAAAAAATTAACAATAGTCTTAATTTGCAAGTCATGCACAAACAGGCTACAGCCTAACTTGGCCAATGGGCTATAATTTGTTGACTCCTGCTATAGGTCAAGGCTGTCTAATAAAACCTGCTGTGAAATGGAAGAGTTTTATTCTGCACTATCCATTACAGTGGTCATAGCAATAGGAGGCTCCCAAGTCCTTGAAATGTAACTAGTGCAAAGGAGACACTGAACTTTTACATTCATTTAATTTTAATTAACTTAAATAGCCACAAATGGCTAGCTGCTATTGTATTGGACAGCCTAGGTAGCCCGACATTTTCCAAAACAATATCCCTGTTTTATTTCTTGAAACTACATGTAGCTTGTGGGTTAAACCACTAAGTTTGTTTCTCATCTAGTTGCATGTTCCTGATTAAATTAAATCTTAGAATACTATATAATGCTCAGGAGACTTTGTTCACAAGATTTTCATTCCTAATATATTTATTTTATGTGAGTGGTCATCTTGGCAGTATGTGGCTCTCACGCTACATTGCACGGCAGAGGGAAGAGCTGCCATCTGATTTGTTTGCTGTTCTTGTCCCAAGATCTAGCACAGGACTTGGCACACCATAGGTACATGTGTGTTCAATGGAATATGGAAGATCCATAATAAAATGCTACAATGGTCTACCAGTACGGACAACACTGAGTAAAACTATTTTTCTCTACAACTTTTTTATATTTCTATGAACATTGTGAATTTTCAAAATGGGTTGTCAATTATAGCACCCCCCCAAAGACTGGGAGGCTTTTTGTTTTGTGTGTATTTTTACAATACGTATTAAAACCTAGCTGAATACTACTTCTTAATAAACTGCTACTTGAAGAATGATGTTCTAAGTTTTTCACTAGACCGTGCAGGGGTGGGGAACCTTTTTCCTGTGGGCCATTTAGATATTTACAACATTATTCCAGGCCTTACAAAATTATCAACTTAAAAATCAGCCTGCTATATTTGGGCAGGCTCATTTGGTGAGGTGTGTGATGTCAGCTGGTACTGATTTCACGGGCCTTATATGGCAAGCAGGCCCGCCCCTGAAATGCAGTTCTTGCAACTCACAGATTTCCAGCCTTGAAGTTAAAGCTTTATAATGGCGTGTTTTTCTAAATAGTGTGTTTTTCTAAAATAGGCTCAGTTAAAGTAAAAATCAGTTTTAAAATATGATTAGAAGGACTCCGCTGATTAGCATAATTTAGCAATCTGGAAAATGTCAACTTGGAATACGTCACAGGTATGGCTGTGGCAGGGGTTGGTGTCTGGAAAAAGAATTCAGTTGTTCAATATATTTGCCCAAAACTTCACTCCCACAAACAAGTTTAATAGCAAAGAAGGTTAGGAGTATAGCAAAGGACAACTTTAATTACCTGTCCACTTTTTTTTCTGAGGGAAATCTTTTCCCTCACAAGCAAGAAGCATCTTTTAATGCTTATCACTGTGCCCATGTCATCTACCCACTCCCCTATGCTGTGCAGCATGATCGACCATGTCAGATGTTAGCAGGTCCATCATCATGCAGTAGAAATACACAAATGCGAAGATCAAATGTGGCCATACATTCTGTCATTTTTCCCACTGAGAGGTGATGTCCCTCCCTCTGTCCCTGAATCGGGACGGGCAGTGACTGCTTTGACCATTGGCAGAGAGCAGACGTGGAGCGAGTTGTCCTACCAGGTTCGAAGGCACTATCAATGTGATGTTCTCAAACACTCTATACCTGAGACCTGAACTATCACGTAAGAAATCGAACTTTCCTGAGAGGCCATGTGTGGCATTTAGTAAATAGTCCCAGCAGACCACAGGCTCCCAGCCTTCTATTCTAAGGCACCCCCCATTCGAGGGATTATCTCCTCCAAGGCAACAAGGAGAAACCTTCTTAGACCTTCCAGACCTGCACATTTGCAACCGAATACCATCAAATAATCTCTGTTGATGTCCAGGGAAAGAGAACAATCTCCACCAAACCCTTGACCCATAAAACCATGATATATATAATGCAATCCTGGTGATTTATGCCAGTAACCTTGGGGATGGCTTTGTTATGCAATAATAAATAGCTAGAATAAGAATAAAAAAGTCCTCAGTGAAAAGGACTCTGAAAGGCCAAACAGAAACTGATTTCCTAGTAGTCAGGGCAGCAAAGAAATCTGAGAAAAGTCTTTTTGTTTGAAACGTGACCTGGAACATGTAAAACCTAACACATATATTCTTTTTTTTAGTTGGACTCAAATCTCTTTTCTGTTTAGGTTCAGTTACAAAAGCTTTCTAAGCCTCAGATTCTCCTTCATAAAAATGGAGATGACAATACCTGATCATCTCACAGAGCTGTGAGATGATAAAATAATTTAAATGCAGGGCAGGGATACTAAACAAGAGAAAACTAATGTTAACTGAGTGTCTGGCATATGGCAGGTTTGTACCTGTGATTCTCCTTCCCCATTGCAGTGGACAGGCTCAAAGTCTGTGTGATATTAACACTGAGATATTAGATAAACCGTTTACATCTCTGAGAAATTCTGTTTAATCTGACAAAGAGGGAGAGTGTTATTTTACATACTGAACTCATTGGGTCATTTATGTTGGGATTCAAATACATCAATTGCTATTAACAGACTTTATAAAGTTAAAACTGCTAGGAAATATGACGTAGTAATGTGGGCCATGGAGGATGACAAGGAATCCATTATTTTCCTTAACTGAAAACCTCTGGATTCATGTTTTATTTGTACATCCATGTGATTTTCAGTGAGCACCGTGGTGCACCCTCAGAAAATATTCTTGTTCCTTGAATTCTACTTCCCCTCAGTCACTCAGGAAGCCAGGTTCTGCAATCACAGTAAAATTCAGACTCAATTTATCACTAAATTGCCATCCTCAAATGACTAGGTGATCTTGCTGAACTTCCTAGAACCTTTTAGCACTGCTGAGTACAATTAACACCAAATAATGAGGTCATTTGCAGGAACCATTGAGAACCCTGTTGTTATTATTATACCTACACTTTTGTATGAGTCCATGGTTCATTTATTTAATCTTTTATGCAGGGTTATTTTGTATAAAAGAGTTTAAGTATGTGTAGGTAAGCAAGAAACTTGGTAGTGAAAATTCAGGGCAGAAATTGGAAACCTGAACCCAAGTTCTAACTCAGTCATTTTTTCGCTGTATGACCTTGAGCAGACCACTAAACCCTTGAGCTTCAACCTCCTCATCCAAACAAAGGCGATGATAGGCCAATGTTAAGTACATGACACAATGTATATAACAGTAGAGAGCAGCAGTATAGAGATCTGCAAGTAGAAGGTGCTTTCAAAATACTGCTACCAAGAGCACGTTTTATCTTTGAATCAAATTCTTTTCTGCAGTTGAGCTGGGCACAGTAACCAGGAAGAAAGAGTCCTTTATATATGAATATTCAACTTTCCTACTAAGATAGAAATTCCACTACTTGAAGCTCTAAACATGATCCTCAGTTATGATGCTTATGTTTCTCCCAGGTAATTAGATATACAGAATACAAAGTAAAATGACATATAACAAAACCAACACAGGCTAATTGATATAAACCAAAGCTAAGTACCTCTGGCATAATTCTGGTCACAAAAACATCACCAAACTTCTAAATAAAGACCCCAAACTTGACTAATATTAAACATTGAAATAATGGTGAGCGATACCTACATTTAAGAAAGATTTATAAAAACAAGTAATATCATTCTTTTCCCTCCTGTTTTTCCCAGGGCAGGATTATGGACGGCCAGAGCCTCACTGGAAAGCCCAGGTTAAAGTGGGATCCTACCCTGGACAGAGCACCCTTCCATCACAGGCCCACTCACGCACACACTCACTCAGACCGGGGCAAGGTAGATATGTCAATTCACCCATGTAATTGTTGAGATGTGGGAGGACACTGGAGTCCTACACAGACATGCAGAGAACTTCACACAGGCAAGTGGCCCCAACGGGGAATCTTTTTTTTTTTTTCCACTCATCAACATTATAACCAAATGATGTTCAACGAAATGATATTATTTGAGGACTTGTTGTGTAAGGACTTGAGCTCTACAACCAAATACCTGGACACACATCTCTGCTTTGCCACTTTTCAGAAATTTGACTTTGGTTAAGTAATTTAACATTTTTGGGCCTCGTTTTTCTTATCTGCACAATGGATATTTATTCAACAAATATTTATTGAAGACTCCCTATGTCAGGGGTGGGAGACAGAAGTGAACCAAGGAAGGAAGGGAGAGAAAAGGGTAAGAAATAACTATACAAAGGTAGGAACTAATGAGGTAAAAAAAAGAAAAAATTAACAGTGGGTGATTCTGGGGGAAGAAGATATGAGGAGAGCCATTGTCAGTCTTCTAATTCTTACAACATCTTTGCAGGTTTCAAGTTATTTTCAGATAAAACAATTTGTTTAAAAATAGGGCAAATTCATAAGTCATGGGCTGGATGGAACCAAAGATTGTATGCAGCAGTAGTTTGAGCATATGGAAACATAAAAACATTGGCTTTCCATTGTCTTCATCATTTGAGCTACTCATTAGGACCACAGAGAGACTCAGTGGGATTGAACAACATTGGCTGAGACTAATGTAGGAATTTACTTTTAAACATTTCCCTTATAATATTTTTAAAAATGTATCTGGCTATCAGAGCTCTGACATGAAGTAGGTATTCAATAAATGTTACTGTCTAGGGCTCCCCCCTACTCTCCCCAACAGGTATACATAAGTGACCATGAGTGACGGGATTCATTTTTTTATGGGATCAGTTGTTATACCTGTGTGAATATTCCTTCTGAGTGTTTCTCACAGTGTGATTGTTGAAAAATTTACATGAAAATGAAGTGGCAGATAACAGCTAAGGAAATTGAAGATGTAATCAAGAATCTGCCAGCAAACAAAAGCCCAGGCCAGAAGGCTTCACAGGGGAGTTTTACCAAACGTTCAAAGAAGAATTAACACCATTTCTCCTCAAACTATTCCAAAAAACTTAAGAAGAAGAAAGACTTCCAAACTCATTTTGTGAGGACAACATAATTCTAATTTCAAAACTGGATAAAGACATTACAAAGAAAGAAAACTACAGGCCAATATCCCTGATGAATATAGATGCCAAAATCCTTAACAAATATTAGCAAATTAGATCCAGCAATACATCAAAAAAATTATTCACCATGACCAAGTGGGATTCATCCCAGGGATGCAAGGCTATTACAATATTTACAAATCAATAAATGTGATACACCACACAAACAAATTAAAAATCAAAACTATATAATATCAATAGATGCTGAAAAAGCATTCAACAAAATCCAGCACCCATTTCTGATAAAAACACTTAGCAATGTGGTAATAAAGAGATCATGTCTCGACATAATAAAGGCCTTATATGAAAAACCCATCATAGTCAATGGGCAAAACCTAAAGGCATTTCCCTTAAGAACAGGAATAAAACAGGGATGCCCACTTTTGCCACTCTTATTTAACATAGTACTGGAAGTCTTAGCCACAGCAGTTAAACATGAAGGAAAAATAAAAAGGATCCAAATTGGAAAGGAGGAAGTAAAACTGTCATTATTTGCAGATGACATGATACTGTACATAGAATACTCTGAAGCCTACATCGAAAATGTACTAGATTTAATAAAAGAATTTGGCAAAGTAGCAGGATACAAAATTAACATCAAGAAATCAATGGCATTCCTATACATCAATAATGAACTCATAGCAAAAGAAACTAAAAATACAATCCCATTTACCTTTGGGCAAAAAAATGAAGATTCTGTCTGGTCAAAATAGTGGCGTAGGTAAACGCGGTATTGCCTCTTCCCACAACCACATCAAAATTACAACTGAACTACAGAACAATCATCATTCAGAACCACCTGAAATCGGGCTGAATGAAAATCCTACAACTACAAAATTAAGAAGCAGCCACATTGAGACTAGTTGGAGGGGTGGAGGCACGGACAGCTGGTCCCACACCCACATGTGGTGGATAAAAATTAGGAGTTCTACTTAAGCTGGGAAGGTCCTCCCCGCGGACTGAGGGGTCCTTGTCCCACAAAAGGCTCCCAGCTCAGGTGTCCAGTGCCAGGAAGAGAAGTCCCCATGACTTCTGGCTGTAAAAACGAGCAGGAACTGTGGCTGAGGGAGGCTGAGTCTTCTAGAGCCCCAGGCAGCTCTTCTTAAAGGGCCTGAGCACAGACTTACTCAGACCAGCTTCCCCTGAGCTCCAGCATGGAAGGGAGGCAGCTTGAAAGCCACCAGAGAAACACATGGAAGAAATGAGTTGTTTGGCACTGGGGCGAGAGCTGGAGGGACAGCTTTCTCTGGGACTGATGTGATGGAGGAGGACCTTGTTCCTTTGGTGAGCCCTTCCTCCACAAGGCAAGCAGACTGGCGCCATAACTGGGACTCCAGCAACCTGGCTCACATTGTTTGCCCCATCCTGGTGATTCCCTGAGGCCCTGCCCAACCCAACTTTCAGGCTCACCCAAGCTGTTTCTAGTGGCTTTACCATAGGATTGGTCTGTTTTGGCTCCTGCTTCAGATTTTCCTAAATTCTCTCAAACAAGCAACATCTGGCCACAGCAAGCCCCATACCTCTCACTAAGTGGCCTCAGGCCTGGCACTAGAAGCAGCCAGCTTGGTTCACTGATTGGCCTTGCCGGGGCACCTCCAAGTCCAGCACAAGAAGCAGCCATCAGCAGACCATGTTGGAGCTTATGCCTGGTGGCCCTGGATAAAGCACAGGCAGTGGCTGACCTTGCTCTAGAGCCAGCACACCCAATAGGCAGCTTTACACAGCATCCAAGAGGCACCACCCAAACACCTCCACAAGTGACACACTCAAGGAATGGATTCAGGGGATACAGAGTCCTGCTGAAGTAAGTCTTGGATTTGTGTGGTGGGCCCCTTCACAGCTGATCATCCAGGTAGTCAGAGGATGGTGGTTACTGGGCATAGAAAGTCCATGCAGCTGATCAGCCTGAGTAAAATTCTCTCATTCAAGTGCCAACAGCAATCAAGATTCAATTACAAAGAAGTGCATAAAGTCTACACAAGGGGTATACTTTGAGTTCCCAGCTGGGTGATCAGGTAGGCTGTGCCACTGAACCCTACAGGACAACTGCTACAACCGGCCACCCTAGGAAGCCTAGAAGACAAAGCAACTCTACCTAATACATAGAAACAATCACAGGGAGGCAGCCAAACTGAGCAAAGAAACCTGTGTCAAATGAAAGAACAGAATAAAACGCCAGAAAAAGAACTAAGTGAAATGAAGATAAGCAATCTAATAGATGCAGAGTTTAAAACACTGGTTATAAGGACACTCAATGAACTTAGTGAGGGCTAAAGAGCATAATAAAGGACCAGTCAGAAATGAAGGATGTACTAACTAAAATAAAAAATAATTTACAGGAAATTAATAGCAGAGTAGGTGAAGTCAAGAAGCAAACCATCAATTTGGACTAGAAGGAAGCAAAAAACACCCACTCAGAACAGAAAAAAAAAAAAAAAAAAAAGAATCCAAAAAAGTGAGGATAGTATAAGGAGCCTGTAGGACAACTTTAAGCATGCATACATTCACATCATGGGAGTGCCAGAGGAGAAGAGAGAGAGCAAGAAATTGAAAACCTATTTGAAAAAATAATGACAGAAAATTTCCGTAGCTTGGTGAAGGAAACAGACATAAGTCAAGGAAGTACAGAGTCCCAAACAAGATGAATCCCAAGAGGTCTACACCAAGACGCATCATCATCAAAATGTAAAAGGTTAAAGACAAAGAGAATCTTAAAAGCAACAACTGAACAGCAGTTTGTTATCTACAAAGGAGCTCTCATAAGGCTGTCAGCCAGTTTCTCAAAAGAAACTTTGCAGTACAGAAGAAAGTGGCAAGAAATATTTAAAGTGATGAAAAGCAAGTACCTATAACCAAGATTACTCTATTCTGCAAAGCTATCATTTAGAATCGATGGACATATCAAGAGTTTCCCAGATAAGAAAAAGCAAAAGGAGGTCATCACCACCAAACTAGTATTATATGAAATGTTGACAGATTTTCTTGATGAAGATAAAAAGTAAATATGAACAATAAAATGTCAATAAATACGTATCTAACAAGAATTGAATCTACAAACAGTATGAACAAGCAGAACAGAAACAGACTCATAGATAGAGAGGACTTTTTGTTGCTAGCCAGATCAGAGGGGAGTTGGGAGAAAAACATGAAGAAATTAGGAAGTACAAATTGGTTGTTAGACTGGTGAACCTCAAAGGGAAGGAGAGAGGTGGGGCAGGAAGAGAGAAACGAAAGAACATATGCATATATGCATAACCAATAGACACAAACAATAGTGGGGGGAAAGCAGGAGGGGGGCGGGTTAGAGAGTAGGAAGCCAAGGGGGGAAAAAGGAGGGACATCTGTAATATATTCAACTATAAGGATAAGTTAAAAAAAAACTTAAGATCCCTAGGAAAAACTTAACCAAAGAAGTAAAGGACCTATTCACAAAAACAAACAAACAAACAAAAACTACAGGACACTGAGAGAGAGAGAGAGAGAGAGAGAGAGAGAGAGAGAGAGAGAGAGAGAAGGAGAAAAGAAAGAAAGAAAGAAAGAAAGAAAGAAAGAAAGAAAGAAAGAAAGAAAGAAAGAGAGAAAAGAAGGAAGAATGTGGAAGCATATGCTTTGTTCATGGACTGGAAGAATTAACATCATTAAAATATCCATACTACCCAAAGCAATCTATAGATTCAATGCAATCTCCATTAAAATATCAACAACATATTTCACAGAACTAGAACAAATATTTCAAAAGTTTATATGGAACCAAAAGCGACCCCAAATAGCGACAGTAATCTTGAAAAAGGACCAAGTAGGGGGGATCACAATACCGGATATCAGGTTATACTACAAAGCTATTGTAATCAAAACAACCTGGTACTGCACAAGAATAGGCATATAGATCAATGACACATAACAGAGAACCCAGAAAGTGACCCAAGAAATTATGCTGAATTAATATTTGACAAAGGTGGCAAGAGCATACAGTTGAGTAAGGACAGCCTCTTTAATAAATGGTGCTGGGAAAATTGGACAGCTACATGCAGAAAAATGAAACTAGACCATCAACTTACACCATACACAAGAATAAACTCAAAATGGATAAAAGACTTAAATGTGACTCATGAATCCATAAAATTCCTAGAAGAAACTGTAGGCAACAAAATTTCAGACATCATACGCAGCAGAATTTTCACTGATACATCACCTAGGGCAATAAAAACAAAGGAGAAAATGAACACATGGGACTACATCAAACTCAAAAGCTTCTGCACAGCGAAAGATACAGTCATCAAAACGGAAAGGCTACCCACTGTATAGGAGAGCATAATTACCATGATATATTGGAGAAAGGATTAATTTTCAATATATATAGAGTGCTCATACAACTCCACAAAAGAAAGACAAAGAACCCAATTTAAAAATGGGCAGAGGAACTAAATAGACACCTCTCCAAACAGGACATACAAATGGCTAAGAGACATATGAAGAAATGCTCAACATCACTAATCATCAGAGAGATGCAAATTAAAACAACAATGAGGTATCACCTCACACCTGTCAGAATGGCCGTCATCAACAAATCATCAAACAACAAGTGTTGGCAAGGGTGTGGAGAAAAGGGGACTCTAGTGCACTGCTGGTGGGAATGCAGACTGGTGCAGCCACTATGGAAAACAATATGGTGTTACCTCAAAAAGTTAAAAATTGAACTTCCATTTGACCCAGTGATCCCACTGCTGGGAATATACCCTAAGAAGCCTGAAACACCCATCAGGAAGAATATATGTACCCCCATGTTTGTAGCAGCACTATTTAAAATAGCTAAGATCTGGAAACAGCCCAAGTGTCCATCAGTAGACGAATGGATTAAAAAGCTGTGATACATATACACAGCTGTAAGTACTACACAGCTGTAAGAAAGAAAGATCTCTTATCCTTTGAGACTACATGGAGGGACCTGGAAAGTATCATCCTAAGTAAAACAAGCCAAACAGAGAAAGACAAGTATCATATTATCTCACTTATTTGTGGACTATAATGAACATAACAGTCTGAGGAATGGGGTAGTCCCAGAGACGTGGGAGTGGGGTACAGACTGACAATCCCCAGAAGAGGGGGTGGTGGGGGAGAGATAAACCACAGAACTTAATATGCATGTATGCATGAACAGTGGACATGGACAACAAACTGGGGACAGAGCAGGGAGGGAGGGAGAGGGGGGAATCAGTGGGGGAAAAGGAAAAACATCTGTAACAAAAATTAATTAATAAAAAATAAATTAATTAAAAAAGAGAGAGAGACACAAAGGGAAAAATGAATACATGAGACGACATCAAACTAAAAACCCTTTGCACAGCAAAAGAAACAAGCATCAAAATGGAAAGGGAACCCACTGTATGGGAGAGCATAATTGCCAATGATACATCAGATAAGGGGTTAATTTCCAAAATATATAAGGTGCTTATACAACTCAACAAAAAGAGGACAAAGAAACCCAATTTAAAAATGAACAGAGCACCTAAATAGGCACCTCTCCAAATAGGACATACAAATCACCAAGAGACATGAAAAAATGCTCAATGTCACTAATCATTAGAGAGATGCAAATTAAAACAATAATGAGGTATCACCTTACACCTGTCAGAATGGCCTCCATCAACAAATCATCAAACAAGTGCTGGCGAGGGTGTAAAGAAAAAGGGACTCTAATACACTGCTGGTGGGAATGCAGACTGGTGCAGCCACTATGGACAACACTATGGTGTTTTCTCAAAAAATTGAAAATGGAACTGCCACTTGACCCAGAGATCCCACTTCTAGGAATATACCCTAAAGAAGCCTGTAATACCAGACAGAAAGAAAATATGTACCCCTATGTTCGTAGCAGCACTATTTACAATTGCTAAGATCTGGAAACAGCCCAAGTGTCCATCAATAAATGAGTGGATAAACAAGCTGTGGTATCCCTGGCCAGTTTTGCTCAGCAGTTAGAGCATTGGCCCACAGCCTAGGTTCGGTTTCCACTAAGGGCAGGTACCTAAGTTGCAGTTCGTCCCTGGCCCCAGTTGGGGTTGTGTGGGTGGCAACCAGTCGGTGTGTCTCTCTCACGTCAATGTTTCTCTCTCTCTTTCTCCCTCTCTTCCTCCTGCTGTATCTGAAAAGGGATGCAAAAATGTCCTCGGATGAGGATAAAAAAAAAAAAAAATCTATGGTACATGTACGCAACGGAACACCATGCAGCTTAAGAAAGAAAGATCTCTTATCCTTTGAGATGACATAGAGGGACCTGGAGAGTATTACGCTAAGCGAAATCAGCCAGAGAAAGACAAATACCACATGATCTCACTTATTTGTGGAATATAATGAATAAAATAAGCTAATGAATAAAATAGACCCAGAGACATAGAAAGGAGAATGATTCAGACTGACAAACTTCCAAGGAGGGGGGCGGGAGGGTAGAGGGATGAGATAAGCCAAAGAACTTATATGCACGTATGCGTAACTAATGGACATAGACAATAATGATTGGGGGGGCAGGATCAGGAGGAGGGTGTCAACGGGGGAAAAAGGAGAAACATCTGTAACAAAAATAAATTAATTTAAAAAATAAAAAATAATAATAAATAAGTAAATAAAAGAAAATGAGGAGCAGCATAACGAAGTGGCTAAATGGGTAGGTAGACACTGAAACACAACTGCCTAGGCTCAAATCCCAGCCCTGCCATTTACTAGCTCTATAACCTTAGAAACAAGTCTACCTCCATTTCTCTCCTGTAAAACACAGGTAACAAAATGTGTTTTGTGACTAAAGAAGTCAACATTTATAAAATGCCTATATCAGTGTCTAGTATGTAATAAACACTATATCAATATTTGTTAGAAAAATAAAAATTATCTCAAGGAAGGATAGCTTGATGCAATGTAGGTTTCTGAATCCTACCTATAACTGGATAAATCTGAATCTCCTCAGCCTATGGAATTTCAACAATATCTCCAGATAATTAATTAACACATTAAAGTTTGAAAGCCAGTGCTTTGGTTATTAGGAGTCTTGAACTGTTTCCAAAAGGGGCAGCTAATACAGTAAAATCCAACTTTACTTTTTATGTCAATGTCTTAGGTCTGAAAAATCCCCAAATTCTTGTGGGAGATTTCTCCCCAAATTAAATTAAATGGTCCTATAAAACTGACTTCTGGAATGATTAGCATCTCAAATCATGGTTCTGAGTATGCAGGTTTCCTTGAACTTTTTTTCAGGTGGCTTCTCTTCCTTGCTCGGTTTTCCCAGGATAAATGTTGTTCACTGTTCATTTATTTGCTTGTCTGAGGACTGAATGTACATGGTGCTCCCGAGAGTCTCAGATACAGCCCTTCACTCTAAATAACTCATTGCAGTCTCTGTGCCTAAATGGAGAGAAGCTCTAATAGAAATGACAATTACGTATGACAATTTTAGCAGTGTTGATATTTTTCCCCCAAGAAGGGAAGTTAGCATTGCTGTATGAAACTTGCTACTTTCCATAATTCTTTGGTCATCGAAGTCAATGTCTATAATTAAACCAGATGCTCTTATGTAGTAAACGAGGCCATATTTCAGGACAATTTTTGTGTTAAAGGTGACAAAGCCCCAGAGGACAAGGCACCAGCTTCAAAGGCTATTTGAGCAAAGGGAAGCCCTGGAGCTCTGTTTCCAACTTCAGTTGTCCCTGAGAAGTGGTGACTTTGTGACCCCAAGGCTTCAAAGGGATCAGAAATAGCCATTCACTCTTTTTATAGATGAAGTGCACATAACAAAAAAATGTAGTTCAACTGCTGAACTAACATTAAGCATCGTCATCACCATTGATATAATCACAAACTAATACTTGTTATGGTTTTCTTATTTAAAAAATTACACTCTTTTCAGAAGAAACCAAAACACTAGTGGATCCTTTTCCCAAGTTTCTTCCAATTCACGCTCTACAACAGTTGGGTTATGGAGGATACATGAGAGATGACTGTATTCTGACTCATTTTCAGAAATGTGTACTGCCCACTGCTCAGGTAAAGGATAAATGTGTGTGAGATTGTGTATGCACTTGCAGTGGGAGAAGCCACTCAGATTGAGTGGGTGGTTTTCAGCAAATGTATATTATCCTTAACGTCTCATGAGGTAATACAGACATAGTCCACTTTGAAACACTTAAAATGTTTTATTCTTCTCGAAACCTTCTCCCTCTCTTCCCTTTCCAAATCAATTCAACCTAGATATCATGCTCATTTCCTATTATCTCCTCAACATTCTCTTGCAATCTTCAACTGACTACTATAAATTCTGCATCATAGTAGATTCAGCATCATAAAAAGTTAATTATACAATGCCAGTTTACTTTAAATAAAGCAATGTTTATTAGGTTAGCTACCAACTCTGTGCTTAAACTCTAGTATATACATGAGATCATGAACTTGAAACTCATTTCTTTTGAACTCTTCATTGAGATGCTGCTAAAAACGTAACAGAATTCAGTTGGCAATTTATCATGCCCTGCTATATGCCACTAAAGCAATTACTGTCTCAAAATATTGTCTTGTTCTTTCATCACTGTTAAAATGTCTATGTATTTATATCTTTCTTGACAATTAAATTACAATTTTTCTTAAGGCATTTTTTGTCCCTATCAAAGATAAGGTGATCAGTGTCTTTGAAAGATCATTGTACCATTTTCTGTACTGCACTGTCAACTTGTCACAAACACATTGGCTTAAACAACACAGATTTATTATTTTATAGTTCGGTGGGTCAAATGTCAGGCATGGGTTTCACCAGAATAAAATCAAGGTGTGAGCAGGTAGGTCCTCTGGAGGCTCTAGGGAAGAATCCATTCCCTTGCTCACTCATATCGTGGAAGAATGCAGTTCTTTGCATTGTCAGAGTGACAGGTCATGTTTACTTGTTGCCTTTCAGTTGAGGGCATTTGACAGCTTCTAGAAGCCTCTAGGCTGCCTCCATTCTCTGGCTCATTTCCTTCCCTCCATTTTTGTCACATCACTTAGAATGACATTTTGCCTTCCTATTTCAATTTTAAAGGTCCATGTGATGACATTAGAGTCATCTGGGTAACCCACTATCACTTCAGGATAATCCAGTATAATTTCTCTGTTTTCAGATCAACTGATTTGCAATCTCTATTTGTTTTTGCCATGTAATGCAACATAATCATAGGTTTTGATGTTGAGGATGTGGGCATTTCGGGGGACTAGTGTTCTGCCCATCACCATCATCAACCGTGAGTACTACTGAGGTCTAAAAATCCATTTTAGGTAGTTCTGAAAACACACTAAATTCAGCCACGGAGTTGGCACTTTCTGAGGAAGAGGTGATCTTCTAGCTTCTGTATGTATACAAAGAAAGCCTGCTTTTGATTTTTTTAGGAACAAAGATTATCAAAAGTAAAGGAGCCCACTGGCTGCTTCACTTGACACTAATAGTGCCTCACTGCGCACTGACTATTCACATTTGAAATCCTTTTTAAGATGAAACCCTATTCAGGTCCTTTGCCCATTTTTAAGTTGGACTGTTTGTTTCTTTGGTGTTGAGTTGTATAAGTTCTTCATAAATTTTGAATGTCAACCCCTTATCAGGTATATCATTGGAAAATATGTTCTCCCATTCAGTGGGTTGTCTTTTCATTTTGTTGATGGTTTCATTTGCTGTAAAAAACCTTTTCAGCCCGAAACACCAATCAGAAAGAATATATGTACCCTGTGTTCATAACAGCACTATTTACAATAGCTAAGATCTGGAAAAAACCCAAGTGTACATCAGTAGATGAGTGGATAAAAAAGCTGTGGTACATGTATACAATGGAATACTATGCAGCTGTAAGAAAGAAAGATCTCTTATCATTTGAGATCACATAGAGGGACCTGGAGAGTATTACGCTAAGTTAAACAAGCCAAACATAGAAAGACAAATATCACATGATCTCACTTATTTGTGGAATATAATGAACTAAACAAACTGATGAACAAAATTGACCCAGAGACATAGAGGTAGGGTACAGACTGACAACCCGAGAAGAGGGAGAGTTAAGGGGGGAGAGATAAACCACAGAACTTTTATGCATGTATGCATAACCAATGGACATAGACAACAAAGCTGGGGAAGGGGTGAGGGGAATGGAGAAGAGGGGTCAATGGGGGGAAAAGGAGAAACCTCTGTAGCAAAAACAAATTAATAAAAATAATTAAAAAACAAAACAAAAACCTCTTCAGTTGAATGTAGTCCCATTTATTTATTTATTTTTTTCTTTTGTTTCCCTTGCCTGAGAAAATATGTCAGAAAAAAATACTGCTACAGGGGATTATTGAGATTTTACAGCCTGTTTACTTCTGGGAGTTTTATGGTTCCGAGTCTTACATATAAGTCTTTAATCTATTTTGAGTTTATTCTCGTATATGGTGTAAGAAGGTGGTTCTGTTTCTTTCTTTCTTTCTTTTTTTTTTTTTTTTTTGCATTGATCTGTCCAATTTTTTCAACACTATCTATTGAATAGACTATCTTTACCTCATTGTATGTTCTTGCCTCTTTTGCCCAATATTAATTGACCACAAATATGTGAGTTTACTTTTTAACTCTCTATACTGTTCTATTGATCTATATGTCTGCTTTTATGCCAGTACCATGCTGCTTTGATTACTATGGCCTTGTAGTATAGTTTGATAACAGGTTGCATAATTTCTCCAACTTTGTTTTTCTTTCCTATGATTGCTGTGATTAATTCTGTTTTTGTGTGTGTGTGTGTGTGTGTGTGTGTGTGTGTGTGTGTGTTTTGTGTGGTTCCATGTAAATCTGAAGCATTATTTACAATAGCCAAAATTTGGAAGCAGCCTAACTCCCCATTAATAGATGAGTGTGTAAAAAAGCTGTGGTACATTTCCACAATGGGATACTATTTGGCTGTAAAAAAAAAAAGGAGGAAATCTTACCTTTTGTGACAGCATAGATGGACCTGGAGAGTATTATTCTAAGTGAAATAAGCTAGTCAGAGAAAGACAAATACCATATGATTTTACTTATATGTAGAATCTAATGAACAAAACAAACAAACAAAAAAATAAAATAGAAACAGACTCATAGATACAGAAAACAGACGGACAGATGTCAGAGTAGATGAGTATTGGTGTTTGGGACAAAAAGGTGAAGGGATTAAGCAAAACAAAAACCTTATACACACAGGTGACAGTATGGTGATTACCAGAGGGAAAGAGAGGTGGGGGAGGTAGAAGAGGTTATAGTGGGAGGTTATAGTGGGAATAAATGGTGATGGAAGGAGACTTGAGTTGGGGTAGTAAACACACAATACAATATACAGATGATGTATTTTAGAATTGTACACCTGAGTCCTATAGAATTTTATAACCAATGTGGCCCCAATAAATTCAATAAAAAAGATGAAAATTTAAAATAGTATGAAATTCTCATTTCCTTATGATAACACTTAAAGATATACTTTATCCCCCAAAAAATCAAAACCAAATATAGTAAGGTAAGAGCAAGGGGTGTTTATTTATTGATTGATTCATTCTTTTTTTTTTCTTTACCCAATATGTAACTATGCAGTCTGAAACCTGAAGTGTTTTTTATTTCTCTGCAGTCTGCTCTGGCTGTGCAGCCCCTTCTAGTAATATCAAAACACTTTTCTAAAAGAGTATTATTATTATTTTTTTTTTTATTGCAAGGCAAACATAACAAACACCAACTGAAAAGTTCTGGATGCAAGGTCAATCAAGGAAGGTGAAGTTGAGGTTCTTTACAATAGAACTGACAAGGGAAAAGATGATTTTGGCAAAATCAGTTCTCAGGAAAACCATAAAGGGGTTCCAATTATCCTATAGGGTCTTCTTTCTAAGCCTCTCTAAGGCACAGGGCCAGCCACGCAGGATCTGGCTCTGCAGGTGAGGGAACTACAATGGGAAATCCCTGCTGCAGAGAAGACTGAGGTCATATGGAAATGGAGAAGGTTCTGGAGGTCTTTTAAACCTAAGGAACTGCAGTGTCAATGACAAGTTTTAGTGGATAAAGATGTATATATAGATTCAATGCAATCCCCATTAAAATACCAATGAAATATTTCACAGAACTAGAACAAATACTTCAAAAGTTTATATGAAACCAAAAAGACCCCAAATAGCCACAGCAATCTTGAAAAAGAAGAACAAAGTAGGACGGATCACAATACTGTATTACAAAGCCATTGTAATCAAACAGCCTAGTACTGGCACAAGAACAGGCATATAGATCAATGGAACAAAACATTATGCACAATTAATATTTAACAAAGGTGGCAAGAACATACAATGGAGAAAAGATAGCTACTTTAATAAATGGTGTTGGGAAAATTGTACAGCTACATGCAAAAAAAAAAAAAAGAAAAAGAATAAGAAACTAGACCACCCACTTACAGCATACACAAGAATAAACTCAAAATGAACGAAAAATTTAATATGACTTGTGAATCCATAAAAATCTTAGAAGAAAATGTAGGCAGCAGAATTTTCACTAATGCAACGCCTAAGACAAGAGAAACAAAGGGAAAAATGAATACATGGAAAGACAACAAACTAAAAACCTTTTGCACAGCAAAAGAAACACGCATCAAAATGGAAAGGGAACCTACTATATGGGAGAGCATAATTGCCAATGATACATCAAATAAGGGGTTAATTTCCAAAATATATAGAGTGCTTATACAACTCAATGAAAGGAAGACAAAGAGGCCAATTAGAAAATGGGCAGAGTAGCAAAATAGGCACCTCTACAAATAGGACATACAAATCACTAAGAGACATATGAAAAAATGCTCAATGTCACTAATCATCAGAGAGATGCAAATTAAAATAATAATGAGGTATCACCTCACACCTGTCAGGATGGCTGCCATCAACAAATAATCAAACAAGCGAGGGTGTGGGGAAAAGGCGACTCTAGTACACTGCTGGTGGGAATGCAGATTGGTGCAGCTACTATGGAAAACACTATGGTGTTTCCTCACAAAATTAAAAACTGAACCGTCATTTGACCCAGTGATCCTACTTCTAGGACTATATCCTAAGAAAACTGAAACACCAATCAGAAAGAATATATGCACCCCTATGTTCATAGCAGCACTATTTACAATTTCTAAGATCTGGAAACATCCCAAGTATCCATTAATAGATGAGTGGTTAAAAAAGTTGTGGTACATATACACAATAGAGTACTATGCAGCTGTAAGAAAGAAAGACCTCTTATCCTTTGATGTTTCATGGAGGGACCCGGAGAGTATTATATTAAGTGAAATAAGCCAATCAGAGAAAGACAAATACCACATGATCTCACTTATTTGTGGAATATAATGAACAAAATTGGCTGATGAACAAAATAGACCAAGAGACACAGAAATAGGGTATAGACTCACAAACCTTAGAAAAGGGGACATGGAGAGGGGGGAGAAAGAGATAAACCAAAGAACTTATATGCATGTATGTGTAACCAATGAACATAGACAACAATACTGGGGGGTTGGTGGGAGTGGGAGGAGGGTGTCAATGGGGAAAAAATGAGAAACATCTATAAAAAATAAATTAATAAAAACATAATAATATAGAGTGAAAAAAAATATATATGTATTGGTCATTGGCATTTTCCAGGCACTGTTCCAGGTGTAATGCAAGCAGTCCCCATGACAAACAAGTTCACAGCCTGGTGCAAAAACAAACATTCAAGATATTTACTCAGTGAACAGTAATACGTGCTAAGATGGAGGTCACATGGCTGTGGATGCTCAGAGGAGAATCCAATCACCATGTTTAAGAAAGACTCCCTGGAGACAATGACCATTTAATTAATGTTGAAGAACAAGTGGGAGACGCCCAAGGACATAAAGACGAGGCAGACATTTGAATCATAGTCAATCGGGTAGGAAGTGTTGGAGGAGGTAAAGGTGAACAGGTAGAGAGAACAAAGTCATAGAGAACCTAGTATAAGGGCAAGCAGCTTATGATAAAGTTTTCATCATATAAAGAGCTAATAGTCAAATTTATGTTTCATATCAACTAACCTAAATAAAATGTGAAGGATGATAAAGGAAGATCAATAGGAGGGCTTTGATTCCCAGGCTCTCACAGTAGCTCAGGGAAGAAATATTACTCTGTTGAGACAGTAGTATTAAGGAGAAAGAGGATTAATTAATCCTGAGAATCAGGTGGCAAGACAGGGGGCTGTGAAGGAGACAGGGAAAGGGAGGGAGTCAGTGAAGAGAAAAGAATGAAGTATGATTTTCAGGTCCTTGATTTGTATGATTGGTTGGTAACTAAATTAGCTTACAATAAGCACGAACTGTACTTAGGAAGGACATAGTATTGATTAAGCTTTAATGGTTCAAGGTGTAGAGACAAGACTAGTTAGCATACAGAGAGAGGCTAGTATAAGATATACACAAAGCAATAAAGAGATGAGTATCACACTTGAAATTTAGAAGCTTAAAAAGCCCAAGAGGCTGGGGCTTCATGCAGACTGTATGTCAAGCAGGGTTAGCACTCCAGCAGTAAGAACATACAGATCTTCGCTTTATAGCTCTGCTCTTTTACTATGATTCCACTGTGTCTGACAACTGTGTGTTTCCCATTTCCTACTAATAGGTTTCCTCACTTCTACCTGCATACAATTTCAGTATTCTAACATTTCTGCTTTCTTAGGAATCTGGTTAACACATTCTGCTTAATGTACTTCCAAAGGGCCATGAATACAATACCAGCCTTCCTTTATGATTCCAACTCAGCATTTAGCATATAGCTTAGGCAATAATCAGTATGCTTTTAGTAGGTTGTTATTACAGATGAAACTCTAGTTCCACTCTCTTCTCTACTCTCTTTCCCACCAATGGCAACATGAAATAGTTATGGCTAGCACAAGTCAGTGTTAAAAACCAAAGGTACCCCCAAAACTGTTCAAAGATAGTTTTAAAAACAGAATAACAATGGTAAACTTTGGTTTCATTAGTAACTGAATGATTTCTGGTTTATCTCTTCCCTCTGCCTAAACCCCCTCTTCTGAGGGTTGTCAGTCTGTACCCTACTTCCATACCTCTGGGGCTACCCTGTTCCATAGATTGTTATATTCATTATATTCCACAAATAAGTGAGATCATGTGATACTTGCCTTTTCTGATTGGCTTGTTTCACTTAGAATAATACTTTCCAGGTCACTCCATGTTGTCTCAAAGGATAAGAGATCTATCTTACAGCTGCATAGTACTCCATTGTGTATATGCACCGCAGCTCATTTAGACTGTGATTTAAACAGTATTCCCTAGAATGCTAGGACTGGGTGGCTCTGAGCTACATGCCATTAATTATAAATGGGAGGTAGAAATCCTTTATGAAAAATCTATTTTCTCCTTTTTATAAAATTTTATTTTTGTTACAGATGTTTCTCCTTTTTACCCCCATTGGCTCCCTCCCCCCATTCCCCCTACCCCATCCCCAATTTTGTTGTCCATGTCCATTGGTTATGAGTATATGCATATAAGTTCTGTGGTTTATCTCCCTACCCACCCCCTCTTCTGAGGGTTGTCAGTCTGTACCCTACTTCCACATCTCTGGGTCTAGCCTATTCCTCAGACTGTTATGTTCATTATGTTCCACAAATAAGTGAGATCATGTGGTATTTGTCTTTTTCTGCTTGGCTTGTTTCACTTAGGATGATACTTTCCAGGTCCCTCTATGAAGTCTCAAAGGATAAGAGATCTTTCTTTCTTACAGCTGCATAGTACTCCATTGTGTATATGTACCACAGTTTTGTTATCCATTCATCTACACTTGGGCTGTTTCCAGGCCTTAGCTATTGTAAATAGTGCTGCTATGAACATGGGGGCCACATATATTCTTTCTGATTGGGGTTTCAGGCTTCTTAGGGTATATTCCTAGAAGTGGGATCACTGGGTCAAATGGAAGTTCAATTTTTAATTTCGTGAGGTAACACCAAAGTGTTTTCCATAGTGTCTGCACCAGTCTGCATTCCCACCAGCAGTGTACTAGAGTCCCCTTTTATCCACACTCTCACCAACATTTGTTGTTTGATGATTTGTTGATGACAGCCATTCTGGCAGGTGTGAGGTGATATCTCATTTTTGTTTTAATTTGCATCTCACTGATGATTAGCGATACTGAGCATTTTTTCATGTCTCTTGGCGATTTTTATGTCCTGTTTGGAGAGGTGTCTATTTAGGTCCTGTGCACATTTTTGAATTGGGTTATGTCTTCCTTTTGTTGAGTTGTATGAGTACTCTATGTATTTTGAAAACTAATCCCTTATCTGATGTATCATTGACAATTATATTCTCACATACAGTAGGTTCCCTTTTCATTTTGATGATTGTTCTTTTTGACTATGCAGAAGCTTTTTAGTTTGATGTAGTCTCATGTATTCATTTTTTTTTTTTTTCTTTATTTTTGTTGACTTAGGTGATGGATCAGTGAAAATTCTGCTGCGTATGATGTCTGAAAGTTTGTTGCCTACATTTTCTCCTAGGATTTTTATGGATTCATGAGTCACATTTAAGTATTTTATCCATTTTGAGTTTATTCTTGTGTAGGGTGTAAGTTGATGGTCTAGTTTCATTTTGTTTTTGCATTATCTGTCCAATTTTCTCAACACCATTTATTAAAAAGGCTGTCTTTACACTATTGTATGCTCTTGCCACCTTTGTCAAATATTAATTGACCATAATTTCTTGGGTCAATTTCCAGGTTCTCTGTTATGTTCCACTGGTTTATATGTCTGTTCTTGTGCCAGTACCAGGCTGTTTTGATTACAGTTGCTTTGTACTATAACCTGATATTTGGTATTGTGATCCCATCTACTTTGTCCTTCTTTTTCAAGATTGCTGTGGCTATTTGGAGTCTTTTGTGGTTCCATATGAACTTTTAAAGTATATGTTTTAGTTCTGTGAAATATGTCCTTGGTATTTTGATGGGGATTGCATTGAATCTATAGACTACTTTGGGTAGTATGGACATTTTAATGATGTTAGTTCTTCCAATCCACGAACAGGGTATGTGCTTCCACTTTTTCATATCTTCCTCTATTTCTTTTTTTCAATGTCCTGTAGTTTTCTGCAAACAGGTCCTTTACTTCTTTGGTTAAGTTTACTCCTAGGTATTTTAATTTTTTTTGCCACAATAATAAATGAGATTATTTTTTTTAGTTTCTCTTTCTGTGAGTTCATTGTTCGTGTATAAAAATGCCATTGATTTCTTGACATTAATTTTGTATCCTGCTACTTTGCCAAATTCATTTATTAAGTCTAGCAGATTTTTGATGGAGTCTTTGGGGTTTTCTATGTATAATATCATGTCATCTGCAAATACTGACAGTTTCACTACTTCCTTTTCAATTTGGATCCCTTTTATGTTTTCTTTATGTCTGATTGGTGTTGCTAAGACTTCCAATACTATGTTAAATAAGAGTGGCGAAAGTGGGCATCCCTGTCCTGTTCCTCTTCTTAAGGGAAATGCTTTTAGTTTTTGCCCATTGAGTATGATGTTGGCTGTAGGTCTTTCATATAAAGCCTTTATCATGTTGAGATATGACCCCTCTATTCCCACACTGCTGAGCATTTTTATCAGAAATGGGTGCTGGATTTTGTCGCATGCTTTTTCAGTGTGTATTGATATACTCATGTGGTTTTTATTTTTCATTTTGTTTATGTGGTGTATCACATTTATTGATTTGTGAATTTTGTATCAACCTTGCATCCCTGGGATAAATCCCACTTATCATGGTGATTAATTTTTTTGATGTATTGCTAGATCTAATTTGCTAGTATTTTGTTCAGGATTTTGGCATCTATGTTCATCAGGGATATTGGTCTATAGTTTTCTTTCTTTGTAGTGTCTTTTTTTTGTTTTGTTTTGGAACTAGAATTATGCTGGCCTCATAAAATGAGTTTGGAAGTCTTTCTTCTTCTTAAATTTTTTAAAATAGTTTGAGGAGAATGGGTGTTAGTTCCTCTATGAATGTTCAGTAAAACTCCCCCATGAAGCTGTCCGGGACTGGGCTTTGTTTGCTGGGAGAGTCTTGATTACATCCTCAATTTTCTTAGTTGTTATTGGTCTCTTCAAGTTTTCTATCTTTTCCTGGTCCAATTTTGGGAGACTATGTGTTTCTAGAAATTTGTTCATTTCACTTCAATTGTTGAATTTGTTGTCATATAATTGTTTACAGTATTTGTTAATGATCTTTCATATTTCTGTGGTGTCAGTTGTTACTTCTCTTTCATTTTTGACTTTGTGTATTTGGGTTCTCTCTCTTCGTTTCTTGGTGAGTCTAGCTAATGGTCCATCAATCTTGTTTATCTTTTCAAAGAACTAGCTCTTTGTTTCATTGATCCTTTGAATTGTCTTTTTTGGTCTCCATGTCATTTATTTCTGCTCTGATCTTTACTATTTCCTTCCTTCTACTTGCTCTGGGGTTTTCTTTTTGTTTGCTTTCTAGTTCTTTAAGTTGTGAGGTTAGATATTCTGTTAGAAATTTTTCTTGTTTCTTGAGGTAGGCCTGTAGTGCTATAAACTTTCCTCTCACAACTGCTTTCACTGCATCCCATAGATTTTGTGTTGTTGTGTGTTCATTTTTAATTGGTTTGCAGGAAGGTTTTAATTTCTTCCTTGAATTCCTCAGTAACCCATTCATTGTTTAATAACATGCTATTTAGCCTCCATGTGTTCAAATGTCTTTGCATGTTCTTGTTGCACTTGATTTCTAGTTGCATACCATTGTGTTCTGAGAAAATACTTGATATAATTTCAATCTCCTTGAACTTGTAGAGACTTAGTTTGTGCCCTAACATGTGGTCTATCTTTGAGAATGTCCCTTGTGCACTTGAGAAGAATGTGAATACTGCAGTTTTGGGGTGTGATTCTCTGTAGATATCTATTAAATCCATTTGATCTAGCGCTTCATTTGAAGTCTGTGTTTCCTTGTTAATTTTTTGTCTAGAAGATCTATCCAGTGATGTCAGTGGAGTGTTGAATCCTCCTGCTATGATTGTAATTCTGTCAATTTCTCCTTTGAAGTCCTCCAGAATTTTTAATATATTTTGGTGCTCCTATATTGGGTGCATATATATTTATTAAGGTTATAGCTTTCCGTTGGATAGATTTTTCAATATTAGTGACCTTCTTTGTCTCTAGTTATGGCCCTCATTTTGAAATCTATTTTATCAGATATGAGTATTGCTACCTTCAATTTTTTTTCCTTTCCATTTGTTTGGAAAACTTTTTTCCATCCCTTTAGTTTCAACCTATGTGCGTCTTTTGTTGTGAGGTGGGTCTCTTGTAAACAATATATATATGAGTCATGCTTTCATATCCAGTCAGCTACTCTTTGTCTTTTTAATGGAGTTTTCAATTAATTTACATTTAAGGTAATTTGTCAAGTCAAGTTTTAAAAGTTTGAAGAGCCCTGGCCAGTTTGACTCAGCGGTTAGAAAATCGGCCTGCAGTCCGGAGAGACCCGGGTTCGGTTCCCGCTAAGGGCATGTACCTCGGTTGTGGTTTGTCCCCGGCCCTGGTTGGTCGTGCGGGTGGCAGCCACTCGATGTGTCCCTTTCACATCGATGTTTCTCTCTCTCTCTCTCTCTCTCTCTCTCTCTCTCTCTCTCCCTCCCTCCCTCCTGCTCTGTCTGAACAAAGAATGAAAAAGTGTCCTAGGGTGAGGATAAAAAAAAAAAAAAAAAAGTTTGAAGTATATCTTTCTTACTGATAATTCTAAACTGAGAAAATATAACAGTAGAGAAAATGCGTAAGAAGAATAAAAAACATGAGATTGGAAAATATAGGTAATTAAAAGATGCATAATATCTTATACTGTATTTGTCTCACAAAAGAATAAAGAAACGTTTTCTGCGTGTTAAGCAGTGGTTCAGTCTTTAGCATACTTAGAGTACAAATGTATATACTGTTAATTTTTTAAATCTTGATATAATTTAGACATCTCTGTAGCAACCCATATGTTTTGTTATATATTTTGATCTGTAAATATATCAAGCTTTTTAAAAGGTTTAATATCTATTAGACAATAGCTTAGTAAAATACTTTGCATTTGAATTTAGTAGAAGAATTGTCCAATGGAAGAAGGCCCTTAAAATTTTAGATTGAAAAGGTGAAAGTGATTTACCAATTTCCGCTTAAGAAATGCATATATTTTTTTTTATTTTATAAAATATATATAATCACACACACAAGTGTGCAGCAGCAAAAATTTTTGTGGGAAAATACATAAAACATTGTTCATGATGTTTTTTCGGTTTGAGATTAGAAGTGATATTTGCTTTTAAATTTTCTACATTTTCCTCAGTGAGTACATGGCTTTTCTAAAATCAGAAAACAAAACAAAAACTACTATACACAGTTTTAAAACAAGAGGGCTAAGCCCCCTCAGATAGGGTCCTCATGATCAAGGGTCATGAAATCAACGCCCAAATACCATACACTGTGTATTTGATTAAAGATACTGGCAACATTCAGAGGGACATAATAACTGAATACTTTCATAGTTTTTGCATTTAATTGACTTGTAGTTAATGTATTAATGTATTTAATTATTTTATTATTTTGCTTTCTTCGTGAGTGGAGTGAAAAGGACTAGGCTGAGAGTGCAGGGATCGGGAACTAGTCCTGGCTTCCTCAAACAACTGTGTGTGTGAGTGCCAAGGGCCAAGAACTCACTCTGCATCTCACATCCTGACCTACACTGTGACCAGAGTCAATATCAGCTAGTGAAATGCCCCAAGAGTAGCCAAGAATGACCCAAGGTGGTATGTGTGACACAAATACCTTAAGAAACAATTTAGTGTTATTTTTAATTATCATATTTATATTTATAGTATCTGTTTGCTCCAATTATTAAGTCTTCTGTCATGCACAATTACTGAATTTATTTTAGTAGTTAGGTTAATAAGTGTAATTAAGAGAAAACCATTTCTAAATCTATGCTTTTAACAAAAGAACCTTGTTTTCAGCCCATTATCTCCTTTAATTGGTATTTATTTTCCTGTTTAGTGGTTAGAATAATTACACTTCAGTATTAACAGAACAGATATTTGGCATGACTTTAAAGATGACAAAGTAAGCCCAGCCGGTGTGCCTGAGTGGTTGAGCACTGACCCATGCACCAAGAGGTTGCCTGTTTGATTCCTAGTTAGGGCACATGCCAGGTTGTGGGCCAAATCTCCAGTGGGGGGCATGCTGGAGGCTACTAATCAATGTCTTCTCTCATCGATGTTTCTATCTCTTCCTCTCCCTTCCTGTCTCTCTAAACCCAATAAAAATAAATGAATAAAATAAAGTAAAAGTAAAAAAAAAAATAAAGATGATAAAGTAAGATGGCAGATGAGAAAGGTGTGATTTCTTTTAAAAAATATTCATACAAAAAGTTCTAAAATTTTTATCAAGCATATGGCAAAAGAAGAATTCCAGGTATAGATTTTATGTGTGATCTGAAGTGGAGACTCTATTTGAAATACAAAACCTTTAATACTAGATGTTTCAGTCAAATATTTTTCTTGATAAGACATTTGAAAAAATTCTAGCAGTGTAAAGAATAAGTTTTTACACGTCTACCATCGAAACTGTTGGGCCAACTTAGCTAATGTGGATTTAAGATTTTCCTCCTTAGGAAAAAAAAAAAAAAAAAAAAAGATTTTCTTCCTTTACTTTGACTTTACTAGGTTCATGGCATTAGTTTGAAGACTTCTGCTCATGTTGGTTCTGCATATATAGTCTTAGAACCTTACTTATTGCTCAGTTTCTATCAACTAACCCATCATAAATATCATCTGCATAATAAAAAAAGAGCAGGCAGAAAAGGCAAGGTTTCCTTACAGCTGTCTTGATTTATCTGCAAGAATAAAGATTTTTCAGAAAACAACACTTGAATGCAAGAAGAAATATATTACATAACATTTTCTCCTCAGACAGTGACCTTGGTCTCTATTTCACACAGATAACTGTCAGGTAATTGCAAATGCAGTGAGACTGACTTAAACAAAGTTTGGGGATATCAAGATTCGCTTTCTGATTATATTTTAAGTTGTTTAATTTTGAATAATTAGACTCACATATGGAACATTATCATTTTATTTCAAATTAATTTTAGTTCATATTTGTGATAAAATTGATTCATACTACTACTAGTAATAGTAAACAGGGCTGTGATCATGAACCAGTATCAACTGAGTCTCTTAGATTCTCTCTGATCTCTCACTCAGATGATTTCACAGTGCCCCTAGTCTGGGAGGTGTTTATGCAGCCTGCACATGGTGTAGTTATGAATATATATTTATAGTGGTCTATGCCAGATATAATTACTTCTGTTAAGTAAATTTATCAGGTGAAGATATAATTTCCAACTGATCATTTCTTGTTAGGCCATATAAGTGTCTTGTACCAAATAAACCATAATATCACTCAATCTTATAGATATAATCTAGGTATATTTTAAAATCAATCAATGCAATCTCCTATTAATTAATTCTGTATTAATTCCTCTCCAGCTAAGCAGTATAATTAAAATTTGGATATATCTCATTAAGCACAAATTACTTTTCAAAACCAATGATACCATAGAATGAAGAATCTGTATGTCATGGACAGCAGAAATAAATGAAGGAAACCAACTAAATATCCATAGTAAAGAGAAACACAGCATAAGAAATTATTAAAATGCAAAAAAGGATCAACGGGACTTGTTATAGCAATACGTCCAGGTCAGAGTCAGCTTGTTTGGGCAATGCCCACTCAGGTTTATGCTTGAAAACTGTCCTCTAGGTGACAAAGAAGTGGTATTAAGAGAAAGGTAGCAGAATGGAACAATTACAGACAAGGATATCAGTTAAAAATATTATCCCAAGCAATTTTATAGACTCATGGTTTCATGAGTTCCAGAAAAAATAAATTACACAACAGCAAATGTGAGTGTTTAAGACTGTCAAATAGCAGAGAATAATAACATATTTCACATACTCTCTACAAACAACATATAACAAGAAAATTAAAATAAAACTACAGGAACACACCAACTTGTGCATGACTAAAAGACAGAAAAAAACTCCCAAACCCCAATTATGTCTATATAAAGAAGAAGAGGAGGAGGAGAAAAGAAAAAGAAAAAGAAAAAGACTAAGACCATGTGAGTAGACCTTCAATGGGAGGGAAAATGTCAGGAAAGAGAGAAGAGAGGGCCAGTGGCAGGGGCAATACTCAGCTAAAATCACTGCCAAAAAGAGAAAATCAGTTCATTCTAAGTGTAGAAAGACAAAAAAAAAAAAAAAAGTACTGGTGGTTGAGAACATTTATCACAAGAGAGTGCAGGCAATTTGAGGTTTCAATCTGAAAGCAACACCTTTGGGAAAGAGGAAGGTAAAGAGAAAGAGAGAGATGCTTTTAGAGATTATTGATGAAGAAAAAAATGAACAAAGGGAAAATTTTGGGTCCAATTAAAAAAAAAAAAAGCAACAGATTAGAGGTCATATAATCTCTCCCCATTTCCAAAAAAAAAGAGTGAAGACTCAATATCTACGGGATACAGCAAAAGCAGTTCTGAGAGGGAAGCTCATAGCACTACAGGCCTACCTCAAGAAACAAGAACAATTTCTAATTGACTATCTAACCTCACAACTTAAAAAAACTAGAAAGCAAACCAAAAGAAAAATCCAGAGCAAGTAGAAAGAAAGAAATAGTACATACCAGAGCAGAAATAAATCACATAGAGATTAAAAAACAATTCAAAAGATCAATCAAATAAAGAGCTGGTTCTTTGAAAAGATAACAAAATTGATGTATCCTTACCTAGAATCACCAAGAAACAAAGAGAGAGGACCTTCCCCCCCCAAAAAAAAAAATCAGAAATGAAAGAGGAGAAGTAACAACTGACACCACAGAAACACAAAGGATCGTTAACAAATACCATGAACAATTATATGCCAACAAACTGGACAATCTAGATGAAATGGACAATTTATAGAAACCCATAGTCTCCCAAAACAGAACCAGAGAGATATAGAAAACTTGAACAGACCAATAATAACTAAGGAAATTAAAGATGTGATCAAGACTCTGCCAGCAAACAAAAGCCCAGTCCCGGATAGCTTCAGAGGAGAGTTTAACTAAACTTTCAAAGAAGAACTAACACCATTCTTCTCAAACTATTCCAAAGAATCCAAGAAGGAAGACTTCCAAACTCACTTTATAAGGCCAGCATAATTCTAATTTCAAAACCAGAAAAAAACACTACAAAGAAATATAACTACAGGTCAATCAATATCACTGATGAACATAGATGCCAAAACCCTTAACAAAATACTAGCAAATCTGATCCAGCAATACATGAAAAAAATTATTTACCATGACCAAGTGGGATTAATCCCAGGGATGCAAGGTTGGTATAAAATTCACAAATCAATAAATATGATACACCACACAAACAAAATGAAACATAAAAACCGAATGATCATATCAGTAGATGCTGAAAAAGCACTCAAAAAAATCCATCACCCATTTCTGATAAAAATGTTCAGCAATGTGGTAATAGAGAGATCATATCTCAACATAATAAAGGCCATATATGAAAGACCTACAGCCAACATCATACTCAGTGGGCAAAAACTAAGCATTTCCCTTAAGAGAGGAACAAGAGAAGGATACTCACTTTCACCACTCTTATTTAACATAGTACAGGAAGTCTTAGCCACAGCAATCAGACATGAAGAAAACATAAAAGGGATTCAAATTGGAAAGGAGGAAGTGAAACTGTCATTATTTACAGATGACATGATGTTGTACCTAGAAAACCCTCAGGTTCCATAAAAAATGTACTAGATTTAATAAACAATTTTGGCAAAGTAGCAGGATACAAAATTAACATCAAGAAATCAATAGCATTCGTATACACCAATAATGAACTTACTAAAAGAGAACCTAAAAATAACAAATCCCATTTACCATTGCAGCAAAAATAAAAAAAAAAATAAATAAATAAATACCTAGGAATAAACTTAACCAAAGAAAGTAATTGACCTATTTCTAGAAAACTACAGTATATTGAAAAAAAAGAAATATAGAAAGATATAAAAAAGTGGAAGAATATACCTTGTTCATGGATTGGAAGAATTAACATCATTAAAATGTTCATACTACCCAAAGCAATCCATAGATTTAATGCAATCCATATAAAATACCAATGACGTATTTCACAGAACTAGAACAAATACTTCAAAAATTTATATGGAACCAAAAAAGACTCCAAATAACCACAGCAATCTTGAAAAAGAACAAAGTAGGATGGATCACAATACTGATATCAGGTTATACTGCAAAGACATTATAAATCAAAAGATCCAGTTACTGGCACATAAACAGGAATATAGATTAATGGAACAGAACAGAGAACCTGGAAATTGACCCAAGATATTATACTCAGTTAATATTTGACAAAGGTGGCAAGAGCATACAATGGAGTAAAGACAGCCTCTATAATAAATGGTGTTGGGCCCGGCCTGTGGGGGGTGAGTGGTTGAGCATCAACCCATGCACGAAGAGGTCGCTGGTTTGATTCCTGGTCAGGGCACATGCCCAGATTGTGGGCCTGATTTCTAGTGGTGGGCATGCAGTAGGTGGCCAATCCATGTTCTCTCACATCGATGTTTTTATCTCCCTCTCCCTTCCTTCCTCTCTCTCTAAAAATCAATAAAAATAAAAAACAAATGGGGGTGGGAAAATTAAACAGCAAGATGTAAAAAGTGAAACTAGACCACCAACTTATACCATACACAAGAATAAACTCAAAATGGATAAAATACATAAATGTGACTCATGACTCCATAAAAATCCTAGAAGAAAGTGTAGGCAACAATATTTTAGATATCACACACAGCAGCATTTTCACTGATACAACCCCTAAGGAAAGACAAACATAGGAAAAAAATAATACATGGGAATACATCAAACTAAATAGCTTCTGCACAGCAAAAGAAATAAGCATCAAAATGGAAAGGGAACCCACTATAAGGGAGAACATAATTGCCAACAACACATCAGATAAGAGGTTAATTTCCAAAATATATAGAGTTCTCAAACAACTCAAAAAAAGGAAGACAAAGAACCCAATTAAAAAATGAGCAAAGGACCTAATTAGACACCTCTCCAAACAGAACACACAAATGGCCAAGAGACATATGAAAAAATGTTTAAGTCACTAACCATCAGAGAGATGTAAATAAAAGCAGCTGTGAAGTATCACCACACACCTGCCAGAATGGCTGCCATCAACAAATCAAATCATCAAACAACAAGTGCTGGAAAGGGTATGGAGAACAGGAGACTCTAATACACTGCTGGTAGGAATGCAGACTGATACAACCACTATGGAAAACAATATGGTGTTTCCTCAAACAATTAAAAATTGAACTGCCATTTGACCCAGTGATTCCAATTCTAGGAATATATCTTGAGAAGCTTGAAACACCTATCAGGAAGAATATATGTACCCCTATGTTCATAGCAGCACTGTTTACAATCACTAAGATCTGGGAAAAGCCCAAGTATCCATTAATAGATGAGTGGATAAAAAAGCTGTGGTACATATATACAACAGAATACTACGCAGCTGTAAGAAAGAAAGATCTCTTATCCTTTGAAACGACATGGAAGAATCTGGAGATAATTATGCTAAGCAAAATAAGCTAATCAGAGAAAGACAAATACTACATGATCTCACTTATTTGTAGAATATAATGAACAAAATAAGCTGATGAACAAAATAGATCCAGAATCACAGAAAGGAATATGGTTCAGACTGACAAACCTGAGAGGAAGGGGGCGGGATGAGATAAACCAAAAAATTTACACGCATGTATGTGTAACCAATGGACATAGATAACAATGCTGGGTGGTGGGGGGGGGTAAGAGGGGGCAGATCGGGAGGAAGGTGTCTGGGGAAAAAGAGGGAAATGTGTGTGACAAAATTTAATTAATTCATAAAATATAAAGAATATATGTGGTAAAGCTTACAAAAAAAAAAAAAATGTGAAGAAATATGAGAGTACCATTATTCCACTAAACACTTAATCTTATAAAGCACCAAAACACTTCAAAATGACTGCAAGAAAACTGCATGAATGTACAAAATACAATTAAAATAAAATGGAGAATTAGGACTAAGGCAACCAAGCTGATTAAATCCCACCTCCTCATACATGACTACAAAAACCAACCATGAAGCAAAAACACAAACCAAAAACTAAAACTCTACACCTCAAACTAAGTTAAACACAAAAAAAAATCTTAACTCACAAATTAAAATGTAAAATATAATTAGACAATAAACAGGAAGAAAATATTTAAAAGGTTAAACTGAAAAAATAAAGAAAAAAAAAAGACAAAAGTCATCTCAGGCCTGACCATCAAATTTAACAAATGTCAAGAGAGAATAGACTCAAATGAAAATCGAGTAAGTTGAAGAAAAACAGGAAAAAATATCAATAAGAGAAAATGAGATAAAAAATAAAATAGATTAAGAAAAAAGTAGCTGGAATAGAATGCAAAGAAATATAATATGGAACATTAATAATATTTATTTATTATTATTTTTTTAAATTTATTTTCATTGTTGAATGTATTACAGATGTTCCTCATTTTTCCCCTATTGACCCCCTCCTGCCTTTCCCCACACTGCTGTCTGTGTTCATTGGTTATGCATATATGCATATAAATTCTTTGGTTTATCTCTTCCTACCCCCAACCCTCCCTTCCCTTTGAGATTTGTCAGTCTAACAACCAATGTGTACTTCTTAATCCTTTCACCCTCTGCCCCAACTCCCCTCCCATCTGGCAACCAACAAAATGTTTTCTGTATCTATGTGAATGCTTCTGTTCTGCCTGTTCATTTATTTGTAGATTCAATTGTTGATAGATATGTATTCATTGCTATTTTGTTTGTTCATATTTTTGTTCTTCTCCTTCAAGAAGACCCTTCAACATTTCATATAATAATGGTTTGGTGGTGATGAACTCCTTTAGCTTTTTTTTTTTTTTTTTTTTTTTTGGTCTGGGAAACTCTTTATACGGCCATTGATTCTAAATGACAGCTTTGCAAGATAGAGTAATCTTGTTTGTAGGTTCTTGCTTTTCACCACTCTGAATATTTCTTGCCACTCTTTTCTGGCCTGCAAAATTTCTTTTGAGAAATCAGCTGACAGTCTTATGGGAGCTCCCTTGTAGGTAGCTAACTGCTTTTCTCTTACTGCTTTTAAGTTTCTCTCTTTGCCTTTAACCTTTTGCATTTTGATGATGATGTGTCTTGGTGTAGGCTTCTTGGGTTCATCTTGTTTGGAACTCTCTGTGCTTCCTGGACTTGTATGTCTGTTTCCTTCACCAACGTAGGGAAGTTTTCTGTCATTATTGTTTCAAATCGGTTTTTGATTTCTTGTTCTCTTTCTTCTCCTTCTAGCATCTAGAAGATGTGAATGTTGGTGCACATGAAGTTGTCCCAGAGGTTCTTTACACTAACCTAATTTTTTTCAATTTTTTTATATTTATTTGCTGTTCTGATTGGGTGTTTTTTGCTTCCTTATATTACAAATCGATGATTTGCTTCTTGGTTTTACCTACTCTACTATTGAATCTGTGTAAATTATTCTTATTTCAGTTAGTGCCTCCTTCATTACTGAATGTGCATCCTTTATTTCGGACTGGTCCTTTTTTATGCTCTTGAGGCCCTCACTAAGTTCAATGAGGTTTTCACTAAGTTCATTGAGCATCCTTATAAGCAGTATTTTGAACTCTGTATCTGTTAGGTTGTTAATCTCCATTTCACTTAGTTCTTTTCCTGGAGTTTTGTTCTGTTCTTTCATTTGGTTTCTTTGTCTCATCATTTTGGTTGCCTCTCTGTGTTTGTTTCTATGTATTACTTAACGAGAGGTATGGGGCTGAGACCAGATGCTGCTTGTTTGAAGGAATTTAGAAAAACCTGAAGCAGGATCTAAAACAGGCCAATCCTATGATAAAGCAACTGGCAACAGCTTGGGAGGGCCTGAAAGTTGGGTGGGGCAGGGCCTCAGGGAATCATTAGGGTGGGGCAAAGAGTGTGAGCCAAGTTGCTGGAGTCCCAGATATGGCAGCTGTCTGCCGCCCCAGGGAAGGGCTCACCAAAGGAACAAAGGCCTCTGACAGCATGTCTGTCCAGGAGAACGCTGCCTCTCAAGCCCTGGCTCCAATGACAAACAGCTCAGTTCTTCCCCATATTCTCTGGTGCCTTTTAAGCTGCCTCTCCCATGCTGGAGCCTGGAGGGTATGAGTCTGAGAAAGGCTGTGGGCAGGCCCTTTAAGAGGACCTGCCTGGGGCTCCAGCTGCCTCATTCTCCCTCAGCCTCAGTTCCTGCTGGTTTTTCCAGCCAGAAGTTATGGGACTTCTCTTCCTGGCACTGGAACCCTGAGCTGGGTGCCTGGTGTGGGACAGGGACCCCTCAGTCCTGAGGGAGGACCTTCCCAACTGAGGTGTCTTCCTGATATTTATCCACCACACGTGGGTGTGGGACCAGCCCGTCCACCTCCTTCTTTAATTCCGTAGTTGTAGGACTTCCATTCAGCTTGATTTCTGGTGGTTTTAAATGATGGTTGTTTTGTAGTTTAGTTATAACTTTGATGTGGTTGTGGGAGAAGGTGATACCACATTTACCTCCTCACCATCTTGACCAGAAGTCACAATAATGATATTTAAATCTGAGATCCAAGTAACGTTTTTTTTTTATCCTCACCCGAGGACTTTTTTGCATTTATCTTCAGATAGAGTGGGAGGGAGAGAGGAAGGAAGAGAGAGAGAAACATCGATGTGAGAGAGACACTTCTAGTGGCTGCCACTCACATGACCCCAAGTAGGGCCAGGGACAATCTGCAACCGAGGTACATGCCCTTAGTGGGAACCAAACCCGGGTCTCTCTGGTGCACAGGCTGATGCTCTAACTGCTGAGCCAAACTGGCCAGGGCCAAGTAAAATTTTTGAAAACAGTAGATCTAAATTTGCATATTGAAAGGTTCCCTGGATAACTGAAAGAAAAAAAAAATTGACTGAGAATGAGCCACTGCAAGATATGTGTGATAAATGTGCTAAACTTAATTGAGAAAGCAAATATCCTTAATGCTTTCAAGACTTTTTAGATAGTCTAGCTTATAAGAGAAAAGGAATTAGCAGGTTTTATACTTCTCCAAAATACATAAGGTAAGATAATAATGGAGCAAGATTAAAACAAACAAAAAAATCTAATGGAACAAAATATATACTAAATATGAAACACAGTATATGATAAAGAGTACATCTCAAATAACTAGGCAAAGATGGGGTTTAATAAATACCATTAAAACAACTGGATAGTCCTTTGTCAAAAAAGATCTAATTATATCCATTCTTCACAATATACACAAGGAAAACTTCAAATAGATTAGATCTAAAGGTAAAAACTAAAGCCATATCAGAAGACAACATGTGTAAATGATGCTACATTCTTTTTGTCCTGTTTGTACAAAAAGGTTTTGAAACTATAGTACAAAATCCAGGGACATAAGCTAGTAAGAGAAAGACAAATACCATATGATCTCAGTATTATTTGGAATCTAATAAACATAATAAACTGACAAACAAAATAGACACAGAGGCATGGATACACGGAAGATTGACAAATGTCTGAGGGGAGGGAGATGGGGGGGACTAGATAAAAATAGGTGAAGAGAATAGCCAAAGAAATATATGCATAATATGTAGACACAGACAAATGTGGTGAAGGCCAGAGGGGAGAGGTAGGAGGCAGATCTGGGTGGAAGGGGGGAAATGGGAGACATCTATAATAGTATAAACAATGAAAAATTAATTAATAATAACTCACTGATAAATGGAACTACATAAAATAAATAAATGCCATAACAAAATTAAAAGATAACTGTCAAACGGAGTGCAAATATTTGTAAACTATATTACAGATCAAGGGATAATGCCATGTATATATGACTATATATAGAATTATATATATATAATAGTTGGAATATTAATATAATACCTTTTTTTTCTTACCCACTGATTGAGTTTGGAATAACAAATAAGTACATGATAGAAAAATGAGCAAAGGACAACATGAGTTCACAAGAAAGATCCAAAATGGCCTTTAAATATAAGGCATATGTTCAGCTTCACTTATAATTAGAAATATGCAGATGCAAATACACATAGATGCCTTTTTCTCCCAATCACACTGCTCACATGCAACAGTCTGACCACCCGTTGTCTGGGTGAAGTCTAACGGAAACGAGTACCCTTTTGTGAATACAAATTGGTGCAAACTTTGTAGGGACAAATTTGGCAACATTTAGTTAATAAAACTACATATGCATTTACCTTTGTCCCAGAAACAACATCAAAAAATAACTCTTGAAATTGCTAAAAATAAAAATCAAGCCAAATGCCTATACATAAAATTAAAAACATAACAAACATCAGTACAGAATTTGGGTGAACTTGCATACATTCATACAATGAATGTGTAAAAATACGAGAAAATCCTAGAAACTGATAATGAGTGATACCCAGGACTCACGGTTAAGTCAAAAAAGCAATGGACAACAGGGTAGCTAAGGTATGCTCTATGCCCCATGTAAGAGAGAAGAGGGTATAACATACCTGTACCTGTGCATTTTTGAAAGAAAAAAATCACTGGAAAGATCAACCAGAAACTAATGAGGCCGGTTATATGTGAGGGCTGAGTGAGACCTAGAGGGAAGGGTGGGGGTTAAATTGATAGAAAAGAGCAGGGGCAGTGAGCATTCCCTCTATACCTTTTCATAAAATTTTTGCTTTCAGAATTATTTTAATGGACATACAAAATATACATAAATTTGCAAATGTGAGAAAAATCTGTATGTCTAATTAACAACCTAGATGTGTTGAAAAAATAGCTAATCCAAATAGCATTTGAAATTGGTATTTTGATATATGTCCCCAGATTAAAGTTATATATATATATATATATATGTATATATATATATAAAGTGTATATATATATATATATATATATATACAGAGAGAGAGAGAGAGAGAGAGAGAGAGAGAGAACAGTAGTGAATTGATTAGCTTTTCACAATGGCATGATTTATAAATTAAAACTATTTTATGCATATTCTAAGACTGAAGTAATAGCAAATATATTGTGGATAATGGGTTCCAGATTTCTCTCTGTCCAAGTGGGAATATAAAAACATAGAAAGAAAAAAGTTAAAATGAAACTTGTAGTGTTAAACTGTAATTGAAATATAAGTGAATGGATTTTGATATAAAGCTAGAAGCAGATATAGGAAAGTGTCTATAAACATAAGTATGTAGATGTGAGCATGTCATTGCAGTAGTAATGAGCATGCCTAAAGCCTAGATCTTGGTTCCTGAATATCATTCTTCACTAAAAAAAGATAAACTGGAGGAGTAACTGATTCTTGAACTGGAGCATGAAACATTCAAGATAGGCATGTAATCGTGTACACTATTAGAAAGTAAGGAAATGTTTGTAGAAGGCTGTAATTTTTAGAAAGGACACAATGGCCAGCTTGAAGTGGATCCCATTAGCACTATCTGGAAAACAAAATCACCAAATTAAATCATAATGGCAATATGTTGTAATCCATATTAAAATAGAAATCTGAAAATCTATAGTAATATAAACAAATAAACAAGTATGTGGGGAAAATCAAAAGTACTTTCTTATCATAGATTCAAATTAATCATAGATTCAAATTAATAAATGTAGGAGAAATAAAGAAAAGAAAATTAGCATTAGAAATATCACAATAAGTATTTCAGTCAAGAACAG
Organism: Molossus molossus; assembly: GCF_014108415.1. Lineage (NCBI taxonomy): Eukaryota > Metazoa > Chordata > Mammalia > Chiroptera > Molossidae > Molossus > Molossus molossus. The sequence goes on from NW_023425346.1 coordinate 14,183,765, forward strand.
ACAGTGGATACCAATACATTAGGAAAGTTTGATAGAGAATATACCATTTATATATAGTCAAAGTATTCCCAAATAGAATATTATTAATACTTATAAGTGATAATATCTTAACCAAATAATCAAAGACATATATATTATTTTAGATATATATGAAATAATTTAATAAAAATAAGATCTGAATTTTGTTGATTCAGTGTTTTAGAACTCTGATAAATACTAATATTTATAAATCCTAAGAGCAAAATAAAATATACATTTCAAATAAATACATGTTGAGGATTTTTACTGAGCCAGGAACAGAAAAATGCTGAGAGGCCCTGGCTGGTTTGACTCAACGGTTAGAGTGTTGGCCCACAGACCGAAGGGTCATGGGTTCTGCTTCTGGTCAAGGGCACATACCTGAATTGCAGGTTCAATCCCAGGCCCCAGTCAGAGGCAACCAATCGATGTTTCTTTCTCTCTCTCTCCCTCCCTCCTTTCCACTCTATCTACAAATCAATAGAAAAATATTCTCAGGCAAGGATTAAAAGCAACAACAAAAAATGCTGAGGGTACAATAATGAATAACAAATAGCTCCTGCTCCAGAAGCAGTCACAGTATCATAGTTCATATGGGTATAATAACTGAATGACATAGTTAAAAGATGATTGATTGTTCTCTTTTTGTTTTGCATACAATGTTCATTAAAGGAGAAATGTGTCCTGACACATGTGCACATAATATATCCTAAAAAAGATAATTGAATATTTATGCCTTTATACATGAATAACTGTCATATAGAAAGAGAGGCAGCAAACTGGCTTCATATATTAGTAACTCGGAAGATTTTGTTAGTTTATCACCAAACACTCAGCTGCCTGATGATCATCCAATACTAATGAATTTAAATAGACAGCTATGGGACTTACTTGACTCTTCAGATCAAAAGCTTTACAGAAAGACAGCTTAAAGTTATATAGACAGTAGAAGATATAAAATAATCTTAGAAAGTGAAAAAATGAACTAGCCCTGTTCAGTAATATGAATCTGCATGGGGCAGATCTTATTTAAGGTGAAATTCAGCAAAAGACTAAGTAAAACCCATATCTGACAGATGACAGTGATTCAGCAAGATAGACACAAATAAATGAGGTGGTTTGCAGGGAATCTATGCTGATTAAAGAGACATGAAAACAGAAAGATATGATGGAGAGTGAAAAGAGACAGAAATACTTGACAACATGGGGGTGATGTAGAGAGATAAAAGTTGCTTACTTGTGGAATTTTGGGGATCTTGACTGATAATCAAGGAGTGTTGTTAATGGTCATGAAAAAGTGTAGGGTTTAAGCCATAAAATGATAAACTGAGTGAGGGTAGACGAAAATGTTTTGGAGACAAGTAAATCAAGAGATTGAAAGCATGATGTTTTAAAAGCATTTTGATATTGAAGTCACGTAGAATAGAGACAGGAGTAAAGATTAAGATGAATAGTGGGTCAAACTCTAAAGCCATAAATACATGGATGCGAAGGGAAAATATGTTCGTAGATAATGACTACTGGAAGAGGGAGAGATTTGCACAGCTACATGACTCGAGCTTTTAACAAATCTGGATTCTTGAAAGAGAAAAGGAGAGATCTGAGTGTAACGTGGCAATGAGGGGCAAGTAAAAAATATATTCCACCTTCTGGTTCTATAACACATGGGGAATAGAAGAAAAAGTTGTCATTCCTGACAGAAGCTTTAGAGATTATGTTTTCAACAACAACAACAACAAAAACTGTCAGAGTTTACAGAAAGGAAGGAGATGAAGGACATGTTCAGAGAAAAGCTTAAAGACTTAGGGCCATTTTCATGATGAAACAGGAGTAATTCTAAAAGACTCCACAGTATTTTTGTTTGTTTGTTTTGCCTTGTTTTGTTTTGTTTTGTTTCGCTTTGGGAAAATTTGAAAAGTGGCAACTTGGTTTGGAGCATATATGTAAATCCCAAAATATAAGAAAACATACATATAAACATTTATTTATTTTTTCAAAATTATTCCCAAATATCTTTAAAAGATTGAGAATGAGATCACTGTGTATTTATTATCTTTCCATAAGAAAATTTAATGTCCACTGCAAAACCTAAGTAAGTGTTTTTTATTATCTCAAATAGTTTAATGATTTTATTTATAAAAATGGTTTATTTTATATGAAAGAATTATCTAATTTATTTCTTCATTAAAATGTTTTACACATACTATATTTCTCATAAAATTAACTTAATTTCCTCAAAACAAAGTGTGAATATGTGCGCTCTTTTTGGACATGATAACTGTTCTTGAGATTTTAGCAGACAAATCTACCTGCTTAGTGCAAGTGATGGACTAGTTTCAGTACAGTTCCTGTTAGAAAAGAGTAACAAAAGACTGAAATGCCTGTTCTCTTTGTCATAGAAAGAACTGTATCCATTGACAATTTGCTCTTCCTTTTGTTCCCTTTCACTGGGGGGTGTGAAGTGGAGAATGTCTCAATGAACAGAGGTATCCATATTATGAGACTCCATATTATGACTCAAAGAGGGCTGTGGTCTATTAAAACATTCTGGCCATTTTAATATGTTGATATTTTAAGGAGAAAGGAAGGGAGAGAGAGATGGAAACATGGATGGGAGAGAGAAACATCTATCAGCTGCCTCCTGTGTGCCCCCTATTGGGGATGCAGCTGGCACGTGCCCTGACCTCTCAGTCCATGGGACAATGCTCAATCCACTGAGCCACATCGGCCCGGTACATTCTGGCCATTTTAGAATGGGAGAGTAAATGGTCATAAGGATTATGGCTGGGTGAATTTAACAATGAACATTAGAACATCCATTTTTTAGTGGCTGTACCAAGTCTGTATTCCCACTAACAGTGTACTAGAGTCCCTTTTTCTCTACTCCTCACCAGCACTTGTTTGAGGATTTGTTGATGGCAGCCATTCTGGAAGCTGTGAGGTTATACCTCATAGTCATTATAATTTGCATCTCTCTGATGATTAGAGATGCTGAACATTTTTTCATATGCCATTTGTATGTCCTGTTTGGAGAAGTAATCTATTCAGGTTCTCTGCTCATTTTTATTTGGATTGTTTATTTTCCTTTGGTTGAGTTGTGTGAGTACTCTATATATTTTGGATATCAACCCCTTATCCAATGTATCATTGGCAGATATGTTCTCCCGGACAGTGTGTTCCCTTTTCATTTTGATGCTGGTTTCTTCTGCTGAGCAGAAGCTTTTTTTTTTTTTTTTTTAATCCTCACCTGAGGACATTTTTCCATTTTTTGCACAGATAGAGTGCAGATAGAGTGGGAGGGAGAGAGAGGAAGAGAGAGAGAGAGGGAAACATCGATGTGAAAGGAACATATCGAGTAGCTGCCACCCGCACGACCAACCAGGGCCGGGGACAAACTGCAACCGAGGTACATGCCCTTAGCGGGAACCGAACCCGGGTCTCTCCGGGCCGCAGGCGGAGGCTCTAACCGCTGAGCCAAACCGTCCAGGGCTGCAGAAGCTTTTAAGTTTGACATAGTCCCGTTTATTATTTTTTTCCTTTGTTTCTCTTGCACTATGGAAAACAATATGGTGCTTCCTCAAAAAATTAAACATGGAATTGCCATTTTACCCAGTGATCCCACTTCTGGGAATATATCCTAAGAATTCTGAAACACAATCAGAAAGACTATATGTACCCCTATGTTCATAGCAGTGCTATTTATAATAGTTAAGATCTGGAAGCAGCCTAAGTGTCCATCAGTAGATGAGTGGGTAAAAAAAGTTGTGGTACATTTACACAATGGAATACTATGGAGCTGTATAAAAGAAAGATCTCATACCCATTCAGATGACATGGAGGAACCTGGAAAGTATGCTGAGTTATATAAGCCAATCAGATAAAGACAAGTACCACATGATCTCACTTATTTATGGAACATCATAAACAAAATAAGCTGTCAATCAAAATAGATCCAGAGTCATGGAAGTAGGGATCAGACTGATGAACCTCAGACGGAAGGGGGTAGGGAAATTGGGAAGAGATAAACCAAAGATCACATGCATATATGCACAACCAGTGGACATAGACATTAGGTTGGAGAAAGCAGGAGGGACTGGGAGCGGGAAGGTGGGGGTCAATGTGTGAAAAAACAGGAACATCTGTAATACTTTCAACAATGAAAAATTAAATAAAACATCCATTTCTTATTTGCTTTCTTTTAAATGCTCAAAGTGTCATTTGGCTTGATTTTTTTTTTTCCCCTATACCATCCTGTCTCAGCAAATTACTACCACCTGCAGATCTGGGGTGAGGTTAGGTAACATACTATTCTCAACAAAACTAACTAGAGGGCTAGATCTTTGTGAGCTCTTCTTTCTAGGTACTTGGCAACAACAAAACAATATTTGAAGACTGTAAATACATTTCCAAAGAAGACAATTTGGAACTTGCCTTATCTAGAAAAGCAAGAAGACCCTGTGGGCTTTTTTAATAGCAATGGGTTCTTTGAACAGAGACCTCAAGCCTAAGAGGAAGAGTTCAAAGCATGCAGTCCCTACCAGTTCACACAGGAGCATGTGTATTTAGATTCATGTGTATTTGTCCATTGATAGTTCATAGACAGAATTCTAAACCCATACAATGATGTACCCTTTGTAGACACTATGTCTAGCAGAGAATCACCACACACTTAAGTAAGAACATTAAGAATAAACTGATTTGAGGTTTTTCACAAGAACTTAAAATGTTTCGACAAATTATTGTAGTATCTTTTAAATGGCTCACCCAGCCTCGGCATTTGAACTTGTTACATGTAAAATGCATTGCAGAACACTGTGTGAGCACTGCAGCTGTCAGGCTGACAGGGATCCTCTGCCAGGCTGCACATAATTTAGAAAATAATCACAATTCTTTTCATGTAGTTATAAAAACACAGATGCAAAACACAAAATAATAATTTTGATTATTAATGGTAACTGAAATGGTGTCTAATGTACCATTCTGTCATTTTAGCATTATTTATATTGCCTCAGCTCAATCTAACCACCGAAAGATCTTATTTAAGTCTGTAAAATAGAAATAAAACGACAAAACAAACAGTGACTTCTATTAGGTCACTCAATGATCTCAAACAATGCGGGACATTGTCTTAAAATTATAATTTTGTCACTACTATCTTTAGAATACTGAAGAATTATAAAGATGTTAACATTAAATAAAAGTCATTTAAAATGTTTTGTTCACATTAAATTGGTCACTGTTAGAGTATTTGGCAATATATTTAGAAAGTAATTTCCATGTATACTGAACTAGCTTTCATGTTTCCATTGGAACTTGCACCCTACTTGAGTACATTCTTGTGAGTTTGAACAAAAGTAAAATGATGCAGTTCAATAAGATAGTGAATGATCCAAGATATAGTGTCCATAGTGAATCCAACCAACAGTTGAAGAACAAATTAAAGACAAAAATATTGCTTAAAATTCCACATAGAATAATATGCTCTAATGATTTTTCTCTTTATCTCCCAAGAGATTTGTCTTGTTTCTTAGTCTTATCTAGGAAAATGACCTCTTTGACCTGGATAGCTTGATCAACTACACTAGCTCAGTGTGGGCAATTCATTTGCATAAGTACCTGTCTTTCACAAATACAGTGATTCATTATGATTAGAGTAGATAATGGCATTTAGTGGAACAGAGAGATACCAGTTGTGAAGAGAAAATGAAGTCCTCCAAATGGCTGTGAGTCTCTGCTCTCACTGTGAACATCCATAAAAATGGCTAATCTATTGACGTCTCAATTGCATGATATCTTGCATCAAATATAATTTTTTTTTTTTTTTGTCCTCACCAGAGGACATTTTTTTTGCATTTATCTTCAGATAGAGTGGAGGGAGAGAGGGGGAAAGATAGAGAGAGAAACATCCATGTGAGGGAGACACACAACCCCAATCAGGGCCAGGATCGAACTGTAACCCAGGTATGTGAACTTAGTGGGAACCGAACCCGGGTCTCTCTGGTCTGCGGGCTGATGCTCTAACTGGTGAGCCAAACCAGCCAGGGCATTAATTTTCTTAACAAATAAAAATAACTCTTAATTCCACAGAGCAAATTTTTAAATCATGAAAACCCAACATATCTATATTTTCTTAAATAGAGTATATTTAAGTGAGAGTTTTGTGTATTCTATATGACAGGTAGGTCAGTGTTTTTCACTGTGCAATACAGACATCAGAATCCACTTGGTTGCTTGTTAAACATGAGCATTGATCTTTCTCATTAAATACCCATCAAATCATAATTTCAGAGACTGCAACCAGCATTTTAGCCAGTACTTGAGCTGTATTTAAAAATCTCTGACTGATGGTTCTCGTTAACAATGACCTCCATAATTATTGAATCATTGAATCTGCTGTCCTGGATCCTCTGTCAGGGTCACACTGTGGCCCCCAAGGGCTACTCTCAGAAGGGTACAAGGGCAAGCCCATTTCTGCAGGAGGTAGAATTCTCTGAAGGGCAATTTTGGCTCAGTATTCCCCAAGGTAAGCCTGTCTGAAACTGTCTCAGATCTTCCCTACAGCCAGAAACACTTCCTAACCCTAACTTAACTGCCCTTTCCTCCAGGTGGAGGTGGGCATAATGGGAAAGGGGGAGTTGCTTGGGGCGATGGACACACAATGCAGTGTGCAGATGTTGTTTTATTAAGATGTGCACTTGAAATCTGCATGGTTTTGCGAATCAATGTCACCCCAATAAATTCAATTAAAACAAAACAAAACTCCACTGAGGTCTGAGGACCCTCCCTGACTACTTCTGTGTTTGTCTTTTAACCTTCTCAAGTTTTCCTTAATAAACCTTCATGCATTTATAATCCCATCTTGGGTCTGGTTTGGGGGAAAACACACACACTATTATATATATATATAATATATAGTGATATATATATATATATATATATATATATATATATATAGTGATATCTCGGTTCTCGAACATAATTCGTTCCAGGAGGACGGTCGAGAACCAAATTGTTCGAGAACCGAAGCAATGAAACCCAATAGGAAATAATGGAAACTGGATTAATTCGTTCCAAGCCCCAGAAAATGCCTATTTACTGGCCACATCACAGCCAATTTACTCTTCATTACATTGTGCCTTTTGAATGGCCTGGGATTGTCTGAATGGTAGACAAGCAAGGGTTTTACCTTGCAATCACCACTTGCATTTGCACAAAACAAAAGAGTAAGCCTATCTTTCATAGGCTTGTGCCCTGGTAGCGCTTTCTCCTCTTTGGTTATGTAGGTGTTGGCTGGCATTTTTTTCCAGAATAATCCGGTCTCATCACAGTTGAACACCTGCTCAGGAACAAACCCTTCTGCCTTGACATAGTCACTAAATTCTTTAATGAAGTTATTAGCAGCCTCCTGGTTTGCACTAGCTGCTTCCCCATGCCTAGTGACGCAATGTATGCCACTTCTATGTCTGAAATTCTCAAACCAACCTCTGCTGGCTTTAAACGTGAAAGCACCTTCACCACTTGTACCAGGTGTTTCTTTGTTCAGATCACTGAATATTTGTAGTGCTTTCTCACAAATAACGACCTCATTGATGCTGTCACCTGCTAACTCTTTTTCTTTAATGTAAATAAGGAGCAGCTTCTCCATTTCCTCCATTATCTGAGGCCTTTGCTTAGTTATCAGCGTTACACCTTTGGCAACATTGGCAGCCTTTATAACAGCTTTATTCTTAAGGAAAGTAGAGATGGTTGATTTTGGCACGCCATACTCAGCAGACAGATCCGAAACACGTGTGCCCTGTTCATATTTGGCAATGATTTCTTTCTTCAGCTCAATAGTTGTTCTCACAGCTTTCCGCTTACCTTTGTCTGCATTACCACTTCTGGCTTTCTTTGGACCCATGTCTAAGGGTTAAATTCAGTGTAAAGCGTGACTCTCTCCACAAAGCGTGACTCTCTCCACAAAGCGTGACTCTCTCTCTGCACTCACACTGATGACGCAAGCAAGGCGTGCTGGGCCGAATGAACGCCATTCGGCTCAACTCGGCTCATCTCGGAAGTTCGAGTTCCAAATATTTGTTCGGATTCCAAGACAAAAGTTTCTCGAATCTCCTGGTCGAATACCGATTTGGTCGAGAACCGAGGCGTTCGAGAACCGAGGTATCACTGTATATATATATGCAATATAATGTCTTATAAAGCATTCTTATCTTCATTTAAGCAACTTGTGTAAGGTCCTGGAAGAACTAAATAGTGATAGGATGAAGAATGAGCCCAGTGCACTAATACATTCTGACTTCCAGGTCTGTAAATCCATGCTTTTTGCACTGGACAATGTACCTTCCTCTTTTGAGCATTACCCTTGCATTTAAGTTGGCAATTGAAAACTTCACAAATCAAATCCCGAGTCCCCTCAGCACCTGAAAATGTCTTCCTAAGAATGAGCTCATGTATTTCAGAATCAGTGACAAATCTGAGCAGAAATAGCCTGTTTTCTCTCTGACTTTGATCCATCTTTTTCTTCAAAGGCCTTACAATTCACGTGGACTCTGTGACCTCTGGAACATCTGAAATAATGTTTTGGGTATCTCTGAGCTTTCTACAATATGCCCACAAATGTTAAACCCAGTTCAATAGATTATGGAACATTATGCCCTGAGGAAGAGGTTCCTATGGAATTTAGAAGGGCGATTGCAAGAAGACAGTGTTAAGGCAATGGAGAAAATACAAGTAAGGTAGTGCTTTGATTTGAAAGCTCAAAGAGGTGGATTTTAAAATTCTTGATTAAAAAAAAAATCAATGATGGATAATTCTATTGTCCTGTGCATAATAAAAATTGCCACTGGTTTGGTAGTCTGTTTTACAAGGTGCTTCAGTTTTATCCCAGATGGCAGTGGAGTAGGTAGAAGGTAGGCTCACCTGCTCCCAAAATCAAACTTGAATTTACAACTAAATATAGAGCTATCAACCTGAATAACCAACCAAAGACTAGCTGAACAGAAGTCCTATAACCAAGGACTTACAGAAGACGCGACATTGAGACTGGCGGGAAGGGCATAGACAAGAACAGGGCTGTCCCTGCTCCCACGCGTGCAGCTGAGATTCCAAAGGGCTATCTCATCTGCAAAGGTTCCCTCTGGGAAGTGTGGGGTCTCACCCCTATGCCAGGTTCCCTAGCCCAAGCCACCAGAGCCAGGAAAAGGTGCTTACATAACAGTTGGCTGTGAAAATCAGTTGGAATTCTGTTTACCTGAAAGAATCTAGAGTCTGCTAGAGACACATGCAGCCTTTTAAAGGGCCAGCGCACAATGCCTGTGCACAACCACTCACTCTGGTAGAGGAAGTGGAGAGGGAGGGCGGGGCAGACTAGAGTCATGGAAGGAAAGATGGAGTTGATGGCTCTGGGAGAGAGCTGAAGGGACAGCTGCCAGTATCCCCATGCAGACTCCCTCTCCCACACTGGAGAAACCATCTATCTTGGGAGGAGTGCTACCCTTAAGTCTTCAGACTTGGGGAATGCCATAGCTCTACCATCTGAACCTTCTGTTGCTCCCCCTGCAGAGCTAGTTTCTGTTGAGGAGCCAGCTGCGTGGGCTAGGATTTAGAAGTGCGGGCAGATTCAGGGGCTGTCAGGGGCTGAGTTGTGTGGCTTTCAGACAGGGGCCAAACCCCCCTCCACTTTCCCGTGAACATAACCATTGCCTCCCCATCCTGGGAGATCCACTAACCCTGCCCTCTGGGCTCCCAGCAGCCCTATTCTCCTGACTCCAGGTGGCCCCACATTGCCAAGTGTGAGTTCCCCAGCAATTCTGGGCAGAATCCGAGACATTGAATTGTGTGGCTCTGAGGAGGTGGTCACTCTCCCTACCTTCCCCCAAGCCTGACCAGCACCTCTCCCTCATCAGAAATACACTACCTCACCCTCCCAAATTCTAGTGGCCTTCTCTTTGGGCTCCTGGGAGAATCTGAGACAGACTGAAGTGCGTGGCTCTAGGACCAGAGCCATTTTTCCCTCGCAGCCCAACTGGTGCAGATCCCTTCCTTCATAGGACCAAATCTGGATCTGTTTGGGTCTGATCAACTCTGTTGGCTTCACCCTGATGACTTTCTGAAGCCCTGCCCCACCACATAGGTCTGCTGTATCTGGCTGGGGGTAGCTAGACTTGGTATAACCTGGGACCTTTGCTGAGTCAGATTACCTAGTGATTCACTAAGAAGCTACCTCAGGCAACTCCAGTACAGCCACAGGCTCTTTCAGTGAATGAGACCAACAGGCAGCCAGCAGGCAGATGTAGGGCAGAGGCAGATCTCCAGGTGCACTGGGCTTCTTTCTAACCTGCCCCTGAATTTGGTACTGGTGCAAGCCTGCCTTGGTGTGCAGCTTGGTCCTACTCCACCACCCAGGAAGGCCTAGCAGAGGAAGCCGCAAACTATGAATTGCTTTGAAGCTCCAAACAGGTTGCCCAGGACCATCATAGGCAGTGTCTGACACTGACTTGCAACAAAGTCCCTCCCAAGAGGCCCTAGAACAAGCACACCCAGTGGCCAACAGACAACATCACAGCAGGATCCAATTAGCTTTACAAAGGGCATATCTAAAGGGAGATCTCAGCAAGCACCAGACCCCAGACCCCGCTGAGGTCAATGCCCCTTTATGAGGTCAGCACCTGCACAACAGCTTGTACACGGTGGGCAGGTTCAATCCTCACTGTAGGCCAGCCCAGGGTTGACCCTATGAATAAGTGGGAAAATAACAATCAAAACTCAATTACAACAGAAGTGCTCACATAACTGAAATGAGGAATTACTGGAGCACCCAGCTCAGGTGATCAAGGAGACTGCACCACTGGGTTGTACAGCACACCTACTACATAAGGCCACCCTACCAAGACTGGGAGACATAGCAGATCTACCTAATACATAGAAACAAACACAAAGAGACAGCCAAAATGGGGAGACAAAGAAACATACCACAAATGAAAGAATAGACAAAATTTCCTAAAAAAGAGCTAAATGAAATAGAGAAAAGCAATTTACCAGATAGAGTACACTCTTGATTTTGTGGACCTCAATTTAACAGACTTTGGATTTAATGAACAAAATTTCCAGTCCATGTGTCATATGTGAAAATAATACCCTGTTAATTTAAAAATGCTTTTAACCAAGATTTGCTTATAATTAAATTAACAGAGTATTATTCTTTTTTATTTCATATCAATTCCCTGTTATTTTTAACAAATTTTTGTGAATAGGCCATATGTTGGAAAAAACACTGTAGTAATTTCACCAACATAAATAAGTATTACATATCTACAAGTATAGTCTGTTTATTTAAATCCAAAAGTCATTGCTCATTAACCTTGTTCCTCGATTAACATGTGATAACACTGCATCTCATGTGGTAATTGGTTCTATTGTAGCGTGGTAAGACTTCCTGCAGTAGTTGAACGTGTGCCAATAGATTTGCCAACATGCAGTAGCCATGCCCCAGCTGTGTTCATTTGTTTACTTGCAGTGACTGGTGAATGCACACATTTACTAAACCTATTCAGTACAAATTAAAAATCACAGCAATACATATAGAAAAGTATTCTGGGAAATTCAATTTTTCACACATACTTAATGTAATTACACAAACATGTATAATTAGTAAAAACTTGTAAACTAATTTGTCAATTTTTAAAACATGCATCCAAAAAACCTACTTTATTATATAATAAAATTTCAGTGTTTATGAACACCCCCAATTGTGAATTAGTCCGTTATATTGAGGTTTTACTGTACCTATCAATAATTACTTTAAATGTAAATGGCTTAAATGTTCCAATCAAAAGACATAGGATAGGTGATTTTATAAACAAGACCCATATATATGTTGTCTACAAGAGACACACAACATAACAAAAGATACACACAGACTAAAAGTAAAGGAATGGAAAAAGATATTTCAATCAAATAGAAAATTAAAAAAATTGTGGTAGCAATACTTAAACAAAATAGACTTTAAAGCAAAGGCTCTGTCTGATATGAGAAAAAGAAGGGGTGTTGGATAATAAAAAAGGGAGGAATCCAATAAGAAGATATGATCTTTGTAAACATTTATACACCCAACAAAGAAGCACTTAATATATAAAGCAAATTGTGATGGACATAAAGGGAGAGATTGATAGTAATAGAGTCATAGTAGAAGTTTTTACCACTCCACTAATATCTATAGATAAATCTTCCAGACAGCAAATCAACAAGAAAACAGTGACTTTGAATGACACACCATGGATCTTTTTCTAAGATAGGCCAAATGTTAGGACACAAAATAAGTCTCAATATATATTTAAGAAGGTTGAAATCATATCAAGCATCTTCTCTGATCATAATAATATGAAACAATCAATCACAAGAAAGCAACTGAAAAACACACAATAACATGAAAGCTGAATAACATATTACTAAATAACAAATGGGTTAACAATGAGATCAAGGAAGAAATCAAAAGATATCATGAACCAAATGAAAATGAAAACACAACAACCCAAAATTTATGGACACAGCTAAAGCAGTCCTAAGAGGGAAATGCATAGCATTACAGGCCTACCTCAAGTAATAAGAAAAATCTCAAAGAAACATTCTAACTTTATACTTAAATGTACTAGAAAAAGAAAAAGGCAAAGATAGCCCAAAGTAAGTAGAAGAAAATAAATTATAAAGATCTGAGCAGGAATAAACAAAATAGACTCAAAAAAAGATTAATGAAACCAGGAGCTGGTTCTTTGAAAAGATAAACATGATTGACAAAACTTTACTGGACTCATCAAAATAAAAAGAGAGAACCCAAATAAATAAAATCAGAAATGAAAAAGGAGGAGTAACTGTTAATACATGGAAATACAAAGAATGGTAAGAAAATATAATGAATAACTACAAGACAACAAATTGGCCATTCTAGACAAAATGAATAAATTCCTGGAAACATACATTCTTCTAAAACTGAAGCAAGAAGAATCAGAAAATCTGAATACATTGATTACAATGAATGAAATTGAAGCAATTATTTAAAAAAATAAAAAAAGAACCAATAAATAAAAAGTTCTGAACCAGATAGCTTCACAGATGAATTTTACTAAACATTCAAACTATTTTAAAAATTTAGAGGAGGGAAGACTCCCAAGCTCATTTTATGAGGCCACCATTCTTCTTCTTCTTTTTTTTTTTTTATCCTCACCCGAGGACATTTTTCCACTTTTTGTTCAGATAGAGTGGGAGGGAGAGAGAGAAACATTGACGTGAAAGGGTCATATCAAGTGGCTGCCTCCCCCACGACCCAACCAGGGCCAGGGACAAACTGCAACCAAAGTACGGTACCCTTAGTGGGAACCAAACCTGGGTCTCTCTGGACCACAGGCTGACACTCTAACAGCCAAATTGGCCTGAGCCATTATCCTATTTTTAAAACCATTTAAAGACACTACAAAAAAAAAAAAAAGTTATAGGCCAATATCCCTGAGGTACATAAATACTAAAATTCTCAACAAATATTAGCAAAGCAGATTTAGCAATACATTAAAAAGATCATACACCATGATCAAGTGGGTTTTATTCTGGAGGTGCAAGTTTAATATACCACAAATCAATAAACATGATATGCCCCATAAACAAAATGAAGGATAAAAAAATAGCATTTGATGAAATCCATCACCCACTTATGACAACAATTCCCAGCAAAGTGGGCAGAAAGAGAATGTACCTCAACATTATAAAGACCATGTGTGACAATCACACAGCCATCATACTCAATGGGCAAAAATTAAAAGTGGTTTAAAGATAAGGAACAAGACAGAAATGTGAAGTTTTGCCACTCTTATTCTACATAGTACTGGAAGTCCCAGTCACAGAATCAGGCAAGCAGAAATAATAATTATCAAATTAGATAAAAAAGAAAGAAATAAAATTGTCATTATATGAAGATGAAATGATACTATATATAGAAAACCCTAAAGATTCCAACAACAACAAAAGACTAGAGCTGATAAATGAATTTAGTAAAATAGCAGGATACAAATTTTTTTGGTTGTTGTTAAAAGATGTTTCTCCTTTTTCCCCCATTCACAAACTCCTCCCATTCCTGCCACCACCGCCCCTCCCCCCCTGCATTGTTGTCCATGTCCATTGGTTATACATACATGCATATACATTCTGTGGTTTATCTCTTCCCTCCCCACACCCCCTTCTGAGGCTTGTCAATCTGTACCCCACTTCTGTGTCTCTGGGTCTATTTTGTTCATCAGCTTATTTTGTTCATTATATTCTACAAATAAGTAAGATTATGTGATATTTGTCTTTCTCTGATTGGCTTGTTTCTCTTAGGATAATACTCTCTAGGTCCCCCCATGTCATCTCAAAGGGTAAGAGGTCCTTCTTTCTTATAGCTGTATAGTACTCCATTGTGTAAATGTGCCACAGTTTTTTTATTTACTCATTTATTGCAGGATACAAAATTAATACTCAGAAATTGATTGCATTCTTATATACCAATAATAAACTATCAGAAAGACATCTAAGAAACCAATCCCATTTACAATTCTATCATAAAATTTAATACCTAAAAATTAATTTACTCAAGGAGGTAAAAGATATATACTAAAAAAATTATAAAACACTGAAAAAAGAAATTGAAGAAAATTTAAAGAAATGGAAGCCACAGAGTGAGGGAAGAGTTAACATCATTAAGTTGTCCATAATACCAGAAGGATTCTATTTATTTAGTGCAATTTCTATCAAAATACCAATGATGTATTTCACATAACTAGAATAAATAATTCACAAATAGAATCACAAAAGACTGAATAGCCACAAGAGTATAGTAATCAAAACAGTATGTTTCTTACATAAAAGCAGGCACATTGATCAATAGATACCACACACATGAAAAAACTCAAGATGGACTAAAGAGTTAGATGTAAGTCAAAAACATAAAAATTCTAGAAAAAGGGCATAAGCAGTGAAATTTCGGACATCGCCAGTAGCAATATATATATTATTTATTTATTTATTTTGCGATATCTCATTGGGCAAGGGAAACAAAAGAAAAAATTAACAAATGGGATTGCATCAAACTAAAAATTTGTTGTAAAGCAAAGAAAACCATCAATAAAATGAAAAAAACAAGCCACTGTATGGGAGAACATATTTGGCAATGATACATCTGATAAGGGGTTAATATCCAAAATTTATATAAAACTCAACACCAAGATATCAAACAATTCACTTAAAGTATGGATAAAGGACCAGAACAGACACTTCTCCAAAAAGGACATATGGAGGGCCAATAGACATGCGAGAAGATGGTCAATGTCACCAACCATCAGAAAAATGCAAATTAAAACCCCAATAAGATATCACCTCACACCTGTCAGAATGGCTATCATCAATAAATCCACAAACAACAAGTGTTGGTGAGGATGTGGAGAAAAGAGAACCCCCTGCACCATTGGTGGGAATTAGAATGGTATAGCCACTATGCAAAACAGTATGGAGTTACTCAAAAAAATTAAAATGTAATTGCTTATGACTCAACAACTCCACCATTGTAAATATATTCGAAGGAACCCACAACACTGGTTTGAAAGAATACATGAACCCCTATGATTATTGCAGGGCTATTTACAAGATTTAGAAGCAACCTTAGTACCCATCAGAAGATGAGTGGAAAAAAAAACCTGTGATAGCTTTATACAATAGAATACTACTTGGCTGTAAAAAAGAAGAAAATCTTACCCTTTGTGACATCATAGATAGACCTGGAGAGTATTATGTTAAGTGAAATAAGCCAGTCACAGAAAGGCAAATGCCATATTATTTTACTTTTATGTGGGATCTAATAAACAAAATAAGCAAACAAAATAGAAACAGACTCATAGATGCAAAGAAGAGAGTGACTGCTGTCAGAGAAGGGGTGTTGGGAGGCTTGGTGAAAAAGTTGAAGGGTTTTAAGTAAACAAAAACAAACTCATAGACAGACAACAGTATGGTGATTACCAGAGGAAAAGGGGGTTGGGGAAGGTAGAAGAGGGTATAGGGGGGATAAATGGTGAGGGAGGGAGATTTGACTTTGGGTGGTAAATGCACAATACAATATACAGATGATGTATTATAGAATTGTACACTTGAAAACTATATAATTTAACCAATGTCACTCCAATTAATTTAATGAAAATTAAAAATAGTAATGAAATAAAATGTGTTTCAATAATCTTTCATCAATTTTCTCATCATAAATGATGTTTTGAAAAAAAACTGTCATACAGCTAGGTTTTTTTTAATGGCATTTTATTACATTATGTAATTAAGTACATATACACAGACATCCTTCATGTGGTTAAATTTCAGTTTTTAATATGATACAATTCCTGAAGTACTTCCAAGTTGCCATTGTAAAGTTACTATAAAGGTAATTGTTTACTTAGCAAAGTAGAAAGTAAATGTTCGAAACTTGAGTTTAGCACTGCTCTGTGACCTTGAGCAAGTGATACAATGTTTTATTATCCTCACCTAAAGATGGAATAAACATGTTGTATTACAATGCTGTGCAATCTTTATGTGCTGAAACTTCACAATAGTGCATAAAGTGGTAAGCATAAAACCATTCTATCCATTTTGACCCATTAACTGACAGTGAAAGTAAGTCTAAAATGTGTATGTTACCTTTGAGGAGAAAACATTAGTTAGTAACATCTTAGTAACCAGAATGCTCTAGTAGAAATAAATATAAGATTGATTATAGTTTTTATTGGCTAAAACAATATGAGTGTACAATGCATGGATCGAATGCTTGAAACTGAGCACCTACTAAAGCCTTTGTACAAGCAGAATAAACTCTAACCATACTTTTATTTGGCATACAATTAAGACTCTGATACCCTAAGAAGCCTGAAACACCAATCAGAAAGAATATATGTATCCCCATGTTCATAGCAGCACTATTTACAATAGCTAAGATCTGGAAACAGCCCAAGTGTCCATCAGTAGACGAATGGATAAAAAAGCTGTGGTACATATACACAATGGAGTACTATGCAGCTGTAAGAAAGAAAGATCTTTTATCCTTTGAGACGACATGGAGGGACCTGGAAAGTATTATCCTAAGCAAAACAAGCCAAACAGAGAAAGAAAAGTATCATATGATCTGTGGAATATAATGAACATAACAGTCTGAGGAATGGGGTAGTCCCAGAGATGTGGAAGTGGGGTACAGACCGACAATCCCCAGAAGAGGGCGGTGGTGGGGGAGAGATAAACCACAGAACTTATATGCATGTATGCATGAACAATGGACATAGACAACAAAGCTGGTGACATGGTGGGGAGGGAGGGGGAGGGTGGAATCAGTGGGGGGAAAAGGAGAAACATCTGTAACAAAAATTAATTAATTAATTAATTAACTAATTAGTTAAAAATGACTCCGATGTTGGAGTCATTCATGAACAAGGCACATTCATAAATGTAACGGCATCTCTTCTCTCATCTTCTAGCTAGTTTTTCTCTCTTATTTTTCCTACATTCCTATTAATAGTATAAATAGTGTCTGTCAATTAAGACATATTTGCTCATCTTTTGTTAAACCAAGTTAAAGGTATAACAAAGAAATAAAGTAACAGTTAACCTTAGGTTATACATTTAATACTCAGTAAAATTGTATTTCCAAGATATAAAAGACAGTGAAGATTCCCAAGTAGCAACTGAAGAGTTAGTGTATGTGGATGCCACTGACTTGGAAACACAGGAAGGAAATATGCTTTGGCAATAGATTTGAGGAAACTAGAGAAACACCCCCATCTAGCCTACCCACCCCTCAAATACACACACTCACCACAAAGATGACATACATGCACATGGCCTCTACATCAGGCTTCAGAAAATCCAGTGTCACTATTTCCTCAAGTGCTGATATGTAATAAGGTAGAAAAGGTCAAGAATAATTTAGGGAATATAGATTGTAGACAACAAAAAGCAACATAACCATGTGTTTCAAACATCTAGGGAATAGTATGTAAAACAGAAAGTAATACCTTTGAGAAAACTCATTTTCACCTCTGATATTTAGATTGGGAATAAATTCCCACATCAACAACCATATGGAACATCAGATACCAAAGCAAGGGCAGCAAGAATGAGCCCTGGCGGGTTTGGCTCAGCAGTTCAAGGGTCGTTCCTTGGCCCTGGTTGGGGTCATGCAGGAAGTGATGTTTCTCTCTCTTTCTTCCTCCCACTCTCCCTCCTGTTCCATCTGAGGATAAATGGAAACATTTCCTGGGGTGAGGATTAAAAAAAAGGCAGCAAGAATGAGATACTGAAGTCAAGCCAGTCACCTCATCCTGTTTCAGAGGTGTGAAAACCTGGGTATTAGTGCACAGATTAGATGTTTTCTCCAGGCACCCAACAGGAGCTGAAGAGTTAGATAGAGCTGCTGCTTCATTAGAGAGAATGTTTCTAGAAACATCAGCCAAGAGTTCACTCCAATGTGTGGTGAGTGATTTATGTAGTAAAATAGGCAGCATTTGCAGAAAGGACAAAGGCTATCATCAAAACCAAGGGAATAATATTTTTAAAAGATGATTTGATATAAAAAAAAAAGTGGCCTATGTTTGTGTTTTGTAATATAAAGTTATGTTATGAAAGTATTTAAATGCAAATAAGGACCCCTGCTGAACAGCACAATATACTAGTGCCTTGCATAAAAGACTATTTGTATGCATGTCTTTATAAAGAGAGAGTTTCCTAAAGGATCCATGAGGAACCATAACAATAGTTACCTCTGAAGCATGAAACTATGTTAAGCCCCCAGGATTGATTTGGGAACACAGCACAGACTAGGATGACTCTCACTGGTGCATGGAATAATTTCTGTGGGAGAAAAATGCATTTGACTTATTTATTTCATCTCCCCATCACACAGGAGGTACCCAAATTGCTGTTGCCTACAAATAAATATTGGTCTTCACTGTACTTGTAAACCTAGAGAATAACATCTCTTGTGATGTCATCAAACGTGATAAATGGCTTTCTTGGTGGGAATAGAATTATAACATAACTGAAAACAGAAATTCGAATCTCTTGGCATCATTTGCTTTTCTTATAGTGAACTCACGTGAGGGCACATTTGTATTTTACATCCCATTTTCTCACATGAGATAAAATTTCAGCAGTTATGGCAATTTTTATCTCTCCAAGTTTTGCCAAATGTAATTGTCAAAATTCTATGTAGATAACATGGTAGGTTTGGGAGAAGGACAAGTAAGTAATCACTGGCTTTAAACCAAGAATCAGTTTTTCAGTATCTTTATAAACCTGGAGAAAGTTGCTCGTGTGTGTGTGTGTGTGTGTGTGTGTGTGTGTGTGTAAGCGAAAATGAAAGAGGTGTCAGAGCTAAGAAGTTAATCTGAATAAGTTCCTCTCCAACTAAGGGCGACTACTTATTCCAGCTGAAACATGAAATAATTCAGTTAGTTGTGGCTTATTTAGGAAGTTGCGTAAGTAATACAATAAAAATCATCTAAGCAAGTACAGCAAGTATAATTTTGGGAACCAAAAGAGTATATGTAAGAGCATCTTCCCGGCACAGTCATGAACCCAAACCCTGTGCTTATGTGTGGGCTATAGGAAAAAATCAGAGGAGATCATTTTGCTATTAAGGTCATGGTACAGATAAAATACATTATGCTTTTTTGTTTTTGTAAATAATAGCTTCAATTGCTCAATAATGCATTTAATCCATGTCCTAATCTAATCGAGTTCCTTTTTTCCTGTAAAAAGCCCATGCAAATGTATTATACTCAATAATCAGAATATTTTATGCTAATTTAATATACCACATATTTATCTATTCAAGGTTAAAAATCAAAGTGTTATGCATTTCTTGAGAAAGACTATAAACGTGTGCAATGAAAGATCTAAAATAATTTATTAATATGTTAGAATACTTATTAAACTTAAAAATAGTGATGATTCCTATTTATATTAGTTCATATTATTTACAAGAGCAAGAAGAATAGCTATGAGAAAAGATAATCAGCATTTGAATATAAAAATTCATGGTTATGTTATTGTGTAATTTCTTAATTTATACCAACGATATCAGGCCTATGATATCTATAGGACATGCTTTGAAAGTCAAATAACTACACACTTGCATATAAAAGAATAATATCTGGATAGTATATAAGTAATGCAGGAGTTAATAGTGTAATGTATCTGAATTGTTTACTCGTTTCTTAAGACAAGCAACAACTATATGGAGGTTTTAGTTTGAGTTTCCTACTCTTATTTTCTTTGATACATAACAGTTAAAAAAAAAAAAAAAAAACTAGTTTCATATTTTAGGCCTCCAAATCTAAAAATGTAAAGTATGAGTAAATTTTTGAACAAATTGTATAATCTTTCTTATCTAAAATCAAAGGAGAAAGAACATTTTAAAAAGAGATAAGCCATAAAGAAATGTCTGTCTTCCCTGCCTTGTCTCTCTGGTCAATCAATTCTTTAACACTTTCCCTGACTAGAAATCATGATCTTAAATTTTCTGAGTAATATTGTCGTCAAATTTATTCCTTACACATATTACATAATCATTAAATGATCTTTAAATCAACAAAGGTGCTTTTAAAAATTATTTTTTGACCACTGACTTTATCACAGCCTGAAACAAATACTGCCTAAGAAACATCTTCCACCTCCCTCAACACAGGTATCACTTGCCAAGGTCAACTGCAATCCAAGGTAAAAAATGAAAAGTATCCAACTTACAGAGTGAACTCAGCAGTCACATTTATTAGAAATATTGATGCATTTGATAATAATTCTCTAAATGTGATGCCATGGTTATCCTAGAGGAATCCTTCCAAAAGCAAAGACAATTTTATAGTGAAGTTCTTTGACTCTGAGGAGGCTTGTGTAGCATATTTTGCCATTGCTGACCCAAATGTCTTCTCCTCCCCCCATATTCTGTGCTAAGAAGATTCTAGAAGATACCTCAATCTCAGGGAGACAAAAACAAACAAACAAATAAAAAACTAGGTTGCCCCATGGGGATACATTATGATTGTTTAAATGATTCATTATAATCTTATTCCTTTTGATCATAAATTTTGCCTTAATTAAAGTCAGCTAGGTAGGATTTATGTACTATATCGCTTCATTGATAAAAAGTTGCAAACTGAACTGATATAGGCCTTTACCCTTAAAAAAAGAGAGAGAGAGAGAGAGAACTTGAAATTTTATTTATATTTTAACACCTTCACCTGTGTTCAGAATGGAGATAAGACACCTGGCCCTGTGGTCCCATAACAACAGGGCGACAAACACAAGGGCAAGTTTAGGAGCATGTAGAGATGCCAACTGTGCCACTGTGGAGTCACAGAACAAAGAACTTTAACTGCCTACTTACAGACTGTACTTATGGGAAACTAACAACTCACAATTTTTATTAAACAACTGTATTTGAATTTTATTTTACTTGTAGCTGAAAGCATTTCTAGTTTATTCAGTTTGTAATGTGTTAGTCACTTGAGTGATTTGTTCTTGAGCTTGAAATTGATACTGCACACTGAGCTTCTTATATTCATTTTGGTCCAATCCTTAGATTTAGATATTCACATTGTGATGAGGAATTGTTATAATCTGAAGGGTCTACAAAGTTTGACAGGTAATATAAATATGTGAAGCATGCAATAGTAAAAATATATTAAAAATGACAAGTGCCAAGGTTAACCAGAGAGGGAATGGCCTATGTATAAGGGCCAGTCACTGTTTGTCCAAGGAAATGTTTGTCAATATGCCAATATTGCAAGATCTTCCAAGTTTGCAAGAGAAATATGGACTTATATACAAAATTTTACAATATTCAAATAATGGCAATTAACTCTAAAAAATTATTTTTGGTCACTATTTGAACCAACACCACTAGGATCAATCCAAACACATCTGTGGGTGTACCAGATGACTTTTTAAGAGTTGCATTCTTTAAATGAGAAGACTGAAGCTATGTCTTCACTTTGGCAAAATGATGTAACATGCAGCTTTCTTTGATTATTTTTCCTACTTCACAACTACATAAATAGATCTTAAATTAACAGAGAGTGAACCAGCTGCAACCTCACATTCCTGTAAAAAAGCTTTAAAGTTGATTCTCATTTCAACTGAAACACTGAGAAAGAAAATAGATCCCATCCTAAGCAGATGGCTATTGAGAACTTCATGCAAAAAACAAAAATGGGGGTCAGTTTCTGCATGAAAATAGTTAAAAAATGAAGCAGGTGATTCTGTGTTGTGAAGTGCCCTGGGACTCTCGTCATCTGTTTCAGTAATGTGTTACACATGTTCCTGTGAGCATGGGATTGAGCACATTTTGTAAGTATTATATATTTCCTTATAGCTGTCAGGTTTGAAAATTTTAGAGATGTAGTAACAATTATGATGTTAAAGAGATTGGTGTTATGAGAATAAAAATTTCTAACTGGGCTGAAGAATCAAGGCAACTACATTAGCCATCGGACTGATGTGCACAATGAGTTTCTCCCTTTTCACTCACATCTCACTAATACACTACACAGCCATGTAAAGGGCCTCTGTAACTACGTATTATAAAAGTCATTAACGATTGCAGTGGAGTTTCACTGTTGCCTAATTAGTATCCATTCTCTCTCTCTCTCTTTTTTTTTAATTTTTGTAATAGCATTTGGACTTTCCTTAGGAGTTTTTCTCTCCTTCCTTTTGTATAACTAAAATGATTGGAGTGGGACTAATTCCACCCAAGCTGCGTAGATAAGCTTGATCTCTACATACTGAGCAGCATAGAGAATCTCATCTTCACAGTATGTGACTCCAGGATGTTGTGAGGTAGGACAGAGGGTGTTACAGTTGGGAGAGTAGAATGTGTAAAGTTTGGGGTAAGAAGGATAATGAAATATGAAAAAATGCATCCCATCTAATATGACTGGAGTGTGTATAGTAAAGAACGTTGGAGAAAAACAAAGCTAGAGACACAGGCACAATCTATAACTTGGAAATCATTGTAGACCATGAAAAACATTCAGACATTACCCTAATGTGGTTGCACTGATTAATTTTAAGCAAGTGACTGGCACAGTCATGTTTGTGTTTTTAAAAAATGTTTCTGGTTTCTATGTGGAGAAGAGACTAGAGAGGAGGTGAGGTGTCTAGGCTGTAGAAAAACCACTTGGGAGGTTATTGTAGCGATCCAGGGGAAAGATGATAGAGATTCTGACCAGTGTGGTAATAGAGAGATAGAATTAATAGACATGGTCAAGTGGCATATAGAGGCTTTGCTAACCACATGTCAATATTTATAAAATATCACAGGAGTGATAGATCGGCTTGTAAGATTTCAATGACAGAAAACGTCATCTTGAAGTGAAGGGATAAGGAGCAAACACATGGAAATTACAATCTTTGGTCTAAACTTTGAAGAACAAAAAAGTTTGATAGGAAGAAATGGAGGTCAGAGAAGCAATATCTGTGTACACAGTAAAACTGGAAAGGACAAAGAGTAATTACAGGGATTTAGGACTCAAAGGGAACACTTAATGAAGATACAGAAAACAATGTCAGAAAACCAGTTCTGGGCATATTGTGTTGGCCTTGATACCAGGTAGATGCATTTGTACATTATTCAACCGAAGACAGAAGACACTGGTTTTCAGTAAATCAATTTATCCAAACAAAGCTATGCTTTAATAGTATGGATCTGGAGTAGAAGGGCCATGACTTCTGGCGTCCCAGCTAAGGAGGGCCTGCAAGGGGCCTGAGTAAGTGTCTGCAGTGGAAATGCAGAGGAAGCCTTAGCTGGGATTGTTGGTATGAAATCACAACTGGAGAAGTGGCGAGTGTAGCACAGAGATATCGGAGGCTTCCAGTTTTATTAGCTAAGAGGGTGCTGATACCATTAATATAAAAAAAAAAATCAAGAGAATAATATATTTTGGTGAAAGTAGGATATTTGCATAAATATTTTGTTTGTTATGATGTCATTGTCATATTTCCATAGAAACTAGTAACACCGATTGTAACTGAGATGGGAACAAATACTATTTCCAAATGACTATATAGCTGCTTCCAAGCGCACGTGTGTTTATATACTGAGGCAATCATCAAACATGGGTATGCCATTTACTGATGATCATTTCATTATCTCTAATTACTGACCTCCCTCCACCATCCACCAATAGATGCGAATTCATGGAGGCCAGGGATTCTGTCTTTTTCAGAATTATTAAGGTTTAGAATATTAAAAGGTCTTGAGATCTGTTGAAGTAGCTAAAGCCTCTTATACAAAGCTCCTCGTGACATCATTGACCTTTCCACATTGGGGTTTGAAGAGGATCATCTCCATGCATAATTTCTTTGTCTCTACACTCTGAATCCCAGATTGTCTGCTTCTCTAATCCCCTCCCCAGCTACTCCATGGGTGTATTTTCAGCACAAAAGCAGAAGTTCTGCTGGATCCAGTTAACTGAAGAATCATCTACAACTTTTCTTTCATTCTCTGTTGATTATACTATATTCCGTTTTCCTGGTTTGTAAGAAGAATCTAATTCATAGAAAAAAACTTGCCAGAAGACTTAAATATCTAAATTGTGATAGAATAAATAAATAAATAAATAAAAAGCAAAGGAATCAGAATGAATGATTATAACCTTCAGTACATTTCCCCCAAATTTCCTATTAGTTTTCTAAATTCCAGGTATTTTTGAGTTGCTTTATAATTTAATTCCTTCTGCCTAATTGATATTTCTGGCTAGTTTTGTTTGAACTAATCAAGATTTTATTGTGTGAGAGTTAAAATGACATTTATTTGAGTACTATTTTCAAGTCTAATTGGGTTATTAAGTAAAATGCAATTGAACAATGAAATATAGAAATAGATTTCATTTTAACAAGCAAATATTCCAATTCTACTCAGTACTATTAGGAATGTGCTTTTCTTACATATAAGGAATATAATACATGCCAATCCTCTAACATTTCCTCCTAATAAAGTCATTTACAAACCATTTTAAGAAAAGTATATTTAAAAAAAAAAGAATATTCGATATAGAGTTATGCAAGAAATTTAGAAATGGCAAATAAGGCATTGTGTGGGTGTGTGTGTTTAAACATAAACTACTACTATATCATGGAAGCCTTAAATATACTCATATGCAAGGACTTTTTAAAGAGTTTGAAATTCTAATAAAAAAGATATCAGCGCTATAACTCTGCAAAAACATCCTTTCCAAATTGGCTTTATACATGGCAGCCGGACAGTTTTTAAAATAGTTCTCCAATTATTTAACAAAATGAAAGATAAAGAATGACCTCACTGGGAATTTTGGAGCAAGTTATCATTCATGTCTTGCTTAGAGTTCTTCTGTAGGATAATACTGGGATGGAAATGAACATGAGGTGACATTTGGTGTCACGAATAAAGGGTAATATGCACAACTAAAATGAGTCAAGGAAATAATATCAAATTATAAGCTTCTCAGAGGTTAGGGTCATGGCTTCTAAAGATTTCATGTTGATTCTTCATCAGGCTTAGCAGATATTACTTCTATTAGTAAGAGTCCAATAATTAATGCTCAAAACTAAATAGAATTTGTTTTTGTTCGATGAAGCTGGAATGTTGTAAACCAAACAGGAGGAGCTGGAAAAACCTGTAGTTCAGCAATAGTGAAACGAGCAAAACGTCTGTCTTCCCTGACATTTTCATGTTGTCCAGTATGCGTCCAACTTGGACTGGTCTTCCGAAGGAGTGAGACCTATAGTTCCTCAAGCCACACTCTGTAGTCTTTCACTATGTGCAAAGAAAGGAGCTGAGTGCAGTTGACAGAGCAAGTCTTCGAGAGGTTCAATGATCAGCATCTTCCTTATTGTCCTGTCCCACACCCATATTTTATCAGGGCCATAATTATTTAATTTGTCCCAGTGATACTAGATAATCTTCTTTGTTACTGCTGCCAGGGTGCAAAATAAGTGAGGATTTGGAATGTTGAAGGAAGAACAGGTATATAAAATGTGGAGAACAGGAAGGGAAGAAAATAATCTCCTATCAGATAATAAAGGGACTATGTACTTGTTATATAGGTTTTGGTTTGTCCAGATTGAGAACATCTGACAACTACAACTGCAGGATGATCTACATACATGAGGAAAAATACATACAAACATACATATGTACACAAAATAGACATATGTAATATTGGGTTAGAACAGAGGTTGATAATCCACTTATTTATTTCAATTTTAACCAAAGAAATGTTCATCTGACTGGAAATAGCCATTCGGGTAGGTTCTGGCTATTTGACCTTTGGTTGACGTTTTATTGAACAGTTGAGAAGGGAGGAAATGAAACCCATCAGTGTCCTGAAGAGAAAAACCTAAAGAAAAGTTTACCAATCCCTGACGCAGACTACCTTAGATCTTAGAGGGTAATTCCTAACTTTAGGGGTTGCTCGGAGCTACTTCTCATCCTCCTTTTCCACTCCCTCATAGAAAGGGTGTTAGCAAGGTCAAGAACGAATGAGAAAAGCCCTGAGTACCACGCATGAGAACATGGAAGATGTAGAACCAACCAACCTCTACTGCTGGTCCTAGGTCCAAGGTAGGGAAGGAGACCCTGCAGTTTCCTGTGATCTTGCAAAGCTCATTAAAACTAGAGGTGCCATTCTGAGGCAAACACTCTCAAATAACAAACATGTAGCTTTGCCTGCTATAAAAAATTCATACACTCTTTGCAATTTGTGAGAGACTGAATATTTGCTTTGCCTGGTATCAAAAACTCATGTACTAGCATAGCAAATAGAGTTAATGACATCATAATAACTATGCATGATGTCAGGGCGGTACTTGATTTCTTAGGAAGATTCACTTCATAAGTTACATAAATGTCTAAGAACTATGCTGCACACCTAAAACTAATCTAACACTGAATGTCACCTGTAATTAAATTAAAACAAACAAACAAAAACCTTGTATTCTTTGTGAGCCTTTAAGTGACTGAGAATTTGGGAATTCATGGTTTTATTTCAACACAACTAACTTCAGAGATGGAAAATAATTAGCAAGCAGATGTATTAAAATGTTTCTGGGCCTGTTCTACACTTTGTTTTCCATGTTCCAGCACGCTCGCTCTCGCTGCTGTGCACTTGTGCTAGGACGTCTGAGACCCTGATTCTGCACATCTTCCCGCTTTATTTCCTTGACCCTAGAAAAGTCCTACTTAATCATCCACAGAGTTTTGATGTTCTCTCTTGTCAATTTTCAGCTTTCTCCAACTCTTGAAAATCAGTCCTTGCTCCCATATACCATAAATCTTCTATTGAAACAAATTTCCCTACTGCAATATAAACTTTTTAAATGAAAGCCAGAAATTATATGTAATCATTTTTATTCCTAATATCTAGCACATTTCCTGATGTTTATTTTTTAAAGTGAATGGGTGGGGGAAATGCAGTTAGTTTTTGAAAGGGATTAAGATACATGTGGCTTTTTAAAACTTTTTTAGAGGGAATACAATTTTTTCTTCTCTCCCTGATAAGGAATATTTTAAAGAATAATGTGAAAAAGGCTTTTACTTGAGAATTCGAAGACCTAACATCTAGGTCAAACTCTGCCACAGCCTAGCTTTACGTCATTTGATTTTTCTGGGCTTTGCTTTCCTAGGCAATAAATCAGGGTGTCCTCAAGTCTGTTTTTTGTCATTTCTTGATAACTCTATCAGGGCACCTTCCATTAAGAAAGAAAGCCAACACACATTCATGACAAACTATCCGTGGGCATTTTTTTTATCAAACAGAAAGCACACACTGAAATAAAGTGTAATGAAATATCCCTGAACTATTAACTTCACTTCCAACAATCAATCCACCTTTGGCGGCAGGTGAACATTTTGAACCCATTTCTCTGTGGAGTTCCAAACTTTAAGCAGCATATGCTTGAATGTCATGTGTTATGTTTCCCTAAAGGTTAGAAAAAGCAGGTGGGAACTGGTCTAAATATAATGGGCGTAATTTTGCTTTGACCCTTACAGTGAGCCAGACCCAAACTGAGCCAGACAGCAAGCTTTAGTCAGAGTTCTCTCTACCAGAACAAAGGGATGAATAAGTAGTTTTAGGATGTACGGGTAAATTTTGTGCAGTAATAAATACTGCGACAAGTACAGAATCATCTCCTGAGGTTTGCAATGTTCACTAAGCTGTCTTCTATTTTCTACGGCCTCTATCAAGATTACACTCTTGCATGTAATTTTTAAAGATGTGAGTTCATAGAAATTAATGCAAAGCAAATGGGAAACCTGATGTCAGCATTAAATGATCTGCAGAAATAACAGTCATTTGCCTTTCATCATGTTACTTATGGACACCTATGTAGCAGGTCGCCCAGGAGATATAAATATAAAAACAAGTAATTCAAACAATGTCATCAAGCACCTGTAATTCCGAAAAACCATATTAACAATTCTCTAAGGATTATGTAATATCCTGCTATTGAACACCATAAATGAATTTTTATTTTTATTATTGTTTTTGTTACATAATATTATAAATAGTTTAAAGCACATTTGAATTTGTCACTTTTCACTGTCTCATACTTTGAGAAAAAATCTAAGCACCTGAGAGTGTTTCTTCAGGTTTTTTTGTTTTCCTTCCTTACACAGTGGGGGGAAATGCTTCGAATTCTTTCAGATAATTACCTTTTCCTGTTTGAGGACACAATTGTTAAATGAAAAGCCATTTAATATCAATGCCACTTGCACAGCAGGCACTCAATCAACACGACGACTACTCTCACCTGTTGATTCTAAACAGGTATCATCTCTGAATGTGTTCTAAGCAGAAGGGATAATAATCAGATGTTGGTGCTCATTGGAAATATTGTCTAGAATTGCTTACAGCAGTAGTCACATTTTCATGTGCACCTGCAGGTCATCTTTGGTGTAAAAGAAATGCATCCTTTTCACAAATAGTGACTGACAATCCCCAGAAGATGGGGTGGTGGGGGAGAGATAAACCACAGAACTTATATGCACGTATGCAGGAACAATGGACATGGACAACAAAGTTGGGGACAGGGCAGACAGGGCAGGGGAGGGGGAATCAGTGGGGGGAAAGAGAAACATCTGTAACAAAAATTAATTAATTAATAATAATAAAAAGAGAACCTACAGCTTTCTACTACATTCTAGGCATGGTAGGGAAAATAAACGAAAGGAAAACAAACCACACTGTCTGCCCTCCGGAAGCTTATATTTGATGGTGAAAATACAGCATATAATACTGAGATCAGAAGGGTTCCAAGTACATATTACAGACCAGATTAGACAACATTTGCATGAAGAAGCTAGTCTGTAGCTGAAATAAATGAACTTCTATGCATTTGACTTTATTTTTACCTGTGAGTTTATTGTTATCAGCATATTTGTGACTAATATTAAGATTGCCACTGGTGCAGCCACTATGAAAAACAATATGGTGTTACCTCAAAAACTTAAAAATTGAACTGTCATTTGACCCAGTGATCCCACTTCCAGGAATATACCCTGAGAAGCCTAAACACCAATCAGGAAGAATATATGTACCCCCATGTTCATAGCAGCACTATTTACAATCGCTAAGATCTGGAAACAGCCCAAATGTCCATCAGTAGACGAATGGATATAAAAGCTGTGGTACATATACACAATGGAGTACTATGCAGCTGTAAGAAAGAAAGATCTCTTATCCTTTTAGACGACATGGAGGGAACTGGAAAGCATTATCCTAAGTGAAACAAGCCAAACAGAGAAAGTCAAGTATCACATGATCTCACTCATTTGTGGAATATAATGAACATAACAATCCGAGGAATAGGATAATCCCAGAGATGTAGAAGTGGAGTACAGACTGACAATCCCCTGAAGAGGGGGTGGGGAGAAAGATAAACCACGGAACTTATATGCATGTATGCATGAACAATGGACATGGACAACAACGCTGGGGACAAGGCGAGGAGGGAGGAATGGGGGGGGGATCAGTGGTGAAAAAAGAAGAAACATCTGTAACAAAAATTAATTAATTAATTAATTAAGAAAATTAAGATTGCCAGCTCCCCAAGCACCCATTGAATTCAGTTTTCATTAACACCCACAACTTAACTGCCTGGACTTCGTTCATTTACTGAGTTGTTCTGGGGACCTGTCAAAGGAACTTACACCCCTATCCTTACATAGAATGAAAGACTAAGACTTGGCTCGGGTCAAATAATTTCCCAAATGAACTGGATTTTCTCGCAGGCCCACTTAGTGCTTGCCCTTTGTCATGACCTCGAAAGACCATAGATACTGTCTGGTAAAACTTTATCTCCATCCATTTCCCATCTTTCATGAGATTTTCCTGTACTGAAGACCCACCCCCACACCAGTGCAATGCCCTCTGGAGCATAGGAGATGCCATCTCTGTTCTTCCAGTAAATTCTTTATTGTTTGTTTTTATTTTTTTTCCTTTATTGATTTTAGAGAGAGAGGAAGTGAGAGGAAGAGAGATAGAAACATCAATGAGAGAGAAACATTAATTGGCTGCTTCCTGCATGGCCCCC
The DNA here is from genome assembly GCF_014108415.1 of Molossus molossus. Taxonomy (NCBI): domain Eukaryota; kingdom Metazoa; phylum Chordata; class Mammalia; order Chiroptera; family Molossidae; genus Molossus; species Molossus molossus. The sequence goes on from NW_023425346.1 coordinate 14,214,398, forward strand.
ACTAGATACTGGGCCCATACCCGGGGAATGTATCCCGACTGGGAATTGAACTGGCATCCTCTTAGTGCAAGGGTCGATGCTCAACCACTGAGCCACACCGGCCGGACTCTTCCAGTAAATTCTTAAGACGTTTGTGTCTCCTGCGAGAGGTCTGCAGGCACTGTGGGTCATGGATAACAAAAATAAATGAAATATGTGCTTCCCACTTTCTGCCAAATAAACTTAAAGACTTGATAAAATCAACACAAGCATTTTATAAATGGAATATAACGTTCATTTAGTCCTTTTTAAAGATAAAATTCCAATTAAGATACTTTGCTCACTTGAAGACATTTTTGCATTTATCTTCAGATAGAGCGGGAGGGAGAGAGGGAGGAAGAGAGAGAGAGAAACACTGATGTGAGAGAGACACATCAAGTGCTTGCCACCCACACGACCCCAACCGGGGCTGGTGACAAACTGCAACTGAGGTATGTGCCCTTAGTGGGAACCAAACCCGGGACTCTCTGAACCAAACTGGCCAGAGCAGTACTGATTTTTATTAGACACCCAGAGAGAAAATATTCCTTTCACTCTTTCCAGCTTTTGAAAGTAACTTCATGGGAAAATATCGGTTCATTGCAGTTACATAATCACGGGAGTTATATGCTCACTGGGAGAGTCACAGAGCCTTACTCGATCTGTCCCCCTGTTCCGCCTGATGTCATTTCGCCATGCTTGCTGATCTCTCCCACAGCTCCAGCCACACTGGGCTTCTTTGCTGCTCCAAACTTTTCATCAGGACCAAGGTCTTCATATTCCTTCCACCTAGGAAACTCTTCCCGAGACAGGCACATGAGTGAGCCTTTGCTCACATCCCTAACTGCATGCTGAGGTCATTTCCTCAGAACGACTCCAGAAACCACTCCATTGAAAAATGCACCCTCTTAATGGCATTTCCTTTTCTGCGTTATATTTCTCTGTATACTGCTCAGCAACAAAAAGGAACAGGTTGTTGATAACACACAGCAATTTGGATGGATCTTAAGGGCATTCTACTGAATAAAAAAAAAAAAAGTGTTTATGAATTGTATGATCTCACACACATACCTTTCCGGAGGTAACAAAATTAGAAATATGGAAAACGGCGGCCACCAGAAATGAGAGAAGGAGCTTAGGACCACAAGGAACAGCATAAGAGCTTTCCTTTGTGGGGACAGGATAGATTGCTTCTCGGTTGCGGTGGGAGTGTTTGTTCCATGTGATACAACGAAAGGGAATTATATGCAAAGGGAGGACGAAAATGAGTGGGTTCAAAAACTGAAAACACCTGGGTAAGATCTGTACTTAATTTCACTGTGTGGGCAATTTTTGATACATGCACTGTTTCTGGTTTTGACAATACATGGTTGTTATACAAGACGTTAATACTGGGGGAAGCTTGGGGATGGGTGTTGCCACTTTGTGAGACAATATTTGAAAGTAAAAGTAAGTAAAGTAAAAAAATTCTCCCTAGCACTTGTCATCTAACATGCTGTGTAATTTACTTATTTCTTTTCTTTCTTCTGTCTCTCAGTATACGAGCTCCAGGTGGGCGATGAATTTTTGCTGGTTTTTGTTTAGTGCTATAACAAAAACACACAGACCAATGTTGGGCACACAATAAGCTCTCTATAAATAGTTATTAAATAAATTTATGATTGATGAATATATTTTACTTTTAAAATCATCTTAACATTGTGATTAATATCATGACCTTTGATTTTGATCCCAGTTCTGCTATTATCTAGAAGGTCTTCATCAAATCTCTTGAACTTTTTGTTCAATTTTCTCATCCAAAAATTAATAATGTTTAAAAGGTTAAATAAAAAAAAAAAAAGCATGCAGTGACACAGAGCTGGAGAAAGTATAACTTGAAATAAACTTCTTGGAAATAAATACAGCAATATACTTTAGTAAACCTTACAAAATTATTATCATTTGACACAGTGTTTTATCAGAAATGTGGACATTGTTTTAAGTGCAAGGTGATCATCACAACATTACTGCATAGTGAGGAAATACAAAAAACCTAAATGTTCAATAACAGAACAGAGACTATATATTTTGACATATTATACACTAATTTGAGGATTTTTTTCTGAAAATAAAGACCTCATTTTATTTTATAAATGAGTAATAAGTACAGATCTAATTCATAAGTCAATTATTCAGATTTTAAATTTCTATTCTTTATTAACGTCATGACTATCAGCAACATTCATTATTTAATAAGTGCCTTATTCACACCATCTTTTGAAACATGGCCATATTTTGTATTACACCTCTAAGTGCAAAAATAATTTTGTAAATAATAAAGGAGAGTAAGTGAGCTTGCATCTCACTATTTTGATCTCATGGCTTTATTAAATCTTCAAATAAAGGTAATTAAGTTACTAATAAATTGTGTTATTCTATATGACAGTCATACATACTGGGTAAAATGCAATTGCGAAGAAAAAAATTATTTCTCAACTTCATATATAAAGGAGAGTAATAAAAACAAAGTGTACCCCTATATTAAAATTAATGATTTTGCATTTTAAATATTATGGATAGAAATTTTTTCTATTCAGAAAGAAAAATAGTTAAAATCATTGTCAATGAGACATTTCATAAATTTAAAGACAAATTATAGTTGCAAAATCTAATTTAGGTTAAAAATTATACATGAAGAACCTCAATTATTTAATTTATCTCTTTTATGAAAATCAAATTTCACATAAATATTCTGGCCATTCATCTTTGTATGGTGACAAACTGTTATTTTGAGACAGAATATTGAAAGGTTAAGAAGAAGCGGGAATGATGCACATATTTTTTTCAAAATAGTGGTTTGGATTTCACCATATATATTCCCAGAAGTGGAATTGCTGGGTCATAAAGTGGTTGAATGTTTAATATTTTGAGGAACCTCCATACTATTTTTTATAATGTCTGTACCAATTTCTCCACAAGCTTGTTAATACATGTTTGTTGATTTATTGATGGTAGCCATTCTGACACGTGTGAGGGAATATCTCCATGGTTTTAATTTTCATTTCTCTGATGATTAGTGACATTGAGCATCTTTTCATATGCCTATTGACCATCTATATGTCCTCTTTGGAGAGTGTCTTTTCGGGTCCTCTGCCCATTTTTTAATTGAATTGTTTGGGGTTTTTCTTTTTTTTTGGTGTTGAGTTGTATGAGTTCTCTATAAATTTTGGATATTAACCCCTTATTGGATGTATCTTAAGCAAATATCTTCTCCCATTCAGTCATCCTTTCATTTTGTTGATGGCTTCTTTTGCTGAGCAAAACCTTTATAGTTTGATGTAGTTCCATTTTATTCATTTTCTCTTTTGTTTCCCTTGCCTGAGGAGATATATAAAAAATATATATTGCTAAGAACAATGTCAGATATTTTAATGTCTATGTTTTCTTCTAGAAATTTTATGGTTTCAAGTCTTACATTTAAGTTTTAATCTATTTTGTGATATATGCACCCCTATATTCATTGAAGCATTATTATTATTATTATTATTATCCTCACCCGAGGACATTTTTTTATTTTTTGTTCAGATAGAGTGGGAGGGGGAGAGAGAGAGAGAGAAAAAGATCGACGTGAAAGGGACACATCGAGTGGCTGCCACCCGCACGACCAAACCAGGGCCGGGGACAAACTGCAACCGAGGTACGTGCCCATAGCGGGAATGGAACCCGGGTCTCTCCAGACCGCAGGCTGACGCTCTAACCGCTGAGCCAAACTGGCCAGGGCCGAAGCATTATTTTTAATAGCCAACATATGAAGGAAAGCCAGTACCCATCAGTTACCTAGTGAATAAAGAAGATGTAGTACATAAATACAATGGAATACTACTCATCCATAAAAAAGAATAAAATCTTATCATTTGTGACAACCTAGAGGATAAGTCAGACAGAGAAAGACAAATACCATATGATTTCACTTACATGTGGAATCTAAAGAACAAAATATACAAACAAACAAAACAGAAAAAAAACTCATAGATACAAAGAACAAACTGCAGTTTGCCAGAGGGTAGGGCAGTTGAGAGGCTGGGTAAAAAAGGTGAAGGAATTTAGAAGTACCACTAGTTACAAAATAAGTCACAGGGATATAAAGTACAGCATAGGGAATATAGTCAATAACTGTAATAACTATGTATGTTGCCAGGTGGTTCTAGAATTACCAAGGGGAACACTTTGTAAAATATATGACTGTCTAACCACTATTCTGTACACCTGAAACTAATATAAAATAATATTGAATATAAATTATAATTAAAAATGTAAAATTTAAATTATAAAATGCAGGGAATCTGTTCTTTCTCTCTGAGTGGTGAAGCTTTGTCTCCCAACTCCCCCAATCACTCACAAATGACAGTAGTGTGCCCTGGCATGGTTCTTGGTGTTGGGGATGCCACACAGATTAAGCTCCAGTTAGTCTCAAATGATCTCAAAGGAACAAGGGTAGAAAACTGTATAAAAATTTAAATTAAACTTAATTAAGTATAAATAAGTAAATTTAAGTACTATATGCAATACTCCATTAGGTTTCAGGTACACTGAGTTAAATCTCATATGTAAACAAAAATTTAGCTTTTTTGTCAAGTTTTTACCATAAGCCTTGGTCATTTGCTGGCTGACATCTTTTAAAAACTGATAGCTTCATTACTGGAAATACATCCTCTACTACCTCTTTCTTCAGAAATGCTAAGTTCCTTTCCATTTGGCTAATTAAGAGGCCCTTACACCACACACTGTCTTTGAGCTGGTTAATTACCAACCCAAGGTTTAATTGTTTTCTTTTTTAAATAGGCAACATTATAACAATTAAAAGTTAATTAGTGTAAACTCCAATTAGATAGCAGATGTTATTTCTTGGAACAATCAAAAAACACTACTTGTGTATTTCTTTTTAGGTGTGCATACTCTTTTTTGTTAAGTTTTTTATTTCACTAAGGATTATTGTTAATGTTTTCTGAAAGTAACCCTGTTTTTGATCCTATTCAAAATGTATATCATTAGCTCTGGTGGGTTTGGCTCAGTGGTTGGAGCATCGGCCTGCACACCAGAGAGTCCCAGGGTCCCAGGTTCAGGTTTGGTTCTTGCTAGGGGCATATACCAAAAAAAAAAAAAAAATATATATATATATATATATATATATATATATATATATTAAATAAAGCAGACTCTACTGCTTTTGTTTGAAAACTCTAGCAAGAGGTGTTAGGGACTGTCTTTTCTGCAAGATTTCAAACTTGACATATTGGCTCGAGAGTCACCCATCTCTTTCTTTCTTGTTTATGGTATGATATATTTCAGAGAGAAAATGGTTATCTTTCTTGAAATTTAACTATCCCAACACTGTCTACCTGTTCAAAATTTTTTGCACAATGTCTCTAATGGACACTTATCCATCTACCTTTGGGAAATTTCTAAAGAAAGTAGATGCTGTCTCCCACACTGGCCTCTGAACTATCGAACAAGCAATTGTTAGAGAGGCCTTCTTTATGCTGAGCCAAAATCCACCTTCCTGAGGCCATTTAACATCATTGGCCCTAGTTTTACTTTGAGAAATACATCTGATTTCTCTTCTCTTTGATAGCCCTTCAATATTCAACATATCTATTAATCTTCCCACATTTTTCAAGTCTTCTCTTCCCATAACTACATATCTAATTGCTTCATTGACATTTCTCAATCTTTGAGAATTATGACCCTTTCATATACAAGTCTCCAGGTGAGTACAGGATCCCAGTTGTTCTCCAGTTTGCACTCAGAGTACCAGAATACGAGCCTCCAGTGATCTAGGGCAGCACCAGCAACAGAAATAGATGAGCCCTCCAGATGTAGGTGTGAACTTTTTGGAGCCATATTAATAAAAAAAATAGAAGCAGCCCTGGCCCGTTTGGCTCAGCGGTTAGAGCGTCGGCCTGCGGTCCGGAGAGACCGGGGTTTGGTTCCCGCTAAGGGCATGTACTTCGGTTGCAGTTTATCCCCGGCCCTGGTTGGTCGTGCGGGTGGCAGCCACTCGATGTGTCCCTTTCACATCGATGTTTCTCTCTCTCTCCCTCCCTCCTGCTCTATCTGAACAAAGAATGAAAAAGTGTCCTCGGGTGAGGATAAAAAAAAAAAAATAGAAGCAGGTGAAATCAATTACTGATATATTTTACTTAACTGAAGTACACAAATATTATTTCAATGTTGTATTTTTGATTCATTGTTAATATTTTACGCTTTTTTTACTAAGCTTTCAAAATCTGGAGTGAGTTTTTTTTTTTTTTTTTTTAGAGAGAGGGAAACATTGATCAGCTGCCTCCTGCACACACCCCACTGTGGGTCGAACCCACAACCTGAGCATATGCCCTGATTGGAAATTGAACTGGGACCTCTCAGTCCATGGGATGCTGCTCAGTCCACTGAGCCACACCTGCTGGGCACAAAGTGTCTCTTTATACTTACAGCACAATGCAGTTTAACCACGTCAAGTACTGCACAGCTACCTGTGGCTACGGGACCGGACAGCACAGCTCTATATAGTTTGACTTCATTAAGTTGGCCTAAAAACATATCAGTGTTTATAAATTCATGCGACAGTCTAAATTTATACTGCGTTTACAGTCAATAACATACCTAAGTTGGCCTCTCAGCTACCACTCCTTGTCCTCTATTTTAAGAGCCACGTTTTTTATAGAACACGTGCTGGCTTGGGTCAGCATTCCCATTTCTAAATTACCTGTAATATTCATTCTGTAGTCTACCCATTCAGCTCTTGACTCTAGATTACTGTTTCAAAATTCTTATAAGGATTCATTGATTGGCTTATTTAAAACAGGTTTAATCCTATTGAACAGAAAAGGACCATGAAAATAAAACAGACTTGCGATATACGGACAGAGGCTCCCACACACAACAGTGATTAACCAGAGGGTAGTGACCCAGCTGTAGAGCCACCTGCGTCACCAGCACTCAGCACGCAGTCTCCACCAGCACTGCCACATTTTCATGACCGACTGTCCAAAGCCCCTGCAGTTCATGCCTTCATCACAGGATCTGTGGCAGCCACTGACCCTCACCTCCTGGTTGCCCTGGCCTCGTGCTCTCCCCGCCCCCCTGGAATCACAGCTGCCCCCGGGTGATGAGAATATAGTGGTAGTGAAGGTTTATGAGTCTCCAGCCTCGGTCAAAGCTTTGCAGAATCCACCTGCTCCCTGGTACCCCCCACTCTGGGAGAATCCAGCCATTGTGCCATGAGGACATCAGGTAGCCCTGTGGAGGGTTCCACCTGGAGAAAAACTGAGGCTGTCAGTCATCAGCCAGGATTCACCTGCAGCTCGGTGTGTGAGCCACCTTGGAAGCAGACACTCCAGCTTCTGTCAGGCCTGCAGATGACACAGCCCCACCGCCATCTGAGAGCAAGCATGTGAGGACAGAGGTAGGACCCGCACACCGAGCCCTTGCAGAATTTTTGATGCACAGAACCCATAATTATGATAAATTACTGCTTTAGGCCACTAAGTTATGAAGTAATTATACAGTATTAGGTTACCAGAACAAGATCTTAATACTTAGTAAACAGTATTTTCCAAATACAATGTTTCTCCAAGGATTGTAATGGTTTTGTCTATAAACGGAAAAAACATACATTCCTATGACATAAACAGGACTTGAATGAGATAAATCAATACATTCACAGTGGTTTTCCTCGAGATAAATACAGGCGCTGTAATTATCTTTGTATTTTTTAGTATTTTCAGATTCTCTGTAATAAGCATATTATTTTCAAAGTCAAATGAAAGCAAATGCCATGTGGGTGAAAGAGTGATAAATTGATAAACATATTATTAGCTACTACAAAAAGGGAAAGCTGTAAATACTGTCTTCCAAAACTTAAGTTTTCTTTCTTCCTTTCTCTTTCCCTCTTAGGATTCTTTAACCAAAAAAAAAAGTTTCCAAAATTGCTATTGATCCCTTTTTCGTGCGTTATTACCCCTCTTTAGCAATAAGGAGGTTAACTAGGATGGCAGTTTAGCAGCAGCTGCCACAGAACATAGAAAATGCCTTTATGGGCACCGGAAGGCAAGAGGCTCAGAGTCAACTTCAGGTTCCGTATATTTGAATACAGTCCCTTTTCTACACTGCAGTTTCCCTGAGATTATTAGTAATAGGATTATGTGAAATATTAGTGTTCCCAGGTGTATGAATCTTAATAGCTTAGACAATTCCAGGACCAGAACATCCATGCCCACAGACTTCTTAACTATGTGTCTGTAATTGTAAATCTCTGAAATATTAAGACCCAGAAATTAATTGGATGATTCACTAAAGAAGAGTTACTTTTTCAGACACTAGTGTATGCAGGATTTATTTTACAGTGACTACTTCTTAGTAAAAATAGATATTTATCACAAAGAGGGCCTTGTCTGCAGAGCTATAGACCAGCAAGATCATAATCTGAAATGAACGCATGTAACTGGAGAAAATCAATACTGTGCATTTGCAGAGCATCAGCTCTGGAGCATAGACACCAATACTGCTCCTTCTGTTAGACACAATGTTAAAAATTCATTCTGCTTTTACTTTTCCATTCGAAAAGAGCTTATTTTCATGAAGACTGGTGCCCCATTATGCATAAAGGACAGTTCTAATTATGCCAAAACAATAATTTAATTAAAGTGTCTGTTCCCAAACATAAGACATAATAAGGAAGTTGACAATGTAAAATAAATAGTTAATTAAACTATTGATTAGTCTATTTAATGTGTATTGTTAATCCTAATAATAAAAAAATTATAAATGAGCATTACTTTAAAGAGTTTTTTTTAAATACTTGTTTCTACTTGCATGTCTTTAAAAAGAAATATATATAAAGCAATTGCCTTTTCAAGGATGGCTTAAAAATGCAAATTGTTAAATAATTCAAATGGACTAATAATTTCAAACATATTGGAATAATGTACAGAATAAACTGGAATTAGATTGTAAATACTATTTATGATTGAACATAACTCAGAATGACACAAAAAAATAACTTTTTCTGATATGGAAAATGTCAAATACTAGATTACAATTCTTAACCACAAATATTCCGATTATCAAGATTCATAATATCTAGATTTAAAATATACGTTTCTTCTTTAAGAATATTTTCAAATTTATGGCATTGAAATGCATTCTACAATAATTTAGTTGGCTATTTTTGAGAAGCAACTTCTAAGAAGCAGATATAAAAATAAAATGTATAAGTCTGTCTGGAGAAGTATAATAAATGCTTCCTGGGTGTTGCAAATAATAAGATGCAATATAAATTCCATTTGTCTTGCAGTTAGTTTAGAATACAGTTGATATTGTTTGAAATGAAAAGAAAAATAATTATGCCAGAATATTGAATAATTCTACAAAGACATGTAAAAGCTTTTTTAAAATGACAATATGATCAAAAGTCCAGGGCTTTGGTCCTAGAATGATGGGACTGTGCCCCAGCTCTGCAGCTGGGAAGTGGGGTCCTTACAGCAGAGAGCATCACAAAGTCTCGACCTCTGCAAAACATGGTATCCCCAACAAAGGAGCATGGACTTGGGGAGGTTTAAGTTGAGGCGTGATTTGAGTACTCAACAAAGGTGTGCTCCCTCTACTGCAGTCTCCTTTTGAAATAGTTGCCAAAGGAGAAACAGGGTAATGGATAGGAAAGAAAGAATTAGAGAAATAATCCAAAACCAAAATCTATTATTCATATAAATATACCCATTTTTTACAGTCCAATCAGCAGTAGAATGGATAAACTTTGATATAGGTAGTGGAATACCATAGAGTAGGGAAATGAATAAGGGACTGTCCAACTACTGAACTCATAAGAACAAATACTATACTTAGTCTTAGCCAAAAGGCTGAGAAGCAGTATCCAAGTATTGATTGATATAAATATATTTCACCAACTTATGCTGAATATAAGAAGACATGTAAAATAATACATATTGTGTGTATGTATATATGTATGTACGTATCTATCTAAAGTACATACACAGATAAAACTAAGCTGTGAAAAGCTGAAACAGTGGTGGGTAGTAACTGAAAGAAGCACAGTAATATTTTGCTTCTTGATCTGGGTGATAGAGGGATGTGTTCAGTTTGTAAACATCCAAGGGACTATCCTCATAATATATGCACGTGTATGCACATGTTAACATTCCAAGCATAAATTTAAACATGAGTGGCTTAAATATAAACTCACATATGTTGTTCCAAATTCCATATACTCCCTACTAAGCTACGTATAATTACAACATAACAGATTACAAATCAACCTGGAAGTGCAAATGAGGCCAGACCAGTGTCCAAGTCCAGAAAGGAACAGTTGGACCTTAAATCCAAGATCAAATTATTTTCAAATATGAAAGAAAAAAATTAGTATGTCATCTGTCTTAAATTATGTATTTTTTCAAAAGCATTGTTATGTACATAGGTAAGTTCTTGCTACTTAGGCCTTTTCTAGTTAGAACACTTTGGATTTTAAGACATTGGACCACCTAAACAGGTGATTCTTAATTGCGAGCATTCCTCAGCATCACCTGGAGGGCTAGTTAAACCACAGATTGTAGGACATACCTCAGAGTTTCTGTTGCAGTGGTTCTGGGCAGCAGGTGATCCTGGAACTATACATTAAGAACTTCTGTTGCAGAAAATAATAAGTTTCAAGCCTAAGACACATTAAGTAACTCTGGGAATGTCCTTTGTATTTCTACCAAAAATAAGAATAATACCAAGTTCTATAAAGATAAATTGGTAGGAATAAGGGAATATAGATAAAGACTTGGCACACAGTAGGTGCAGTATGAAAAAGCTGATATTTTTATTTTTATCTGTAGGCTTTCCCTTGTTTGGAATCAGGAAAGTCTTCAGTAGGTAGAATTGACCAGTTCACTTAAATTCAGTGGTCTTCAACCCTTGCTGCACATTACGATTTCCTGGGGAGTTTTTAAAATGCCCATATTTGGGCTATATCCCAGACCAATAAATTAGGATGTCTTCAGGATGGGACCTAAGTATTAATAATTTTTTAAATCCTCTAGTTGATTCTCATATGCAGCTAAGACTGAGAATCAACCCTTTAGTTCTACAAACTTTGACTGTACTATGTCCCATTTGCTGTAAAAAACTCTATGGACAGTAAAATGAATGAAGTGAAGTTTCTGATGGTAAGGGTCTTATATTTTAGTCAAGAGGATATACTCATAAATGGACATGTTAGATATGACAGTAATATTAAGATGTGCATAGGTACCAGATGCTAAGAAAGCATAAAGAAGCGCCAATTCCTTCCACCGGCCACTTTAAGAAATGTTTGCTAGAGGTTCTGGCTTATTAATTCATAACTTAAGGTCTTATCGTTGTCTTTAGAAACACTGTGCCAGGCATTGTGTCAGACACAATTACAGCTGTAATCAATTTTACAAAGCAGGTAGAGTACTATGAAACTTATCATAGTGGATTTGACCAAGTCTGAGAAGTCTGAGGGAGACCTCTGATGTTTGAGGAAAATATGACTCCGTTGTTGACATCTAAAGAAAAAGAACAAATTATCAATTAAAGGAGAGGTGATGGAGCAAGAGTTTGCTCCAGGCAGAAGCATAGAGGAAGCCCCATGATGGGACTTAGGAAATCCCAAAAGTGCTGGAAGCAACTGGTGAGTTGTGGGAGGTGAGGCTGGGAAGACATGCAGGGCCTTATAAGTTGTGTTATGAAGTTTGGTCTTTATCCCAGAAAGCTTTGGGAAAATTTAAACAGAAAATAATAATCAGATTCTTTTTATAAAAATCATTTTAGGCTCTCTGCTTCTCTAATTTGTCAGAGCCGCGTCTTTCTGTGAGACAGAATGGTGAAGGTTGGAGCGAACCGATTTTGCTGTATTGGGCACCTGGCCACCAGGGCTGCTTTTAACTCTGGCAAAGTGAATATTGTTGCCATCAATGACCGCTTCATTGACCTCAACTACATGGTCTTCATGTTCCAGTATGATTCTACTCATGGCAAGTTCAAAGGCACAGTAAAGGCTGAGAATGGGAAGCTTGTCATGAACGGAAAGCCCATCTCTATCTTCCAGGAGTGAGATCCTGCCAATTATCTAACGGGGTGATACTGGTGCTGAGTATGCTGTGGTGTCCACTGGTGTCTTCAGTACCACAGAGGAAGCTGAGGCTCACTTGAAGGGTGGAGCCAAGAGGGTCAACATCTCTGCCCCTTCTGTGGATGCTCTCATGTTTGTGGTGGGTGTGAATCATGACTACTCCCTCAGATTGTCAGCAATGCTTCTTGTACTACCAACTGACTGGTCCCCTTGGCCAAGGTCATCCATGACAACTTTGTCATCATAGAGGGACTTATGACCACAGTCCATGCCACCACTGTCACCCACAAAGCTGTGGATGGCCTCTTTGGGAAGCTGTGACATGATGATAGAAAAGCTCCCAGAATATCATCCCTACTTCTACTGATGCTGCCAATGCTGTGGGCAAGGTCATCCCTGAGCTGAATAGGAAGCTCACTGGCATGGCCTTCTGTGTCCCCAACCCTAATGTGTCAGTTGTAGATCTGACCTGTTGCCCGAGAAAGCTGCCAAATACAATGACATCAGGCAGGTAGTGAAGCAGGCATCAGAGGGCCCCCTCTGGGGATCCTGGGCTATACTGAGGACCAGGTTGTCTCCTGCAACTTTCACAGTGACACCTACTCCGCCACCTTTGATGCCGGGGCTGGCACTGCCCTCAATGACCCCTCTGTCAACCTAGTTTCCTGGTATGAATATGAATTTGGCCACATCAAAAGGGGGTGGACCTCATGGTCCACATGGCCTACAAGGGGTAAGAGCCCCCTGGACCACCAGCCCCAGTGAGAAGGAGAGAGGCCCTCAGCTGTTGGGGAGGCCTTCCTTGCCCCAAATCGATCCCCCAACACACTGAGAATCTCCTGACTTCCAGTTCCCATCTCAGACCCCCTGAAGAAGAGGAGGGGTTTGGGAGCCCTACTTTGTCATGGGCCATCAATAAAGTTCACTGTATCCAACCCCCCAAAAAAAACCTGTTTCCTGAATGGATGTTGCCTTGGGATCTGGCCAGATGAAAGTTTTTCTGGGGCTTGGAGGGCTGCACCTCCTTTTTTCTTTAATTTGGACTTGCTCTGGAGAACAGTCAGTGTATGTACAATGCAGCCCCTCTCTGTTCCTGGTCAGAGTCAAGTCAACTGCATTTGATAATAATCTACCTATGGACCCTGAAGAAGTATTTCTAGGAGGTCAGTTTCTTGTAACCTTTGTATATCAAGGATTTTATGAGTTTCAATACCATCCCGCTGATTGTAACATTAGGGTTGAGCCATCCAGTTCCTGTAAGAATAAGCATAAGGCCCTGGCCGGTTTGGCTCAGCGGTTAGAGCATCGGCCTGCGGTCCTGAGAGACCCAGGTTCGGTTCCTGCTAAGGGCGTGTACCTCGGTTGCAGTTTGTCCCCGGCCCTGGTCGGTTGTGCGGGTGGCAGCCACTCGATGTGTCCCTTCACATCGATGTTTCTCTCTCTCTCTCTGTTCCTCTCTCTCCCTCCCACTCTACCTGAACAAAAAATGGAAAAATGTCCTTGGGTGAGGAAAAAAAAAAAAAGAATAAGCATAGGAAATGATGCAAATAAACAAGGTGCCCCCTCCCCCAACCAAAAGACTATAACTGGCAAATTTATACATTTGAGGAACAATCAACCAGAAAGTTAAGAGCAATGATAAGTTTTGCTACTTTAACACGTGGCTCATCTTTCTCCACCTGAGAATTCAGAAGCTGATATAACCCCTATAGCCGTGACTGTAGGAGGATCACATGCTAGAGGCCAGAATGCTGTCTGAGGACCCTGTTTGTTATCTTAAATTTTTAAATATTTTAGATGATTTGATTTTTAATGGAATGGACATTTGTTGTTTTACAATCTTTTATTTAGAAGGGTCTGCCTGTTTTAACTTTATAAGGAATTATAATAAAATGTATTTTATTTTTTAAAAAAAAGAAAAGAAAGACTAGTTTAGCGTGAGTGTGGAAAACTGATGAAAAGGCATGAGAGTGATTAAAGGAACACCTGCTAGCAGGCTGTAGCATTCATTTGGCTAGAGATCATGTAAGCACATTATACTTCCATACCCAGAACTCTTTTTTTAAAATTGAAATATATTTGACATTTAACTTTGTGTAAATTTAAGGTGTACAACCTATTAATTTGATACATTTCTATACTGTAACATGATTGCCATTGTAAGGTTATTATCATCTTACACAATCAGCATGTTACATAATTACCCGTTCTTTTAAGTAGTTGGAATAATTAAGTTTAAGTCTCTTAGTAAGTTGATAATTATAACACAATATTGTTGTCTAAATTCACTGTACTGAACATTGTATCTCTAGGGCTTATTTACTTCTTGTTCTAAGTTTGAACCCTAAAAATACATCTGTCCTTTCTCCTCATCCAACATCCCCTGGGAACCATCATTTTATTCTCTGTCTTTACAAGTTTGGCTTTTAAAAAAAAAAAACCACACACATGTGATCTCACACAGTACTTGTTCTTTCTCCCCAGGACTCTTCATGCATGCTTCCTCCACCCTTCAGACCAGGTGTGGATGTGAGAAAGCAGGCAGGAACACTCCCCTGTGCTACATTATTCAGTGTTCATATTGATGGCCACAAGTCAGGAAGAAAAGAGCAGTTAATGGGTTCTCTTTTCTTGGTCCCATAATATACTTCTATTTTAGAAATATTTATCTCAAATATTTGTTACATCCTGAAAAACAGTTGGATAACCTTGACAATCTGGATATATGAGGTAGGGCTTTTTTTTTTTTCCCCCTATTTATTTCACCTTTGATCATGCAAACTTTTTTTTAATCCTCATCCAAATATATACATTTATTGATTGAGAGAGAGAGACAGAAATATCGGTGTGAGAAAAACATTGATAGGATGCCTCCTGTCTATGCCCCAACCAGGGATTCAACCCATTACCTAGGTATATGCCCTGACAGGAATCAAACCCACTACCTTTTGGTGTATTGAAGATGCTCTAACCAACTGAGCCACCTGACCAGGGTTAATTACATAAATAACATCTAAAAAAGGAGGGAAATGTTAAATATCATGATTCCCTGCTCCTTCCCATATTTCAGGGGCATGCATCTAAGATTTCTGTTTGCTTTGCTTTAGAATCTGTTTCTGTGTAAATGAAGTCACCAACTGAGATGCTACAAGGGTCAGACAAGAACTGAACTATGAGAGATAATCCCACCTACCACCAAGGGGTGTCAGTAGAGGCAGCAAGGTTTAAGCACTGTGACCGGACTATTTACAAGTTGGAATCCAGACCTTATTTGAGCTTTTCTAGTTCAGCAGATTTGTCTGGTAATGAAGACAAAGACAAATCACTGTACAAAGCCAACTTGCTAGGGTGCAGCTATTATTTCCTACTTGAAAGACCTTGGGTGAATTTCAAAATCTGACTGATCCTGCATTTTCCAGCTTTTCAAGGAGATGGACTTTTCTCCTTGCTAAAATCAGGATAATAACATCTACCTAAAACAATACTTAATATATGCTTAATATATGATAACTCTTGTTTCCCTACTATTGTGTATAAAGGGGATAAAATAAATAAAACATACCATAATAATTTTAGAGGATGGATGTGTTTGGATGGTTGAAGTTTGTGTGATTGTTTCTTTCCATCTTTCTTAATGGGTATTATACACATGTGCACATAGATACATGCACATACACATGGTCAACATGACATTTAATTTTGCTGCTTTAGTATAAACTGTATAGAATAAAATGAGGCTTTGAGTTCTTCTCTAATTTGGATTTACCAAGGGTTATAGGTTTGTTTTTCCTCTCCAAATTGTCAACCTGTGGGCAAGTCTGAATTGAATGCTATCCTTCAAGGACTTAATGCTGCTTCCATGAAGTTCTATGTTGTCTGCCATCTAGAATAATTTCCATTTATCTGTGACACTCACTCTTCCACCTTTGATGCTAGGGCTGGCACTACCCTCAATGACGACTCTGTCAACCTCGTTTCCTGGTATGAAAATGAATTTGGCCACATCAAAAGGGGGTGGACCTCATGGTCCACATGGCCTACAAGGGGGAACAGCCCCCTGGACCACCAGCCCCAGTGAGAAGGAGAGAGGCCCTCAGCTGTTGGGGAGGCCTTCCTTGCCCCAAACCGTTCCCCCAACACACTGAGAATCTCCTGACATGCGGTTTCCATCTCAGACCCCCTGAAGAAGAGGAGGGGCTTGGGAGCCCTACTTTGTCATGCACCATCAATAAAGTTCACTGTATCCAACCAAAAAAAAAAAAAAAAAAAAAAGAGCTTCCTGTTTCCTGAATGAATTTTGCTTTGGCATCTGGCCAGATGAAGGTTTTTCTGGGGTTTGGAGGGCTGCACCTCCTTTTTTCTCTAATTTGGACTTTCTCTGGAGAACAGTCAGTATATGTACAATGCAGCCCCTCTCTGTTCCTGGTCAGAGTCAAGTCAATTGCATTTGATAATAATCTACCTATGGACCCTGAAGAAGTGTTTCTAGGAGATCAGTTTCCTGTAACCTTGGTATATCAAGGATTTTATGAGTTTCGATACCATCCCACTGATTGTAACATTAGGGTTGAGCCATCCAGTTCCTATAAGAATAAGCATAGGAAATGATGCAAATAAACAAGATGCCCCCGCCCACCAAAAGACTATAAATAGCAAATTTATACATTTGAGAAACAATGAACCAGAAAGTTAAGAGCAATGATCAGTTTTGCTACTTTAAAAAATCACTTGGCTCATCTTTCTCCACCTGAGAATTCAGAAGCTGATATAACCCCTATAGCCATGACTGTAGGAACATTGCATGCTAGATGCTGGAATGCTGTCTGAGGATCCAGTTTGTTATCTTAAATTTTTAAATGTTTTAGATGATTTTATTGATTTTCAATGGAATGAACATTTGTTGTTTTATAATCCTTTATTTATAAGGGTTACCTCTGTTTTAACTTCATAAGAAATTATAATAAAATGTATTTTATTTTTTAAAAAAGTTTAGCGTGACTGTGGAAAACATATTTGATCTTCAAAGTTCAGGGTATACATCTCCCTCCGACTTGATTATCTTGTTGTGTGTGGTAGATGTGTTTGGTCACATTACTTCTGCCAGAGTGTATGTTTCTTAAATGAGCTGATTCAGTCTGCACACGCCCACAAGCACACACACAAACTTGCACAATGTTATACAAGTAATTTATACCTCACGGATGATGAATAAATAAAATGAGTAATGGATATAGTGGAATAAGATTGCGAAATTTAGTTTGGTAAATTTTTTCTTATTAAAATAATCCAGACCTGATGTATCATAAACTACTTTTTCCTGAAGTTAAACCAAGAGCAAAAGAGAGAGAGAGAGAGGCAATATTAAGAGTTTCTTAATATATTAATGGTGTTAATTTACATTTTTGTTATTGATAATATTTTCATGTACTCTTGACATATTTTACCCAAATATCCACAGTTAATCTAATTTTATACATTAAATTCCAGAGTAGCCCTACCATTATACATTCCCCGCATGCTTGCCATCATTTGGTGTATATAAAATTTATATATATATATATATATAAATTTTAGCTGTTCTGAAATGAGTATAGTGCCAGTCTTTCTTGTTTTAGTTTGCATTTTTAATGGCTAATGATGTTAACTATGGTTTTATGTTTTCATTTGCCATCTGTATGTCTTCCTCAATGAAATGTCTCATGGCTTTGCCCATTTTTTGATTATATAGTTGTTGTTTTTTTAAATAACTCTTGACTGTTAGTGCCTTGATATATTCAACATATTGGTTCTTTGCTGAATTTCTGAACTGCAAATATTCTCTCCCAGTCTATACCTTATATTTTAATTTTCATAACCGGGTCTTTCACAGAACAATACTTTTTCTTATATATACACTATAAATTTGATATAGTGTAAGAAATATTTTCATACCCATAGAACCCCAAGATTTTCTGCTACATTTTTTTCCCCTAAAAGAGTTCTAGATTTACATTTCTACATTTAAATCCCTAACTCATTTTGAGTTTTTATGTAGTATAAGAATTTGATCCACTTTTGTTTGTTTTGCCTATGTAGGTCCAATTGCCTCAGAACCATTTGTTGAAAAGGACACCTTCCCTCCATTAAATGGCTTTTGCACATTTGTCAAAATGATTTAGGCATATTTGTATGGGACTAGTCTGGGTTCCTTATTCTGTTTTATTGACTTATGTGTCTATCCCTCCACCAGTTCCATTTAGCCTTAATTACTATAGTTACTAAGATGTAATTTTTAAAAAGTATATTATCAGTTTAATATAGCACTCATTTTAAATAAAAATTATTTAGAAAAATTTTTTTTTTATATTGGGGATATTGGAATATTTTTATTTACAAAAGTCAAGTATTTTTCTTGTGGTTTTCAAAATGTCATTAAATTGAGATAACACACCAAGTTGGAGGTAAAGGCTAAGATATATTATTGGAAAAAATGTCTTTGATTGTAATAATCTCCATGACTTTTATCAGTTTAAATTAAATACTTCAAATTAAAACATGCTCATCTAAAAATATAGTACATTTGTAATGCAAACAACTAAAACCATCAACAGAAGGTCCTTTGAAGTGTGAAATTTTATGTGCTCAAAAGCTTTCAAAGCATTACATGAGGCTTCCTGCCTTAAGTCTATAAATTTTTATTGTCTGTCCTAAAGCATATAAAACTTTCTTGAAGGATTTCCAATTACTTATTTTCCACAGAAACTAATCTGCTGAACTAGCTTTTCAACATTTACTTTGCTTTTTTAATACTGCAAATTACATCTAAGTACAAAGTCCTCAGCCACCATCCATGTTGCTCTAGTGGCGCCGGAGAGCTGATGTGGAACCATACACCCTGACGGCAGTTAGAATATTTTATTTGTCAGAATTAATTTTTTGGCTTGTCCCACTTGTGGAATTTTCTACAACCATAAGACTTATGCTTAAATACCACCAAAAAAACCATTCACCATAATCTAAATTAATGTTTTCACCAGTCCCTTCACATTATCTACACTGCCAGTCATGGCACAGCCGTTGAGAAAATTTCCTAATCTCTACATACATGAAAACTTAAGTACAGAATAAAGTTATCCTGAAAATGTCAAAGTCTCCCATTTCTCAGATTCACTAGCCCGAAACACTCCCCTCTGAAAGAGATGAACCTGGACCACCACTGCCCCTGGCAGAGTGCCCCAGGTATTTGCCAGCCAGGTGTGGAAGAAAGGACATTGCTGACAGACTCCTCTTGGGCAGTACTGGTCATCAGTGACCCCTGCAGCTACTAGATATGCCAAGTTTTCTCTAGATGAGTAGATAACCAAGGAAAACCAGGGGATGTCACCTGAATGCATCACAAAGGACAGTCTTAACAAAGCAGATCACTTCTTTACCTGTTTGACATCATATGCCAGAAGAACATATTTCAAATCTGGTGAAACTGAATGTCTTGATGCTTTGAAGGTTACCTAAAAACAAAAGAAAAGAATCATCTTTAATAACAGAGAGATTAATATGTATTTGGATATATCAATATAAAAAAGCTCAGTCCTCTTAACACTGTTAAATAGGCATTCTCATTCCTGTATTAAATATGCATGTGCGTGTGTGACTATATGGATGCATAGAGATAGAGAGGCTACAGTAGACATTTCACTACAAAAAAATTTGCTGCCATATCTTTTTTACATGTTATTACTTTAAAACTATGTTAATATTTTCATGAAATAAAAAGCAAAAACTCATTGAACTTCCTAAGTAACCAAAATGATTTTATATGTGCAGCAAAATGAAAAGAAATAGCAACATTCTGTGTTGTCATGATTTTATGACTTTACTTTTCTTACCAATTGTATATTTATATTGAAATAAAACACTTAAATTAAAGACGGAATCTCTTAAGTAAACTCCAAGAGGGAACTAGATTAAAACACAAAACACAAACACATAATTGATTATGAATGCAAAACTATATGTAAAATGGCACAGTACCTGATTGATTTTTGTGCCTAGAATTTTATCACTGAATAGACTGATATCAGAAAAAGTAAAAATAAAATGGAGAAATACATTGAAAGGGGAGAAATAATTTTATTTGAACTAGATATTATATTTAACTTCCTGTCTAAAGAGAAGGCAAACAAATTGAGTTAATGTATTAAAAGCCAACAAAATGCAAAGAAATAAAGTATATACAAATTTTAGGCAACTTCCTTTGTGTAGAGATATACATCTATAACAATTTTTTTACATCTTATTTCCAGGCAGTTTTCATAAGACTGTTCTCCATGAAGAAGAGAAAAGGATGGGGTTAAGGTTTTCTTACTTAGAAATTCCCAAAACACAAAGGACAAGGTAAGAAACTCTGACTAGTAAGTATTTGGGAAATTTTGTATGGAAAATAAAACATATATTTAGCGCTTATTTTCTAGGTTCTGGGACAGAGCTCCAAAGTCCTTGGAATTTCCTGAGCAATGGCAGTATCTTTTGCTATTAATAACCAATCCCTTTTGAACATTCCAGGTTTAGGCTAATGAATGACTGTGGGTTCTTGGGGCTGGGAGAGTGGCTAGACAGCTTCTGGATGGGAGCTGGCCACCAGTGGATCCAAGTCCTTCATTAGAGAATTAGAACTCCCAGTGCTGCCTGGAGGTCAGGGTGGGTGGAAGGTCTGGAGATGAAGTTCAATCACTTGGCCAATGATTTAATCAATCATGCCTAGGTGATGAAACCCAGATAAAAAACTCTGAAGGATAAGATTTGAAGAAGCTTCCTTGTTACTAAACATATCAATATAGTAGGAGGAGGCACACCCCAGCTCCACAGAGACAGAGATTTGGGACCTTCTGAATTCATCCTATTTACCTCTTCTTCAGACCCTTCATTTGTGTCCTTTATAGTAATCATAAATACAACTGACCCTTGAACAACATTGGTTTGAACTCTGCTGATCTATTTATGTGTAGTAAATACAGTCCACCCGTTACATCCATGGGTTCAATATCTGCAGATTTAACAAATAAAGCTGGAAAACAGTCATTTTGCAATCCGACCTATGGATTTCCAACTGGGGATAAAAATTACTGTTTTCAATCCCCACTTGGTTGAATCCACTAATGTGAAGGACCTACTGTAGAGTCAAAGGTATACAAGAATGTTCCACCATGTGGGGATTGGCACCCCAGCCCCTCCCTGTTGTTCAAGGATCAACTATATAGCACTTTCTGTGAGTTAGTCTATCAAATTATCAAACCTAAAGGAGAATTGTGGGAACTGCCAAATCTGTAGCCAGGTTCCACAGGAAGGCAGGTAGCCTGGGAACTGGAGATTTGAAGCTGTTACCTGAAGAGGGGACAATCAGGAGTCCTTACTCTGTGAGTTCTGCCCTGGGTCTGGCTGGTAAGTACCAGAACTGAACTGAATTTTAGGTCACCCAGGTGGGGTCAGAGCACTGTGGTTAAAATAACGTAGTTTATTCTCTGAACCAGATTTGCAAGAGGGTAGAGTAGTCTGGGAGAAAATACTATTATATGGCAATGCTAACACTTAGAGATTCTGCCTATATATAAGGTGGGCAAAAGTCAGTTTTCACAATTGTGAGTACACAAAACAAGTTTATTCTTGTATTATTTTTATTAATTATTATATTATTTCCCATACAAACAACTGTAAACTGACTTTTGCCCCACCCTGTCCATCCATGTTGCACAGCTCATGTATAAGACACTTTGGAAGAAAGTCAGAATAATCATGTAATAATGAATATAATTTTTTTACTTTTTCAAAAATTTATTTTAATAACCTTAGAAACAACAATGGAGCTATCAATGACCTACCATCTATCATAAGGTCTATAAATTGCTTAGATTTTTGCAGTTCTCAGTAACTTTCAATCCTCTTCATGACAACACTGTGAGGTAGGTGTCCTCATTCTTATACTTTATCTCATTAACTTATTTTTTTTATTTTAAAATTTATTTTTAGAGAGAGGGGTGCAGAGAGAGAAAGAAACATTGATGTGCTGTTTCACTTATTTATGCACTCATTGGTAGATTCGTGTATGTGCCCTGACCAGGGATCAAATCCAAACCTTGGTGTGCTGGGACGATGCTCTAATTAATTGAGCTACTCAGCCAGGTCCTCTTTCATTAACTTGTTGTATATGAAACTTGATAGACATTAGTCTATAGGAAATTTAAGGTGACACTGAAAATTCAAAGTCATCTTTCACAACATTACTGTATCAGGAGGTATATTGTTGCACAGTAAAGGGGGTTTATTGTTACTTAAAAATCAGTTAAGCCCTGGCCAGTATGGCTCAGTTGGTTGGAGCATCATCCTTACACCAAAAAGTCACAGGTTGGATCCCAGTCAGGGTACATACCCAGGTTGGGTATTCCATCTCTGGCCCTAGCAGGGGTGAGTATAGGAGGCACCTCTCTCTCTCTCTCTCTCTCTCTCTCTCTCTCTCTTTGTCCCCCCCCCTCTAAAAATCAGTGAACATGTCCTTGGATGAGGATTACAAATAAATAAATAAACAAACAAACAGCTCTGGCCATTTTGCTCAATGGTTAGAGCATTGGCCTGCTGACCAAAGAGTCACGAGTTTGATTCCAGCCAACGGCACATGCCTCGGTTGCGGTTTGGTCCCCAGGCCTGGTCGGGGTCGTGCCAGAGGCAACCAGTCAATGTCTCTCTCTCTCTCTCTCCCCCTCCCTCCCATTCTATATGAAGATAAATGGAAAAATATCCTCAGGTGAGGGTTAAAAATAAACAAACATAAATCAGTTAGAGGGCAATGCCATCATCCCATCCTACAGAAAGTAGAAAAGTCTAATGCCATAGTTCTTAATCTTTTCTTATTTTCACAGTGGAACACACATCACAAAAGAATACCAGAGTAATTTCTTTCATAAATCCTGCACTATCTCACCAGCAGGAATTTCTTTCTCTTCCCTTCCTCCAAAGAACTTTCCTGTCTGAAGTCTGAATTATTGAAAGAAGAGCTTACCTCTCTAGCCTCCATCCACTCTGCCATGATGTTCCTCACACAAATTAACTTCATGAATTCACAGGTGTGTCTGTACCTCCGGTAACAACATTTTCATATCTTTTATAGATCTACAATTATCCAGTCTGGCACTTTATTAATTATCTCTCTACTGCCTCCAGCTTATGCAGGGCTCACATACTGGGACACTTTCCAAATACCTTTCCAAGCAAGGTTCAAGCTGTTGAACCATCTCTGAATTTAGAGACTTGTATGCAGGTCACTGGTGCTGCAAAGAGACTTACTGATGATGACACATATAAGAAACACATCCTTGCAGCTTAGTCAAGGAACATTGGAAGTCTCAGGCAAAACCCTCCTAGCATAAGCCATTAATGTTATTATCTGCTGCATCTGGGAAATAATTCCTCCTAGCAGCCGTAGGAGACCCCTGGGTCTGAATTGACCATAATTACAGACATAAATATAGTTTTTTTGAGTGTCAATTTTATATGACTTCAAATTAGGGTTTCGAGAAATTCAATGTTTCCAATAATGCTATTATGTTACCTACGTATTTAATCACTTCATTACTAGTGAATAAACAAATGCAGACATATTTTCTACATGTGATTATTGGTATTATTTAGCAATGATACTGAATGTGGTACGAAGACATTAAAATGCATGAACTCTGCCATCCAAGAAAGTTCGATTAACACCAAGCAAGGTAAGGATAGACAGAGAAAAATTAACACACAAGTGGTTAACTACACAAATTAAACAAGGAAGACAAAACATTTGATCAAATTGAGAAACAAATGCATGCTCTCAAGAGGCTTAGGAAGATTTTGTATATGTCATTCTATTTTGCCAAAACTCATTTACTGAACATGCAAAATATGACAAGCCCCATGGTAGACACTGCAAGTGCTACCAAGTTCAGAAACAAAGTCCATATGTGGAAAGATAAGATAAATTCTATATTTCTCTGTAGTCCATGGTCGAGCAGGGGCCTAAAACCCAAGTGCCATAATGGACTGGGTATGCGTGAAAGAACTGAGCTGTCTGGGTAAACTGAGTACCAATGGAGTAGCGAGGTTGCCTAAAAAAGGCAGGGGTCCCTCAGCTCCCAATTATCTTACAGGAAAAGTCTATACAGCATTTCTAGTTTTCCAAGTTTTTCAATATAGCCTAGAAATCAAGTTTTAATTTGGAATCTCATAATTTTTAAATTATAGCCCAATACTTAAAAAATATATATATATGGGGGCCGGATCCTGTTTATAGGCTGTCAGTTGCTAATTTCTGGTAAAGCAATAACAGCCATAAGAATGAGAGAAGGGGGAAAAAAGATGATATGAGATTTAAAGAACAGAATAATATTTTTTCTTTCTTTTTTTTAAAACATTTTTTCTTTATTGATTTTAGAGGGAGAGAGAGAAAGAGACAGAAACATGGATGAGAGAGAACATCGATTGGCCGCCTTCTATGTGCTCCCCACTGGGAATTTGGCCCGCAACATGGTCATGTGCCCTGACCGGGAATCAAACTGGTGACCACTTGGTGCATGGGCAGATGGTCAACCACTGAGCCACTCCAGAATGGTATCCTTTTCATATACTTGGTATTACTGTACATAAAACGTCATGACAAAGTTTTATCCAGTTAAATAAAATTATAGACAATATTACAAGAATAACCTTCAGAAAATGGACCAGTAGCTTAAAAATATTCCTGGAGAGCCCTGGTTGGGGTACTCGGCTAGTTGCAGCATCATGCCATACACCAAAAGGGTTGCAAGTTCCATCCCAAGTTGGGGTGCATGCAAGAAACAACAGATTGATATTTCTCTCACATCAATGTTTCTCTCCCCCCCCCATCCCTTCTGCTCTCTCTAGAATCAATAAAAACATACCCTCGGGTAAGTATTAAAAAAAAAAAAAAAGATTCCTGGGGACATGGGAGCCAGCCCCATGGATTACGGCTAATATTAACAAGCATGCACTATTATCAACATGAATATGACAAAGCTGATCACTGTTTTCATGAATGCTGAAATTTAAAGCCAAGAACGCAAGAAAATTAGATTTGGATTTAGAATGATTCCTCTGATAGATGAGTGGAAAATATGTTGGCTCTGTTGATATCTTGAGGCCCTGAGATCTGGTAAGAGGCTGTCATTAAGAAAAAAGGAAGGGTTCAGAGGACAGGACACATATTCAAGAGACACAGGAATTTAATGATTAGATCTGAAGACTGAGAAAGAAGAATGTATACAAAACCAATTCCTGGTTTTTCAAGTGTTTATCAGTGAATTGTCCTATAGCAAGCTAAAAAAAAAATTATTGAGGAAAATTTTAGACAAGCACATTTAATTTTATTTTTCTTTATTGATATTAGAGAAAGAGGAAAAGAGAGAAAGAAACACCAATGAGAGAGAACATCGATTGGCAGCCTCCTGCATGCCCCCCACTGGGGATTGGGCCCACAACCTGGTCAGGTGCCCTGACTAGGAATCGAACCAGTGACCTCTTGGTGCATGGGTCGACGCTCAACCAGTGAGCCACACTGGCCAGGCTAGACAAGCACATTGTAGATGTGTTATGGTTATAGTCCCTTAAGGACATCCAATAGGGATGTACAGGATTTTTGTATAAAAGCCTGGAGTTTAAGACAGATAGATATCTTGGAGTGTCTTCCTTAATCAGTTATAGGGCATATTAGATGGAAGTTCATGTCTAATACAAATCTACCCTCATCAGATAAGAGAGGCAAAACCTCTCAAACAACATGCTCTACTAGGGGTGAATCAGTAACAATGCAGTTATTATGACAATTGTTTACTATTACGCTTATCCTTTAACTGTGTTTTCTTTCTCTTGTTCTTTTGTTCAACCTGCTCAACTGTTGCAATACCTTCCCATCTCCTGGATCCTTATTCAAACTGCATTTCTCTAAAATATCATTCTAGTTCCCCTGTGACCCTCCCCTCTCCTTTTCAGCTCAAGTGATTCATCTGACCTCATATGTATATAATTATATGTGAAGTTCATCTAATGATTGATCACTGTTTCCTGATTGCTCTTCTAGGTTGTTTGGAACTGCAATTTACATTTTTTATTGCCACAGTAATGTCCCTATTAAGAGGCTCCGTTGCAATGATTCACTCTTGTCAGTAACATTATAAATAGAAAAAGAAATAAGATCATGATGGTGTTCCAAGATGTCAGACATTGAAGATCATGGCAAGAAATCATTAAACATAAACTTAAATGTCAGAAGTGCCAGAAAATGTAAAATATGCATTTGTATGACTTGAGGCTGAGGAATGGCTGAACAAAGGGAGGAACAGAGATGGGGATAAAATTAACACAATTGTAAGTTGGACTTGGTTGCCTTAAGACTGAGAAATGACAGAAGCACAACCCAGTCTGTGTGCACCCAGAGGTCACTGGTTCAATTCCCAGTCAGGGCACATCCCTAGTTGGGAGCTTGATCCTCTACAGGGTGTGTGAGAGGTAGTCAATTGTTGTTTCTATCTCTCCCTCTCCCTTCCTCTCTCTGAAACCAATAAAAACATTAAAAAAAAGGAAAGAAAGGACAGAAGTACAGAAACTGTGTGGTTCAAGTGAGTATTGTTCTAGATCTTATAACAAGATGGTGCTTGAAATAATGTATAAGCATCTCTATCCCTGCCACCCCCCCAAAAAAAAACAACACTAGTCCTGAAATTTGAGATGGATAATCCTCTAAGCCTTAAAGTGTAAGTGGGCACATTTTCAACAGTTAGAGAATGATGAAAACAAGAAGGTAGATCTTAGTGGGCACTATGGCATTTTCTTCCTGCTCCCTCTATCTCCACCACACCAAACTCTTTACACACACACACACACACACACACACACACACACATTTATGTTTAATTTACTTAGGCTATAACTTTTCTCAGTATTCAATTTTATTTTTAATTGATTGATACCTGACAAAAATGTTTAGAAAAGGTATCTCTTATTCTAGAAAGGTAAATGATTAATTTTTCAAATATGTGATTAAGTATATATTGTGAATATGTTTCTTTTGCAGTGCAGTCTACGAGTGATCGTGAAATGAGCATGAAGAAGAGTTTCTGAAAGCCAGTTTGGCCTAAGAAGATGGGGAGATGGAGAACGGCTCACTCAGCAGTGGATGAAGAGGAAAAGAGGATCAAGAGAGGCCAGAAGAGAAGGCATGGTGTGTGACAAAGATAAGCTCTCTTTCTCCCCCGGCTTCAAATACAAGGAAAGAGAAACAGGCAAATAGATTGCTTTTTTTTATTGTGTAGCTCTAAACAAAGCCATAACTGTGTTTATATATAAGGAACTTTAAAGTCAAATATTTTACTCAATATTTTTCCATGTTTCTTTTCTTAGCTGCCTAGTTACTTAGTATAGTGTTTGAATGATATTTCCTTGTAAAACCTACAACATTCACATTGCATAAACATAGTACATGGCCTATTTTTTCTTGGCATCAGACATCTTATTGATACTAGAATATTTTATAAACAATTCAATGCAGAAATTCCATGGTACAGGTAAGCAGTGTTTAAGACTATTATTCAGTATCTACTAATCTATATAGAATGTCTTACATATATCTTTCTTACCCAATAAAAATGAACAATCATATTAATAGTTTATCAATTTGGAACATAGGCTATACACTAAAACATTTAAAAACAATTTTTATTTTTAATAGACAGTGAAAACTAATGACTTCTAAATTCTATTATCTTTAAAAAAACATGCAGATGAGGTATCTTTGAGGAGAACAATGCAAATAAATTTTCACCCCCAAAAGTCAAGAAATTAGAAAACTTTCGCTGAAGGAAGAAGAAAAAAGATATTTTAAGTTGCATACTTATGCAAATCATTTCTTGGAAGTTCAATTTTTGCTAGTCTACTGATTCTTCAAATTGTCTTAATGATATCTAATCACATTTCAAACATTTTTCTCTTAAATGATGTTGTTACATTCAGGTATAGCTTCAGTAAAGAATATGTTCTATATAAAGAAATTAAAAATTATGGAAGTCCTAAAAAATATCAACTAGAGTTACTGGATGAGTTTTTTCATCAAGGCCTAATGCATTCAGTATAATGCTTGCAAGTTGGATGGACCAGAATTCTCCAGTAGCAAATGACTTGAGTTCATTTGGTTATGATAGTTCATTAAGTAAATATTAGGAGAGTATGGTTTTATAAACTGAAATAATAAAGTTAATATTTTAAAATATGATATTTATGAGTGTGTACATATGTATATAGTTTTTTGGTGCACATGTACAACCATCTTCTTACAGTATTTATCTAGGGGCAATGCGTGGGCAGCAGGGCATGTGAATGTCTACTTCACACAATAATGACAGACTCTTGCCAAAAGTAAAAATGCAAATTACACTCCAGCTAGCAATGTGTAAGGGGCCCTGTTCTAAACAGTCCTTCCAATAGTTGGTGATATCAGAGTTAAGTTTTGCGAGTGGGACAAGTGCAGAATATCATGTCCTTTTTGAAAACCATTTTTTTAAATTTATGAATTATGTTAAGCATCTACTTATTTATTTATCAATAATATGTGGTTCTTTTGCAAAATGTCTATTAACATCTGTTGCTCACTTTTCAATTGAATTACTTTTTTTTTTTTTAGTCATTTTGCACTTCAGGAAGATTTGGAGGAGGGCAATTTTGCTTATCACTGTACCTATTGTTAAGCAACAGAAAAAGCAACTTCCTAGACCTATTGAGATAGGCCGTGCAGGTGAAAAACTTTCCCGGACTAGCTCTCTGAACTGCTGCTTTTGGCCAGTTTCAAGAAGTCATTCTGCCCAAGGTAGCCCCTCCTGGATCCACTTCGAGTAACTATAGTTAGTTCATTGCCTCTATCCTGGCCTTTAATATTTTTATGCCATTTTATTTTGTACTTGGCATAATAAAATGTGCATTAATTTACTTTCAAAACTATTTCATAAAATACTCTTTAATAAAATTGTCTTCCCTTGAGAAATATAAAAAAACTAAACATAAGAATACTTAGAAAGGCAAATTCAAGATGGTTATAGTTTCTGGTAGTATAGTTTCTAAAGTATAGTCTTCCAGTAGTATCTGCATCAAAGGTCATTGTATTATTAAATCTATTCTGTATAAAATATTTTAAAGGATGTATGTGCTCTATGAAAAAATATCAATGCCCATCTTTAGTCTTAAAATAATTTTGCTAACTTGAACATTTTTTAATTAATTTTTTTGCAGATGTTTCTCCTTTTCCCCCCATTGACACCCTCCTCCCCACTCCTGCCCCCTCTCTTCACACTATTGCTGTCTATGCCCATTGGTTATGCACAGTCATCCCTCACCCCTTCACGCTTCAACTTTCGTGGCTTCACTCTATCGCAGATTTTTTAAATATATTCAGTAAAAACTTGATTGAGACAGTGAAAATGTTACAGCGCATGCTTGGTTTTCTGAGTCAATTATACACCCCTGAATTACAATTAAAATTAAAATTACGTATGGACTGTATTCGAGCACCGCCGCAAATCCTTCAATGCCAGGTGCAACCGCTGGACCACTCCTTGTGTGTGGGCAATAAGTTTTTTCCCAAAATTCCGGTGTGGTGAAAGCAAGCCAGTCAGAGCATGCTGTTCACTGAATGGCTATCCTATCCTCTTCTTATCCTGGCCACCGATTGGCTCAGCTTCATGCAAGTTTTTTTTCTCTCAAAGACACTTCTACATCCTAGGCATCAGAAGCATCTTTGCACTTGTAAGTGCTTCAATTTCCGAGAACTTTTATCTAAACTCCACAATGCTCCTAAAAACGATGCTTCTTCTAAGCCTTCTGATGATGAAAGTAAGCACTGGAGGAAGATGCTTACCATCCAGGAGAAGGTGGAACTCTTGGATAGGATCAAAGACGGCAAGAAAATTGTGGAGGTTGCCCACCATTATGACTTGAATGAGTCTACCATTTGCTCCATCCGTAAATATGAAAAGAACATCTGTGCAACAGCTACTGTCTCTTTCAACAAGGAAGCAAAGCACGTCATGACAGGTCATAATAAGTTCATAGTGAAAATGGAGTCTGCCCTAGCCATTTGGATCAGTGACAGCTGCAAGAAAAAACATTCCGTTGGATTCACTGGTCATCCAGGAGAAGGCGAAGCAGCTCTATCAGCGCTTTACGGTGGACGAACCTCAACCAGGACCTTCTTCTGCAATGTTCCTGGATTTCACAGTGAGCAAGGGTTGGTTCAAGAAGTTCCAGAAGAGGTATCATCTGAAGAGTGTTGTTCTCCACGGAGAAGCTGCCTCTGCAGCAGAGGACTACGTGAACAACATGTTCCAGAAGATCCTTGAGAAGGGCAAGTATCATCCAGAACAGGTGTTCTTAACTGACGAGGATCTGGTAGAGATGACTTAAGTCTGCGAGTGAGAAGGAGAAAGAGCAGCCAGAGGTTCCTGGAGGTCAGGAGAATGATGTTGGCCTTACACTTGAGCGTCTCTTGCAAGTCGCGAGAACTACTAAGGTAGTACAGGACATGACTGGCGAATGGGACCCACAGATGATGCGTGCATTACGGTTGCAGAATGCACCTGATGGAGCAAAAGAACCCTGCAAAAGCCTCCTCACCCATATGAAAAGACAGTGCCAGCAACTGCCTATCACGATGTTCTTCAGCGGCGCACCCAGACACCCACTGCCTACTCCCAGTACTCCTTCAGTGGAAGAAGATGATGTTGCACCTGCTGAAGATACTGCACCACCTGAAGACTCTCCTACTGAGGTCGTGCCTTCAGAGGAGCAGCAACCTTGCTCTTCTTTGCTGTGCAGTACATCTCTTCATCATTGCTTCATCATTAAACAAGTTATACTATTTTCATAGGCTAGTGGTTGTGTGTAAGAACTGTGTGTGTGTGTAATTAAATGTACAATAATAATATGATAGCTTGGCCAGTTTGGCTCAGTGGTTGGAGCGTTGACCTGCGGACCAGAGAGTCCTGGGTTCGGTTCCCACTAGGGGCATGTACCAAAAAAAAAAAAAAAAAAAAAAAAAAAAAAAATATATATATATATATATATATATATATACACACACACACACACACACACACACATATATGTGTGTGTGTGTGTGTGTAATGTTTAATATGTCTTATTTTCTCTTATTTTGTCTAATATATTGGGTAATACAAGTGAAATGGTGACTAAAGGGTGTTATTTCATGTCTAGAGGGCTCTAATAATGTTAAAAAACATATTTTGAAGGTCATAAACAAGTTTTCTATGCTCTAACTGCAAAAATATTCAATTTATAAATAAAGAATCATCCTACTTTGTGGAAATTCATTTATTGAGGTAGAGTCTAGAACTGATTAAACAAGATAAACGAGGTCCACTGTATATATGTTGACTCATGGGCCAATGAGACCTGAGTTTGATTCTGACCTAGGGCACGTAACTAGGTTGGAAATAAATTTTAAATTGAACTTTCCTTTGACCCATCAATGATACTGAGGAGATAGAGGCAGGTAAGGCACTGAGGGACAGGACCATGGGAAGAGAAGACTAAGGCACTTGACAAGTTTGAAATGACATGGAGCTCAGCATGCAGGCAGGCAACCCAATACACAGCATATCTGGAGTTTTATTCAGACTCTATTTTAAGTAGAAATGTATACATTATCATACTATACTTTCTAAATTATGATGAAGTTATTTATCACCTTAGGTATTTTTCTTCCTTAACATTTAAAAAAAAATCAGTATTATATACAATAGGTGTATTTCTTGTAGGTTTCTTGTAATGCTGTTTAAGTAAGTTCATTAACAATCATCATCAGTACCTTAATAAAATAGATTCAGAATATTTGCATTCTGAAGGACATTTAAAATGTAGAATAAATAAAAGTGATCCTATTTAAGGGTAGTACCAGAGTCTGAA
Organism: Molossus molossus; assembly: GCF_014108415.1. Classification (NCBI taxonomy): domain Eukaryota; kingdom Metazoa; phylum Chordata; class Mammalia; order Chiroptera; family Molossidae; genus Molossus; species Molossus molossus. The sequence continues at coordinate 14,246,535 of NW_023425346.1, forward strand.
GCAGTAAAAGGGTTCAAAATGTCAGACAGTACAGCTGATAAAAGGTTAGGACTTTTAAAACAATTTCTCCTAATTCATGTACTTACTTTAACTATTGATTATCTGCACTAATGGTTGTGGGGTTGCAATTATTTAGTTAAAACAAGTTATCTATTACCTGAAAAAGAAAGAAAATTATTCAATTAAAGTAAAAATAAATTATCATGCTTTGTTATATGGTATTGGAAAATCACTTATACTCCAAGTTTTAGTAAAAATGAATATAGCATATAAAATGCATGTAAACAGCCCAGCTGGTATGACTCAGCAGCTGAGCACTGACCCATGGACCAAGAAGTCACTGGTTTGATTCCTGCTCAGGGAACATGCCCAGGTTTCAGGCTTGATTCCTAGTGAGGGGTGTGCAGGAGATAGCCAATGAATGTTTCTCTCTCATTGATGTTTCTGTCTCTCTGTCCCTCTCCTTTCCTCTCTATCTAAAAATCAATTAAAGAATACAAAATAAATAAAATGCATGTAAACATATAAAGACAGAGAATAGTAAGAGAAAGAGATAAATATTTCAAAAAATGTCTCAAATCTTCTTAATTTGTTAACAAAAATGTTAATATAAATATTCAAGAAGCTCAACAAATTCCAAGTAGAATATATTTAAAAAGATCTTCACCTAAACTCATCATAGTAAAAGTGACAACACTCAAAGACAAAGAAAAAAACATTGAAAATGGCAAGAAAAAATGACATCACATTCAAGGGGTCCTCAGTATGATAAATAGCTAAATTCTCTTAAGAAAACCATAGATGTCAGTGTGAGAATGGCATAGTCAAAATACTGAAAGAAAGAGTGCCAACAAAGAATTTGACATTGAGCTAAACACTCCTTCAAATATCAAGTAGCAATTAAGCCATTTCTAGGTAAACAAAACAGGGAGCATTTGTTGCTACCAGTCCTGTTTCACATGAAACACTACAGGAATTCTTTAGGCTGAAATTAAAGGATACTAGACAGTAACTTGAAACTACTTATAGAAATAAAGTGGCCCAGTAAATGTGACTACATAGATATTATAAAAGGCAGCATGAACACTTTGCAATTCCTCTCCTTTTTAGAATGTAGCTCAGAAACAATTATAAAATTATGTAGATAGGGTCATATTATATAAAGATATGATCTTTATGATAATAATAGTACAAAGGAGAGAGAAGTGATGGGATATGATATATTGGAACAGTTTTATATAGTATTTCCATAAAAAATATACCAATTATAAACATATATGCCCCTAATAACAGTGCCCTAGAATACATGAAGCAAAAATAAACAAAATTGAAGAGAAAAGTGGACAATGCAACAGTAATTATTAGAAACATTGTAACTTCAATTTCAGTAATAGATAGAACTAGGCAGAGATCATCAAATACATAAATAAATAAATGACTTGAACAACATTATAAAGCAAGAGGATGTAACAGACAGAAAATACTATCAGAAAACACATTCCTACGAAGTGCATATGGAGTATTCTCTAGGATAGACTATATAATATATTAGGTCATGAAATAAGTCTCAATAAATCTAAAATAATTAAAATAATAGAAAGTATATTCTTTTGCTACAGTTGAATTAAATTAAAAGTCAATAACATAAAAACTTATAAAATTTACAAGTATTTAAATATTAAACAATATTCAAATGATCAAAGGATCAAAAAGAAATAACAAGGTAAATAAGAAAATAGAGAAAACTAAAAATACATAGTAGAAAAATTTATAAAATGCCACTAGAACAGAGCTTAGAAAAATTTTCTAGTTGTAAATACCTGAAATAATATACAAGGTCGGTGATGTGGCAGGATAAAAGGTCATTATTCAAAAATCATTCACAGCAGACAAGTCAAAGATTAAATGAAGAAAGCATTCCACTTAAAATAGCCACAAAATAATAAAATACCAATGAAACATTTTATTTTATTATTATTATGTTTTAATCCTCACCTGAGGACATTTTTCAATATTTTGTTCAGATAGAGTGGGAGGGGTGAGAGAGAGAGAAACATCGATGTGAGAGGGACACATCGAGTAGTTGCCACCCTCATGACTCAAGCCGGGCTGGGGACAAACCACAACTGAGGTACGCGCCCTTAGCGGGAACCAAACCCTGTTCTCTCTGGACTGCAGGCCTATGCTCTAACCGCTGAGCCAAACCAGTCAGGGCAAATGAAAAATGTTAATAAAAGTATACTAGCTATGTACACTGAAAATGCCCCTAAATTAATACAAATAAATTTTATTCCATGGATCAAAAGACTTAATTTTGTTAAGACAGACATATTTTCCAAATTTATCTAAAGAATCAACAGAATCCCTATCAAAATCCGTTTCTTTCTTTCTTTTTTTTTTTCATTTTGGAGAAAAAAAATTACCAGTTGACATTAAATTTCATATGAAAATATAAGAGACCCAGAAAAATATTCAAAATAATCTTAAAAAGGACTCACATCTTGATATGAAGTCTTATTACAAAACTATAGTAATGAAGACCTAAGGACAGACATACAGCTTGATAGAATAAAGAGTCTAGAAATAAATCCACACATTTGTGGTCAACAATATGATAAATTTGCCAAAAACATTCAGTGGGAAAAGAACAATCTTTTTTAAAACTGTGTTGTAAGGACAACTAAATATCCACATGTAAAAGAATAAGTCTGGAACCATTATCTTATATCATATATAAAAGTAATTAAAAATGAATCATAGAACTAAATGTAAGAGCAAATTATACTCTTAGAAAAAACATAGTAGTAAATATTCATGACCTTGGGCTAGACAATATTTTCTTAAATTAACAACAAGTACATAAAAAAAAAAATACATAAATTTGACTTAATCAAAACTGATCTACAAGGAACTTGTATTTTGGATATATGAAGAACACTTAAAATTCATCAATAAAGAGACAAAAACCCAATTAAAATAATGAGCAAAGGATTTTCACAAAAAACTCTCCAACAAAGATACAAATGATCAACAAGCACATGAAAAGATGCTCAACATCATTTGTAAATTAAGGAAATGCAAATCAAAGCCAAAATGAAATACCACTTTACATATACTGAGATGGCTAAAATAAAAAAGACAGACAAGAACAAACATTAACAAAAATGTGAAGAAATTAATTTCTTCTTATATTGCTGGTGGAAAGGTAAATATTTGAGATCACTTTGGAAAATATCACAGTTCTTCAAAATACTAACCCTAGGGTTAGCATATGACCCAGATTGTCCCTTAAGAATGGAAATATGTGAACAGGAATGAAAATATGTGCCTACACCAAACGTGCATACAAATATTTATAACAGCATTATTCATAATATTTTATAAGCAAACCAACCCAAATAACTATTAAATAATAAACGGATAAACATATGTGGTATATTCATATACTAGAATATTTTTTATCAATAAAAAAGAATAAAGTATTGATATATCCTAAAACATGGATGAACCTTGGACACATCATGCTAAGTGAAGAAAGACAGTCACAGACACCACATATTGTGGATTTCACTGATCTGAAGTGTATAGAATATTCAAATCCATAATGAAACAAAGAAGATTAGTAGTTGCCTGGGGCTATAGAGGGGAAGGCTGGGATGGAAAAGGCCTACTCATGTACAGGTTTCTTTTGGGGCATTAGAAAATATTTTAGAATTAGATCATAATGATGGCTGCAAACATCTGTGCTTACACTAAAAACAACCTTGAATGTGTGAAAATTATGCTATGTGAAATATATTTCAATAAAGCTGTTGAGAGAGAGAAGAAAAAACACAATTCAAGATTAGTGTGATGGAATCAGGAGTTAGTGTAATTTATTTCCCCATTGTTGAAAGTAAACTGTAATTCAGTTCTGATTTTCCTAATAGCCATAAACTAAAACAAAGTAGCAATTTCAAAAGTCAATATACTTATATAAATGTCGATTAACAGGTGAATAGATTTTACTGACTAATGTGTAAGAAACACTTCTTTCAATGTCTAGTAAGCAATTAATACATTTGAGGATGAAGAGAAGCTTCTTGCACTTACATATATATATTTTTTTTACTATACTACAAATAAGAATGTTTTAAAAAATAATGGAGCTAGGTTATAAAGAATCAAGTCACTTTTTGTCCTTTGATCTTTGCTAAAAATAAGTATTTATTTCAAATCAGAGGATCTTTTTACTTGCTTGCACTCTGATGGGCTCACACCTTTAGCAGGTAGGGAAAATAATGATTTCAATATATAAATTACTTTTATTGCAGCTGATTCAAATTTTAGGAGAGTAAATTAAATTTATTTTTTCTTCTACACTCTCTCATGGACTTTCCTGAATCAAATATTTAAATAAAAGATGCTCTATGAAAAAGAAAATAAGTATGATCCATTCATAAATGTGCAGTAGGTGTGCAACTTGTACTAGGCTACCATTACTCTGGTCATTGAAGGCACAACGTTGACTGAGTCCTGGTTAGCCTGTTTTCTTAAGCAATTCATAAACTAGCAAGAATTTTGATTAAAGATGTAAACAGTACACCATGGCTTCTTAATAAAATATAGTAAAAAATGTCTTGGAATCAACTTACATATTTCTAGATTTCTAAATCAATAGAAACTTGATTAATTATGTCAACTATTGACTCTTTTGAAATTAAAGTTTTAATTTTAACACTTTGATAAAGAAACATTATGCCCTTAATAATGCTTGATAGATATACCACTTATCTAGTAAATATTGCTAAACAGATATTTTCATCCAAACACACACTCAAACCTGGTTCTAACTCAACATTCTGCATCTCAATGGTTAACTACCCTATTCATTAATCACACATACAAAATCCCAGGAATTGTCATTCTTGATACTTCCCACTTGTAACTTCCCCCTCCACTGCCACCATACTTATTCCGTTATCTTCTCTTTATTTTATTTCTTATATCTTTCAAATATTTTCACTTTTTTCAATCCTTATTGCCACTGCCTGAGCCCATCTCTTTATTTCAATCACAGGTCACTTCAATAGTGCCTATATTTGTCCTCTCCTGAGCCACACCTTTCAATTTCTTCTCTAACTCCAATAGAGAGATCTTTGTTTTCTTTAAAAATTCATCAACAATGACCTGAATGATCTGGCCTCCATCTGCTTTCCAAGCTCCTCTGGCTTCTGTTTCCTTGGGCCACAATGGCATGCTCTCAGGGTTTCTGTGTTCCATGCCTCACGCTATCCCCGCTGTCCTCAAGCTCTCGTTTACCTAGTCAATGTCTCTTCATTCATCCTCGCTTCATTCAGGAGCTTCTTACGACTTCCCCCAAGTTGATTAGGTCAATATATTAGAACTTCTAACATAAATGCAATATTTTACTTTGTATTTTGTTCCCACTCTCTGCTTTTATTCCATATCATAGCTTGTAAATGTTCATATATCTAATTATTAGTATTCTATTGCACTCCTCACTTACTATACCATGAGATCATTAGGGTCAGGACTCTTCTATTTTCTCAATGATCATATCTTCAGCAGCTGTTATAGTGTGTAGGATAAAATAAATACATAATAAAAGTGTTGAATGATTCAATCAAGTGATCATAAGTAAAATAGTACATTTTGACAATTTTACTATTCCTCAGGGGCAATGGGTTGTATTTCTCTGCCCTATGTTAATTTCTTCATTTCATTGCAAGTCTTTTTCAACCAGGCCACTAAAAGTTCCTTTATTGTATTGTTATATGCAGAAAACACATATACATAGAGCAACTGTATCCTAAATATATTCTATTATCAATATTAGTTGGAAAATATTAAAACAGAACTGCTGATTTAATGTCATTTGAAAATCTAATAGACAGTGTTGATTCATCTATTTCTGGCCAACATGAAGCAATTAGTCAACAAAACCTGTTCACTTTATTCTCAAATAAATCCTCGCTATGCCTAATTTTCATCTTTTATATCAGTACCATTCTAGTGGAAATGGGAAACTCTGAATCTTCTCTTATCTGTAGCACTGCTGTGGTCTCAAAAGTGGTCTCACAGTTTCCACTTCATTTCCCTAGAATATATTCCTCATTTTGTAGACAGAATGTTTTTCTAAAATATGAGTCAGATACTGTGACTTTCTGAAAAATGAGCTTATTGCTCAGAAAATAAAACCTACACCCACAAAAATCAACATGATATTCCTCCTAGTTATCCCACTGGGTTCATCTTGTACCATTCTCCACTTGTAGATTTTCTGTTGGAATAGGTGAATACAGTTCCCACCAAAATTCTTTGCAATTATTGTTTATTCAGCCTATAGAACTCTGCAACCTGACCTTGAAATGTTGCCTCCACAGTAGACCTTTCCTAAGCACCTAATCATTCTCTAGTCCTCATCTTATACTATTTATTTGTTTTTGCAAGAACTCAATGCCAGCTGCAATTTCTTGTAATTTTGCTTGGTATTTGTTTGTTGGCTTACCAAGCCCCCTTGTTCACCATATATCCATTGATCCTGGAATATTATCTGACACAAGGCAGGGTTACAATAAGCAGTTAACAAACAAATTAACAAACTAAGACATATGTGTCATTTCAACAGTAATACAGAAAAATTATAAAGATGGTTCTGGAGAAAAAGCAATGCAAGATTTTAAATAAGGAAGAATATAAAGTGTAAACAAGATTATTTCAGACAAATCTATCATGGAAAAGAAGGAAGGAAAAGCAGAGTGGTGTGTGACTTCATGATATATCAGTGTGTGTGTGTGTGTGTGTGTGTGTGTGTGTGTGTGTGTGTGTGTATGCGCGCGCGCAATGCAGCCAAGGTTTTTTCTCTTTGTTCATATAGGCAATATTCCCACAAGAACTGAAAATACTTGTATAGAAAGAATACACACACACTGAACATATATATGTTTAATTCAAGTAAATGTTGTAAAATATTTGAGTAAGAAATACACAAATACACAAACGTTTTATACATAACACACTAAATAATTTTGGCTTATTTTATATTTCTTTATAAGGGATTTTTAATGGAATACTCATATTGGTATATTAAAAGCAATACTAGACTGGTAGTCAAGAAATTTGTACTCTAGTCTCTAGACTACCCTAGATGCATTAAAGCACTTTATTTTTCTGGGTCTGTTTCTTTTTAAGCTGAAATGGGAGACAGGGATAATGCTTTCTAGCTTTACTATGTGCTGCCATTATCATTTAAGATTGGCTAAAAATTAAACTTCCTTGGATGCTCATTCATGTTTCATGAGCAAATTGAAATATTAATATTTTTTTTTACTGTAGTATGAAAAAAAATCTGTACTCTATAGTATAAATAGGTTACAAAAGTTCTGCTGATGCATGGTTGACAATCAATACAACTGCACAGACCAAGATATTCTGAACTCCAAAAATGGAGTAAATGGAGGGCAATAACATATCTTTATATCACCAACTTCAAAACTTTCAAAGTTATCATGAATTTTTTTTTTTTTTTGCTTAAATTCCACCATAAATAAAATAGTTGGGTTGTGTGTGTGTGTGTGTGTGTGTGTGTGTGTGTGTGTGTGTTTGCTTTTGTTTTTAAATTTCTAACTGCCTTTCCATGACTAGGAAATATAAAATATTTCAGCAAAAATAAATAAAATGCAGAAATACTCATCAGATGTTCAAGGACATATAACTTGTTTTGAATCAGCCAAAATGAACTGACTTGTCCTGGGTAGAATCCAGAGTACTGACTGCTCAGGATGTTGCATTCCAAAACAATTGTGATTAAATGCAGGAAATCTGGCTGCCTCTTAGCTTCCATCATCCTATCTGATACATACTAAAGCAATTTACATCTCTAAGAAAACGAAATAAGAATCTTTATTTATTTTTCTCCAATTTTTATTAATTTATTTTTGTTACAGATGTTTCTCCTTTTTCCCCCAATAACCCCCCCCCAAAAGAAAAGAATCTTTAAATCAAGAAATACTGGAATTGTAATAATTTTATTGTCCATATTTAAGAGGATGAATCAGACAAGATTGTAACATGCTCTTTTGAAATAGTGAAGCAAGTGATATCTAATAAAAAGTAATATTTATATCAGTGTTTTATTCCCATTCAAAGGAGATCTTTACATATATTACTTAGGTAATTTTGGTTTCTCTTAAAGATGACTTATTCAAGAATCTGCACAATGATAAATATAGTTGATGATGTACTTTTATTAGCAACAATTTACACTGTTGAGGGAAAAAGAAATTGTTCTGGCATCTGAGATACTTTGTTTCAGTGAATGGATTTCTTAGTAGCATCTCTTTTCCTAAATCATTCACAGTGGTAAATTGGAATGAAACATAATAGAATGGTCTTTGGTAAAATCCTTCTCATTTCAGGGAAAATACATAAATAACTTTATGTAATTATACAGTAATCATGTTACACTTTCAAACATATGGAGACAAGAGTATCTCTTCTCATACTTTAAACTAAATTTTTACAAAAGTAGACTTCCAGGGTGAGGATCGGAATTTATTTTCCCTATTTTCCTATTTTGATGATGATTACTTTAAATACTATGCTGAAATTTATTTTCACACCCATCTAACTTATAGAAAAAATTCTACAAGATAAATATTCATGGTAGATTCAAAGTTTTCCTTCCTAAATGAATAAATATAAAAATAACATTCCAATCTTTGCTGAAACACGTTACCTCATTTTTATTTACCTGAAGGTACATAGATGGTATGGATAAACTTAAATCCCTCTTTTATGACCAACAGTGGGAAATTACATAAGTATATAAATAAATATAACAATATTTTTTAAATAAATAATGTGACTAAAATTATCTTTATATTTTTAAATTGAATAATAAAAGTGAAAAACTATAAAAGTATCTACCAAATAAGGTGTCCTGATTGCTATTGGTAAGGGCAGAGATATACCCGATCTAAAGACAATTAAATCCAACTATTTATAAACAAGCTGCACCAATGAAAATCCTCTGACTCACAGATGAACACTTGCTTCTTGGTCAAAGAAGTTGACAGTAGTCAAAAAGAGATATTCACTTATCTGAACAAAAGAATGTCTCAATTAGAAGTATCCCTAGAAAATTATAAGAAAACTAGGATCACACTTTGGGCCTGCACCCTGCACTGTCCAAAAGAATGAAATCCAAGACCAAATGATTCTCCTCATGGATGCTGGTGTTTCGTGCAGAGTTGTCCATTAAAAAAAAAAAAGGAAGAGAAAAAAAAAAGGAAGAGAAAAATGTCTTAAGATAAGAAAGCTGTAAAGTACTCTTTGAGATTCTCCCCATCAAGTCCTCACTGAGGAAGAGTCATTGCTTTGATCACACCTTGAAAAAACTACCTTCTAACCACCACAGTTTCTCTTGTATCTGGAACAGGATTTCTCAAACTTAGCACTACTGACATTTTCAGCTAGATAATTCTTGGTCATGAGGAGCTGTCTTGAGCATTGTAGAACGCTTCATGGAATCCCTGATTCCTACTTACAAGATCCTCTCAATTCCTTCACTCTCATAACAATCAAGAATGTCTCCAGGCTGCCAAATGCCTCCTAAGGGCAAAAGCATCCAGACTAGAACCACTGGTCTGGGGAAAGAAAGAAACAATTCTGTCCTGTACACAGCAACAGGCATAAGGTCCTGTGACTTCACTGGTTAACCAATATTCATTATGCTGTAGATGTCAATCACTGCTGGATTACTGACATATCCTGCTAAGTCCAGATCTTTAAAAAAATAACACATTTTCCATTTACTATAGCCAGCATATGAGGCCACTTGGCCAGCCAGAAATTTGTTTTAACTTTTCTTTTCTTTCGTATTTATTTTTATTTTTTATTTATTGATTATGGAGAGAGAAACATCAATGAAGAGAACATCGATTGGCCTCCTCCTGCATGCCCCCCACTGGGGATCAGGCCCCCAACCTGGGCATGTGCCCTGACCGGGAATGAAATGAGTGACCTTCTGGTGCATGGATTGATGCTCAACCACTGAGCCACACTGGCCAGACTGTTTTAAGTTTTCTTTATTTCAAAATTTAGAAGCTGCCCTGGCCGGTTTTCTCAGTGGTTAGAGCATCGGCCTGTGGTCCAGAGAGACCCGGGTTCATTTCCCACTATGGGCATGTACCTGGGTTATAGTTTGTCCCCGGGCCTGGTTGGGTCGTGCAGGTGGCATCGACTCAATGTGTCCCTTTCATGTCGATGTTTCCCTCTCTCTTCTCCCTTCCACTCTATCTGAACAAAAAATGGAAAAACGTTCTCGGGTGAAGATAAAAAAAAAAAATTAAAAGCTGAAATTTCAGCAATTTTTTACCTGTGCTGTTGTAATTTTTCATAAGGCATCTATTTTCTAAAACATGAATCATAAAATATGTTTCTTAATTTTATGGTTGTATGCAGAGTTGGATCTATCCTCCAACCCCATAAACCCAGTGATAGAATAAAAAATAAATTAAAATACTATAATGACATGCAAGCCAACTAATGCTATTTCTATGCATGGTAAGACATAAAATATTTCCTGTTTCTACTAAAACCTACTTAAAAAAATAATTTATTTTCTATTGTTGAAAGTATTACAGATGTGCCTCTTTTTCCCCTCATTGTCTCCCTCCTCCCCGCTCCCACCACCTGCTCTCCCCAAACTAATGCCTCTTTCCATTGGTTATGCATATATGCATATGTTCTCTATTTTATCTCTTCCTACCTTCCTCTATTCCCCATCATTTTGAGGTTTGTCAGTCTGTTTCCTACTTCCATGACTCTGGATCTATTTTTTTTTATCCTCACCCGAGGACATTTTTTTTTCCATGTTTTGTTCAGATAGAGTGGGAGGAAGAAAGAGGAAGAGAGAGAGAGAGAGAAACATCGAAGTGAAAGGGACACACTGAGTGGTTGCCACCCACATGACCAACCAGGGCCGGTGACAAAACTGCAACCGAGGTACGTGCCCTTAGCAGGAACTGAACCCGGGTCTCTCTGGACCACAGGCCGACGCTCTAACCACTGAGCGAAACTGGCCAGGGCTCTGGATCTATTTTGATCAACAACAGCTTATTATGTTCATGATAAACCATAAATAAGTGAGATCATGTTGTGCTTGTCTTTTTGTGACTGATTTATTTCACTCAGTATAATACTCCTGAGGTCCATGTTATCTCTAAGGGTAAAATATCTTTCTTTCTTACAGCTGCATAGTATTCCATTGTGTAAATATACCACAGCTTTTTAATTCACTCATCTACTGATGGACACTTGGACTGTTTCCAGATCTTAGCAATTATAAATAGTGCTGCTATGAACATAGGGGTACACATATTCTTTCTGATTGGTGTTTCAGGCTTCTTAGGGTATATTCCTAGAAGTGGGATCACTGGATCAAATGGCAGTTCCATTTTTAATTTTTTGAGGAAGCACCATATTGTTTTCCATAGTGGCTGCACCAATCTGCATTCCCACTAGCAGTGTGCTAGAGTCCCCTTTTCTCCACACCCTCGTCAGTACCTGTTGTTTGAAAAAATGCTTAAAACTGCTAATCATCAGAGAGATGCAAATTAAAACAACTAGATATTACCTCACACCTGCCCGAATACCTGCCATCAACAAACCTGCTGTCTTGTAATGACCCATAAATAAACAGTTGGACCAAAAAATATATAGCTAACGTTTTCCTTGGAATCCTTTTGCTGCCATACATAAATTTCTTCCCTCTGTTTTAGGCTATTTATATAGCATGTATTTAAAAGGTTATAGATTTTCAGAATCAAAGAGATGTAAGATTCTGATCTAGCTATCTCTTTCCATATTCATGCACTCTTTTTTGTTTTGTTTTGTTTTGTTTTGTAACCTGAACAATGTTTAAGTACATGGTTTGGACCATGTTTCCAATTCCATTTTTATTTCAAAAAGTGATTTGCTAGAACTTTTTATGGCTGCTGGTGCTCTCTGCCAAGGCAACTGCTAATATTCAGTCTATTGAGAGCAGAGAGAGGACAGCAAATACTTGTGAAACATTTTCCTCATTATGTCATTTTGAGTGAGTTTTGTTTGAAGTAGTTCTGGCTGTAAGAGATAACATTTCCAAACACTTGGAAAAGATTAAGAGCAGTTTGGGGGTTCAGTCACTTTTTGTATATAATTCTCCTTGAAAAGTTTATATACCTTTTAATTTCCTCCTTTATTAGAAACCCACCTATGGTCAAGCCCCAAAAAGGTCTTAGAACAATTCTTTCAGGAAAATGATTTACATTTGTTTTACTTTTGCCAACAATGACTATTATTGCTGCAAAGTCTGCTAACCAAGATTACATAGCTAAAAGTACCCACTCTTCACATTTAAAAAGTGTTTAAAAAAGGAAATGACAATGTGATATTATCTTCATTTTTAAAATAAATTGTCACATTTTAGCAAAATACGTCGTAATAATAGGTCAAGCTGTTATCACATTTTATCAATAATGTGTTTATTATTTTAGTTGACTTGGTACACTTTTATTATAAAGCTTTTTAGAGTAATCTGAATGAATTAACTATGATTATAATTAAAATATTGATAATTTCTCAATAAAAAACCTGTAGTATGAATAAAATTCTTAAACTCTGGTGAGTTTTTTTCCCAAAAAGAAAGGCCTTAGATAGAACATAAACCCAGACTTTAGCCAAATATAAACTTTGGAAAAACAACTATATTTCCTAATGCTATCTTTGAATCAGGAGAAAATGATTAAATGAATTCCTCAGGAATCATGGTCACATATTTTTGTTTGCAGTTTTGGGTTAACTGGTTTCAGATACATGCTGCACTTGTCTGCCTACCTCTCCATCGAATTCTGAGACCTCTGGGTCTTATAAATTACTGAATTATCTGTGTTGTGGGAAGAATGTCTTTAGGGGGGTCTATAAATCTTAGAGAAATCAGTAAATTAGAATATTTGCTAAGTATGAGTTAGGTATTAAGAGTCCCAGAGAATAGAGAACAATCTTAAAAGGATTAGACTAAACATATAGGCACAAAGATAAAATAGCGTTAATGAGCATATGAAGAAAAGTATAATAAGACGAGGTAGGGGTGGTATGAAGTATCAATAATAAAATTGAGATAATAAAATAATAACCAAAAGTTTTGTTTTTGTCTCTTTTTTGATATATCATAAAGGCTAAGAAAGCAAGGAATAAATGATAAAAAACAAACAAACAAACAAACAAAAAAAAACATAATTTGTGACCAGAGGGAAGACTTCATGAACCTGTATAAAGGGAATGATCACTAAAGAACAGTCACATAAGCAAATATTCCCTGAGGTACTGAGTGTCTGGTCTGTACTAACATAAATGCCTGGCCACAGGCAGTCTATACTATCCTCGCAAAAGTAATATTTTATAATAAGGGGCACAAAACTGAAAATGCATTTGATTTTTTTTTTCAAACAAATTTTATTGAAAATCAATTCAGATTGACTTTAATTAGCAAATAATTACTATGCCTTCTCATCATTACCAATTCCTGCCTTCTACCTCCTGTTCTAGCTCCTATTGAGGGCTTCTTCTTCACTGATTTCAGCAACTCTCAATGATTCCGTAGCCTTTTCTCTAGTATCCCTGAGGACCATTCAACTAAGAAATAACAGATACTTCTCTGTACTGTTTATAGTAACTGAGGATTAGTATTCTCTTCCATAATGCAAATCATATTCTTAAAAAGTGAGCAAATGCCTTATATACTCAGCACCCCACAAGTGCTGTAAAGAACTGCATCCAGAGTGGGTGTTCCTATAATATCTGTGAATTATCTTATTAGTTTAAAAACAGAAATGTCATTATTCTCTATTAGAATAGCCTAATTGCTAAAGCATATAAGCTGGTTGGTGTAAGTTAGCCTAATAAACATGTGCCCATATAATCACTTCATGATTTGCAAAGACCATTTTCTTTTAATATATAAGAACACTAAACAACAGACTGTTCCATCCAGTCCATCTTTCCCACCTGGCCATACTATAATACACATGAAAACTAAATGTTGATTCCAAATGTATAAGTAGAAATAAGTAAAAAAAAAAAGTAGAAAAGAATAGGTGATGATTTGCTTATTATTAATTAATTTTGGTCTTCTGAGGCCTTGTATAATGTTTTGTCTATACCATAAACTTATCTAATAAACAATATATCAAATATTTAGTTACATAAAACAGTAGCAATAACTTTTCCACGGTGTTTTGATAGCTAGATTTTGAATATTTGCAAGAGTTAATTTATTATCACTTACTCTATAGGTAATTATAGCTAAATCTAACCTTAAGATAATTTAACAGAAGGGCAAAGTTTATATATCTTTATAAGAGTAAAAGACATACATTCATTTATTTGAACACTGTTAGGCCAAACAATGATTCGGCAGTAGAAAAATAATGTTGGTAGAATACTACATTTTAAAGGTAAAACACGTCACTGCTACAGAAGGCCAGCTTTAGAAAGGCTGCCTTCTGCTTAATCTGGAAAACCACAACAGAACTAAAAATAATTAATGAAGAATTTAGAAAGAAGGAAAAATAGAGGGGAGAAAAGGCTAATGATAACGTGTTAGATTTTTAAAAATCTTGGCATAAAAAAATATTGGAAGAAAAATTCATTGTAAAGAATTATTTTCCCTGAAAATATTATTTACTAAAAAAATAAATGGGAAGAAAATGATGCAGAAGGTCACATGGGTATTTTCTATCAATAGATATACTGATTCTAATGATATTCTTGGCCTAAATTTTCACCTAGAATACATTGCAAGTATTAGAGTTGAAGAAAAGAAAGATATGCACACCTAGAGCACATTCTAAACAATACGGAAATGCATAAAGTATTTAATTATTCATTACTTACAAAAGTTGTATTTTCCAATAATAATGTGGTAGCATTTGTTTCTATATTCAGTTTAATGACATGTCCATTCTCGCTTTTATACACCACATCTGTATCTGTAACAACAAAGATTAACAATAGACAAACACATTGACTAGGTGATATAATAACTGTAGAGGAGAAAATGTGCATAGTAAACAGACATATTAGAATAATCATTGTTAGCCGTTAATAACCTGAGCAGATTTCTATACTTGGCTCATATTAATCCTCTTTAGTAATATGGAAGCCCACCTAGCACATGTATTGTGCAAGGAAAACAAATACATGAGAAGGCCACTCAGAGTCCTGGTTTAACAAATGAAAAATTAATTAAAATATGGCAATTGGCAGCCCATACTGAGATGAGAAACAAGGAACAATGAGAAGTGCCTTCAGTTTTCTATGTAGGCTGTTACTGATTAATGATCTAGTTAAACTTGCAGGAAGAATTGCAGTCAACCATAACTATACAATCTAAGGCTGCTCATATTGAACCACCCCACTGAACCAGGCTTTTTCATGTATCCAGTCTTACCATTCAATTCCTACTCAATGTCTTTTTCCTTTGGATTACATTTTCTCTCTGCTATTTTATCTGATTTGTGTATCGCAGATCAAAATCTCTGATGATAAGGCCCTTTTTATGCATCACATTCTAAAAAGGCATTTCAAGTCATATTAATAACCTCCAAATTTTATAATACATGAGAGGATTTTCAATAGATATATTACATTCATGTACTAAGAACTGACCACTGTTGCCTTCTTTTAAAAATCTTAAAGAAGGTTTCTTTACTTATATGCTTTACCAAATATGTCAGTATAATGAAACTGCCCTTATTTTAAATGCTAGTTGAAGACACCACTGATAAAATTTGATAAGCCTCAGGATTATTAAAAAACAAACAAAAATTTCAGAAACTGTTAGCATACCATTTTATCTACTTTGTCAATTTTAGAGAAATGATGCCTTTATTTAAAATAATGAAATCATTTTTGATTTTATATATTTTTTAGTTAAATTTAGCCACATCCATTAGAAAATTAAATCATCTTAGAAATACTTCATACTGAAAATATCAACCTGAGGGAAAACTGCCCGAGAGAATTGTGTGCACACGTGTATATGTGTGTGTGTGTGTGTGTGTGTGTGTGTGTATGAAAGGAAAGATACATTAAAGCAGTCTTGACTGTTTTTTCTTTTTTAATTGTTTTTTTAATCCTCACCCAAGTATATTTGTCCATTGATTTTTAGAGAGAGTGGAAGGAAGGTTGGGGGAAGAAAGAAAGAGAGAGAGACAGCAATGTGAGAGAGATACATGTATCATCTAGATGCCTCCTGCACAACCCCAAGGGGGGCTGGGATCAAAATTGTAACCCAGGTACCTGTCCTTGACTGGAATCGAACCCAAGACCCTTCAGTCCTCTGGCTGACACTTTAACCACTGAGCCAAACCAGCCAAGGCATTGATTGTGTGTGTGTATATATATATGAAACATATACATTTTTGTTGATTTCTTTAGAGAGAGAGGAAAAGAAAGAGAGAAAAACACCAACGTGAGAGAGAAACATCAATCAGCTGCCTCCTGCATGCCCCCACTGAGGACTGAGCCCCCAACCTGGGCATGTACCCTCACCTGGAATGAACATGGACCTCTCAGTCCACGGGACAACGTTCAATCCAGTGAGCCATACTGGCCAGGCGAGTATTTCCTTTTAATAATTATAATAATTTCCTAGTTTTACTCAATAACCTTTTCTATAATATTAAACATCCCAAACCCCCTGCCCTTCTGGGAAGAAAGGCAGTTTTGAAGAGTAGATTTAGTCCACTACTCGGAATGAATGAAGTTATGTAAGTTACAATCACTCAGATCCTGAATGTCTTCCTCTGTACAATGGTAAACAAGTACTGCATGCAGGGCTATGCATATTATATAGAAATGTCTGACACTTTGGCAAAGCAAGATTTTCTGACCTATTTTCCAGTTATTTCAACATTATAAATAGTAACACCTACAAATTATATGATGAGAAGCAATCAATATCATAAAAAAATTAAGCTTGAACTTTCGGTCAAGATGGTGGCCTAGGTAAACGCGTTCGCGTCCTCCCACAACCACATCAAAGTTACAACTAAACTAGAGAACATCATTCAAAGCCACCTGAAATCTAGCTGAATGGAAGTCCTACAACTACGGAATTGAAGAAGCAGTCGCATTCAGACTGGTAGGAGGGGCGGAGGCGGACAGGCTGGTGCTATACCCACTTGTGACAGATAAAAAACAGGAGGACATCTCAGCTGGGAAGGTCCTCCCTGGGGACTGATGGGTCCCAGTCCCACACCAGGCACCCTGCTCAGGGTTCCAGTGCCAGGAAGAGAGGTCCTTCATAACTTCTGGCTGGAAAAACCGGGGAACTGAGGTTCAGAGAGAAAGCAGCTAGAGGGGCGCCAGAGACACATAGAAAGAACTGAGTTGTTTGGCATTGGAGCGAGAGCTAGAGAGGGGGTTTTCTCCTGAACAGACGTGCTGTCAGAGGCCTTTGATCCTTTGGTGAGCCCTTACCTGGGGCAGGAGACAGCGGCCATATCTGGACTCCAGCAACCTGGCTCACACTGTTTGTCCAGCCCTGGTGATTCCCTGAGGCCCCGCCCCACCCAACTTTCAGGTCCACCCACACTGTTGCCAGTTGCTTTACCATAGGATTGGCCTGTCTTGGATCCTGCTTCAGGTTTTCTAAATTCTTTCAAATAAGCAGCATCTGGTCTCAGCTAGCTCCATACCTCTCGTTAAGTAATACATAGAAACAAACACAGGGAGGCAGCCAAAATGAGGAGACAAAGAAAGAGGTCCCAAATGAAAGAATAGAACAAAACTCCAGGAAAAACACTAAGCAAAATGGAGATAGCAACCCAACAGATGCTGAGTTCAAAACACTGCTTATAAGGATGCTCGATGGCCTTATTGAGAACCTCAGCAAACTTAGTGAGGGCCTCAGGAGCATAAAAAAGGACCAGTCAGAAATGAAAGATGCACAGTCAGAAATGAAGGACGCACTAACTGAAATAAAGAATATGCCCTGGCCAGTTTTGCTCAGCGATTAGAGCATCAGCCTCCGGTCCAGAGAGACCTCGGTTCAGTTCCTGCTAAGGGTGCGTACCTCAGTTGCACTTTGTCCCGGCCCTGGTTGGGTCGTCCGTGAGGCAGCCACTCAATGTCTCCCTTTTACGTTGATGTTTCTCTCTCTCTCTCTCTCTTCCTCTCTCTCCCTCCCACTCTATCTGAACAAAAAATGGAAAAATGTCCTCGGGTGAGGATAAAAAAAAAAATTATAAAAAAAAGAATAATTTACACAAATTCAGTAGTAGAGTAGGTAAAGCCAAGAAGCAATTCATTAATTTGTAATATAAGGAAGCAAAAAACACCCAATCAAAACAGCAAAAAAAAGAAAAAGAATCCAAAGAAAAGAGAATAGTGCAAGGAGTCTCTGGGACAACTTCAAACATGCCGATATGCACATCTTGGGGGTGCTAGAAGGAGAAGAGAGAGAGCAAGAAATCAAAAACCTACTTGAAACAATAATGGCAGAAAACTTTCCTAACTTGGTGAAGGAAACAGACATACAAGTCCAGGAAGCACAGAGAATCCCAAACAAGATGAACCCCAAGAGGCCCACACCAAGACACCTCATCATCAACATGCAAAAGGTTCAAGACAAAGAGAGAATCTTAAAAGCAGCAAGAGAAAGGCAGTTAGCTACCTACAAGGGAGCTCCCATAAGACTGTCAGCTGATTTCTCAAAAGAAACTTTGCAGGCCAGAAGGGAGTGGCAAGAAATATTCAGTGATGAAAGGCAAGAACCTACAACCAAGATTACTCTGTCCTACAAAGCTGTCATTTAGAATCGATGGCCATATAAAGAGTTTCCCAGACAAGGAAAAGCTAAAGGAGTTCATCACCACCAAAACATTATTATATGAAATGTTGAAGGGTCTTCTTGAAGAAAAGAAGATAAGAAATACGAACAAACAAAATAGCAATGAATACATATATATCAACAATTGAATATACAAACAAAATGAACAAGCAGAACAGAAACATTCTCATAGATACAGAGAACATTTTGTTGATTGCCAGTTGGAAGGGGGCTAGGGGGAACGGGTGAAAAAGGTTAAGGGATTAAGAAATACAAATTGGTTGCTAGAATGGCAAACCTCAAAGGGAAGGGGTTTGAGGGATGGGAAGAAATAAACCAAAGAATTTATATGCATATATGCATAATCAATGGACACAGACAACAGTATGGGGAAAGGCAGGAGGGGGGCGGGAGTGGGGACGAGGGGTCAATGGGGGAAAAATGAGGAACATCTGTAATACATTCAACAATAAAGATAAGTTTTTAAAAAAATGAAGCTTGTTTTTGTGTTTGTTTGTGTTTTGTTCAGAAAGCTTGATAGTTCAATATGACTGTCTTATGAGAGTCAAGAAGGCACAGAGAGTCTGTAGTTCTTCCTGACTTTATTCACATAGGGACAGGGACATGTTAGACCCGTGGCCTGAGGGACAGGGACAAACAAAGGGTGTTTTACAAAAGAAGAAAGAAAAACAGAAATATTTCAGTTACTCTTGGAGGCAGACTGCATAGACTGGAAGATAGTCCTAGGTAATCTTTAAAATAAAGCCCTGCAAAAATAGATAAAAAGGAAAATACAAATAAAATAACCAAATGCCTATTGTCAGCTATAAATAAATTGGGTTATACATTTATCATTAACTTCCCCTGTTGTCCTTTTTAGTGATGTTGAACAAATAACAGGTTTACACACAGATTAAATATTTATTTTGATTTGTATCTTTTCCTATCTTCCCTTTGTTTTGATCCCAAATTTATGATCACAGCCTAAAAGCAACACCAGTCACCTGCATTACTTGGTCTTGTCAGCTGATTCTGGTCTCCTGAATTATTATTTTTTTAAATAATTTTTATTTATTAATTTGAGAGAGAGAGAAAGGAAGAGGGAGAGAGATAGAAACATCAATGAGAGAGGACATTGACTGGTTACCTCCTGCATGCCCTCCACTGGGGATCAGGCCCACAATCTGGGCATGTGCCCACCAGAAATCGAACCAGCAACCTCTTGATTCATGGGTTGATCCTCAATCCACTGAAACACACCAGCTGAGCTGGTATTATAAATTCTTGATCTACATTAATGCTCGCTTGAATTAATAGTTTAACCCTAACCAATCCCCCTCCGTTATTTTTTTGCATTCTCAATTCCATATCATTTATTGATATTTATGAACATTACCATCATAAATTGGCAAGAAGAGATAAACAGCATGCCTTAATAAATCATCATTACAATAGTTTTACAATTAATTGAGAGAAAAAGAATTTCCCCCTTCTATAACACCACGAAGATAAATATAGGAAAGGGTCATTTGATGAGTGGTTTTTCTCCCAGGGGACAAACACACTGCAGGATTCTAAATAGGGATGAAATTTGTGGCCTTAAGGAGAAAGAATAGTTTAGGGAGTAATTTTAGTGGGAATGGTGGTTCTTCTACAACCAGAGATACAGGAACATATGGCCTCACAGTCTCTCATAGCAAGAGAAAACCCCAGGCAGGGACGAGGCTGTATAGGAGGTAGAATAGGAAAATTTGTTTTCCTTTCCCTTAGAACCAAAATAGAAGGAAGTGAAGCTTGTTTGAGAAGTTTAAGACCACCCTTATGATTTTTTAAAAGTAAAATTGTAGATAATTATTTGGACTTGAATAAATCGACAGGATTTGAGATTTTATAACTGCCTTTAGATCTGCTCTCCTGTGAATGTTACTGTCAATTTTGCATTAGTAGGCAAAACTTAAAAAAAAATTAATATAACTCTCTAGCTTAATATTTAATACACATTTCTGCATAAATTATTTTAAAAGCATTTAATATCTGCCACTATTAATTCTTTTTTTCCCTTGGTCTTTAAAATCTGGTCTTCTGGGTCTCATATTTACCCTACTTTACTGTTTGATTTATAATCACTAGTGAGATCTCCCAGTTTTGAAACTCCCATTACTGCATTTAATAAATCCCTTTCGGGAACTGTATTTCAAAACTGTCACCTCATATTTTGTTTAATATTGGTAATGAAATATGAGTGAATCAGATTAAGGAATGAAGTACATTAACACAGGAAGATTAAGGTCGGTGTACTTAAAAATATTCTTGAAACACAGTATTATGCATGTCTATACAGTATTTTGATTAAATAAACTATCTTCCTTTTCAGTTCAATGAAAGTTAAGAGTCAATTATCATAAATACATATTCAATTCAGTTTGTGTTTTAAAATGAAAAGGTGTGAAAGATGCCTACCCTCTTGATCCCAAGCTCCAAGAATGCATTTTTGGTGTCTGTTTCCCTATGTTACTATCATTTCTGTCCAAGCCCTTTTCCATATGTGTTTAACAAAAGAGGAAACAGTAGTTTATCCTGGTTTAAGGTATTTCAAGTAAATGCAACCTTTAATTTACAAACCTCTTTCACACAAAACAGCTAGTAAAACACTTCGCATGCTATCCCTTCTGCTTCTGCCTCAACGGTCAGGACTAGCACCCAAGGCAGACTTGACTTGGGTTCATGGAAACTCTTGCCCATGAGTCTGTACAATAAGCTGTGAATCAGTACATAAACTCAATATTTTTCTTCTGAAAATTACTTTATCTGCATCATACATTCTTAAAAGTGAGCAAAATACTTGTCAAACAACTGTTTACTTAACACTCAGTTCAAGATCCACACCTCTCTGTGTCCACCAATCCTAAACTATTACATCCAGATCCTCACTAAAATACCTGTCTTAACCAACCCCTGCCACCCAATTCTTCTGCACATTCTAAACTGTCAAATGTGTTCGTCCCTGATTGCAGTGGGTAATAAACTTAGCTTTTCTTGACACGTTATTTTAAAGGTATTCTGGGCAGTGGACAGTTGATAAAAATTACCTCCCATGTATAGCAATAAAACGTCACCTTTCTGTCGGGCTGGTGTGGCTCAGTGGTTGAGCAATGATCCATGCACCAAGAGGTTGCCAGTTCATTTCCCTGTCAGGACAAATGCCCAGGTTGTGGGCCCAATCCCCAGTGGGGAGCATACAGGAGGTGACCAATCGATGTTCTCTCTCATTGATGTTTCTATCTCTCTCTCCTCACTTCCTCTCTCTCTAAAATCAATTAAAAAAAAAAAATTGAAAAAAAAAGTCACCAAAACGACTATGAGGTATCACCTCACACCTGTCAGAATGACTGCCATAAACAAATCATCAAACAAGAAGTGTTGGCGAGGGTGTGGAGAAAAGGGGCTCTAGCACACTAATAGTGAGAATGCAGACTGGTACAGCAGCTGCGGAAAACACTATGGTGTTACCTCAAAAAGTTAAAAATTGAATTGCCATTTGACCCAGTGATCTCACTTCTAGGAATATACCCTAAGAAGCCAAAAACACCAGTCAGAAAAAATATATGTACCCCTGTGTTCATAGTAGCACTATTTACAATAGCTAAGATCTGGAAACAACCCAAGTGTCCATCAGTAGATAAGTGGATTAGAAAGCTGTGGTACATGTACACAATGGAGTACTATGCAGCTGTAAGAAAGAAAGATCTCTTATCCTTTGAGATGGCATGGAAGGACCTGGAGAGTATTATGCTAAGTGAAAAAAGCCAAGCAGAAAGACAAATATCACATGATCTCACTTATTTGTGGAATATAATGAACTAATCGAACTGATGAACAAAATTGACCCAGAGACATAGAGGTGGGGTACAGACTGACAAGCCTCAGAGGAGGGGAGTTTGGGGGGAAGAAATAAACCACAGAACTTATATGCATGTATGCATAACCAATGGACATAGACAACAAAGCTGGGGATGGGGCAGGGGAGATGGGGAGGAGGATGTCAATGGGGGAAAAAGGAGAAACATTTGTAACATTAACAAATTAATAAAAAAAAGAAAGAAAAAAATGTCACCTTCCTGATTACTGTTTATGTCTTTAATAATGTTAAGTATGCATTAAATTTAGAAATAATTTCCTTTTAATATTTTTAAATTAAATCTGTCACTTATCTATCTATATCTATCTATCTATTTATTTATCTATCTGTGCATCTATCTATCTATGTATCTATCCATGTATCATCAATCATCTACCTATAGGGAGTTTTCAAAAGTGATAAAAAACAAAACAATTATTTGAAACATTTTAATCCAAATATGATCTTCAACTTTTTAAAACTTATTTTTCTTATATCTAAAATAAAAATTTTATAACGCCATTTTTTAACTTTACACTCAAATAGTAAACTTAATATTTTCTCAAAAACAGTAAAATGAAATGATAAAATAATTATCACAAAAATGCTCTAGCAAATTTAGGGAGGATTTATGAAATAACAAGTTAACATGTGATAATTTAAAATATCAATGGTAAATCTAGAATATTGAGCTAATCATAATTGAATCACAGCTGGCCCCTCGATTCTCTCTCCTAAAACACTGCTCACAACTATGGAAAACTTGCCTCACTTTTAAATAGACTCCAGTTTCATATATTTACCTGAAAACATTGAGGCCTCAGAAATGGCTTTATTGCCCTTTCCTCTACCTCAGAATCTTGCTCTATACACACCGTCCTTCCTCCCCAGACTTCAGGAAAGAGGTGGTCTTTCTCCCCAGCTAAGCAAAAAGCTGCTGTGTAACCAAATTAATATGTTCTAGTGCTTAAATATCTTTGGTTTCTGCTTCCCCTTGTCAGCTACTTGTGCTCTTTATCACGTATATATTTCTCCTCTATATTAATAATAACAATCACCGTCATTGAGCTCTTCTGCTCTTTCCCAGGCTTTATTTCTTTCACGATGAGCTTCGATAAACCTTTCATACATGAGCTAGTCTGTGTGTCTGCCATCCATGCATTCTCCGTACCTCCGTGCAGCGCAGCTTCAGTCCTCACTCTCCTGACACTGCAAACTTCCACCATCACTCCTGAGCTCCGAGGATCGCACCTGGTGCGCATCCCCTACATACACCTCGCCCCACCTCGTGTGACTGCACAGTGTGTGACAGTGATGAACAGAAGGGGTTTTAAGTCCTTTTCTCTTGACTTTTTTTTTTTTGTTTGTGTGTGTGTGTCATATAGATTTTTATTTATTTTTTTTTAATTTTTTTTCCAATTTTTATTAATTTATTTTTGTTACAGATGTTTTTCCTTCCCCCCCCCTAGATACCCTACTCCCCATCCTGCCCCCCCCATTGTGGTCTATGTCCATTGGTTATGCATACAGGCATATAAGTTCTTTGGTTCATGTCATCCATCCCCCTTGCCCCCCTATTCCTAGGTTTGTCAGTCTGAACCATACTCCTTTCTATGTCTCTGTGTCTATATTGTTCATCAGCCCACCTTGTTCATGATA